>NC_073643.1:35642500-36892500 GCF_029407905.1 Bubalus kerabau | reverse complement strand
ATATTAATCAATACACTGCCAGGGACACAGCAGGTAAGGGATATGGAGACTTAGCAGCAAACATTGGCCCAACAAGTGAAAATCCCTTCACCAATACAATTTCTAATCAATCTTTTAACTGCTCAAAGGAATCTGTGTTTAGACAGTTTAGAACATCTCATGCCTCTCAAGGTTGGGAGGCTCTGAGCAATCACATGTGGCCGGAAAAACCTATTCAGGCAGGCTAGAGGATTTCCAAAGGAATTTGTAGGTTGAAACACTGTCACACCCAGGAATTGTTAACTGGAGCTGTAAGCTAACTCTTTTTTCAGAGAGAGGTAGTGGGGGACAGCCCCCGTAAAGTCAGAGGTGTAGGTGAAAGCACAAAGCAGAAAGTAGGCAGACTCTGGTTTTGGGGGGTAGATGCTCGAGAATTTCCAGGGGGACTCCTGAGGCTCGATCCTGCCTTTGTGTATGCCGAGCCTCCTTCCTCATGACCTTTGTCATGGGCGGAGCTCCTCACGCTGGCTCCCCGGCAGTGATAGAATTCAGTTGAGCTATTCCAGATCCTGAAAGATGATGCTGTGGAAAGTGCTGCACTCAATATGCAATATGCACTCAATATGCAATATGCCGGCTCCCGGCAAGTGAGGAATGCCACTGTCTCTTACCAGCTGTTTGCCCTTGGCAAGCAACTTTACCTCTCTGAGCTCAGCTTTGCCTGTGTGTATTTGGAACCTCATATTGATTGTTCTTGCTGCAGTCTCATGAAGGAAGTATTACAGCAGTATGGTCTGCTAAGACCAGAGATGAAGCAAACTGCCCCTAGGCTGTGAGGTTCTTGAACAGGGATGCAGCCTTGTTCTGTCTGCATGTAAACATGTGAATGCTGTCTCATGATGATGAATACACACTAGTTGTGTTTGAACCAGAGGCTCACTAACTGTTACTGCTCAAAGAGCTTCTCAGCTCCCAATTGGAGAGTGTTTTATCCAAATGTCTTGTAGAATTAAGTTGTTTATTCAGTTAACAAATTGCAACCTGCAATTGATTTTGTGTTTGCTGGCTACTTCTGTAGGAAAAACAACATATTGGTTATAGTATTTGTACAGTTACTCTAGTTGATGGTTGAACTGAGCAAAATTACTAATGTAAATGGGTTGGAAAATTTTTCATAGTTATTCTTTTTTAGGTCATGTTGATAATTTACTGGAATTTTTTCTCCAAATAAGCTTACCGACTAAGAGGAAGGCTTTCTTTCAAAGATTACAATAGTTGAATGATTTCTGTTGAAAAGTGTTTTCAAGCAACTCTGGCTAGAATCGTTATTTACCATTCTTAAATCTGTGTACTATTTCCTGCCTTTGTGATAGTAAGAAGAGAAAGAAAGTATTCTCTGATGAGAACTTAGCTCCTTCTGTCAAGGCTTTGTACCTCTGTGTGTGTGTGTGAAATTGTTTCCTTGGCTTTACCTCTTCCTTTCTCTTTTGGTTTGCTTCAGTTATGTCTGGCTATATGTACTTATGCCTAGTCCTCCCATGCAGTGTATAAGATCCACATGGAGATAGCAGTGGGATTTTTACCTCTTTGTATTATGCGCAGGCTCTGGGGGTAATACCTGCCACAAAGTCAGTGCTCAGTAATTATTTGTTGCTTTTTTCATTCCTTTAAGTTTGATTGTGTTTTGTTCAGATGCTGTTAGACACCGTGACCATTTCAGAATGCTGGGGGAACTCTAAGGGGACTTGGAATTACGCCGGGTGGGGGCTCAGCCTTTGACCCACTACAGCAGAAGATCTTTGCATTGGAGAGGTGATGAAATACCAAAGAGTATATCCTTTTCTAAGATTTCTGTTTTCTTAAACCTTGAAAAAATAGTTTTTATAAAGCTGGTTTCATTAGAAGAGTAATTAATTCCCCCCCTTTCCCCTACATCTTTAGTAATTCACTTTAAAGGGGAAAAAGTGATTGTAAATCTTTCCAAACTTTTTTTTCCCCTGAACTTTTAATGTGAAATTGTTTTTCAGTTAAAATCCAATGCAAACATATTGAACCTTGTTTTAATCCTACATAATTCATTTTATTAACTATGACCAAATAGAACATCTGTTAAAATTCCATAATGTTAGCTTCATGGGAAAAGAAAAAAAAAAAAGTCCGTTTGCTCTTGGAATCTGTCCATTGTTTTATTGTTCAGGCTTTCAGTAAATGTGTAATGAGACATTCTTATTAATGGGAATATTAAACAAATGAAAATGAAATATTGCCTTTAATCACAAGCAGTTTATAAAATGAGTCACCTAATTGCATTTACTTTATTATAACTTTACCGTAGAGATGGTCTGTGAGGAATGAACAATACTTCATTCTTTAATCCAGAGAGTAAACTTGTTACTCCTCAAATATGGATTTCAGCCTACAGTTTTTCATCATCTCTTAAATAAACAAACAGTTTTAGAAAGAACAATTTTGTAAAATTATCTTAATGTAGAAAGATTACTTTAGCCCCTCAGTGCATATTTTCTCGTGTTTTGTTTACATGAAACCAGCTGCTATTTACTTTTCTCGTTCTTAGGACAAATTTCATTTGCACTGTACAGTTCTGAAAAGGCTACATATTCCATTGTTGCATGGTGGCCGTGTTGTCTAGAATGGATACCCGTTCATGTCTGTAGAGCTTCCGGAGAAGTAAATTAACAGCATGAATCTTCAGTGGAAATGTAAGAAAAGCTGTTGAATAAAGGTGGAAACAATCTTCTTTTTAAAGGTTAGCCTCATATACCATAATATTGAAATAGCTGTGTCTAGGGTGTTTGTGTTTTTCATCTCATGTGAAATATCCTGTCTCTTCACATTTGTGTTAATTTAGATGGCAAATTGTAAAGAACAGAGGATCTGACTACAGTGGCTGAACTAAAATATGGTTGTCCTTAAAAAAAAATTTTTTTTTTCTCTTACTCTGTAACAAGAAATCTGGAGGTGGTCCCTCTAACGCTGGTGTACTGGTTAAATGATGGGCATCTAGGAACCGGGCTCTTTTCATTCTGCCTGGGAAACTGTAATACTCTGGCAGAATTACTCATGATTACAGAATGGCTGCTGCACTTTTGGGCCCGTGGCCCTTGTCCAAGCATGAAGTGGGAAGGGCAGGAGGCGTTATCTGTCACTCTGTTTACTTAGAAGACAAAAGGTTTCTTGGGCCAGGTGTCTAAAGCTCTCCTGAGTTGCATGGGCATTGAGATATTTGTATACATTGTGATTTTTCAGTGTGGTAGGTAAAGGCAGGCACAGAGGGTGTTGGGATTACAGATACTGAGTCACCAGCCTACAACATCTGCTCTATTCTCTCTATTGTAGTTCAGGCTCAGTTGCTTCAGAAAGGAAAGTCTCATGTACCCGTGACTTCAACTGGGGATCCTGTTGTTCACATTCAGATCACATCTGGACTGCAGATTTTTGGACATTTAATTCTACTTTGTAAATTTTGATATTTGTTCTTTTTCTTTTATTTTGTTACCTTTGTTTTTGTGAGCATAGTGTGGAAGCTGTTCTTCTAAAATCATTTGTCAGTCTGTAATCTATAATCTGGAGATGGACTTTACTTCAAAATTACTTATTTTTCATACATTTTTTATTTTAAAGTTAAGATCTCAGAATACCTATATTGATATTTGAAGTAATAGCTAACGCTTACCAAGTATTTACAATGTTTCTGTGCTACATTCTTAACATATCCTTGCATACCCTCACACTGACCCAAAACATGATTCATTCTTTGTGGAAACTCAGGCTTAGCAAGGCTGTGGTTCGTCCAGAGTCTCGCATCCATTAAGGGAGGAAACCGAGGACTTGAAAGCTCATGACATTAGGCCCTGTGGTGAGCTATGTATTTTGCATTTTATACACAGGCAAATTTTTCAGGAGAAGAAAATCATATATTTAAAATTTAATACTCTGTATTTTTTATTTTTTCTCATTTTAAAATTTTTAAGTAGACATTAGTTCCAGGAGTTTGGGAAAAATAAGTTCTCAGTGACTAAAGGTCTCCATGACATTAAAAGAAAAGTTAATCAGAGGACGTAAATGGAAAATCTGTGTTGATAGAGATGTTCATGGGGAATAGTGGCTTGTAAGTGTACATTATTCCATATGTTCGCATGATTTGTTCTTGCCATTCAGGTGTTACTTCACATGCCCCTTCTCTGAGGGGCCCTCTGTGACCACACTAGCTCACATACACCTGCCAAAACCCTGCCCGGTTACTTGGTGCCCTAGCAGGTACCATTTCTTATTATGAATTTTTTTTTTGTCTTCCTTCCTCTCTCCACTGGAATATACTCTCTTTTGAGGGCAAGTGCTTCTTGCATGTTTTCTTCAACTACTATTAGTCCAGCACCTAGAAGAGTCTTCGACATGCAGCACACTCAGAAAGTATTCAGTGAATACAAATAAAGCACTTAATCATACATTTCAGAAGTAGACTAGTTTTAAATTCTTAGATATTTAAAATCTCCATCAGATGCCCAGACTGAGATGTATGTGGCAAGAACTATGGAGTCCTAACTTAATTCCCAGACCAGTTAGTGATTTTTTGCTGTCTGAACTTTCTGCACTTCCAGTGAGTTTAATTTTCTCCTTGTCTTTTCTTATCACATTTCCTGGTATTCTTGAGCCTTCTACAAATAGCCCTTATTTTAATTTTGTCATTTCTTGTTAAGAGTTGGTCTTATGAATATTTTATGTATGTAAAACTGTTTTTGAAATGACATGTGAAAATAGCAGCTTATTCATGAAGAAGGTCTTTCATCAGCTATGTGCAACTTATGCACAGCTAACACTGGGTAGAAATGACTCTTGAGATTCTTAGGATTGTATATTGTCTTATTGGCTGAACAAGCACCGTCTTATAAGAGATATTAAGAAAAACTTTGTGTATTAAGAAAACCAAATGTGAAGGTAAAATCTCGAATGTTTATGTGTAAATCAAGGATTGTGGTTGCAGGGAGTCCTATAAAAGAACTATTGGAAACGCTTACCTGTGGGTTTTGTTGTCTAGAGCACATTACCCTGGGAACATACAGTGATAACAGTTACAGTTTGAATTCTGGGCTTGTTCTTTACTTGTGTAGTGTTGTCCAAAAAATTGGTTCGGGTTTTCCCGTTACATCATATGGAAAAACCTGAATGAACTTTTTGGCCAACCTAGTATTTTTCTAATCTTTAGATAAAACTGTAAAGTATTGACTCCCCCCCCCCCCCCCCCCCCCTTTTAAAACTGATCATTAGGCTGAGGCTTGGAAAGGTTAAGCAGTGCAGCTAGTATATATGGTATATGGCAGGTCTGGAAGCCGAGACCCAGCCTGTGTGTTTCCAAAGTCTGTGTTTCTGGTTATACTTTGCTTCCTGCTCATGTTTTGTAGATAAATTCCCTATTCATTGCTCTCTGAATTTTTCAGTAAATTGTGGGAAAATAAAGTGGTAGTATATCCGTGAGACTTGAACCACATCTGTGAACTTGAAGTGGAGCACAGTTCCTAAGTGTTAGTAGGATTCTAAAAGATAGAAAAGGAGCCATCTGTATAGGCAAAACACAATGAACAGTGCTTCTGAATTAGTAATGTTGATTTCAACATCTTCGTTCCTCTGGCCTGTGTGAAGTTGGCTTAAAAATGCTTTGACTGCTTTTAGCCTTCTGTCTTCTTTTGTTCCCTGAGCTTTTAGCATATATTCTGAGAAACAACCCAGTAGATGGGAAAAAGTTTATAATCTTTGGCATAAAAATGGTTTTGGTACTTAGCCACATAATTAACAGATAATTTATTGACTAGTAGAGCAGCAGAAATTGATGAGAGGGTATTTGTTTTCCTTTGTGAAAATACTCTGCTTTAAAAAAAATTTTTTTTTAACTGAGTTTGTTGATAGAAAAGTTGTGTTACAACAGTGCACACTAGAGGGCGCACCATGTCCGTGTTTTAAATGTTGGCAGCGGGCGCTTCAGTGTACCTGAACCTTGAAGCTCTTGCATTGGGACTTTTTAAAAAGCAATTTGAATTTAAAAATGAAAAACAAAGCTTAATAATAGCACTTTCCAATCCAAGGTTCCTAAATAATAATATCTTATTTAATCCATACATACTTCATTATGCATCTTTAAAATACAAGAGCCAATATGTATATTTAACTTACCAAAATGAGTGTCACAGTCTTAAAGTATTTCCTTCAAACTATTTTTCAATTACAACTGTAATTTTAAAATTCAGAAGAACTGGCAGATGCTTCTTATTTATTTTTTATTTTAATTGGAGGCTAATTACTTTATAGATGCTTCTTTATTCAAGTGATGAAGGGTGACATAACCAGTAATAAGAAATGTGATACACAGTATTACTTCTTTGTTCTTCTTGCACTGCCCCCCAAAAATACATAATTTCAGTCTCATCATGAGAAAACATATGACAAACCCAAATTGAGGGACAGTGTACAAAATTGTCAAGGTCATGACAAAGAAAGGTGAAAGAATTGTCGCGCCCAGGAGTGGGGTGAGGAGACAACAACAAACAAATGCAGCAGATATTGGGGGGGAGAACTGGGGCGATTCAAATCAGGTCTATAATTTAGATGTTCATACGACAGCAGTTACCAGTAGTTGGTTTTGCTAATCATACTCAGTGGTTAAGTTCTTATTTCGGAAGCTAGGCATAGGGTGTATGTGAACTCCATGTATTATTTGAGTAACTTTTATGAAAGTCGATAAATTATTTTTAAAAAACAAGAAGCTGGGAATTCCTTGGTGGTCCAGTGGTTAGGACTTCATTCTTTCATTGCAGGGGGGCCGGGTTCAATCCCTGGTTGGGGAACTAAGGTCCTGGATGCTTTATGGCATGGCCTAAAAAATAAAACAAAAAGCTGGAAAAGGAAATAAGCTAGATTTAAACCTTGTATGAAATCATTTATTTTTGAAATGATCTTCTAAAATAATGACAAAAAAATAATGACAGTTTAAACTTACAACTTAAATTTTTTCTTTATCTAAGTGATAATTGGTAACAATTCAGATAATACATGAAGATTTTAACATGGAAAGCAAGTCTTCTGCCCTGCCCTCCTTCATTCTAGTCCCACTCTCTAGAGGTATCCGCTTTTATCTGTTTGCATTTTCAGTTCTTGTTACATCTGTGTTTCTGAATAACTATCATCTATTTCTTCATCTGTCAGTTTAGATTCAGTCTCCTGAGCCTTTGGAGTAGAAGATGCAGTTGAGCTCGTAATACACTGCTCCCCATCCTTACCTTCCCTGATAGCTCAGCTGGTAAAGAATCCGCCTGCAATGAGGAGACCTCAGTTCGATTCCTGGGTTGGGAAGATCCCCTACCCACTCCAGTATTCTGGCCTGGAGAATTGCATGGGCTGTATATGTATAGTCCATGGGGTCTCATAGAGTCGGACACAACTCAGTGACTTTCACTTTGAATCTTATATTATCCTAGTGTTCCAGTTACATAAATTTCATTTCTCTGGTTATTTTAGAAACTCGTGGTCATGTATTTGAGTCATTATTTCTTAATTCGACAAACTTCCAGCATCTTCTAGCTTTCTTCTTATAAGGTGAGGCTCTTCCTTTTTGACACCTTATCCTCCTTATCTTTGAGATACCACTTTCTGGAATGACTTCTTGTCACCTGCGCTTTGATCCTAGGTTGTTACCAAGATGAAAGTTTCATCCTGCCCTTCACCCACAGTCACTTCTTTCGTGGCTTTTCTGGATTGATTCTAAAAGTTGAACATCAGTGAACTAGTGTTGGTATTGTCTGAGTCTTCAGGCATAGTCACTAGGCCATGCAGTGTGCCAGGATTAGATTTCCTATTGTGTTGGTCCTGCATTACTCTGAAAGAGATGTTTCCAGCATCACAGTCCAATAGTCTTGCATTCTATCACTTGCTAAAATTTGTACCATATTGTAATTTGCTGAATCATGAACTTAAAAATTTTTTTTCCCTTGGAGTTTCTAATTGCCTTATGGGAGGGGTTTGCCCTTTTCAGAGATTTGTCACAGCCTCAAAACCATGTTGTTTTTGTGGTTTTGTTTTTTTTCTTCTCTTGGGAATCGTGGAATCTTCCCGTTTCCCACTTGAATCCACTGTGTCTGGACTTCTCCCTGCCTTCCTAGGCTGGATTCACTGTTGCCTGGAGGTGTCAGTACAGCGGTTCAGACCACAGGCTTTGTAGCCAGACTGCTTGGGTTTGACCACTGCTCTTCCTCAGGCAGTCCCACACCTCTGGTTCTTTACTGTCTTCTTCTAACAAAAACATTGGAAGGTGTAATAAATATAAGGATGTGTCTGCTTTGTTTGTAAGCCTTTATTTTATCCTGATTTTTTTTTCGTGGGTCCAGGTAATTATCTTTCTCTGGTTCCTAATATAACTTACTAAGGTTCTTTCTAATGGCACTTGATAATAATCATTTATAATGATTCTTTGGCCTCAACTGTGTTAGGTTGTTTTTTTCTTAAGAGAAAGGAATCATGTTAGTAAGTTATGATTCTTAGAGAAGCATGTTGATCTTATCAGTTCAGTATGTATCCTAATTATATTTGGAAAATAAATGATAAAATTTGTGTCTAGGAATCTTATAAACCGATACCAAATTTTCTAATAAAGCTTCCCCATATCTTTAAAAAAAATTATTTGTCTGTGCTGGCTCTTAGTTGTGTTATGTGGGATCTGGCTCCCCGACCAGGGATCAAATCCTGGTCCCCCGCATTGGGAGCCAGGAGTCTTAGCCACTGGACCACTGGGGAAGTCCTAAGCGCCCCTTTATCTTGATCTACATGTGATGACTTTTTCTGTTGTTTATCTGTGAATTGTTCCATATTTCTTTTTTTATAATTAAATTTATTTTTAATTGAAGGATAATTGCTTTACAGTATTGCATTGGTTTCTATTAAGCATCATATTCCATATTTCTGTTTTGGGAAATAGAGTGATAACCAAGTTAAAAATCACTTTGGGATGAAGTTTCCTTTCTTCAGTGGGTAAATTAAGTATGTATTTTAAGTATGTCTTTTGTCTGATATTATTTTAGAAGATATCAATCATATCTGTGTGTAAAGGTGACAGTGGTTTGTCTTATGTTGAGCAGCCAAGATCTTGTGAAAGTTACACTCTCTGCTGATTTATCTGTTGGTTCACACAACTGTTTACAAAGGTTCCTTCTTCCTCCTTAGGAGTCTCAAACAATTGTGTAGCTAACACATCTTAGTCATTAAGTTTTGGACTAGTTTTGATTAAATGAAGAGAAAGGATCTGGCACATAATAACCTCTGAGTATGTTCTCATCACTTTATTTTTCTGTGTTTGAAGGAGGAAATAGATTGAATTTATCCAACCTCTGCTGCTTTGCCAGATTAGATACTTTTCACATGCTTTTCGTTTAATCTTTATAAAGTAATCGTACAAAGAGTCATAAATGTCAACCACTTGAAAATTGTGTACCCCTGTTCCCCCGCTACATGTCTAGTCATGATTCCGAGCCATTCTGTAATGTTTGTCTCTTGTAAACCATGTTATGAGCTAACAGATAGTTGCCTATTTAATACCAGTGGGAGGCTGACATTCAGTTGTGTCAGTAACTTGATCTGCATAGAATAATACAGTTAACAGAGGGCTGAGTTGGGCTCTGAATTACTTGAACTCTTACGCTCTTTTCATATCAATGTTTATATTTTCTTTTCTCTTTTGGGGTTGTGAGTAAGTAGGTTTTAGAATGAATAGCATAGCACTTTATTTTTCTTTTCTTGTCCCTCTCCAGTATTTTATTTTGAAAAATTTCAACCTACAGAGAAGCTGAAGCATATGTTCTTTTCCCAGGATTCAATGATTTACTTTTGCCCCATCTGTTTTGTCTGTCTTTCTCTATACAGTATTTTCCTGAAACATTTTAAGTACAAAGACACAACCCAGGATAGTTCATCATTAAATATCTAGCATATGTTTCCTAAGAATAGAGTCATTCCTGTCATAACTATAATACCATTATCCTTTCAAGAAATGTAACATTGATACATTCATATTATCTGATATATGGTCAGTTTTATTATTTTTTCCTGTTGTCCCAGTAATAAAAACTGTGCACCTTTTTCTTTTTGCAGGATCCAGTGAAGGATCACACATTGTCTTTGGTTGTCAGTTTCCTCAGCCTCCCCCGCCCCCAGCTTGCCTTCCCCACGTGGCGTTGACATTCTTCTAGAGCCCAGGGCAGTTCTATAAATAGTGCCTTAATCTGGAAGTTGCATTTCCTTGTGATTATATTCAGATCATATATTAAATTTTATGCGTGTGCATGGGTAATACATGGATGATGCTAGATACTTTTGTTGCATTGTATCAAGGATTACATAGTGTCTCCTACTTGGTGAAACTAAGTTTAATCATTTGATTACATTGGCATTCCCTACCTTTCTGTACTCCAGAGGTTCATGTCTCCTTTGTTTTGAAAAGTAATCGATGTGGGGTACTGGGGGGCTTTCTAGGGGGTGCAGCAATAAAGAATCTGCCTGCAATGCAGGAGATGCAGGAGGCATGGGTTTGATCCCTGGGTTGGGAAGATCCCCTAGAGAAGGAAATAGCAACCCACTCCAGTAATCTTGCCTGGTAAATTCTGGGACAGGAGGTGGGGGGCACAGTCCATGGGGTCTCAGAGAGTAGGGCACAACTGAGCACGCATGTGAGCACGCATGCATGCACGCTCTGGGGTAACAGTTTGAGCTAATGTGATTATCCTGTTCCCCAGTGATCTTTCACCCAATAGTTTTAACATCTGTGAGTGCTTCTAAGGAAGAGTTTATTACATTGGTGATTGCAAAATGCTGATTTTCTAAGTACTGTCCTTTTTCTTTTAATTTATTTGCTGACATTCTTATGTAAAAAAGAGCTTTCTTTAAAAAAAAAAAAAAAAAAAAAGAACTTTCTTTTACCAGCCGCCTCCACTCCCCACCTTTTTTAGTACCCCTATGGATGCATGGATTTTTTTTTTTTTTAATTTTAACAGCTTCATTGCGATATAATTCATGTACCATGCACTTCACTCACTTAAAGTAACCATCTAGTGGGTTTTAAGTGTATTCACTGATATGTTCAGCCTTCACCACAGTTGAGGATTCTTTAATATTATAATTGTAATAATTATAATCCCTTACCATTATTACTATTTCTGATGCTCAAACTGGCCCGAATTTGTGGTGGGAGCCTCTTCATGCTTACTGTTCTTAACGCATTTCCTTGTTAGTCCTTGGGAATTTCCTTGTTGGTATGACAAGGTGTCCCCATCTTTGTGCTTGCCCTGCCCATCAGCTGCCTCTGCAAGGAACCCTTGATTCTTTTCAGTGGGGAGTGGTATTTAGAAATTAAGTTTGGGATCCTAGGTATATTACTGCATGTATACTCTTCTCATTGGGCAGAAAAGCTTGTAAGAATTAAATACATTGCTTTTATTCCTCCTCCTCATTTTCCTGTATTTGTCTAAGGTGAGAACAACACGTAATTACTATTTATTTTGTTTTTTAAGTCATCATACTGCAAAACTGACTTCTTTTTGATGTACAGAGCTATACATTTTAACAACATGTATTCATTCATACAACCAGCAGTACTTTGGGAATACACAGTATCATCCCCAAACCTGTTATCCCTTTGTAGTCATTCTTGTTTTCCTACTTTTAATCCCTGGAAACAACGGATCTGTCATTTAAATGGAGTCGTATATTATAAAACCTTTTGAGACTAGTTGCTGTCACTCATAATGCTGTTGAGATTCATCCCAGTTGTGTGTGTTGGTAGTTTGTTCCTTTGGATTCTTTCACTGTTTGGATTTACCACAGGTTGTTTATACATTAATCCACTGAAGGACTCTGAATTCTTTTCAGTTTGGGGCTGTCATGAACAGAACTGTTACAAACATTCACGTATGGGTTTTTGTGTGAAAGTAAATTTTCATTTCTCTTGGGTAGACAGTCAGGAATGGGATTGCTAGATCATATGATAAGTGTATGGTAACTTTGTAAGAAACTGCAAAGCTGTTTTCTACACTGGCTGTACAGCTTTGCATTCCTATCAGCAGTGGATGCCCTGAATCTTTGTCACCACTTAGTTGTGGTAGATTTTTTTTTTTTTAATTTTAGCCATTCTCATAGGTGTGTAATGATATCCCATGGTGGTTTTAATTTTCATTTCCCAAATGGTATTGATTTTGAACTTACTTATTTGCCATCATTAGATGCTCTTTGGTAAAGTGTCTGTTGTCTGTTTTTTAATTGGGTTGTTTCTTTAGTATTTCAAAAGTTCTTTGTATGTTAGGGATGTTAGTCCTCTGTCACTGTTGTGATTTGCACGTATTTCCTGATAATCTCTAACTTGTGTTTTCATTCTCTG
The DNA here is from genome assembly GCF_029407905.1 of Bubalus kerabau. Taxonomy (NCBI): domain Eukaryota; kingdom Metazoa; phylum Chordata; class Mammalia; order Artiodactyla; family Bovidae; genus Bubalus; species Bubalus kerabau. The sequence goes on along the minus strand of NC_073643.1, from coordinate 36,880,094 downwards.
AATGTATGGTTTGTAAAACCTTAAAATTTTGGCAAAGTCCAATTTGTCAACTTTTTCTTTTATGAACTGTGCTTTAATTGTAGTGTCTAAGAGCTCCAACTAACCTCAAATCCTTAAGGCTTCCTCTCATGTTTTCATCTAAAGGTTTTATAGTTTTATATTTGACAGTTAGATCCACAATCTATTTTGAGTTGATTTTTAAGTAATGGGGTTTAGGTTGAGGTATTTTTTTTGCACATGGATATTCAGTTCCAATATGTTATTGTTGAAAAGACTGTCTTTTCTCCATTGATATGTTTTTGTATCTTTGTAGAAAATTGTACAAAATCATTTGCCTGAGTCCATCCGGTTAGTGTCTGGAGTATATTTGAATTGGTTCATTGTTAGGTTCCAAGCAATGTGTGTTTGTTTTTTTTTTTCCTCCTCAGGTGTTTGTGTTCATATTTTTGAACATCCCAGTTTTGAAAGATGATGTTTTGATTTTCTAAGAAATTTACTTTAAAAAAAAAATATTAGGGCTGCTAAAAAAAGCTCCCAAACTTAGGCGTTTTCCATCCTTTTTCTTTCTAAATCATCTCTTTTAAAAAATGACAGGAAAGACTGACTAAAAACATTCTAAAACTTTTATGTGTCTTCTATTCTTTTTTCTTTCCATATTTTAAAGAATAACCTATTTTCTGTCGAATTATTGTACCTTGGATAATGTATCTCGAATAAGGAAATGGCAGCCCACTCTATTATTCTTGCCTGGAAGATCCCATGGGCAGAGGTGCCTGGTGGGTTACAGTCCATGGGGTCGAAAGAGAGTTGAAGGTGACTTAGTGACTAAACAACAGTATGTATACATCAGTGGGCTAGAAGCTTAGTTCTTCATCTGTTTTTTCAACAGATAGTATTGTTTCCTTATATAATTTGGACCATTAATTTTTTTGTTGTTGTTATTGGTGTTAAATTGCCATATTGTGTGAATAATCTTGACGTTTACTTGAAGAAAAGATGCTATGTATTTTATTGTATCGAAGCATGAAGCATATTTGATTTGAGAGTTACCCTCTTCATGTGGTTCTATAATATACGAGATGTGGAATGAGTTACCGATACTACTCTGCTAGTTTCTGGTGAAGGTAAACTGAAGGTAAACCGAGATTATTTGACTCTCAATCTAGCTCTGCCTTCCTAAAATGAAAAGGCTGCAAACCATGGAATTAACATGAAATATATAATGCAAAAGATAGATTATGGATTTTTTGGGGGGTATACTACAGCTTAAAAGAAGTTCACTGTAGTTGTGAGATAAATATTGTTGCTGAGGTGGTGACCAGTGGTTTTAGCTTAACTAAAAATGTTTATGATGGGTGAGGTTCTGAGCTATGGAGTTAGCAGTGTGTGGATAAGACAAAAGAAGTCAAAGATTCTCGCCTCAGAGAGCTTCTGTTACTTGTATGTGAAGCGGCACTTATACATTTGAAAACCATCCATCAGTGGTTGAAAATAATAGTGAAAGTGCTGGTAAGAATAGGGATGAATAATCAGGGAGTAAAACCTTTATCTGTGGATGAGTTGAATTTTACGTAATCCTTTTACAAAACAGGAAAAGGTAGAGGAGAGTAATGGAATCCTTGTGTTAATGCTAGAGGAAACATTCCTTAAAAAAGTATGCTAGCCGCCTTTAAAAGAATGTTTTTTATACTTCAAGTGGTACTGAAACCCTGAGCTTGACTTCCTGCTTGTAACACGTGTGTGGTTGGGACTTTTTTTTATTTTCTGGAATGCCTAATTCTTGCCTCAAGTTAGAAGGGGAAAGTAGAATTGGAAGTCCAGGTGGAATTTGCTTGGAAGGGTCTCTTTAATGTTTTCATGTAAATTATAGGAATGGGTCTCAGAATATCAACATTAAATAGAAGAACTTAGAAAAAAATCCATCTGGTACTGCCCCCAAAATCATAGCGCTGGCAGCTAATTAACACTCTCCGTATAATAGTTAGTAACCCATTTAATATGGGTTCTCCATCGATGACTGAAAGTAAATGTTTGAGAGACCTTTGTTGGAAATGTGTCCCTAAGGATCAAATGTGTGAGCAGTCCAGGCTAATAACACTCTGCTCTTGGCTCTTGGTGTGGGATTTCACTTCAGAGATTGAGTGTTCAATTAAAAAAAAAATAAAGTGTTAACCTCTTAATCATGAACACTTTACTTTGATTCTTTATGTTGAAATAAAGTTAGGTGTATGCTGAATAAAAAAAAAAAAGGATACAGAAAAAAATATTGCCACATTTGTTTCATGCAAATCAAAACCCCCAAAGCATTTACAACCTGTTTCTGAACTTAGTATTAACCTGGTGTCACCCATATTTGGGGGCTTTTTGAGGCATTTATTCATCATAATGTCAAGTTGGGCTAGTTTTTGCATTTTTCAAACTTGTTTTTGTGTGTGTGGTTTTAAAAACTGTTTGTAAAATATTCTCGTTCTTAAAGAATGGAAGCCATCAAAGTTGGCAAGTGTTAAGCATGCTAATTAATTAGTTCAACATACTGACCAGTTCTCTGAATTATTAGTTCAAAGAACCATGTGGACAGGGATGAAATTAGATTTGGGCATTTTTCACTCTGGTTGTTTTAGGATACTCAGGGTTGCTTTGATCTGTAAATAACAGATGATTTTTCATGCATGGTTCAGGATACATCAAAGCCTAAAGCTTTGTCTCATTTAGGACTCATTGTTTGTATCCAGAATTGGATATACACATTGTAACTGTCCAGCAACTTCAGAAAAATCTGTTTTGAGCTTGTATTTGATAGTTAATAAGTGCAGGATATTTTATTTTTCATAATATGCATGTATGGGCCTTTTTTGGGGGGGTAAACTGGTGTAGTTATAAGACAATGGATAAAATTTATCAATTGCTAAAATATATTGACTTGTTTAAATGTCAATTTTAAGATTAAAAGCTTAGGTAGCTTTGAAAGCATAAAGTGTGTGCATAGATGCATATGCATATATAACTGCTTATGTGTGTATATGTATATACATATAGTCATGTACTTTTAGCTATTTGTGTGGTAAAAACAAACATGTCTTATTTTTATTAGCTAAATATTCTAATTATCTAATAACTAGAATTAAGAGCAAACCTAGTTGGGTGCACACTAAATTTTACAATTTACTACCTTCTCTGGCTTTTATGTGGGAAAACTTTAGTGTAATCAGAAATAATTTTTGTAAGGGATGGCATCCATTCACTCAGTGAAAGACTAAGAGAATAAGAAGTGAGAAACCCATGACTTCTCATTTCCCTCAGTGGCTGATCAGAAGGCTCCATCACAGACCATGCTTCAGCCCAGTGTAGATGCAGGGCCCGTGGGACAGGAGTGCGAGCTGTGTCCTCTACTGTGTAGGCCTCCTGTTCAGAAATAATCTTAGAAATACTAAATGATGTGCTCAGTTGCGTCTGACTCTCTGCGACCCCGTGGACTGTAGCCTGCCAGACTCCTTTCTCCATGGGATTCTCCAGGCAAGAATACTGGAGTGGGTTGCCATTTCCTATTCCAGAGATCTTCCCAACCCAGGGATCGAACCTCCATCTCTTGCATCTTCTGCATTGGCAGGCGGATTCTTAACCACTGTGCCACCTGGAAAACTCTATTAAATAATAATGTCTTGTATTAATGAGAGAGTATAAAAATGCCCTTTTGTTTAGTATAAAGTTATTTTTTTCTTTTTGCTTATTAAGCTACATGAGGCTTTATAACACATTCTATTTTTGTGGCTTTTTACAATCAAACTGCTACTTCAGCTATAGTTTTTATACTGCATTAGGTATCAGGATTCCACAGTTCTCGTTGCATTTATGTCACTTACTCCTGTCTTGTGCCTTTTAAAGTTGTTTAATCTCCCTGGGCGTTGGTATTCTTACAGTGAAAGTGAAAGTGAAAGTCACTCAGTCGTGTCTGACTCTTTGCTGCCCCATGGAATTCTCCAGGCCAGAATATTTGATAGGTAGCCTTTCCTTTCTCCAGGGGATCTTCCCAACCCAGGGATTGAACCCAAGTCTCCTGCGTTGCAGGAGGATTCTTTACCAGCTGAGCCACAAGGGAAGCCCTAGATAGTTAATAAAATGGTTGGTAAACTCGTGGGCCTGTGCCTGAACACACCGTGTTGCTGTTAGCCAGCTTGACTGGCCCAGAGCCTCTCTCTCTCATGTGTCTTGTCTGTGGCTGCTTTCACATTGCACTGGCAGAGCCCTCTTGGCACAGACTCTGTGGCCTGAAAAGCTTAAAATATTTATTGTCTTATCAAAAAAACTTTGCTGAATCTTGGACTAATCCATCTCTGAGGCCTATCTTAGATTGCCTTTATGTCAGCATCTCTTCGATTCTTACGGTTAGTGGTCTCTAAAAGATATAGGGCTTTCCTGGTGGCTCAGGTGGTAAAGAATTGCCTGTAAGTCAGAAAACACAGGTTCGATCCCTGGATTGGGAAGATCCCCTGGAAAAGGGAGTGGCTACCCACTCCAGTATTCCAGTATTTAAAGGATATAATATATTATATACCATGGTTCAGTGTTCACTTTTCCCCACTACTAACTTTGCTGCTTATGAGGACAAAGGAAATATTGACTAGATCACTGGTTCTCAGAGTGTGGTCCCTGAACCAGTTACAGCAGCGTTACCAGGGAGCTTTATAGGAATGCAGATTCCCAGGCCCCAAACCTTTGAGTCAGAAATTTTGGGGTTAAGACCCGGAACCTGTGCTTTACAAGTCTTCCACGTGATTGTGATGCACACTGATGGGTGAGATCCACTAGGCTAGATGATACCAAGTTCATTTGCAAGACTGTCGTGATCCCTTTTCAAATAAAGAAAAAACGTAAATTTCTACAACCATTTGATAAATCATGAGAAAAATTAAGTGTTGGATAGTATTACAGAAACTAGGGCTTCCCTGGTAAGCTCAGTGGTAAAGAATCTGCCTGTCAATGCAGGAGACATGGGTTCAATCCCTGAGTTGGGTAGGTCCCCTGGAGAAGAACCCACTCCAGTATTCTGTGCCTGGGAGAATCCCATGGACAGAGGAGCCTTGTGGACAACATGTAACCCATGGGGTTGCAAAAGAGTCAGACAAGACTTAGTGACTAAACAACAAACAACAACCATTACAGAAACTGGAGAAATTACTAGTTTTTCTTCTCCAGGAAAGCCTGTTGTCACAAATCACCATTTATTTAAAATAATGAGACATTCCTGAAAGGTATGTCTGTGTGATGTTTGCATAATTTTCTTTCTTTCTTTCTTTTTTTTCTTTTTTTTGTGGACAAAAAGGAAAGTAACCTTGACTTCATGGGATTTTCTCTTTTTTTGGTGGGAGATTATTTTGTAACTAATGAAACAAACAGTTTTTACAATAAAAGAATTAACATCAACTTTTTTTTTTTTTTTTGGCTTGTAAAGTGAAGGCTTTAAGAAAAGAACATTTAGGGGGTACAATAGCCTGTCTGCTGTGGCTGACTTTCTTACCCACTTTGTTAGAATCACGTTAAATTTTGTCTTTTTCCTGCCACTGGAAACCACTACAGTTCTGAGCACCAATCAGACTCCTCATCTCTGTTATGAAAGATCACAAACATAATGCTTCATATTCAGTCTCAAAAAGAGGAACAGAAAAATTGTACATGTCAAGAATGCATTACAGAATGACGTTGTTATTTGGAGAATTGCTTTCATCTCTGAGATTCCTCACACCTGCTTCATTTGGCACAGACTGTTTCCATCTCATGGAAACCAGTCTTTGCTCTTCCCCAGGTCCCAGAGTACACAGACATCACATGGCAATGAGAAAACTTGGAACAGAAAGACTCACTTAAGGGTGCCATCTAAAATGCACTGTATGTAAGCTGAATTAACCACATTTTGTTCAAAAGGGACCCTTAGTTTTGTGTGTGTAACAGCATACACATAAATACCCTTACACATACATATATACACACACACACGATATATGTCTGAATGTGTATAAACACATTTCCATGTATGTGTGTGTATATTTAGAACAATGCATACAACAAATTTTTGTATATTTGGCCCTCTAATACTGTTTTTTAACTGCTTCTAAAACCTGTGTTAACTCTCAGTCACTAACAGTGCTGTAGGCCGAATTATCATGCTGGTTGCTTTTACTTTCTCTTAAAAATCTTTTAAAAAGATATTTACTTATTTTCTGCTTTTAAAAAATGCACCAAAAATATAATGAAAAGGTACAAAATATATGTGTGTGTACATGTGTATGTGTGTGTAACGATCCTCTAATTGAGAGTTAGATATTTCCAAATACTAATAATACAATAAATTCTCTGAAGTTTTCTTTTCTTTGGATAAACAGTTTCTGTCTTTTAGGTAATAGGTGTTTTTGTTTCTGTTTTTAATTAAACATTATGATTACTTGTATGTCATTTAACTCCTTGACACACTTCCTCCATGCTAGGGATTTTTGAAAAGGGAGTATTGATTTGCTTCAGTTTTTCAATGGGTAGAATCAGACTTTTTTTTTGCATTTTATAGATGACATATTTGGCTCTCCGTGGGCAAAATCCAGTTAAACATAATAGTATTTAATATTTAATAAACTACCCAGCTTTTGGAACCATCTGGAACTTTATTTTCTTTGCACGCAGCATCTGAGTTTCAGCTGTTAGCATTTCTCCTTTGCTCTAGGAAGGGTCAATTGCTTTTAAAGTCTTTGATGCTTGCTGTGTCAGCCCTTTTCGTATTTTTCAAATGCCCGTGTAAAAGGGCTTTTCATCCATTCATGCTGATAATTCTTTTGAACTTGAGGTTTCAACCAAACTAATCAAATTTAATTATAGCTCAAATCCCGTTATAGTGAACTCCAGTAGATTTCTAGCCTAGATAATTATTTATTTTTGTTATCCTGGAATTTAGCAATTACCAATGTTACTAGAAGTGGGTGGGCCCTAGACTGTATTTTGGGAGATCTTTTTGTAATATTTTTTGTTATATTCCAGATTTTGTTATATTGACATCAGTAAATATGGATTTGAACTTTTATTCTTCTCTAGAGAAAATACTGAGTTAGTCTGAAGTAAAATTTCTCTTTCTTTACTTTAAAGAAAGAGATTTCTATACTTCAGGTAATCTTTTCCTGTTCATCTGTAACAGATTTTGAACAATTCAATTCTAAAAACTACTTTTTGAAAGAAGCCTTCAGGTTTGTTGTTGCTGATGCTTGTTTTTTGTTTGTTTGGAAGATTCTAGACAGAATGGGGTTTTAAATGAAGCCTCCTGGGAGCAATACCATGGTTTATGCTTTTTTTTTTTTTTTTCTGTTTGCTTCATAAAAAAAAAAAGATTTGGGCAATATTATTTACTGGAGACACAAAGTAGGAAATATTTATGTTTTAGACTGCAATATATATTTAAAGGAAACGAACTAATACAGACATTTTTAGTGCTTTCTTCAAAATGATTGCTAACACATGTATATTATGTGTTAGCATCTTGTTAAATTTACTTGTTAATCTGTACTTATGCTTCTGTATATGAGAGTTGTTTTTCCCAACAGTTTAAACTTCTGTCCATTTTTAAATGAGGTTTTGTTTGGATTTCTAAGCAGATTTGGGAGTTGTGACATTTAAAATACTTTAAGTTCCTTTTTATCTCTAAATAAAGTATACATTTTAATAATATTAGAGCAGTTTTTGATCTGCAAGAATAAAATGACTTTCCTCAGAGCTTTTGACTCTGAAAGAGAAAATAGGCTTAGTGAAGAAGAGCAAATACCAAGGTCCTGTTAATCATGAAAACGAAGTTTTCTTTTTAAAATTCATGTCAAAACTTCTAGTTTCCCTAAATTTATTATAGAGAGGGCGCTTGTTGCAAAAGGAAGGGGATGTGAGTTACTTTACATACTGGTTGTTTGAAGCATAATTTTGCTTGCTAAGTTGTTACGGATTTTGGAGACATGCCTTGAGGGAATTTTGGTAATGATGCTGCCATGTGTAGTGTCTGTGCGGTCGCCTGTGTCAGGCAGGTTTGCCCATAACTCTCTGGTGAGTTTAGAATTGTTTGCCCTCATTCCCACTCTGGTCAGAAAGCATGACCAATTCTGGAATGCCTTTTGACTTAAATGCAAGAGGGTGTGATACGTACGATTGTCAATATTCTTACATAAGCAGAAGCACAAACTATCATTAGGAAAATCAAACTCTGACTGTCAAGGAGGACTGGATCTTGCTAAGCCAACATAATTTCTAGAGAGCAGAGAGTTAACATTTTTGTTTAGAAAAAAAAAAAAAGTTTGCATTTCCTTACATGTTCAGACAGAGGACACTGAGCCTTGTTCAGCTTTTTCTTATCTAAATGTTGACACATAGATAACTAAGACTGATGAAGCATATTTTATCCATAGGTACAGGTGGTGAGAGAGCTGGAACTCACTGCCTGCAGATGTCAGCATGAGAAGGGTGATGGGTGGTGGCTGGGAGGTTGGCCTCTGAGGGGAGCCTTTCTGGGTTCAGGTCTGAACTCCATACTCACTACTCTAGGTCCTTAGGCCATTATTTAATCCCACTTTGCTCATTTTCTTCATCTTTATGATGAGGGTGATAATAATACCTACCTCATAAGGTTGTTGGAAAGATGATACGCTATGCTATGCTATGCTAAGTCACTTCAGTCGTGTCCGACTCTGTGCGACCCCATAGACGGCAGCCCACCAGGCTCCCCCGTCCCTGGGATTCTCCAGGCAAGAACACTGGAGTGGGCCGCCATTTCCTTCTCCAGTGCATGAAAGTGAAAAGAGAAAGTGAAGTTGCTCAGTCGTGTCCGACTCCTAGCGACCCCATGGACTGCAGCCCACCAGGCTCCTCCATCCATGGGATTTTCCAGGCAAGAGTACTGGAGTGGGGTGCCATTGCCTTCTCCAAAAGATGATATATGTTCATACATAAAAAGTATCTTGGCAAGTGCCTGACAAAGGAGTCTGTTATGATTTAAGTAATTGTTGTGGCTGTGATGTTATTGTTTTCCTCATTAGAGTCACCCTTGAACTTGCTAGCCTCCCCCAGGAGCCTTGTCATGTAGCTTCTTCCTGAGGGTTCCTGCCCCTCCGTCTCATGCCCTGAACATACCCTGAATAGGCCTTGAATTCCATCTCTCTAGAGCTTCTTCATTGGCCCTTATTATAATTTCCAGACCATACATTTCAAAGAGGTGGTTCCAAATGTTGGACCCATAAAGTATTTTAAAACTGTAAGCCAACTTGTTAAAATTGAGTGGCTTCAAACACAACTCGAGATACCCAAGTTTTCCTGGGAAATCAGATGTCTGGCAGCGTTGAGCCCACATTCCTACGGGGCAGCAGCTGAGCCAAGCTGAGCAGCAGCTCTCTCCTTAGACAGGGCTTGCCCTGCTCATCACTGGAGTGTCTCCTGCTTCCCGTTGTTTTGAGCCCTTCCTCACGTCAGCCTTTTATGTATGATTCGCTTGGCCCATGTGATAGTTCCTTGCTGCCAGAGGGTTAGACTAAGCACAGGTTGTCAGCTCTGTGCTGTGCACAGTCAAGTTCCTCTTGTCCTTCCCTGGTAGGTCACCAAATTCCGATCCATTTATAAAACATACATTTGTTAAGGTCAAGTATACATCATGGTGTTTTGGGTTTGCCTGTAAAAAGAAACACTGAGCCGTGCAGATGTGTCTGTGTTGTCAAGCAGGATGCAACTTGCTGAAAATCAGAGGTAAAAAAGTTAGCCCGTGTTGGAGCTCAAGTCAAGGAAAAGTGACCTAAAGCACAAGCCAAAGAAAATGGGGATACAGGTGAGCTTTGCCTCCTGAGGGTGTAAGAGGGCAGTCGGGGTATGTCACCTGTGATGCCAGATGCCTCTCACCTCTGGCACCAGTGACATTTTCTGCCTGATAATCCTGTGGTCTGCAGGCTTTCCTCTGCATTATTGGGTGTTGAACCACATCCTTGGCCTGTAAGCACTGGATGCCGGAAACACTGTCCCTTCTCCCCAAGTCGTGACACCCAGCTGTCCCCTGGGGGGCAGAAGTGTCCCTGGTTTAGAACCAATGCTTTCAAGATAAGACATTATTATAGTACAGTAGTTGTGTGCTAGTTACCATTCACCTCCTTAGTGCTGCTTTTAGCCTGTGACTCTGTTCAAGTATCTGCTTTAAAAACCTACTTTGCTAAAGTGGGCAGTATTTATTTTACAGGCATTTTAATGCAGTAGCTGAGAAAGGAAATACACTTTCTCTTTCCCTCTCTACAGTCAAGCCTGACTGCCAGTATCTTTAGGAAGAGGCCACCTGATGGGGTCCCCCGTGTGCCGGGGATCTGGGCTCTCACTCTTACTCCAGAGCTCTTCAGTGCTCGGAGCCCAGGTACATCAGCACCCTCTCTGTGGCTTGTCTGGAAAATGAGGTGGTCGTATTGATAGTGATCAAGATAGATGCCTAGGTTTAACTTAGGCCGTGAGTCAGAAAACTGTGTAGAATTTAAGCTTATATATGCACATATTATTATGTATTTTAGCTATTCCTTGGTCTGGGATCAGACATTTGATAGTCAAGATCATTTAACCAGAATATCGCACGTTTTCCTCCCAGTTAAAATGAGTGACTTCAGGAAGTGCCATGTGATAGCCAGTTCACTTAAGAAACATCCAGAGGTGCTTTCGAGGACTGTGTTATTTCCTATTGCTGTGTAACAAGTTACCACAAACTGAGTGGCTGACAACAACATGTATTTATTCTCTGCAGTTCTCTAGACCACAGTCCGGGCCCTGTGTGGGCCCTGGGTTCTCTGCCTAGGGTCTTCCATGGCCGCAGTCGAGGTGTCCGCGACCTCATCTGAGGCTTGGGGCCCTCTGCCAAACTTACACTGTCATTGCTGGATTTTGTCCTTTGTGGCTGTATTGACACATTATTGTCGCTCGAAGATGATTGACGATGTAGGTTATGATTTTTAGGGTCTAAAAAGACCTGTCAAACTCACCCGCATTTTATTCCATAATATTAAGAAACTTGAATGATTTTGTCCCCAAAAAGTACATCTTAGGGTGTGTATAATGTGGTGGTATCTGTTGTTAGCTTCCTCGGATTTTTTTATTACGCAATTAATAACTTCTTGAAGCTAAATTTTACACTTGCAGCTGTCATAAACCACATCTATTTCAAAATGATTTTCATCCTTCTCCCTCCAAATAGAAACTCACAAGCTCATTAAGTGTCCTGGATTCTTAGGTCATTCTTTAGTGTTCTCATGGATGGGAGAAGTCTGGAGAAGTAGTGTCTTGACTTAGAGAATGGAGGCCTTTGACATTGTCAAGTGTATTGCTTTAATTTAAAGACATATGAAAACTTGTCTTTTTTCTCAAGTGGATTTAAAAAAAAAACGCATTAAAAATTGTTTTTTTTTTGGCTGTGCTGTGTTTTTGTTGCTGTGTGGGCTTTTCTGTAGTCGTGGTGCTTGGGCTTCTCATTGCCATGGCTTTCTCTGTTGTGGAGCATGGGCTCTAGGGATCCCAGGCTTCTGTAGTTGTGGTGTGAGGGCTCAGCAGTTGCAGCTCCCGGGCTCTGGAGCAACAAGCTCAATAGCTGTGTCACACGGGCTTTGTTGTTCCACGGTATGTGGGATCTTCCCTGACCAGGGATTGAACCCATGTCCCTTGCATTGGCAGGCAGATAATTTATCTACTGTGCCACTAGGGAAATCTGGGATCTATCTATTTTTCTTCAAAATAGTTCTCCAAGAGTAACATGAATGGGATAATTTAATCATTGGTATGAAAACTAGAACTCTTAGCTAGGATTTTAAGATGATATTAACAGGCACCAAGTTTGTATGGTAAGGGTGGAGGGAGTTTTAGATTCATAGATGTGAGTCTGTCTGTCCCCATTCCCAGGTGACTTTGGGTGTACCCATAAACGTTGATTTAGCACTGATATAATTTGTATATGCCAGTGGCTGGATACATGGTGAAGGCAGAGTGACAGCCGTCTTCTAGGAATTTTGAGGTAGGAAGTCAAGAGCCTGCTTCATTTAAAACTGGTTAAAGGTTGTCAAATCAGTTAGTGAAGTGGGAAGTACCAGCTGCACAGCTTATAGTAAATTTCCCATATAGTAGGAGTCTCATTATATAATTTGAGTCTAATATTTTTTTCAATTTAAAAAGTATATAAAGAGGGATGCCGGAGCAAGTGAGACCACGTATAGCTGGAAATTCATTTTCTGGCTCAGCAAATAAAAATTATGGGCAGAGATATTCTGATATATGATGTATCCTTCTATCCTTCCAGTCTGTCTGTCCAAGCACTTCATGTGCTTTCACTACACAGTTCAGTTCAGTTCAGTCGTGTCCGACTCTTTGTGACCCCATGGACAGCAGCATGCCAGGCCTCCCTGCCATCACCAACTCCTGGAGTTCACTCAAACTCAGGTCCATTGAGTCAGTGATGCCATCTAGCCATCTCATCCTCTGTCGTCCCCTTCTCCTCCCACCTTCAATCTTTCCCGGCATCATGGGCTTTTTCAGTGAGCCAGTTCTTCGCATCAGGTGGCCAAAGTATTGGAGTTTCAGCTTCAGCATCAGTCCTTCCAGTGAATATTCAGGACTGATTTCCTTTAGGATGGACTGGTTGGATCTCCTTGCAATCCACGGGTCTCTCAAAAGTATGCTGCAACATCACAGTTCAAAATCATCGATTCTTCGGCACTCAGCTTTCTTTACAGTCCAGCTCTCACATCCATACGTTCAGTTCAGTTCAGTTGCTCAGTCGTGTCCGACTCTTTGCGACCCCATGAATTGCAGCACACCAGGCCTCCCTCTTCATCACCAACTCCTGGAGCTCACTCAAACTCACGTCCATCGAGTCGGTGATGCCATCCAGCCATCTCATCCTCTGTCGTCTCCTTTTCCTCCTGCCCCCAATCCCTCCCAGCATCAGAGTCTATTCCAATGAATCAACTCTTTGCATGAGGTGGCCAAAGTACTGGAGTTTCAGCTTTAGCATCATTCCCTCCAAAGAACACCCAGGGCTGATCTCCTTTAGAATGGACTGATTGGATCTCCTTGCAGTCCAAGGGACTCTCAAGAGTCTTCTCCAGCACCACAGTTCAAAAACATCAATTCTTCGGCGCTCGGCTTTCTTCACAGTCCAACTCTCACATCCATACATGACCACTGGAAAAACCATAGCCTTGACTAGACAGACCTTTGTTGGCAAAGTAACATCTCTGCTTTTGAATATGCTATCTAGGTTGGTCATAACTTTCCTTCCAAGGAGTAAGTGTCTTTTAATTTCATGGCTGCAGTCACCATCTGCAGTGATTTTGGAGCCCAAAAAATAAAGTCTGACACTGTTTCCCCATCTATTTCCCATGAAGTGATGGGACCATACGTGACTACTGGAGAAACCATAGCCTTGACTAGATGGACCTTTGTTGGCAAAGTAACATCTCAGCTTTTTAATATGCTATCTAGGTTGGTCATAACTTTCCTTCCAAGGAGTAAGCGTCTTTTAATTTCATGGCTGCAGTCACCATCTGCAGTGATTTTGGAGCCCCCCAAAATAAAATCTGACACTGTTTCCACTGTTTCCCCATCTATTTCCCATGAAGTGATGGGACCAGATGCCATGATCTTTGTTTTCTGAATATTGAGCTTGAAGCCAACTCTTTCACTTTCCTCTTTCACTTTTATCAAGAGGCTCTTCAGTTCTTCTTCACTTTCTGCCATAAGAGCGGTGTCATCTGCATATCTGAGGATATTGATATTTCTCCTGGCAATCTTGATTCCGTCTTGTGTTTCTTCCAGTCCAGCGTTTCTCATGATGTACTCTTAAATAAGCAGGGTGACAATATACAGCCTTGACATACTCCTTTTCCTATTTGGAACTAGTCCATTGTTCCATGTCCAGTTGTAACTGTTGCTTCCTGAGCTGCATACAGATTTCTCAAGAGGCAGGTCAGGTGGTCTGGTATTCCCATCTCTTTCAGTTTGTTGTATTATTGGGGGAAAATGAAATCAGAACATTTCTTTTTGAATCAGCACTCTACTTATTTAGTATTCTTGTACTTTTCCTGGTCACTGATTAGTGACCTATTTCTTATAACTTTCTTTCATGATTGATTTGAGTAATTTTGGTTAAAAATGGTGCCTAGTCTCCCATAAGTGAATTTTCTTTGTGAGCATGTAAATAGTATAGACAAAACAGGACCAGAATGACATGTCTTTGTAATTTAAAGGCTCAAACTGAAATCAAAGTACTGATATCAATAATTCAATCTCCAGTTGGGTTTTAGAACAAAAAATATAAGTCTAAAATTCAGCAGCATTAACTACATTCGTAGTGTTGTATAAACATCACCTCTATTTGAAAAGTTTTTCATCACCCTCAAGCATAACTTCTGCAACCGTTAAGCAGTAGCTTCCCATTCCACCCATATCCCAACTCTGTAACCTCTGATCTCCTTTCTGACATTGTAAATTTGTCTGTTCTAGATATTTCGTTTAAGTGGATTGTGAAATATTTGTCCTTTTGTGTCTGTCCTTTTGTGTTCACTTCATTCCTTTTTATGGCTGAATGATATCCCATTGTAGGTATATACCGTATTTTGTTTAAATAACCGCCTATTGATGGACCTTTGAGTTGTTTGCATCTTTTGGCTGTTGTGTCTTAGATTCGGCCTATGTAACAAAAATGTTGCAGTCTGGAAGTCTTGTAAACAGCAGAGATGTAGTACAGTTCTGAAGACTGGAAATCCAAGATGTGGGTGTCAGCAGGGTGAGGGCCCTCTTCTGGGTGGCAGACTTCTTGTAGCCTCACTGGATGGAAGGAGCTAGGGAGTTCTGTGGCATCTAAGAGCGCTAATTTGATTCATGAAGGCTTCATGCTCATGACCTAATCACCTTCAAAGGCCTCACCTTCCAAAACCATCATTAGGCATTGGCATCTTTGGCATTAGGATTCCAGCATGTGAATATTGAGGAAAAATGAACGGTTAGACTACGGCATGCAGTGACCATCGGTGTGCAAGTATCTGTTCAAGACTCTGCTTTCCACCCATCTCAGTATATACCTTAGAGTGGAATTGCTGAATCATCCAGTAATTATCTGTTTAGCCTTTTGAGAAACCACAAAGCTTTTTTTTTTTTTTTTTTTTTTTTACAATGGCGCTACCATTTTAATTCTCACCAGCACCATAGGAGACTTCTGATTCATCTCAGCACTTGTTTCTGTTTTTGATTATTGCCATCCTAGTAGGTGTGAAGTGGTATAAAACACTTAAATATTTAAAAATAAGTTGACGATAATTTGTTTCTGAAACCTTTAAACTTTGTTTTAAAATGCCCTGAGTTCAACAATCAAAAACAGTAGTTGCATTTAAAAATATTTTACATAAAATATTATTAGACCCTTAATTCTTTTCTATGTTAACATTGGTCATTTTTATCCCATTTGTCATAATGGGTAAAGTGTGTAGCTCACCTAAAAAAGAAAAAAAAAGTAAACTAATGAAATAGAAATAGTTTGTGGGGAGAAAAAATGAGCTTGTTATAAAATAATGCCAATTTGTTGTCCAACTATGGAAAAATAATGGGATTCTCCAAACAGGTTATACACATCTGTTTTTACCAGTGGATTTAGAATGTGCTCCATGGACCGAGAGCATCAACATCCTCTGGGAAATGAATTTAAATGCAGATTTTCAGGCCCTGGAGATAGGGCTCAGAGTGTGTGTTGTAACCCAGGTAACCCAGAAGATTATGATGCAGGCCAAAGCTTTTCCATTCTCTCCATTCAGAGTACTTTCCTTGTCCTCTAAAGGATGGTAAGGGTCGATACATCCTGAGCCCGCTGCAACAGTCCCCCTTCTAGGAAGTCTTCCAGCTCCAGCCTCCTCCTGCCCTGGCTCCCAGGGTGCTGTACTGTAGAGTGCCAGCAGCTTGTCGGGTATCCCCCATGGTGTGGGAAGGCCTTCAGTGTAGGGGTTTGCATCTCTTTTGACTTCTTTATCTGTCCTAATGCTTAACAAATTATTGAGGTTCTTTAAAGGTCTGTTCATTTGGATTGTGTGATCAGTGGGTATGAGTGATTCTAGGGAAGGAGCGAGGAAGCCAGTTATTATTTGACTTGTGGGATCATGGAAACCATGGTAAAAGGTGGTTTTACATTAAGAAAATGTTTTTCTTGTGGATTTTATTATACTTTCTCAATGCTTAGCTTCCTGACTACTTCATTGCTCTTTGCCTTACTTTAACTGCGGTATGTTACAGAGAATTCAGAATTATCAGGAGGAACTTGCTTTAAAATACAAGGTTGTCGAAAATGTACTTTGAAGATGTTGTGGGGCTAATTCAGATATGGTGATGATTTGTCTGTATAGTAAAGTGTCTTTCTAGGAGGGAGTCCATTACATTAGTACTATTTCACTATTCACTAGTTCGATATATGCTTTACTTTATAAAAGAAGATACTTTTACTTTACACAATTTAAACATATAAATAGTTGAAGATGTCATTGAAAGTTTTGGCACACATTCTCTCAACAAACCGGTAATGGGATCCGTGTTTTCCAGCTTAGGGGATAAAAATAAAAACGTGGTGAGTAGTTGCTATACTTTCAATCCCGTTACAGCTGCCGTGGAGTTTTCTTATTAAGACAAACCTCTTTTTGACCACAGAGACACTTTCAGGGTTCAGAAAGCCTCATAACTGAGGCTGCATTGGAGTTGAGAATCTTGCCTTTGACAGACTTCTCAGGCTCTGTTTGTTTCCCACAATTTTCTGCATGTTTGTCTCAAACGAACCATGAAATGCTTCAGCGCCAACATGTGGTTTTCATAACAAATAAGCATGGGCAAATGAGTGTTGAATTAGAATGTGGTGATTTATATATACCATGACTTTAACTCTGAAGTCAGTTTATAGCCCAGGAACTCAGGGTTAAATCATCAGTTACTATGAGAAAGTTTTCATTCTATGCATCAGTTATTTGGAATGTTCGTTGATGACTGAAGAAGCAAGATTTGTTGATAAACAGTTTTCTGCAGGTTTTTCATACTGACTTTCTAGTCAGGTTTTATGATTAAGTGGGAAACAATTTCCTCCCAGAGCTCTTTTTATCTTCTTGATTTTTAATTATTACAGTTTATATTATTGAAATATTAATTTCACAATTATTTTAGTATTACACAACTCACTTTTTTTTTTTTTAACAAAATTCCCACTGAAAATGAACTTTTGAAGTAGAAATTTAGTTGCTACTCAGAACATTAGGATTAGGAATAAGGGGAGATTTCTTCTCTGGGATGGACAGCATGAGGCAATTGTCTGTGTAAACACGTCTTTTCCCTTAGGTGGCTTGTGGGGTGGGGAGTGACAGGGAATGAAAGAGGATGTTGAGAAACACTTAATAGAGGCCACGTGGAGTTGTCTTGTCTTTTAAAAGTTTTGCCTACTCTAAAACCATATTTTCCAGTCAGCTATACAACAATAAAAAAGGATAATCTAGCCTAAAAATAAAGAAGTAATGCTTTATATCTGAAAGAACATCTTCAGTTGTTGAAGTCCACTTATTAGCCCAGTTTTGTTCCTTTTGTTTTATATTCTGTGTCTTAACTTTTTCTTTTTAAGTTCTTGAACTCATATTTTGTTTTTACATCACGATTCATCTTCATCAAAGTACTTACTCCTTTTAGGTCAGTTGTATTGAGGTATAATTTGCCTACAAGAGGTGTGTTTTAAGCATATAGTTCAGTAGGTTTTGACATATTCAAACAGCCTTACAACCTCATCATCCCAAGTAAAATAGAGATGAAGAACAGGTGTCAGAAACTTTTTATGTAGAGGGCCGTGTAGTAAATGTTTCTGACCTTGTAGGCCATAAAATCTCATTTGCAACCATTCAGTTCTGCCCTAATAGTTTAAAAACAGTTGTAGATAACACATAAAGAAGTGGACGTGGCTGTGTTCCAGTGAAACTGACTCATCAGACCACGCAGCCGGCTTGCAGGCCACAGTTTGCCAGTGTTCCATATAGAACATTCTCTTGTTTTAATATAACTTTATTATTATTATTTTTGGCTGTGCTGGTTCTTCCCTGCTGCGTGGCGTTATCTCTAGTCGCAGCACGTGGGGGCTATCTTCCTGTTGCCGTGCACCGGCTTTTCTCTGCAGTGGTTGCGCTTGTTGCTGAGTGCAGGCTCTAGGGCGCTCGGCCTTCGGTAGTTGCAGTGTGTGAACTCAGTAGTTGTTGTGCACAGGCTCAACAGTTCATGGCAGAGAGACCAATCACAAGCACCAAAGTTGAAAGTGAATCAGAAATCTTCCAAGAAACAAAAGCCCAGGGCTGTATGGCCTCACAGGTGAATTCTATCAGAAGTTTAGAGAAGAGCTAACACCTATCCTGTCAAACTCTTCCAGAAAAGTGCGGAGGGAGGAAAACTCCCAGACTCATTATATGACACCCTGATACCAAACCCACAAAGATATCATAAAAAAGAAAATTACAGGCCAATATAATTGATGAAAATAGATGCAAAATTCTTCAACAGAATTCTAGCAAACAGAATCCAACAACACATTAAAAAGATAATACATCGTGGTCAAGTGGGATTTAACCCAAGGATGCAAGTATTCTTCAGCTGACAGAGGAGCCTGGTCAGCTACTGCCCACGGAGTTCCAGAGTTGAACGCAGCTGAGTAACTAATGCTTGTAAGTCCTAGCCACAGCAATCAGAAAACAAAAAGAAAGAAAATGAGTCCACATCAGGAAAGAAGAAATAGAACTCTGTTTGCAGATGACATGATACTGTACACAGAAAACTCTAAACATTCAACCAGAAAATTACTAGAGCTAATCAATGAATACAGTAAAGTTGCAGGATATAAAATTAAGAGACAGAAATCCCTTCCTTTCCTAACAATGAAAAATCAGAAAGAGAAGTGAAGGAAACAATCCCATTCACCATTGCAACAAAAAGAATAAAATGCCTAGGGATAAACCGACCGAAAGAGACAACAGACCTGTATGCGGAAAACCGTAAGACACTGATGGAAGAAATCAAAGACAACGCAAGCAGACGGAGACATCGACCATGTCCTTGGATTGGAAGAATCAGTATTGTGAAATGACTGTACAGCCCAAGGCAATCTACAGATTCAGTGCAATCCCTATGGAGCTACCAATGGTATTTTTCACAGAACTAGAACAAAAAATTTCACAATTTATATGGAAACACAAAAGGCTCCAAATAGCCAAAGCAGTCTTGTGAAAGAATGGAGCTGGAGGAATTAGCCTTTTTGGCTTCAGTCTATACTACAAAGCTACAGTCATTAAGACAGTATGATATTGGCACAAAAACAGAAATATAGACCAGTGGAACAAGATAGCCCAGGGATAAGCCCACACACCTATGGGCACCTTAGTTTTGAGGAGGCAATATTATATAATGGAGAAAACACAGCCACTTACTAGTGGTGGTGGGAAAACTGGACAGCTGCATGTAAAAGAATGAAACTAGAACATTTCCTAACATGGAACACAAAAATAAACTCAAAATGGATTAAAGATTTAAATGTAAGGCTAGAAACTATAAAGCTCTTAGAGGAAAATACAGATAGTACATTCTTTGACATACATCACAGAAAGATCCTCTTTGACTCACCTCCTAGAGGAATGGAAATAAAAATAAAAGTAAACAATTGGGACTTAAAACCATTTGCACAGCAAAAGAAACAATAAACAAGGTTAAAAGACAACTCAGAATGGGAGAAAATAATTGCAAAAGAAACAACTAACAAAGGATTAATCTCTGTAATACACAAGCAGCTCATACAGCTCAACACCAGACAAACAACCCAATAAAAAAATGAACAGAAAACATAAACAGACATTTCTCCAAAGCCAACAAGTGGCCAACAAACACATGGAAAGATGCTCAGCATCACTTATTATTAAAGAAATGCAAATCAGAACTACAATGAGGTATCAGAAAGGCATCAAGCCTCTTGCGGTGCTGGTGGGAGTGTAAATTGATACAACCACTATGGTGACCAGTATGGAGATTCTTTAAAAAACCAGGAATAGAATTAGCATGTGACCCAGCAATCCCACTACTGGGCATATACTGTGAGAAAACCACAATTGAAAGAGACTCACGTACCCAGTGTTTATTGCAGCACTTTTAACAATAACAAGGACATGGAAGCAACCTAGATGTCCATCAACAGATGATGGGTACAGAAATTATGGTATATATAGTCAATGGAATATTAGTCAGCTATAAAAAAGAGCACATTTGAGTTGGTCCTAATGAGGTGGATGAACCTAGAGCCTATTGTACAGAGTGAAGTAAGTCAGAAAGAGAAAGACAAATGTTGTATATTAACACGTGTCTGAAATCTAGAAAGATGGTATTGATGAACCTATTTGCAGGCAGCAATTGGAGACGCAGACATAGAGAACAGAATTGTGAACAGTGTGTAAAGGAGAGGGTGGGATGAATTTGAGAGAGTAGCATGGAGACATATGCATTCAGTTCAGTTCAGTCGCTCAGTCGTGTCCGACTCTTTGCGACCCCATGAATCGCAGCACACCAGACCTCTGTGTCCATCACCAACTCCCGGGGTTCACTCAGACTCATGTCCATCGAGTCAGTGATGCCATCCAGCCATCTCATCCTCTGTTGTCCCCTTCTCCTCCTGCCCCCAATCCCTCCCAGCATCAGAGTCTTTTCCAATGAGTCAACTCTTCGCATGAGGTGGCCAAAGTACTGGAGTTTCAGCTTCAGCATCAGTCCTTCCAAAGAAATCCCAGGGCTGATCTCCTTCAGAATGGACTGGTTGGATCTCCTTGCAGTCCAAGGGACTCTCAAGAGTCTTCTCCAAC
Source organism: Bubalus kerabau (assembly GCF_029407905.1). Taxonomy (NCBI): domain Eukaryota; kingdom Metazoa; phylum Chordata; class Mammalia; order Artiodactyla; family Bovidae; genus Bubalus; species Bubalus kerabau. The sequence continues at coordinate 36,859,182 of NC_073643.1, read as the reverse complement.
ACCACAGTTCAAAAGCATCAATTCTTTGGCTCTCAGCCTTCTTCACAGTCCAACTCTCACATCCATACATGACCACAGGAAAAACCATAGCCTTGACTAGACGGACCTTTGTTGGCAAAGTAATGTCTCTGCTTTTGAATATGCTATCTAGGTTGGTCATAACTTTCCTTCCAAGGAGTAAGCGTCTTTTAATTTCATGGCTGCAGTCACCATCTTTAGTGATTTTGGAGCCCCCCAAAATAAAGTCTGACACTGTTTCCACTGTTTCTCCATGTATTTCCCATGAAGTGATGGGACCGGATGCCATGATCTTCCTTTTCTGAATGTTGAGCTTTAAGCCAACTTTTTCACTCTCCACTTTCACTTTCATCAAGAGGCTTTTGAGTTCCTCTTCACTTCCTGCCATAAGGGTGGTGTCATCTGCATATCTGAGGTTATTGATATTTCTCCTGGCAATCTTGATTCCAGCTTGTGCTTCTTCCAGCCCAGCGTTTCTCATGATGTACTCTGCATAGAAGTTAAATAAGCAGGGTGACAATATATAGCCTTGAGGTACTCCTTTTCCTATTTGGAACTAGTCTGTTGTTCCATGTCCAGTTCTGCTTCCTGACCTGCATACAGATTTCTCAAGAGGCAGGTCCAGGTGCATTACCATATGTAAAATAAAGCATCTGCCTATAATGCGGGAGACCTGGGTTCAGTCCCTAGGTCGGGAAGATCCCCCAGAGAAGGAAATGGCAACCCACACCAGTGTTCTTGCCGGAAAATCCCATGGATGAAGGAGCCTGGTAGGCTTACAGTTCATGGGGTCACAAAGAGTCGGACACGACTGAGTGACTTCACTTTCTTTCACTTTCATGTACAATAGATAGCCAGCGGGAATTTGCTGTGTGACACAGGGAGTTCAGCCCAGTGCTCTCTGATGACCTAGTGGGGTAGGATGGGGTGGGAGATGGGAGAGAGGTTCGAGAGGAAGGGGACATACATATATCTGTGGCTGATTCATGTTGACGTATGGTGGAAACCAGCACAATATGGCAAAGCAGTTATCCTCCGATTAAAAAAAAAAATAGTTGTGGCTCATAGTCTTAGTTGCTCTGCAGCATGTGGGCTGTTCCTGGGCCAGGAATCGAACCCGTATTTCCTGTTTTGGTAGGTGGATTCTTTACCACTGTTGTTATTGTTCAGTTGTTCAGTCATGTCCGACTCTGCAACAGCATGAGCTGCAGCACACCAGACTTGCCTGTCCTTCACCATCTCCCAGAGTGTGTTCAAACTCATGTCCATTGAATCGATGATGCCATCCAACCGTCTCATCCTCTGTCGCCCCCCTTCTCCTCCCACCCTCAATCTTCCCCAGCATCGGGGTCTTCTCCAGTGAGTCGACACCTCAAATTAGATGGCCAAAGTATTGCAGTGTCAGCTGAACCACGGGGAAAGTCCTGTACTTTTCATCAACCCTAGAAATGTTTTTCATAATAAAATCTCCATCCTCAGCCCAGTTGAGTACTAATTGGCTACCTAGCACTTTAGATCTAGTTTGTGTGTCTGGAAGAATTTATAATAAATGAAATCATACAATATGTTATCTTTGGGGTCTGGCTTCTTTTACTCAGTGTAATGTTTTTGAAGTCCATCCACACTGCTTGGTATATCAGTACATTACTTTTTGTTGTTGAGTGGTATTCAACTGAATAAGTAGATCACGATTTGTCTACTTTCTTGTAGATTGACATGTGAGTTATCATTTTTTGCCTGTTATAAATAAGGGAACTATGAGCATTCTTATGCAGATCTGTGTGTGAATGTTTAACTTCTTTTGGGCAAATACCTGAAAGTGGAATAGATGGGCCATGTGGTATGTAACTTTTTAAGAAACGGCCAGATTCTTTTCTAAAGTAATTGTCACCATAGTACATGTCTACCAGCTATACATACAGAGTTCTAGTTGCTCTGCGTCCTTGCCAGCACCTGGGAATTGTCAGTCTTCTTAATTTTTTACTTTTCTGTTCCAGTAAGCGTTCTTTTTTTTTCCTTTTGTTCCTTGTCTTGGTATACTGGCTAGATCCTCCAATAAAATGTTAAATAGATGTGTAAGAGTGGACATCCTTGATTTTCCCAGTCTCAAGGAGAAAGCACATGATCTTTTGCCATTAAGTCAGCTGTATGCTTCTTATAGATGTTCTTTTTGAGATTAGAAAAATTTCCTACCATTCCTAATTTGTTTATAATAATGGGGATCTCATTTAAAAAAAATAACTTTTTATGCATCTGTTGAAATTATCATATGTTTTTCCTTTATTCTGTTACATTTTTTTTGATTTCAGGATGAACGAACCTTGTATTCCGAGGCCAAACCTCACTTGCTCATAATGTGCTGTCATTTTTATATATTTCTACATTCAGCCTACTAATATTTTGTTAGGAATTTTTACATCTGTGTTCACGAGGAATACTGATCTGTAGATTTCTCTTGAAATATCTTTATTTGGATTTGGTATCAGTAAATGCAGATCTCATTAGTATTAATTCTTTTTTATTGTTTGGTAGAGTTCAGTGGTAAAGCCACCTAGACCTAGGTTTTCTTTGTGAGAAGGCTTTTGATAAATTCAATATATTTGATAAATATAGGACTACCAGAGTATTCTCTTTAGCTTTTGCCAGTTTTATAAAGTTGTACTTTTTCAAGATTTTTTCCATTCATCTAAGTTGTTTGTCTTATCTTTTTAATGTGATATTCCCTCTTTCATTCCCAGTACTGAAATTTGTGTCTTTTCTCTTTTTGGTCAGTATAGCTGGAGGTTGATCTCTTCAAAGAAACAATTTTGAAAAAATTGGTTTTATGTATTTTTTTAATCTGCTTAATCTTTTGGGTTTACTTTGCCGTTGTCTTTCCAGTTTCTTAAGTTAGAAGCTTCAGTTCAGTTCAGTTCAGTCGCTCAGTCGTGTCCAACTCTGCGACCCCATGATCGCAGCACGCCAGGCCTCCCTGTCCATCACCAACTCCCGGAGTTCACTCAGACTCATGTCCATTGAGTCAGTGACGCCATCCAGCCATCTCATCCTCTGTTGTCCCCTTTTCTTCCTGCCCCCAATCTCTCCCAACATCAGAGTCTTTTCCAATGAGTCAACTCTTTCCATGAGGTGGCCAAAGTACTGGAGTTTCAGCTTCAGCATCATTCCCTCCAAAGAAATCCCAGGGCTGATCTCCTTCCGAATGGACTGGTTGGATCTTGCAGTCCAAGGGACTCTCAAGAGTCTTCTCCAACACCACAGTTCAAAAGCATCAATTCTTTGGCGCTCAGCCTTCTTCACAGTCCAACTCTCACATCCATACATGACCACAGGAAAAACCATAGCCTTGACTAGACAGACCTTTGTTGGCAAAGTAATGTCTCTGCTTTTGAATATGCTATCTAGGTTGGTCATAACTTTCCTTCCAAGGAGTAAGCGTCTTTTAATTTCATGGCTGCAGTCACCATCTGCAGTGATTTTGGAGCCCAGAAAAATAAAGTCTGACACTGTTTCTACTGTTTCCCCATGTATTTCCCATGAAGTGAAGGGACCGGATGCCATGATCTTTGTTTTCTGAATGTTGAGCTTTAAGCCAACTTTTTCACTCTCCACTTTCACTTTCATCAAGAGGCTCTTTAGTTCCTCTTCACTTTCTGCCATAAGGGTGGTGTCATCTGCATATCTGAGGTTATTGATCCCGGCAGTCTTGATTCCAGCTTGTGTTTCTTCCAGTCCAGCGTTTCTCATGATGTACTCTGCATATAAGTTAAATAAGTAGGGTGACAATATACAACCTTGACGTACTCCTTTTCCTATTTGGAACCAGTCTGTTGTTCCATGTCCAGTTCTAACTGTTGCTTCCTGACCTACATACAGATTTCTCAAGAGGCAGGTCAGGTGGTCTGATATTCCCATCTCTTTCAGAATTGTCCACAGTTTATTGTGATCCACATAGTCAAAGTTAGAAGCTTAGGTTGTTGACTTGTAGATCTTTTTTTTTTTTATCCCTCCTCTTGTAAGCATTTGAATTTATAAATTTACCCCTGGCACCAAATTAGCTCAAATTTCCCAAACTCTAATATGATATGTTTTCATTTTCATTCCTTTCACAGTATTTTCTCAAGCGCCTTTTCACTTAGGATATAAAAAGCCACAAGGAGGAAAAAAGCCAGATAACGTATAAAATCATAGTTTTTTTTCTCGATGCCATTAGAGCTGAGATTGCAAGGCATCTGAGGAAACTGAATTACATGGGGTCACAGGAAGAGACTGGATGGATACAGAATATTTGACCTTTGGTAGACAAGGAAGAGGTGACACACAAGAGTAGGTAAGAAGGAAATCACTGCAATCTTAACACATTCTTAAAGGGTCAGTGTTGATCATGAGAGTTTAAGGTTCCTGAAAAACTTAGGTTCCAGGAGCATGTGCACCTGTTCCTGAGATTGTCCCATGTCACCCCACCAGGTACTTAGAATTAGAAGAAAGATTTGGAGGCAGGGCAAGAGACCTGAAAAAGTCTCCTCCTGACAGGGTTTAAAGGTGGCACAGGAGTAGAAGTACTCAGAAAAACCCATCTGTGCTCTGGGCCCTGCATGAGTACAAAGTGTTGATCAGATGTTGCTGGCACGAAACTCATCCACATCCCAGAATCTTCATGGAGATGCGACAGAAGTAACCTGCAAGGGGAAGGAGCAGGTAATCTCTCCCCTACCCCCACCCAGCTTCAGTACCAGGCAGCTGAGGTTGGCAGCCTCTAGTGGAGGAAGCGAGAAATCCTACCTCAGTCTTCTGATGTTGCTTGGGAAAATGCCACTTCTTGGGGGCCAGAAAATAAAACTGAAGTATTGCATTTCTTGAACTTGCTACCAGGAAGATGACTGATTCTGTGTAGGATGACTGTGGACTTCTTTGGCTGAATGTGATTTGGGGCCTGTTACAGTCCATATTCACTCAAGCGGAGTAAGTATACCTGGTATACTTACTCAGCTTGAGGTTACTGCTCGGGGTCCATGTTGATGTATCAGTGTGCCCTTTGAGGGTAACCTAGTGACATTCCTCGCGGCTCAGCTGGTAGAGAATCTGCCTGCAGTGGAGGAGACCCTGGTTCAATTCCTGGGTTGGGAAGATCCGCTGGAGAAGGGATAGGCTACCCACTCCAGTATTCTTGGGCTTCCCTGGTGGCTCAGTTGGTAGAGGAATCCACCTGCAATGTGGGAGAGCTGGGTTTGATCCCTGGGTTGGGAAGATCCTTTGGAGAAGGGAATGGCTACCCACTCCAGTATTTTGACCTGGAGAATCCCACGGACAGAGGAGCCTGGCAAGCTACAGTCCATGGGGTCGCAAAGAGTCAGACACGACTGAGCGGCTTTCACTTTCATGTAATGACTTCCTTTGTTAATTTTATGTTTGAGGTGTATTATTGTCTCTGTGTTCTTAGAGGTACATATTTAGGATACCACGTACATTGTAAATTCATACCTAGTTGTGTCTGTTACTTTTTCCTTTTCTGTAATACTTTTTTGTTCCACGTGGAGGTTTTATACTTGTATCTAGAGAAATGTATCATTTCCCTCTCCATTGCTATTTTTTTTCCTTTGCTTTTATAAAAAGGACTGTGCCCATTTTTCTTCCTTGAGCTATAATATGCATATTTCACATCTTAAGTGTACAGCTTGGTGAGTTGCACTTTGGTACATATCCCCATAGTCGCCAGATGAACATACAGAACGTTTTCGTCCCCCAAAGGCTCTCTGGGGCCCCTTCTCATTTCATATTTTCAGTCCTGTCCCCAGGAGTTAATCACTCTTTTAACTTTCATTATAGATGTTTTGATCTCTTCTTGGCCTTCAGATAGTAGAATCACACCCTATATGTTCTTTTTATGTCAGCATTCTTTCACTCGAGATTCATCGGTGTTGTATATGTAGTATCGATAGTCCTTTTTTTTTGGTTTTCTTTTATTCAATTGTATAAATATGGCACAATTTGTTTATTGGTTCTCCTGTTGATAGATGTTAGGGTTGTTGGCATTCTTTGGCTCTTTTGGATAAAATTGTTATGAACACTCTTGCACATGATTCTTTGTGAGTTTAGGTACTCATATGTAGGGGTGGAAATGCTATGTTACAGGGTAAGATAGTATCTTACCCAGTCATCTCTTGTTTTTTATGGTGGTTTGGTTCCAGGACCCCTACCTGAGGATACCAAAATCTGTGCATACTCATGTGTCACATGAAATGGTGTAGTGTTTGCTTATAACCTATGCACATCTTCCCATGTACTTTTGTCTTTTTTTTAATTGAGTTATAGTTGATGTACAATATTATATGGGTTTCAGGTGTATCTCCCATATACTTTATTTTTTTACTTTAACATTTATTTATTTAGTTAGTTTTGGCTGTGCTGGTCTTCATTGCTGTGCAGACTTTCCTTTAGTTGAGGCAGGCAGGGGCTACTCTCTAGTTGCAGTTCACGGACTTCTCGTTTCAGTGGCTTTTCTTGTTGAGCACAGGCTCCAGGTCACAGAGTTCAGTAATTGCAGCACAAGGGCTCAGTAGTTGGCGGCTCCGGGCTCTAGAGCACAGGCCGAACAGTTGTGGTGCGTGGGCTTAGTTGCTCCGAGGCATGTGGGATCTTCCTGGTCCAGGGACTCAAACCTGTGTCTCCTGCATTGGTAGGCGGATTCTTTACTACTGAGCCACCAGGGAAGCCCCATATACTTTAAATAATACTTAAGTATTTAATAATACTTAGTATAATGTACAAGCTATGTAAATAATTGTAAATACAATGTAAATGATATGTAAATAGTTGCCAGGAAATTCAGAGTTCACCTTTGGAACTTCCTGGAATTCTTCCCCCACCCCCCAAGCAGTTTTCATCCTTGATTGATTGAATCCACAGATACAAAGGGCTGACTATTTAACTTAGTAGATACTTTGAAACTCTCATCCAAAGTGGTAGAACAAATTGGTAACACCCTCCTCCCAAAAAGCATGTACTCATTGGTTTTTTCTTGTTGAAGAGATCCCTTTAAAAAAAAAAAAAAATGTAAACCTTTTACTTTGCATTGCAATACAGCTGATAACAATGTTGTGATAGTTACAGGTGGACAGCAAAGGGACTCAGATCCATATACATGTATCCATTCTCCCCCAAACTCCCTCCTTCCAGGCTGCCCTATAATACTGAGCAGAGTTTCCACTGCTATACAGTAGGTCCTTGATCCTTTTTGTCTCAAATATTTTTAGCAAAAATTCTATTTTAGTTCATCTTCAAACTGTAGCTTACTTTATGAGAAATACTCTTTTGTATAATTGCGTGACTTAACACAGCTCTACCAAACATGACAGGAGGTTAAGCGCTGATTGATTCCCTTGGCACATCCCAGTATTCTCAAAATACTGTTGTTTAGGAAAAGCAGTTATTCTTTTTCCAGGTCAGTATGTTCCTTTAACAACTTCATTTCAGCTTATGTAAATTCTTTAGGTGCTGTAGAGGGTGCAAAACTTTTTTGTGGTTTTATTTAGGTGTCTTGGCATAAAGGAACTTTTTGTGTATCTTACTTTTAATTTATTATATTGAAAAACACAACAAAACAAAACAGCTTACCCTTTCTCAAGGATATGGGAGAGCAGTGGTTTATTGTTTCTAAGGTCTTCTTGTATCTGGAAATCACATCCGTCATGTATTTGAGACCCACAGACCCATTGGAGTCTTCTACTGACCCCCTATAAAGAAAGCTATCTTTGTGCTCAAGTCACTTGTGCTTATCTTGATGAGTGAAATGGTGCGATTGGAGAGAATTGTTTAGCAAATGGCATTGCCACAGGGAAAAGGCTTTGATGGTTCCTGTTTGTGGAACAGCTGAAGTGCTTAGAATGTCTTCCAAATCAAATATCTTGAAGAGCATGGGGTTCTCCAAAGATGGGACCTCTGTCTCTGTTAGCTACTTGCATAGGAGTGGGGTTTCACGCAGGTTTAGATTCTGTTAATAGTTTAGGTATGCTGGAGAGATCGGTCCTCGGTTCCTCATTTTGCTCAGTGTCTCTGTATTTCTGCCTCTGTATTCATAAGGACATTCATGAAGACATAGAGACAAAGAATTTCTCATTTCTCACTCTTGGACATGCTAACTTTGGCCACCTGTCAGGTGAAGTGGCAAGAACAGCGAGGAGCAACTGTGGCTCTGCTCACGGCACCTCCACGTTCATCTGCCTCTGCCACGGGCGCCGTACTGGACTCCTGACCACAAATCCAGGCTTTCTCCTCTTCTTAGTTGCCTTGGTTTCTGGCAAGAAGTCCCACTAAATAGAGAAGGATCCTGTGGTTGCTTAACTTCCCCTGCGGACCGGTAGAGCCTAACCCGTGTAAAATGGGACTCCACTGGGATGGCTCCAAAGGCGCAAGGGTTGTGGTTCTTCAGTGTGGCTGTGGTAAGAAATGCCAGCCAGGAAAGAGGCAGCAGCAGCTTCCAAACCACAGCACGTATGTGGCTTTGATCTAGCACAGCATGTGTTTATAGCCAGTACCGACTGTGTTCCAGTCCCCATGCTAGTACATTTTGCACACAGGAACTTGTTGAATTATAACTGCCATGTGTATCTATGAGCATATATCGTGGTTGAGGAGGTTTCATAACAAAATGAGAAAAACCCCACAGGTAAGCCAGTCACTTGAGAATTCCATCTTCCTTTCATCTAGGAATTTGATAGTATTTTAAAGGCAGGATGGTCTGAATGCTCAAGGATCTGTACATGGATTTCCTCTTTTCTAGGCTTTGGCACTCTGGCGCTTATCTGTTAGTGGACTTGCGTTACTGTCTGAGGTTGGTTATCTAAAACCAGGTCTGGTAAACTTCAAGGGCAAGTTAAGAGAAACTGATGGAAACTTTGAGCTGTCTTGGGTACTCTCACTCTTCCTTTACTCTGTATCACCACTCAGCTTAATACTTGGCTTTCCACACCTGGTTTTTCTTCATTCTGGAGGGTTGTGTTAACCCCCTGTAAAGTTTTCTTAGTCTCCTTTGATGTTTTCATAGTTTAAATGCAGGCATTTCTCTTTGAACACTCATCCAGTTCTAGTTTGTGGGAGACTGGGGTATATATTCAACAAAGGAGAAAAGATTATTAGTGTAAAAGAAGATAGTTCCAGGGAAGGGTGAGCTGATAAGCCGTACCCTGTTTGTGTATCAGGACTCAAATCCAGCTACACAGGTATCACAGATTGATGGGTGGAGGGTTAGGTCATTGATTCACTTGAAGTACACACAGTCTTTCGTATGCACAGGGCACTGAGCATAGGGGGGTGTTCGTTAACAAGGCAAGTATGGCCCTACTCTTTGTTTTTGCTTTGCTCGTGGTCAGGTAAGTGAAACAGACACCAACGTGAACATGAGTGTCTCAGAGGAGAAGCACACATACTGTGAAAGTGACTGAGTTGTGACTCCTGCTCTTATCTGGGATCAGTTAGTGGCATTTTCTTGGAGGTAGTGCTGTTGAGTCTGAATTCCAAGGTATGAATACTGATTAGATGAAAGGGGGTTCAGTGACGGCTCAACAGTCTGGACGGGGATCATGTATGAAGGCTTTCAGGTAAGGCCAGTGTGGCTTAGAGCCTGGAGCAAGGTCAGGTGGCTTGAAGTAAGCAGTGCGTGCAGAGTCTTGAAGACCAGGGAATCATGTTGTATTTTATCATAAAAATAATAGAAACCTTTATGTAGAAGGTGACCACTCACTGTTGTGTCATTTGCTGAACTACTGTTCTAATACTGACTCTGGTTCCTCTCAGAAATTTGTGTTGGGGGGAATGGGAAGGAGGTGGGAGAAGGATGTCAGGCTCTTGCAGTTGTTCAGATGGAAGGTAATAGCTTGGATTAGGGGCGCAATGCAGAGCAATAGGTTGAAGAAATAGCTAGGAGAGCAGATTGATGTATTAGAATTGGCTACTAGCTAGTGAGAGAAAGGACTTCCCTGATGGCTCAGACGGTAAAGCGTCTGCCTACAATGTGGGAGACCTGGGTTCAATCCCTGGGTCGGGAAGATCTCCTGGAGAAGGAAATGGCAACCCACTCCAGTATTCTTTTTTTTTTTTAATATAAATTTATTTATTTTAATTGGAGGCTAATTACTCTACAATATTGTATTGGTTTTGCCATACATCAACATGAATCTGCCACGGGTGTACATGTGTTCCCCATCCTGAACCCCCCTCCCACCTCCCTCCCCATCACTCCAGTATTCTTGCCTGGAAAATCCCAGGGACAGAGGAGCCTGGTAAGCTACAGTCCATGGGGTCGCAAAGAGTCAGACACGACTGAATAACTTCACTTAGTGACGAGAAAGGAAATGCCAAGAACAACCCACAGGTCTCGGGCATGATGACCTGATTGTAGTCTCCTTGTTGACACTATAGGGATGCCAGGAGAATGAAAGACTTTGGTGGTTGGGGCAGTTGAAACCTGTGGATCAGGAGCTAGAGGAACTGTCTGGGCTAGAAAAACATTTCAGATGGGTTTAAAAAATCATTTCTCTATGATTTCTGAGTGACTACACTTTTCACTTTCCCTGATGATGAAAAGGACATCTTTTTTTGTGTGTGTTAGTTCTGGAAAGTCTTGTAGGTCTTCATAGAACTGTTCAACTTCTTCTCTGGCATTAGTGATTGGGGCATAGACTTGGATGACTGTGATGTTAAATAGTTTGCCTTGGAAATAAACAGATCATTCTGTCATTTTTGAGGCTGCACCCAAGTACTGCATTTTGGACTCTTGTTGACTATGACGGATACTCCCATTTCTTCTGAAGGATTCTTGCCCACAGTAATAGATACAATGGTCATCTGAATTAAATTAGCCCATTCTAGTGCATATTACCCATGTTGGTTATCTCCATAACTGTTAATGAAATGTCCAATATTGCAAAAATTTGCAGGCAACACAGATTATGGTAATAAAACTTTTTTCTCGTCATTTTTTTTTTTTTCCTTTTAAAGTAAGATATCTTGCCTGACAGCAGCAGTAAGGGAGAATGGAAACCTTAAAATAAGATCACCTGTAGAGTCGTCTGTATGGAAGCTGCCAGTCACAAGCTGTCCTCTTTCCAGCCAGATGTGATACCCAGCTCTTTATATCTCTCATCCTCCCAAGTAGAGCTTCTGTTTCACAGATTAAATGTGATGAAGCTTAGGGACATCCAGTAACTTCACTCTGCACTAACACCTGTTGCAACCCAAGAAAGAGTTAAACTAAGCTGGAATCAAGAGTGCCGGGAGAAATATCAATAACCTCAGATATGCAGATGACACCACCCTTATGGCAGAAAGTGAAGAGAAACTCAAAAGCCTCTTGATGAAAGTGAAAGTGGAGAGTGAAAAAGTTGGCTTAAAGCTCAACATTCAGAAGACGAAGATCATGGCATCTGGCCCATCACTTCATGGGAAATAGATGGGGAAACAGTGGAAACAGTATCAGACTTTATTTCTCTGGGCTCCAAAATCACTGCAGATGGTGATTGCAGCCATGAAATTAAAAGACACTTACTCCTTGGAAGGAAAGTTATGACCAACCTAGACAGCATATTGAAAAGCAGAGACATTACTTTGCCAACAAAGGTCCGTCTAGTCAAGACTATGGTTTTCCCAGTGGTCACGTATAGATGTGAGAGTTGGACTGTGAAGAAGGCTGAGTGCTGAAGAATTGATGCTTTTGAACTGTGGTGTTGGAGAAGACTCTTGAGAGTCCCTTGGACTGCAAGGAGATCCAACCAGTCCATCCTAAAGGAGATCAGTCCTGGGTGTTCATTGGAAGGACTGATGCTGAGGCTGAAATACCAATACTTTGGCCACCTCATGCAAAGAGTTGACTCATTGGAAAAGACCCTGATGCTGGGAGGGATTGGGGGCAGGAGGAGAAGGGGACGACAGAGGATGAGATGGCTGGACGGCATCACTGACTCGATGCACATGAGTTTGGGTAAACTCTGGGAGTTGGTGATGGACAGGGAGGCCTGGTGTGCTGCAGTTCATGGGTTGCAAAGAGTCGGACACGGCTGAACTGAACTGAATCTCTAGTCAGTTTAAAATCATCATTTGAAGCATCTGTGGTTTCACAGATACCTGGAATGTACTCTGTTTTAAAGCACACCTCTTGACTTCCTTGTCTGCCTCGTGTACCAGAGTTCTCTCAGCCAACAAAACTTAAAACTTGGAACCTCAGAATTCTAAAACTTTAGTGTTGGAAAGGGCTTATGAGAGCTTGATGTCTAATATCCTTAGTCTCAGTTCAGTTCAGTTCAGTTGCTCAGTCGTGTCCGACTCTGCGACCCCATGATTCGCAGCACGCCAGGCCTCCCTATCCATCACCATCTCCTGGAGTTCACTCAAACTCACATCCATCGAGTCGGTGATGCCATCCAGCCATCTCATCCTCTGTCGCCCCCTTCTCCTCCTGCCCCCAATCCCTCCCAGCATCATGGTCTTTTTAATGAGTCAACTCTTCGCATGAGGTGGCCAAAGTACTGGAGTTTCAGCTTTAGCATCATTCCTTCCAAAGAACACCATCCAGGTCACAGATCCTATTAATGGGAAAAGCAGACTGTAGCCAACCAGTGCCCACTGTTGATCTCATCTTGGATTTCTGTGTCAGCACTCATGTTCAGTTGTGTAAGCCCCAGCCACTAATCTCCCATAAGGCCTTTAAGCCCTATTACTGAATCCACTTCTTAATCTTTGTGGCCTCATTCTTTTCCCCATCCTTCCACACTACTGCAGTGACCTCCTAGTGGGTCTTTTCCTAAGTTCCACTGTTCCTAAGTTCTTTACAGCTCACACTGATTGAATTCTCCCCAGAGCCTCGTATTTGACGTCACAGCTCTGTAGTTGGGCTCCAGCGTCCACCCACACCCCGTCTGTATGACCCACTAGTCCTTATTACACACCTGCTCGCTATCCTATACAAGTTACTGCTCCCCAAGGGCTTTTCCTTATATGTGCTTTGTTTCTTCTGCTGGAAGATCCCGCTCCCTTCCTTCCTTTTTCAAAGCCTGTTCTGCATCCTCCATCAGCCGGTAGAGTCCGTGGCTCCTGCCTGAGGTCTCCTCTTTCACTGGGAGTACTGTGCTCCTAGGCGCTCATCTTCACTTCCACATGGGGCCTTGAGTCTTGTAGGAAGTCTGTAAATGTCAGATAAATTCTGTGTCATTCTTTTCTTCTTCACTGTTGCATTTTCTTAAGACGTTGCCTTTGTTTCAGTCATTTGGATTTTAAGACTGTAAGTATCTTCCGATTTCTGGTAACTTTCCAATGTGCACGTTTGTTGACTGCCATTTATGTCTGGTTTCTGGTTTTCACATCCCTTTTTGACACTGTTCTGAGGGATGTTTTTTACACTGTTTTGGGTCCTGAAGGATGGGATCCTAGATGTTGCTGGCTGGAGTCTCAAGGACTTGGTGGGACTGGGCCTGATTTGAAAACTAAGATCATTGGGGACTTACTATTTTGACATATTCATCTTTAGTTCAGTTTGAATTATTTTGCAGAGACCATTACTTCTAGTGTTGTATTGTCTGTAATTTATCAAAAAGTATTTCTAAATATAGTACAATATATGCATCCATATAGAAGTTAATTTTAATCACTGGAGTTTGTCTTCAAATTTCCTATAAGGTGTCTTTTCATTGTAAATATCACCTGATAAAGAAGTTGTTGGAAAGGAGACTTATACCCTGGACTCCTCACCTGCTTCACCTCTATTGGTCCTGCCAATATTTAAACAAACAAATCTAGTCACAATGGTTTGGTCAGTTCATAGGAAGATAGGCAAATGGTAAGTACGGTCACCACCAATAAACCTCTCTGGTTTTCTTACACCCCCTGTTAAGTACATACACACAAACATACAGAGTGATGGCTGGAGCTGGTCCAGGTAGTATAATATTCTAGAATATAGGTTTGGAGCTTCTCACTTCTCTCTGACTTAGCTTTTTTGTATTATCCATGTAGGTACTAAAAATCCTGCCTATATTTTGTGAACCCTTGGGTTTATTTCCCTACTATTTGGCAGTGAATTTTTACTAATTGATTGACTTATTGTAGCTCTATGTTTGTTAAACTATCAGGGATTTTTAAAAAATTCTTTATACTGAAAAAAGATCAATTATATGAAGGTTCCATTGAATATTTTCTTTATTTTTAGAAAATAAAACTAGCAAATTCTTGGATAATTCTATAGCTTCAGCACAGCTTTTTAACTGATACAATTGGAAAATGGATATTTCATTCTATCTGCATTATAATGTGTCTTATAGAGTTTTATACACATGTATACAGGTATACTTACATACATATATTTACTGCACCCCGCTCCCCCACCTCCAGCCCTCCCACCCCAACCCCCCGGCCGTGGCTCACTTGCTAAAGAACCCATCTTCAATGCAGGAGACCCAGGTTCCATCCCTGGTTAGTGATGATCCCTTGGAGAAGGAAATGGCAACACACTCTAGTAGTCTTGCCTGGAAGATCTCATGGCTAGAGGAGCCTGGTGGACTACAGTCCATGGGGTTGCAGAGTTGGACACGACTGAGCCTTTGAGTGTATACGGGTATACTTACACACATGTATTTATTTACACATATACAAATATATACCAAAGACATGTAATTATTGATATAAGAATAATAGTATTGATTTACACACACATGCACACCCCACACAATGTATGAAAGAAAAAAAGTGAAAGTCTCTCAGTCATGTCTGTCTCTTTGTGACCCCATGGACTGTACAGTCCATGGAATTCTTCAGGCCAGAATACTGGAGTGGGTAGCCTTTCCTTCTCTGGCAGATCTTAGGAATGGAACCAGGGTTTCCTGCATTGCAGGTGGATTCTTTACCAACTGAGCTATCGGGGAAGCCCCAAACAGTGTCTATTGCTCCCCCATCTCCTTTCCCTGTTTCTGGGAAATTTTTTGTGAAGTTACTTGTTTTCAGATTCTTTCTAATTTTTTGGACCAGAATTGAAATGCAGTTACTTGGAGTCATCAGTATCATCTGCCCAACTTTCTTGTTTCCAGATACAGTTGAAAAATTGGAGGCAAACCCCATTCTCATTGTTGTTAAACTTGTAGCTGAAATAGTCTGGTAATCCTTCCTGTGGTACAAAATCATCTGACTTTGTCTCCAGGGTCACCACAGAACTGGTATTCAGGAGGTTTCTTGGAAGGAATTGATTCTGCAGCTGCGTGGTATTAGAGGACAAGGAAGGAGCACAAAGCTTCAATCTCCATCTTACTGTTTTCTCAGCTTTGGAATTTGAGAAAGGTCAGCTTTTAAGAGGGAAGTCAGTCTGCCTCTACCTATATGCTGTTGCCCTCTCTAGCTGAGCTCCATTCAGCTCAGTTGCTTTAGGGATCATTTATGAAGTGCCCACAGTGGACCAAGCCCTGAGATAGGTCTGGGAAATGGAGCCAGTGACTTTTGTTCAGTAGAGTTTAACGTCTCTTTTATTTAATTCTTAAAAGAAAAACTAACACTAGAATGGAGGCTCCTTGAGGTCAAAGACCTTGTTTTGATTATCCTTGTATTCCCAGGGTTTAGCTTAGCAATGGGTGCTTAATGAGTTGGTCTTCAGTAGTTGTTCATAGTGTTCATGGAGATTGGACCAAAATAAGCCTTTTTGAATTAAGACTAAGAATTAAGACTTTATGAACTTTCATATGCTGTTTTACTTAAAATTTTTTTCCATAAAAACACTTTTTAAAGGTTTCTTAGTTTGTTGTTGGTTTTTTAAAAATTTAAACTTTTTTTTAGTTCATTCTGTTCTGACCTGTTCATTCGTTTCCTTCTCATTTAACTTAATGATGGTTTAGTTATCAAGAAAATAAGGTATTAACGTGTAATAAAATCTTTTGTTGTGTCAAATTGAAAAAAACACATAGTAAAGGTAATAGGCTTTGGATTTATAGTAATACTGTGCTTTATTAGGAATTTGAAGCACTTAGTAAATATTCTATGAAAGTATGTCATATTCTCTGGTAAGTCATTCCTTGTCTTTTACTATTACATTTTATTTTATTTTTTACTTTGTTACTATTACATTTTAATTAGGGTTACTATTACATTTTAATTAGGAAGAAGAGTTTCCACAGATTCTTTTGATTATGCTGATCTTTTTTCACATTGTGTTGATGCTACATTCTTTCAGTAATGGTTAGAAAGAGAATAAAAGTCCTTTTACGATGAAAATTCAAAGAATGACTTACTTCATAGCAAAGGTTTTTTGTTATATTTAGTCTTCAACCTTTTTTCCTCTGAAGTTTTATTTAATATGAAAACCTGTTTGTAAGAGGTGCTTTTCATGTGAATCAGTGTTAGATCTTTGTGGTTTTAAACCCTGCACATGTGGCCTAATGCATTACCTACCACTAAGTAGGAGATCAGCTGTGGCTTCTATATATTCCTGAACAGCTCACATATTTTCAGATGGTTTATTGTTACGCTGTTTCCTTAAATGATGGGACTGTAAGAGGTTTGCCATCTGACACATTTATGTTTCCTATTTAACAATAATTCCATTCATGTAAAGCTGCTAAATCATCTACATTACAGAATGTTTACCTTAAAGGGAACTGTAGTGTTCAAGAAATAGCTTAGGTGTCTTTAGATAATACATTGTTTAATCAATAAGATTGTGTCAGCAGAACACCACTGTGTTTCTCCTTACAAGGTATTCTTTGATAAGTATTTGCAATTATAATTGAATCTTAGTTTCCCATTTGTTGTCTAAATGGCCCCATTTAAAATGTTTTAAGAAAACACTAACATTTTCTTATTGGATTATGAGAGAAGTATATCTTTAAGGAAAATTACCCAATGAGCAGGTTACTTACAATATTGTTTTCTCATGGCTTGTTAAAATCCAACATATATGCAGTTTTAAAAAAAAGTTGTATTAGAATTAGTTATATATTATCACCTATTTATAAGGTATATAAAGTGCTGCAAACAGTGCCTGGCATACAGTGACCACTAAGGGTTTGTCATTATTACTCTTAACTTGATTTTACAGATGGAAAGGTTGGAAATGAAGGATATTTTTTGGTTCTTACACTGAAATTCCATTTTATCAGTGGTCATTATTATAAATTTGTTTCCTGCAAAGTTCTCTGCAGAAGATTTTCTTTCTTCATATTTAATTTGTGTGTATGCCATAATTTATTTTTCCACACTTTCTCCTTTTGTGGTTTCTCTGCAGATTTTTAAAAAAACATGTCTTAGTTAAGAATCTCTTTCTTTTCTTAAAATTCTGCATCCTTCTGTAAACCAAATAATTTATAAAGCCATTCAAATTTTATGCATCTAAGTGGTACCAAATTTGAAAAGCAAGGAAATAAGCTGTATTGCATGCCTATTTAATAATGAAGAATAGTGCAGTGAATTGCTTTTAAAAAATTCCCCCCCCTTTTACCCCCTTGCTTTCCAAGAGTGAATGGAGGTGTTGGACAAAATTGACGTGAGTTTCCATTAGGGTTTTTCAAAGAATTTCTTGTTATAATGCAATTGCATATTTACTTACTACATTTTAAAATATAAAGAAGGTGAAAAAAGAAAACCACTAAAAGACAATTTTAATATTTAATTGCAGATTGTTCTATTATTATTTCACCCACTCTATTTTAATATTGGTTTAGATAGTGATTGTAAATCATCTTCTGTAATGAAAAGCTATGGCATTTATCCTTTTATTTTTTTTTCGGAGATATATTCATTCATTCAAGAAGTATTCATTGAGGACCTGCTATATATCAGATGTTATTCTTGGGACTTTGATTCATTAAGACACACCACCCCTACCCCATCTTTAACTTCCCTTCTTTCTCTTAATCTTCCAGTCTGCTCCTGACTTAAGGAGTTTTCAGTAAGTTGGCCTATAAAGGATGTAATTTGTGAGAGGAAAAGAGCAGTCATCCAGTTGGCCTATACAGTTGGTCTTTTACCTTATAATTCCTTTTAGGATGGGAGAAATTTTAGGTAGAGTAGGTTTGAGAGGAACATCAGGAGTTGAGTGTGGACCTGCTTAATTTAAGATTGTCTGTTAGACATCCAAATGGAAATGTTGAGTAGGCAGATGTAAAATAATAGAAAATATGTATGTTGGTCACAATCCCTGGTTTTGGCTAGAGATCCTGAAACCCTTCCAAATTCGTGTTTGGTAAGAATACTAAGAACATCTTTTGTTCTAATATTTGGTCTTTGGCCCCGGTTCACAGAGTTCCTAAATCCCTTAGGATTTTCCCGGTGATAGGAATGTCTTTTGCTCTAGTGAGGTGACTCATGGTGGGCTCCTGGATGTCCCTTGGTTGAGAGTGGTCACTAGAAAGACCAAGTCATATTTAAAATACTGGAACTTTCCACCTCACTCTCCATCTTCGGGAGAGTGGAGGGGGACTGGTGGCTTGAGTTAATGATCCGTCATTACTCTGTGATGAAGCTTTTATAAAAACCCAATGTACGGGCTTTAGGGAGCTTGCAGGTTGAGCACACACACATACCAGCAGGGTGGTGCACTCCAGCTCCATGGGAACAGAAGGTCAAGACTCCTGAGGCCTCTTATATATCTCTTCCTCTGCCTGTTCATGTGTCTGAGCAGAACTGTTTTCCTGAAGCCTGTGAGCTGTTCTAGCAAATGACTGAATTGGGTGGATGGGAGTGTGTCATGGGAACCTCCAGTTTGTAGCCAAGTTGGACAGAAGGTGTAAGTAAGCTGGGGACCTGTTATTAACAGTTGGTATCTGAAGTGGAGGGCAGTCTTGTGGGGCTGAGCCCTTAACTTGTGGGTTCTGCTTTAACTACCTTAAGTTAAATTGAATTAAATTATAGACGTGACAGAGGATGAGATGGTTGGATGGCATCACCATTTCGATGAACATGAGTTTGAGCAAGCTGTAGGAGTTGGTGATGGACAGGGAAGCCTGGCATGCTGCAGTCCATGGGGTTGCACAGAGTCGGACACGACTGAGCAACTGAACTGAACAACTGGTTTCACAGAGAGTTGCTTGTGTGGGGAAAAAACCTCACAGATCTGGTGTCCTAAGTGTTGTGAATGTGGTAGCTATTTCTGCGACTTTGTTCTGTTTCTGAAACTTCATTTCTTGTGTCAGTTTTAGATTTACAGAATTACTGCCAAGATACTACAGAGTTACCATATACCCTCTGTGTGTGTGTGTGTGTGCGTGCGTGCGTGTGCATGCACGCTCGTTTGCGCAGTTGTCTCCAACTCTTTGCGACCTCATGGATAGCCTGCTAGGCTCCTCTGTGCATGGAATTCTCCAGGCAAGAATACCGGAGTGGATTGCCGTTTCCCCAACCCAGGGATCTAGGTTGATTCTTTGCCTCTGGCACCACCTGGGAAGCCCACTATATGCTCTGTAAAGACAGTTTATCCTGTTACTAATATCTTACATCAATATGATGCATTGGTTATGATGAATGAACTAATACTGATACATTGTTGTTAACTAACATCTATACTTGATTCATATTTCCTTAGTTTTTACCTTATTATTGGTTTCCCTCACTAGGATTCCACCCAGGATAGCACAGTATTGCATTGGCCAAAAAGTTTGTTTGGTCTTATGGGGAAAACCTGAATGAACTTTTTGGTTAACCCAAAATATTTAGTTTTCATGTCTCTGTAGGTCCCTGTAGGTTGTGTCAGTCTCTTAAGGCTTCATTTTTGATGACCTTGACTGTTTTGAGGAGTTCTGGTCAACAGCTCTGCTTGAAGAATGCCTGTTTATTGGGATTTGTATAATATTTTTCTCATGATTAGGCTGATGTTAGAGTACTCACTGCCTCTGAGACTTGTCACTGTTAAATGTTGACCTTGATCACCTGGCTGAGAGAGTTAGTGCTTGTTAGGTTTCTCCACTGGGAAGTTACTCTTTCTTTTCCCACACTGTCCTCCTTAGAAGGAAGTCTCTGTGCGCAGCCCACACTTAAGGAGTGGGGGACTTACGCTCCACATTCTAGAGGACAGGACATCTGCCTGAGTGATTTGAAATTCTTCTGTACAGATTTGTCTCTTCTCCCTAATTTAGTCATTTATTAATTAGTATGATTCGTGAATGCTTATTTTATACTTTGGATTCTGATCCATTACTACTGTACTTATTTCTATTGTTTGCATTGCTCTAGTTTGAACTATTGGGTACTCTTTCCCTTGGCTCCTATGTCCCGCTGACATACCCTCATCAATGTGAGTGTTGAAGCTTTGTGGTTTGTTTTTTTTTTGCTTTTTTTGTTTTGAGTATTAATTTCTGGACTGACAAGATGCTCCTGGCGCATCATGTAAATTTCCTGCCCTAGCAGTGGAATCCTGTCCTGGTTTTCCCTCTACTCTCAGCTTCTCCCTATGGCCCCCCCCCCCCCACTTCTGTACTGTAAAACATTTTTTGAATGCTTGAAATGTGTTCACCATTTATGATAGGCACTAGGGCTCCAAGGTGACAAAGGATAAATTCCACATTACTTTTCCTGACATCTCAGACTTTGTATAGACCTGTCCTGGTGTATCTTTGTAGTTTTTACATTTTCTTTTGAAATGTTATCAATTTTTTATGTATTGATATATTTAAAACTTATATCTTTTATACTTTATAAAAGATGGCTTACATGGAACATATTTTCCTGTATTTTGTCTTTCTGTCTTTTAAAAATAGCTAAAGGAGCCCTTCATCCCACCTGTTAGAATTCTGATTCGTTCTTTTAAATGGCTGCTTACTGTTTTCTGGTAGGTGATTATTTTAATAAATACACTATTTCATTGTTAATGGTGTTCACATACTTTTCTTCTATGGAAGGTATTAATCACTATGAATAGTGTTGCAGTAAAAATCCCTGAACAGAAATGCTTTATTTTTGTAGGATGAATTTCTCAGAGTGGGTTTGCTGTATCTAAAGATATGTTTTTAAATAGTTATTTCTAAATTACAACATTCTTTTAAAACTAGCAAATCACACATCCACCAGGAATGTCTGAGAGGAACCTTTCCCTTGCATTCCTGTCTGCATCAGGTAGAACAAGTCTTAGCAGTTTTGCAGATCTGGTTTATGTTCAGTGATGCCTCCTTGGTAGTTCAGTTTGCATTTCTCTTGAGTGTCTTGTTTATTGGTTGGGTACACTGACCACTGAGAATTGCTCTTCTGTGAACTTGTTTCTTTTTTGTCCTTTACCATTTTTTTCCTGGGTGACCACTGAGAATTGCTCTTCTGTGAACTTGTTTCTTTTTTGTCCTTTACCATTTTTTTGCCTGGGTGCTCGTCTTGTCAGTTTGTAGAAGTTCTTTGTATTTGTGAATATTAAGCCTGTGTCCTGTATTGGAAATATTTCCCCTATTTGTTGTTCCATCACCCAGTCGTGTCTAACTCTTTGCGACCCCATGGCCTGCAGCATGCCAGGCCTCCCCATTGCTCATCATCTCCTGGAGTTTGCCAGAATTCATGTTCATTGCATCAGTGATGCCATCCAGCCATCTTATCCTCTGACACCCTCTTCTCCTTCTGCCTGTGATCTTTCCCAGCATCAGAGACTTTTCCAGTGAGTTGTCTGTTCACATCAGATGACCAAAATACTGGAGCTTCAGCTTCAGCATCAGTCCTTCCAGTGAATATTCAGGGTTGATCTCCCTTAAGATCGAATGGTTTGATCTCCATACTGTCCTAGGGACTTTCAGGAGTCTTCTCTAGCACCACAGTTCGAGGGCATCAGTTTTTTTTGGCATTCTGCCTTCTTTATGGTCCAGGTCTAACAACAACACGTGACCACTGGGAAGACCATAGCCTTGACTCCGTGAACCTTTGTTGGCAGAGTGATGTCTCTGCTTTTCAACACACTGATTTTGTCATTCCTTTCCCTGATATCTTTTGTCTACTTTTGTGTTTTCTGTTGTTTGCTATAGAAATCTAAAATGTTTTATGTAATAAATCTGCCTTTCTTCTCATTCATAGCTTTTGGGTTCAAGGTCTCTTAGATTTTTTTTTTTTTTGCAGAGTTTTTTTAATCCAAATGAAATTTTAAAAATTTACTTTTTATTTTGTATACTATTTATTTAGTATACTATTGGAGTATAGTTGATGTACAATGTTTTGTTAGTTTCAGGCGTAAAGCAGAATGGTTCAGTTATTTTTTTCTTTTTCAGATTCTTTTCCCATATAGATTATTACAGTACATTGAGTGGAGTTCCCTGTGCTATACAATAGGTCCTTATTAGTTACCTGTTTTATATATAGTAGTGTGTATATGTCAGTCCATTCCTCCTAATTTATCCCCCCCCCCCCCCCCCCCGCCTTTTCCTCATTGATAACCATGTTTGTTTTCAAGGTCTGTCTGTTTCTGTTTTGTAATAAGTTCATTTTTACCATCTTTTTAGATTCCACATATAAGTGATATCATAATGTGTTTGTCTTCTCTGTGTGGCTTCATTTACTGTGATAATCTCTAAATCTATCCTTGATGCTGCAAATGGCATTATTTCATTCTTTTTTATGGTTGAGTGTTATTCTATTGTATATATGTACTACATCTTCTTTACCCATTTTTCTGTTGATTGATATTTAGGTTGCTTCCATGTCTTGGCTTTTCTAAATAGTTCTGCAGTGAACATTGGGGTGCATGTATCTTTTTGAATTTTTTATCCAGATAAATGCCCAGGAGTGGAATTGTTGGTTCGTGTGATAGTTGTAAATTGTTTTGTTTTTTGAGAAACCTCCATGCTGTTCTCCATGGTGCCTCTAACAGTTTACATTCCCACCAACAATATTGAAGGGTTCCCTTTTATCCACACTGTCTCCAGCATTTATTATCTGTAGAATTTTTGATGATGATCATTCGACCTGTGTGAGATGATACTTCATTGTAGTTTTGATATGCATTTCTCTAATAATTAGCGATGTTGAGCATCTTTTCAAGTAATTAGCAGTGTTGAATATCTTTTCATGCTCTTCTTGGCCATCTGTATGTCTTCTTTGGAGAAGTGTCTGCTTAGGTCCTTTGCCCATATTTTACCTGAGTTGTTTGTTTTTGGGGGCTGTATGAGCTGTTTATGAGTTTTGGAGATTAATCCCTTGTCAGTTGCTTTGTTTGAAAATGTTTTCTCCCATTCTGTGGGTTTTTTTGTTTTGTTTATGGTTTCCTTTGCTGTGCAAAAGCTTTTAAGTGTAATTAGGTCCCATTTTAAATTAAAAAAATTTTTCATTACTCAAGGAAATTGATATATTAAAAAAGATACTGCTGTGATTTATATTATAGAATGTTCTTCTGGGAATTTCCTCCAAGAGTTTTATAGTATCTGGTCTTCTGTTTAGATCTTTAATCCATTTTGAGTTTATTTTTGTGTATGGAGTTAGGGAGTATTCCAATTTCATTGTTTTTCATGTAGCTGTCCAGTTTTCTCAGCATTGCTTATTGAAGAGATTGTCTTTTTCTCTATTTATTATGTATTCTTGCTTCCTTTGTCACAGAGTATCGGTTCATGGGCACTCTGTTCTGTTCCGTTGATCTGTCTTTCTTTCTTTCTTTTTTGTGCCAGTACTGTACTATTTTGATTATTGTAGCTTTGTATTAATAGTATAATCGAAGTCAGGGAGCCTGATTCCTCTGCCTTCTTTTTGTTGTTTTGTTTTTTCTCAGAATTGCTTTGGCTATTCTGAGTCTTTTGTGTTTCCATACAAATTTAAAGGTTTTTTTGGTTCTAGTTCTGTGTGAAATACCATTGGTAACTTGGTAGGGATTACCTTGAATCTCTAGATTGCCTTGGGTGATATAGTCATTTTGACAATATCGATTCTTCCAATCCAAGAACATGATGTATCTTTCCATCTGCGTCATTTTCAATTTCTTTCATCAGTGTCTTACAGTTTCCAGAGTACAGATCTTTTGTTCCTAAGGTAGGTTCATTCCTAGGTATTTTATTCTTTTTGATGCAATAGTAACTGAGATTGTTTCCTTAACTTCTCTGATTGTTCATTGTTAGTTTGTAGAAATGCAACAGATTTCTGTATATTTTGTATCCTACAACCTTACCAAATTCATTTTTGAACCCTAGTAGTTTTTCTGATAGCTTCTTTAGTCTAGTGTTTATATTTTGTGCCTGGAGTGAGATGGGGTTCTGTTTTAGTCTTCTAGTTTCCCATGATGTAATGTACTAGAACCTTTCTTTACCTTTTTATAAATTAAATTCTCTTATGTGTTGAAAATTATAATTAGGTTGGTTCAAAAGTAATTGCAGTTTTGCATTGTTGAACTTTGCTGTTTGATATTGAAATACATTCTTAAATGTGATTATGTTATTATACATCAATTTAATGCATATTTCTCACTTTATATTTTTTTGCTAATGACTTATTTCTGTTTGTTTTATATTTATCTTAGACTAGGGAAATGATGTTAGACAAAAAACAAATTTGAGCTGTTTTGTTATTCGAGTTCAAAATGGGTCATAAACTAGTGGAGACAATTTGCAACATCCACAGTGCATTTGGCTCAGGAACTGGTAACGAATGTGTGTCCAGTGATGGTTCTAGAAGTTTTGCCAAGAAGATGAGCGCAGTGACTGGCCATCGGAAGTTGACAATGACCAACTGAGAGGATCATTGAAGCTGATCCTCTTACAACTACAGGAGAAGTTGCCGAAGAACTCAACATTGACCATTCTATGGTCATTCAGCATTTGAAGCAAATTGGAAAGGTGAAAAAGCTCGATAAATGGGTGATGCAAATAAAAAAAAAATCATTTTGAAATATCGTCTCTTATTCTGTGCAACAACAAACCATTTTTATATTGGATTGTGATGTGTGATGAAAAGTGGATTTTATAGTACAACCAGCTCAGTGGCTGGACTGAGAAGAAGCACCAAAACGCTTCCCAAAGCCAAACTTGCACCAGAAAAGTCATGGTCACTATTTGGTGGCTGCTACCCGTCTGATCCACTACAACTTTCTGAATCCTGGTGAAACCATTACATCTGAGAAGTATGCTCAACAAATCAACGAGATGCATTGAAAACTGCGATGCCTGCAGTTAACATTGGTCAACAGAAAGGGCCCAGTGCTTCTCCGTGACAGTACGTGACCCAGCGTCACACAACCAAGGCTTCAAAAGTTGAACAAAGTGGGCTACAAAGTTTGGCCTCATCCACCGTATTCACATGACCTCTAGCCAACTGACTACCACTTCTTCAATCATCTTGACAACTTTTTGCAGGGAAGATGCTTTCACAACCAGCAGGAGGCAGAAAATACTTGAAGAGTTGGTTGAATCCCAAAGCATGGATTTTCAACACTACATGAATAAACAAACTTACTTCTCATTGGCAAAAATGTGTTGACTGTAATGGTTCCTATTTTGATTAACAAAGATGTGTTTGTGTCTACTTATAACGATTTAAAATTCACAGTCTGAAATTGCATTTACTTTTCACCAACCTAATACTTGGCTCACTATTCTGTTTTGTTAATAGTTCTAAAAAGAACTATTAAAACTATTAAAGTAAAAACTTTTAGGCTACAAATGTATTGATTTGATTTAAATTGCTTTTTAAGTATATTCTGATATATGAACATGAATTCTGCTTCCCCCCACCCACCCCTTGCTCTTGTTTTTCAAAATACTCTTGGCTGTTCTTGTGTGTATTTTCTTCCCTATATATGTTAAAATCAATATACAATTTTTAAAAGATTGCTGTATAACTGAAAGTTACATTAAGTATATATGTATTAAACTTGGGGAAACTGAGAAGAATGCAGTGTAGTTTCTGCATTTTTTCCAGACCTTATTTGATGTCTTCTGATAATCATTCTGTAGTTCTGTTCATAATCCTAGATCAGTTTTTTGGCTATGCTGTGTGTTTGTTGCTGTGTACAGACTTTCTCTAGTTGGAGCGAATGGGGCCTTCCTGTTGCGGTGAGTGGGTTTCTCATTGCAGTGGCCTCCCCTGTTGTGGAGCATAGGCTTGAGGTGAGAGGGCTTCGGTAGCTGCAGCACACAGGCCCAGTATTGTGGCTGGTAGGCTCTAGGGTACGTGGACTCAGTAGATGCGACACGTAGGCTCAGTTGTTGTGGCTTGCGGGCCTCGAGTGCGTGGGCTTCAGTGATTGTGGCACATGGGCCTGGCTGCCCCATGGGCCTGGCTGCTTCTGGTATGTGGAATATTCTCAGACCAGGAATTGAACCTGTGCCTCCTGCATTGCTAGGCAGATTCCTATCTGCTGCCCCAACCAGGGAAGTCCTCATATACCTCTTGAATTTATCCATAGGTTTTGTTACTATTGTGAATGGGCACCATCCTCACCCCCCTTTTTTCTTTTTAGGAGCTTATGGGTAAAACAGTTTTAAAAGCTATTGACTTTGTAAGTTTCTCGGTAAGCAGTCATATTTCCCAATTTTCTGATTAAACCCAGAACTGTTTTACTAGAAACTCTTGGGCTTTCTATGGCGTGAGAGTAAGGGTTCTTTTTCCTTCTCCTTTCCTCTCCTCTTGTGTTCCTATTGGTTAGTTTATTTTCTTGTCTTACTCTGTTCACAACCTTTAAGGAATGTTGACTAATACTCTTGGCTGATGGCAGTATTATCTAGTTTCAGTTTTTTGTTCATTTAATTGCTAAGGTTTTGGTTGGGTATAGGTTTATGATACGGCCTGTTCATAAATCATGGCTTTTATCATTACATAATAACAGTTAACAACATACCATTTAGTCATTTTAACCTTCTAAACCTAATTTCTGTGCCTGTCCTTTTATTTTAAGTGTTTCTTTATAATTTTATTTTAAACAATATAACTGGGTCTTATAATGGAATAATTTTCTTTCTCCACCTGTTATATAAATAATTTTTCTTTTAACTTGCTTAATTATGCATTTTAATTTTTGGTTTCTTTATTTCCTTTTTATTTTTGCTGGTTTGATCAAGTTATTTTATACTTTTTTTTTTTGGTGGTGGTTCTTGTTTAAAAATTTTCCTACACATTTCCATGCCATGAGTAATTACCTTTTCTGTACTCATCATTAGAAATATTTACTTACGGTTATTTGAACAGAAGACACTAGTAATTTCTCCCCCACAGCTTGACTTCGGTATGACGTGCTCATTTTTATACCTTTTCCATGCCCCCCTCTCAGTAAAGTGAGAACTTGAGAATACTTTACTCTTTTGCCTCACTCATACCTAGCTGGGATCTGTAGGATGCTTTTACTCCTATTTGTAGTCCCTCTCTCACCTCCTGGATTTTCCTGAGACAGTTTAATACTTTTAGTTCAGTGGTTAGTAGATACTGCTTTGCTGTATGTGTGTTTTGTTTCAAGAATTCTGATTACATGCTGCCAGACAGTTAATAATAACTAACTTGGACTAAACTGTATATAAAACTTTCATATTTCATAATTCTAAAAAGCAATTTTTTTAGCACCTTTGAAATTAAGATGTGCCTTATAATTGATAGCTTCCTAGAATTAGATGTACAATTGTCCTTCGCAGTGTTTGTCTTTCTTATGGTTAGTAGAGTCAGCGGAGTTGATACAGAGACATGAAACTGGATATAGGGAGAGGAAGCAAGTGCAAGAGCAAAGCATTTTCTTGCTCTTTCTGATGTCCTCCCTTAGAGGGTCTTTGTTCTAATCCATTTGTTCTTCAGTCAGAATTCTTTCACAGATACTTTTCTATGTGAGGCTGATGGGTGGTCCATTTTCTGAGTATCCACCCATCTGTTTCACCTGCTAGACATGGTGTTTGGCATCGCTGTTTTCCTTTCAGTAGTTTGTTAGAGTTTTCCTATAGCTTCCTGCATTGCACATGAGAAGTCAGATGCCTCTCTTAATTCTCTCCTCTATAAGGTCTTGTTACCTGTAAGCTTCACATTTTTTTCTTTTCTTAAATTCCTGAAACAGTTCAGGAATTTACATAGTTATGTCGAGATTTGTGTCTAGGGTAAAGTGAGTTCTCTGAATCTGAAGATTAAGGTCTTTTTTTGGTCTAAGCAAATTTTCTTCTGCTATGTATTCTGTTATTGTCTCTTCTCTATCTGTTCATATTTCTTCTGCTAGAACTGCTGTTCTTCTCATTAAATCTATCTTCCAGATCTCTTATCTTTTCTATCATGATTTCTGTTTTGCTACTTTGAGCTATTTTTTTCCATTTGACTTTCCAGGCCACAAATTTGGACCCTTGCCACACTTCATCCTTTCCTTCAGTTTATATACTGTATGGTTTATTTGGAAACTCTTGTTTTTAGATGCAGGAAGACTTCTCTATGCTGTGGTTAAATCTCCCTAAATTCTTTTTATTATTTTTCTGACCCATATTGACCTCTCTCACTTCAAGCAGCTCTGTTTAGTTGTGGGTTTGCCCCCTTTCTTCTGACCAGTCACTGTCTTTTCAGATGCTCAGCCTGCTTATATGTGGTCATATCTTCCTTGAAAGCTCATCAGGGTCTAGTTCTGGTCTTGGCCTCTACTTAAGACATGCCTTCCTCCTGTCCCAGGATCATCAGATCTCCATGGACCCAGCTTTTTCTAGTAGCATTAATTTACAATCTTTGTTCCAGGCTTGTTCCAAGAGGCTGGTCCCCAGGCACTAGGCCCAGCTCGGAGGGAAGAAAAAAAAAATGCAACATTTTCTAGTTCTCTCCTCTACCATCCGAGGGATCCAAGCCCTCAATTTCATTTAGCTGCCTGCAGGCTCCAGGCCTATACCTGTTGTTGCAGCATATAGACTGAAAATAGAATGGGGTTAAAGGGGGTGAGTTCATGTCATCATATTCTCAGAGTCTTCTTAAAGCCTGGATTGGTCATTTTTTCTTTCCTTAACAGCTGTGAGTATGCACTTTTGCTCAGTCTTACCAACAATGGGGAGAAAAGCATTCAGCATGCAAGTTGGAAGATCTGTGGGATAAGTTAAATCCTAGTTCTCCATTCTGCACCTTTCCCTGTAAGATGGTCTGTTACACTTCGCTGCCTGTGGTTACATGATTTGCAGTGCCTCCCTGCCCCATCGTCATGTTTAGATCATGACTTAGCTTGCTCAGTGAATGTATGTGAAAGTGACAGTGCTCTAGTTCTGAGCAAAGCTACAAGGGGCATAACAAGTTTCTATCAGCCCTCTAGCTTCTGCCATTTGCCTTGAGAATGGCATGTCTTAGGTAAGGTCTTTTCCTTCTGATTGTGTCTTGGAGTCGAAGTGATGGTTTTTCCAGTAGTCCTGTATGGGTGTGAGAGTATGGGTGTGAGAATTGGACCATAAAGAAAGCTGAGTGCTGAAGAATTGAAGTTTTTGAACTGTGGTGTTGGTGAAGACTCTTGAGAGAGTCCCTTGGACTGCAACGAGGTCAAACCAGTCAATCCTAAAGGAAATCAGTCCTGAATATTCATTGGAAGGACTGATGCTGAAGCTGAAGCGCCAATACTTTGGCCACCTAATGTGAAGAACTGACTCATTGGAAAAGACCCTGATGCTGGGAAAGGTTGAAGGCAGGAAGAAAAGGGATGAGAGGATGAGACGGTTGGATGGCATCACTGACTCAATGGACGTGAGTTTGAGCAAGCTCCAGGAGTTGGTGATGGACAGGGAATTCTGGAGTGCTTCAGTCCATGGGGTTGCAAAGAGTCAGACACAACTGAGCAACTGAACTGAACTGAACTGTGAGAAGACATGGAGCAAAAGCTATAGCCTGGGGCAGCCACAGCCACCCTACAGCTGACATGTCATGTGAATAGGAAAACAACGTCTAATGCGCCCTCTGAGATTTGAGGATTGTTTTGATACTGAAGCAAGGCTGACCGATAAAATCTGGTTTTATTTTTTGTTCCTTTTTTTTTATTAGATAAGAAGTTTTTTCCCCCATCTTTAAAGAAAAGTCTGTTTCAGACCCTAAAGTCTTACTTTTTCTCCTAATCTTTTAACTGACTGATAAGCAGAAGCTAGTGTTGTAATTAAACACTAAATACCTATGGTGGAGTATTCACAGATTATGTAATAGGACCCAACCTACGCAACCAAACTGGAAGGAAAGGTAACCAGTAAGTCGGGGCAGTGTCCTCGGTAGTTCATTACACTCATTTATCTAATGGCTTAAACTCTACCCCGGATCATTCTGCTGGAAGCATAGCTTCTTTTCAGTTGTACAAAGTAGATTATTTATAGTTCTCAACACCTGGGCTTTAATGCTGTTTTCTGCTATCATAAATGGTATGATAAGAGATAAGTGGAGAAGCATGCATAGAGTGGCTTTCAAAAGTTTTTGTTTCCTGGGATGTGTGTGTTTGTGTACTTGCATATTTTGTCTTTTTGACTTACATAACAAATAGAATGAATGGGATCTGTTTTTATTTTTTTCCCTTTTGTATTTAATTGATACTCACTTTTTTCTCATTATTCAGCTCTCAAAACGTTGTAACGAATACTTTTAAGTTAATTGTCGATGAATGAAAAGAGTATTCATTGGACTAGGAACCAGAATGCCTGAGCTCTACCGTTATCCTGCCACCAGCCTTATTTTCTGCCTTGTCTTCTTCCATTCCTTTGCCTTTCTTGTACTCACTTAGGTAATAGATAGTTACTGAGCACCGTCAGGCCAGGCAGTGGGAGATGATGAGAGGTAAGTGGACACCTCTGCCTTCCTGCCCGTAGCAAGCTTACTGCCCTCTTTCCTTCTGCTCCTCCAGCCTCTCTTCCTTCTGACCATACTGTAGGCTGGTCAACGCCCTACTTACGCTGAGGCTCCAGGTTGTCACTTTATGATAATGGAGCCGCTTTTGAATTTGCTTTTACTACAATTGGATTATTTTGGCGAGGTTGAGGGAGTTGCTGAGAGAGGAAAGAAGGAAGTGGGAGGGAGAGGTGGAGGGCGCGAGTGGTTAGTGCACAGCCTAACCACTGTACAGACCTGTCTTTATTTTTCATAATTCTTTTCAAGTTGTTTTGCCTACCCAAAGGATGTACCTATGCAGTAGTGGTAAATAAATCGCCTATCACTGCAGGAGACCAAGAAGCATGTGTTCGATCCCTGGGTTGGGAAGATCCCCTGGAGAAGAAAATGGCAAGCCACTCCGTTATTCTTGCCTGGGAAATCCCATGGACATAGGGGACTGGTGAGCTGTGGTCCATAGTGTGGCAAAGAGTTGGACACCGCTAAAGTGACTTAACCCACACACACATACAGATGTTTTGAATATTAGGTGAGGTGTTTATTGCTCCTGGTTAGTCTTTTAAATTGTATTAATCTAATTTTTCTGAGAATTTGGAAAGCCATCAATTACAACATCTTTATTACCAAACACCAGATTGCTTCAGAAAGGAGCAAAACCCAGATAAGTAAGTGTGCCTTAGTTACTAAGGACAGTTGGTGATGTAGTAAGTTAAATAATATACTCTCTATTATAGAACTTCTTGAGGGATTGGTTACTCATTTTTAGTTGCTTTCTGAGTCAAGAGCAAGATGGGCTGCTGGATGAGAAGGAGGGAGTGGTAGGTGGGAGAGACAGCCAAACCCTTCTTGCTAAAGCCATTCTCAGCCACAGAAAAACATCTCAAGAACAACCTGATTATATTTTGTAAGGGATTAAAGTTGCATGCAAATGCTAACTGAGAACATCTGTTTGCTGACCCTGTGCCAGAGTTCTCACATCTTGACAGGAATTCTGATTTTGAAATTCTGGGTCTCAGGCACCTCCCTCAACTACTCTCTGGCTGTTTTCTTAGAAGCCTTACATCAACACTGCCTAACTTGTTGGGAGTGACTCCGTGAAGAACTGAAAATGAACGTCCTTTGCTTTTTATACTCAAAAAGAAAATTTCAGGTTTCATTACCGAGAGTTGTTCTAGTACCTGATACCTGAAGACTTATGGGGTTATCTGTATTTCATTAAAGAAGTCAGTGAAAATAAATGGAAAGGAATCAGTGTGTGTGTATACTTACTTATTGATTTTGGGTGTGTTGAGTCTGTTGCTGCGCGCGCCTTTCTCTAGCTGTGGTGTGCAGGGACGACTCGGGTTGCAGTGCGCACGCTTCTCGTGCAGTGGCTTCCTTACTGCACAGCACGGGCTCTAGAGCGTGCAGGCTTCAGTAGCTGTCCGATGGGCTCGGTGCTTGCGGCTCCTGGGTTCTAGGGCACAGGCTCAGCAGTCGCGGCACGAGGGCTTAGTTACCCCTTGGTATATGGGATCTTCCTGGATCAGGGATCGACCAGTGTCTCCTGCATTGGCAGGCAGATTCTTTACCACTGATCCACCGGGGAAGCCCCTGTGTGTATATATTTATATAAAGATGGATTTTATTTAACTTTCTTAAAAATAAATGGAAAACTTAAAAAAAAATTTTTAATTTTATTTCTTAAGAGTCCCAACTAACAAAAAGTTTTTTTTAATTGGTTGCAACTAGTGTCTACTTGTGACTTTACATTCCATAAGTCAGACATATATTGGTAATTCTCGATACCATAATTCCGTTGCATAAGTAATTGTTTATAGATCGCTGGAAGCAGGATTAAATCTTAATGCAAATGTTGAACATTTGCTTAGAGTCAGTTAATGCTGACTGCTGTGTTAGAATTATTCACCGGATATGTGAAAGCCAGCGTGATAATGTCATTTTCCTTTTGATTAGTTTGTTAAATGATAGCTCATGGAAGATATCTTTGTGCTCTGATTTTCCTGAATGTTAACAGTAGGCGTTTATAAGGGTGATTATGTTGATGAAGGGTTAATGTTGGACCTTAGCCTTCCATGTTGTTATTAGATATGTTTGAGAAATTATATATTTATAATCTGTATGATATATCTAGAATCTCCTGTGTATCAGAAATGAATGATTAAACAAAATAGTATCTTCTAAGCAAGGTAATTGGACATGAACCATCACGGGATAGTTAAATATTATAAAATACTATGCATTGATCAGAAATGATAATCATGGAGATATCTCCATGGAGACATTGTTTAGGGAAGAATTTAAATTTTGGAACTATATGTGTACTATTTAATTGAGGGAAAACCTTTGTTGAGATAAATGAGAAGCTATATCCCACACTATTAATGTCACTTAACTTTGGTTTAACTGGAGATGGGAAGCGCTTTTCGACTTTTAGTTCTAGGCTGCTTTAATTTAGTATATGGATTTTGATAATGAGAAGTGAATTGTGCTTTGTGCTTCCATGCTGGTTCGGTGTTAGAGAATCCGCCTGCCAATGCAGGAGACGCGGGTTTGATCCCTGGGTCGGGAAGGTCCCCTGAAGAAGGAAATGGCAACCCACTCCAGTATTCCTGCCTGGGAAATCCCATGGACAGAGGAACCTGGTGGGCTACAGTCCCACGGGGTTGCACGAGTCAAACACGACTTAGCGACTAGACAACACCAGTTGCACTTTACTTTTACATTTTTTTTTCACTTAATAAAAACTTAAGTCATACATAAGGTAAAGAAATAGTATAATGAACCCAAAGCGCTCATCATCAGACTTTGACAGTTACCAGTAATCTGTCATTTTTATTCATCTCTTATCTCAACCCACTCTTCACTGCTATTGTATTTTTCATAGTGTATTTGTAGATAGCATTTGTATACGTTGAAATGCACACATCATAGATGCACACTTTCAAAAGAGGATATATTCGTAATCCACACCCTATTATGATATTGAATATTTCCATATCTCTAGAATGTTTTCTGATATCCCATCCCAGTTACTCTTCCCATCAGGTTAGTTTTCCCTTTCCATAGAGCTTTCTATAAATAGAGTCTTGCAGTATAAATCCTTTTTGTGGGTCTGGCTTCTTTTCCTCGGCATAGCGTAGGTGAGAATCATCAGTGTTACAGCATGTATCAGTAGTTCTTTCCACTTTATTCCTAATGTTTCATTGTATGTATATACCACAACTTATATATCTTTTTTCCTGTTGATGGTCGTTACCTATGTGATTAAGGCTACTTTGACATACATGTACCGATCTTATCACAGATATGCATTGTTACTACTCTTGAATAAATACGTAGGAGTGGAATTTCTGGATCAAATAAAAGCTCAGCAAACTCCTTTTGAAAGGGACTGTCCCATTTTAAGTTCCCACTGGCAAAATATGAGAGTTGTGGTTGCTCAACTGAGGTGGTGCAGTGGTAGAGAAGCTGCCTGTCAGTGTAGGAGATGCAGGAGACATGGGTTCCATCCCTGGGTTGGGAAGATCCCCTGGAGAAGGAAATGGCAACCCACTCCAGTATTCTTGCCTGGGAGATCCCATGGACAGAGGAGCCTGGTGGGCTACAGTCCATGAGGTCACAGAGAGTCAGACACGACTGAGCTACTGAGCTCAGCCTACTGTTCTCTTTCCTGAGTCCCATAACTTTTAAACTAGTTTTTGTCTAAGTTTGCATAGTCTAGCTATTTCATATAAATGGAATCATATAATATTTGTTCGTTGTGTCTGACTTACTTCACTCCACGTAATGTTTTCAGGGTTCATCTATATTGTAGCATGTGTGTATCAGAATTTCATTCCTTTTTATGATGGAATAATATTCCATTATATGGATAGATCACATTTTATTTATTGATGAATTTGTTGATGAATATTTGGGTTATTTGGTTATTGTCAATATTGCTGCAGTGAAGATTGTTGTACGCATATCTGTTTAAGTCCCTGGTTTTGGCTATACCTAAGAGTGGAATTTCCAAGTTGTGCATTTAACATTAGTAGGGGCAAACACTGGATTGTTTTCTCAATATGCTTTGATTAACGCTTCCTTGATGACTAATGATGTTGACTATCTTCCCTGTGCTTATATTAGTGAATTGTATAACTTTTTTTGTGAAGTGCTTGTTCAAGTCTTTTGTGCATTTAAAAAAATTGGGTTTTTTTTCTTTGTTGTTTGTTTTCTTTGTGTTGTTAAAGTTTTTTATTCTGAATAGAAGTTCTTTTTAAGGTATGTGTTTTGTGAATATTTCCTTTCATTCTGTGACTTGCCTTTTTAGTAACAGTATTATTTAAAAACTTTGAAAACTGTTAACATTGTAATAAAATACAATACATGTCATTTTAACCATTTTGAAGTGTATGGTTCAGTTGTATTGTTTTCACATAGTTTTGCAGTTGTCTTCAAAACACTTCATTTTGCAAACCTGAGACTCTGACTTCTTTCATAATCATTAAACAACAACTCGCCTTTCCCATCTTGTCCCAGTCACCCCCTGCGCCCCCCTTGGCAGCCACCAGTCTACTGTGTTTGTCTGTGAATTTGACTGTGTGAGATACCTCATGTAAGTGGGGTCCTTCAGTATTTGTCTCCTTCTGACCGGCTTCCTTTACTTACCGTCATGTCTTCCCGTTTCGTCTATTCTGTAGAATGTCAGAATTACCTTCTTTTTAAGGCTGGGTAGTGTTGTGTTGTTACGTATATACCATATTTTGGGTGTCCTTTTGTCCGTAACTGGGCACTTGGGTTGCTTCCAGCTTTTTGCTATTTTGAATAATGCTACTGTGAATATAAATGTACACATCTCTTTCTAAGACTTTGCTTTCACTTCTTTAGTGTATATCCCCAGAAGTAGGCTTGCTGAATCACTTGGTAATATTATTGTTAGTCTTTTCGGGAACCTCCATACTGTTATGCAAGTGGTGGCACCATTTTGCATTCCCACCAGTACAGCCTGGGGATTCCAGTTTCCCCACATCCTCGCCCACACTTGTCTCCTTCCTTCCCTCTTTCCCTCTCTTGTGTTCCCTCTTTCTTTCAGAGTAGTTTCACAATGATATCATTTTGCTTTTGATTTTCTTTTCTGTTTTCTTTTACTATTAATGACTAGTAATGTTGAATATCTTTTCATATGCTTGTTGGCTGTTTGTATATCTTTTTGGAGAAACGTCTAGTCGGATCCTTTGCCCATTTGAAAAATAGGATGTTTTGGTTCCTGTTGAGTTGTAGAAGTTGTTTATGTATTCTGAATATTAACCTGTTATCAGATGGATGATTTGAAAATATTTCCTCCCATTCCATAGGTTGCCTTTTCAAGCTGTTGATTTTGTCCTTTGATGCAAAGTTTGAAATTTTAATGTAGTTGTTTGTCTAGTTTTGTCTGGTTTGTCTAGTTTTACTTTTGTTACCTGTGGATTGGTGTAATATTCAAGAAATAATTGCCAAAGCTAATATCTTGAAGTTTTTTTCCCTCTTCTAGGAGTTTTATGGTTTTAGGTCCTACCTTTAGATCTTTTATTCTTTTTTTTTTTCCTTTGATTCATTTTGAGTTACTTTTTGTATGTGGTGTAATGTAAGGCTCAAACTTGATTCCTTTGTATGTGTATATCCATTTTCCTGACATTGTGTGTGTGTGTGTGCGTGCGCGTGCGTGTGCGCTCACTTGTGTCCAACTCTTTGCAACCCCTTTGCGACTCCATGGACTGTAGCCCACCAGGCTCCTCTGTCCATGGGGTTTCCCAGGCAAGAATAGTTGAATGACTTGACATTTTCTACTCCAGGGGACCTTCCTGGCCTAGGGATTAAACCCGTGTCTCTTGTATCTCCTTCATTGCAGGCAGACTGTTTACCACTGAGCCACCAGGGAAGTCTTTGAGGAAGTTGTTCTTTCCCCATTGACTGGTGTTGGCACTATTGTTAGAGATCATTTGAACATATAGGCAAGGGTTTAATTCCGGACTCTTCATCCTGTTCCATTGTCTGTATGTGTTGTTGCCACTATATTTTTGCCACTACCGCACTCTTTTGCTTACTGTATATTTGTACAAGTTTTAATACTCTTAGTGCTCTTGCCTCTGAGATTAACTTTTTACTTGAGAATCAAACTGCTCACCGTCATCTTCTTCCCTGATTTAGATTTTGTTACTCTTGTGTCTACTTAGTGCTGTTTGGAAAGGTATTTCCAGAATGTTAGTATGGTTTATAGACCTGAGGGGTGAGTCAATTTTTTCTACTTCTAGGTTAATTTCCTTTATTAGGTATACATTCTGTTCTCTATATATAGTTGTGTATAAGTGAATTATAGTTGCTAAATTTAAAAAATCAATATGTATTGTTAGAATTCTTTGCTGGTATGTCAAATGCTAGCAGACTGGATTTGAATGAGTCTCTCTCTCTTTTGTTATAAAAGAATAGTAGTCACTTTGGGGAAAAGTACTTTCTGATCTTCAGATTCATTTGTCCTTGGTTACACTGGGCTTGAATATTTAACAGGAGAACTGGCCTTATTATCTTTGCAACACTAGAATGGAAAACCTGAAATCAAACACAGAAATTTGGACACTGTCTTGCAACAGAAAGGAGACTCCCCTTTGGGTCACTTGTAGGATCCATTGTGTTCTTTGCAGCTTACAATCAAGTCTTTTTTTTTTTTTTTTAACATGTTAGTATTCTGTTAATTATTTGGAAGATTATTGAGACACAGAATTCTAGAGCAGATGAGACTTTAGAAATCATATCTTCATATTCCTTCAGTTATATTGTAAATCACATTATTTGATTAAGGACTATAGTGTTATAGGTATTTAAGATCACAGGATTGTCAGCACTGATTGGCTTCGAGGATAATTCTAGTAGAAACACTTGGTAATAGGTAAAATGTGCCCATAATGTAATTTTTGTACCTTCATTTCATTAGTAATGCCCAACACTTCCTTGCCCTGTTTACCATTCAGCTTTCACTTTCTCTGCTTCACATGGAATCCTTACATGCACTCTTGTGTAGAATTATTGCTGTGTTTATTACCAGTGGAATCCATGGTGAATTCTAGCAGATTCCCCCCCTCTACATCTGCGTCTTTGATGGTAGTTGGGTTTACTGCTGCTCACTTATTAGTGCCCTGGGTCTTAACAGCCTTATTCAAACAAAACATCTTAAATGGAGGCATTAAAAAGGTCACAACAGTGAGCCATTTTTGTAACTTTTGGTGCAATAAAATGGGTATGTTGTGTTTTGGAATACAAGACCTCTGAGTGCAGCTATTCATTTTCTTCATCTATAAAACATTTTAGAATAACAGCTTACATCTGTTTAGGGTTTAAAATTCCACGTTTTGAAGAAACATCATTGTTTTGAAACTGCAAACCAGACCTGGGGAGGGAACTCGCTTTCTGACCGGCCCATGTTCTGTAGTAGTTGGGAGTGTTTGTTTTAGCTGTGGAGCCATATTTGCTGGCAGTACTACTATAACATGTGTGGAACACATTTTCATTATTTCTTCATATTGTAAATGACAAGACACATTCAATATGAACTTGACTTGAAGAATGTTTGAAACATTTTCACACATCAGGAGTTTATCTTATGAGGGATATTTCGTTACCAGAAGTCAAAAATACATTTAATTATTCAAGCATTTATAGCGCATTTAATTACCTGAGATTGTCAGTTAATCTTGTTTTAAAGTTGGGATTTACTGTCGGCTGACTTTTTGAAATAAATACTTTGTGGAATAGTTTTGGCCATTTCAAATGTGTGATTTCAAAATTACTTCTTTAAATTGAAGTAACAGATTAATGAATAACTCTTAATAGAGAAAAATGGGCAAAATGTCCATCTGTAGTATTCAAAATCTGGTATTATTTATTTATTTTTTTATCATTCTTTATTTTATTTTTTTTTTTTAACTTTACAATATTGTACTGGTTTTGCCATACAAAGTGCCAATAACAGACAATGTAGTTTTATGGGTTAATTTTAATCAAGAAGTGAGGAAAGCTAGCATTCTGCTACTGCTGCTAAGTCACTTCAGTCGTGTCCGACTCTGTACGACCCCATAGACGACAGCCCACCAGGCTCTCCTGTCCCCGGGATTCTCCAGGCAAGAACACTGGAGTGGGTTGCCATTTCTTCTCCAGTGCATGAAAGTGAAAAGTGAAAGTGAAGTCGCTCAGTCGTGTCCGACTCTTAGCGACCCCATGGACTGCTGCCCACCAGGCTCCTCCATCTATGGGATTTTCCAGGCAAGAGTACTGGAGTGGGGAGCCATCACCTTCTCCTAAGCTAGCATGGACCATTGCAATAAGTTATAAGGTGTTTTTCATCTTATAACTGTGACATATGTACATTCTTGTTAAAGTATAATGTATTTACATTTGGGAGGAGACAGCACAAAGAAGAAAATTAAAATCATCTATAATCCCACTTTTCATACTGTTCATGGAGTTCTCAAGGCAAGAATACTGAAGTGGTTTGCCATTCATGAGAAGGGGGCAACAGAGAATGAGATGGTTGGATGGCATCAGGGACTCAGTGGACATGAGTGTGAGCAAGCTGCCAGATAGTGATGGGCAGAGAAGCCTGGTGTGCTGCAGTTCACGGGGGTCACAGAATCAGACAAGACTTAGCAACTGAACCAAAACAATAATCCCACTAACTGTTAGTCCTCTTTGGCATTTTGTTACATATTATAAATTTAAAAAAATGGTGGTCCAGTGGTTTGGACTCAACACTTCCACTGCAGGGGGCCCAGGTTTGATTCCTAGTTTGGGAACTGAGATCCCGCAAGTGTGCAGTACAGCCGAAAAAAGAAAAAGAAAACTACAGTCAGTTTCTTTGGGTTTTGATAATATAATTGAAAATACAGCACTCTAGAGCCAGAATGGACGGTGTCAGATTCTTTCACGGTTTGGTAACAAAAACTCAACTAAATTTATCTCCTGTTATGGTACTTGGATGTACAGGATGGGGTGCTGCTTAATGATGAAGATGACAGACTTCTCTGAGACTCTTAGTTTGTCAATTTAGTTTAGTGACATAGGCTTTTTAATTTTTATTGTTTTCCTCACTGCCATTTCCTGCCTGAACGGAAGGCCGAATTTCTTTCTGTGGACACTGTCAAGTCCAGGGCCATTATTTCTTCAAGCAGAGAAAGAAGCTGATGCTAGACTCTTAATTTCTGATTAAATATAAGTATTTTAGAAATAAGTTAGCACTCTTAATTCATGGGAAGATAAATACTCATTATTCCCTTCAACACTGTGGTCTATGCACACACACCCACGCACATACCCACCCACTCACACACCCACCCCTGTGCCTAACGTTACTGGTCTGAGTCCACATTTACTCTTCACTGGCAACTGACCTGGATACAGAGCAGCAGTACTGGGGCCATAGTCTGCTTGAGCAGAATCATCTCTTTCTCAGGACCAGTACACAGTGCGTGGAGATTACCTAGGCTACTGGGGAGGTCCCCTGGAGTTCAGGTATTTTTATTTTAGGAATCATGAAGGTCCTTTTTTTAGAATTTTAGAAGATTTAGTTAAAAGCACATGGATTATACTGGGGGTGAATTTATATGCAGATAAATCCAGTTTGGGTGTCTTTTAGGTAGACTAGTAGTCAGATGGTCTGGGCTTCTTCTTAACTCTTTGTCTTCAGGCACGTTAAACAGCATCTCTGAATCTCCATCCCTCATCTGTAAAATGGGGATGGTAATGATACCTGTCTCACAGGGTTGTTGTGAGGAGTGAAATAAGAACTATGAAGTGCTGATGGACACAGTTCCTGGCATGTGAAACGTGCTTGGAAACAATTCTAGCTTAGCAATACACATCTGATTGTAAATCTTTAAGTGCCATGATTGTCTTCCTGCTAGAGATGACTCTTGCCCCTGACGAAGCTTGAGACTAAATCAGGCTCTCAGGCCGCCTCTGCTCCTCTCTGCGCAGAGCCTCACTCACCCAGCACGGAGAAGCGTTGCTTCCTTCCCCCGCCTGGGCTCTGGCCCTGGATCCCTCTTCTCAGCTTCCCCCTGCAAGTGGCTCTGCCTGCCTCCTCTTCCCTCTCTGCTGCGCTGGCCCTCCATCCACCTGCCTCACCTCTGCTTTCCTTCCTTTACCTTCCTTCCGCCCCCTCCATCCCTTCTCTCTCCTTCCTCCCCTTTTCCTCTCTCCCCTTTCTTCTTTCCTGCTCTCCCCTCCTTTCCTCCACCCCTTCTCCTGTCCTGCCTCACCCACATTCT
Source organism: Bubalus kerabau (assembly GCF_029407905.1). NCBI lineage: Eukaryota > Metazoa > Chordata > Mammalia > Artiodactyla > Bovidae > Bubalus > Bubalus kerabau. Next base: position 36,818,197 of record NC_073643.1, on the reverse strand, counting down.
CTTTCCCCCTTGCAGTTTCTCTCCAACCCTGACACCTGGCCTGCTGAGGAGTAGACAGCTAGAACTCTAAAGCAGAAAAATGTCATGTCTTTAAAGCTTTATTACCTGTGATGGAAAATATTTATTTTCTCATTTATATTTCAGTTGCCAGTCTCTTCATATTGCATTCCTATTTCAGTTTTAAGAGGGCATCACAGCATAATTTTATATCCCTTGTGCTTAAAAAGTCAGTAGATTCTACAAGCAGTTACTGTTTAATTCTATACTTAAAAATTTGTTTAATGGTATTTTTTTATGTATATAAATTTAAAATGAAATAATGTTTCTGAATAATAATTATAAGTTCATATAGTCATGCTAAGCAAATTGATCTTTCTGGCCTAATTTATTTGGTTTTCCTTTTTTTCTCTTCAGATTCCTTTCTCATTGGTCCAGTTTCCCTTGTGGGAGTCCTTAAAAGTAAGTTTCCTGATCTTCATATAAAATTACTGTCTAATTATAATAAATACCCACTAGTTTCAGCATGGAATACTGGAATATAATATTGATTATTGATTTAAAAACTCAAACTTATTGAGTTGGAAGCATTTTGTGAGCGGGATTCACATGCCGGTAAACTTGTTTTGAGCTTGTTTGGGTATCTGTGGTATGTGGGAAAGAAGCGTATGGAAGGCATAACTGAAGTCCTGAGATGTTCAGGAAAACCTGGCTTTGCTGTGCGTTGTAGCTCCTTTTCTCCCCAGTTGAAGTTTATTTCAGTTCGCTGTGTGTGTAGAGGTTAAGGAGTGACAGTGAGGGTAAATGGAAAAGGAAGGAAAGCCCGGCTCTGGATATTTATAGGCCTCGGAGGCCACGACCTCCCCCCCACATCTAGCGGTGGGCTGGAGGGGGCGCAGCAGGGGCCCTGGCTTCTTCAGGGCCCTTCCGTCTTCCCTGCTCACCAGGCTGAGGAACCCTTACTGGGGAGGAGCAGAGTGCAGGGAGTCAGCCGTGAGGAATGTCACGCAAGGTTTAAAAAAAACCAACTAAATGAATGTGTGAAAGCCATTATTCAAAACATGAAGAGATGTTGTATTTGTTTTTCATCTTCTGGTGCAGTGATTTTGAAACTTGTGGGCCATGCTGTGACTTGTGTGGTTGTTTGCCAGCATTTTAAAGATGACAATAAAAAAGAAAATCATAGCATCTTATGAGGTAGGGTTAAGAAGTCTTATTTTGTCAAACTTCAGGGTTGTGTGCACATATATGCACATGTCTGTGCCTTGGGTTGCAATGTGAAATGTATTTCTCACTGTGGATAATGATGAAAAAAATTTGAAAGCCCTTGTGCAAACGAAAATGGTTTAGAAATGACCAAACTGTAAAATGGCAAGGTACCTAGCTAGGTAGGCATTTGATAAAAAATAAAGGAATAACTCTCATTATTGTATAGCATTAATAATCATGGCACACTCAAAGAAAATGTGTTTGGAAGCGTAACAGTTATTTGGACTCTGAAAAATAGTCTGTTAGGGTTATACACTAAGGATAATAAAATGAGACAAAATGTTACTCATAAAAAATAAGCTCTTCAGTATTTAGTATTGAGAAATACTTCTTACAAGTATCTGATTTTTAAGGATAATGCAGTTCGTTTAACGCTGGTTTTGGGGTCTTTCATGGTCGTTTAGTTTGTTTTTGCTTTTACTGTTTTCTGTGTGGCACACGGGGAAAATGAATTTCTCTGGCAGTGTTTCCAGGCGTGATGTAACGGCCATCCAATGAGAAGGTCACATTCCATAAGCATAACAGCTCTCTTTTTGTGTGTGTGACAAAAGAACAACGAAGCAACAGCTGTCCCGAAAACAAGACTCACTTTATTAGTGTCTCAGTAACCAGCATTCACGTGGCTTCTGCACACTTGCTGACGTCCCCAGGCCCGGTCTCTGCATAGGAATGTTTGAGGCCCAAAGAGGGGAAAAGCATGGGGCTCATTTCTTTTCAGTACTCAGGGCATTTGTAGTATGGTAACTAGTTAAGAAATGTCTAGAATTTTTCAGAGTAATCATAGATGCCAATGTTGGGCTTTAATATTTTTCTTTGAGCCGGTGTTCAGATGCTAAGATTCTTTTTTTCAAGTCAGATGTATTAAGGTATAATCTTCATATGGGAAACCTCTGTAAGTGTACATTTTTATAGGTTTTGGCAAATAATGAGTACCACCCTAAACATGATATAGAATATCTGTAGGTTTCTCTTTTCCAGAATCTCATATAAATAGAATCACACACTGTGTAGTATTTTGTGCCTAGCTTCTTTCATTTAACGTGATGCTTCTGAGGTTCATTCTGTTTCACCCCGACTTGTGGTTCACGCCTTCTCGACACTGAGTGTGCCTTGTGTGCATATACTGTAATTTGCTCAGCCAGTTACTAGTTGATACACCTGAGTTGTTCTCAGTTTTTGATGATCATGGATGAAGCTGCTGTATATATTTGCATAAGGATATTTTTGTATGGACATATGTTTTTCTTTCTCTTGGTTAAGTACTGAGAAGTGTGGTTGCTGGATCTTACGGAGAATATAAGTTTAAGTTATTAAGAAGCTGTCACAGTGTTTTCCAAAGTAGCTGTCCCGTTTTTCTAATAATAGATGAGAGTTCCTATAGCTCTCCATCCATGTCCTTGCTTATTATTAAAGTTTAGCCTTTCTGATAGTTGTGTACTGGTATCTTTATGGCAGGTTTTTTGTTTGTGTTTGTTTTTGATTTTTGCCACACCGCTCTGCATGCGGGATCTTAGTTTCCGGACTAGGGATAGAATCCATGCCCCTGTAGTGGAAGTGCAGAGCCCTGCCCTCTGGACCTGTGGGGAATTCCTCGTTGCAGTTTTTGTTTATTTAGGTTGGGTGGGTCTTCGTTGTGGCGCGCGGACTTTTCTCTGGTTGCGGTGAGCGGGGCTGCTCTTTGTTGCGATGCAAGGACTTCTCACCATGGTGGCTTCTCTTGTGGAAGCACAGGCTTTGGGGGCACCAGCTTGAGGAGTTGTGGCACACGGCTTAGCTGCTCCCTGGCATGTGTGATCTTCTCAGATCAGGGATTGAACCTGTGTTCCCCGTGTTGGTGGACGGATTCTTACCTGTTGTACCACCAGGGCAGTTCACTCGTTGCAGTTTTGATTTGCATTTTTCTCAGGGCTAAATAATGTTGAGATCTTCTCATATAATTTTTTTTTCAACATACATACAATGTGAAATCACAGTGCTTTGTAAAAGGTAATTTTGGGCATTCTTTTATTTTTGTATTTATGATTTTCATCAAGTAAAACTTGCTTCTGCAGCCATGGAGACACTGTATTATACGCAGGAGTTTCTTTCTGTTACGTTCAGGGAGAAATACGGCTCAGGAAGATTTTTCTCAGTGAGGACTTTGGCTCATTGTGTGCACATGATGCTGTGAAGTAGTGGGAATCTGGAGATAGAGTCTAGCCACCATCACCTTAAACTTATTCGGCCTAAAATTGATGGAATCACCTTCTAAAATCACTTCCTCCTATCTCCTTGATTTCTGTTAATCATACTGCTATTCTCCTGACCCCTTAGTCTCAAATCCCAGATTAAATCTGATTCTCGGTTTCTATATCACTCACCAAGTTGTGTTCACTAAGATTTTTTGGAACCTGTGGTATCCTTTGTTTTTATCAGATTCTTACTAATTTGTGCCTAAACTAAGTTAACAGTCTGATCTGTTCTACACACTGCATTTGTGTGATCGTCCTTAAACATCTTTTTGAAGTTCCCAGGAATGTGTAACTTTCTAAAACTCTAAAACATGAAGTTGTTGGATATCCACATTGTGTTCTTAATTGGTTTTTACAGCTCCCTTCCCCAATAGTTTTTTTTTTTTTTTTGCTCTTCCTCCCTTCCTTCCTTTCCTTCTAACCAGAGTAGGCTGCTTACTGCCCCTTTTCTTTGGCTACTTTCTGAAATGCCTTTTCACAGATCAAATGCAAATGCATCTTTTAAAGCCAGCTCAGTTTTTTTTCTCCTGCCTGAAGTCTTCCAACCCAGACCCTGAAGCTTTATTCGTATGTCTAACATCTGTCTGTATTGCTGACTGGTGTTTAATCGTGTGCTGTGTTATGTATAAAACGTCTTAGAGGTGAGCTGTGGCGCCTTCTCATAAGGCCGCAGCCCCTTCCACAGATAGAAAAGTGACTGATGCCATTAGTGTCCATGTATGGCCTGCCTCCTGTGAGCGCGACACTGTGCCCTTTCACAGTGGTTCAAGATGACTGAGGTGTGACTGATGCCCTTGAGGAGCTGTAGTCTGTCCGAGAAGTGCACACTCACAGATACCTCCATGGTCAGGTGTCTATGATTGGCACCCACCAAAGGCGGTGTGGGGGTCAGCCCTTCTGACTCCCCGAATCATATCCTTACACTACCTCGTTTCTGAGATTTTCTTTCCTTTTTTATAGTACACATACTTACAAAAAGATTTAGATGAAAGAGTAGACAACATAAAGATGGACTTCCCTGGTGGTCCAGTGGTTAAGACCTCCCCTTCCAATGCAAGGGATGCAGGTTTGATCCCTGGTCGGCGAGCTAAGATCCCACGTGCCTTGCGGCCAAAAAAACAGAAGCAGTGCTGTAAGAAATTTAATAAAGACTTAAAAAAAGAAAAAAAACAACCATAAAGAGAAGGGGAGGTAAATGGGGCTGAATCATCGTATATAGAACACCCGCACAAATAATTTTCCTTTAAGGTTTATGTTGACTTTGGAACTTTCTGGCAGCCCAACAGGAAGAGAAGTGAGTTAGATGACCTGGTTCTATTACCCAGCAAATGACCAAAACATGCTACTTTACCTTGTTTCTTGGCTTTGGGTGCCATATCGGTGTGGATAACTTGCACGTTGAGAGCTCTGTCATGGACCCCCCGCTCTGAGTTACAGCCTCACGTGACCAGTGTCCTCGGTGACATCCTTGTCAAGGTGTCTCAGGGGAAGCAGTTCAGAGCACAACACTTGGTTTGTATTCCCCTTTTCCCCAGCCTGTTCCTTCCCAGATGTCCCCTACTCAGTAAAATAGCACAGATGTCTGTTCCTTGCCAAAGCAGAAACTTGAGAATGACTCCATGGGTCTCTCTTTCCGTCATCATCCAGCCCATCACCAACCCTGCTGTTGGGACTTAAGCCTCTAACTCATCTCCTGTCTGAACTGCTGCGTTGGCCTCTCTGAGGGTCTCCCTGATGGTGTTCTTGCTTTTCTAAAATATCCTCTCTTCACAACAGCCAGAATGATCTTTTACAGAAATAGATCTTACCACTCTGTGCTAAAAGCCTCCAGTGACAACTGTTTGAAAGAAGAGTAAAATGCAGAGTTTCAGCTGTGGTTGACGGGGTTGCACGTCATCTGGGCCCCCCGCCTCACTGACCTTCCCACAGCACCTGCCCGCCGCGCGCCCCACCCACAGCCCCTCTGGCATCCCTCTGTTCTGTCTGGCTTGCCAGGCCGCTCCTCACCAGAGGGCCTTTAAGTGTGTTGTGCCTCTGCCAGAAGTGTTGTTACTCATTCTCCTCTTTGTTATGGGTGCCTACTCTGTGCCTGGGGCCTGGGGCCATAGTGATCCTGAGGGTTGACAGAAATCCCTTCCCTCCTCATTCTGGCTCTTTCGCTGGGCTTTCTTGGTGTCCAAATCCTTCTCGTTTCCTAGGTCTTAGATCATGTCACCACAGAGAGGCTTTCCTTCCCTGTCCACCCGTCTTTAAAGTAGGACTTTACCATCTTCCCTGCTCAGTAAACACAGCATCTGTTTATTTCCTTCCTGGCATTTTAATAATTTGTTTATAAGTTATGTTAAACAATGAGTTTATAAGTTTAATAGTTATGCACGTATTGTCACTTGAATTCTTGTAAGAAGCACGTTGTGTGTTGAATAGATATTATATGCTGGGGTGGGCATTGTGCTAAGCAGTATACTATATATTCCTTAGCCTCTTACTCACATGACATACAGCTCAGGGGGACAGGGCTTGTCGTCATCCCCACTAACACAGAGAAACCAGGTGTCAGAGATTGTGTTTCATCTCCCAAATCAGTCCTTGGTGTTCTGCCCAGCACTCTTTCACCATGCTAACATTGTTTCTATTACTACAATTACTAGTAGTCATTAATAGTCACAATAATCAGCATTTCTCATAGTTACAGTGTGCCCAGCACTGTGATAGCCACTTTCCATGGATTGGTGTTCAGTGGCGCAGTTGTATCTGACTCTTTGCGACCCCGTGGACCGCAGCACGCCAGGCTTTCCTGTCCTTCACCATCTCCCAGAGTTTGCTCAAACTCACGTCCATTGAATCGGTGATGCCATCCAACCATCTCATCCTCTGTCAACCCCTTTTCCTCCTGCCTTCAATCTTTCCCAGCATCAGGGTCTTTTCTACTGAGTCAGCTCTTTGCATCAGGTGGCCAGGGTATTGGAGCTTCAGCATCAGTCCTTCCCGTGAATAGTCACGATTGATTTCCTTTAGGATTGACTAGTTTGACCTCCTTGCTGTCCAGGGGACTCTCAAGAGGCTTTTCTAGCACCATGATGAATTTTGACATATTTTTCTATCTATGAAACTTTGTAAGGAAAAAAATGAATATATTCATTGCCCTCTCAAAATTTACTCATGTTTCTCTGAAACCTCTTCCCACTTTTATTTTACCTCTGCCCCATGGGCAGCGAACACTGATCTTCTCTGTGTCACTAGAGATTAGTTTTCTTTTTCTAGAATTTTATAAAAATGGGATTGTATAGTATATAACTTTTTTCCTGGCTCTGCCGCATGGCTTGTGGGATGTGAAAGCATCAGTTCTTTGGCACTCAGCTTTCTTTGTGGTCCAGCTCCCACATCCATACATGATTACTGGAAAAACTAGCTTTGACTATACAAACCTTTGTCAGCCAAGTGATGTCTCTGCTTTTTAATATGCTGTCTAGGTTGGTCATAGCTTTTCTTCCAAGGAGCCAAGTGTCTTTTAATTTCATGGCTGCAGTCACTGTCCACAGTGATTTTGGAGCCCAGGAAAATAAAGTCTGTCCCAGTTTCCATTGTTTCCCCATCTGTTTGCCATGAATTGATGGGACCAGATGCCATGATCTTTGTTTTTCGAATGTTGAGTTTTAAGCCAGATTTTTCACTCTCCTCTTTCACCCTCATCAAGAGGCTCTTTAATTCCTCTTCACTTTCTGCCATAAGGGTGGTGCCATCTGCATATTTGACTATGCATATCTGATTCCGTGGATTATCTCTTATAAATCTTCATGGCAGTTCTCTGAGGTGGGTGCTGTTCTTGTGTGCTTAGTCTCTTGAGCTTAGTCACTCAGTTGTGTACGATTCTTGGCCACTAAATGTAGCCCCCGCCAGGCTCCTCTGTCCATGGGGATTGTCCAGGCAAGGATACTGGAGTGGGTTGCCGTACCCTCCTCCAGGGGATCTTCCCAACCCAGGGATCAAACCCAGGTCTCCCACATTGCAGGCATGAACCCAGGGAAACCCAAGAATACTGGAGTGGATAGCCCTATCCCTTCTCCAGGGGATCTTCCCAACCCAGGAATCAAACCAGGGTCTCCTGCATTGCAGGCGGATTCTTTACCGACTGAGCTACCAGGAAAGGCCTTTGGGTGCTGTTACCGTCTTCATTTCACAGATGTGGAAACTGAAGGAGAGTTTGAGTGCCTTGACCAAGGCCTCAGTAATACTCAAGTGTTAAGGGCTACATCCGGGATTTGAACCCAGACTGGCTGATTCCAGAATTGGTGTCCTTTAAAAATTTTTTGATTGGAATGTAGTTGCTTTACAGAGTTGTGTTTCTGCTGTACAGCAAGGTGAACCAGCTGTGTGTTTACATATGTCCCCTGCTTTTTGAATTTCCTTCCCATTTAGGTCACCACAGAACATTGAGTGAAGTTCCCCTGTGCTGTACAGCAGGTTCTCTCGTTAGTTATCTGTTTGAGACATGGTGGTGTATATATGTCATTCCCAGTCTCACAATTCATCCCACCCCATCTTTCACCACTTGGTGTTCACACATTTGTTCTCTACATCTGTGTCTCTATTTCTGCTTTGCAGAAACACCTGTACCGTTTTCTAGATCCTACCCGTATGCATTAATATATGATATTTGTCTTTCTATTTCTGACTTCACTGTGTATGACAGCCTCTAGGTCCATCTACATCTCTGCAAATGGCACAGTTTTGTTCCTTTTTATGGCCGAGTAATATTCTGAGTTGATGTTTTATCATTTTACACATAATTTTGCACGTAGTGCATGATGTCTTTAATAATGTTGTTGCTGTTTCATAGGTTCAAAAGTTGAGGTTGTATTATTAAATCAGCTTATTTCAGGTGTTTCTACAAATTGTGTTGATTGTTTGCCTTGATGATATAAATATGGCTACCATATTTCTTAAACCAGTACCACCACCACCCACAGCATTCCTGGTTATGCTGTACTTGGGCAAGGGTTTAACGGTGTTCATTCAGGAAAGATTCGGCTCTCCGAGACTGACATGGGATTGGGGGGTGGGGGCACAGATGGTTTATGGGGATGAGTGGAGCCAGACCACATGTTTCCACGAGTTTGTGTTTTAACTCTGCATTTTGGAGGAAGAAACTTTGTCTTCTGATCATTTATGTTTATATTCTTTATAGTTATGTCTTTTACACAGCAGGTGTTCACAGCTATTTACTAATTGTTTGGAGGTTAGCATTCTTTTTCAGGGTCAGTGCAAAGTTGGATAGCTGTATACATGAACTGTTTTATTTATAATTAGTTTCTTTTAGAAGTACAGTCAGAGCCATAATGTACAGATGTACTCTTACTGAACCCACGGATTGTGAAAGGATATGATAAAATGTCCTGTAAGAACCTCAGGTTTGTTCTGGTGTCTGAATATGTAAGCGCAGTGTAGAGGACTGCAGTAGAGGATTGCTAACAATGTAGAGGATTGTTAACAGTGCTCTCAGGCCTAAGAAGTTGTGCTTCTAGCCGCAAGGTGTTACGAAGTTGCAACTCAGTAACTGGAGGAAACGCAAGCTTTAACTCAGATGCAACATTTGAAGCGACCTGAAAATAAACTCAGTTTGTTTATGTGAGATTTTCACATTATGCTGCTGATTTTCTAAGATGAAATTATAGCTTTGCAGTAAAAATCAGGGGCCATTGAATTATCATTTCCGTTATACTACAGTGTATAAAATAGTACATTTTATGTCTTGTATATAGACAGTACTTTATAAAAACTACATTTTTATTCAGATTTATAGGTAATAACTTGTTTATTGTCGTTGATTTGTATTTTAACAATAGTTAAATGTGTATTGTCAGCCCACCCTCAAGATTCTTCCACACCTTTAGTAATACGAACGGAATGCCAGTATAGTAAAGGGTGCTCGTGCTCAGGGTCCACGGCCCCATCTCATGTCGTTGTTCAGTCACCCAGTCGTGTCCGACTCTGGGTGACCCCGTGGACTGCAGCACACCAGGCTTCTCCGTCCTTCACTGCCTCCCGGAGCTTGCTCAACCTCATGTCCGTTGAGTCGGCGATGCCATCCACCCATCTTGCCCTCTGTTGTCCCCTTCTCTTCCTGCCCTCAGTTTCGTGAGGCTGGACAATCTGGTGTCTGCACAGACATGCTTGATCAGAACGTAGATTCCTGTGAAGGTTGAGAAGGGAATGATAACAGTAAAAAGATCCTGTATGATTTTACCACACTAAACTTGCTCCCTAAATTAAATACAGCATGCCAACATGGAAAGAAACACTTGAAAATAAGAGCGAAGTATTTTGTGTCCAGATCACCAACAAAAGTCAGAGTTGCCAATTAGGGTTTTTAGTAAAATCGCCATGTCCCCTTCAGTGTCAGGTAGATTCTTAACCACTGGACCACCAGAGAAGTCCCTATATAATAGAAAATGGAAACAGGAGTTTGAATTTTGATAAATAAGCAAACACCAAGTAAAGTATGGCTGCTTGGTTTTTTAAAAGTCATATTTAGGTTCATTTATTTAGGTTCCCAAGCTTTGCCACCTCATTTGAGACACCATCACTGTGGTTTTCATATTTGGGCCCCCTCGCTGTGCCTTTACAGGGGTCGTCATTAGACCTCAGTGGCAATGGAAATACTACGTTTAGAAATTATGGCAGTTAAAAATGTTGATGTTGAGGTCTTTAAAAAAAATTCTCCATTATAAACCCACATTATTTAAATTTTATTGACATCAAACTATAATAACTTGCATATTGTAGCTTCTCTAGACGGTGAGCTGTGTGTGTATCAAGGAAGCTTACAAATGTTGTTTATATGCTGTTCTGTCTACAAGACACATGGCTCTGAGGGAACCAGAACAACCAGGCTGAGCTCCCCCACTTTCTGTCTGACCTCAGACAGAACTTACTTGACATTGATTTGCACTGCCCCGCACCTGTGTTTATGGATAATAATACACACCTTTCAAAATAAAATGAGAAATGTGAAATCTTTGCATAGTTTCTAGGTACTCAGGAAGTGGCCAGTAATACTGTCAATCACGGTCATTCATACTGTTGGAAGACACTACATTTTTACTCTTAAAGTATTCAAAGTTCATAAACAATAATGCTGCACTTCCTGCGAGTAATCTTTCCTGTCCTTCCGGTCAGTTTTTTGTCGCTTATGACCCTCTAGTTCCTCCATAACAAATAAGTAATTTCAAAATGCTTTAATAATTCATTTATAGTACTTTTTACCAGCCAGGTTCTTGTCATTATTCTTGTAGCTTAATGAATTTAAAGTTGCTCTCAGATGAATAATTTGTAAACGCCACTTACCTTTTTTTGGGTGGAGATTTATTGACTCATTTTTTGGCTGTGCCGGGTCTTTGTTACTGCACAGGCTTTTCTCTAGTTGCGGCAAGTGGAGGCTGCCCTCAAGTTGGGATGCATGCACTTCTCCTTGTGGTGACTTCTCTTGTTGTAAATCACGGGCTCTAGAGCACACAGGCTTCAGCAGTTGTGACTCCGGGCTAATTTAGAGCACAGGCTTAATAGTTGTGATGCACGGGCTTAGTTGCTCCATGGCACGTGCAGTCTTCCCGGACCAGGGATTGAATCTGTGTCTCCTGTGTTGGCAGGTGGATTCTTTACCACTAAGTCAGCAGGGAAGCCCCCACAGCACTTTTCTCTTTAGCTTAGTGTCAGTATTCTTTTTCTGAAGTTTTATATTCAGGCAATTCTTTATTTTAAAAAATCACACATATTAAACTTTTTTTCCAATGTTTTTTTATTATGGTAAAATTCACATAATAGAAAACATGCTACATTAACCTTGTTTAGCTGTACAGTTCAGTGGCACTTAAGTACATTCACATTGTTGCACAACTCTCACCGTCCATATCCTGAATTTTTCATCTTCCTAACCTGAAGCTGTCCCATTAATTACTAACTCCCATTCCCCACCCCCCACCCCTCTCCCCAGCGTCTATGAGTGTATTCTTGGCTATGAATTTGACTATTCTAGGTACCTCATGTAAGTGGAATCAAATGGTATTTGTCTGCACCTGATGTATATTGCTGGAGAAGGCAATGGCACCCCACTCCAGTACTCTTGCCTGGAGAATCCCATGGATGGAGGAGCCTGGTAGGCTGCAGTCCATGGGGTCGCTAGGAGTCAGACACGACTGAGCGACTTCACTTTCACTTTTCACTTTCATGCATTGGAGAAGGAAATGGCAACCCACTCCAGTGTTCTTGCCTGGAGAATCCCAGGGACGGGGGAGCCTGGTGGGCTGCCGTCTATGGGGTCGCACAGAGTCCGACATGACTGAAGTGACTTAGCAGCAGCAGCAATGTATATTGGGGGCTTCCCTGGTGACTCAGTGGTAAAGAACCCGCCTGCCAATGTACAAGATGTGGCTTTGCTCCCTGGGCTGGGAAGATCCCCTGGAGAAGGGAACAGCAGCCCACTCCAGTACTCTTGCCTGGGAAATCCCATAGACAGAGGAGCCTGGTGGGCTGCAGTCCATGGGGTTGCAGAAGAGCCTGACTAGTAACTAAACAACAACAAAATGAATATTGGAATGCATTTTAAAGTTTAACTCTGTATATGTCCTACAAACAGATGGTACCCCCCCCCCCGCCCCGCCCTCGTGCTGTACAGCAGGCCTTAGGTATCTGTTTCATACATCGTAGTGAACACAGTCAATCCCCACTCTCCCAGTCCATCCCACCCCCTCACCCCCTTGATGTCCATACGTTTGTGCTCTCCGTCTGTGTCTCTATTCTGCTTTGCAGATAGGTGCATCAGTACCATTTTTCTAGATTCCACATAGAAGCATTAATATATGATGTTTGTTTTTCTCTTCCTGACTTCACTCTGTATGACAGACTCTAGGTCCATTCACATCTCTGCAAATACAGTTCTGTTCCTTTTTATAGCTGAATAACATTCCACTGTATGTATTTACCACATCTTCATCCATTCCTCTGTCGATGGACACTTAGGCTGCTTCCATGTCCTGGCTGTTGTAAATAGCGATGCAGCGAACATTGGGCTGCGTGTATCTTTTGGAATTACGATTTTCTCTGGAAATCTGCCCAGGAGTGGAATTGCTGGGCCATGTGGTAGTTCTGTGTTTAGCTTTTTAAGGAACCGCTGTACTGTTCTCTACAGTGGTCGTATCAGTTTGCATTCCTATCAACAGTGTAAGAGTGTTCCCTTTTCTTCACACCCTCTCTAGCATTTAGGCGTGTGTAGATTTTTTGATGATGTCTATTCTGATGGGTGTGAGGTGCTACCTCGTAGTTTTGATTTGCGTTTCTCTAATAATTAGTGACGTGGAGCATCTTTTCATGTGCCTCTTGGCCATTTGTATGTCGTCTTGGAGAAAAGTCTGCTTAGATCTTCTCCCCATTGTCTGATCAGCTTGTTTGTTTTTTTTTGATACTGAGCTGCATTAGAAAATTCATATTATTTAAAGCACATTATTTTTGACATTGACATAGTTTGTTCATTCACTTGGTTATTCTGATATCAATCTAGTAAAAGTTACCATCTGTATATAGAACTGTGAAATGTCTTATAGATACCTTTTGTTTGCTTTTAGGACACCTCTAATCTACAGATGCAAGTTGGAGCTTTTATAAACTCTGTCACGACCTATTTAAACTCTGGCAAGGTGCTTCACTTCTCTGAGCCTCACCTTCCTTGTTTGTGAAATGATTAAAAGACAAATAACTTTGGAAGATTGTGGGTAGGGTTATGTGAGTTAATGTATGTAAAGTGTTGGTGCCTGGAGCATAGTAAGTTCTGTGGAGTGGAGTTCCTGTGGTTCCTGTTATAATGCTCTGTGTTTGCCATGGAAGTTTTTTACTTGAATATTAATCTTTTGGTTCTAGAGATTTTCTTGTTTGTTTATTATTATCTTTTTCTAATAAAAAAAGATTTCTTTTTATGTTTCTAGGCTAGTTATTCTGCCCAGGTGATAGTGGAAAGTTATGCTTATCTTTGGAGATTCTATTTTTAAATTGTGTCTTCAGCCATCTGGGTCTATTTTGATCCAGTGGGTTTTTCCCCCCCTTGGCAACCAATTTTTTTTCTTCCCTAGGTTATAGCAGGCACCTCTGTGAGGCCTTCTTCCACTTATAACCTCTTCTGTCCTCATTGTACCCCCATCAGATATTAGACCTGGGGACTGCTATTTTTTTACCCCCCGACTCTACACTGCCTGAAACCTAGTAGGTATTGAGTAAACGCTCAATTTATGAATTATATACTGTCTCTGATTTTTCTTCTCCTGTATGACATGTAATACACATCTTATTATTTGTTCTTTATTACTAGTTATAAGGCCTTCCCAGGTGGCTCAGTGGTAAATAATCCACCTGCCAGTGCAGGAGATGCAGGGGACACAGGTGCGATCCCTGGGTCAGGAAGATCTCCTGGAGGAGGAGATGGCACCCAACACCAGTAACTTGCCTGGGAAATCTGATGGACAGAGGAGCCGTGTGGGCTGCAGTCCATGGGGTCGCAGAGAGTCTGACACGACTGCAGCTGAGCACATGCACACTGCTTGCAAACTCAGCATTATTTGTAGTATTTTAAGTCTGTTTGGAGTAACCTTTGTGGAATCCTTGCAGGTTCCAGCAGAAAGTGAAGATGACTTTCAGTCATTTCCAGAATGTCCATTGATATTGTACGTTTTGTATCCGTTTCCTGAAAACTCAGCAAAGTATAGTGTTCAAATTGGCATTAGCCTGATAAACATTTTGCCACCTTTAAAGTAAAAAGTTGTGACTTCCCTGGCTATCCAGTGATTAAGATTATGCTTTCCAAACAGGGGGCATTGGTTTGATCCCTGGTTGTCGAACTAAGGTTCTGTATCCCGTGGAGTGTGGCCAAAAATTGAAAAAAGATCAACAGATAAAAAGTTGCTGTTCTCCTGATTCGGTTCTTATGCTGTCTCCAGTACTTCTAAGAGCTCTGGAGAAAAGAACATTTTTTTACAAAAGCACGCAGATATACTTGGAAACATTAGAACATATACAGAAAAATACCAGAAACTCTGCTTAATGGCAAGACTATCTTTAGAAAGCTGTTTTTGATCAAACTTTCTTTTTTTAGTTAATCTACTTCCACAAGTAAGGTTACAAAATCTATTTGATTAGCTTTATTCTTAGTCCAGTGATTTCAATAAACATGCTTTCCAAGTGAGCAATCTCGTTAGTTAGGTGGAAGGAAATGTTGGAGCTCTGACACCACACATTATTATACGTTTGATTTGTTAGGTGGTTTACATAGATGTCTGACTGAAGAAACGTTGTTAGAGCTGACAGAGACGTACGTGCCTTGGTTTGTTTACATGGTGTCTTTTCCATTTCTGTAGCAGCTTTCTCAGCCTTCCAAGCGCATTTTCAGTGGAGAATTATTGAGAATAGGAAAGTAGTACTAAGTTAGCTGTTCTTTAGTTGTGTGTGTGTATTTAGAGGAGAATCGCTTTGCAGCGCGGTGTTAGTTTCTGACGTACCGTGACGTGCATTCGCTGCTGGGCCTCCGCGCCACCCTCGCGGCCGTCTCAGAGCTCCGGCTCGGGTCCCTGTGTGCACAGCAGTTTGCCACAGCTGTCTGTCTCACACGTGGGATGTGTATGTCCGTGCTACTCTTGCAGTTCGTCCCAGCCTTGCTCTCCCCCTGACCTGTGTCTACACGTCCATTCGCTATATCTGAGTCTGTATTCCTGCCCTGCAAATAGGTTCACCTGTACCGTTTTCCTCTTACTTCACTCTATATGAAAGATGCTAGGTCCATTCATATCACTACAAGTGACCCAATTTCATTCCTTTTTTATATTGTTGTTCTTCAGTCACTCAGTCGTGTCTGACTCTTTGTGACCCCATGGAATGCAGCATGCCAGGCTTCCCTGTCCTTCACCAACTCCTAAAGCTTGCTCGAACTCATGTCCATTGAGTTGATGCCAGCCAACCATCTCATGCTCTGTAGTCCCCTTCTCCTCCTGCCTTCATTCTTTCCCAGCATCAGAGTCTTTTCCAGTGAGTCAGCTCTTTGCATCAGGTAGCCAGAAAATATTAGAGCTTCAGCTTCAGCATCAGTCCTTCAAATGAGTATTCAGGTTTGATTTCCTTAAGAACTGACTGGTTTGATCTCCTTGCTGTGCAAGGGACTCTCAAGGGTCTTCTCCAGACCACAGTTCGAAGGCTTCCATTCTTTGGCCACTTAGGCATTCCATTCTTTTGGCATTTTTATTGTCTGTTTCTCACATCCATACACGACTATTGGAAAAAGCATAGCTTTGATGCTATGGACCTTTGTCAGCAAAGCAATATCTCTGTTTTTTAATATGCTGTTTAGGATTGTCATAGCTCTTCTTCCAAGGAGCAAGCGTCTTTTAATTTCATGGCTGCAGTCATCGTCCACAGTGATTTTGGAGCCCAAGAAGATAAAGTCTCTCACTGTTTCCACTGTTTCCCCATCTATTTGCCATAAAGTGATGGGACCAGATGCCATGATCTTTGTTTTCTGCATGTTGAGTTTTAAGCCAGATTTTTCACTCTCCTCTTTCACCCTCATCAAGACGCTCTTTAGTTCCTCTTCCGTTGCTGCCATTAGGGTGATTTCATTTACCTGTCTGAGGTTATTGATATGTCTCCCAGCAGTCTTGATTTCAGCTTGTGCTTCATTCAGCCTGGCATTTCGCATGATGCACTCTGCAGATAAGTTAAAGAAGCAGGGTGACATATACAGCCTTGAGGTACTCCTTTCCCAATTTCGAAGCAGTCTGTTGTTCCATGTTCAGTTCTAACTGTTGCTTTTTGACCTGCATACAGATTTCTCAGGAGACAGGTCAGGTATTCCCATCTCTTAAAGAATTTTCAGTTTATTGTGATCTCTGCAGTCAAAGGCTTTAGCATTGTCCGAAATAGATGTTCTGGAATTCTCTTTTTCTGTGACCAAAGGATGTTGGCAATTTGATCTGTGGTTCCTCTACCTTTTCTAAATCCAGTTTGTATATCTGGAAGTTCTTCGTTCACATACTGTTGAAGCCTAGGTTGAAGGATTTTGAGCGTTACTTTGCTAGCATGTGAAATGAGTGCAATTGTGTGGTAGTTTGAACATTCTTTGGCTTTGCACTTCTCAGGAATTGGAACGAAAACTGACCTTTTCCGGTCCTGTGGCCACTGCTGAGTTTTCCAAATTTGCTGGTATATTGAATGCAGCACTTTCACAGCATCATCTTTTAGTATTTGAAATAGCTCACCTGGAATTCCATCACCTCCACCAGCTTTGTTCATAGTGATGCTTCCTAAGGCCCACTTGACTTCGCACTTCAGGATGTCTGGCTCTGGGTGAGTGATCACACCATCACGGTTATCTGGGTCGTGAAGATCTTTTTTGTACAGTTCTTCTGGGTAGTCTTGTCACCTCTTCTTAATGTCCTCTGCTTCTGTTAGGCCCATACTGTTTCCGTTCTTTATTGTTCCCTTGGTATCTCTTAATATTCTTGAAGAGATCTCTAGTCTTTCGTATTCTGTTGTTTTCCTCTATTTCTTTGCATTGTTCGCTTTAAAAGACTTTCTTATCTCTGCTTGATAGTCTCTGGAACTCTGCATTCAGATGGGTATATCTTTCCTTTTTCTCCTTTGCCTTTCAGTTCTCTTCTTTTCTCAGCTATTTGTAAGGCCTCCTCAGACAACCATTTTGCCTTATTGCATCTTTTTCTTGGGGATGGTTTTGATCACCACATCCTGTGCAGTGTTAGGAATATTCGTCTATAGTTCTTTGGGCACTCTATCAGATCTAATCCCTTGAATCTATTTGTCACTTCCACTGTATAATCATAATGGATTTGATTTAGGTCATACCTGAAGAACCTAGTGGTTTTCCTTACATTCTTCAATTTAAGTCTGAATTTTGCAATAAGGAGTTCATGATCTGAGCCACAGTCAGGACCTGGTCTTATTTTTGCTGACTGTATGGGGCTTCTCCATCTATACAGTCTCCCATTTGTATGGCTACAAAGAATATAATCAGTCTTATTTCAGTATTGACCATTTGGTGACATCCATGTGTAGAGTTGTCTCTTGTGTTGTTGGAAGAGGGTGTTTGCTGTGACCAGTGCGTTCTCTTGGCAAAACTCAGTCAGCCTTTGCCCTGTTTCATTTTGTACTCCAACGCCAAACTTGCCCGTTACTCCAGGTATCTCTTGACTTCCTGCTTTTGCATTCCAATCCTCTATGGTGAAAAGAACATCTTTTTTTGGTGTTAGTTCTAGAAGGTCTTGTAGGTCATTACTCCAGGTATCTCTTGACTTCCTGCTTTTGCATTCCAATCCCCTATGATGAAAAGAACATCTTTTTTTTGGTGTTAGTTCTAGAGGGTCTTGTAGGTCATCATAAAACCATTCAACTTCAGCTTCTTTGGCCCTGGTGTTTGGGGCCTAGACTTGAATTATGTGATATTGAATGATTTGCCTTGGAAATAAACAGAGATCATTCTGTCATTTTTGAGTTTGCACCCAGGTACTGCATTTTGGACTCTCTTGTTGACTACGAGGACTAGTCCATTTCTTCTAAGCGATTCTTGTCTACAGTCATAGATATAATGGTCATTTGAATTGAATTCACCCATTCCAGTCTATTTCACTGGTTGCTAAAATGTTGATGGTTCACTTTCCATCTTCTTTTTGACCACTTCCAATTTACCTTGTTTCATGGACCTAACATTGCAGGTAGACAGTATTGTTCTTGACAGCATCAGACTTCACTTTGACCACCAGACACATCCACAGCTGGGCATTGTTTCCCCTTTGGCTCAGCATCTTTGTTCCTTCTGGAGTTGGAGAGTCAGACACAACTTAGCAACTAAACAGCAATGTCCCGTTCTATATATGTACCACATCTTTATCTGTGGATGGACATTTTAGTTGCTTCCAGGTCTTTAGCTATTGTAAATAGCGCTACAGTGAACATTGGGTTGCATATGTGGTTTTGAATTATGGGTTTCTCAGAGTGTATGCCCAGTAGTGGGATTGCTGGTAGTTCTGGTTTTAATTTTTTAAGGAACCTCCATACTCTTCTCCATAGTGGCTTGTATGAATTTACATTCCCACCAGTACTGCAAGAGGGTTCCCTTTTCACCATATCCTCTGCAGCACTTAGGGATTTGTAGATTTTTAATCTTGAAGTTAAGTTTATTTGTTTAATTTTATTTTCAGTTTATGAGGCTTTTTGCTGCGAGTGGTCTTTCTCTAATCGCAGTGAGCAGGGGCCGCTCTTCACGGCACACGGGCTTCTTGTTGTGGTGGCCTCTCTTGCTGGGATCATAGCTTCTAGGTGCACAGGCTTCACTATTTGCAGAGCTCTGGCTGAGCGATTGTGGCACACGGGCTTAGTTGCTCCAAGGCATGTGGGAGGCAAACCCATGTACTCTGCATTGGGAGGGGTTTCTTAGCCACTATATCACCATGGAAGTCCAGGTTCGTAGATTTTTTGATGATGGCTATTTGGTGGTATCCCATTGTAGTGTGACTTGCATTTCTCTAATAATGAGCAATGGTGAGCATCTTTTCATGTTCATTGACCATCCATATGTCTTCTTTGGAAAAATTTCTGTTTAGGCTTTGTGCCCATTTATTGATTGGGTTATTATTATTGTTATTATTTTTGATATAGAGCTGAATGAACTGCTTCTGTATTTTGGAGATTAATCCTTTGTCTGTTCCTTCATTTGCAAATATTTTCCACTCTGAGGGTTGTCTTTTCATCTTGTTGATGGTTTCCTTTGCTCTGCAAAAGCTTTGAAGTTTAAATAGGTCCCATTTGTTAGTTGTGGTATATTTGATCATCTGTGAAAAAGTCACACCACCATTGACGGGATATTATATATACCATTCTAACCATTGTAATGAATATATTTAAGAGATCTTATTTCTAATATTCTTTGTCCTTATTGCGGTACTTGCCATTATGCTAGAGGCCCTAAGCAGTTCAGTAAGGCAAGAAAAATAAAAGGCGGTAATTAAGAAAGAACTGTCAAAACTCAATAATTACAAAACAGACAACCCAATAAAAATGTGCAAAACATTTGAACAGACACTTCATAAAGAAGATAGTTTATGGATGGTAAAAAAATAGTACATGAAAAGGAGCTCAGCATTATTAGGGAAATACATATTGAAACCACAATGAAATACTACTGCATATGAATTAAAATGGTAAAATATTAAAAATACTGACAGTACCAGATATTGGAAAAGATGTAAAGAAACTGGTCTAAATGTAAAATGGTACAACAGTTTCTAAAACAATTAGTTTCTTAAAAAGTACACCTACATCCATCTGCCATGTGGTTCAGTTATTTCACTCCTGGGTATTTTTCCAAGAGAAATGAAGGCATGTGTCCATATGAAGTCATAAATATAAAAGTTCATGAAAGTTTTATTAGTAGTAGCCCCAAACTGGAAAAATCGCAAAGGTCTATCAACAGGCAGATACATAGACAAATAATGATACATCTATACAATGGACTATTATTTAACCAATAAAAGGAACAAATGATTGATATCCGCATTAACATGAGCAAATCATACAAAAAATCTGAAGGAAAGAATTTGTGTTAAAAAGTTAATTTATAATTACATTTATATAAAATTCCAGGAAAGGCAAACTAATCTATAGGGATCGATCAGATTGTTTAAGATTTGGTCAGGAGGGTAGGAAAGGGGGATGACCAAGGGACAACAAAGCTTTTTGGGTGATGGATACGTTCATTATCTTAATCATGGTGGTGGTTTCATATGTATGTGTATCAGAAGTTACTGTATCACCTGCTTTAAATACATGGAGTTTATTGGGTATCATTTATACCTCAAGAAAGCTAAAAACAAAAATAAATAGTGTAGGCTCTGCCGTTAAAAAGTCTGGATAAAACAAGACTAGCAACAGGACCCGACTCTTAGGATTGTTATGAAGACTGTGGGTGTTTTTTTTTCTTTTTTGGTATGTTTGGTTGGTTTGGTTTTGGTTTTGGTTTGGTTTGTTTTTTAAAATATTTAGCTGTACTGGGGGGGTCTTTGCTGGGTCATGTGGAGACCTTTCCCGTGGATTGTCTAGTCGTGGCTTGTGGGCTTAGTTACTCTGCAGCAGGTAGGATCTTAGTTCCCTGACTGGGGATCAAACCCATGTCCCCTGCAGTGCAAAGCAGATTCTTAACCACTGGATCACCAGGTAAGTCTCGGGTTTTGATATGTGTTCAGAGGCTGAACCAGGGCCTGACTCTCTTCACCATTTGAAATGACTGTATCTCATTTTCTAGTGTATCATAAACTCTCAGCAAGCAAGGAACCACACCCCGGCCATCGTCTTGCCTAGTTTGAAACTCAGCATGAGTTTTATGTTACACATATTACACAGAGCGGTGTGAAAGCATTTTGAGGAACTTTACATTGTTTAGTAATAGAAACAGTATCCTTCAAACATGTACAGCATGGATAAAGACTGAAAACAGAACTGTGGAATTTGGTATACACTGCTTTGAACTAATTTGTGTATTATGGTATTTACATGTTTAGAATTATACAGGAAGTATTTTAAATGTTAATTGTCTTAAAGTTGTCTTTATTTTTATACTTATATATAAATGTGTGTGTATGTGTATGTGTATCACACGTATTCCCTGAAAATGGTTTCCTTTGGGCACTCTAATGTCCCTGTCCCCCTGGTTTCTTTGACTTATTTTAGAAGGCCGTTAAGTCCTTGGGAAAATCACTTATGTCATCAGTGAGGAATGCCACCAAAATAGCTTCTCACTTAAGTTCCCATCCCCAGAACTAACCCACAGGAGGTTCTGATAAATTCAAATATTTAATAACTTGTATTTTTCTTTCTCCTTTACCGCAGGCCCTCTGGTCCTGGAGGCAAGATCATGTGGTGGATTCTTGGCAGTCAGCAGTCTGTGGAGCTTTTGCAGGTGCAAAGGATTATATTATACTGGGAAAGACCAAGAAGAGGGAGACAAATGTGAAAATATTAACTATGCAAAAACAACATTCTTCAGAAATTCCAGATTGTTTAGAAGAAGAGAGTTCCACTAGTTTGAGAAAAGAGTATCTGGGTGGGGGTTGTGGGGGGAGGAACTCCGGCTAAAAAGGTGTCTGCCTGAAAGACAGCCAATTTGTTTTTGACAAATTTTTCGTTTTCTTTTTATTAAAGCCTTCACTCAGGCCCGTGGATTATCTTGAAGATAATTTAGCAAGGCCTCTTTGCGAAGAGCCGAGCTGTGGGTGCAGGGCTCCCGGTGCAGCTGTCTGCCTCGAGCACTTCTTGGGGGGCTTCAGTGAGTTCTGCAGGAGGCAGTGATTCACGGTCCGTGTGACATGCTTGACAGCCTCGTAGATTAACTAGTGTCAGGAGAGCGGAGGCTGCTCCACAGCTTACCGAAGGCTAAACTGCACGGTGTAGAAAATACGGAGGTCTAAACAGCTGGGCATTTTTCTAGACATTAAACAAAGAGCAGAGTGACAATATGCGATGTCGTGCTGTCCATCACTTTGTCATATGCATTTTCCAGTGAGGTTTTAGGGAGAACGCAGAAACTGGAAAGCGTTTAGTGAGTGAGAGGTGTAACAGTCTGAGAGAGAAAGGCATTTTGTTGTTGCAAATAAAGGTAAGTGAGAATTATGGTTGACATAAATTGAAATGGAGATTTGTCAGAAAACTATGAACTGCTGGTTTTGATGCAGACCCCATAAACTGACAGATACATGGGCTTAGGATACCAGCTTGAAAGAAAAAATTCATTTCTGATTTAATGGTCGTTGGATGGACTTTTTGTTATAGTGATCAGGAAAACAGAAAACATACATTTTTATAGGATCCTGTAGTAATAATCGGACCCATCTGACTTGCAGAATTGATAATCCAGAATAAGACTATTGCCTGTAGATAGGAAGCCAGCTCGGATTGATTATGATGGGCGATTGTTTCCACATGATCCATGTCCTTAGCTGTGTTAAGTGGGTAGGTGGTCTTGATTCGTTTGCCAGTGGTCAGGAGTCCTTACTCCCCGGGACCTACGAGGGAC
The DNA here is from genome assembly GCF_029407905.1 of Bubalus kerabau. Lineage (NCBI taxonomy): Eukaryota > Metazoa > Chordata > Mammalia > Artiodactyla > Bovidae > Bubalus > Bubalus kerabau. Next base: position 36,795,592 of record NC_073643.1, on the reverse strand, counting down.
TGTCTGTGGACCCCCTCTGGGGCCTGGGGGCAAAGTGAGCATTCTGGAAATTGAGTCATACTGGATAAGGAAGGCCACTTCTTAAAGTGAACATACTATAAATTGTCCATGTGTGAAAACAAATATATATTTTTTTCTGGTCTCTTTCTTTAAGGAGCTGATTCAAAGATGTACTTGAAACTGTACCATTCCTCTTAAGGACATGTGTGTTCATTACGGTTCCTTTTGTGAGAAACGTCGTATGATAGGCAGTAAGCATTTAGTTTAGTCAGAGGTGGCAGGAGGTGGGGGTGCGGCGGAAGGGGGAGAAACTTGGTATCAGTGATCTCAGGGGTCTAGGCTGGCAGCCGCTTGAAGCAGGGCTTCGGTCCTGGCCAGAGATTGAGAACGGGTCACGGTGGTGAGAGCACCAAATCTTAGCCAGTAGACCAGTGGTCAGTGACAAGACCCTGGCTTTTCAACTTTACAGAAGAAAATTCCCACAGAGGTGAAAGGTGAAGTATTTATTAGGTGGAAAAAAGAGTACAGTACGTGTGGACAGGAACACCCACGGGCAGACTGAGAGTCCCCGAGTCGTGCCCTCGGGGCAGCGTGGATTACTGTAACGAGGCATTTCTTCCAGCTCTCCTTTGGCCAGTCATTTTGGTTTGCCCGGTTCACAGCCCGTATTTGGTATATCTCAGGATTCTTCTGTGCGCGCACACATGTCTGTTAGCCAAGATGGATTCTACTGCAGAGGTTTATGCGTGGAGCATCTCTTAACGTCACTCCCCTTTGATCTCCAAGACCTTTTCTGCGCATTTGTGGTTGGAGAGGTCGCCTGACTTTGAGAATGAGAACTATGTGATCTGGGCAGGGCTCAGCTTCCATCCTGCGGCTGTCACCTTGGAGTTTCAGTCCACAGGGAGTGAGTCTCCGATCACTTTACCCTGAGTTGGGGAGAGGTGGGCAGTCTTGCTTCCTGCATCACCAGTACCCACTGTCTGGGTCAGTGGGGAAACTGGGACCGGGACAGCCAATGGATTCGCCCAGAGCTGCAGACCTCTGTTCTGCCCGCAGCTGAGGAAGGAGACTTCGGGGCCTTGCTAGGCACCAGTTTCCTTACCTGTGACATAGAAGCACCTGTCCCTCCATGAAGAGGTTGTTGCTGGGATAGGTGATAGTGTGTGGTGATGTTTAGTCGCTAAGTCATGTCTGACTCTTTTGTGACCCCATAGACTGTAGCCTGCCAGGCTCCTCTGTGCATGGGATTCTCCAGGCAAGAACACTAGAGCGGGTAGCCATGCCCTCCTCCAGGGGATCCTCCCGGCCTAGGGATAGAACACGCACCTGCTGCATTGGCAGGCAGATTCTTCACCACTCAGCTACCTGGGAAGCCCCTGCATGGCGTGTTAGTGTTTGGTAATCTGTAGAACTACATTTAAGGAATTACTATTTCAGTAAAAACAGCTAACACCCAGGAAACGAAAAGATGTCATCATCATAGTAGTTCTTAATTGCATAGAGGGAAGAAAGCACAGTAATAAATTTAGTATACCTAATCATTGCCTCTACTAGGGTATAGATTTAAAAGCTCCTCCAAGACAATTACCTTATTTTTTCAGCTGACGTCTGTTAGGAATTTGCCCAAGGTCTGCAGAAAATTGTTAGTAGATGTACATGTCTTTAACAGAAGACAAAATTAAATAGGTTTCTTGTTTACATTCCTTGTTTTGAAATTTTAGTTGATACAAATATTGACCCTGAGGAACAAGGTTACTGTTTAAAAACCTTTCTAAAAGATTAGCATAATTGGAAAATACTTCACATTGTGGAAAAGTGATATTCTGTAAGAATTTGCTGCAAGATTGTGTACTACACGGTATAGAGACGTGAGTCACGACTTGTCACGTTGGGCAGCCCATAAGATCTGGCATGCTCATCCGCTGCAGTTCCAGATGTTTTTGCCTTACATGGCCATAAAGGCAATGATAAAACTTGCCCTTAAACCAGAAATCTTATTTCTCATTCCTGTGTGCTTTTCCAAGTTTAAGCTGATTAAATTATCATAGACAAAGCACTCTCTGGTCATTCTTGGAGCTGTTTGGTGCCCGTGCTTGCTTTATGAACCACTTGGCACAAATATCCAAAAATGTCCCTTGAGATTGGAGGTGTTGATGGCTTGTCATGCTCAGAAATTCCCTTGGCCTTTGGTCAGGGGTTAAATTGGGGGGGAAATGAACTTTGGAACTGTTGCCAGCTTCCTCACTTCAAGTTAACTCCTCAACATAAAACCATTCAGTCTGCATAATTATGACATCTGCTGTAGTGACATTTGCTATCCTCATGTTCTTTGATTCATTTCCCGTAATGAACGCTTACACGCTCTGGGAGAAGGAAGGAAAGCCATGACCCGAAATTCTGTAACAGGGTGAAGGATTATCTGGGTAACAACTGACAGGGCCCAGGACAGTCTAAAGAAACGGAAACACGTTTGTTGCCGTTGTTGTTGCCGAAGCCCCGGTTGTTGGGGGCTCCCCGCGGGAGCAGCCCTCCCAACCCCAGCTAGTGCGCGGCAGCCCCCGGCCGCTGTGCCCGCCCCACGCCCCAGCAGATGTGGGAGGGGACAGCTCCAGACGTACTGGAGGCAGGTGGCCCCTTTGGATGGGAGAGAACCCTGAGGACACGTGAGATGTTGTTTCGCTGTAAAAATCTAATTTCCCCTGAATCTGGTTCTTGGAAGCAGTTAGCCTAACATTAAGTACAAACGTATCTCTAGTGGAACACATAGAAAATTGTTTTACATGTGATTTGAACACTAAAGTAGCCTGCAGTTGCTATACCAAATAATTATTTCCTGTCTAATACGTTAGCGTGTTCCTTGTATTTATTACCAGAGGTTTACAGTTCCCTTAAGTAAAATGTAGAAAATAACTGCATTTTAACTGAAAATACAGCCCCGCTGCTCCCTCCCCATTATGACTGGTTATTCTATTACATGATCTTCACAAGTCCTTCTTACAGCCTCATAAAAAAAACACTGTGAGGTCTGTGAATTAAAGCAGTCTTTGATATTTGAAGACATTTAAATTGACATTAATAACTTTAATAAAATAAAGTTTCCTTCATGGTAGTAAAATTAGGACCTATTTCAGCATATGTGTTTTTGTCTCACTTTTCTTCATATTACTTTCAGGAAACAAATCACTGGGAGAATATTGGCAGGCACCTACAGTAAAGGAATGGTGAACTTCGCTAATGGCCAAAATAAGTTCAATTTACAGTATCCAAATTTAGTAGAAGACAAATACTTTTCAATATGGGTGATTTGTGAGAGCTTGAGTGGTCAGATGGGGGACTGATGATGTCCTTGTCAATTTTTAAGCCTTTTTTTAGTTGGTTTAGGTCAGTTTGAAACGTTTTCAAACAGAAAAATGGTTATGCACTTAGGAATTTAAACAACTGGACAAATTTGTGTTTGTCTTATTCCTATATCAAAGTCACTGTGTAATGAAACAGTACTGCTTTTGGAGCCAAGATACATGTGACTTTGAGTATCGAAGGCAGAGTAAATGGTTAAGTGGTTTAAAAAAAACAGTAGCGTTTGAGGATTGAGTCCACAAAATTTAAAAAATACTTGCAGTTTAGCAGGTCTCTGAATTTCAGGCACCTTTTGAATTGGGAGGAAAACGTTTCACATTCATAATTCAGAGGTGGCTAAAGTAAAAGGCAGCCTAGTATATATACATGGTTCTGGTTTTACTCTTTAGCCCTAAGATTTGTGCCCTTCTGGGTATATCTTTCAAGAAGTCAGCAGCATAATAAATAACATAATGTTACCAAATGGAGGAGGTTCGGTTTAATGATCTTATTTCAGCAACATATTTAGAAAGATATTTGGCAGAGATCAAATGACCTCCTTGTCCACACAACCCAGAACTTAGAGAGAGAGGCTGCTATTTCTGGAGCATCCTTCACACACGTGTTATGTTTGCTCTTAGAAAACTGTCCAACCTCACTGTGGGTCATGGAAGCTGAATCTTTAGAAAACCCTTTTGGGCTTACTGTTTCAGTCTTTTTTGGGACTTTGGGGGTCTGCAATCTCTCTCTCTATCATATTGATTAAAATATTGATACCATGTACCATGATTTCTGTTCAAAAAAAGTCTTCCAGTTCCTCTGTCTATAAATACAGACCCTTTTAAAATATGTGGATTTTTTTAAAGATTCAGTTGGCAGTCACGGAATTTAAATAAAGAGGACAGAGCCATAAGGAAGAGCTTGGGCTTGAATCAGGACTGACTCTAACAAGAAACGAGTTTAGAAATCTTGTTACTCTAGCTGTTGTGTTGACCAGAAGTCTGGAAATACAGAAAAAAAGTACTCTCCTAACCGTTAAAAACCCAGCCATGTATACCAAAAGTCCCCACAGCAACACACGTTTCCCTTTGCCAGTTTTGCCTTAGAACAGAAACCACAGCAGCCTTTTGGAGTCAGATTAGGGAAGATAGGCCCGTGGAAGGCACGGACCCCTGAGACCCGGGGGAGCAGCAGTGCCTCTCAGACGGGATGGGGTCTGACCCCAGATTCCCCGGTGCACACAGAGGTTTGCGAGCTGCTTCCCAAGAGAGCAAGATGCATTGCGGGGCCTGTTTTTAAACTTGAGCATATAAAACGTTGTCCCGTCACCTCTCTGATGTGCAGTGAGACACCACGGCCACGCGGCAGAGCGTGTGGGTACAGATTTTGCACGTGTGCTTCCTATTCTGGAATCAGTCAAGTGGATGTAATGATACAGAAGTACTTTTGGCAGAGTTACGAGGAATTCTAGAATAAGAATTATAAAATGCCATGTAACGTGGTGAACAATGCCGCGCTTGTGTGGCGTGTTTTTATGTGCACAGGTGGCTTTGCAGCTGCAGTCACCACGCCTCTGGACGTGGCCAAAACGAGAATCATGTTGGCAAAGGTAAGTGGTAAAATAATGTATCGGAGACACAACAGATGCTTGTCTCCATTAGGGCCAGGGCTTATAGGATATACAGTGAACAAAGGTGGCAATACCTGTGAGTTAACAGCCTTACGCTGCCTGTTGAATCACGAATGGAACTGCCTTTGGACAAAGCACTATCCACAGGAATCGCTGTCTTTTTGACATCACTGTCCTCCGTGTTTTGTGAACAGGTAGATCTGGTAGGGCCTCTGGCTGGTAATACTGTTTTCAGAAACTCCCTGTTTTTACTGGTGACAGTCCTAAGGCTCAGAGAGTTGGCCTGCTTCACGCCAGGCAGCAAGTGTGAGGCTCTGAACTTATATCATGCTTATTAAGCTTTCACCAGATGAATTAGGACAGTTTTCAGAACTGTTAACAAATGCCATGAAGAAAAATTATCTTCAAAAAAACTGCATCAAGACTTCAGAGAAGTCCATGGAACATAGCTGAACCAAAACGATGACTGAAGGGTCATGCCCTGTGGAAAAGTGGAAGAAGTAAAGACATAATCGCAGTATGAAGCTTCATAGGGCACAGCCAGTTTTAAGCTGAACGTAGTGTTCTTTATTAAATGTGTGCATTAGCCACTTAGAGAAGTTTCATAATACCATTATCCTGATTACTCCCCATCCTTCTCAGATCAATTATACCGCTTCCCACTGGTTTCCTGGTTAGTAGTTGTATGTGAATTGTCTGGGGAAGCTCTGCTCGTCGGTTGATGGTGAGAGAACTCACCTGGAAAAGCTGCTTCGGGTGGGATTTGGGCCAGATCAGTGCTTGCTGGCGGCTTTGGATGTGAGGGCTTCTAGTCCAGTGAGAGCCAGGGAGCTGACTCCCAGGGACTCCCCAGTCTGCCTGAAACTGTCCTAGGGGAGGGTGTCGGGGAGCCAGCTGTAAGTGGGTTGGGGAATTTTGTGAGATGATGTCTTCACTTTGTCTTTCCTTGCAGGCTGGTTCCAGCACCGCGAGTGGGAACATCCTCTCTGCCCTGCACGCGGTTTGGCAGACACAGGGGCTGTCGGGGTAAGGCCTCCTCCTCTAGCCCAGCGCCGGGCACACCCACCCTTCTTCCTTCCGCTCGTCCTGATCGTAGGAGACGTCATGTTTGATGTTGCGTGTGTGAGGTGCTGTTACACAGTCAAGCTGACGCGGTGTTGCGGCCGGTGGGTCCCATCTCAGTGGCGGGTGATGTCCATGTGTGTGGCCCCTGCCGGGTTCTGGGCTGCAGCAGTGAGAAAGCCAGCGTCCGCTTGTGTAAGGTAGGACCCGAGTGACGAAGGTAGCGTTGTTAAAAGAAAGCATTTGTGGTTTGGGACACTTTTACCTATTATTAGTTATCACCTTCAACATAGCACAGTGCGTGACACCTCCCTTGAAGCCCACTGCTTTGTCAGCCAAGTGCTTCATACTCTAGTGTGGTGTCCCGCAAAGCTCTCTTTAAAATGCTATTTCAGTATTGCTTTTACAACATGCAAACCTGTCCAAGCGCTTCCCCGGTGGCTCAGCAGTAAAGAATCTGCCTGCAGTGCGGGAGACACAGGCTTGATCCTTGAGTTAGGAAGAGCCTCTGGAGAAGGAAGTGGCTACTCTCTCCAGTATTCTTGCCTGGGAAATCCCATGCACAGAGGAGCCTGGCAGGCTACAGTCCATGGGACAGAACCAAGCGACTAAGCACCAAAGCTGTCTACAGGTTGGGATCTATACAGATGGGTGATATCATGGTTCTGTCTGGAATCATCTCCAGGGATTTTCCTGAGAGCCCAGCCTCCGTTCAGGGAAGGCTGAAGGGAGCCTGGTCACAAGGCTGGTATGAGACAGCCAAGCCCCAGTAGTGCCACCTCCTCGTCGCACAGCTGTGTCCATCGCTTATGTGGCTAGTTTTGTGTCCATTTGGCAGGTTTTGTTGCAGCTGGTTGAGTCTGGAGAGCCTGGGGCAGGTCAGCCAGGCCCAGGCGAGGGGCTTCTGCAGGAGCGTCCTCTGTTCACAGCAGCTGGCAGTGTGGCCTTAGGGACTGTGCCTCCTCGCGGTGGGTGCTGTGCGCCTGAAGGACACGGGGTGCGGAGGCGAGGCCGGGCCACCCGAGGAGTGGGCGAGCCCAGGAGGGCAGGGGCATAGCTCGTCTGTCCTGAGTCAGTGACTCCCGGCTAATCGATGGTGAGGACGTAGCAATCTAGTTGCTCATAGTTGAGACATGTCTATTTTGATGTTAGTTTTTCCTGAAGAAAGAAATGGTGTGTGTGTGGGGGAACAGCTATGAAATAGCCCAGAAAAGATTCTTTGGGCTTCAGATAGTGACTGGGCCACATAGAGGTGTTGCATGCAGTAGCTTTTTTAGGTCATCATGTCAGACTGCTGAATTTTACTCATTTGTTTTGATATCATTCTTAAGAGTCTCTGGCAACTGTTGGTCTCTGCCCTAGACCGTAGCCCTGTGGAGTCTGAGCGGGGCTGTAGCCTGCCTGCCGTTTTAAGGAAGGTGCTGATGTGTGTGGGGGAGGCCTTGTTGGCAGGACCGTGGCACCAGAAACTCGCGGAGGAGGGGTTTCCCTGAGATGATCAAAACCTAACCTTCCCTGTCCTGGCAGTGGTGTCACTGGCTGCTCCCTCACGGGACCACGCCAGGATCTCAGGCAGAGAGACAAGGTGTCATCCTCATGCAGAGGGCCTGTCCCTGCCGTCAGCCCTGTGAAGGGATCTCATCTTCCAGAAGCTTCTTGAGTCTTGGGCTTCCATTGGTATGCCCAGTGCGATCCTTGGCAGGGTGTTCATTAGCTTCTCATTAATGTGATAGGAGAAATAATTTGACAAGGGAACTGTAACTAAAGGCAAAGAAGCAAAGGCCCTGCCAATGTGGGCAGCTGTTCTGAGCAGTGGGCCTGGGCTTCTGCTGCTTCCTCTGTCCTCTGCGCAGAGTCCTCGGGGCTCCTGGTGGTCCTGGAATATGCCTGCCAGCTTTGCAGAGGGTTCCAGTTACCTTGCAGGTACAGCCTTGCGCCTCGTGTACACGTACACAACCCCCACACCGCCCAAGCCCAGCTCAGGGCTGGTGCTGAGCTCCCGGCATCCGTTAGAGCGGTGACGCGCTTGGGTCACTCCAGGGAGGGCGGGGGAAACCATGTTCTGTCACAGACTTGGGAGATGTGCCTGCGGGCAACTTGGTTTCTCAAATGAAAATACCACGCGCTTATCCAGCACAGCGGGCCGGAGGCAGATGGGAAGCCTGTTTATGCGGCGCTGCTCCGCACTCCAGCTCATCGCCTGGCCTTGGTGTTTCTCTTCCGCACCTTCCCGTGCTCACCGCCGCTGCCGAGCCCCTCGCGTGGCGCCCGCTGTGTAGTCTCTCCCGCAGCGTCCCTCCAGCGAGGCTCCGCTCTGCTCCTGCCCCCGTGTCTGGGTCTGGTTGGGGTGCTCTCTGGACAAATGACTCTACGTTAAGGCTGTAATGATGTTAACAGACTCAGTTGTCATCTAGTGAAGCAGTAAACTGCTTCCGTCTGCCCCTAGCATGGAGCAGCTGAGCTCATTAGCAGCGGGAGCAGAATGAGACGCTGGCTGTGGAAACAAGTCAGGGAGGGAGGCTCCTGTGGCAAATGCGGTTTCTACAGCTCAGCCCCTGTGCCCTCCCGGCCAGCGCATCTCTTTGTGGGGTGGGGGCTGGGGGATGAAGTGTTCTCCAGGTCGGAAGGACCTAGGGGCCTCAACGCAGAAATTCAGGGATACCTCATATAGAAACAGTTTGCCCAGTGCTGGGCTGAACAGCTTTTTCCTTACAAATGTGTTTTCATCTTCTGTAGAATTATCATGTGGACAAGAAAAAGAGGTTCTCATTTGGGGTATCATTGTAGTTGATGAGTTAAATTCTCAGCTAACTAAACCACTGACCCCCAGAACTCCTCTCGAGTCTCTTTTCCTCAGAAGTGCTGAGGGCTGTGTGGTGGGGTTGTCTGAGGAGCGGGGAGCTGGCCTCTCCTGGCAGTTGACAGGGGGCAGCTGGGCAGCCATGGATTAGGCTGCCCTTGTGAGGCCTCCTCCCTGTCCAGGTTTGGGTGAGTCTCCCTTTAGCTGAGCGTGGAGGTTTCCCAGACTGTCAAGGCTATCCCAGGCTCCTGTTGGCATAATGTATGTATTTTCAGCTTTCCTCCCTAGATCTGACCCAAATTATTTTTAGTAGTAAATTCATTAGTTCTGACTGTGTAATTTTGTTTTCTGCGTATACAAGTAATACTGTTGGTAAAAAGGTTCAATTATTACAGACACTAGGCGAGGAAAGTCTCCTCAGGAAGTTGAGGACATGTCAGCCGTGTTTGTTCAACAGGCAGTCATATTACACTGCTCTGGGACTTCTTTTAGAACCCATTTTGTCTGTCTTCCATGTGAGTCCTGTGGACGACCTTATTTTTCAGTTGCAGAATCTCCCAGGTTTGTCTCCTGTACCAGAATCTGTAATCCGAGAGTGGGTTCTTTGCAGGTTTTGTTTCATCAGTGAAACCACGATGACCATCTTTGAACAAATAACTGTGCGTTGCTCTGGGAGTGTATTAAACAATGATTGCCCAATTTACAACCCCAGTAACACTGTTCTTTTACTTTGCATTTCTTTGCTTATTCCAAAGTTGCAACTTTGATGGTGACTGGCCTTCCCTAGGGCCTGGGGACAAAACCTATAATGAGGTGCTGTTCCCCTCCCAGCTGGAACAACCCGTCTGTCTTGCCCTTCATTAGAGGAGAAAGAAAACGGGATCCATGGAGATTGGATTCCCCAAGTGGCATCACATTTGTGGGGATTTAAGGACAAAATGGGACCAAGTGAGTCACCGGGAGGAGCAGGGGATAATCACTGGAAATCTCCCGAAACACCCAGGCCCACTTCAGGTTTAAGGTGTTGGGGGCTCCAGTGTTCTCCAGGAGCCAGCTCATTGACAGCTTTATTAAAAAGTCCATTTCATCGTCTCTCAAAGACAGAAATGGTGTGAAAGTTAACAGAACTCTTGTGGGGATCGAGTTAGTTTGGACTAACTGCTGGACTTAGCAGTGGGTGCTCACAAGTAAGCTCTGTTTGGTATTCGGCCACTTTAGCCCACAAACAGCTGGGCTCCAGCTTCAGCAAGTCTACTTGGGAGCGTAAGTGCCATTCTGAAAGGAAAACACACATATCTAAAGTGCTATGTGGGGTTTAATGAGCGTGGTGTGTTACGTTGAGCAAGCTGTGGGTGTTGGAATTCCACCTTTTTTACACACACAATTTTTAAAAATCTTTCCTCTTGCCTCCCACCAGATTATTTGCAGGTATCTTCCCTCGCATGGCAGCCATCAGTCTGGGAGGTTTCATCTTTCTTGGTGTTTACGACCAAACTCGCAGCTTTCTGTTGGAACTTGGCAGAGAGAGCCCCTGAATCAGAGATGGCCCCTGCCTTCAAGAAAGGATCCTGCTGTGAGAAGAGTTTCCCTTCCAGTGAGCAGCTGTCCAGCCATCTGAACAGCGAGACACAGTGCAGAGTCCAGTCCCGCTCGGGTTACAACATGGAGGACACGTCTTCCGTGCTGCAGGCTGGCTGGGGTGACGTCATTGGCTCGTTTGCCAGAGTTGAGAGAGAAATGATGTCCACAGCGGTACTTTGAACATTATTTTTCTCAGAACCCCTTAATAAATAAGCATGGTAATGCTGAGTCCAGGCCCTTTCAGAGCCTTCATTTGATCTGTATCTGATCTTTCATTTCCTGCCACCTGATGGTAGAGTCAGCCAAGGCAGGGCTGGTTACAATTTTAAAAGAACGGCTAGAAGGAGACTTATGGAAAAGGCTGGGGATGTGGGTGGGTTTTTCCCCTGGGTTAATTCCAATTGCATGAGCTTACAGCTTTGTGTAAAAAGAATGAACTACAGGAGCACGGCAAGCATCCTTGCTGGGTGACCAAGCTGCTGGTCTTCACGACCATCAGATTTCACCTATGAAAACACACTTGTATTCTTTTACAGAGAGGTGGCCAGCTGCACCTGGGGTGTCTGGTCTCGGCTCAGTGACTAGGTGCGCCGCCACCGACCTCTCGCACTATCTCAGACTCAAAGCAAGGGCCGGGGCTGGCTTTGGAAACAGGGTGGTTTCATCCTTCCTAATCAGTAAGGTTCCCTGTTAGGCATTTTAAGCTCTACACTGGAAATCAAAGATAGGAAGTGAGACGGTCACCATTCTGGAGCTTGACTAATAAGCTCCAGGTGTTAGAAAAATTCAGAGAGAAATCTTAGGAATCTAGTGCTGGCATGTCTTCCCTGGAGCAACAGTATATAGTTGCTTTGACTAAAATTTTTTTCCTTTTCAAGAAGAAGTAAAAGGGTAATTAATTAAGGCAGGATGACTCCCTTACAAAGGCAGTCTCTGGAATTAAACATGATGAAGCACGGCCGGTTAACAACGTAGGTAGAAAACAACCCACCACACACTTAACATGTTATAAATGAACCTTTATTAAAGACACTTCAATGCCATTTGTTAGACACTTCAATATTTTACGTGTTTTTCAATGTACATTGTACCAAAATTTCTATAAATAAATAACTTTGTACATAAAAGTAATACTTCCTCTTTCACATTGCCTCTCAGAAGCAGCAAATTCACATATTTTGTGGAAGTAACAATCAGTTAACTGTTGAGAACAGAATTCTAGATGTGCTTACCTTCTGGAACAGTGGTGACACCTGACAGTGAGATTTAACATAGGTAAGTAGCCATTCCATCAGTACGTCCCCCTCAGCTTTTTGGCTAAAGGAACTTGGCTTTCTGAGATTTTTAAGGACCTTGTTTCAATGTAATTTTTCCTGAAATACACATTGGCACTCACAAGATGGTTAGCAACAGGTCTCAAAAAAAGTGCAAAAATACCCAAAACCCAGGACGAGGGGCTGATCTCTGAGAGTCCAAGCCCAGGGCCATCTGGGCGAGGAAGGACATGGCCAGGCCTGCTCTGGATTCTCAGTAGAGACATATGAGCCCTGAAAAGAGAGGACTCGGGTTTTTTTCTCCCCTAAGGCCAATGTAATATTAATTATATCGGCAGAACTACAACAACATCACTATTGAAAAATCCACAGGTACCAACACCATCAGCAGCCTCTATCTTATTAAAAAGCCTCAAATGACCATTGAATGATACTGACAAGACCACATCTGCCTTTCTCACAGAAGGAAGAAAGGCCTCCTAATTGTTGGAACCAATTGCTTGTAGTGGATTAACAACCTATAGTCCACCTCTTAGAGAAAGAACTGAAACCTACGAGAACACCTTCACCGTGAAGGAATGTGACGTCTGCCCCTCCAAGCTCTACGGGGAGGTCCCCGCAACGCTGTCCACACACAAGCAACCATGACAGGAAGTTGCTTCCACTGCAGACACAGCCTCTGGTGGTAAAGCATCCCAGGGTCTGTACCAAGCCAGAGCACCTCCTTTCCACCCACCACCAAAACCTCCTGTGAACAAATGTGGTTTGTAGCTTCAAGGAACTCCATCCATGCATTAAGGCACCAGAACTATCCCCCCCCCTCCAAAATTAAACAGCAACCAGGTATGAAAAATAATATTGTCAACATCGTACGATTTTTGTTTCTGTTAACCATGCACTAAAGATTAAAATAGCCTCTGTAAAAGATATATATAATATATATGGCATCTCTGAGAACTCTTATGTACAAGGGTACCAAATACTCCTCTACCTTTTGTACACGCTAGCCTCTTGCATTTCTGTGCTTCCAATGCAAGTCCTTTCAGACTCTTGCCGCTCCACGTGGAGGTGAGAACTATGTACAAATCAGTGATGCCCGAAGCCAGGCTCCCTCGTGGCCTCACCCACCTCTCTTCTGCAGACGCCATGAGAGCCGAGGTAGACAAAGCCTAGCTTTTCGGTGCAAACAGCAGTGGTGTGCTCCGTCTCCCGGGGGACTGTCCTGTCAGGGGGCTGGACTCGGAACCAGAGTCACAGGCTTGGGGGATGTGTCCGTTGGAAAGAAGCAAGTGCTGACCTTCACCAGGCACGTCAGGGGAGTCCGAGGCAGCGTCTGCGAGCTCAGGCTTGCCTGCAGTTAACACAGATGAAGGCTGGAGGTCTAAGGAGTCCGGCTCACACAGCCGTGCTCGAGTCCAAGAGGATGCCCCTAGGAGGGGAGAAAGGAGAGGCCATGTCAGCCCGGCCACACCCCCACTGAAGGGTGACCCTCGGGAGATAGACCATTACCTTTGCCATCGAGAGGCGCCGCGGGCCTCTTCAGGGCGGCCCGCGTTCTGTCGTGGTTACTGGGGTAGAGGGGCCCCCTGCTCGGATGCAGTGCAGAGTGCGGGTGCTCGCTCGGGCTGGGCTCCTGGCTGCTTGGGGCTCCCGGCTGTCCGCTGTCCCCGGGCTGACGGCGGCAGGCTGGCTCCTGGGCGGAAGCGTGCGCCTCAGTGCTGCAGTCAGTGCGCCCCAGTGGGCCGCCGCGCTCTGTGGATGAGACGGAGAACCGTCACTGGACTACTCGGTGAGGCCCGAGCCCCGCGCTCGTCACCTCCGTAGACACCTCCCCGCCCAAGTCCGTTCACAGAAAAAGGACTGTGGCCAACACCCAGCTATTTGTGAAGAACAGAGGTCTTCCACGCTGAAATGCTTCAGATTAATTTCTTAATCACAGTGTGAACTGATACACTCTGATCCCAGGGGAAGATCCAGTGTGCATGACGTGTTGTGCAGGGTCAGACATCTAGTGTCAGAGTGGCCCTGGTGAAAGGGCACCTCAATCTGTCACTTAAAAATCTAAACTCATGCTTAACACACCGTAGTATTACTTTAAGAGACCTCCTATTCTGGAATTTAAAAAGAAGCAGGCCACACTTCCTGTTTGTAGAATGACTGCCAAATTCTGAGAAAGTTTGACATCAATTATTTGTCTCCCCCCACAACTTTCATGTAGCGAGTAGGTCAACTCAAATTTTGATTTCAAGAGCTAAATACTTTTTCCTGAGGAAAACTTCTCATACCCATTGTCTTCTGGGGACCGGGTGGGCCATCAGCCTTCTCCACCACTTTCCAGGGCTCCTTGGTGAACCCGACGCAGAACTTGGGCTGCCTGCAGATAACACCGTGAGCTTCCACCTCGGGAAAGAGGCCTGCGTCTCTTGGACAAACACCTGCAACAGATTCCCATCCAGTTAGACTCCCTTCCTCTGAGGTGGGCTTAGCGCTTCAGACGATGCTGTGTGAAAAGAACGGGCAAGGCAACCAGCGCAGGGACACTATTCAAGAGGTTCCCAGGGGTTTGTTCCTGGGCTGAGGCCCCCTTTTCTAACGCTGCCTTCACACCAGGGCAGGCCTTGGGTGCCATGACGGTAAGCAGTTCTTGGTGTGGATAAACTCACTCCAAACCACTGCTCTGTCTTCCCCCGTTTCTGTGGGCACTTTCTACTCTGAGAGACCGAAGAGCAGACCTGGGCAGTCTCCCTGCTCCAGGGATGGGAGTGGGGTGTGTCTCTGAAGCGGTCTTGTCCTCTGCTGCTCTTACTGCAGGCAGTCCTACCTTATCCGGATTAGGAGACGGTACACCCAACAGAGACCTTGTGGAGCTTGCACAGGTTAAGTCCCCAAAGACCCACCAGCAGACTTGAGTCACCCAAGCTTCCAGGTCCCTGTGCTTAAGAGGATGCGCCCGGGCTGAGGCCCTACCGTTGCTCTCCAGATGCCCGTTGGCCTGGTGGCCACCTTCCGTCCTGACCATAGTCTCCTGTCGGTCCGAAAGCGTCCCCTGAGAAGACAGGTAGCTCGGAACGTCTGGGGGCACGATGGTTTCATCTGCAAGGAGACAAGGTGGTCACCCACCAGGGGTCCTGATCCTTTGTGGTGACGACACAAGCAGACTTGGGCACCGGGCAGCCTCTGTAAAGCTGTGCAGAGACACCGCGTGGCATCTGTGCCCTGGAGAAGCCCTCCTAGCACCTGCTTAGCCTGACTTTACCCAGCTATTGGGAGAGATGTCAGTCTCCCTTCTCATCACCATGCCCCAAGAGAAAAATGGCCCGGTGAAATCCCTGCAGCCCCAACCCACCACACAGCAGCAAAGCCTGATGGCTCAGAAAACTGCACAGTTCGTAATGGACTTGCATTAAGAGTATTCCCATTAAAATGGGCTATTCTCAAAAGAGAAAATGGTGTCATTCTCTGGCCTCCTTTCCAAACATCCTGGCTGTTCTCCTCCCCTGCAAGTCCCCTTGGCCACGGCGGCTCACCTGTGTTCGTGACGCTGTACTCCTCGCTCTTCTTCCTGGTCTGGTAGATGATGCACACCCAGACGAGGGAGGTGAGCACGATGCTGCACACCACGGCGATGGTGAAGATGCCCACAGTGGTGCCATCTTTCCTGCAGCCCGGGGTGGGCAGGACGCTCAGCTGGCTGTGCGCGCGCTCGGTGCCCAGGGCGTTGGACATCTCGCAGGTGTAGCGGCCCGCGTCTTCCAGCACCACGTTCTGAATGACCAGCAGCTGGTTGCCGGGGGTGAAGTGGTGGCGTTCGGTGAGGCTCAGGGGCCGGTCCCCCTTGAGCCAGGTGATGCGGGGTGGAGGGCTGCCGGCTGCCTTGCACTGCAGCGCCACCGTTTCTCCCACGGACACCACGCGGTCCTCCAGCGGCACCGCCAGGGACGGGGTCTCTGCAAGAAAGTGGGGGTGTCACCGTTTCTCTGGGCCTCGGCTGTTCTAGGTCTGTCTCCTGGAACAAGGACAATCCAACGTGTCATGCAGTGCCATCTGGGAGCTTTTACCAGGGTGTCTAGGTTTTCTACCAGAGGGACTAGCCGTGCTGTCTGGGGATGAACTGACCTCAAGCCACAGAACCCCCATGGTTCTCACAACGCCCGGTGACAGGCCCACGTCTGTCCCTCTTGACCCACCCTGCCTGCCTGAGGAGAGGGCAGTTCTTCAGAGGGTCTTAAACCTAAGCCCTGTGGAGACTCTTAATTCGATGGCTTTTTTCTTAAGAGCGGGAACCACTTGTTTTGCTTAAAGTAAAAACTGCCTCTTGCACTCCCCTACCCCAGGCTTCATAGGACAGTCTCAGAACCCTGCCCCTGGGTCCTATTGATGTGTAAGAAAATCACACACACACACACACACACACTCTCAGCGTACCTGGGTCCTATTGATGTGTAAGAAAATCACACACACACACAGCGTACCAACCTAGGACAGTCAGGGTGGCATTGGCCGACACGGAGCCAGCCGAGTTCTGGGCAGTACAGCTGTAGACCCCCATGTCGTCTGTCTTCACGTCCGTGATGAAGAACACGTCGTCGTCCGGCATGACGTGCATGCGGCGCTCGCGAGCGGCGGGGAAGTCTGTGCCTCCGTCCTTCTGCCAGGCGATCTGGGGGTTGGGGTGGCCGGTGGCAGCACATTCGAGGCGGGCCGTGGTGCCGGTCCGGATGGCGATGTCGTGGGGCATTTTGGTGAAGGAAGGGAACACTGCGGGGCAGACAGAGTCGTCTGTGGAACGCTGGGTGCAGAGGCCAGGAGCGGCTTCTGTCGGACCGACTCCCCGACTCCCGAGTGTCAGCTCGCCACTCACCGCCCTTTGTGCAGCGTCCGCCTAGGACTGCCCACCCCCGCCCCCACAAGAACCAGGAGCAGGGCTTTCTGAGCGCCGCCGACCGCTCCCACTGCACGGGCAGCAGTTAGCACCTCCTCTCATCGCACACACGGGGTTGGCTTGAACCCCTTCAATGGAAGGCTCCCCTGAAACATGTCCTACTGTCTGTCCTGTGGTGACCAGTCTGTATAGGGATACCCCATAAGTGCCAGGGCCTGATGCCTGCCTGCCTGGTTTGGTCACCCTGAGGAAGCCTGAAAAACAAGGACATCTGCTCCTGCCAGGCGCTGTAGCAGGGAACGTGACATGCCTTCACCCTGGAGAAGGCAAGAGGATGGCTCTTTCGTCTTGAAGAAAACCCATTCAGGAACTTTGGTGCTGGAACCATTTAACTGTAGATTTAATAAATCAAGAGAATCTTGCTATGTTGCAGGGCAGGGTGCTATTAACTGCTCAAGCTATCTACCTCTCTTTCTACCCTAAACTCACTACAAGAAACAGCAGCCCTGAAGACTGACATCTTGACAGGCTCTAGAGCTGGCTGCCGAGTAAAAAAATCCTTGTCAGACAGACACCCGCAAGACCGTTCTGCTCCCGGCTCACTGGCCTATGGCTCACTGGCCTGGCCCCACCCGGGCTGGCCACCAGCCCCAATGCTGGGCCATCTCCTTGGAGGGCAGCGGCTTCCCCAGGATTGGGGTGCACTTGGAATCTGGCTGCCAGGCATCTTGGGCTGAGGAGGATAATAAGTGGGGGGGGTGGAATACAACATTTGGCCCTACCTACAATGTACTTTAATGAAAGTGAAGTGAAAGTTTCTCAGCCGTGTCTGACTTTTCGTGACCCCATGGACTGTACAGTCCATGGAATTCTCCAGGCCAGAATACTGGGAGTGGGTAGCCTTTCCCTTCTCCAGGGGATCTTCCCGACCCAGGGATTGAACCCAGGTCTTGTGCATTGCAGGCGGACTCTATAAGGGAAGCCTACTTTATGTAATAACTGTGTTAAAAAAAAAATCACTCCAAAAGACTCCACTAAGAATAAACCCTACAATCTGCTACTCCTGAGCCCAAGCCAGGCCACAGCGTGTGACAGAATGACGCCTCCCATCCTGGTCATTTCTAGATGGCAGAGCAGCCCCGAGCATGGCTCTGCAGGAGCCGGACCCCCAGGAGGAAGGCGGCGTACCGTGCACGGTGAGCTTGGCCTTGTGCGAGTAGGAGGAGCCGAAGTGGTTGGTGATCACGCACTGGTAGCGGCCCTCGTGCGCGAAGGTGAGGCGGCGCAGGTGCAGGACGGTGGTATACTCCATCACCTCCCCGTCCTGCGCGCGCACGTGGGCAAAGTTCTCCATGTCGGCGTTGGCCAGCGCCTCGTTGTCCTTCTTCCAGGCGAACGTCATCGGGGAGCTGCTGCTGCTGGCGGCCGAGCAGGTGAAGCGGACGTCCTTGCCCACCACGGCTGTGATGGTCTCTGGCTGGGTGATGATCTGGGGCTTTGGCAAGTCATCTGGGGTGAGAAGAGCCGGCTGTAAGGCACTGGGACCCCTTCAGGACATGGGGACCAGCTGCGGTTCTCACAAACAAGAAAGTCAGACCTCAGTGGCTCCTTGAGCACCCTCAGCTCTACCAGACTGTCAGGGACGTGCACTGTGGTGATCCAGTAACAGCTCCATGAACAGTGATCCCTCCGTGATCACACCCCTTGATTACAGGCACATCCACCAGTGCTCAGTTATCAAACAGCCCTCAACTTCCCTAAGGCTACAGCTTTACTCACTCGTGGTCAGAGAAAACTCAAAGAGCACCATGAACCACTGTGAATGCAGAGCGCCCCCACCCCTCAAACTTTACTCCAAAGGGAGTAGGGTATGAAGTACCTCCAGAACATCACTTACTTCCCTCGTAGCTCAGTTGGTAAAGAATCTGCCTGCAATGCCAGAGACCCGGGTTTTGATCCCTGGGTCAGGAGATCCCCTGGAGAAAGGGATGGCTGCCCACTCCAGTATTCTTGCCTGGAGAATCCCATGGATAAAGGAGCCTGGCGGGCTACAGTCCATGAGGTCGCAAGAGTTGTACACGACTTAGAGACTAAACCGCCACCACCAGAACACCAGAATAATGGCTTGTGAAAATGTGCACCTCTATTAAAGCAGTGAGACCATTAGCAAAAATGATCACCATCAGCTTTTTTGGAATCTTAGGAAATAACTGGTAACAACCCATGGAGTGTTGCTTCAAGAAAACACTTGAAGAAAAGTGACCTTTCTGGCATAACTTACCTGAGGTCCACTCCTCTCTCCCCAGCTCTATGGCAACATTAGGCTACAAGCCTAGTAACTGTGAGGCGAGCAGGATGGGCTGCGCTCGCCCACAGAAGCTGCATTTACTTGGCCTGGTACAGTCTGCTCAGCAAGGGGAGCCCCGGCCCCGGGGCATGTGGTAAAAATAACCAGCAGTCAGTGCTGAGGCAGGAGTATTAGCTGGAACCATTAAGAGGGGTGGCCAGGAGATTGCAAAGGAAGTCAGGTGAGTGAAATGTCACCCGTGGGCTCTGTAGAGGCTCGGAACATCTCTGAGGACCTAGAAGGCTGCCTGCATGTGCAGGACTAGGCATGTGCCCAGGAAGGACCTGAGAGAGTGCAGATTTCTTCCCTGTGACCCGCATCGAAGATCAAACAGGAAGTGATAGCACATCCCCAACACATACATGTTCATAGACCGTGAAGACTGAAGACGGCAGTACTCCCGAAATTAATCTAGAGGCTCAATGCAATCCCTGTTTCAAAATCCCAGCTGTCTCTACTGCCTAAATTGACAAGATTATGGGGACATCGGAGGGAGCCGTAATAGTGAAAAGCAACAAGACCAAAATCGGAGGACTATGTACAAGCTAATAAAATTGTGAAACTCTCAAAGGAAAATGCAGGCGTAAATCTTTGTGACCTTGTCTGTGGTAACAGCTTCTTAGATAATGACATCAAAATACAAACGACAAAAGAAAAAATTACACAATCAAAATTTAAAAACCTAACTAGCCCACAGAATGGTAGAAAATACTGGCGTATCTTATTAATCCTGCTGAGGATTTAGTATCCATAATATATAACGAACTCTTATAACTCAACACTGAAAAGACAAATGACCAATTAAAACATGGGCAGAAGATGTGAGTAGCCAGTTTTCCAAAGCAGACATACATATAGGTCCGATGATACGCATATGCAAACAAGCTCAACCTCATTAGGGGAATGCAAATGAAAACACCAGGGTGATTCCACTTTGACTAGTAAAACTGAAAAGGCAGTGACAAGTGCTGGACAGGGGAGCCTGGCGTGCTGCAGTCTGTGGGGTCACAAAGACTGGGACACAGCTTTGTGACTGAACAGCAAATGTTGAGAAAGGGAAACGAGACTCCTCATGCGTTGCTTGGGGGCGTGTGAAGTGGTGCAGCCACTTCGGGAAGCAGTTTGGCAGCTCCCGTATGACCCAGCAGTTCCATTCCTGGTATAAACCCAAGAGATTTTACATAAAAACTTGTACATGAATTTTCACAGCAGCATTATTTATAGTAAACAAAAAGTAGAAAGCAACCTGATGAATGGCTAAATAAATGGATAGCCATGCACTAGAATATTTGTTCAGCCACTTAAAAAATAATGAAGGACCGATACATGGTGGGACGGAACGGGGGGAGGAAGACAAAAAAAACTACACTAAGTGAAAAAGGCTAGTCACAAAAGACTATATATAGGATTCCAGTTACACAAAACATGCAGAAGAGGTAATCCTAGAGACCTGATGCACAGCGTGGTGGCGAATGTGTTTGGGCTTTCTTTATGGGTCATGAAAATGTGAAATTGGTAGTGAGGCTTACATGACTATTCCATATTTTAAACACCATTGACTTGTACGTTATTTAGAGGGGTAAAATTTATATGTAAATTATACTTCTCTTTTAAAAAATAGCTTTAGTGAAATACAACTTTCTTACAATACCATCCGCCTGTTTGAAGTGGACAATTGATGGTTTCGGTGTGTTCACAGGTACATGCAACCCGCATCACAGTCCGTTTTAAGAACATTTTCATCAGCTCAGAAAGAAACTTTGCATCTTTTAGCTATCATCCCTTCTCCCTCCAGCCCTCCCCAGCCCTAGGAAACCAACTGATCTACTTTCTACCTCTAGAGGGTTTCCTAGTCTGGAGATTTCACATGAATGGAATCATATACCGTCTTTTGTGATTGACTTGTTTCACTCAGATTGCTTTTCATGACATAATAATCCTAATTGTATGCTTATACCACATTTTATTTATCCACATAGGCATGTGGGTTTCCACTTTTTGGCTAGTATGAATAATAGTGCTATGAACATTCATGTACAAGCTTTGCTATGGACATACATTTTGTTTCTCTTTGGAACTTACCCAGGAGTGGAATTGGTGGTTCATATAGTATCCGTGTTGAAGTGTTTGACAAGCTGTTTTTCCAAACAGCTACACCATACTGCATTCCCACCGGACACGTAGGCGGCTTTGGGGTTCTCCCCATTCTCACCAACCCTTGTTGGTGTCTGACTTGGATTCTAGCTCCCAGTGGGTGTGAAGTGATTACATTTCCATTGTATTAAAAAGGAGTGGGAGATTCCCACAGAGCTTGAAATTTTGATCTTCTGCCAAGTGTTTCCATGATTCCCACTGGTACTTGACGACTGTCTGAGTGGGAGCCTGAGCGGAAACGTGATGGTGGTTCTCAGAAATGGGTCCCGAGCGCTGCGGCCCAGGACCCACCTGCCAGGGCCACAGGCCAAGACTGGGCACAGCATGTCCCAGGACCCACCTGCCAGGGCCACAGGCCAAGACTGGGCACAGCATGTCCCAGGTCCTGCCTCGGCTCGTAGTCACCAGGAAAGACGATGCCCCATAGCGGGCCAGAGGAGGAAGGGGGCAGAAAGTGCAATTTCAGGGAGCTCTACGGGAACAGAACAGTCAGGGACCAGGAACCTGAGAACCGTGGAGGTCGTGGCTCTTGTGTCCTAGAGAATGGGAGCCAAGCATGTGGTCCCCGTGAGAAGCACTGACAGTAAGGATGGCTGGTTCGGGGGCTGCTGCCACACTGCTGGACTGGGTCAGGAGGAAGGCAGGAAGCCTGCTGTCAGAGTGGTGGAGGTGGTGGCGGGTGGGTGTGTGGAAGGCGGGCACCTCCATCTTGACATCCCCAGGCACACTGCTTACTGCTGTGCCCAAAACTAAGAGAGAGAAGTGCACCACGGGGGTCCCCAGACCCTACCTTTGGGAGCTCCTTCCCCGGAACGTCATCCCCAAGGTTCCGGGCAGACCAGGGGGACAAGAGGCAGCAGGACGCACACCTGCCCAGCACTTCGCTCCTAGAGCAGAAACCAGCAACGACTCGAAGTTCACCTCTTGCTGTGACTACATCTTCCTGACCACAAGGCTGCATATCCCTGCGTGGTGCCTGTGTGCACATGCGTGTGAGCACACATGCGTGCGTGTGTGTCCAGGTGCTCACCATTTCCTGTGCTCTCTGCAACCAAACCTCGATCCCGACCACCCCTCGTCAAAAAGATGGCAGGACCAACATGCCATCAGAAGGAAAAAAAAGCTACAAGTGCGATTCCAGTGCTTTGGAGACGCAGCAGGAGTGCAAGTCAACACGAAGGAATTATTTTTACTGCAGCAACTGTTCTCCTGAGACTCGTTCTTCCCGTATTTAACCTTTCATTCTTGGGGTTGGAAAGAAACACACAGGAAAACCCCAGCCTCGTACACCAAGTAAATTTGCAGCTAAGCCTGGGCACCAGCACCGTCCTGAAACAACACAGCCACCTTCCTGTAACTGATTATCCGCCGTGTAACTGAACCAGCTCCTGCTCGCCCCTGATTAAATGCATGCACTCCGACAACCACATAATGAGGCGATGGCCCCGTAAATATGACGTGTGGTTTCGGTGGGAAATGAACTGTATCCTGCAGCTGACAGGTCACCGCGGGCTGGGCCGACTCTCATCACAGCAGTCCCTCCCGTAATGAAGTTTCGCCCGGCCTCCGTGCCCTTGGTGAAAAAGAAAAACACCAAATTGCAAAGACTGTCTTACCGCACACAAAACTCTCCGGTGGCACGGAGAAGATGCTCTGGCCCTTCAGCGCCTCTGGGTGGGCACAGGTGGCCGTTACGAAGCTCTGCAGCGTCCTGCCCAGCAGCCAGGGGGGCAGCCACTTGAGCTGGCAGTCACACAGGAAGCTGTCACTGCTGATGTGGCTGAAAGCGAGACGATGAGACGAAAGGGTCATGTGAGGTGCGACTGCACAGAAGGGACACCCCCTCACCTGTGCCTGGAATGACCCTCCCCTCCAGCCAGCTCTGGCTGCGCATGTCGGCAAGCTCGAGTGGGAGATGCTTTCTCTCACGGTTCCTCTCCAGCGACCTAGAGCTGTGCGTACGTCTACATGGAGACTGTGAGCAACAGCAGCTTCTCGCTCAGTGGTTTAGATTCCGTGTCATGAACAAGCCACGGTGACGCTGACCCTGCTGGTCTAAGGCCCACACTTCAGGTAGCCGCCATCTAGACGTCACATGTGTTCTATCTGCGACAGCCACCGTGCTCAGGGGACCCCAGGGATGCGGTCTCCTGGCCTCTGACCATCCAGATGGGAACAGCATGGCCTGTGCGTGTGAAGTCACTCAGTTGTGTCCCACTCTTTGTGACCCCATGGAGAGTAGCCCGCCAGGCTCCTCTGTCTGTGGGGTTCTCCAGGCAAGAATACTGAGTGGGTTGCCATGCTCTTTCCCACCCTCATATAGGACAGACTTGGAGCTTCCAAGCTCAATCCAAGAGTGAGATCTAAATTCTGAAACAAGTCTCAAGAAGGGCTCTTTTCCTGTATGACTGCTGTGTTTTTATCTGGCGGAGCTGCAGGTTTTGTTGCATCCAAATATCAGCCTCACCAGCGCGCTCCCCTCTTGTCTGTATATTTATCTCCACACCAGCGCTGCTCAGGAGGCCGGCAGGAATCGGCTCTGCTCCCTAAATAGTGCTTGTGAGTTAATTGCCACTGCCCAGGGAGCATGGGAACGCACAGGCTGGGTTTTGTGAGGCTCCAACCAAAACAGAGAATATTTTCTTTTTCATTTCTCAGCAACTAAGGATAAGCTTTTTCAACAGAAATCGGAATCGCCATCTCAGCGGACATTCCTTCCTGAGGAGTCACTAGAAGATAAGTCAGCCGAGGAGCAGACCTGCCCTGTTCCTGGAAGACCTCGGGCTGTGAGCTCAAGACTGGAGGTCAGCCTGCCACGAGAGTGGAGACGGAGGCTTACTACATGGGCTTCCCTGGAGTGCACGGTCCCAGGTACATGATGACAAAAAGGGGGTGCCGAGATGCTCAGAAATTCCAGTAATGTCACATGGGCCACTTTTAGAGCAATACCTGTCCGCTACCCTGCCCCCCATATTCCGTAGCCCCTTCTTCATTTTCCTGTATGTCACTCAGCCTTTGAATGAGCAGAGAAGCCATCAAATCAGTCAACAGCCAGGCGGGATGAACCTGAAGGCAGAGAACCCATGGCTGACAAAATATATAAAACCTGCTCTTTGCTCCTGTTCCTCACCATTCCCAGATGAGCTGGGCGTCTTCATTTATTAAAATAATCTGGGGAAGTGATTTCTCAAGACTGAAATAATTGAGATCTGAGCCATTATAACTGGGATATTGCCCATTTTACACCTTAACATCAACACTAGGTTTTGTATCTGTATTTGATGGGGGAGAAGGCAATGGCACCCCACTCCAGTACTCTTGCCTGGAAAATCCCATGGACAGAGGAGCCTGGTGGGCTGCAGTCCATGGGGTCACTAAGAGTCGGACATGACTGAAGCGACTTAGCAGCAGCAGCAGGGCTATGCTTAGCACTGTCTGGAGAGTTGCTCTGTTGCGGGGTTCCCAGAGGTGTTGCTCTGTTGAGGGTTTCCTAGAGGTGCCAGGAGGGCCCTCACAGCTGAGTGTGGACAAACAGCCAATTCCCACCCCACATCTGGAGAGTTCCCTGGAACAGCGGTTGTAGAGGTGCCCCCAGGCACCAGAAAACTGTTCAGCACGGGTGAAGAGCAGAAAGGGGCTCCCCACTCCTGGGGGGCCATCCGGAGTGGCTGCCCCTTCCCACAGGGAGGCTTGGGCACCGCACATGAATGTCTAAGGGAGACACTGGCTATTACTGGGAGCCTTTGGGCCTTCACGTCGGGGACAGGGATGCGCTTCATTTGAACCACACAAACAAACTGGAGAAAACACACCTGACTTTTCTCTCTGATCAGAAACGTTTTTGAAAAGGGTTAAACCTCACATCACACATGCAGGGCATTTGCTGGCCCAGCTTCCTGGAGAGTTTCACCTCCTCCTCCCGTTAAAACCTCTGCA
Organism: Bubalus kerabau; assembly: GCF_029407905.1. Classification (NCBI taxonomy): domain Eukaryota; kingdom Metazoa; phylum Chordata; class Mammalia; order Artiodactyla; family Bovidae; genus Bubalus; species Bubalus kerabau. The sequence continues at coordinate 36,770,587 of NC_073643.1, read as the reverse complement.
GTGGAAGCCTCGAGACCTCAGAAGACACTGGGTGCTCAGGATGGAGAGAAGGCTGTCCTAGAGAATTTAGGACTAACAGCGCAGAAGGAGAGGCATGGAGGCAGACATCGGGGACATCGACCTTCCCTCCACACACACACCACCTCCAAGACCAGGCCTAGCTTGAAAGGCCGGATTGGGGGGGGGGGTCACTGGTGACCCCAAGACTCTGCAGCTCCCTGCTGCTAACAAGCACGGTCGTCCTGGGCTCCTGCCTTGCAGCCACCCCAACACTCTGCTGGCTTCCATCATGCATTTTCATGACTCCAAGTGTGTTTCTAATCATTGCTTGTGGAAATTTACCCCGAGGATGACTTAAGTGCACAGCTCAACCTGCCTTGATCCGATGGGGGAAGAAAATGACCAAGTGGGATTACCCATTTCTCCCATCAGAGGGCTGGGCCCAGGGCCAGCCCCAGCTGGGTACATGCAGGAACTGGTGGGAAGCACAGGGAGGGGCCCAGGCTGAGCCTCCAGAACCAAAAACAGCATCTGGGGGACGGGGCAGGGGGAAGTCAAGCACCTGGAGGGGTCCAGTCATTCCCAGATAGAAAACCCTAAGGAAACCAGAGTTTTTAAGAGGCCCAAAGGAAATTTCTCTCTCCTTGTCCTGCTGTCTTTCCCTCAAAACACCCTCTTCCCTTTAATCAGATTGTTTTTACTTCCAGCACTATATTTGGAAAGTTTAAAAAACAGGAATGCTGGAAGAAATGTACAGTGAAAACACAACTTAGATTCTACAATGAATGCTTTGTGATGCTTTCTTTATCATGTATCTCTCCACATGTCCATCCTTCCACCAACTCTCGTTCTAAGATCATGGCCCTTCTGAGAAACAGCACGACCCGACAGACAGGAACCTCACAGGACTCTAAGCGTCATAAGGCCAGTGTCCAGCTGCCTGCCTCCGCTCACTAACGTCCTTCCCAGGGGAACGTCGCTGGGGCCTCTTCCTGCTCTCCTTTCCAACCGTGGAGACTATGCCTCTCTACTGCTCCATTTCCCCACTCCCTGCCCCCACTGAGGGTCCACCAGGAGGGTCCTCAGGAACGAGGATGAGCTTAGGGTACAAAGACAGCCATGGGCAATGTGTGACTTTGTCAGCTACTTTAAGAACCCAAAGCTGCACCTCTAGGGAACTAAAGAATCGGATACATGTATAGGAAGAAGAAAGGAAGCCTGGGTGTTGCCACCTCAATCCTTAGATGAGCTGCTCCACCAGAGGCAAGCTCTTCTAACCCGTCGCCCCCAGGGCCACAGGGCAGCACCAGCGCCTGCAGACGCCACGGGGGCCTGGAGACACATGCGAGGCTCTGCAGCCCGGAGTGCATGTGGCATCCCATGGGGAGCTCTGCCCTGTCCATAGCCCACCCCGCTGTTTAGAGAAAGCCCTCTCGAAAAAGGCCCTTTATTGTGAGCACACCCTAAAGATGGAAACTTGTCCTTGACGTAATTAAAGGGACAAGTATCCATTTTACAGAAGAGAGTTTCCCATCGTCGACAGCAGCGGGGCGTCAGCTGCAGCCTGCATGCCCGCTGCCGGTTTCTGTAAATAAGAATTTACTGGCACACGGCCACACCCACGCATTTATGTATTATTTATGGCTGGTTTCTGTTCAAGAATCAAGCTGTCATGACAGAGCTCTTGTGGCCCAAAAAGTGGAAACTATTTACTAGGGTCCTGTAAGAAAAAGTGTATTGTCCCCTGATTCAGCTTAAGCCCCTAGAGGGCATTTTTTTTTCCTAAAAGACAATTTAACTTACAACTATAAATGATCCCAAGTGTGAAAGTAAAGTGTTAGTCACTCAGTCATGTCTGACTCATTGCGACCCCATGGACTACAGCCTGCCAGGCTCCTCTGTCCATGGAATTCTCCAGGCAAGACTACTAGATTGGGTTGCCATTCCCTTATCCAGGGGATCTTCCCGACCCAGGGATCGAACCTGGGTCTCCTGCATCGCAGGTGGATTTTTTACCACCTAAGCCACCATAGAAGCCTGTAAATGATCACACAACTGTTTGGTAAAATGAAGCTTACTGCAAATAAGGCACTTCTTACTCTGAAATCCTCTACTCAAGTTAATCTGGGGCCACAGAATCCCGGGTACTTACAGCTCTTTAAGATTCTTCATCTTCACAAAGGCATCAAACTGGACAGATCTGATTGCATTCTCTCCAAGGTTCCTGAAAAGCATCATTCTTTACTTAGGCAAAGAAACTCTAGGTATCCTTCAGGTCAGGCATGTGTGTGAGTTAAGATGCTCAGGGATTTCTCCTGACAGCCCTGGATTCGCTGATGAACCATGGGCAATGGGTCACACCCTGTGTCCTGTCCGAAGGCCACCGTAAGTGGCTGTTCTTTCACCTGTACTGACACAAGCACATGGAGTAACTGGGGAATAAACCAGTCTTAAGGGCAGCATCAAAGCTAGGCTGAGGCCTGCTCAGCAAGTCAATACGGAAAACTTTTCCAAAATAATCAAGGTTGCATTCGATTTAAAGACAAACTAAGAATCCAGTACCAGAGGCATCAGATGGTGACACCCATCCCCTGGGGACAGGCTGGGTGGCCCTGTCCCCCAGCTCCTGGCTCAGCCCATCATGTCCCTAAGCCCTGCTGAGCTGCTTAAGGGGAGGTGCCAGCCTGAGACAGGTGAAGGGTCATCAAGGAAGTGGAAGGAGCCCAGGGCCCAAGTCAGTGCCTGGCAAAGGGAGAGAGGAAGGTATTTCTGTGAGCCCCAAGAGGCCATATGTTCGGTAACCGTTGCTGGCACAGGCAAGACAAAAGCCCAAGTTGAAGCTGACTTAGAAGGCAGCAGCCGGCATTTCTGCACAGCCTGTTCTGGGCTTACAAAGCCGTGGCTGCCTCGCCAGTGGCTCCCCCAGCCGCCACGCCCGCAGGCTTGGGGTTGGGGGCCCGGCCGGGTACTCACAGATGCTCCAAGCCTTCCAGCCCTGAGAACGCTCTCTTGGCCACGGACTTGATCTTGTTGCCGAACAGCGTCCTGCAGTTTCCAAACATCCAGAAACAGAGGTGGAGAGGGCGGGAGAGCGACGAGGGAGGTGTGGGGAGAAAGAACACAGAGTCAGGGCGACGCCAGCTGAGAGGTCGGTCTGGGGAGAGGCAGGTGGGAATCTGACCTGGGCCGAGATGATGTGTCTGAGGCACACAGGCTCTCCCCTTCTGAAACCAGGCACTTTTATCTTTATTAGAACTTAACAGTGATGACAAGTGGGAACTCCATGCTCTGTCTTGCCAAAAAAGGCCCCTTGTGGTGGTAACTGGAAATCACCTCGTCCAACCTGGCTGTCTCCCCAGGGACCACCCACGGGTGGGGGGTGTGTAGCCACAGTCTCACAGGAGAGAAGGTGACTCATCAGGCTCCAGGGAGAGCATGCAGTCAGAATAAAAACTCTTGGAACTAAAGACTACAGCCCACTTCTGAAAACTGCATTCTGGGGATAAAGGTCCCCAAAGGTGGCTGGAAAAGGACAGGACAGTGGGCGAAATGGCAGCCAGGATGTGGCCACACGGAGCTACGCCCCTGCCCACGAGAAGGCCCCTCAGCTCTTTAGCAAGAGCCCAGGTTTCACATGAAGCCAATGGTGCGAGGATCATCAAATCCCAGACTTCAAAGGTTACATAACTGACGTCTGTACCTGGACCGCCCACCCAAGAGAGGGGGCGCCCACCTGCTGGCCACTCCAATCACCATCTCAGCAGTGACAGCCAGAGTTTTCTCAAAAACCCAAACCTGGCGCCTGCTATGCACCTGGAGGACACGCATGCCTCTTCCACAGGCTGTGTGATCTGAAGGGAAGTGAGCCTGGACTTGGGGTAAAGGGTAGGGGTGCATCGAGAGTGGCTGGACACTGGGAAGGAAAAGCACCAGATTCCAGATTTCCCTCCTCATTATCAGACACTCTGATGAGAGCCCACGCCACATGCTCTCCACCTGCTGCTGCACACAAAACTGTCGGCGAACACCGAGATCATGCTGACACGTGCGGCTCTGCGGCCGTGGTGCTGACCAGAGTTCTGCAAAGGGCAGGTTGGACAGGATGCGGGCTCCTGGCAGCCAGCGTCCAGGAAGTCTCTGAGCCACAGCGTGGGGCAGGGACCCCTAGGCACCAGGGCAGGTGCTCAGGGCAGAAAGCCCTAGAGAAAGGCAGGATTCTTCGTCCAGATCCACCAAGCATCAGGGGGATGGTCGCCAGTAAAGCCCAGCCCTGCTTCAGACCTGTGTTAGGATGGGGCCCACAAGGGACAACAACAAGCACCAACCCCTCTCTGGAAAGAGAAACGTGAGGCTTGAAGGAAGCCAAAGATGGCAGGGCAGCCTGCTGCTGCCCGCCACATGGACCCCAAGCCTCTGCCTCATTGCAGAGAGTTCCTGGGGCCATGCAGGCGAGGACCATGAGGCTACCTCCAAGAGGGGGTCACAGGCCCCATGGACCCAGCTTGTGCCAGGCACAGCCTCCACCTCCTCCCGGGCCGCTGGACCCCAGAGCTACGCTGGCCCTGCAGCGTCACAGCGGCCCCAGGGGAACCCTGAGCTTGGCCCTCAGATGCAGCAGCTCTAGCTCCCGCCTCCGAGGGCAAAGAGCACCAAGGCCACCCAACCCCTTTGCCCTTTCCTTCTCTAGGAAGCGGTCTGCATGAACGTGAAAACAATCTCATGTTGCAAGAGCTTCTATGACTGCTGTCTGAGGTTTTCATTCTAAGACAAACAAACCCAACACCCAGAAACCCAGTGGCCATGCCTGCTGGGGCTCCCTCACGGTGGGGCGAGGGCAGCCAGCTCTAGCCCGGGGGGCACCGAAGCCCGGCGCCTCTGACAGCGCCGCCAGCCTCGCACTTCCTCAGATCCCCCAGGCCGAGTCACTGCACGCTCCAGGTCCCAGCAAAATGTAGTGAACTCTTCAGTGAACTCTTCCGTAAATGAGATCCAGGAAAAACACTGTGCTTTATTTTATCCATTAAATATTAGTCATGTTGACCTCTGACAACGAGGGCGGGCTGCTCTTTCTAATGGTGGCAATAGTAATAAAACAAAACCTCAAATCCTCACTTCTTCAGGGGCGGCTCATGGACCTGTTGGTGGATTGAAGCAGGTCCTCCCATTCCCCAGAAGACGTCTGCGGGTGGGGGCTGGGCTTGCCCACCAGAGTGTGTGGGCAGAGGAGAGCTGGGGCTGTGGCGCGGGGGCATCCCCATCCGTGTGCTGGGGGCCAACGAAGGTGGCTGCACCCGATGACGGCTCCCAAGAAAGGACAGCCAGCCCGATGTCCCCCCACCACTGACCGGGAGCAGTGACCCTGGGCTTCGCCTATCAAACCCTCTCCCTCATCCCCTGCCAACCCAGCTCTCGCTAACCTCACCCCACAAAGACTGAAGGGCCTATGCCCAGGAATGGGAGAGCTGGAGCCATGGGCCAGCACCTGTCTCCCTGTTGCACACAAGTGACTGAACGCTCTTCTCTGTGACTGACCTGTGCTCCAGAAACCCCGCCCCCTGACACACGTGGGCCCCTGCCTGGTGTCCCGTTGACATTCTGAAAGAGGGGGGCACCGCGTGGGTGAGCACAGTAATACCCGGCCAGCAAGCTCTGGGTGGAAAGCCCATCCCGGACGGCTCTGTTCAGCGGCTGGAAAATGAAAGGCAGGGCGGGCTTCACAGGGGGAAGCCTTTTATGGCTCTGCTGCTCACTTGTTCCTTTCTTGGAAAACGTTTTAATTTCGCTCTGGCCTTGGGCCTGGCAGGGAGGACCCCAGGTCCTTGACTAGTGGAGTGCAGGCCACACAGCGTGTCCCCCGGCTCTTCCGAGGGAGGTCCCCGATCTCTGCCCCCCCAGGTGCTTCTGTGGCTGAGCCAGCTAGGCTCGAGGGACCCAGAGCCCTGACAGCAGCCCCATGGGTGGACAGCAGCTTGAGGGGGACAGCCCTCCTCCACAATGACATGAGCCCCCTGCCCCCCGATAATGCCCCCAACAGAGTCACCACTAGGCTGCTCAATGGGGCGACGTGGTGTCATGGCCACGGAGCAGAGCGTTCAGGCAGCGCTCCAGGGAGACCAAAGCAGCTCGGCTTCCTCCCACGTCACGTGACTGAAGCTGACTCAACGCGACTAGCCATTAGGAAGGGCTGCAGGCTGGATGCCGGCTGGTTTACACAGAACCACAAGCCTCGTGGCCTCGAAGGCCAGGCCCACCTCACGGGCAGGAGGGGCCGCCACGTGCCACTCATGCTGGTTTCTAACCAGAGCCATGCACCAGGGTCACAGGACCACAGCCCACCTCACAGTGTGACCATCATGTAACGGTGCCAGTCCTGTTTCCCGTCTGCCCACTTCTCATTCCTCACCTCTGAGAATCTGCATCACATAGTTTTCCTTTTCTAACCAAGAAAGAGAATTACTTTTTTTTCTTTTGCGACAGAACCGAAATATCACCTGACCTAAGTAACTGATTGCATGTATTTAATGCTATTAAGGAATTACTGTTACTGTCCCAGTTTCCCCCAATTATTTACATCTGTCTTTTTTGGAAACACTCAGGAGAGCCTCCGTGCCCAAGATCCTGGTCAGTGGAGCTGGGTGGGAGGAGACTGGAGACTATTCTACAGGTCGGGGTTAACCAGCTGTTTCCAAGGAGTCTGTGTCAAGCAGCTCACCACAGGCCAGGGATCCGGGCTCTTGGGCTGAGACCTTGGGACTTTACACAGGACTGTTACTGTAGTCCAGCGGGAACGGAGAACACGGTGGGGAACAGGCCACAGGCAGTTAGGAAGTGGTTCCAGGCTCCAGACACAGGATGGCTTACACAGAACCAGAGGTCACAGGCCCCTGGGGGTCGCTGCCCTTCACCTGCCAGGGAAGAGCCTCCTGGAAGCCACGACACCCAAGAACCGCCTCCAGGTTTCACAGAATGGACAGGCTCCACACAGGACCCCACCTTCGCCATAGCTTCGTCAGGCTGGGGCCGGGCGAGGCGCTGGAGATGAGGCTCAAGCTCAATGGCTGCTCAGGTGCCCACACCCCTGCCCACGCCCCCCAGCAGCCTCATCCTGAGCTTGGGGCTCCCCTGTCAACAATGGGCCTCTGTGCTCCGTCGTGTGGTCCCCTTCCCAAGCTTGCGGGGCAAAGCGCCCAGGAGGTGGGGGAGAAGGGAGTATTTTTATGGGGGAAGAAGGCGGCCGCCAGGCTTTTCCGACCCACTCTCAGAAACACAGGCTCCTCAGGAAGAGACCTCAAGTCAAAACAGCTGACGTGTACTCACCACTCCCGGAACACCCAAGGCGTGAAAACCCCACTTTTCTAAACAAATTAGAAACGCTAACTCCTCAGAAAGACCCTCCCACCACAGCCTTTCCCGGAGCCTCGCCTTCCACTGCCGCTTTCAAAATATTTACTTTACTCTCGTGCTTGGCACGCCGTCTCCAAAACAGGCCGGGGGAGGGGGAGTGTGGAGCTGTGACCATTCTCTGTCTTGTCCTCCTCACCCTCCACTCGAGAGGCAGTAAACAGTAGGAACAGCTCCCACCCGGGCGCCTGAATGTTCCCAGGGCAGCCTCGGCAGAGTGCTGGTGAGAGGCAGAAAGAGTGGACGAGGAGGGGACAGGGTGGGCTTTGGGGCCACACAGGCCCTGCCACCAGAAGCTGTGTGATCGTGGGCAACATCCCTTCTCGTTTCCTCAACTACAGAAAAATGCAAAACACAGCCAGGCCTCCTGAGATAGTCAGATGTCACACACACTCACACACAGACACACACCTCCTGAGATAGATGTCACACTCACTAACATACACACACACACACACACACACACACACACACAGATACACGTCTCCTGAGAGTTAGATGTAATACAGGCGTGCACGCACACATACACACGCCTTGCAAATTCTAGGAGCTTAGAAAAACAAACCCCAAACACCGGAAACCCTGAATAAAAAAACATAGCTACTGCATCACCCTTGGTAATGATTGTTTCTCTTTAAGATTATGATTGACAACAAAAAGACTGCCTGAAGTCTCTAAACCATCGAGAGTTACTTGGCTTTAGATGTTTAGAATTTCTAGAAACTGAATAACAGGGCAAGGCTCCTTTGAGCAAAGAACAACAAAAAAGCTGGCTGTTTTCACATCAGTCAAGAACTGAAGAGGAAAGAAGATGCAACGGGCCTCCAGCCCCCAAAAACCAACGCCCAGGGCAGTATGGAGACAGCAGGCCAGAGAGAAGCGGAGAGGCCTCCTGCCTTCCTATGCAGACTTTCCTTTCCAAACAAAAGAACAATGAATGTGCCAATGCTACCTGGGGTGGACCCACAACCACAGTGGTGTGTGTGCTGGGGGGAGCAGGGGCGTGGAAAGAGGCACCTCTGTGCACCAGCCCCACGGATCGTTCGGGGCCACACTCACAGCTTGCTGAGGCTGTCCAGCCCTGCGAAAGCGCCACTGGTGTCCTCGATTGTGCCCGAAATCTCATTGTGGTCCAGATCCCTGGGGAGGAGACACAGAAGGCTTAGTTAGCATCCAGTCTGCTGTAGGAAGAGAGACCCACATCTAGCCTGCCACCTTAAAGCCCAGAACATCCCAGTCTATTCCAGATGCCTGGACGGCATGTCTGCCTAAGATTACAGGCATTAGAAAACAAACTTATGCTTGCCTGTACACATGGCTATATTTAAAATGGATCACCAACAAGGACCTACTGTACAGCACAGAGAACTCTGCTCAGTGTTCCGTGGCAGCCTGGGTGCGAGGGGGTTTGGGGCAGAATGGATACATGCGTATGTACGGCTCAGTCTGTTCACTGTTCACCTGCAACTACCACAGCAGAGTTCACTGGCCACACCCCAGTGCGAAATAAACGGGAAAAAAAAAAAATTAGAAGTATGACCCCTGGGCCACCCTGCCGTGCGGTCTGGCTTTCTCAGCCTCCCAACAAAGCCGACAGGGGCCTCTGACCAGCAGCTTCTGGGCTCTACGTGCTGCTCCCAGTGGGCTAAGGTCAGCCCCGGGGGAAGGGGTGCAGACGGCACAGGGGAAAGCCTGCTCTGGATTCCACTCCCCAAGGGTGGACTTCTGGCCACTGCTCTGAGAATGAGTCCAAAAGGTTCCCTAAGGTTCTCATATACCTTCCTACCACCTAGGGTCCCTTCCCTGGACTTGATGAGACACTCCATAAGGCCCACAGAGGAGGGGGACGGTGAAGAGCAAGCCCCTGGCACAGGGCCCTCTATAGCCACCTCCAGGCTGGCAAGCGGGTTTTGCACCCTGAACTCCCACCTCCCCCCGGGGCCTCCACAGGTGCTGACTCCTAGCCAGGCACATCTGGGTGCTGAGTCAGACTTGTGACCCACTTGCCAGGATGAGAGGATGAGGCCAACTTCTCGGGCTGGTCTCCTCCAACAATGAGAATCACAAGGCCGATGACTCAACTTCCTGCCCCAGCTTCCAAGGGCAGGTCACCACCGGGCAAGACACCCCACCTGGTGACCATGCCCCCGTGCCGCTCCGGTTGGCCCTCTCCCACTTTCCACAAGGTCTCCCACACCTTCCTTTCCGGAACCCTGGAGACGTGGGCCAGGAACAGGACGGGATGCTGCTCCTGGCTCCCGGGAGAGCCAACGGGGCAGGGAGCTTGGACCGTGGAGTGCGTCGCTTGCTCTGACCTTTATTTTACAGCAGCATGCGCAGAGAGCTGCAATTCGGAGGCCGGAAGGGCCTCCTCCTTGGCATCGGTTCTTCCCTATTCGTCCTGAAACACCCGGGACCTGGAGCTGCGGCTTTGTGTGTCTGTCCCCCTGCTCCAGTCCTGGCTGCCAGTTTTCTCTCTCTTGTCTGGCCTGTACCATCTGAACATCCTGGCCATGTCAGTCAGCACCGCCAGGGCTCGGAGACTGACCCCAGCTTGAATAGCCTGGTGTCCAGGTTCTTTCTCACTCCCCAGCGACGGCCTGGTGTGATGGCTTTCTCAGCCCTCTCTGCCAAGTGCAAGGGCCTTTCTCCCCATCAGGCTGGAGCAGCCGCTCTTTCTGCAGGGGGCAGGCCTGGGAGGGAGGACCCGCAACCCTCTGTTGAAATCCAGACGCACCGCCCCCGACCTGCAACCCCCACTCTGTGGCTGGTTGGCTGCTTGTTCTCTGTTGCCTGGAAATTCTTGGAAGCCAATGGCTAAAAAATTTTAGTTCCAGAAAAGCGCCCTGCAGCAAGTTCTGAAAGTTCCCTCCACCTCACGGGGCGCCGAGAGGAAGGTGACACGACCACCTCTGTTGGGTTAAACGACCCTCAGGAGGCTCAGGGACAGAAACAGGACTCCCCCGTCACCTCTTGTGGACATGGGCTTCTGAACGCAGTTTGTGTTGAAGAAGTTGAGATGCTAGCCCAACACGTGCCTCAGTACTGCCCTCACTCAGATAAAAATGCTCAGGACCAAACCACGAGTCACTGCAGGGAGGCTCAGGATGCAAGGACGGCCCCCAGCTGGGCTGCTGTCCTGGGGGCGGCGTGCCGTCTGGGGAAGTTCCGGCGGCTGGACCCCATGTCCCATCAGGAGCAGTGTGGGAACTAGCGCATGGTGACGAGTTTGAGGCTTCATCACTAGGCACCACCCCACGGGAAATGGACAATTTTCTGCTCAACCAGCTCGTTTTCATGATATTAAAGTTTGAGACTGTGGCACAAGTCAGCTTTGGACCTAATTCCAACTCAAGACCTGTGAGAGGGGAAAACAGTAAGGCAGGTGGCTTGCTGTCCCATCAACCCAACGGGGAAAGACTTACAAGACACGCAGGCTCTTGAGTCCCCGGAAGGCGCCTTCCGCAATGTGGCTGATGGAGTTGTGGCTGAGGCGCAGGATGCTCAGGCTACTCAGGTCGGCCAGGCTCTCCTCGTCCAGCCGGGTCAGGTTATTGAAGGACAGAATCCTGAGGAACAGGGGGGGAGAGCAAACGTCACCATCAGGTTGCTCGGCGTTGTCCTCCCTTCTCCTTTCCCCATGGTGGAGCTGGGTCAGCCAGTCATCTGGGTCCAAGTGGGGAGGGACATGCCCACCAGAATCCCAAGGGCAAAATGGTCTCACAGCTAGAAACCCACCAGGGCTTGACACCCATGTGGTTTGACTCTTGGAAGGAGATCTGTAAACTGAGCACTACACGGGGTTGTTCAACAAACAAGCACAAGGCTCCAATGCCTTCCTGCACCTCGTGTCCGTGGCTGGTCCTGATTCAGGCCATGGAAGACTTCTCGTGGCTGTGGCCGGAGACTCTGGGTGGGACCCCAGGGGGTTCTCACAATGAGGGAGGGAGCCGGACAGCCTCCGCCCTCAGCCAGCAGAGGGCGCCACCAGGCACTGCCTGGAACAAGACTTCTTCACTGAACCGCAGGCTTCACCTAGGCGGCACCCTTGGGACCAGTGTCCCTCCAGGCTTCCTTGCCCTCACCTGAGCCAGCCTCTTAGCATGATCTCCCCACTGTAAGCAGGTCAGGACCACACCTCCAATCACACACCTCTGAGTGTCAGAATCACACTTTCCTCCCAACACACCCCCTGCACCTCTGATGTGGCTGTGGGTCGTGACCTAGCGTATTAGTCATCTATCCTTGAAAAAATGGGAACTCTGGGCTAGGGCAGGAGGAAGGAAAATAAATTCGGAGATTAGTAAGTATGTAAAGGTAGCAGGGAGTGACAGTTTTTCTCTCCTGGAGAAATAAGTCATGGTGTCTGTCAGTTGCAAAGACCTGGCAGGAGACCAAAATGACATCCTCACCTGCAATTAAAGAATTCAGCTTAAAGGACCCTTGGGACACACACGTGGAAGGCAGCCCTAAATCTGGCTCCAGGGTTACCTGAGTGTCGGACATAGTGTTAGACTGGTCAGGACACATTCCCGTGACCGTGTCTGACCCTTCTGAAGGGCACAGAAGGCAGGCCGAGGGGGCAGGAGGGGCCCCTCACCACTGCCTCAGTACCGGGGGCACACACCCTCTGCCATTCAGCGGGTGGGTGGCTCCTCGCCTGTGCAAGCGCACACGCTCTGGGGGATCAGAAGACCTCTCCTGCTTCCCCACGGCTCCCAGGCCTGGACCGTGGAAAACCAAGGGTCCTGGGAGCTCCCGAGTGGGGTCCTGGCCCAAGGAGAGCCTTTCAGAAGCCATCCCAGTCCACGTGAGAATACCGTGCAGTTCACACACACACAACACACACCCCCCCCCATCGACACACACACACACACACCCCTATCGACACACACACACACCCCTATCGACGCACACACACACACACACACCCCTATCGACACACACACACCCCTATCGACACCCACACATCCACACACCCCTATCGACACACACACCCACACACACCCCTATCAACACACACACACACACACCCCTATCGACACACACACACCCCTATCGACACACACACCCCCACACACACCTATCGACACACCCCATCGACACACACACACACCGCCCTATCGACACACACACACCCCCCCTATCGACACACACACACACACACACACACACACACACCCCCTCTCGATTTTTACATTAGGTAATGATGGACTTCACTGAAATATAAACTCCAGGTCAGTATGGGGTGGGCTGAGGGGGAAGGAGGAGGGGGGAGAACGTGGACAAATAGATAAAAGGACAACCTGCAAAAGGCCCAGTGCTGCGTTTAAACGTGGTAACACATAGAGACTCCTCACTGTCCACATGCCGTCATTCCTCAGGCTCACTGTCCTTTCTGTGTTTGAGCTCCCATACAGACATACCGTGCTTTACTGTGCTTTGAGGATACTGCACTTTTTTTCTTTTTTAAACAAATTGAAGGTTTTAGCACCCTGTGTAGTTGGGTGATAAACAGCACTTTTCAGTAATGAAGTGTTTTACAATTAAGATCTGTACATCATTTTTTCAGACATAATGCTATTGCACACTTCCCAGACTACAGTGTAGAAGAAAAACACTTTTCTGTGTGCTGCGGAGCCAAAAGCGTGGGATCTGCTTTACAAGGTGGTCTGGGACGAACTGCGCAGTACCAGTGAGGTCTGCCTGTAGCCGCTCTCTCTGTAGAGAAGCACATGTTACACGCTGCAGCCGTGTGTGGACAGAGGCTTTCAAAACAGCTGCTCTTAGTGGTCCCTGCTAATCTGAAACAGGGAGCAGAGTCTAGAAGAGGTGAGTCAGGCTCTCAGGTCCTCAGGGTCCCGCTCTGCAACAGGCCCTCAACAACCCCCGCAAGCCCCTGTGCTGTGGGTCACGGGGCCCAGGGCTCCTCAGACCCTGCGGGAGGCACCCCTGGGTGTGTTCTCCGTCACCCACAGAGCTGGCGGGACACTCACAGCTCGTGCAGCTTCTGGCAGAAGCTCCAGCCGTCGCGGTGGATCCGGGAGATGGAGTTGTTGCCGAGGTGCAGCTGGTGCAGGGCCGTGAGGCCGTACAGCGAGCCGCTGTTCACCTCCGCCAGGCTGTTGTACTCCAGGTGCCTGCCACGACAGCCCCATGTGCAGTGAGTGCAGATCCCGGGGTCACGCAGCCACCCACCCACCTGACAGCAAAGGAGCTGCTCCCTGCCATCACACAGGCGGCACCGAGGATCTGACGATACTGCTGGAAGGACTCGTGATGGGGTGTGCCCTGACGTGTGTGAGCACACCTGTGGGGTGGCGGGGAGGTAAAGCTACACAGACAGTGGTAAGGATTCAGGCCAACTGAGAGAGCTCACAGGCCACAGGGAAGCTTCTAGAAGCAACCTCTTTAGCGGCATACGAGCAAACCAGCAGCACACCCGCAGAGGAGCTCTGAGCAGAAGGCAGAGCCCATTCAAGGAAGAGGAGAGAGAAAGACGAGGAGGTAGCTCTCATCACTATCCCTGTCTTACAGGTGAGGAAACTGAGGCTGAGACCAGCGAGGTAACGTAAGACTCGCTCCTCAGCTCAGCCAGTAGTGAGGAGCCAGAACCAGAGCTAGGTGAACCAAGCCTGGGCCTGTGACCACTGTGCCAAGAGATATGGCTTGACATCTGGGGTTGAAATATTGCGACTTAATTCTCAATTCTGTCACCTGGCTGGTTGAAGGAGCCTGAATAACCATGAAGTGGAGATGCCCAGGAAGTATTGACTCCATAGGGCTATGCTGAGAAGGAAGAAAACGCAGGTCAGAATTTCAGCATCATGCTGAGAACTGAACTCCTGTTTGAGTTCAGTTAAGTAGGGATGTAAGTTACCATCATCCTTCTAGACAATGCGGCCACAGACGCCGCCACTCCCAGGACCGGCCTTGTGACCAGAAGCTACTACTTCACATCCTGCTCCGTGTGCGCTATCACAGGGGCTTCGGGCCGCGGGTTTTGCTTTTCACATCGTCTGTTTTCTGGTAACTCTTCCTTCACCCCCCAATTTGCATGAATTTGTTCAACAGAAAAACCAAATGGTATGTGCTAAGAACTCCATGTTTTCCTAAGAATGTGCTCTGACTCCCAGCGCATGACCACCTGGCTTCCAAAGTCCAAAATGACAGTTTTAAGGATGTCAAGGACAAGCGCTCTTGAATATATAAAAAGAGACAGAGCTATGCAAAGGTGAACGATGAAGGGCAGGAGAAGCGAAGCTTAGCAAGGCTAAGCTGTCTTTTACAAAGTGCGTGTGTGTGTGTGTGTGCGTATATGAAGGGATGCACATTGAGATGCTCCTGATAATGAGGAAGGCACAGGGAGCTGATGGAACTGGACCTGGAGTTTTTGGTTTTTGTTTCAGTTGGAAAGATAACTGAGCAAGGACATAGATGAAGTGGTGTAACTTGTAGACTGAAGGGCTTTGGCGTGTCTTGAGCAAGTTAAATCACTGACCATAAAGCAAGAAATCTCATGATGACACGTCAAAATGTAAGCGGTATTAGTATATTAAATTGGCTTCCCTCATTGCTCAATTGGTAAAGAATCTGCCTGCAATTCAGGAGACCCGGGTTCGATTCCTGGGTTGGGAAGATCCCCTGGAGAAGGAAATGGCAGTCCACTCCAGTATTCTTGCCTGGAGAATCCCATGGACAGAGGAGCCTGGCTATAGTCCATGGGGTCGCAATGAGTCGGACACGACTTAGCGACTAAACCACCAAACCACCAACCACCAGCAGAACTACAAACAGAACACAAAGACAGAACATGATGAGAAGTGACTGCTTGCCTCTTGCGAGGGGAACTGGGCGGGGAGAGATACCGAGGGCTAGGGTTGGGCAACAACTGCTTTTCTTTACTATCTGATTTTGCTCAACTACTGAGTGTACGTTTCTTTTCATTAAAAATAAACAATTGTAAATATTTAAAAGTTGAAGCTCTGTAACTGCCTTGTCTGCCCCTCTCCGGACGCTCTTCTGTTCCTCTGTGAGGCAGGGGAGCCCCAAGGCTGTCCACATCTGGCTGGAGCAAGTGCTCCCTTGACAGAAGTGGAACATCTGCAGTGAGGGGCTTGATTAGCTCACAGAACAGAAATAAATCTCTCAGGATGAACTATACATTCTTTGGCCCACCTGCACATCAAGAAAGACTGTCAAACCCTAAGTGGAGGGAGAAGAAACTTCCTGTAGTGTGTGGGAGAGGGGAGAGGATGTGGGAAGGGAGCCCACTGTCTGCCAAGGAATGGGATGCAAGGGTATAATTGGGAAGAACAATCTGACTCCATAATAGATGTTCTCTGTACTTTAACCTTTGTATTCTATCTCTTTTGCTTCTGGTTAAGAATGCTGCCTAGAGTGTGAAGAATACTAGCCCATATGACGCTTTTCCACTCATCTAGAGACAAGAAGTTGCAGAACTAAGAATAACTTTTGTCTGATAGGTTCACTGAACATCAGGACCTGACCTACAATGGATGGCTGCAAGATCAAGGGATTCCTACACCAAGGCTGTTGGTTGTAACAAGCAACCATGCTCTTCTCTCACTTGGCGGTTAAAAGTACTTTCCTGAAAGCCTTTGGGACTCTGGGTTTTCTTGGGGCATGAGCCACCCATCTCACACGGCCCTGTAATAAACCTTTCTCTGTTCCTAAGTCTGACGCTAGAGTACTGTTTGGCTGCATTGTGAGTTGGGCACCTGAGTGTGCATTCAGTAACGGGGGAGTGGAAATGGGAGAGAGGAACAGCCCCAACATAGGAGCCCCCGCCTTCCATCCTCACCAACAAGCTCCCTTTACCGAATCCTCTGAAACTCCCCCAAGAGATTATCCTAGCCTGCAAGGAAAACACCACAGGGGTAGCAAAAGATCCCAAAGACACTGAGGAGAGCCCCTGCTGAGGTCCCAAAGGGCAGGGGCTGGGCCCTAGAGGATCACTCAAGGCCCTGCGAAGCCCTGGTGCCTGGCTCTGACTCACAGCGCGTGCATCCTGGCCAGCCCCCAGAAGGCGCCGTCCGTCAGTTTGCTGATGTTGTTTCGCTGGAGCCTCAGCACCTCCAAACTGTCGAGCCCCTGGAACGTCAGGCCCTCGATCAGCCGAATCCGATTCCGATTGAGGTCCCTAAAGAGACGAGGCCGGCAGTTCAGAGCATCCGCTACCCATGCACCTCCCACAGCCCTCACCAGGCAGTCTCCTGGGACAATCCCAGTAGGAGGTCCCGGGGAGCACAGACATACCATGGAAGCCCGTGTGCCGAAGACACCAACCGGCCACTGTTAACGTGTGAAAGGGAGCCCAGGGCTCCTAGAAGCTGGCCCCCTTGCACCCTAGAATGAGTAAGTACTCCTATTTCCTCTCCCATAACCGTGACTCTGCAGTGAGGACAGGGTGTGACTCAGGATATGAACGTCTTAGGTGAGCCATCTCTTAGCTCAGCAGCAGAAACCCCCACCAGATGTGTCAACCCAGGAAAACTCGAACCACTGGATACTGGTGGCAACTTCCCACCAACTGCATTCGGGAGGAGGCGCCTGGACCCACCATGAAGCATACTCATGGGCCTCCGGCCTCCGGGGATGAGACCTTCTGGTGAACCAGAAGATTTCAGGAATCTGGGTGAGCTGGCTACATTGGTAACACTCGGGAAGGGAGAACACAGCCTGAGCAGTGAGCCTCGGTTTTCCCCAAATTCTTCTGCGGTGTCTCATGACGCACACCAGATCCTGAGCATCAGGGAGTCTCTCGGGACCCTCTGCCTGGGTGTGCGGGAGAAGCACAGCAGTGAGAGGGCAGGGGGGCACCCCGTCTTGCCACTATACCTGCCCCTGAGCAATCCGTTCTGCTTAAACGAAAGCTCCAGTATCAGTGTATTCTCCTGAAATACATTTTTCTCCTATTCAAAAAAAGGACATTGGAAAGGAAAAAAACCGGGGAACAGGCAGTCCATCAGGTTTTGGTAAATAGAGGTTTTCTTGAATCCAAACCCTGGGCCATTCTAGGAGTGCGGTCAGCTGTGGTAGTCAAAAAACTAAACAGACATATCCTTTCTTTACAAAAAAAAAAAAAAAAGCCAATCAACTACCTTATGAGACTGAGGAGATGAAAACAGTGACCCCATCTCTTGCTTTCTACCTCTGGCTACACCAAGTTCCTCTCTTAACTGCTCAAGCAGCACTGGACCCCATAATGGCCACTGGACAGATTACATGGGTTCCTTAAAAAAACAAAAACACGGAAAGCTCGAAATAAATAAGGACCCCAGTCTACACAGGCCATGTATTAGCCAGGATCAGCTAAGCAGCAGGGTTCTTCACTGCGTTTTGGGAAGTGCTGAAGAGGACCAGCCTGCGTATCCTCAGAGGATCTTTTCTCAGCAACCTGGGGCGGTCTGCAGGCTCCAGACCCAGCGTCTAATTTGCTTTTATTAGGTGCTGCTGCAGGGCCATTAATGGTAGTTTATGCAGAGCCCGATTGAAGGGGAGCAGGGGAAGCGGGTGCATTTGGAACGAGCTCCTGCGGGAACTCTGGTCTCCATAAAGTTTGGCTAAGCTTAATTACGGCGCAGGTCTCTGGACTCACAGTTGTGTCAGCCGGGGTAACTTGAATGCTTTCACAGGAAGCTGGGTGATCCTGTTTTTGCTCAACCGAAGCGTCAGTAGTGACCGTGACAGACCATCAAATGCTCCTGATTCCAGGGTGCTGATCCGGTTGCTTGCCAGGTTGCTGGAAGGATTCAGGAGAGAAAATGCAGGGGTCAGTAGGAGGCCTTCCTTGTCCTGTTACAGACGCCAGACCTGGCTGAGTTGGGAAAACAAGCTACAACACACCCAGCAGGCTGGGTTTCCAACGAGACATTTGTCATCCTGAGGCTGCAAAGCCCATCTCCACTCCCAGCCTCAGGTATTAGGACTGTCTTCTTCAGACGTGACAGAGGCCTGGCTTGTTCGAGCCCAGAGCTCACCCTGCTTTCAGCCAGGGTGACTACTCCAGGAGGAAGTCAATGACCTCCACTCCAGCTGGGCCGCTGCAGGAGTCCCTCCTTGCCAGCCGCTACCCAAGGGGCAGGGTTCAAGGTTGGTGAGAAGAGCCTCAGGAAGCAGAAAGTCCACTGTGAGGCAAGGTCGGAGAGGGTTTCACAATTTGGGGAAACGGCCTTTAATTCTGAAGTGGATCCCATTGTATGACTTCTAAATGTGCATAAAACAATTCATGTTAAACATTCAAATGTGTCAGAGCGACATTCTAGTGAAGGAGAGCTGCATGAATGGTTCCCAGCGGGGAAGAGGGAAGGGAAGCGGGGCCACAACACTTATCCTTCCACCTTCCCTGGACCGATGCTGCTTGTTGTGCCTTTAACAAAAGAGAAAAGACCAGAGAGAATTTTATACATCAGAGCTGGGCAGGGAAGGAGGCATTCTTCGTCTCCATCCGGCAGAGGCCCAGCACAGGGCACATGAGGATTCTTTGCAAACGGAGCTGGACTGTTTGTTCTTAACACTCCAGATTAAAGAACGGTCTGTGTGATGAAGATATACCGGCCAGCTTCTGCCAAAACACAGAGTCCCCCTGCTTTCGTGCAGAGAGAGAGAAGGTCACTGCGAGGCAGTTCAGCAGGGGAGGTGTTTTTGTCCCAAGCAGGGTGGTGGTGGGTGGCTGGACCTCTTTAAGAAGCCCCACTGGGGGCTGAAGGATCGGCCACTCCATCAGCTGAAGGATCGGCCAAGGCCTCCCACTTCCACCTCGGGCACCCTTACGCATCCTAAGAAAGAGACTGTTCGGCTCCTCGGGCGTCTCAAAAATCTGTGCGCCTGGCCTTGGTCTCTGAACTGATGGGTCACAATGACCCATAAAGCAACCTCACAAATACCCTTAGAGTACTCAGTAGTAACCCAGGAGATGAGGGCTCGCATGTCATCTGAAGACGCCTTTAGCCTGAGTTTTCAGTTTCTTCCCTAAAATAATATTTTCCTACCAACAAGCAGCGGGTTAACTAGGTTTTGACTGTTTTTCTTCTGTCTGCCATCAGCGGGTGTGAGACAGGGCAGAACAGAAACAGACCAACGACCAGACAAAGAAGGTCGAGAGCACCTAGAGGATGGGTGAGCACTGGCTGGTTGAGTCTCTGCAGAGAGGCTGCCCTCTGCTGTCACTCACCTAACTACTCCCAATCTTTTCTCTAAACTCTCCTAGGGGGCAGCGCAGGGAAGGAGGAAGAAAACCAGCTCTGTGGTCCACACAGCCACGTGTTTTAGTGCGACATGGTGCTCTGAGATGGTCCGTCTGTTAGGCTACTGAGCCTCTCCCCACGTCAGCTCCCTGGCCCACGAGTACAGTCAGAACAGCACCGCTGACGTGGATATGCCAGAAACAGGCTAATAGAGGACTGTGGACCTGGGGCCCCTGCCCGGCTGAGGGCACAGATGGGAGGCATGTGCCTGGCCCACGGACTCAGCCGGGCATCCACCAGCGTCCAGACCTGGGTGCTGTGGGCAGACCCAATGCACTTACAGCTCTGTGAGGGGCAGGCCGTGTGGGAAGCAGGTGCTCCGGATCTCTGTGATGTTGTTGGCGCTGAGATCCAACACATGTAAGGAAAGGTAAGCCTTCAGCTGACTCCCCTCCACGCTGCGAATCCTGTTGTGTTGCCTGAAACACACAGGGCAGGTGAATCCAACATGTCATTTTGCAAAGAAACTATTTTCCTCCACACTTCTAGACATTTTTTCCCCCTGCAGTTTCAGAGAATTACAAATGCCGTGACACTCGCAAATGAGGTCTCCCATCCTTCTTTCCATCAGGTTATTACCTGCAGGCCGGAAGCTAGACAGAACATCAGATTCTTTGCCTGTGCCAAGTTTGTCTGCCCAAGTTCTAAGCCAGGCTGCTCACCCCAAGGACAGGAACATAGGAGTGATATTTTGGCCGTGTGGAGAGCAGCCTGGCATGACCAGAACTCAGAACTCACTAGTACACTTTCCCACAAAGGATGTGCCCCATGCAACCAGCCCGTTTTTCAGGCTGCTCGTGTCTAAAATCTTCAGAATCCAGGCCAACCCCATCACTCGCAAGAATGTGGGCACCAGAGGCCAGCATCCAATTTAATCCAACTGAGCGCATCATTACACACTTCACATTTTACCGACACCTACCATGTACCAGGCGTGTCGACAGGCACAAGGGATTAAAAAAAAAAAAAAAGTGCAGAATCCTGCCAACCTAATAAGGGAAACGGGAATTCAGCGCTGGGTCTAACTGGAATCGAATGCCCTGCACCTCTGACCCCACCCTCTTGACAGCTCTGTGCCTCAAGTTTCCTCATCTGGAAGATGGGGCCACATCTCCTTACTTTATGGATATGGATGGTCCCACCTGAAGCACACTGCTGTGTTTGGCAGATGTTCACATATGTGTTCAGTGTTCACCTCCCTCTGAGACGTATTTGTCCTTGAATCCTCTTTCTAAAAAATACCACGGTTTCAATCACCCACCAACCAGTATTTATTAATCAGCAGAAATCTGACAAATGCTAACCAAGGCTGGAGGGAGCAGGCCAGCCCCCTTGTGGGTCTGGTTGTGCCTGGTGGATTCAAGCCTCCACAGCCCAGATCCTGGTATCCAGATATTTCAGACCCCGTGGAGTTGGGCGCTGTGCTTCTGGTCCCACGCGCTCACTGGGGCCAGCTTCTGAGTAAACAGTTTCGGGGGCTCCAGCCAATCCAAGCAGTCTTGAACACGACACAAGGGAGCCAGGCGTCGCTCACCAAGTGGCATCTCTTTTAAACAAACACTTGACCAAATCGGTTCCAACAGGCATAAACAAGGCCCTCTTTCCCAGAAGCTCTGGGCCTTCTCACTGATGGCTTTGTTTTCTTCCCATCTCTCCCAGGCCTTGAACCTGAAAACCCATTTACGAGGGTACAGCTCCCTTTACACATAGCAAAATCTCCCTGGAATGAAAGGCCACTTTTTCCTCCATGCTCCCCCCACCAAACTACTTCCTTTGAGTTCTTTATTAAGTTCTTAATAAAGATAGTCTCTTCAGTTTTCTGACTTCCAAATAAAAAGGAAAAAAAAAAAGAATAGAAAAGGAAACCTTTATTATGTAAAGTATGGGAAAAAAGAAGGAGAAATAAAGGGAATAGAGCTGAGCCTCATCCAGGAACTCTGAATGCAGTACCAGGGAGCCAGGAAAAAGAAGGTCTAAGGAAAGAAGAGGGGACGCCGCTGGCCCTGAGTCGCACAAAGGGGGACCAACCGTACACAGTCCAGGGGCCACGGGACAGCTGTGGGCCACCCCCAGTGCTCCCCCGCTCTGTCTTCCCTGTCTCTTTCATCTTACACCTTCTTTCTTCTTCTCCTCTGTGTATTTATTCACTGAATCAAACACGATCTGGGCCCCGCTCTGTGCCAGGCCCAGGCTGGAGGAAGGATGCTGTGATGAAGACGGGTCTCTTTCACACGTTGGAAAGAGTTCCCTGGTGAGCAGAAGAGGCAGCCATGGAGATGGGGAACAACGGAGCGTGGGAGTGAGGATGGGTGAGATCTGCCAGGAGGAAGAGGGGAGCTGGGGTGGATTCTGCTGCGGGGCCAGCTCCGGGGTTGGGGGCTGTGGATGCAGGCAGGAGATGGGCAGGGCAGAAGCAGAGGGACCACATCAGGCAAGGCCTCAAGAGCCTCTGAGGAGTAGGGTGTCTGTGTCCCAGGGGCCCAGGCGAGAGGTGGTGGCAACAGAGACAGGGTCCACAGGATCTGGACACCAGAGAATGGTGATGCGCAATTTTCTAGTTCAGAAATATTAAGAAAACCAGGTAACTTGGTTTTCCTGGTGGCTCAGTGGTAAAGAATCTGCCTATAACACAGGAGATGTGACAGGAGCCGTGGGTTCGATCCTTGGGTTAGGAAGATCCCCTGGAAAAGGAAATGGCAACCCAGTCCAGTATTTTTGCTTGGAAAATCCCATGGATAGAAGCCTGGTGGGCTATAGTCCCTGGGGCCACAAAGAGTCAGACACAACTTAGCGAGTACAGAACAATAATGAGGTAACGGGCTACCCCTTCCATCTTTAGCCCTTTCCGGCCTACTCTCAACTCAACATCCAGAGAAATCCTGTCAGGGCATCTCTCAGAATGGGAGAAAACATTTACAAACCATGTATCTGATAAGCAGAAAATAACCAGAACACACAGGAACTACAACTCAGCGATCAACACACAAGAAACCCCAACAAGTCAAATAAAACATGGGTAAAGGCCTTGAAGAGACATTTCTCCAAAGATGATAAACAAATGACAAATGAGCACACAAAAAGACACTCAACATCACTGTTCGTTAGGTAAACTCGATGAGTTAGTGCCCCATACCTACAGCATGACCACTATTAAAGACCAAACAAAAACAGGAACAGTATGTGTGGGAGAGGGTGTGCAGAAGCTGGGATCCTGGTACTGTTGCTGAAGACAACGGTATGGTGGTTTTTCCACAAAGTAGGCACAGAACTACCAGCATGGGCCCCAGTGATTCTACTGGGTATACATCCAAAAGAAACGAAAGTGGACCGCACAGCGATCTGTACACCCACACTCACAGCAGCACCATTCACAGCAGCCAAGGTGAAGCAGCTCAGTCAATGGATGAGTGGCTGGATGGACACACCCAACACGTGTACGTAGAGTGGACTGTTATTTGGCCTTAGAAAGGAAGTTCTGACACTCATTACAGCATGGATCAATCCTGAGGACACTACAGGAAGTGAAAAATGCAGGTCACAAGAGACAAATACCTCATGATTCCACTTCCACGACGTACCTAGAGCGGTCACATGCATTGAGACAGAAAGCGGAGTGGTGCTGGTTGCCAGGGGCTGGGGTTGGGGCATGGGGAATGGTTTAACTGGGGTGGAGTTTTCATCTTCCAAGATGGAGAAAGCTCTGGAGACTGGTTACACAACACGAGTGTACTTACCACTACTGAACTGTACACCTAAATGATTAAGATGGTAAATTATACATAATGTGTATATTACTACAATTTACAAACAAAACAAAGAAAAAGAAAAATCAAAGCAATTCACAGGATGTATTTGTCTAAAACTCAAATAACAGCTCTGTGTCTCACTTAGGACTAAGTCCACACAACAGCCTCCAAGGCCCACGTGAGCTGCCACACACCTGCCTTGCTGCCTCACTTCCTACCCTTCCGCTTTGTACCCTGCCCAGAATGCTGGCCCTTGGACACGGCAGGCAGGATCCTGCCTGAGAATCTTTGCAAATGCCTTTCCCACTCCTTGGAATGCTCTTCCCCCAGAGATTCGCAGGTCCCATGCCTTTGCTTCCTTTCCATCTTTGTTCACATGGCACCTTTCAATTAGGTGGCCTGGGCAACATTTTCTAAAACTATAAGCCTCTGCCTCCTAATTTCTTTCCCTCACACACATACAAATACACGCACACACACATACACGCTCATTCACACTTTCCACTTTTTTGCCTGCTTTATTTCTCATAATATTTCTATCATCTAATATTCCCAGTAGTTTGTTTATTTCTAGTTTAACATCTTCTCTCCCCTCAGGATGTAGCTCCCTGAAGGGAGAGATGTCTGTCTGTTTTGACTACTACTGTGTCTCCAGCCACTAGGATAGTGTGAGGCACACAGTAGGTCCTCAGTAAATACTTGTTGAAGGAATCACAAAGAATGAACACAGACTTCATTCAGAAAGGCGGAACCCAGACACAGATTTAGGACTCACCTGAACACTTAAGTAGGTGGCACTAGAGGTGAAGAACCCACCTGACAATGCAGGAGACGAAAGTGACGTGGGTTCGACCCCTGGGTTGGAAAGACCGTCTGGAGTAGGAAATGGTAACCCACTCCAGTGTTCTTGCCTGTAGAATCCTATGGACAGAAGAGCCTGGCAGGCTACTGTCCATAGGGTTGCAAAGAGTCAGACACAACTGAAGCAATTTAGCACAGCATTCCACAACATTTAAGTAGAAGAAAACCATGCAAGCAGATGAGTATAATCAAGAAACATGAAGGAAAGTTTGCCAATTGCTCTGTGGCAACTCTGCTCAGAGGCAAATGACCTAGCCCACAGTGACTTCAGAGCTTCTTGCATGTCATCTTCTCCCCCAGGTCTGGTCTCTCTGCTCTAGACTGTAGCCCAGTGCCCTGATCAAACTCTCCCAAATTCCTCATGTTCAGAACAGCTGACCCCACAGCTCTTGTCTCCCTTCTCTCACAGAGCAAGAATCACATCTTGTTGGATGTTTCTGTGGACCCCAGCAATTTCACCCAAGGCCAGCTGTTCTTCATGGGCTGGAACATGCCACGAGCAGAGCCCTGCCTGAGTTCGAATCCCCATTACACCCCTTACAGGTGTGAACTGCTATAACGTGGGGTGTCAAGTTTCTATGCCCCTTGGGCTGACATGACCTGACATGAATCAAGTACTCAATAAATAAAATGAGTTCTTGTTTTTATTAGCCAAATCTGTATCCTCAGAGCCAGGATCAGTATCTAGTTTGTGGGAGGTGCTCTGGAAAGAAAAGGAATATGGTTTCCTATTTGTCTGCCACATTTCAATGCAAACAGGCAGGACCGATTCCTCTCTAGGGAGCAGAGAGCTGACTCAGAGCTCTCACTCTTAGCTTCATGCACGGCATGAGTCTGTTCCAGCTGGAGAGTATAAAAAACCCTGACACTGAGAGATGGGGCTCTTTGGGGCGCTGTGCTTCAAAGTAAATCCCAGACTGAAGCTTCTGCAGGACTCAGGGTGGGGGGCTAGAGATATGATGGGTCCCCAACAATCCTCTTTCTCACTCCTAGTAGCAAGTGGGACTCAGGCCCACACCCCTGACCCAACCCACTAAACCGCCCCCTTGGGACACCCACTCCAGACACCCATCCCTCTAGGTTAGAGCGAACAGCCAGCAGGCAGAGGAAGCCTCCCACACCGCCTCAAGGGCTGTCCTACTTTTCTAAAACTCCGCATGTTTTTACTGCCATGTGTACCAGGAGGGGCCCTATCAGTCCTTTAATGTAACTAACTGTCCAGTTTTCAAGAAGGCCCACAGTCATCATTATAACCTCCGAATCTTTGTCCAAGCTCTTCTTGACAACAGCCGACCAGTTACTGGACACCTGTAGGTCACAGGCCCTGGTGATGGCTCCATGAAATCACACTGTGATCTCACAAGGAAGGTACTCTACTTCGCCATCATCTCTGCTTTACAGCTGAAAACATCAGGACTCTGCCTGCAGTCAGCCCAGCTGGGACACGAGAGGAGCCAGCATGCGAGCCCAGGGGACGAGGAACTGCCAGCCCGTCCAAGAGGCTCTCTAGGCGGAATTTTAAGTGCACCACCCCAGGGTCAATCAGTAAGCCTTCAGCTGAGCTTGGCTAGATGTGAATGCTGGCCGCCTCTCCCCAGGTCAGCAAAGACTCGGTCTGCGTCATCGGTCTCAACCCAGCCTGCTTTTTTGTACCAACCTCCCAAAGGCCTGCGTGACCAATGAGTCTGCAGAGGGCGAGGGGAGCCAAGCTCAGCAAATAAGACAGAGGAAGCTCAAGTTCTTAAGGATACTCTGGATGGAAAGAAGAGAACAGTGCAGACAAGCTGCAAAGGGATGCCCTTAGGTTTACAAAGAGTGAGGAGAGGGGAGGGGGCAGTGCTATGCGAGGACTTCTAACTGGTGACAGGGACTTGGGGAGGGGGCGGAGGGGGGCAGACCACGCCCCCTGCGGTCCATCCAGGGTTGCTTTCCCCCTTGGGCTGCCCTCTGGGGCACAGAAAACTTAATACGGCAGAAGTCTATTAAACCAACACCTGTTAAAGGCTTCACAAATAAAATCAGGCTTCAAAGGCGGAGAGCGGCAAGATAAGCTCTCTCCACTTGGCCATGTTCTCAGAGCTGATGTTAAATTAGACAGGAAAACAGACCGAGGCATTTGAAACCAACATTTAAAAGTTTTTATCATAAGTGACTGTTCCAGTACAGTTGTGTAAACTGGGGTTTACAAGGTAGTCCTGTGAGTGGTGGGAAAGATCTCATGTCACAGATAACAGCCAGGAAAAAAGGGCAAGGAGATCAAAGAAGGCAGGGTCAAGAGGGGTCAAATGGGTTATTGCTGGTTGCTAAAATTATGCACCTACTGTCTATACCAGGGGTCAGCAACGTATTCTATAATGAGCCAGATTTTAAATATTTTAGGCTATTGGGGTCATTTGGCTTCTGTCATGACAACTCAACTCTGACACTGGGGTGTAAAAGTAGCCAATATGTAAACCAATGAGTGTGGTTGCGTTCCAATAAAACTTTATTTACAAAAACAAGCTGTGAGCCAGATTTGCCCCTCTGTAGTTTACTGACCTCTGGTCTACACTTCAGCAACTAGTTTGGGTTTCTGGGGGCAGGGACCCGGATTCTAATTCTAGCTCTGATTCTAATTCTGGCTTTAGAACTATGTGCAAATCACTCTTTTTGGATCTGGTTTAATCACCTGCAAAAGGAGGCTGAGTGCCTCACTGCAACAGAACCTACAGAGCTCCCTCCAGCGCCCAGGTCAGACTTCACTAATCGATGCCTTCCCCACTGATGCCTTCTCTACCCTTTCAAGAAGTGAAATGGAGCCTAAGCTTACACCATTTATTATGCAGCTCAGATGATGATCCAGGTTCCTGATGGGGGCCAGTGGAGCAGGCAGGCTGACGGTGTGATCTGAGAACAGACTCACACCTGTGCATCCTCACTCTTTTTAGTTCTTGCAGTGAGGCAAAAAGAAACACACTGAAGCTAGCCAACATAGCAGTCCTAACTCTAAGCAGGCATGCCCCAGGCTCTCCCAGACAAGTGTCGTGACTCACAGTGGCCAACGCCTGCAGTGCTGACTATTGCTAGAAATAGCAAGTCTTGCATAGGGTTACCTTAAAATCATGCCTTTAATAATCAGCAAAATTCAAATTATAGCTCTCACCTCATTTGAACCTCTGGCTAAGAAACAGTTTCACACAATCTAGCCCGGAAATGGAGGGAAAAATGTAACACACCTGCACCATTCCCATCCCTGCCCCAGTCCATTCCCCAGAGTGACCTTGGCAGACATGGTTAATCAAACGCCACACCCTGCAGCCTTGGAGCACCCACAGCACTTTGCACCTGGTCCATCACTGTGCTGCCCTGGAACTCTTCCTATGACTCTGCACCTAATCCCATGCCCCACCTGGAGCAGGTGCTCCAAGGTCTGATCACAATGAGGAGGATGAAGGTGCACACAAGGTGTTAATGATTTAGCACAAAACTCAGTGCCGGGCAAAGTAGCCCTGATGGCTACCTTGGGGGTCCAAATGAATTTCTGCAAGGGCTAAAAGACATTCATCATTTAAGAACAAACAAGAAGATCATGATTTCTCCTTTGTTGAAAAATATAAAAAATATGAAAACTATACAACAGGCCATGTGTTGTGTGGGGGGCTGTTCTGTCTGCAAATGCTTTTAATGAAATATCACAGGCATACTGAGAAGTGCATAAATGATCAACATAGAGTTCAATGCATTTTAATA
Source organism: Bubalus kerabau (assembly GCF_029407905.1). Classification (NCBI taxonomy): domain Eukaryota; kingdom Metazoa; phylum Chordata; class Mammalia; order Artiodactyla; family Bovidae; genus Bubalus; species Bubalus kerabau. Next base: position 36,742,581 of record NC_073643.1, on the reverse strand, counting down.
AAGTGTCTACGCTCACATGACAGACACAGGACATTTTCAACATCCCAGCAGGCTTCCTCTTGTCATTTTCCTTGTCATTTATTCCTTTCCAAGGCAACTGTAATTTCTATCACCTAAGATTAATTTTGCCTATTGCTGTGCTTCATCTACATGGAATCGTTCCATATTTACTCTTCTGTATCTGGCTACTTTTGCTCCACATATGAGACCCATCCATGCTCTCGCCCAGCTGTGTCTGACTCTTTTCAACCCCATGGATTGCAGCAAACCAGGCCTCTCTGTTCCTCACCGTCTCCCAAAGTTGGTCTGAGTTCAAGTCCATTGCACTGGTGATGCCATCCAGCCATCTCATCCTCTGATGCCCTCTTCTCCTTCTGCCCTCAATTGTCCCTAGCATCAGGGACTTTTCAAATGAGCCAGCTGTTTGCATCAGATGAGGAAAATACTGGAGTTTCAGCTTCAGCATCAGTCCTTCCAAACAGTATTCAGGGCTGACTTCGCTTAAGATTGATAGATTTGCTCTCCTTGGTGTCCAAGTGACTCTCAGTAGTCTTCTCCAATACCACAGTTTGAAGGCATCAATTCTTCGGCGCGCCGCCTTCTTTAGGGTCTGTCTGTCACAACCATACATGGCCACTGGTAAGACCATATAGCCTTGATTGTATGGACCTTTGTTGGCAGAGTTGTCTCTGCTTTTCAGCATGCTATCCAGGACTGTCATAGCTTTCCTGCCAAGAAACAAACATCTTGTTTGTTGTTGCATTAGCAGGACTTTATTCTTTTTCATCATCATGTAGTACTTCTCTACAGCAATTTATTTTCCATTCTACTGCTGATGGATACTGAGTTACTTTCAGTTTGGGTTACTGCAAAAACCACATTCAAGCACAGGAATGTGCCTTTTGCACATATCTTTCGGTGCATACTTGCCTGCAGGTCTAGCATGCATCAGCGTCTAGGGTGGCGTTGCTACACATTTATGTTCAGCCTTTGCAGACACTGGTACATTCCTTTTAACCAAATCCCTCAGGGCTGAAATGAATCTGAAAAGTCATTTGATCCAAGTGCCATGTTTCATGCTGGCTCATTAAACCACATTCTGAGATGCCACCGCCCCTACGTGTCCCTTTTCCAGTACCCTTTCCCCATGTAAAGCATTAGGAATATAGCCTGGGACCACACAGCATAACAAAGTTCAATCTAATCTTGTTCAGGAGTTAAAGAGAGTAATTTTATTATAAGTAGGGGCTTAATGAGCACCAAAAACAGGGAAAAAAAGAATGAGCAATTCTAAGTCTCAAAATCGGAAAGAAAACTGTGAATATCCCCGTCATTGGGACCAATGCCCATAAGCATCTTGAAAATAAAGATAAAGAGATTTTTTAAACAACCCATGAATTCAGAACAGCTTTCCTAGGCCAACTTGAAGAAAAGTTTCTCTTCTCAGAATGACATTTAAAAGCATCACCCTCTCACTAGGCTGCTTTGCATTTATCATCTTAAAAATGAAAACTCAAACCATCTGTTTTATTGCATAAATTGATAATTTGCTTCAAGAAACCAGTGCCTTGTGAGAAGGGCCCAGCCTGGGCTATTTGCTGGACAGGAAATGAGACTCTGAAAAAGCAGGTCTCCTTCTGTCTCTTGCTCACTCTCTCTCCCCCCACCCGCTGCTGGTGAATCACCAGTTCCCTGGGGAATTTTGGCGCGATTCTCAGCCTGGCTGCAGATGACGTTCCGGATCTGTTTATTCAGGTGGAGATCGGATAAAAAACAAGAGCGGTCCAGTGGCGGGATAAACAGCCTCCGCCAGGCGGGGTCAGCCACTCTGAAAGGCAGGACTGGCCTGTGTCAACCGACCTTCTGACCTGTTCACTTCCTTCAGGGTCACTTTCCCCTTGGGATCTTCAGCAGACTGTTTCAATGAACTCTGTGTGAAGGGGATTGGAGGTCCCCAGGCACTTTGATGCACCAGATCGTGCTTGGTTCTCCCACCCACCAGCTTATTCACACGGAGCTGGAAGCCCAGCATCTGGAATGAAGCAACTTAGGCACAGTCAAGGGTCGGCCACTACAGTTCTGTGGAGTCGCAACCCAAGTCACGAAGGACTGCAAGTCGTCAGGATCTAATCCAAACTACAAGCACAGGACAAAAACAAAACCTCCTGAGGAAACGTACATTGCTGAGTGGGAGAAGCTAATCAGAAAACACAATCTACTGTATGATTCCAAATCCATGACATTCTGGAAAAGGCAAAACTAGGGACAGTAGAAAGAGCAGTGGTTGCTAGGGGGTTGGGAGGAGAGAAGAATGACTAGGTGATGCACATGGGATGTTTGGGGCAAGCAAACTACTCAGTGTGATACTGAGATGGTGAATACACACCACAAGACATCTGCAGAAGCCCACAGATTGTACTACACAAACAGCGAACCCTCGTGAAAACTGCAGGTTTGGTTAACAATAACGTAATACTGGTCCATCAATGATAACGAAGCACCACACTAATGCAATAGGTAAACAACAGGGGGCAGGGTTTATAAGGGCTGTCTCTATTTTCTGCTCCATTTTCCTGTAAACCTACAACTGTTCTAAAAGTCTATTAATTATAAACAGAACAAAACAAAACTTCCTAAGGTATTAAGTAGTCCTGAGATCATCACACCATTAGAATGTAAGCTACACAAGGGCTGGGATTTAGTCACCTAGGACCACGTGGAGGACATAAAAGACAATCAATATCTGGTGAAGACTCACAAGCTTAGAGAACAAGCTTCTGGTTACTGGGGAAGGGTGGCAGGGAAGGACAGAATGGGAGTCTGGGATTGACAGGTACACACTGCTCTATTTAAAATAGATAACCAACAAGGCCCTACTGTATGGCACAGGGAACTCTGCTCTATATTATGTAATAATCTAAATGGGAAAATAATCTGAAGAAGAATGCATATATGTATCTGTATATGAATCACTCTGCTGTAACTGAATCACTGCTGTACATCTGAAACACAACATGTTTTTCAACTAGTTCCAATATAAAGTAAAATTTTTATAAATCTGTTGAATAAATGAATGACTTACAACTTTAGTTCAGTCTCCTATATCTGCTATCACATTCACAAACAAAGGAATGTTAATCAGAAAAAAAAAAAAAAAAACTACTCTGAGGCAAAATCCACTATTCAATTAAAATTTTTTTATGGAAAAATGTGACAGGTGTAAGGTAGAATCAACTTTTTAGTTGGGAAGCTAATTGATAACCTTAGAATAAAATGTCAAATACCATGGACTTTCAGGTTGACTGTATGAATCTATCTTCCAAGTTCAAACTGACCTTGAATATTCACTGATCAGCTGGGGTTGGTGGACACGATGCCTCTACTTGTCATGAAGTAGCCAACAGACCCCCGCCCCGCCCCCAACAGCAGGGAGGGCAGCTTGGCCCTAACCAGCATCTCTATCACTGCCACACATATCTTTCCCAACTCCTGCCTTGGCTACAGTGAAAAAGGAGGAGGAGAAATTCCAGCTGGGAGTTCCAGCCCAACAAGCTGACCTGAGGACGCCTTTTGGGCCACATCTGGACGTGCTCCCCTGGGAGACGGCTGAGCCATTTTACTGGCAGGCACTTCTAAGGGCTGGCTGGGGACTTGGTTCCGTGACCACAGGGAGGTAACCTGCCCTGGATCTGGGCAGCGCAGGGCAGCACGAAGCTGGGCCAGGACATGAAAAAGTGAGGAACAGAGAGCCACTCCACCTGAACTCCCACCCACAGAGGGGCATCCCGGATCAGAAATGCCCAGAGAGCTTCTCTCTTCTGGTCAAAGCTGACATGGCCCCTCTTGGCTTTATCTTCCCCTCTAGGTGAGCTGATCAAGCCCCTTATTTTTTTCCCTCCTTCTCTCCCCTTGCCCTGGCAGCCTGCTCCTGCACACCCCACCACACAGGAGTGACCCTCTGCATCTCAATGGGGAGGGGCCTGGCTGTCGGGCCAAGTCACATGGAGCCACACACCCCAATATCAGTCGGGGGCCCATCAGCGCTGCATGGCTGAGGGCTGAACTGGACCTGCCAAGTTTCTCATTATATTCTTCAAGGAGGCTCCACAGGGCAAGCCTAACCACAAGTTAGAGGCACAGACTCTTCTAGATTCGAGGGGCTAGGCTACCATTCCTGGCAAAGAAAGGTGGGAAAGATGGAGAGAAGGCAGTGATCAGAACACAGGAGGTCAGAGCATCCATGAACGCCAGGCTCAAACAAGCAGAGCCCACACAACTCCCTGGAGGATGTGAAGACGCTGCAGTGGGTACTTTTATAACTGATGGCTCCCCAGCACGAGAGATGGGTGAGCCGGCTCCCTGCTGGGTGACACAATTGAGCTGCTGGGTTGCACAGAGCAAGCACCCCTCCCCAGGGTCCGTTAATGCTGGTCTGCAGTTGGTGGGGTTGGGGGAGCACAGGGGGTCGCTCAGGGATCTGAGACCAAGAGGTTGTGTCAATAGCTCCTCATAGCGGTGGTGGTTTTTCCTTCTCATCCACCTCACCAGTCAGGACTTGAGAAAATGTAACCACTGCAGAGGAACAACATGGAGGCCTCACTCAACATTTCCAAAGGAAACCTAACCTCGCTCCTCTCCGGGCTGGGCTCCCATTGCAGCCTCGGCCACCAGGCTGCCCCAGCGACTCAGGCGCTCAGAAGACTGCACGCCACCTGCCAAAGCAAAGGGCAGGACACGGAGCTGACTGGCCGCTGAGCCACCAAGGAGGCACGCACTTCATTCTCAGGAGATACAGGAGCTGGATGAGGACTAACACATCTAGGGTTCCATTCTTGCTCACCAGGAATCAGGCTCTGGTTCAGCTCATTCAATCTTCATGACAACCTGAGAGGTGGACCCTGTTACTGTCCCCATTTCACAGAAGGGGGTGATGAGGTGTAGGAAGGCTAACTAGGAGGAAGCAGTCAGCGGGACTGAGCCCAACACGACTCCTCATGCCACCCTCCTACCTGCGTGTGGAGCTGCCTTGTTAACAGAAATGGGGTGAATGACCCTGGGGAAGTGGGCTTCTCTGGACAGGACCCTGTGCCTCCCCATCTTCCCAGCATCCATCAGGGCCACCGCTGATCCTGTGATTCCTAAGGAGGCAGGACCTGACTACACATGGAGGAAGTGCACATTCTGCCACTACCCACCGTCCCTCTCACACTCATACACACACCCCCCCCAGACCCTCAAGCCACAGTACATCAGCACATAGTTGCTGCAGGGCCCCACCAGACCTTTCTATTTATGTTCAAGATGACGAGTGCAGGCCCTAAATAGGAGTGTCAAAAGCGGTTCTTCCATCCTCAGGCAGTCAGTATCACAAGACAGAACTGGGTACTTTTCAGGGAGCAGAAGAGACTTGCACACCCCCTGCTCCACCCTCCAGAGAGGGTGCACTGCGGCTCTGGGGTCCCCCAGCTAACAGCCCGCAAGTCCAGCTGCCCTCTGGCTCTGGGCCACACTGCTCTCTGGAGACGGCCCGTGGCTACGAGGACAGGGATGGGCCTGTGGTTGCTGGGGTGCTCCTGAGACTCCCCCCCTCTGTTGGCTACTGCCAGCTGTCCACGGGCTTGCCTGCCAGCACCCCAGCAGCTCTGCAGCTCCAGCCGCGGAGGAAGCTGCTTCAGCACTTGGCTGTGGCCGCTAAGCTGAGACCCTCCCGCCTCCAGAGAGTGACACCACTGATGGGCCTTTACAAATAAAGCCGGGCCTGTTTCCTGCCCCATCTGGAAGACTTCTGATCTCCCGATCATATGATTTAGTATATCTCTTACCACGCAATTTCCCAAGCCTTCAGCATGCGACCTGACTGCACTCTGGGAGGGTGGAGGATGTGCATGGGCGGGATTAAGGAGTCGGCTTCTAAAACAGTCCTCCTTACCCACACTAGTGGTCAAGACTCACTACGACATCAGAGTGGCGCTGGCCTTAGCATCTCGCCCCCTCTGGGCTCCCACTCTTGCTTTGTTCCTTTCATGAAACCACAAGCTGCAATTTTCTCCTATGCTTCAGGTTTTAAAATATGTATCATCATGAACCACAATGTCAAATGTAAACTAAAGACATTTTAGAAAAAACATAGGAGAAATCTGTATTTTGAGATCTCAAGCTAGACCAACTTTTCAGATTTGATACTACAAGCACAATTCATAAACTAAAAAATTGACACACTATAATTCTACCAGAATTGAAAATACTTGCTCCGGGAAAGATGCTGTTAAAGATGAAAAGACAAACTACAGACTAGGAGAAAATATTCTCAAACAACACATCCAACAAAGAGCTATTATCTAGAATATATAAAAGACTCTCAAAACTCAATGGCAAAAACCCCCAAACAATCCAATTAGAAAATGGGCAAAAGAAATGAACAGATATTACTCAAAAAAGAATACCCAGATGGCAAATAAATACATGAGATGATGTGCAGCATCATCAGCCATTAGGGAAATGTAAATTAAAACCACCAGGAAATATCAATACATACCTTGCGAATGGCTAAAATAAAAAATACTCTCAATATCAAATGCTGGCCATGCTGTGGAGAACCAAATTGTTCACTGCTGGCAGGAATGTAAGACAGTATAGCCATGCTGAAAAAGTTTGGCACTTCCTTAAAAAATCTAAACATACAAGTATCATACAATGCAGCAAATATTCCCTAGGGCATTTCTCCCATAGAATGGAAATTTATGCTCACACAAAAATGCTCAAAGCCACTTTATTCTTATTAACCCAAATCTGCAAACACCCCAGATATCCCTCAGAAGGTGCACAGCTAAGCCAAGTACAGTCCCTTCACACTGCGGATACTACTCAGCAGTAATAAGGAACCAGCTACTGATACACACCGCAACGAGCTAGATGCATCTCCAGAGAATTATATTGATTGAAAAAAAGCCAATCCCCAAAGGTGAGATGTTGTATGAAGCCATTTATATCAGTTCAGTTCATTCGCTCAGTCGTGTCCGACTCTTTGCAACTCCTTCGACTGCTGCACGCCAGGCCTCCCGTCCATCACCAACTCCCGGAGCCTACTTAAACTCATGTCCATTGAGTCGGGGATGCCATCCAACCATCTCATTCTCTGTCGTCCCCTTCTCCTCCTGCCTTCAATCTTTCCCAGCATCAGGGTCTTTTCCCATGAGTCAGTTCTTTGCATCAGGTGGCCAAAGTACTGGAGTTTCAGCTTCAGCATCAGTCCTTCCAATGAATACTCAGGACTGATTTCCTCTAGGATGGACTGGTTGGATCTTCTTGCAGTCCAAGGGACTCAAGAGTTTTCTCCAACACCACAGCTCAAAAATATCAATTCTTCAGCGCTCAGCTTTCTTTATAGTTCAACTCTCAAATCCATACATGACTACTGGAAAAACCATAGCTTTGACTAGACGGACCTTTGTTGGCAAAGTAATGTCTCTGCTTTTTAATATGCTATCTAGGTTGGTCATAGCTTTTCTTCCAAAGAGCAAGTGTCTTTTAATTTCATGGCTGCAGTCACCATCTGCAGTGATTTTGTAGCCCCCATAAATAAAGTCTGTCACTGTTTCCATTGCTTCCTTATCTATTTCCCTATCTATTTATATCACATTCCTTAAATGAAAAATTATATACATGGAGAACAGATAAGAGATTGCCAAAGGTATGGGCAGGAAAAAGTTGATGTGGGTATAAAAAGACAGCACAATACACCTTGTGGGGATGGAAATGTTCTTTATCTTGGCTGTATTGAAGTCAATATCCTGTATGTATGAACTTCTGCAAGCAGAGGTCACCGGGGCGAACCGTGTTAAGGGTATACAAGGATCTTTCAACGTTATTTTTTACAACAGCATGAGAATCCACAATGAACTCAAAATAAAAAGATTAATTTAAACATCAAAAAACATGGCAAAACAGTGGAATCAGAAACTCTGGTAAAATTCATGGTGGATTCAAGACAGCCAACCTGCTACCTCATTTGGTTTCCATCCGAAATCTATCCACTATGACTCAGTTCCAAGGGCCAAGTACCCAATACTGCCAGACTCTGGAAAATGTTCGAAATCCAGGGATAAGCTTTATATAAATTGTTTAATTACTTTCCACTGATTAGGAAGGAATTGTGGGGTGGGGGAACGGGGTAGTTTGGACTCAGTGAGAAATGTGTAGCTGACAAAGGTGGCTGGGAAGAACACTGCCTTTTGTCTGGTGTATCAGGAGTTACAGCTCAGTTCAGTGTCTTATAATTGGGCCAAGATCCAGCACTTTGTGGCCAAGCAGGAGGGCCTGCTGGGAGTTGACTAAGATGGTGGTGGACACAGGTCAGGCCTGCCCTGCCAGACACAAGGTTCTTAGAACACCATCCCTGGAACACCAGCCTAAAAGGCTCTGGAAGGGCTGCATATATTCCTCCCTTGTCAGTCCTGGCAGATTCCCAAAGCAGGTCCAGGAAAGGTACCCTCTCATTCTGCTCAATTCTGCATTTGCTAAACTTTTGTGACTGCAAGACCACCTTCTTCATGAAGCAACTCTTAGAATAAGGGCTCATTTCGTGTGGGAGATACCACGCTGCACCCCCCCATTATTAAAGGCTCTACATATCCTGGGGTAAAGGAGGCTGCTGACCTTTAGCTCTGGGTTTCCTGAACTTCCTGACTGCTGCTGCTGCTAAGTCGCTTCAGTCGTGTCTGACTCTGTGCAACCCCAGAGACGGCAGCCCACCAGGCTCTCCCGTCCCTGGGATTCTCCAGGCAAGAACACTGGACTGGGCTGCCATTTCCTTCTCCAATGCATGAAAGTGTAAAGTGGAAGTGAAGTCGCCCAGTCGTGTCCGACTCCTAGCGACCCCATGGACTGCAGCCTACCAGGCTCCTCCATCCATGGGATTTGCCAGGCAAGAGTACTGGAGTGGGGTGCCATTGCCTTCTCCGGAACTTCCTGACTACACAGTAGTAATTGGGTCAGGATGGATGCACTGAGGGGTCTGCAGGGATTCTCCACCTTCACTGTGACAGAACCCTTTCCCTAATCATCATCTGACCCTCACAGGTGAGTGGAGACCAGGACAGCCCTTCTCCTGACACACCCTCCAGGGTAAGGGTAATTTCATGTCTAAACAACCGAGGTTTCCAAAGCTACTACTAGAAAAGAAGAGGATAAGTATTCACACATAGACAATGGGACCCCTGGGCCCGTACACCTCCCCAAAGCCATGCTGATTTTTACAGGATAATTTCAACTATTTTCCCTCCTATAACATTTGCTCAGATTTTCAAGAAATCAATGAAAACGCATCCTCTTTCCTAGCTGCAAAGACCAGGCCTTCTAGGAAGTCCCCCAAAAGACCATTTCTGTTATTACTTGTCCCAAATGTGTCCCTTCACCTGGACGATAAATTTCTAAAACTCACCAATATCTGCCCTAAGCTTCATACTCACTTATTCTTGGACTAAACCATTCATTTAGTCCTTAGTTTATTTATTCAGTCAAGTGTGTATGGGGTGCTTATACATGCAGCTGCTGTAAGAAAAAGGTAAACCTGATTGCAGTATAGCCGACCCCCTTCTCCCTGGAGTCGAGGAGTCAGAGAAAGATGGAGGTGATGGATGCATCAACATATGGGGACACAGTGCTGTTTGGGGGAGGCTGAAGCTTGGTCACCAGACCAAGGTGACAACATGAATGAGGCCTGGAAGCAGAGCCCTGGGGTGTGAGGGCTCCCATCATGAGCAATGTGATGTAAAGTTTGAGGTGGGAAGTGGTGAGAAGCCAGGAAGAAAAGGAACTGGGGCCAACTCTGAAAGAGTGGAGAATTTACCCCACAGGTGATGGCGAAGCCACAAAGGGTCCATCCTTCATTTCCTCATCAAACACCGACTGGGGGGCCACCGACAGGCAGGCACCCCACTGGGTGGTAGGTGTGACTTGCAGGGTGATGAAGAATGGAGAGAAAGAGAAGGGCCAAACCCTGACCCCACTGGAGCCGAGGCCATGAGGACCCCCTTCAGAGCTGGGGAGCGTGTCTCAGGTTTGGTGGTGACCAGGAAGCATGTGAACCCTGTACCATCTAAGCAGCTTCTTAACAGGGGTATGCAGTTGGCCCACAAGAAAGAACTCAAGCATCTGAGCCTCTGTGAGGAACCCAGGGTTCCACAGCTAGTGGGTCACCCACATCAGAAGTTCTCTAGTTTACTCCAGAGAATACACAGCCCAGGTGCCACCTGGGGCCTGTGGGAGAGGAAGAAGCCATGCATATTCTTAACCCTGGCTAAGTGTGGCTGGTATGGAACCAGGACCTTTCTCACAGCTGAGGGAACAAAGACCGAAAAGGAAACGCAGCTTGTGAAAGGCCCTGTAGCGGTGTCGCTGGAAGAGGCAGGGCTGGAAGCTGAGCGGGAGGCCACGTTCATCGGAGACATGCTTCTGCCCGTTCCCACAATGCTGGGAATGGCTTGCATTCTGAATTCAAGAGGTAGGAAGTGCCTTGTTGGGTGACAGCCTCACAAAAGGACAGAACGGGGGGTTTTCCTGACAGCAGAAGGGTCGCCCCAACAGCCCACGTCCAGCACCACTCGAGCCCACTCGAGCACCAGCAGTCTCTGCTCAAATGCCCATAAAGGAGCAGCCGCAGGAGGGGCAGGCAGGGTCTCTGTCAACGTGCTGTGTGTCTTCTCTTCTCCACCGTGACCATGGGGCCACCGAGAGAGGGACAGTACAGACTGTGGCCGCACCAGGAAACAGCTCTGATGGCACCCATGAAGCACAGCACTTTGTTTTCTGGATCCATCTCCTGGGACAATTTCCTGAGCCTTCCAGGAGCTAGGATTCTTTTTCAGGGAACAGGGGAAAGTGAAGACAAGCGTGAGACTCTTACTTGGAACCACATAATTGCTGGAGCATCCCCAAATCAGGGCTCTTGTTAGCACACACTAGAGAACGAGGGGGAGGGGGAAGAGCCTCGAGTGGTGAAAGGGTTTATCGTAGCTGTCGGCAAGGCCGGGAGGAGGGGTCCCCTGGAAGGGCCAGTCCTCACGCTGTCTCTTAAAACCAAACAGCAATTATGGGGCAGAAAAACTTCACTCTGCACGCTGATAACCACTGCTTTTCCATACGCAAAGAAGAATGACACTTGGAGAAAACGTCCCATTCCCAACAAGTCCAAGGGAAATTTCCCCTCTTATTTCCAAAATTCTAGTTACTCTCTGTGACCTGTTGAAGGGGCCAATTCCAAACACAACGCTCACAGAATACCAATGAATAATTATCCACAGTGAATGTCAGGACCAGAAATTTGCTGTATACAGTACAGCTTTTCAGTGGAATCGGAGGAAACATCCACTGCCTATATCTTATGTTTACATATTCTTTTTTTTTTTTCCCCCAATTAAGAGTACAGTCCAGTGACTTCCCTGGGTGGTCCAGTGGTTAAGAGTTCACCATCCAACGCAGAAGGTGCAGGTTTGATCCCTTGTCGGGAGCTAAGACGCGTACTGTGTGGCCAAAAAGCATTCAACACAAAACAGAAGCAATACTGTAACAAACTCAATAAAGATTTTAAAATGGTCCACATTAAAAAAAAAAATTAAAGTCTTACTTTCAGAATTATAAAGAAAAAGATTTATAAAGTCTGATGTAAGTTTTGCCTATTGTTTTATTATAAAGAGATTTCCCGCCCCCCACTGACACCACTATCGTAATGGGGCTTCTCTGATTTATAAGCAGAATCCAAATGAGAGATGGGTCATCTGGGTTTCAGGAGGTAAAAATAAATAAATAATTCAGATTAAGTGGCAAACCCACAGTCAAGTTCTGTGATCCCCATAAGCTGGTCCTGCCTCGCCAGGCCAACCAGGCTGTCCCGCACACCATGAGGCCAAAGCATCTCCTACTCATTTTAAAGGGCTAGCCTTGTAGTAGAAACTGTTAGTTGCTGAGTCGTGTCTGACTCTCTGCAACTCCACGCACTGTAGCCTGCCAGGCTCCTCTGTCCATGGAATTCTCTAGGCAAAAATATTGCAATGGGTTGCCATTTCCTTCTCTAGGGGATCTTCCTGACCCAGGGATCAAATCTGGGTCTCCTGCATTTCAGGCTGATTCTTTACAATCTAAGTCACCAGGGAAGCCCAACTTTGCAGTATCTTTCCATTAAATCAGTGGTGAAAAAGGTAACTAAAACCTCTAACAGGGACTCCAGAATCATAAGTACTAAATTAAAAGTCAGTCTTCTTATTTATTTTTCCACCAACTGGAAAGAAAAAGAAAAAAAGGAAAAAGAAGGTGTGAAGGTGAGGAAGGCAGGGGAGCCTATGGACTTTAAGTGACAGGCATCAGGGGGAGAGAGAGACAAAACCCTTCACTTGCAATTAGCCAGCTGTGACTCATTAATTTTACCTGCACGTGGAAAGAACCTGGAAAGGAACTTTTAAAAAACCCCAAACACTAACAAACCCCCAGCCCCGAAGTCCCAAGGTTTTCCTTTAACCTGCCCTGGGATGCAGCCTGGGCATCCAGGCTTGTTCAAGTTCCTGCGGTCTTCCTACTGTGCGGTGCAGGATGGGAGACGCTGTGGGGGACGCCTGCACAGCTCTACTGCTGCTGCACCTCTGCCTGGTGATGAGAAGAGAGAAGGGAAACCAGCTCTCCCGGAGCATGCAACGGTTCCCACGGCAGGAATTAATACAGGAGAAAGCTAATCATCACATACATATACACACACACACACACACACACACACACACACAAGGATGGAGGTTAACAAGCCACAGTGGGGAACGGCAAGTAGAGTCTGTTTTCAGGGAAGTGACGAGCCTCTGCCTCTGCTTCTAACACCAACCTCCTGGCTTGGTGTGGAGAACACCAACCTCCTTTGGCACACAGACACCAAAGCAAGGCCAGCTCCATCCACGCCTTCCGTCTGACGCACCTCCGCTAGACATCAGAGCCTGCACTGAGACACGCAGTGTTCAGTGAGTCCCCTGGCTCGGTGTATTGGCAGGCATCACCGCATGAGTGAGCAAACCAAGGCCCAGAGGTGATGGAGGCAGCGTTCTCTAAACCAGTCTCCACAAAGCCCTCGTGACCCAGGAGGCGCTGTGAGGTGAGGACGCTTGGCACCTCCCTCTCCCCCGACTCCTAGGGGAAGGAGCCCGTTCTTTACAAACTGATTCCAGCAGCCCACCTCTCACAGCCCTCCCCACTGAAGAGAAGCTTCTTTGCCCCCAAAGAGACTACAGCCATGCAGCCGAGCAGAGACCAGTGGCCCCCAGAGAGGGCACTCTGGGAGTGTCACCTGGCTGCGCCCTGCAGCCCTGCCACCCTGGGCACAGATTTCCTGCTCCTGTTGAGGGGGTGGGGAGAAAGAACCACATGTTGGCACCTTTATCTCAGCTGTTTGTGTCTGAAAGCCTTCCAGGAAGTGAGGAACTGTGGAGGAATTTGCCTTGAAGTGATGTGTCGGAGGGCAGAGGGCCACTGTCTGAGGAGCTGCTGGCACAACTGAACAGGCCTGGGGGCTGCAGAGGCCTGACAGCAGGGCGAGTCCCCTGCCTGCGCCCAAACAGGACGGGCTCAGAGCAGCTCAGACGCCAGACTCTGAGGGGTCAGAGTCAGGCTGATCTTCAGGAGGACTTCCTGTCACTCTGCATCTGTTGATGAAAATCATACTGAGGGCGTCTCAGCGTTCAGAGGCGGGAATACGACCTGAAGAGACATCCCCTTCATGGGGCACAGCCTCTCATCCACACCCGAGAGCCACATCGGAGCCTTGCGGCTACAGACCAGAGAAATTCCCCTCCTAACACAATTTGAAATGTCAGCACATGAAATGACAAGACCCTCCCAGGTTCCAAGACCACACATTTCTCCCTGCAGAGTGAGCACGAAGCCCAGGGGTGCACAGAAATGAGATCAAGACTCACCTCTGCCACTTTCTGTGTGACCTCAGGCAAACGTCTTGCCCTCTCTGTGCCTCAGGCCTGTCATCTGTAAAAAGTGCTTAACAACAGACCCTCTGCCTCCTAGGCCTGCAGGGGCAACACAATGAGATGAGGCCTGGGCACAGACACACAGCAATGCCTGCCGACATCTGTGACTACACAGAGATTGTCACCGTTTTCTGTCTCAAGAGGCTGAACCATCATGAGTCTGGGGATGCTCTGAGCATTTCTGAACTACAAAACCGGACAGTTTCGTACGACTCAGCTTAAATACACTGGGTAAACTGGCCCGTCTTTAAAACCCCTGCCTTTGAACAGGCAGGGGGAGTCTAATATTCCGTCCACATGGCCCAACAATGACAGGCCCCGTGAAGGAAGGCCCGGCATAAATGCAAACACATTTCTTCCACTTGGGCTGTAAAAGCTGAAAATGGCTCCCAGGTGTGAGCCGACACAATCGGCCCAGTCTGCTTTGCAAGGTCACCATGGGGGTCAAAGTCGAGCCGGCCATTTTCGGATTAGGTGCACACGCTGGCAAGCCTTCCCCCGGGGTAAGTGGATTACAGAAGCCACCTGCAGGAAGTGGGCGCGGGGGAGGAGGGGGAGGAAACAGGCCGGCTGGAAGGAGGCTGTGGACATGGGCGGGGGCCAGCTCCTCTCACACGGGAGATTGTGCAACGGACCATGCAGCTCCCCGTCCCTTCCCGGTGCTGCCGGGTCAGCAACCACTTCCCTCCAAGACCATCCACACTGCACCCGCACCCCATTCCCACTGGATCTGGGACTCTATTTAAAGCTTACATGGTCATCAGAAAAAATGAGACAGCAAGGGGGGAGAAAAGAGCCAGACACACCATGAAGGCCAACTCTGGCCAACAGACCCTAAGCTACTGAGTTCCCAAAAAAAGGCAGTGTCTTCTGTGACCAAGTTCCTACTCCATGGGCGCGCCCCTTCCTCCGTTCCCCAGACCCCACAGCTGGAGTTTGCTTCACTTTCTCAGCAAATGATATGCAGATGGACTGCTCATCTGGCTGCCTCGCCACCCCCACTCTCAAAGAGAGAGAGAGAAGAAAAAAATAAGGAAAGAAAAGAGAAGGAAAATGACAAGTCAGGGCTGTGTGTCATTTGGCAGGCTTGCCTCAGAGGCCTCGACGGCTCCTTTCCCAGTGAAAGGCTCCCAGAGACTCCGGGCGAGAGGTGATCCACACTACAGAATCCAGGGGAAGCTTACAGGACAGAGAGCTGCTTTCTCAACTGGGTGTTTAACTTTCTGTTTTGAGGCCCACTGATCATGGGCCTCTGCCTGCTGACAGAAGAAAGAGTGGGGAGCGGAGAGCAAACTCCCCTTAACATGGAACCAGCCATGTCTTATGAACACTTCTCCCACTGCTCCTCCAAGTGGCCAGTGTGCTGGCTGAGCACCGTGCTGCCCCATCCTGAGGCCCATAACCAACGTTCCCATACGGGGGCCGAGAAATGGGATCCACAGAAGGTCACTGCATCTGGGAATCTTCCTTGTCTTGCAGCCCATCAGTGATGGTGGTGAGAAGCCGCTGAGACACTCCCCAAGCCTTGACTGTGTATGGCAACTGCCGGTTTACTCGTTTTTCTCTGCAGCAAGACTGAGTCCCTCGAGGGCAGGGGCTCTAGTGTGCAGGGCACGTTCATCAGCCCTGGGCTCCACGTGGGGCACACGCTGGCACCCCTCTCCTCGGCCTTGCACATGGGCCCTGGGCCCTGACATTCGCTTCCTCCGCTTTCCTTTCAGTTCTTGTACCCACTGACAGCCTGGACGGCAACCTCCCCGGGGCAGAAGACCGGGCAAACAAGAGTCGAGGACTGGGGTCACAGACAACTTGGGAGTGGACAACTCGGTGTGGGCCCCACGTTCTGATCCCCCATCAGGGCCGACAGCACGGCTGTGCTTGTCTTTCAGGTGTTCCTTTTAACTTCCGCCTGGCACAGAGCAGCACCACTCAAGTCTTAGTCGAGGGCAAAGTTTCATCTGATAACAGTGACTGATAATCTGCAGAAAGGTAAGCGGTACTAACAGCAGCTCCCGGCCCGGGCCCTCCTGCCCAGGGACGCAGGCTATAAGGAGGGCTGCAACACTCTTCACCTGGGTGGCAGGTAGGAGCAGGTCTCCTGCCAGGAGAGGGTGCTTGCTGAGTGGCTCCCTGCCTCCCAGGAACTTGAGAAGGTCTGATGGGGAGACCTGTGTGATCACCCGTCAACAGGGAGAGCTGTGCTGCCCACGCCTGCTTGCTGTCCACTGTTCTCAGCACTTTCCTCAGAAATAAATACCTTGCCCCACCGTCCCAAATAAATGCCCGTGCCCACACTGGTGACATGGGGAATTTGTCTAAATAATTTACTGCCCTCCAAAAGCTGAGCAGCTTGGTTAGTAAGGAGTCTCCCACCTCCACCCGTCACTAAAGATGCTCAGGTAGTGATTCTCAAAAGAAGGGCAGGGGTTGCCAGACCAGCAGCATCAGCAACACCCAGGACTTTGTGAGTAGAGCAAATTCTGTAATCACACTGCACCCACACCTGCCGTACCAGAAACTGTGGCTGGGACCCAGCCATCCTATGGTCCAGTGAGCCTTCTAGGCGATTCTGGTAAATGGTCCAGTTTGAGAACCACACAGGTGACGGCGAAGCCACAGTCTCCCAAGGTAATGGGTGTGACATTTTATCCAGAGGAAAGAATTCGTTCACACGCACCCAGAGAACTCTGGACAAGAAAGGCAGAAGGTTAGCACGTCTCTGAAGACACAGAAGAGGAACCGAAGCCCCCGCTTTACGTATATTTTCCTGTCGTGCTGTCTTCTGATGAGGGCCCTGGCTTCCCTTCAGCATCTGGGATCTGAACGGGACATTCACACTTGACTTACAGCCTTTCAAACCAGGGCTTCCCTGGTGGCTCAGATGGTAAAGAATCTGCCTCAATTGGGGAGAACTGGGTCCAATCCCTGGGTTAGGAAGATCCCCTGGACAAGGGGCAAGGCAACCCACTCCAGTATTCTTGTCTGCAGAATCCCCATGGACAGAGGAACCTGGAGGGCTACAGTCCATGGAGTCACAAACAGTCAGACATAACTGAGGGACTAAGCACAATGTTCAGTTTCTCCCTAAAGCATTTCGGTCACTACTAACTCCATGATCCTGATGAGAGTGCATCCAAAAACCCACAGCAAATAAGATGCCAAGAACCCACAGGGGGTTCTTTTACTCCAATGCCCTAGCTGACTGGCCTTCCTTCACCAGCAAGGTTAAACTAGGTTATTATTGCAGGACATGGTTCAGAAGCAGAAATAGGGGGAGAAAACTGCCCATTTTCTCTTAAACTTGGTTCAGTCCACTCTTAACCTGATGATTCATGGATGGTCCAGCAAGTTCCCCCAGAGGAAGGATGGGTAAGCCTTCACCTTGGGGAGAATTCTGATGTCCGCCTTACACAAACGTGTACTCCCCACAGGTCCACCTCTGTAACATGATGTAAAGAGCTCCACCATCCAAGGTTACCAGTCAACTTTTTAAGACAAGCTATGATTTCACACTTGGGGGAAAAACATCATGGTAAAAAAAAGATTTCATCATCAACTATTATGTCTACAAATGATGACCTTCTTCCAGGTGAAGCAACAGAGAGAAAGTTTCAAGGGCAGCAGAGTAAAGGAAAGGCAAGAGGCCTGAACTCAAGCTATACCCACACATGGCTTTAGCAATGCCCAGAAACTATTTATTACTCAGTAAAACTTCACCTGATTACTAACAGTCTCCGCTCAGGTCCCAAAGCCTAGCCGAATTTTCTGAAGAGGAGTCCGGGGCTCCTTTCTCCCTGGCTTCTGGGCTGGGCCCTCAGAGACATGGATTCCAGCACCGGGAAGCAGCCTGGTCCTCACCGCTTTGCGTTAAGGCTCTCGCTTTTCAATTACTCTTTAATGTGACCTCATCTGCCCATGATCCAGCCCCTTTCTTCTAGAGGGTTTGCTAGGCAGAGGGAGAGTTAAATATCACCACTGATTTTACGTCCACAGCAGACCTGGCCCAGAAGAGTTCGCTCCATCCTTCCCAGCCTTGGGGTCCCTCAGCGCCACCCAGCCCTCCTTCCATCTAACTGGCTCCAAGTGGGGTCACAGACAGGACAGCAGGTTTTGTCCCTTCCAGGTTTTATTCTCTGTAACTAACAGTAAAGTAATGCTAAATGCTCCATGCCTTTAATCAGTTTTTCTTCAGTTAAGAGGTCACGGCAAAATACACAACTGCATAGTTCATTCTGCTTCTGATATTTTTATTTAAATGATTCAATTCTAAGTCTTCCAGGCACATTTGCTAACAGGAGAGAAAAATACTTTACTCAAAAGAAGAAAATAAAAGATGAGTTTTCAGGAAGCTGAGAGGGTGGGGATAGGGGAGGTGATTGCTTAAGGAGTAGGGGTATTATTTCGGGGTGATGACAACGTTCTGAAATTAGATGGTGGTGAGGGGTGTGTTGTGTTTGAGGATGTACACCTGAAATTTGTTTAATACAGTGTTTTATGTTAGTTTTCTCTCAATTAAAAATAAAAAAAGCTTTCATGAAAGTTTATTTCCCCCAGATTTGAAGTAAAAGATCAATATTTTGCTGTGTTTTCAAATGCAACATAGACCTAAGGATTTTAACAGCACAATTACAAAGTCACAGGTAACAGTGTTTGAGGAGTCTTAGCCTAGATCGCCTACCTGATCGAGGCCAAAGGAGGGGGAGAGGAAGCCACGAAAACTGGGTAAGGGGCAGGGTCCAAAGCATACCACCAGGAGGAAAAGAAGTTACGTGGACAAAGCTGAGGGCCACATGGCTAACACCCTACAGCTAAAACACACGAAACAAAGCTGCTGGGCTTTACAACTCAAGTTGGTTTTACAGCAAGCATTTTACTCCTAGGGCTGAAGGGGAAAAAAAAAAAATACCACACAGAACCATTTCCACTGGAACCAATCTCCTGAATGATACAAGTGCAGTAACACCACAGGAAAAGCGGAAATTTTTCTTCCCCAGAAATGTCACTTATGCATCACATGAAATTACTATTGCTGTGGGAATTGTAACTTGAGTTTCCTGGACTTCAAATTAGAAAGAAAGAAAGAAAGAACTCAAACGTGAAAATCTACCAGCAGAGTCTGCCCCCACTGAACAAAAGTCTGTTTCTTTTTCTGAGAAGCATTTCATGAAATCTAGCTCCCTCACTCCAACCCAATCCTATTAAAAGCTTTCCTTGAGTTTAATGCTTTTTGGTTATTAAGGACAAATGGCTTTGTCCTTATCTGCAGAACACAATGCAAATAAAAATCTGCTCTTTGACAAATACATTAATTGAATTAGATTCCTTTAATCAGAAATTGTTAACCAACTGAAATTTTCCGGAAGGATTCCAGTTCCCAAAACTTTAGAAAACTCTGTCCTGAGGCCCTAATAGTAAAGCCAGGCTTGAAACAAACCCTTTTCCCCACACAGTCCTCCCAAGTGTGACCTCAGCGAAGCAGGGTGCTGGCATGCGGGTGATGAGAGCTCTGTCATGTGAGCAAGGGACCAGTTACTGACACAGACTCGGGAGACAGGAAACCAACACAGAGATGAAGAGCTGACCTGGACAGGCAAACAAAATCCAGAGGCAAAAGCCCCCAGTCACCAGCGTCTGAACTGAACACCACAAAACTGCTACCTGTCCTAAAAGACATAAGGCAGCAAGAGCAGCTATGGGACGGCAGGGTCGGTGTTTCTTTTGTGACATTATTGCCTCGACTCTCAGTTTCCTGGTCATGGAAGGGATATAAAAGCTGCAAGTGCACTTTTGTGAGTATTTCAACCCCTTCATCCACCAGATGAGGAAGAAGCACCTTGTCCCTGCTCACAGTATCATCAGAGATACAGCTGGATATTTGCCTGGTCCCCCTCTTTCCCCTGACCCACCTGCCTACAGCCTTGTCCCCAGAAAGTGGTCCCAGCTCCTCAGCCATGTGGTCCCTTGGCAAGTTCTGATTATTTATTACCTCCTCCTCCTGCCCAGGAAGGGGAGAATCTGGAGACTATAAGGGCTACCAAGGTGAATGCTGATTAAGCTAACTGACCTATCACGTCCGCAGTATGTCAGGAACCTCCCACATGTGATGGCATCGAGTCTTTCCCAGGTCACTCTGGGCTCCAACTGCAGGGACACAGAGGTTCCTACTACATGTTTGTTGAATACATGACACCTTTTACTGCTATTCTTCTGAAAAACCACAAACACACCAGCAAAACTTGCCCTTCAAAGCCTGAATAGTGGACTCCCCAGGTGGTTCAGTGGTAAAGAATCCACCTGCCAATGCAGGAGACACGGGTTCAATTCCTGATCTGGGAGGATCCCACGTACCGTGGAACAGCTAAGCAAGCCCATGCGCCAGTGCTCCAGAGCCCAGGAGCTGCAACTACCGAAGCACGTGCCCTAGAGCCCGCACTCCACAGCAAGAGAAGCCCCCAGTGAGAAGCCTGTGCACCGCAACTAGACCATAGTCCTCGATCACTGCAACGGAAGAAAAGACTCGGCAGCGACCAAGACCCAGCACAGCCGTAAATAAATAAAAAAAATAAACCTTTAAAACAAACAAACAAACAAAAAAACCCAGCCTGAACTGTTGGAATTATCAACAGTGGATGGCTGGATGGATGGAGATGCGAGGTGTTTTCCCTTAGAGGTCAGGGTGAGAAAGTCACATTCATCTGCTGTCCACTCTCCCCTGCTCTTTGCTCAACTCACTTAGGAAATACAGGAATGCATGAAGGAAGACAGCAAATTTATCTATAATTCTGCTACTGTGATGTCATGCTGCTAGCCTGACTCTCAGGCAGTAAATCCACGAGTCTAAGATCGGGGAACACAGGCCCTTTAGACAGAAGGAAGGTCAAGACCATTCAGCATCTGTCATTTCAGAGAATTCACTGACCAAGTTACATGGAGCCCAGCTTCAGGCCAAAGGGAGTATCTGCCAATATAAACCTGCATTTTCCAAACTGAATCAGAATTGGGAGGGAGCCTTTTTGTCTTTTTCCTTCCTACTTTACATATTTTAATGCTGTCTAATGGAATAGCAGGAACAAGGCCAACCAGCCCCCCTGCTTCAGACACCTGGGCCAAGGAACAGAAATGTATTTTTAGTCAGCAGAGCAAGGAGTGATTCACAGCGCCACAGGCCTCAGGGCAAACAGGGGGCCCTGCCCGTCCTGGCACGGGGCGGGTCACAGTCACCTGCCACGCTCCTGCCCCCGTGTGGGGGAGAAAGGAGCCATGCATGGGCATGCGTGTTCAGTCTCTGTTCACCGCTCTACTGCGCAACTTACAGGAGCTCAGGCAGCCTCAGTTTCCTGTCTGGTAACATAAAGATGATCTCTGTGGCCTGGGCTTCCCAACCAAGTGAAGAACAAGGGGTGGGGAAGCCGTGCTTCTCAACCTTGAATGAATGGGCCAATGGCCAGGGGCGCCGGTGAAAATGGCTTCTGACCAGCAGGACTGGGATGAGGCCTGGGAGTCTGCATTTCTAACGAGCTCAGTACTGACAGCACAGTGCTGGGCCAGGAACAGTCCTTTAAATAGCAAGGCATTAGAAGCATCTTCCGGTGTGTTGCTCTATAAGCATACCAGGGATTGACATGTCCTTAACTGGCCTCAGGTATGGATAACTCATTTAACCAGCAATGAAACACCTTCCAGATGCTAGAACACCATGGGCCAAACAGCTGCAACAAGAAAATTAGATCCCTGACTGATCATCTTGGGACAAAGAGCTATATGCATCATTCCAGCACTCCACAGGTACAAGAAGTGACTCGCAGACCCTGTGGTCCTATAGGTGAGATCACGCCAAGGCCCAAGGGGCCAGGTGACAACTAGCCAGCAGCCAGCAGCCGCTGCCACCCGTCGAACACCTATTCTGCTTGTGCAAGACATTAGGAGTTTCCTGCACCTCATGCTCCCCTCGAACTTTGGACTCACTGCCCCTATGTGTACAAACACAAGGGGAACAGGAACACATCCTGTAGATGAGGAAAATGAGGTTCAGAGAGATGAAGCTGTCTGTTCAGGACACAGGGCTGGGTCACAATTCTAAGCCCCTGCTCCCCAACCCCACAACACCTGGAAAAGGGTTAAAACCAAGACTGTTTTCCCAAGGCTGGGCCATCTTCTGAACACAGGCCCTGCAGCCAGGAAAACCCGGAGACCTGTAAGACGCACTAGTTATCGGACAGATGAAGCCTTCTCCCCAAGTCACTCTGCTCGGGTCAGTGTCAGAAAAGATACCTCCAGGTGATCGGACAAGTTATAACACCAGCAAAATCACCATCAAATAAAAATTAGCAGGCCTGGAGTGGAAACAGGAAATTTGGCATGAAGAGGGAGGTGCTCTGCTGGGGAAGCTGCCAATAAAAGCTGGTCTAGAAAATAACTGGACTTGTGACTGTTGTATCTGGAAAGACCTCTGGGTGAGTTTCAAACAAGTGAGCACCTCCGTCTGACTGCTGGAGAAGTGGGGTAACTGACAGTACTTAACTCCCCCACAGGGTGCTTCTCGGCCCCAACAATGACATACCCAGGGCATCTCCCTTTCTTCCTCACTGAGGTCCCTTTATTCCCTTTCTCATTTCCACTGCGTTGTCTATAATAGCCGACAGGTTTTATGCTGTGTAACACTTGACCATGACAAAGAAATCCTTATTTTTATGCTAATCTCAGAAGCCTGATGAGTTGTTTTTTTTTTTAAGCCCTGAAAGTGAGCTGAGTCACATTATCAAAGTTACTGCTACAAAGATGAGCCTGCTGTCTCTTCATTGATACAGTGTTCTTTAAGTTCAGTTTAGGCACTCAAACTGCCAGCTTATCCATTAGGAACAAGACATTTGATACCCCTGGGTATTAAAAAGATAATTTCCTGCCAAGCTAGAGATGAGGCAAAACTTCCAGTTTTTAATTCTACACACCCCGAAACAGCAAGCAACACATTTGTCATGATCACTAGAGGTACATGGAGTAAGACCATTTTTTCCAGTGAGCCCAGGAAAATGAGTTTCCCTGATACCCAATGTCAGCAACATGATACCATGGCCTCCCCACACGGCCCAGGATCTCCCAAATGGTACCACTTACAAAAAGAGAGAGACTATATGAGATGAGGCACTGCCCAGGGATGGTATGGCTGTCAACTCATTGTTATTGAGGTACCTGTAATGACAACAAGAAGAAATGAATCAGTTAAATCATTAAAATTAGTCATATGAAATTACAGATATACAAGGACGTCGTAAAAAAATGGCCATGGGCAAACTGCTATGCTGTAACGCTGAATACGAGAATCTAAACGCAAGTTTTTAATAGGAGAGAAGTTATGCCAGGTCATAAACACTACGTACCACACTCATAGTTTAGGAATAAACACACCCAGGACACGTCCCCTGTCCTCTAGGAGCCTCCACTCTAGCTCAGAAATCAAGACTAACAGACAAGGGACTCTGAACACAGGTGGAGATGCACGAAATGAAACAACAGCTCCCCAGGACCATCACTGAGAGCGCTCCTTGGGGGCTGAAGGATCAGAGCCCACTCCAACTGGGATGGAGTTGCTTTGTGCACGTCCATGACATGGCTCTGCCCTCACCAAAGGGCTGTGCGGTTGCACCCAGCGCCACAGATTCATGCCCTCCTGTGGGGGGTTCCTGGTGCTGGAGACACATGAACCAATGACTAGTTCTTGGAGGTTCTTATCTACTTGCAATTCCAGCTTCTCTGAACTCTGATGAAGCCTCCAGACGTGTCTTCCATGAATATATCCATATACACACATACTTTTTCACACAGACAATCTGAAAATCTGCAGAACCAGAGATGCTCCCCAAGCTCCCTTCCCGCTTGAATATTCTATATCTGTACTTCCATAATTCTCAACTCTTAACGGGAGGGGAAGCCCAAAAGCCAGAACACAGCTCGCCTGGGCCATCCCCAGAGGCTCTGGAATCCAGCTTCCTTACATGGATGTGTATTTCCAAATTGGGGAAGAGACTTCAAAATCAGATTTGCAAAGTGAGCCCTGAAATCCTTAGGGTAGCCAAAGCACGGTGATCAGGCTTTTTGACGGGGGATGGGCTGGAAAGAAATGGTATCTGAGATGCAGAATCAAGGATAATGCTGGTTTATCTTATTCTTGTTTTTTTACACAATATGTCTTACACAGAGCATCCAGTTACGGTTTGAGGACAAGGCCACTGAAATGACAGCTGTATTCATACAAGTTTACAACGAGTATTTGCTTAATAGAATAATCTGGTTGTCTGCCATCTTTTATAGAATGAATGGGGAGGGGGAGGCAAAGGCCTTGAATTATCCCTTTCGCTTTCTCCAGTGCCAAAGCTGGTTAGAGATGAAGCCTGGCAATTACTGGGCTGAGGGACACAGAATGTCTATTTCAACAGCTTCATGACTGAAGCATCTGGCGGAGAGAAAGCAGATCTGTACCACGTGGCAAAGCCTTTCTCCACTTAAAGGGCCCTTGTTTGTGTGCTGAAGTAGACGATTAATTACTTTAACAGTCTCTTATCTGACTGCCCCTAAAGCAGACTGCTTCTGCTTCACCTTTTATCTATCCACCCCTGCTGTGATCCGTTTCCCATCTTGGTACAGGGATGCTGAAAACTCACCATCTGTTGGAATCTCTACTAATAAATTTTCACAGTACCATAAATGTACATATTCCTCGATGAGATCCTCAGATCTTACCAGGGCAAGGAAAGCTAAGGTCAAGGGCCTGTTGCCAAGAAGGCAGCTTGCTTACGAACTCTTCATTTCTTAAGAGATTTATTCTAAAACACATATGCTTGGCGGGGGGGTGTCAGAATAATAATAACAGCAGCTAACTTACTGAAGGCTTATTATATGCCAGGCCTGACTCTTGAAGGCTTTTCAATATATTAATCTGTCCTTAGAGCCCTACTAGGCAGGCCCCATTAACATTTCCATTGTACCAATGAGGAAACTGAATCACTAAAATGTTAAGTAATTTAACTGAGGTCACCAGCAGTAAAAGGCAGTGGCCCTGGGGGTCAAGCCCTGAAGTCCAGGTTCTTAACCGTTACTTCCATTTATTTATAGGTGCAGCAGCAACTCTACAGCATTATGTAACTGCATTGTCAGACTCTGGGTTCAGAACCAGGCGCTTGTACTGTTCTCTACCTCACAGGTGAGGTCTCTAAGTATAAGTCACCATCCTAAGGTGACAGAGAGAGAGGCCTGGACAAGAGGTGAACAAAGTACAAGTGCCAGCCACGGGAGAGCCACAGCTGAAAAGGCTAGCAGGCAGAAAGCTTATAGCCTCATAGTAACATGGTAGCTGTCTTTCAGTTGTCAGTAAGGACTTCTCTGCAGGAGAACTCTGGCTGATTGAGTTTGGTCTCGGGCCACCCTGCTGCACACACAACAAACTGCTCCACCCAACTCCTAGGAATGATAACTGAACAAGGAAAGGGGGCATCGTTAGCGTATCTCAAATCGTGACCAAAATGCTGGAAGCAGAGCGTGCAGGTGTGGCTGACAGCGCTGAAGGTACACAGGGCATTTCAGGTTTGGATCAGCAGCCGGGAGTCAACAAGATGAGGCAGAAATCGCAGGCTCTGATCAGCAGGGCTGCTGGATTTATTAAAAGGTCAGAGGGAACATAGAGGAGAAGATCTGCAAGGCTAGCTTACTTCTCGATCATTTCTACTTCAAAAGAAGGGCAAGTAAACCTCAACCAGCTCCTCCACCACTGGCTCTCTGCTCGCTCTGTCCCTTGTTGAAACCAGAACACTACCCTCAGAAGGCAACAAAGGCCCAACTCCCGCTGAGACACGACCAACTTGCCAGCCTGAAATAGAGACCAGTCAAAAATAGCACCACCTCCAGAGCCAGCCGAAGAAGGGCCTCGGGACATTCGGCACAGTCTCCATGTGTAGGGATGCTGTCAGAATTTAGGACTGTGTTTGATGAAATCTTCTGAATATCTAGGGCTGTGCAGTCTTTCCCCCCTTCTCATTCCCTCCAAATCTGCTTCCATTCAAAGGCCCTAAAAATTCTTCTTAAATATCTGGCTTCTATAACTGAAACTTTTCCTGATGATTTAGGACCAAGAAATGCTCTGGAAGCATCAGACCGTGAACAATGGCCCAGCCCTGCAGCTGGGAAAGGTGTGAAAAAGGCATGGGGTGGGATGGCGGGAGAGCTTTGCATAGACCGCCTCCCCATCCCCCCATTCCCCATCCCACTCTTGGGGCAGAACCTGGACGTTGGCCTTTCCCAGCCTACTGGGCCCCCTCAGCTCTCTCTCTCTGAAACTTCCATTTACTGGACTTGGTGAAAGGAAGTTTTCACATCATGCAAGATGCAGAATGTTAAAAAGGATGCTTCAGAGAACTTTTATTACTGACTGCCTCAATCAAATCAGGCATCAACAAACAGTGAAAAACAAACCCACAGGATCACTTCGAGTTATAGCCCTTTCTGTTTTTTAAAAACTGTTTGGCTCTACTTACTTACTGAATAGCTGATATAAGTACACAGTGAAATTCCAAACTGTTTCAAAAAAAGAACACCAGGAATATATATTGAAAGCCACCACTGCCCCCGCCCCGCCCCCTGGTTTGCCTCCAAGAGGAAGCTCCAGCTGCAGGCCGCTGCAGATGAACACACGGTTTTCTTCCTCACAGATGCCTGTGTCTTACACAGACTATTCTGCGCCAGTTTCCCCTTAGTAATAGATCTTGGGGATCTCCCTAAATCTTTTAACCAGAGGTGAAGTGCTCCTCTGCTACGATGAATGATATGAATGAACCACGACTGATGTAGTTGATTCACTAATTTTCTAGACACTGGTTGTTTCCAAACACAAAGTGAGCTGCCGTTAATATGGGTCAAAGTTGGGCTGGGGGGTGCCATATCAGTTCGTTTTGTTTCTGAAGTGGGAGAAAGTCAGCAGTAGCAGGTAGGAGCCACTGTGGAGTTAGGACCACTTCATCAATAGCCGTTATCAGCGCTTTCAGCTACTCGAGAATAAGGCAGACTACGTTACCAACTTTGGCAAGACTTACAGTTTGCATACCAGCTGGACAGGTACGGGTATTTCAGTATCATGACACAGAATACAGTTCCTCTAAATCAACACTTAGAAACGACAATAAAGGCAAACACTTAGCTCTGTGTGCCAGGCTCTGTGCGGAGGATTTTCCGTGCCATGTGTCACTGAATAACATGTCAGCCCTTGAAGCAAGGCACTAATTCATCACCTCACGTTAAAAGAAGAGACTGAGACCACGTTACCGCACAGCAGAGCAGGGATTATTAGGAGGAGATGATACAGTTCAAATGTTTAAATCAGACAGACCCGGGTCCATTTAACCCTGAGCTAATCCCATACCAATCAAACGGCCTTCAGTGGGTCACTGAACCTCACTGCGCCTTAGCTTTCTTCTCCACCAAATGTGCAAAGGACAAGCCCCAACTCCATACAGTTTTGGCAGGATCTGGCTGAAATCACTAAATCTAACAGCCCAGGAGAGAGCCAGATATATAGTAAATGCTTAACAGGTGGTGGTGATTCACAGCCAAAAAGCAGTGCCTCAAGTGACACCCCCTTATGATTTCAACCCTCCCCTGAAACACACTGCACACACGCGCACACAGGGGCAGCAGAAGCCTGGGCCACCACAGGGCGAGCCATAAATACCCAAAGGCAGGCACGCTCAGCCTTTCTCGGCGCCTTCAGAACCTTTTAGGTCAACGGCCCTGGAAAGCACACGGCAGCACCCACGTTAGGCATTCCCGGGCCAGGCAGCAGTAACGCGATCCGAGCGCAGTTCTGAAGGAGGACGGTATAAATAGCCCCTCTTATTAATAGAGGAGCCTCGCAGTCCAGGACTCCTGGCTGGAGGCTCTCCCTGGTGGGCTTTCCTCAGCGCTGCGGGCAGTGACGACCATGTGGTCTGGCGGCAGCTGCGCCAACATCCTCAGGTCCTCCGGGGGCCCCCAACCGGCTCGCTTTCTCTCTCCAACTGGCCCACGATGCTCTGCGGTTGCCGGCCTCCAAAATAAAACCACTGCTAAACCACCGACCACGGCTTTGCCAGCCTGTGGTTCCCCTCGTGCTGAGGTTTCCAGACTCAAGTGGTGGCTGGTGGCTGTGCAGGTTTCAGGAGAACTGACAGCCCCTGGAAGACCCAGTTAATTTAGAAGCACTGTGCCCACTGTGATTTTTTTTCTTTTCTTTAATATTCTTCTCCATCTCCCCACCCATTGCTCCTCACTGCCTCTTCCTGCCTGCACGATGTATTAGGATTCCCTTCAGGAAAGGACTGGATCTTTATCAATGACAAGTTCCACTGCTCTGGGCCCTGGGAATTTGTGTCATCCATCCCACAGTATGACACTGGGCACCAGGGGTAGTCATGCTGGTAAAGGGTTCACCCTATCAGCCCCCAAGGATTTGTATCTTAACAAGCCACCCAGCTCAGTGGCGGGGTGGGGGGGTTGTGGAGGGCAGCTCTGGGATTCTCAAAGTAGTAGAAGATAAATAATATACAGTGTGCCCCTGGGCTTCACAAGTGTCTCAGTAGTAAAGAAACTGCCTGCCAGTGCAGGAGACACGGGTTCAGTCTTTGGGTCAGGAAGATCCCCTGGAGGAGGAAATGGCAATCACTCCGGTATTCTTGCCTGAAAAATTCCATGGACAGAGGAGCCTGGCGGACTATCGTCCACGGGGCCGCACAGAGTCGGACATGACTGAGAGACTGAACACACAGCATAGAGCCTTGCCCATGTACAATGCTCTGGAAATCAGATCCAATGCATAGTTACTGTATTTGTAACTGGATAACACGTCACTACGCCCATGTTCCAGAGGCAGCACAGAAGGAAGTACCTTGCCCGGGGACTCAGTCCTGGTAAGGGGCAGAAGCAGGACTCCAAGCCAGGTTTGCCTACTACCAAACTCACATCCTCCCAGTACACGACACTGTACTCACAAGGAGTGATCCCTCTCTTTACAACTCCCACGCCTGGGAAGGCTGTGCTGCCATGGAGAGTCTGGGATAGGAGTGAGACCAGGGACTCCAGGCCTCACTCCCTCATTTACTAGCTACGCAATTGCAGCCAGGTTCCCAAGCTCCGCTCCACAACTGTCTGAAAATGTAGAAATGACCATAAGGAGCGGAGGGCTTTTTATTAGCACAGTAGCCAGCTACGGTCAACTTTCCTGAGTGCATTAGCTGGAGGAAGAGAAGACACACCCAGTAGAGAGAGGGTAGACGACGGGGTCGAGAAGTCTCACCCTGTCCCTGAATCCAACAGGAGCTCAGGGGAAGGAAAAAAGCCAGAATGTGAAGGGAGAAGGGAAGGTGGGCTTGGACGAGGTGATGTGGGTTTGGACAAAGAGTCTGGAGGAATCAGAGGAAATACTAAGTACCTCGATAGAGAAGACCAATGCAGCAAGGGTGACAGAGGAGATTAAACACTGGACTTTCCATCCTTTTAAAATCTTGGGTGGAAGGCTGCAGGTTAAGAAGAGGGGTTGGGGGGTGAAGACAGTGCAGCTTCAGGCTTAAATACACAGCGCAGAAAGTGAAGAGGAACTAAAAAGCCTCTTGATGAAAGTGAAAGAGGAGAGTGAAAAAGTTGGCTTGCTGCTGCTGCTGCTGCTGCTACTAAGTTGCTTCAGTCATGTCTGACTCTGTGCAACCCCACAGACGGCAGCCCACCAGGCTCCCCTGTCCCTGGGATTCTCCAGGCAAGAACACTGGAGTGGGCTGCCTCATCTCCTTCTCCGACGCATGAAAGTGAAAAGTGAAAGTGAAGTCGCTCAGTCGTGTCCGACTCTTCGCGACCCCATGGACTATAGCCTACCAGGCTCCTCCGCCCATGGGATTTTCCAGGCAAGAGTACTGGAGTGGGGTGCCATTGCCTTCTCCCAACATTCAGAAAACTAAGATCATGGCATCTGGTCCCATCACTTCATGGCAAATAGATGGGGAAACAGTGGAAACAGTGTCAGACTTTATTTTTCTGGGCTCCAAAATCACTGCAGATGATGACTGCAGCCATGAAATTAAAAGACACTTACTCCTTCGAAGGAAAGTTATGACCAACCTAGATAGCATATTAAAAACAGAGATATTACTTTGCCAACAAAAGTCCATCTAGTCAAGGCTATGGTTTTTCCAGTGGTCATGTATGGATATGAGAGTTGGACTGTGAAGAAAGCTGAGCGCTGAAGAATTGATGCTTTTGAACTGTAGTGTTGGAGAAGACTCTTGAGAGTCCCTTGGACTGCAAGGAGGTCCAACCCATCCATCCTAAAGGAGATCAGTCCTGGGTATTCATTGAAAGGACTGATGCTGAAGTTGAAACTCCAATACTTTGGCCACCTCATTCGAAGAGCTGACTCACTGGAAAAGACCCTGATGCTGGGAGGGATTGGGGGCAGGAGGAGAAGGGGACGACAGAAGATGAGATGGCTGGATGGCATCACCGACTCGATGCATGTGAGTTTGGGTGAACTCTGGGAGTTGGTGATGGACAGGGAGGCCTGGCGTGCTGCGAATCATGGGGTCGCAAAGAGTCAGACACGACTGAGTGACTGAACTGAACTGGAAATCAAACAGATTTGAGTTCAACTCTCAGCTTTCCTGGGGCTGAGATTGTAAAGAATCCACCTGCAATGTGGGAGACCCAGGTTTCATCCCTCATTTGGGAAGATCCCCTGGAGAAGGGAATGGCAACCCACTCCAGTACTTTTGCCTGGAGAATTCCATACACAGAGGAGACTGATGTGATATAGTCTATGGGGTTGCAAACAGTTACACTCAATTGAGTGACTAACACTTTTCTCAGCTTTACCAACCAGGTGACGCTGAACAGGTTTATTTAATCTCTCAGAGCTTCCATTTCCTCCTCTGTAAAGTGGAGAAAATGACTGTAAAGAAAAGAATTTAAATCACACAGAGCTGGTGTCAGGATGAAATGAAGCCGTCTTCCTCTAAGGCTGAGTGGTGTTACTGTCATTGCTGTGCTGTTGTGATTCGGGAAATTTATTTTTAAGACTAACCGGCATCCCCAGTGAAGGACAGGTGCAAGTCAGATGCTCTCCGTTCTAGATCTGGGTGGGGATTAAGTTCCAAAAAAGCACCAAGTAAAAGGGGGATTAAAAGCCACAGGTCAAGGGAACCAAACCAATTGAAACTGGATGGCTGTTTGGGGAAGAAACAAATGGAAAGAGAGAGCTAGAGAGAACACAGCAAAGGCTCACGGGAGCATCAACTGTGCCCCCAATCTATGGCGGGGCTGATGACATTGGATCCACAACATAACATGACCCCCAGGGCCCCATGGGACCCAGGCCCTGGCCACACACCCCGCCCTCATGCACACCAGGCACAGTGGCCCTCGTCCTGGTCCTTCTTTGAGGGCCTTGTCTTCTATTTGCAGCTCATCCTGTCCACACCACTCACATTTTCTTGACCTGCCTGTCAGTCACCACCCTGAGCACTCCAGCTCCATTATTACCTCTCTAAAATCAAAGGAGAAAATCCTCCCCTGACCCTGTTCTAGGCCCCCCAAACACGTATGACTAGTGAGTCTCCTGGCTTCCTTGTTCCCCACATGTCTTTCCCTTTTTTAACGTGGTTCTGTGACAGGCGAGGCTTGTCTGAGGTGCCAGGATTGTGGGAAACGGGAAGAGCATTCAGGGGGCTACCAAGAAAACTACGAAGCCAGAGTAAAGACTATCTGAATGTAGCACTTTTAAAATTCGAAAGTGAATGCAAAACAACACTCATTCAGAGCAGAGTATGTAAGTTTTCAAACCAAGATATGGTTAGCAACAGAGCCCTGTCAAGCCAGACAGGAGCCTAGGGCAAAAGGAAAAATAATCAGTTAAGCTGATTCAGACTTTACTTAAACTTTCTGTACTTTTTTCATCATGGATTAGTATTATTTTATTATTTGGCATTCATTTTTCTTTTTTCAAATACTGCATTAAGGTCCTTTATCTTAAATGCTTAACTTTTTTTTAGAAGCCCCTTCAATCCTGCACCACTGGCAAATGCCTCTTACCTAACCCTTCCCTAGCTCTGTCTGTCTGCCTTATTCAGTCCTGTGCCCCCAGCAGCAGAGCAGCGCCTGGCACATAGGAGGTACTTGAGGAAATAGTGAATGAAAGCCTGAATGATGCCCTAAGAAATAACATGATTTTTGTTTTGTCCAATTCGAAAAGAAACCACTAAGCTCTGAGACTCAGCACACAGAAGTTGAATACAGTAACCACAAGTGGTTAAAGACAGCCTGGATTAAGGGAAAGCACTGGGTTATGGCCCAAACTGGCTCCTTGATGGGCTGGGTTTATCATTTCAGGTGGCTGTGGTGGGCTGCCACACCCCCACAAAATTCTTAGGCTGAAGTTCCAGCCCTCAGTACCTCAGCTTGTGACCATATGTGGAGAAAGGGTTTTTAAAGAGGTCATATGGATGGGTTCTAATCCAGTATGATTGGTGCCCTTTTGACAGGAGGACATTTGGACACACAGAAGAGGCACCAGGGAAAGGAAAGGCCATGGCAAGAGGTGGCCAGGAAGGTGGCCATCTGCAAGTCAAGGAGAGAGGCCCCAGAGGAAACCAACCCTGCCAGGACCTTGATCTTGAACTTCCAGCCTCCAGAACCCAGAGAGAATAAGTTGCTATTATTTAAGTCACCCAGTCTGTGGTCTTTTACTAAGTAAACTTGCATAATGACCCACTTCCAAACTAGTCCAAATCACTATGACCCTATGGAAAAATAAGGGCCCTGGACAAAGTATTTCCAAGCGTCCCTTCCAACTCTCATCTTCCTTTAACTTGGGAAGTTGGAACCTTCTTTAAACAGACCTGGAAATCATAAACAGCATTTTGGAGAATCTGGAGATGGTGGTAGAGAACACAAGTATTTAACAAATTGCATCATCTGATTAAATTTCCTTTAGATAAACCCTCAACAATGGGATCAAAAAATAATAAACAAGGATTTTTTTTTTATCAGTTACATGTAACAAGTAAAATATATAAAGCACTTAATGTCTACTAAAAATAGAGTAACAACAGGAGCGAATGGGTGAATGATTTATGAAATATTCATGTATAAGTAGCTTTACATAAAAATTGAAATGGGATAGTAAAAATCTTTTAATTTACATGACAAAGTATTCACAAATGTAAGGAGAAGTAAGAAACAGATGTAAAACCATGGTATAAATACAGTTTGATTCCAAAATTTTGTGTAGAAGTATATATTTTTCACTAAGTGTCCACAATGTTTAGCCTTGGGTGATAATACTGGTGATTTTAATTTGTTTTACATATTTCTACAGTTGCCAAATTTTCTGCAGTGGGTATGCATGACTTTTCTTTGAAGTCCCTGTGGAACTAAAATCCTGAATAACTCTAACATTCACGTTAAAAGCAGAATTCCTCACATTAAAAAGAGGAAGAAAAGACTGAGGCCTGACTTAAAGGACATTGCAAGGGACAGCAGACCTGGCGTTCTAAAGACAGTAATGTCTAGTTCTGTTTGGAGGTCGGGAGAGAAAAATCAGCCTTCTTATCCATTTCCCTATACCTTGGATTCCTGGGAAAGAGAAGGGGTGGGCCGGCTGATTTGCGCCAGCAGAGCAGGCTGCTCTAGTGCCCTGGGGACTGGGGCAAGTACCAGCCAGGTGTGTTAGCCCCCTGGGCCCCCAAGGCTTTCCACAAGCCTGTACAGTCCCCGTGGGCATGTGATTTCCAATAAATTCACACCTGCTGGACACGCCCATCACTGACTGCCCAGGAAGAAGAGAGGGGCTTCAGTAAAGGAGTGCTACGTAGGCAGGACCTTTTGTCTCCAACAGCCCCCAGAAGATGTCCCCTCTCACAAGGTTCAGACTGCTGATCCAGGGGAAAGAGTGGCGCTGCCACAAGAGAGGGTCTTCCCCAGGAGCTTGCCATCCTGCCCACCAACCCCCCAAAGTTTGAGGAAAAGCACTCACACTTCTTGTAGATTCGGCAAGTCTTCAAAACCAGCAGGATCAATCTCAGAAAGTTTGTTGTAACTCAGGTTTCTGGAAAAAGGAGAGCAAAAAAACAAAGAAAAAATTCAGTCAATACTCCCAAATTTAGGAATCATCTACCCATCCCTCCCCAGGAGGAATAATCCCTCTTACTCATAACTGCCCCCATCTCATGTACTATTTTAAGTAACCCTGGTGGCTCAGAGAGTAAAGAATCTGCCTGCAATGCAGGAGACCAGGGTTCAATCCCTGTGTCGGGAAGATCCTTGGAGAAGGAAATGGCAACCCACTACAGTATTCTTGCCTGGAGAATTCCATGGACAGAGGGATTCTGTGACCACCATGCTGGTCCAAATGCCTGGCATCCTATCAAATGGCATTTTGAAAAATTACTGTTTTACTAAGGCATCAAACACTATTTAGAAGCAGTAAAGGGAGTCTGATCCTTCACTGACTAAAAATCAGTGGTCCCCAACCATGGATGACATTTGGCAAAGTCTGTAGACATTTCTGGTTGTCACGACTGAAGGGAAGAGGAGGGGAGGATCCTACTAGCATCTGGTGGGGAGAGGAAAAGGATGCTGCTAAACAACCTCCAAAGGACAGGATAGCCCTTAAGGACAGATCCAGCCTTCACTGCTAACAGTAACATTCAGAGGTTGAGAGACTTTGGTCTAAACAAAAACTTCAGGATCAACACTCGCTCGCATGTATAGTTAAAGTTGAAAGGACTATTTAATAAGTGAGCAATGTAAGATCTTAATCATAAGGTTTATATGAACATGGCATTCCTACCATCGATGAACAAATATTTCAAGTGATAATCATGCCAGAGAGGAGCAGTGTCATAGGAAATCTCGTTGGTGTGAACCAAAGCCTCACATGCCAGCAGCGTTCTCAAGACGACAGCGTCTATCACATGACTCAGAATTACATCCCTCTCCCCTTCAGCCCATCTGTGACCCCATTCTCAGAGGGAGACAAGGACCAAGCAGGGCAATGTTTGATCTGCTGAGCTTCCCAGAGCACACCCTCAACCCAGACCAGCTTGATCTTTCAGGAACAGAATCCACACAGATGTGGTCCACACAGGCCCTTGCTGTGCCTCACTCTCTGCCACCAAAATACATCCAATCCTGTGTGCGCCAAAGGAGCTGGCTAACATTTTTCATCTCAGCTATTAATTCCATTGCCATTACTGCCAATTAACAAGTACTACGAATCGAGAGTTCAAAGTCTCTTAAGGGGCCCAGTATCACATTAAGTGGCAACTTTCTTTTAAGCTTCCTCCAGAGACATTCCAATCAATACTAAGCCAGAGCTGAGAGCCATTTCACTGGCAACTCAAGACATTTATCTAAATAAAAGTCAAACCACCCTTGAAATTAATGGTACATCTGTGTTCGGGGCACAGCCTGAATTAAAAGCAATTTGTCCAGGGATTATGTTACCATAAAAATTGAAGGTGGTAATTTTTAAACCACCTATTGAAGTCAAGTGTGAGCTTGTCTGTTCTTGGGAGTATTTACAATGAGATACTTAACACAGAAATCAACAGGTTAGACTTGGAACAGAAAATCCACAAATGAAGAGAGGTCTTTCCTATCACAGAAAGGACTGAATGGACTAAAAGTTTCTCCTATGATGAGCATGTTATCATGACAATGTGGGGCAGAAGTCTTGTTTCTGGTTCTACAGGTAGTGTGAGTTGATAAGGACTGTGACATTCATATCATCTCAGGTAATGGGGAGTTGCTAAGCTGGAGCAGGCTTGAGAGAAAGACTCAGAAACCACAAAGCCAAGAGCTGGAAGGGCAAACAAGTGATGCAGGTGGTCACCTGCCAGGTGTGGAATGAGGCTGACACAGCAGTGCCCACTCAACCTGCCTGCCACCTAAAGAGGCCATTTGTACCTGTTTCCCAAAAGAAGGGTGGTACAGACCAGTCTCCTTCATTTTCAAGAAGCCTGAGCTCTGAAATTTTATGTTAAGTCTTTTAAATTCTTTAAATGTATATGTAAAAATCTGGCAGTGCATGTGGACCACATCTCTGCAAACATAAATCTGCAGAACACATTTAAGCAGAGGATCACCATTTTTCAACCTCTGATCTAGTTTCAAAATGAATAACTTGTGGCCAGGGCAGGAGCTGGGGTTCACAGGATCTAGGGCCCAAGCTAGGCCTGGTGGCTCTGTTCTGAACAATCTGAAAGGAAATCACTTCCCTCAATCCCTGAGCCAGAAAAGTCCAGATCCTTTAGGAACTCAGGATTAGAATAAAGACATTTAAAATCACAACTCTCCTTGGTCTCTATTTTTTCCCTTAAAGAGCACACACAATTTATTTACATTTCAAAAACGCTGTATCTAGTGTTATATTTAAAACAGATGGCCAACAAGGACCTACTGTATAACATAGGGAACTCTACTCAATACTCTGTAGTAACTTGTAAAAGAATTTGAAAAAGAATACATATATGTATATGCATAACTGTAACATATGAATTACTCTGCTGTACACCTACCTGCAACTAACACAACATTGTTAATCAACTATACTCCAATACAAAATAAAGTAAAAACAAAAACAAAAACAAAAAAAACCTTGTACAAATTCTGCTTTTAAAGATAAGGCAACTTGATAAAGGGGGATTCCATAAGCTACTTTTATCAAGAAGCCAGACAGCATCAGTACTTAACACGGAGATTCCAGGAAGTAGCAATAAGTTCAAGAGACTTTTAAGTGGAAATCTAAGCATTTACTTGGTCTGCCTGGATGAAGCGATTTTTCGATTCTCGATCAACTGGAAAAGCCACGTATCACCAACCCAGACTGCCTCTAAGAGTAATTCTGCTCTCAGCGCCTTTCACCAACACAAAGAGAATACAGTAGCTGAGGCTCAGGTCCCTTGGAATGACACTGCTTTGGGACAAAGAGCTTTTAAGTCTGAAAAATAAATCATGGTACAAAGCGGGGAATGAGGCTGACACAGCCGTGTCCACTCACCTGCCTGCCACCTAAAGGGGCCATCTGTACCTGGTTCCCAAAACGAGGGTGGGTGAAGACCAAGTCTCCTTCATTTTCAAGAGAAGCTCGAGCTCTGAATTTTTATGTGATTACCAACTGCTTTATCAAAAAACAGGGAAAATATTTACTTTCTTCTCCCTGACAAGCACAATCTGAAGTAAAATCCGCAGACATTTTTCTTGTTTGCTAATCTCTGGGAGACACACTCTCAGTATAAATATTTTCCTATTGTGGTAAAACACACACAACCTATAGTGTACCATCTTGACCATGTTTCCGTGTACAGTTTAGGGACATTAAGTACATTCTCACTGTTATACAACCAACACTACCATCCATCCCTCCCCAGCACTTCTACAACTTTTCCAACTGAAACTCATCACCCATTAAACACTAACTTCCCATTCTCCCCTCCCTCCGGGGTCTGGCTACCCCCCTTCACTCTACATGCTGCCTGTGTGACCTGGACTTGAGAGGTACTTCACACGAGTGGGGCCGTCAGTACCTTTAGTGTCTGGCTGATTTCACTCAGCGCAGTGTCCTCAAGGTGCACCCACACTGTGACACGTGTCATGCGTTCCTGCTCCTTTTTGTGGCTGAATAGTATTCCATCATTTACCTGTGTGTGCATGTATCTTCCGTATTTTGTTTCTCCCTATAAAAGCTGATAGATATTAGGCTTGGTTCCATCTTTTGGTTATTGTGAATCATGCTGCTGTGTACATGGTCATCCCCCACCCACACCCTGGCATAACATATAAAGACTTTTTTTTTTAAACTCTTTGACTGCCACACTTCCTGACAACGTTCATTTCTCCAAGATGAAAGATATCCATATACTTTGGTCCAAGAACTGTGCAGAGAAGGGTCTGAGTAACAATTTAAGAGTTAATTAGTGAAAAACTTTTACCTAGGAGACCTTTTTTCTCAGGTGGCAGCTGACAGGCACACAGGTCTAAGGCATCTCACTTATTTCGGCAAACATGGTCAGCCTTACTAGGCCCGACATCTGAGTGTGTTATTGGTTGAAGGTTTCAGATTCTCCTGTCAAAACAACCCATCTATCAGCAGGACAGATGCTGTCAAAAGCACTTCTGCACCTTTCAGGACCAAAGCGCAGAGGAAAGAAACCTTAGGGAATTTAGTTACTGCCAACCGCAGCTTTCATTATACAGTTTGTCAGCCAGTGTCATAACACAAATTTCCCTTGTTCTTGCACAAAGGGTGCACCACTCTTCCAACAATGGAGCCCAGCCGTAGATACTCTTTCTGCTAATCTGCTGAGAGATGACTGTCCGGCCCACCGTTTGCCCAACATGCCAGAGGCCCCTCCGCAGAGACCGGCTCAAGTTTTAAACAGGTTTTATCTGCAGCTGAAGAGCAAAGGGTTCAACAGTGCACGGCAATAATCTGCTTGCTGAGCCCTTTTCCTGGCAAGACCCCTACCCAGACCTCACAGAATGAGAAGAGCTAAGTCTTCAAATAGAGGAGAAATCCCCCACTGTTCTGTAAACCCCTGCTTTCCTATCCAGCAGCACCCAGCCAAGTGACCCTGACATTCATACTTAAACTAATCAAGATTACAGAAAACTAGGACTTCAGGGTCTCAGGGGCACCAGCCACTATCCATGTGTCCAACCACCTGTGGCTAGCAGGGAGAAGCCATTTCCGTCATCCCTGAAATTTCTATTAACTGAAATCAAGGAGTAATCAACAAATACTTGAAGTGAAATGGCATGGAGGGAAGAAAGTTGGATTTGAAAAATAAATGTGATCACTGCAGCTTTGTAGCACAGTCTGAAGTTAGGGAGTGTTATTCCTTCAGCTCTGGTTTTCTTTTTCAAGACTGTTTTGGATACTCAGGACTTTTGTGTTTCGATACAAATTTTAATTTTTTTTGGTTCTTATTCTGTGAAAAATGACAAAACAGAAATAGCTTTGGATGTAGAAAAGAAACTTTTGGTTACCAGAGTGTAAAGCGGGGGTATAAATTGGGAGATTGGGATTGATATATATACACACTATTACATACAAAATAGGTAACTAATAAGGACCTACTGTTTGGCAAGGGAACTCTACTCAATACTCTGTAATGACTTATATGGGAAAAGAATCTAAAAAAGAGTGGATATTTGTATAACTCAGTCATTTTGCTATACACCTGAAACTAACACAACATTGTAAATCAACTATTCTTCAATAAAAATTTGAAAAAACAAATTTGAATTTCCCAACAATCTAAATCCACTGGAATCTAGTACCAGCTGTGCTTAGTGGCTCAGGCATGTCTGACTCTGCGACCCCATGGACTGTAGCCTGCCAGGCTCCCCTGTCCATGGGATTCTCCAGGCAAGAATACTGGAGTGGGTGGCCACACCCTTCTCCAGGGGATCTTCTCAATCCAGAGGTTGAACCCAGGTCTCCCGAACTGCGGGCTGATTCTTTACTGTCTGAGCCGCTAGGGAAGCCCAAAGGCTTTGTTAAAAACGTGGTGGGGGAGGGGCACGGATCTCAGCCCCTGTGCCTCAGGCACACACAGTTCTTAACCAATCCCAGCAGAGGAAGAGGGCTTTGAAAACTAAATCCATAAGGAAGACACTCTTAAATAAAAAAATGCCCTCTGAATGTAATTCTATAGGCTTTATCAGTTATTGACATAATCTGACCAGCACCAGTCTGGATTACAACCAGAACCACATATTACAAACTTGGCAAACACTATTCAAAGCTGGAAAACAATAATTCATTGATTCCTTGGAAACTGGGGGATAAAACGTTCCACTTACTTCTGAGTAAAGCTGTGGTGAGGAGACAACCCCAGCATCACTAGACAATGTCAACAGCACTTTACCCTCAAAAACAGGCACTGCTCACAGACCACTGACTCTACAGGCAAAACCTCTCACAGGAAGGAAAGTGCCATGCACAGCTGTATTTTTCAACTTTATGAAGAAAAATAATCCAAAGTGGAAGGAAGCTGGCCACAAATCTGTGACAGGAATCCTCTGGGAAAGGAGGTTTTCCCATTCAGTTTGGTTTCCAGGCCAGTCTATTTCCCACTACTCAGCCCTGTCTGGGCACCTGAACAAAACAGAACTTTGCATATTTTAAGAGTTCAGATGTTCGCTAAAGCGAAGAATGCAGCCGGAAAGCAACCCATCTGCTGAGCACACTGGGGTGCCTCGGACTGGCCTAGAGGGGTGCCTCTTCTCTCTCTGCAACCTGTGGGCTTTGGCTGTGTATCTCCTCTTAACCTTACAGGGTGCTGCCTGCCATCCATTATAAAAGGAGTCATCTGCTTAGGACTAACTGGGAAAAAGTGATCAGTTTTTTTCCCAAGGGGTTATGAATGAGAAAGAACACGCAGACTTGTTAGAGTCATTTCATCTCTTAAATTTTCAAGGCTTTTTCTGTTGCATTTTTGCCTTCTGAGCAGTTATGTGTCGTACATATCAAGATCCAACGAAATCACCACACTGTGTTCCTCAGGCCGACTTTATAAGGTTTTATGGGAAGAAATTTATTTTTAAATCTAGGATATCAGATGCCCTTACCTTTTTTTCCCTTCTATTACAACACTTTCCCCTCATTAACCAAAAGCCATAAGTGAAAGGGCTGATCATACACATTGAAGGTTTATTTTAAGAATGACAAAACTGTATCTTAAACTAGATTTATCATTCCTCTGATATCCTCACCAAGAATTACCAGGCAGAAGGTGGTTTTATACTTGTGTTTCTTCTGTATGGTGATCAACCACATATTCCCTAAACTGAGGCTCAGAAAAAGAAATACATTCAGCAAGTAATCAAATGCAAAATCACTGGACAGAACTCAATACTTAACAGCTCACCTTGACAGCTTTAGGTCACTAACATTAGACAAAGTCAGTAATGAGTCACAGTTATTCTGACTTTTGAAAATGTTAAACAGATAATTCTATATGCAAATGAGGCTTACAAGCAACTCAAAACAAGAGTAATTACACACTAGCCATTACCCACACACCAGAGTCACTCACTTCTTAAAACCAGCTTTAGAAATGAGTGTGGGTCTCCGACTTCTGATGCTTAAGACATTATCTGAGAGAAGTCAGCCTTGTGTAACTGATCCTGCTGGTCTTAAGTGTGCTTCTATGCCTGACAGTTCACACAGCTCACCCATGCCTGTGGTTAGTTTGAATGCAGGTTAAGTCTTTGTCCTAGAGCACCCAGCAGATGCCAAGTTTGGCAAATATTTATTGACTGTTGGTCTATAGTCTATATTGCGCCTAGGTTAAGTTCTAATACAAATCAGGATAAGATCTAGTTCGTGACTTCAAAGAGTTCACAACCTACTGGTCAGATAAGACCCTGAACCAAATAACTCCACCCAAAGGCTCTAACAGGGCAAGCATCTTGGGAATGATGAACCAAGAGTTGCAAAATGACAGTTCTTGGGCCAAAGGTGAGCTGCAGGGAAATTTGTGTCTGACCAAATGGTATTTGGAGAGACCTAAAGTTTTCAGCAAAAATTTGAATGTTTCAGCTTCTCTTGAAATTGCAGGGACACCTCAGAGATAATGTGAGTTCAGTTACAGACCACTGCAATAAAGCAAATGTTGCAATACAGAAAATCATACAATTTTTCTGGTTTTCCGGTAAATACAAAATTGTGTCTTTACGCCATACTATAATCCATGAAGTGTACAACAGCATTATGTCTTAAAAAATAATAATGAACATACCTTAATTATAAAATACTGCTCTTAGAAAAATTGACCCTACAGACTTGCTCGGTTCAGGGTTGTCACAAACCTTCAACTGGTAAAAAATGTAACAAAGCAAAATGCAGTAGAAGGCGGTATGCCTGTCATCACAGGGCCAGCATGCGGACAGCACATCTGTTACATTATTTAGCAAGGACCCAGCTGACCACAGGCCTCACCACTCCTATGCTCTTCCTCAGGACTTCTTTGCTCACTTGTAGTATCTCTCTGGCACTGCAAACATCTGGGTTCGTCTTCCTGGCATGGAGTCCAGGTGACGTTCACAGCAGGGAAGATTAACTATGATGAGGAAGGTTTATCAAAAATGCAAAATGAAAGTGAACGCTCAGTCGTGTCCGACTCTTAGCGACCCCACGGACTGCAGCCTACCAGGCTCCTGCGTCCATGGGATTCTCCAGGCAAGAGTATTGGAGTGGGGTGCCATTGCCTTCTGCTAAATCTGGAAGAGCAGCAGCACAACAGCATGGCTTTTAAGGAAGAGTTTCAGGATATAAGGCCAGAAAAGTACAATAAGGCATAGATTGAAAAAAAAAAAAAAGCCAAGTCAGGAGCTCCTAGAAAGGAGAAGGGCCAGACAGGAAAGGTTGCAGGCTAAGTGGAGAACAGCATGCAGCCCCATGCTGTCAGAGCGACAACCCCGCAGGCAGGTAAGGCAAGGGTGTGCAAACCATAATAAACCCCAATGCCAGGTCCACTGTGAACTTTATTACAAGATCATTACAGGTGATTCCTGCAGCAACAGAAAATCTCCTTGCTCATCTACTTCAAGGTCTGACCCGAACGCTCAAGAGGCCCACCATTACTGAAAGTAATCGATTTCTACATTCGATTTCTACAACAGCCCTTAAAACAGGAGATCCTAGGATCAGCTTTTCCTGCCCAAATCTTAGCTTGGGTAAAGAGAGAAAGCAATCAGATATGATATGGCTCTCTCATTTAAGCAGTCTAGTGCTTGATTGTGGAGGATGTACTAGGGGGAGTACACAATTTTTCCATAATAGTCATTCGTTAAATATGGTCTGTGCATCACTGACAATGAGAGATAGATTAATTTCATTAATAAAAGGCACTCCATTCGCTGCAGCAACTAAGTTTGGTGGGGACCTCACTAACAATGAAGATTTGGGCAGAGAATTGCTGCTGGCCACAGGCTGACCACCCTACCCCCATAAACCTGTCACAAAGACACCAAAACCCAGGAACACCCCAGCAGGGAAGAAGCACCTACAGCCGGCACTTGGTTTTGCTATTAGAGAAGTGACTTGGAAATGGGCAGAGGCGGTGAGGGGTCAGGAGTCCCCTCACCTATTCTCTCCTTTATCACCTCTGGAGAGGGATCACACACTGGCCCTTTCAGACAGTCCTTAAGCTCTACTGGGCTTTCCAAAGTTGTCACCCCCTTGCTGGGCACCACCCCACACACAGCTTAATCTTTCCCTCTTGAAAGCCCAGCCATTCCGCAGAACAGAGGGTGGTGGTGCCTCAGGACCAGGCCCTCCCACCCCCACCAACCTCTCCTCCTCTCACCAGGGCTCGGGTGAGAGCAAAGGGCTCATCAATCAGGACCTAAACAGGCTCTAAAATGAGCTCCAAGAATGTGGGCTCACCTCCACCAACACACTCAAGAGGCTGGAGTTCCTTTGGTATTAAAAAAAAAAAAAAAATGGAGGAGGATTTTCCTAAATGAAAACCATGCTGTATTAAGGCAGGAAACGGAAGCTCTTGCTTCTGTAGTAGTTAAAACAAGCCGAGCAAAAGGGACAGGAAGTGAGGGACACATTAATCCAGTGGATAAATTTGGAGTCCATGGTTTGCCGAGTGCTTTGTGGAGTCCACCAGTGCCCCTCTGGTCACAGATCACTGTTTGCCTGTTCTAAAATCTCCACCCATACCTCTGTCCCTACAAATACTCACTTTCAGAAGATTAGCTTCCTGTGGAACCAATCACTGCAAAATACAGCGTATTTAGTTAAAAGGGTGATGGGGCTTTGAAATGCGTTGAGTCTGAGTTGACCTGTTCAAGACGTAACACCGTAGGAACAGTTTTTTCAGTGTGTCACCCAACCAAATTTAACTATATAAATGGTGGCACAGCCATAGACTGTGATCAGCTTCCTTTGGCAACACACTGAAATGCTTCCCCACAGAGCACAGAGTGGTTCCCCACACTTCATGCCCCCCACCTAAGGGCCCTGGGAGGACTATGATCATCAGAGAGGAAAAAAACTATTTTAACATAGCCCTGTAAAAGGTACTCCTGGTTGCAAGAACAGCCTGGCCAGATTCCAAGCTTGTCTTGCTGGCAGAAGATATAATCGAGGATTTCACTGGGA
Organism: Bubalus kerabau; assembly: GCF_029407905.1. Lineage (NCBI taxonomy): Eukaryota > Metazoa > Chordata > Mammalia > Artiodactyla > Bovidae > Bubalus > Bubalus kerabau. Next base: position 36,698,385 of record NC_073643.1, on the reverse strand, counting down.
TAAAAGGATAAAGAAATCCTATACTAGTGACTTGAGATTCTTCAGAAATGAAACCTCCAATAATGGATTACTTCCCCCAAGTACGAGAGACACATACTGAAATACTAAGAACAAACCAACCAACCAGAAAAACAAAACAAAACACCCTTTCCACTATCTGAGTCATTACGCACCATTCTAAATCCTCTTCTCTAGATGTTTCCTGAACCAGGCAAGGATCAAGGCATTCATTCTGTGCTTTTTTAACCCTCATTTCTGAAAATTCACTTCACAACGTAATCCAATCAATGAAAAAATAGTACACAAGCTTCACATTACAGAAATGTATGCCGAAAGATGAAAATTAAACTCTGCACATGTGATGATCAGAGTCTGTTGATGTTGTTTTAAAAAAGTATTTAGAACAGTCATTTTAGGCAAACATCATTTTGGGTTACAAAAGGGCAGTATATATACAGACAGTCTATGGGGTCACAAAGAGTCAGAAACAACTTAGTGACTAAACCACCATCCCTGATCGGTAAGTGACTTTTCGTCCCCCTTCAAGGGGCAAGAAGGAAATGATTTTTTCCCCCAGTAATTACATTTTTACAAATAAATGTACCTTAATGTTATCAGCATATCTTTCCTAATCTGACACCAAAAATTTTAAGGGACAAATGACATAAGTGGGCATAACTACCTTCCCAGAATAGAGCTGCTCATAAGGAAAACCTTCTCTGGAAAGCCAGACGTTCATACAGGTATTCTCTGGAATCCTCTATCAGCTTGCAGTGGAATTTACATGCATCTTATATCTTTCCAACTGAAATCACACTGAGCATTCACTAAAGTCTCAGGCATCTGTCTGTGCCTATGCAAAGCCCGAGCATCTGCAAGCTACAAAGCTAACAGAAAAATCTAGGTTTACTTGCATTTACCTCGTTACTCTGCATTACAAGCTGATGGAGAGCAAGGTGCCCACAAATATTACCAAACACTGTCTTCTTGGTTTTCTATATCTTCTTCTAGGTCTCAAAGAGTCAAATATTACCTTCTAGGTTTATTGTCTCATCCTTTCCCACATTTCCCAGCTACTTCCCAACTTAAAAATGAAGATGACTCAAACATAAAGAACAGATCCCTGGTATAAGTCAGCCAAACTTAAAAACTGAATTTACCCACAAGTTTTCAAGAACACATCCGCTGTATTACAGGGAGGCACACGAGGGATTGGAGTTAAGTATTTTAAAGAAAATGTGGTTTGGAAAGGTCAGTCTCCTGGCTAACAGGGAGGGTGCTGACTTTATTAGCTAGCTTATCGACTTGGGATCTCGTTCTGTCAATTTTTCCGCTGGGCTTTTAAGAGTTTATGTGTGTCATGAAATGCTCAGCTGAAGCCAAAATTTTTTGTTCCTATGATGCTCAGATGTCACACAAACACCATAAAATTAAAAGCCCATCCACATCATTGTCCTGGGGCCATGGTGACTTCTCTGGCTCTGGTTGCTGGAATGGCTGAGCAGAGACCAAGTCAGTTAAGGTGGAACAGCTAGGTGGTAGGCATTTCAATGCAGCTACTGCACAGAGTGTTGTTCTCTGCTGCTGCAATACAGGGCCTTCCTTCTCACTGAGATTACGGACACCAAGAATCAGATGATGCCTGTGACCTGCACCCCAGACATACTAAAACTTTTACTACTTCGAATGCAGAACTGGCAGTGAAAATGACAGAGCTACAATATACTTTTGTTGCTTCTTCTCTTTTTCAGTCATTCATCAAAGTTTCTAAAGCCTGGTGTGCTACAATTCATGGGGTCTTGAAGAGTGGGACATGACTCCGGGACTGAACAACAACACAACCTATCTAAAAAACATCCTTTCTCTCTTGCACATGGCTGACATTCGCTGGGGCCCAGGGCACCCTAACATCCAGCTCCTCACAGTCACACCGTCCATCCCCTGCTCCCGCCTCTTCAGAGTTTGCAGTTCCAGGTCATTTACTCCCAAAGATGTGTCTTAAAGGAGGGATCCTAACGGTGAATTCTGCTAAATTATATCTCAACCAAATAATGGCTGTTACTATCTATGGGATATGAGTCTGTTTTTACAGTAAATCAGCAGCAAAAGCAATTAAAAGCTCTACTGAAAGTCATTCCTCCAGGGCTCCCTATGGAGTCCCTGTTAACAGGCTGAAGAGACCTCAGAAACACCACATGGACTTCGAGTTACTCCATCTCCTTTCTGAGTGCTCGGGAGAGACAAAAGCCATCCAATTCCCATCTCAGCAGGAACTCAAAGCCCATGGTCTGGCCAGACCCAGACATCCATGACATGGGCTACAGGGAAGCAGCCGCCCTAAGAACAGCCAGCACTCCTTTGCCTAACACTTGTTATCTCTTGAACACTACCACCGCCACCCTCCAGCTTCCACCATCACTCCTTTTTAAAGATGATGTTATCAAATTCCAACTAGTCACAGTCTCTGCTCAGCTTGCCCTGGTCAACCAACTCTGTCACCCTCAGGGAAGAGGCTGACTTGCTCCTGCAGACTTCATGCTAACAAAGCTGGCATCTGAAACCCTCTTTGGTTAGAAGTCAGTTGGGTTCCATGCACGGAGATACAAAATCAAACAAAGTACAGCTGGGAGTGTGGCAGAGTTGGGGCGATAAGGCCTCCAATGATGAGATCCAACCTGTCCTCCAACTCAGACTCTCCAGGCTGCCTTTCCTGTCTCTTCACTCCCTCCTCCCCACAGAAGACCATCACAGCAAATAAAAGATGCCCCCATCCCACCCCAGGTCAGGTCCACACGGCCACACGAGCGTGACTCTGCAAAACTTCACTGGCAGCTCCATTCGGCTGCAGCAAATTTGGCCCTGATCGATAAGCCGAGGCAGGTCTGGATTCGGGGAGGCTCCCCCTTGCACAAGCACAAGGTAAAAACCACCCACGCTCCCAGACCCAGAGAGCTCCTGCGAAAAGCACCTGCACCAACTCGTCAGGGTGGTTTGGGAGGTCACAAGTGCCTCAAGAAAAGGTCTTTTCTTCCCAGGGGCACAGGACAAACGGCAGACCTGCCACACTGCTGATGTCAATATTTATCTAAGACCTAGGTATTGACCATGGTACAAACCGGGCACCTTTTCAATTCACTCATTCACGTACTTTGCCACTACAAAACTCCCCAACGGAGATTCATTTACAGCTTGAATTTCTTTTCTTCCACTGCCATACAGGAGGCTGGTGGTGGGGCCCATGGTCTGTGTCAGCCATAATCCAGCAGCTCGAGAAGAAAGCGTTCAATGTGTTTCAGAACTGCCGATATCAAATGGCCTTGCCCCCGAGGACAATAAAGAGACGGGGAAGTGAAATAGAGCGCCTGCTTTCTCCCTCCCCAAGGCATGTGCGTTTTCTGCTCTGGAAATGAACAAAGCTTTGGGCCTTGCAGTAACCACACCCGGCATTTCTAGGTGTGACTTACTCACACTGCAGGATTAATCCAGCAACCAATACCCAAGGTATGTGCAGCTCAAAGGAAGCCATGTGCTACTTCAGGAGCCCTTCTTGCTCAAGTCCAACTCTCCTGGACCCCCTCCTCCTCACCCTGTAAGGAGTCTTCCTCCCTTAGTCTCCTCTTCTCCCAAGAAAAAGGCATATATACAATCTCCCTTTCAGGTAAACACCAAAGTTAGGAGGCCCTTGAAAATAGCTGTGCATCGTGGAAACGAGGTTCATAAATGGAGGCCTGCAAGTCTTTCCCCAGCACTCAGAGTCCTAAGATGCCCTTTCCGCAACGAACGCTGAGCTGCACTCCCCCCATCCACTGTGCTGACATCTTTAAGGAGAGGTGTTGTGGTGGCCATGTGCGGCCAGCCCACTCCAGGCTTTTATGCCAAGGAAACTGAGGCACTGGAGAAAAAGGGTGCTCTCTCCAGTGACGGGTCAAAGAACCTGCCTGAGAGCCCTCCTGCAAAGCTCAGGGGAGTGACAGCGAAAAGATTTCTCAAGCCAGATTCCTACGATTCACTAAATCTGCTTTTCTGAGCCCATACACACAATACGTCCCAGTTAGCTGGGTGTCCCCCCAAGACCCCCCCTAAGATCTGGACACTCCACGCAACCCGATAAGGATTATCAGACATCATCTGCCAATGGACTGCAAATCACTTCCGTTCCTTCCTGAGCAAAAAGTGTGACAGCAAGTGATGAGCTATGAGGAACGTGCAGTCCGCGAGGGGCCAGCATTCCTACCTCTGCTTTAAATACTCCTGCTGGGTGGAAGCAGGCCAGCGTTGAGCCCAAAGTGGTAGCAGCTGAAGGTGTGGTCAGTTTTATTTTTTTCTCACATAAAAATATACAGGACACTTAAGTGCACAGTATTTCCTCACGCACACTGAGGTTAATAATTCACAAACTAACTGACATTCATCAAGGATTAGAAAATTGAAAGGTGGTTTGTGCAAACACTCCTGTTCTTGCTCTTACTTAACAGCTGGTTTATTTAACTGATGGCTTCTGTTGCCATTAGGGGCAGGTAGCACTTCAAAAGGTTAGGCATGAAGGCAGATATACCACTATCCGGGTTGCTCGGCCTCTGGCTTACATGTTATCCAAAACCCTGGAAGATCCCCTGGAGGAGGGCATGGCAACCCACTCCAGTACTCTTGCCTAGAGAATCCCATGGACAGTGGAGCCCGGGGGGTTACAGTCCACAGGGTCCTAAAGAGTTGGGTACAACTGAAGCAACTTAGCACGCACACGCACACATAGAGGAAAAAGCTGGACAAGTCCAGTAAGGTGAAAATCCAGGATTGCAGAAGTCCTAGTTTGCTGATAAGACTTTACTGTAGTCATGCTCTCCGGTTTCTAATCTGGGCAGATGGTCAAGTCCCCAAAATGCCATTGCAAAAAAGCAGGAGGCGCCCACGGAAGAGGCAACTGCCCGGATCTCAGGTCAGACTGTCAACCCCCCAAAAAGGAGGGCCCAATCCCCTCTCCCCTAGACACTCTTTCCACTTCTCTTATCTCACTTCAGTTTCCTCTAAAACGCTGCATATGTGTGTTGAGAGTGGGGAGGAGGACTGTAAGGCTGTTTTCTCCAGCCGCTCCCGAGTGTCTCCAATGCTGCAGGACACGACACTGACCAATGGTTGGTGGTGGTTGTTTTTCAACCAAGGGAAATTAAACCTCCGGGGTCTGTGTTATCTGCAAAGCCATGAACTTCATACAAACACGGGACCTACCGCCTGGGTTTATGAACCTGCGATAGCGCTAAGGCCACATGAATGTCCACACAACCCTTGTTAAAGAGGTTACACATTAACCGCCGCAAGGCTCAAGGAAGAGCCTATCACCTGCACCATCTCCACACTTCTCATATCCCGCCTTTGAAAGGGTTTTCTAGAAGTTGCTACCATGGCACTGGAAATAAATAAGGCTGGGTCCACATTTTGTTTTAGTTTTTAATAAAGCCACGACTTCAGTGGTGGGCAGCTGGCCCTTAAAAGGGACAGAAAAAATTACTAAATAATAGTAAACTCAAAAGGGCACAGGACACAGCCAACCACTGGTTATTTCACCAGGTGTTTCAGGGGCATGGGGAAACAGTGCCTAGAGACAATATGGCACAGTAGGAAGAGCAGTGGTCACTCATGCCTGGTTTGGAAATGAATGAACACACACGAGTGTACTGAGCACCAGGAATGGTGCTGGACTCTAGGACCACATGGTAGCAAGGCAGTCTCTCCCCTAACGGAGCATATAACCAGGAGGGGAAGACAGATGCTGAGTGAGTCACCAGAGACATGTTTCAAAGGCCACCCGGGAGCACGACCATGGCCACCCTCACCTGGGTGTTTGGACAGACCCCTCTGAGCAATGGTTTAACCTGATGCCAGAAGGATAACGCGAGACACGCTCAAAAGGCACAGGGATGAGAGCATAGGCAAAGGCTCTGTAGGGAAGAAACGGCTCGGCTGGCAGAGGTAACACCAGTCCTGTGCAGGACGCACCTGGTATCCAGCGACTGCACGGTGACTGCAGAGGAGGGCGGGAGGGAGGCAGGGAGCAGGTGACTGGAGCCACATGGACAGGAAGCTGGACCTAAGGGATCCCAGTGTCCAGGGTAGTGAGGCTCACACTTCAGACTCAAAACCCCAGTTCCCCAAAGAACTGCTTACAATGCAGATTCTCAGTCCCTGGCACTACAGACTCAGACTCTAAACTCTGGGGATACGTTAAACTGCTCCCTGGGGGACAGACGGACAGCCACCATGTCATTACTGTTTCAATAATAATCAGCCCACTGGCCAGTTGACCTGCATCGGTGGATTGCCAGAGGTGGACTGGCAATGTTTTTCCAAAATCTACCTGTCGCCCTTCTTTCAAGCAAGACTGTACCACCTGGGGCCCTCAGCACACCCAGAAGAGGACTAGAGAGTAAGAAATGAGAAACAAGTGAGGAGATCGGGCCCCCCAGTCCAGGCCCAGGGCTCGCAGTGCTCACAGGTGCAGTCCTGACCCCCTGAAGTAACCCCACTAGCCACTCTCCCCCGGCTTCTGGCTCTAAAGGAAACCGCTGCAGAGCCTTGGCTTCCTTTCCCATTAAAAGCCACCAGGGCCACAGTTTTCAATTAGCTGTGTCAGCCTACCACCCCGAAGCCGCCCAAGTTCAACATGTCAGCCCTCCCCCCCCAGCTTCCGGTCTCCACAGAGCACTTCACACCTCCCTATTGTAAACCTGTCCAGAGCAATTACCCTGCCTGCCTTTGGACAGCCTCAGGACCGCATTTCTGTCTAATTTATAGCTGCGAAGCTCTGTCGGTAGAGGCAGCCTTGCCCTGGAGCAGAGGAAGTGGAGAGAAAATGGTCAGACCTGGCTGTACACGCAAGTGCACAGCAAATGTCCTTAGGGGACAGAAGGGCAAATTCTCCCATTGTCCCAGTGGTGGACATGGTGTGCTAAGCTGTCCCAGAGAGCCTGAAATCTGTATTCGCTGTGGAAATAACTACTGTTCTATTCTGCCGCATTTCCTCCTTCGCTTGGAATTACAAACAGGGAGACAGGTACAGCAAATACACTAGGCAAATACTGCCCATTTTATTTCTACCTGAAGATCTTAAAAGTCTTTAAACTCAAAAATAAAATCCAGCTCACCCAAGGAAGGTGAGACAGAGACATTTCTGTCCCTGGGGAATTCAATTCATCCAAGATTTTATGACCTGTCTTTTTTTAAAACTTGCCCGGTTTACAACTCAACAAAAAGACAAATGATCCAACTGAAAAATGGGCAAAGAAAATGAATAAATATTTCTCCAATGAAGATATATATACAAGTGGCCAAGAAGCACATGAAAGCTTGCTCTGCATCACTAGTCATTAGGGAAATATAAATCAAAACCACAAGGAGATACTGCTTCATACCCACCAGCATGGCTGTAATTAACCTGACAGAGATAACAAGTACTGGTGAGGTTGTGGGGAAATGGGAACATTTATTCCCTGCTGATGAAATTGCAAAAGGTGGTGTGCAGCTTCTGTGGAAAACAGCCTAGCAGTCTCTCAAAAAGTTAAACATAGAAATATCACATGACCCAGAAATTCCAATCCCAAGTATCTACCCAAGGGAAATGAAAACATACATTCATACAATAAACGTTGCACACCAATGTTCATAGCAGCATTATTCGCATCAGCCAAAAAGCCCAACAGCTTACGAACGGATAAGCCCAATGTGGTCTACCCATACAATTAGCTGTGTCAGCCTACCACCCCGAAGCCACCCAAGTTCAGCATGTCAGCCCTCCCCCCAGCTTCCGGTCTCCACAGAGCACTTCACACCTCCCTACTGAATATTATTCAGCCATAAAAAAGAAAGATTTGCCAATACATGCTACAGTATGGAAGAACCCTGAAAACACAAGGCCAGATGAAAGAAGACAGACACAAAAGACCATGTACTGTATGATTCCATAAATGAAATGTCCAGAGTAGGCAATCCAGAGAGCCAGGAAGCAGATGCTGCCAGGGGATGAGAAGAAGAGTGAGGAGGGGCTGCTAAGGGAACAGGGTTTTGTCCTTGGGTGACGAGGATGTGCTGGAATTAGCAGTGATGGTTTTACAACTCTGTGAATAAACAAAAAAACCCTGAATCCCATCGTTTGAAAGGACAGCTTCTAGATATTTAAATTTCATTTTAATCAATCTATTATAAACAAAACACAAACACTTTTGCTTTAGCAGGCTTTCAAAATTACAGACTGAAAATGCCACCTAGCTATAATACTTCTGTACCACACAGATGGAGAAATAAACTTTTTTCTCTAAGTGCTAGGAGATAAATGCAGTGGGGGAACAGGCGAAATGTCCACATTTCAGATGCTCAAGGCATGATACCACCTCTAAAATCTTTCCCACCCCATCAACTCCTTCTTGCTTCTTAAATGGCACTACATTCAGGACCACAGCTCAGTCCATGAACCCGTAAGAATTGGAAAACCTCAGTTGGAATGTATCCTCCCGCAGAAAATAAATTCTCAAAATTTCCAAAGAGCATTTTTTTTTTCTTCTGAGTAATTATTTAATAAGGCTGTGGAAAGCAGGGTTTTCCCAACAGCGAGTCTTTCAAAAATTAAGAACAAGCCAGAGGCAGGAGGAAGTGTCACCAAAATGGGGAGAAAATAAATTGGTTAGATTAAGATCTAATTGATTAAGATCTGACCCCTTTCTGTGGTTGGTGCCAGCAGATTTTAGGGGGAAAAAAGCATGTTATTTCGGGAAAAGTCCTTCCAGGGGAAAAGCTGGGCGGGGGTGAGACTCTACATTTCAGTTTTATGTTAAAAATTCACTGAAGCTGATCGAAAGCAGATACAAACGGCCAACACCCCCTACTCTCTCCGAACGGGGATGCTGGTCCCTTCTATTCAAGAAGTGTCCCCCTAGACTGCAGGTACCATGGCACAGCACAGTCTGCCAGCACACATGCAGTTAACTGGGAAGTCCAAAAGTCTAATGGGGCCAGGACGCTAACCAACATCAAAGAGATTCCAGTTGCTCCCCTTATGCAATAAACTTCTTTCACCCGACATCATTCACACTTTCAGAGTGCAAAGTTCACTCTGATATTGGTGACTTTCTCACTTTGTAGCTTTTCTGGCAAATGTCCCTTGGCCTGGTTGTTCATTAATATATAATAGGAACATTAAAAGCATTGTTTCACCTTCTAGGGAAGCTGTGGCCAATTTAATAAAGTCGACATTGTCCCTGGGATGGAAGAACTGTTATAAGCTGCAGACAATGCAAAGATGCCCAGGTCAGAGGGTAGGTACCTGTCCACACTCTCACCCTTCACATGAGAGGTATGTATTTCACAAGATGTTTTTGATATTCCTACTTGGCAAAGGAGTAAGATTAAAATGTTGATCTTACCGCACAAATGAACCTGGCGTTTCTTTCCCTTTCAATACAAGATTACTCCTTACCTTTTAAACCTTTCCAGGAAGTTGTGATATTTGTGGCAGGAAGACAGATGAGTGAGAAGGGACATCTCAAGGGCGATCAGGAGGTCTACGGGGATGCCGGGGAGTGCAGTACTTTTACTTTTCAAATCAGACACACACCAGGACAACTCACTTTCGAGACCATGTTTACTTTGCCGAAAGCCACACTTTAAACACGGGCTCGTTTGTGGAAGGGAAGTGGCTTAGAGTCCAACCTTGTTTATGCTCCAAGTAGGTTTGACAGAAAAACCACATCAATTTGTTTTAAAATAATTTCCATTTGCTGGAAGCTGTTCTTGAAGGGCTCTCCACCACGCTAATCTGCTCTGATTCCTAGCAGCTGGAGGTGCCAGGCACACTGGCCACAGATGGGGAGGGCTGGGCACAGACAGGCTGGCTCTGCAGGCATGGCTGCAGGTTGGGGTGACTTCAGGGGACCCGCAAAGACACAGCAAGACATCCCCCAAAGATTCCCGCAAAGACATCCCCCTCCCGGATGCACAATCAACTCCGCTTTAAGAAGAACACACAAACATTTCCTAGTTCAGAGGCAAAAGTGAACTAGGAAATTGACACGCCCACACAGAAGCAGTTTTCTAGGCAATTACACCTTGGCGGGGTGGGGGAGGGAGGCTTTCCAGGCCCTCAGAAACACACCATCTCTGAGTATCAGGGGTACTGGATGTGTGCTCGAGCCCAAAGGTCACAGTTGAGGGTGCTAAAAGATATTATTTAGCTAACTAAACCTAAGAAAAAGAAGGAAACTTAAAAAAGGAAGAGTCCATGGGTAATACCGGCAAAGATCTTTGGGCTTACCATCTGAAGAGATGCAGATTAAAGTAATCCAGTGCTATTTCCATGTATTAAACTGGTGTGTGGATGGAGAAAGAAAGCAATCTCAAGTTTGTGAGGGAAAATGGGCACAGTTTCACATGTAAATCATAAATCCACAGCCTCTTAGAAGCAGCAGTGTCAAGTCTTAAGAATTTGCATACCCAGAGCAATTTAGATTTAAGTCTTCCTAAGGAAATAAACGTATAAACATATAAGGATGTTAAAGAATAATCTAAATACTCAATATCAGGGAAGTTTTAATTATGACTTAAATCATAGTTATTTAAATGTTTAAAGTTGGAGAAACTATTCATGATTCTGAGTCTTAACGCACATGTTCTATTGTACATACACCTGAAACTAATATAATGTCACAGGTCAATTTTTCCTCAATTAAAAAATTCTTTATAAAAGCAGAATTACAACTGAATAGTAACCATAATTTTGTTTGTTTTTAAAAAAATATATATAAAACTTGTAATAGTATTCAACCACAGACATTATTGGAAATTTACACACCAAGGTGGTATATATAAATTTATATACCAAGGTGGTAATATTTACCACTGGAGAGTAAGATTAACTATTCTTTCTTGTGCAGTTTCCTCTTTATTCAATACAATGCCTACCATGTGTCACCAGAGAATTAAAAGCAACTAAAAAAATGCACGGGGAATTCCCTGGCGGTCCAGTGGTTAGGACACCGAGCTTTCATTACCAAGGGTGCAGGTTCAATCTCTGGTTGAGGTTAAATTAAGATCCCACAAGTTTCATGGTGTGGATAATCGATAAATTAAATAAAATAAATGCATGTAATTGGGATATCAGGTTAATGGCACAGAACCCCTTTCACGTGAAGTAACCTTCCTCAGCTTACCAGGTACAAAAGGACCTTTCCTCTGAATCACAGCCCAGGGCCTTTAAACCACTAAAATAAACATTTGAGGCAGAGTTTACCTGGGAGAAGACAGCTTTCCCATTGCCTCTCATTAACGTGTCCAAGGGACTGCCCATGCCAGGGGTGCACGCTCAACAGGGCCCGACTTAGAAATCCATCTGCCCAAAATGTCTCCAGCCACAGACTAAGTCTCTACTCTGGCCTGAACCAGAGGACACAGTAACCTGCCCTCAGTGTCCTTACAACTCATCTGGTCAAGGAGAACAGCCTTTCCCGGTGCCAACAAAGAGGGAGGAAAAAAAAACAAAACATGACCTTGGCCTGATCATCCCTTCTGTCAAAGAAGAGGTCTTAACGAAATGAAGAAGAGCCAGGCAACCCAAACCAGCTGCCTGGCCAGGGCTCAGCATAAACTGAGCAGAAAAACCACAAGGGGAAGGGTGTCTAGACAGCCCTGGTCTAGGTGAGAGGCAACCTTCCCCTGCTGTGTCAACTCTGCAAAACTGGGCTCCAGAGCAAAGGGGAGACCTCAGCGCCAGGTGGGAATGGCACCATGGACTCCTAGTGCAAACACAACACACAGGACAGAGACCAGAGGCCCCCAAGGGAAGCAGGTCCTGGGTGGTGCTTAAACTACAAAAGGAAACAATACTTGGTTACAGGATTTCACAGCCACCCTCCCACAACAGAGGGAGAGACCAAAAAGCAGCCAAACCTTCTTGGGGCATAGGGGCTGCCCATCTGTCATATCTCCATTTGGGTGCCACTTCTTTCTTCTTCCTTCCATTCTTTTAAGTTCTTCAACACAAATATTTGGTGGAGGGTGGAGAAAACTATGAAATAGACAAGGTATGGAAACAACAGACAGCTGAGCCCCTGGGAGGACTCAATGACCCCCACTGTCTGGAAAAGGTGTTTCTGCAGGACTTACAGGACGAACAGAAAGAAGACTGACAGCAGCTGTATCAGGATCTGTCCTGAGCGTTTACTGATGCCAGGCTTGGGAAGGGGTTCTGGGGCACCACGTGGATCAGAACCAGGGCCAGTCCCTGCTCCACGGAGCTGACAGTTTAATGGGGGAGTGAGGGTGCAGAACTTCCAATCAGGACGCAGAACTTCTGTCCGAAGTACTGCCGGGTCCCCGAGGCAGGACTCTGTAACCCAGAGGGAAGGTCAGCAAAGGTCTCCAAGAGAAGACACTTAAGGGAAATGAGTAGGAGTCTGCAAGGCAGAGAGAGAATGCCTCCCTCAGGCAGAGGGACAGGTGTAAGGGACATGTGACACATGGAGTATTAAAAGAGGCTGTAAAAAATCCCACCTGGTGGCCGGGATGCACAGAACCAGGTGGGAAGGAAAGATGAAGCTGGAGAGGCAGGTGGATGCCCAGAGCGTTAGGCAGTGGGAATCCTATGTTCTAACGCATAACTCTGCCAAGACCCCCATGGCTTGGGGTGGGGGGCGGGGGGGTGGAAGAGAGGAGAGTAAAAAGTTCTTTACTTTCTGTAAAGTCAGCATAACACAAAGACAGTGTAGAAGAAAACTGAGCATAAAACTGATCCACCAAATAACTGATGAACTCCACCTTCCTTCCATCTCTCCGATATAATCTTTTCATAAAATGAAGGCAGTAGGGAAGCTGGAGTGGCTCAGTGATGGCCACAGCATCTCCCAGGACAGCTCACAGGGCTGCATACCCAAGGCACGCCAAGGATTGCAGGCGGAGTGCACACTCCATCGGCTGGCCTAACTGTTTATACGTTCTTGAGTTAAAAATACACCACTCAGGTCAGCGTTAACACCAGGGCTTTATCACCAAGGCTCTTTGTAAGCCAGTTACACAAGGCGGGCCTGTGACTTGCCCATCTTTTAAATGTGCCTCAATCTGTAAATTGTCTGCCGATACATCAGTGGGATTATAATAAAGCCACCAAATACACACGCATTTGAGAAAAACACTTTCCAAACCCAAGGATACTTCACTGTTTATAAATAGTTTACTTTTTTTGATCCCCGGGCATATAATATTCGCAGTTGCTCCAGAAACCAAAGAAACATGGAACAGGAACACAAACCACAACCTCGCAGAAACAATAAACAACAGATGGCAAGACATATGCGCAGGCTGCCACCCCCTGCACCAGAGGGGCACACCAGAAATGGATGCTGACACACCAGCCTGCCGACGAAGACACGGGCCCTTCCAGATCACGTTCCAGACACCATTTATGGGGCACCAGCCACACATCTAGAGCCGTGTTAGGTGCTTCAGGCCACCAAGGAGGCGAAGGACCGATCACGGGCCTCCAGGAATTCACAGACTTGAAGGGGATGCCAGACAAACACACGAAAGCAGATGACACCAATCTTACTGAAGTCTTTCTAAATACAGTTATGTAGTCAGGTTTGGGTTCTAATTCTGGCAAATTCACAGAGTTATTCAACCACCTTGGGCCTCATGCATAGCAAAGATGTAAGATATTTCACAGAGTTAAGGCGACAGCTAAATGAGTTTGTGTTCATGTGTCCTCAAGCAAAAATGCAAACGATCACTGCTATGTATTGGGGCCTCTCTTCTAACAGTTATAAATGACTTCAATTTTGCCCTCCCTCACCATAACTTTAGTGAGGTGGGCTCTATGATTATCCTCATTTAACATGAAGAAGAAAGGGAGTCGTTCAGAAGCTAAGTAGATTGCCCAAGGTCACCCAGGAAAGCAGGCACCGTGCTGCCACTGTTACCACGGGGCTACCTAGAAGCATGGCTGGCTTCATCACCGCCACCAACACCCCTCATCACACAGGTAACATGAAGGGCGCTTTGTAGACGACAGGGACACAGCATTATCTTCCCCAGCAGACCCTACAACGGTGTACTGTTCTGGCCTTTTCCTGGGTTTTATGGCTTGAGCTTACTTGAAAAGTTCAAGACAAATGCTAAAATAAATATGGACTCTAATGTCACATTTGCCATAACTAATGATTCTGATTAGCTGATGTTTACAAAAATTTTTTTAAACGTCTTCTGACTCAAAACAAAGGGAGGGGGCCCAATAAATAAGTGTGGCGGTCATATTGCTTTCCATATACGGACATGTCTATTTCAGGAATCACAATCTCATGTCCAATTACTCTGCCAATTTCACCTCAATGCTCATTTTATTTTTTTAAACTCTGACTAGAATTTTCCAACTACACTGTAACTTTAAGCCTTTGTGTTTCTTCTACATTCAAAAAGAATGCCATTTCCCAATATATAACTCCCAGATGTAGAATTCACAGATGATTCATCTCGCAGAACAAGTGTTCGGAGACATCAGCTCCAAATAGAGCAAAAACTTGGAATTCCCTTCTCCCCCAAAGTTAAGAACTCGCCTAGATCTGCTCCGCTTGACAAAGTTTGTTTTCAATTATATTTCCAAATTCTTTTAACAATAACTGCATGGCGTCTGGCATCAACACATCTGATTCTTTGAAGTGGTTCTCAAGCAGAGAGCAGAAAATAAGGATAAAGGGGAAAGGAAGGGAAGCCCATCCATAATTTCTGTTTTAGCTCTAACAGTCCCTCCAAAAGGGCTCTTCGCCACATAAAATCAGACAAACCACAAGCTATGACTTCTCCCTGAAGGTCCACACTGTTGGAAGTACCACAACTGAAGAAGGCTCCTGAACTTATCCCTTTACCCATCAGCTGGGCTCTTCATGGGAAAGCAGATCTTCAGCACAAAGAAAATGGCCTTTTACTCTTTAAACCTGAACTCCAAACACACTTCTGTGAAGTCCTCCACAAAGGTCAATTAGGAGTAATCACACCTGGAGGGTGAACTTCAGAACCCTGTTCAGACACAATGAATACATGGGATCCTTTCTGCCCAGAAAAAGTGCACCAAGCCTTAAGAACAAGAGCTGTAGAGCAATAAACAAATACTGATCCAGAGATTCCTGGGCATGTGAAACTGAACAATCCCTACAGCCTTAAGTGGAGAGAAAAGAGACCTGACAAGGATGTGTGAAAACTTACCTAAGCAGAGAGACTCCCAAGATTCCTCTGGGGAAGGACAAGATATAAACAATAAATCCACCAGAACAAGGTCAAGCGAATAACAGAGAATGTGTCTAATGTTGACAAAAGCTCGTGCAAGGGCGGGAGGACTATTTGGACTCAGAACGCACATGGGCAAAGGCCATGTTTAGGCCAGAAAGGGAGGATATTAAAAAAAAAAAAAAGAAAGCCTAGTTCTTTGGACTATTTCCTTTAGTCCTAAAGTAGTCCCTAACTCTTGTCAACCTTCCTCTCAAGAAATTCCAAACCACTAATTGTGCCTCCAACTTCATTGCATTTTAGCTGTAGCTCAAACAGGGCTCCAGATTCCCAGAATTAGCTCTACAGGAAAAAAAAGAAAGAAAGAAAAAAAAAAATCGAAAGCTTCCACCTTATGAAACTGTGTATGACAAAGAATGAGTGGAAGGGAAAAAAAAGTCCAAAACTTTCCACTGAAGGCACAAATGAACTCCACATGATAGAAAGGTGGATATTCAGGACACAGAGGAGAAAAGCTCCCAGACTTGGTATAACAAATGAAGTCTTTTAAGGAGTTCCATTATGACAAAGATCACGATTTTCAAAACCAGTGTTTGACCAAGTGAGAACCAATGAAGACCCAATGCAGATGGGTAAATTGCTTGACCAGAAAGAGAGAGACCTCAAAACTGCAAAAATCAGGCCCCTGGACTTAGTATGGGCATAGTATGTGTTGGGCATAGTATGACCTTGATCTGATAGGGTGGATGTAATATGCTGTTGAGTTTCCACCTTGAAAGACACTCTCAAAAGAGCTCCTTGGTAAAAGGGTTAACAGCTCCTCTGATACCCGCAATGTTCCCTGCATGTTGTCAATGGCAAGCCAGCTCAGAGAGGACAGAGGAGGTGGGTTGTCGCTGCCCTTCCTCGAGTGATTACTAGTGAATCTGCTACAGGTGGCTCATCTGGCCGTTCACCGATGGCCGGCTTGAGAGGGATGCTGCCTGCAGTGGCCCTAAGAAAGGCAGAGGAGACAAGTGACTCTGAAAAAACAGGCTCTTAATTTATTTGCCTTTTGTGATGAGATCTTAAAAGGCCAAATCAAAGATCTAATGTAGGTCTGCACCAGCTTCTGTGGTTTTCTTTGGGTTAGTGGGAAAAAGAGGCAATGATCAAAGGAAGAACTACGGTGGAGCACATGCCCCCCTTCAGTAACTCCTAAAGGACCACAGGAGGTGCCCTCGTGAGAATCCCACATGCACACCCTGTTTCCCTTTACTTCCCTGGGGGCATCCAAACGAGGATACCACTCAGAAGCACCAAACATGGAAGGTGACTGAAGTGAGTATCCTAGACACACAGAGTAAGCTGACTGATTCTTACCATTCACTAAGTAGTGTAAGTTTATTACTTCTTTGTTTCAATTCAGATAGACTCCTATACTTGAAGATGAGCAGCCTTAGAAATCATACATCGCTTTACAGAAAAGAAATGAACTGATCAGATCAAGGTCACACTGCCAAGCAGAGGCAGAACTGGGATAAAGCCCCAAACTCTCCAGATGTCCAGGCATTTTCTCAACCGTCCACACTCCTGCCTTCACAGCTTTAAGACAACTATTAGTTTTTTCCCTTTTAGGTCAATAGTTTTTACCCCTCTTTGGTCCAGAACCCCTTCAAAATGCTTAATGAAAATGTTAGCTCCTTTTTGCCCAGAAAGATGCAGCGAGTTTTGAAATTTCACATACAATGTAGTTCCCTATGCTGCCCCCTCCCCTCCCCCATCCCCAAATAATATTTGAGGTCAGCCAGTCTTTATTTTAGGATAGTCTGAAATTCAATATAATTTAATCAATTCACAGTCCTGTTTCAAATGAACTCGTGAAAGGATCCAAAAATCTCCATAGGAGATTTTTCTCTTGGATAAAACACAACCATCGATGAAGCCAAACCACTGTGGCCAAGAGCCCCACACAGACACCAAATCTGAGAAAACATTCAGAGGAATCTGGGATGGGGCAGACTTTAAGAGTTACAAAACATTTCAGTTCGCTTTCTGGATCTCCTCTCCTCCAAAGACGAAAGGAAACTCCATTCCATTTGAGCTGGAGCTTCTGCATCCATCACTTTGCTGGATCAACAACCAACTTCCTGGAAGCAACAAGCTCTTCTGGCTGTTTAGAAGTTTTGCAAGCCCTGGGAGCTTGTGTGCCAGAAACTCACAACAGCCCAGGTGTAGGGAGGAAATCAAGGAAAAAATATTTAATTAAAAATAAAATGAAAACTACAATGTAGGCAAGATGCATAGTACTGGACCAAGGTCCTGCACCACAGAAATCAGATGAAACAACAAAGTTCTCCTAATTTATAAAATAGAAATTAAACTCACAGTCGGAATTTCTCAGTTTTAAGTGCCCTCCCACCCTGTAGATCTTTCTTAACTCCTTCGGTGTGTGCTTCCACTTCCCTAAACACAGAATGCCCTGTAAGATGGTATCTAATCAAATACCATATAAATTTTATTAAGCTTAATACATGCAAGAATTTAACCTGACCATGTAGGATAGCTTTTAAAACCAACGAACACCACAGGATCCATACAGAATTAGATTTTCACAAACAGAATATGGAAATCATTCCACAGACTTTGATCAAGTGGATTGGTTTGTATTCCCATTCGGACTGCTAATTAAGCTGCAACCAGCATGAAATCCATTCTAAAAGTCTCTCCTAACCAACAAAGTAACAGGCTGCAGAGAAATTAAACTATGCACTTCGACAAAACCAAACCAAACCATTCTGCAGCTACTTGAAGAAAAGCATTTTCAAATCTGTGTGAAGTTTAAATCAAGCACAGAGGGTTCCAGGAACATAGTTCTTTGCTTAGCGGGGATTTTCTTCCAGGGTGCCTCTCACTCTATTTAAAGCAGCCTCAAGTAGCCACAGCTGGAGGGTCATGCTTACAAAGTAAACAATAGTTAACTTGATTCAGACTCACGACTTAACTACAACCAATAGCTAATTACCCCTCTATTAACCAACACTACCTGAAATATCACTTTTTAAATGACCCATTTGGAATTATGCTCTTTCACAAAAGAATTCTCATCAACAATTAACAGCATAGAAGAAACTTCCCAATTAACAGCTACATGGGGAGAGATGAGAGTTCCTCAGAATTACCACATTTCAGGGAAAGGACAATGGGACAAAGGAACTAAGTACCTCTCACAAGAGAGAGAGACGAAACTGTATTCTTAGCGCACACAGATTGAGAGAGCACACACTATGTGCTCAGTAAACATTCTCTAAAGGTACAGTTTACCACAAACTCCCTTTGGAAAAACAGACTTAAATGATTTTTTTCCCCCTCAAAAGGCTGTTACAGTTAACACTTCTTTAAACCACATTATAGCAAATAATATATGTAAATTATATCTCAAAAATAAATGTATCTTAATTTTTTAAAACCTATCTATATTTTCAGATGACGTGATATGCTTGGATTTGCTTCCCCCCACCCCCCCAGAAAAAAAACAAAACCATGGGGACAAGTCTACTAAGGCATAGATGAAATAAAAGAGGCCATTATAAAAAATAACACAAATAACAAATGCTGGGGAGGGTGTGGAGAAGAGGGAACCCTGGTGTGCTGTTGGTGGGAATGTAAATTGATACAATCACTATGAAAACAGTATAGAGGTTTCTCAAAAAATAAAAATCGGGTTTCCCTGGCAGCTTGGTGGTAAAGAATCCATTTACCAATGCAGGAGACATGAGTTCAATCCCTGACCTGTGAAGATCCCACACGCTGCGGAGTGACTAAGGCCATCCGCCACAACTACTGAACTTGTGCTCTCGGTTCAGGAGCCACGACTACTGCGAGTACTAAAGCCCAAGAGCGGTCCGTCCCGTGACGGGAAGCCAGCATGATGAGAAGCTCTCGCACCCCAACTCGAGTGCAGACCCCACTCACCACAACTAGAGTAAAGCCTGTGTAGCAACGAGACCCAGCATCGTCATAAATAAATAAATTATTTTAAAAAGCATAACTAAAAGTAGATCTACCGTATGACCCAGCAATCCCACTCCTGGGTATAAATCCAAAAAACAAACAAAAAGACTAATTAAAAACGATACAAGCACCTCAGTGTTCATACTAGCATTATTTAAAACTGCCAATACATAAAAGAACTTAAGTGCTTATCAACAGATGACCAGATAAAGAAGATGGGATGTGACATCCACATATATATGTAAAATGGAATACTCAGTTCAGTTCAGTTCAGTCGCTCAGTCGTGTCCGACTCTTTGCGACCCCATGAATCGCAGCATGCCAGGCCTCCCTGTCCATCACCAACTCCCGGAGTTCACTCAGACTAATGTCCATCGAGTCAGTGATGCCATCCAGCCATCTCATCCTCTGTCGTCCCCTTCTCCTCCTGCCCCCAATCCCTCCCAGCATCAGAGTCTTTTCCAATGAGTCAACTCTTCGCATGAGGTGGCCAAAGTACTGGAGTTTCAGCTTTAGCATCATTCCTTCCAAAGAAATCCCAGGGCTGATCTCCTTCAGGACGGACTGGTTGGATCTCCTTGCAGTCCAAGGGACTCTCAAGAGTCTTCTCCAACACCACAGTTCAAAAGCATCCATTCTTTGGTGCTCAGCCTTCTTCACAGTCCAACTCTCACATCCATACATGACCACAGGAAAAACCATAGCCTTGACTAGATGAACCTTTGTTGGCAAAGTAATGTCTCTGCTTTTGAATATGCTATCTAGGTTGGTCATAACTTTCCTTCCAAGGAGTAAGCGTCTTTTAATTTCATGGCTGCAGTCACCATCTACAGTGATTTTGGAGCCCCCAAAAATAAAGTCTGACACTGTTTCCCCATCTATTTCACATGAAGTGATGGAATACTATTCAGTCACAAAAAATGAAATTCACCATTTGAAGCAACACGGATAGACTTGGAGGGCATGAGGCTAAGTGAAATAAGTCAGACTAAAAGACAAGCATTATATGCTATCACTTATATATGGAAT
Organism: Bubalus kerabau; assembly: GCF_029407905.1. Classification (NCBI taxonomy): domain Eukaryota; kingdom Metazoa; phylum Chordata; class Mammalia; order Artiodactyla; family Bovidae; genus Bubalus; species Bubalus kerabau. The sequence continues at coordinate 36,678,111 of NC_073643.1, read as the reverse complement.
CTAAAAAAAATGCTACAAAGTTGTGAACATAAAGAAAAAGAAGCAGACCCACATACATAGAGAACAAACTAGTGGTTACCAGTGGCAGAGGGAGGGGGGTGTCAATGCCTTTTCACCCAGCTTGAAGTGCTAAAGTTGGGGGTACCAACGAAGAGCACAGTGACTACAAAATTTGGAAATAAAGTGAGATTATCCATTCCTTAGTTCTAAAGTGCTTGATTCTTCTCACTGTATATCTAACAGGCCATCATCAAGTAGGTAATCCAGTGAGGAAGAATTTTATCAGTGCAATGTATGCCCTGATCAAGATAAGTGTGAAATTACTGGAAAAGCAAATTATAAACGGGTGGTAGGAGCAAACGACAGGAAGAGGAGGTGGAGGCAGGGGGGGACACCTCCTAAATACTGTATAATACAATCTTAGAAGATGAAGTTGTGTGATTTGTTTTTAATCAGCTAAAAAAAAAAAAATAATTAACTCTCCACTATCTTGTTTCTCAACATTTAGGTAATTCTGTTGCAGGACAGAACCTCACTCCTCTCATTCATTTTCTTCCCAATAATAAGAGACCTCAAGAAAAAAAAAGTACTTACAGATCATAAAAGATTAAAGACTTGGGCACCATAAAAGTTTAAAGAATAATCAATGCAAAGTGCTTCAAAAGAAGACAGGCCATGCTTTCTTTAAACTCTCTGAAGGCCACCTTTTGCCAAAATAAACTGAATGAGCAGTGATTGGAACCTGCATCCTGGTTCATAAGGAAACCAAGATGTATTAGGACTTATGGAGATGAACGGATTGGTTGTTCACACAATGGACTTTACCGGTTATTCTAGATTAAATAGTAATAAAGACGCAAACAATCGTAGCCGTTCATGTGGGCAAGGCTGTGAGTCACCGTCATTCACGGGGGAAGGGAGGCAGGCACAGGTGCAGGGGCAAGAAAAGCAAACGGCTTTTCAGGTGGCATCCTTGCCAGATTCCATGGATGACCCTATGCTCAATGCCCACGTCCCCTACAAAGTTACTGCATGGTGGCAGACAAACCAAACAAACAAAAAATGTCAGAGATCTCCAGCCCTGTGCAAACCACCCCACAATCATCTCCCTTCACACTACCTCCTCCCTCAAACATTTCCAAAGAGAAGTGGGCACAGCAGAGGATTCAGCCAGCCCCAGAGTTCGTAACCTAACCCTTGTCTGGAAGACTGCACCTGTATGTTTCCAGGCAATTGACCGAGCTTCTCGGTAGGGTTCAGTTTCAGTGAAACTCTGAGAAATAATAGGATAAAATTATTAGTTTAAGGGCCTCTCACTTCTCAGCCTCCTTCCCATACCCCACCTCCCAAGAGGGTAATGCTCCATAGACAGATGTATTTGCACAACTGGAATACATTTATAAACTACCTCAATCATTTTTTGCTAATTGCATAATTTGTATAATTTTTTGCAACTGTTCACAGAGTCCCCCTTGAATTTGTCTGAGCTTCCCTAGGGCACACAAAGCTTCACTGTATCCATATCACCAGAAACTTTATGGCAGAAGGCCACTTGGGGTCTGAGCCCTGCCACCTGCTCCCAACAAATGAGATCTTCATGTCAGAAAAGCACTCTTCCCAGGAAGCCTCTGTCACCAGGAACTCTAACTTGGAGAGACCGGCCACGCCACAAGGGGATACAAAACCTGTTAATGGGGGGGTCTTAGCCTCCGACCTGTGCTCTGAATCATCAGCAAGGTGACTGACCCACACTGGATTAGGCTGAATGCACGTATCGCCTAACTTTGTCTTCATAGCACCTTAAGGTAGAATATTATGATTGCTTCTTTTAGAAACAAAGGGAAGAGTTTCACCACAAATCACACACACAGCTGTAGGATGGTGGAGCCAGGAATGGACCCTAGAAATAATTTCCAATCTCATCATCACTACTCTGGAGTGAATGGTGAGTACTGGGTGCCATCAGCAGGAAAGAGGCATCCAAATCATTACCAGAGAAGAATAAAGGAAGCTTTGCCCTCATGCGCTCTTTCCTCCATCACTAACCCAACCAAGACCTGAGGAACAAACGGACATCACATGCCCAGCTACAAGACAAAGAGAAGAGCTGAATGCGGGACACCAAAAGCAGGAAATCCAGGGGAACAGGGAAGCAGCTTTTTAAAAAACAGAGTGACTTTTATAAGTAGACTGGGTTTATAGCTTGTGTTTTAGAAGATTATGCATAAAGTATATTGAAACCACACGTAAAGTACTAAATTATATAAAACATAGTAGCAGAGAAATGTATAAAGCATAAAGCCTTTGGATAAGAAAAATTCATAAGCATACCCCCCCAAAACCCTATAAACCAGGATACAAATTAGCAACTTTCAATCAGACCATAGACAAACCACAAGTTACATTTTTTCTGTAATCCTTATTTAACTACTCATTTTGCTTCATGGCAACAATGGTCCTGAATGAGGTTCTTCAATAGAAAATTTCTCAGTCTACTCATATAATTGGCCAATTAATAGGTAAGTCTGGACTGCCATTTTAAACCCCACAGTTATATAGAAAAAATAACTCCAAGAGGGTTAACTATTGTGCAAATTTTTACCTCTGGTCTCCAAAGTCCTATTTCTCTGGGGATATACGAACAGATCTGAGTTTGTGACAGATTCCCACGCTTTAACATGAAACAAACGCAGAAGACAACCACATTACTGACACACACTATGAACTGAAGCCAGGACGTAAATGGAATGGACCATAGGCTCAATGACGTGCGTAAGTCGTTAACCACCACCACTAACGAACGGTTCCTCAATTTCCCAGGAAACATTGGGGATTTTTAGATGTATTTCCCCTCCTCTGCCTGGGAATTTTCCTCCTACCCCTCCTCCTCCTGTCTCAAGACAATGCCTCCAGCCTTTGAAACTGCATCCATTGTAAACAGCTCTGCATATTAACATAGCCCAGAGTTCTACTCTAAAAGACCCCCAGGGTTTCAAATTGCAGTTGCTGAGAAGGGGAAAGGTCCCCAATGAGTAAATGTCACCAAGCTCATTCACAAGTCATTGAAAATCAGGCTTGCTCATGAAACTTGGTCTTTAAACCTATGGGCTAAGTCAGAGGAATCCCTCTGAGTTTTAAACCAGAGATACTGGTACAACCAACATCCTTGACTGCTTATAGCAACTTTCAGTTCAATGAATCCCTTCAGCAGATTTCCCTTTCTGGTGGATGTCACTTTTGAAATAACCAGTGGCTATTTTAAACCACCTCCTTCCCCAGATAACAGACCTCTGGGCTGCAGCAGGTGCAGTGAGCCAGGCTGGGAGTATTGTTAAGTTGCACAAAACCCTAGCAGCTCTCTTGCATTCCTGTCCTCCCTGAAAGAGAAGATGCTGAAAAGGCTTTGCACCAGGGAGACACCTCTGCAGAATGGGAGAGAGGCCCTTGCATTGTGAGCATGGTGTCTGAGGGAGTGTAAGGTCAGCCAGAGGTCATCCCAACGTGCTCAGGGAAGGCTGCGTGGGGAATTCAGGCCTAGGCATTAATAGAAAGTGAGAGAGACTTACAGCCTCTGGGGCAGGGCTGGAAGTCCCGTGGAGCTGGACATCCACTGGGACCCAGATCTGATTACTCTGCACAGAATCGTCATCCTTCTGGAGATGAAGAAGTACTGCCCACAATACATTCAAAAGTCCAAAAGTCCAAAGGTGACCCGATGTAAATATGAAAAGAGATGAGCATGCTTCTTTTTATAACTGTCCTTTTTTAAAAGGGGGCAGGAACAGCCCTGACATACACTATAGGCAAGAGACACCTTGGGCTTTGGGGTCTCTGGGCACTTCCTAATTTCAGTCCTGAAAACTTAGATTTTATGACCATAATTTCGTATCAAAGGGACTTAAATCCTGGGCCTAAAAAAGGCACCCAATTTCATTTCCCTGACTTGCCCTTATTCAAAAAAAAGTGTCAGATAACATAAGGGATGAAGGGTTCCCAGGTGGCTCATTGGTAAAGAATCTGCCTGCCAAGCAGGAGATGAGAGTTCGATCTCTGGGTTGGAAAGATTCCCTGGAGAAAGACATGGCAACCCATACCAGTATTCTTGCTGGGAAAATTCTATGAACAGAGGAGCCTGGCGGGCTACAGTCCACGGGGATGGAAAAAGAGTTGAACACTACTTCGTGGCTAAACAACAACATATCAGATATGTGCTCCATCATGTAGAGGAGATGAAGCCAGGCTTCTGACACTTGAAAAGAAAAGGACTCTGAGCTCCGGCTAAAGTTCCCCCAAACTTTAAAAGCACTTGCACTTCTCAGATTTTCTCTCTGCCATAACCCTGTGTTGGACAGGCTTCCTCTTCAGAACAAACCTCTGTCCATCCCACAAACCTCTGTCCATCCCCACGAATTGGACGTTCATGGTCTGCTGAATTCTTAAGTGGTCGAGACAGAAAGAGGAAAATGGGCAGAAAGGAAGACCTCAGGGCAATCCAGACCATTATCTACCTCTTAAAACACACACACACACGCACACACACACATGCACACGCACGCGCACGCGTGAATCTTAGCTTTGGTTCTGGAACAATTTGGTTATATGTACTTTAGATCTAATTTGCATAAACAGGATGGAAACTATTTTCCAAACCCTTAATTCATAACACCCTGCACACCTGGGCCTTCCAGCACAGCTGTAAAATTTGAAAGACAAAGGCCCTCTTTGCTCCCCAACAACAATGGGAACCACCATGGGGCTTGCGTTTTGTTTTCTAATATAATCCTAAATACCACTTAGGTGCCCAAACTGACAAAGAAGTTCGACTGAGTCCCCTGGGTTTGGTACTGCAAATAGGTAGGGAGACAAAACACAAAGAGAACCAAATCAATACATTTGTCTTAATGTGACTCAGAATGACCACACTCGGTGACCTTTAGGGACCGTCCTTGCATTCGAACGCCAAGTCATCTTCCCTCCAAGCAGAGAATCAGTGGTTCCTCCTCCAGGGCCTGCCTGCCTTCCTATCACAGTCCCATTAGCTCATCATTGAGCTGCCAGACCCTGTGAAAAAACAAAGCTCTGCTCAACTTTATGCCACAGACAAGAGTCGAAGGTAAATTGTGTTTAATGCATCTTAAACAGCTTCTGAAGCCATACTCCCCAAGGCAATTTCAAAGAAAGAAAACATCTGAGTTCTAAGAAGTTCAAAGTCTTCTAAGGTTCTGGGAAGTTTGAAGAAAGCTTGGCAGAGCTGGGAGCTATTTATGAATGTGCTGGTTGGACTAGGCCGTTCTCACCTACGTAATGGGATGGCAGACTCAGTTATGGCTCGACTACTACAACTATAAGTTATTGTGTTGAATAAGTAATCCTCAGGCCCCAGGAACGAACATATTTTCCCTTCTCCCAGCCCTTTTCCAGTTCTGTTATTCCAACTGCATTTACATCCACTATTAAGGAGTTTTACTTTCCTTATGCGGGGCTTAACAGCAACTCCAAAATTAGATGCACTGTTTACAAAAGCAAAAAAAAAAAAAAAAGTTCCATAAAGCCACAGGTCCCCTTCTATCTCAAACCCACAGCCTGAAATTGAACTAGCTGCAGTAAATCTAGTTCATGGGGTTATAAACTAGCTCAACGCACTTTCTAGACACAATGGACTCAGAGGGTGTAAAGTTGGTGAAGCTATAACGTATTTTATTATATATATAGACAGAGACTTTCTCCCCTCAAGTCTTACTGAATCATAGCCAGGAATATAAAACATAAATATCCTGATGGAAAATTCAGAATTAGACTAAGGACTTAAATGGAGAAATGTGAAGTCTGGGGGAGGAGGGGGAAAACATTTACCTAATTGTTCTTTAATCAGAAGAAAAACAAACAAACTTCACAAACATTTTTTCAAAGGACACACATTTCTGTACTGAATACTGTATTGCCACATACTAACCAGAGGCCATACTACTCACTTAAAATCTAATCAGTTAACACCATAATCAGTATAATCAAGTCTCCTGAAGTTCAAAATACCCAGTTTTGTATTCACTGATCATTAAATGTTTTGGGAAAAGAGAAAAGGCTGCAATTTTAAAGTTATTTATGACTGGTGAAATGTCACTCTTTAGGCAACAAAAGCCCCCCAAACAACCAGTAGTTTTGCTCCAAAAATTAAAGGGCAAGGCAAAGAGGATCTTGTGGCCATAGGAAAGTGGAAACAAGAGGACACCCTGTCCTCGCCAGGAACCCACCACTTCTGAACTTAGTGCCTTGCCCATGACGCCACTGACACTGACATTGGGAGTCACTATTTCAACAGGTGGACACAAGCAGCTACTCTGATTCCATGACTTAAAAAAAAAAAAAAAGAAACTACTTAAGAGTATGTAAAGGAAAACCCACAATACCCCAGACTGCCCAGCTATATCCAATGTACCGAATGGCAACTCTGGGGTCTACCTCCCATTAATTTACATGGCCACCACCAGTGTTAAAACCCATCACCTGACCACTGGTTTTTCCTAAGTCAGGGAATTCCAAAGCAGCAGCAGAACACTGAAGAGAAATGCTGTGCCTAAGGGTCGAGTTTCACACCTGCGCAGGATGCGTCGCTAAGCAGTGTGGAACGTTAAGAGATCTGTGCCCCACTCTCAGAGACACAGGATCTTCACACTGGAAAGGAATTAACTTCTTTCCCCTTATGGCAGCCTGAGTCTCAGACCACATGTTCTTACATCAAGCCACAGGTGTTGGTTAAAACTGGTGTCACCAGTTTTGTTTCTCTTTTTGAAGAGTGCATGTCATGCCTGAGGTTACTACTGTGACTCTTGTATGTCTAGGAAAGACGTCCAATTATTCAACTCAAAGCACACTATTCAAGCTAGGCCTCTTCTGGAAGGTACTAACAGTTCTGCAGAGATGCTAATTACTGATAACTGGGCAGGATTTTGACTCATGAAGCAGATTTGTTAGAAATTTTAAAAGGTTATGACATTCTGCCATGTTTACACAACTCCGTATTTGTGTTTTCCTGAGAAGTGGCCCACCAAGTCCCAATAGGTCAAAATCCTGACAGCACAGAGATGAGCCTCTTAAGGGTTAACACACTCTGCTGAAATCAGAGTCTGGCACCCGAGTCTCGCACCCTCTCGCACCCTCTCCCGAAGTAGCACTACTCCAAGACTCATTTGCACCATTTATAGAGGAGAAATGCTACAGGGTGGGCCCCAAGATGCACTGGATCGGCAAGCCTAGGAGTTCCCTAGGGAGCAGACAGGAAGGATCTGGAACACAGTTCCCTAAGATGCCAACCAGGGGGGAAAGGACCAACTTCCAGCAGTCAGAGATCTCCAGGAACTCTCAGAGTCCCCTAACTCAACTCGGGGAGTCCTCCAGACTTCTGCAGGGGGCCAGAGCCAAGTCAGGCCACAGTCTGGTGGATGAGGAGGCGGCCACGCACACTCTCACTAATAAATGATGTAAATAGAAGACTGGAGCCAAAAGTCACCTTCATTCATTACCCACTGGAAGGCCGAGGATCTCAGACAAGAGAGGTGATTACAGGAGAGGGAAAAAAAAACACTCGCGGACCCCCAGACTTCCTCACACTCTCCCCTCCAGATGTTTCCCGCTCTCCGCCCACACATACACCCTTTCCTCCTGACTCTTCACTCACACTCTTACCTCCACAATCCCACCCACTCACCAACTCCCAGATGGCCCTCACCAGCCACGCTCACTCACCTCCAGACCCCCACGACACTTTTTCTTTTCCAGAACCTCAAGACCCACATTCGCTCACCTTAAGACCCCAAAGACCCACGTTCGATCTCATCCTTCCTCCACGAGGTACACTTCCCGCCATAAGACCCCAAAGACCCACGGTCGTGCACCTCCACACACTCAAAGAGGCTCACACTTTTCCCATCCAGACTTCTTCGCACGCACAGGCTCCTCCAGATCCCCAAGGACCATGTCACCACTACAATCCCACACTAACAGTTTTGCAGCTCATTCAAACCTGACACACACGCAACTCAATGCGTAGCCCCTTTTCGGAGAAGCACCCCAGCCGTCCCGTCCGCAAGTGACAGCCCCCGGGCGCGAGGAGAGCGTAAAGGGCGGCACTTACAGACTCCGCGTCCCAGGCGGGCAGGTCCCCTGGCAGCGCCGCCAACCCGCGACCGCCGCAGTCCAGAGAGTCCCCAGCGCAAGTGCAGGCGGCGGCGCAGGGCGCCCGCGGGCCGGCTGTGGCCGATGCGGGCTCCAGCTGAAGCAGCAGCAGCAGCCAGAGGAGGAGAAGACAAGGCGAGCGGCGCGGGGCCCCGAGCGCTCCGCGGACCGGCCGCGCCATCTTTGTCTGGAGCGCGCAGCGAAATCCCTGTGCTAGGGCTGCGAAGTCCGGGGCGACCGCCGGCACGGGCGGGCCTGCGGGAGCTCCGCTCCGCACTAGGCTCAGTGCCGGGCATAGCTGCCAGCACAAGTTCTCTTTGCGGTAGCGACTCTGGCGCTCAGGGGGCCCCTGGTGCCTGGGCTACTCTGCACAGCCCGGAGGAGGCCGCGAACCCCGCGCCCATCCGGGCCGACCCGTCCGTGCTCGCTGCGAACCCCACGGAGCCCAGCAAACGGTGCTTGGCTGACGCTCCTCGTTCCCCCGCCACGCTCCTGGCCGGGCTTCGAAGTCCCCGCGCACACCAAGTGCCGCCGCCGCTGCGAGCAAGGAGCTCCGGCTCACAGCAGAAGCTCTGCGCCCGTAGGCATATTCCTCGCGGCTCCAAGCGTCCAGCTGCAGACTCCGGGCTGGAAGACGCGGCCACCCCCGCAGTGCTCCAAGGGCCCGGTGCGCCTAGCTGTCCCAGCGCCTCAGGCAGAGCGCGCCCGCGCAGTTCCGGACTCCGCACGCTGCTCCGCTTAGCTAGAACCCCGCAGACCTCGCGGCCGAACAATCAGCCTCTCGCCGCTTGCTTCCCCGCGGCCCAGCCCGGGCCGGTCCCGAAGCCCCACCCCCGGCCGCTCGCCCTCACACACCCCCAGGGCTCAGCCGCCCGCGGCCTCCTGCCGGCCCACGTTGGATGCTTTGCAACAGCGCCCCGCCCCGCCCCCGCCTGCTGTTCATTGGCTGCCGGGGTCCACGGTGGCCAATTTGGGCGCCCATTGGAGCGTTCACCATGATCCCGCCCCTCCCGCCTCTCCAGCCACCCCACCCCAGTCTCTTTTCCCACCCAAGGTGTGAAGGGCGGGGGACTGGGAGGAGAAAGGGAGAGTCGGCCTCTGGCTCTTAAAGGAGACTTACTGACTGATGGAGGAGGGGGATGCGCAATGGGGAGAGGGAATAAAAGTATGCCCTCTGGGTGTACGGGAGGAGAAAACTTCGGTAAAGAAGGCAATGCCCCCGCTTTGGAGCGTTCTGGCCTCAAAGTTTTCTTCCCTCCTTCCAGTCTGCAAACAGAGCCGGCGACTTAAAGTTTACACCCATTTTCCAGATGTATGCAGATTTAAAACTTCACTAATCTACTGCTGGGGGCATCTTTAGTTATTTTATTAGGGGTGACCGTCTTCCTCTCTCACAACCGGGAGCTCTTTTTAGCTCCTGACTTGTTCCTGACCCCTTAAATCTAGCAATATGTCCTTGATTACCAAAATGAAAGTGTAATGCGTGCAGAAACCGAATCTGAAAGGTGTACACAGTCCCACCTCCATCCCCACCCTCTGCCCTGGTGAGCTGAAGGGTTATCCTGGAAACACTCCAGCCTTCGATATAAAGGGGTTGCTTTGTTTGTTTAAATCACAGCCTTTTAAAACCAGTTTTCAAGAAGCTATACATCAAGAACTCCTAAGAGACAGAATAAAAAGAGAAATAATAATTCTTACAAAGTTGCTAACTTTGGCTCCTACTGGTCCGAGCGTAGTAGCCAAGTGTTAACAACAGCGCAAACAGTAAGGCAGGCACTCCGCTCAGGGGGGCGCGCGCGGGCGCGCGCGCGCACACACACACTCACACAGAGTGAAAAAGTTACAAGATTAGCACATCAAGATATAGCTGCTCCTATCGGCGTTGTGGTTTGCTGGTGTCTCATATGTCCCTTCCCAAAAGTATGCAAGTTTCTAACATAACTGCACACTTTGTCAGGAAAATTAAGTGAGTCATGTCTGTTGAAAAACATTTGCTCCAGCAACTGAAATCTGACTTCTGTGTTACCAAAAAGAAAGGAAGATGTTCCTCAGAAAGAAAAAAAAATTTTAAGCATTGCTTCATTTTTGATACATTCTAAGGGGCTGCTTTAATTGAGATGTTAAAATTTTCCACAGTCAAGAAAACTTCTTTTCTTTAACCAAAACTGGATTTGGGCTTGGTAGTCACGTGGTTGCTGGTTTCCTTTCTTTTTGTTCCCTCCTTCCCCTCTTTATCCTCCTCCAACTTCTACTGATTCACTATGCTATCAACTACTGGTGCCTCCTGTTTTCCTTCCTTCCTCCATTCCCTCCTCCCTGTTTCTCTCTTTCTCCTTCCCTCTCTCTCTGCAAGATCTCAATAGTAATGCCCAAAGCAAAGCACAAATACATGTGTAAATTAATCCAAATATGATTCCCAAGGAACACTATCAGAAAAAGGCTGTACCTGATCTATTCTACCAAGACCTTAACCAGCTTTTATGTTTCATTTGTGACCCATACTAAACATACACCATCCATATGGACAAGAAGAAATATACCTCTTTGTTACAATGCCTTTCAGTAAAATGATATTAATAAGCAGAAAGATAGAATTTAAAGGACCCCAAATTGGTGTAGTCCTCTATGGCAAGGTTTCTGAAACTTTTCATGACCAAAGAACACACAATAGTAATTTAATGCAGAATACCCATGGAGTACTTCCTTAAACAAAGCTATCAGACCTGCCTTGCCCCACCTCTAATGAAACAACACATGCAGCAGAAACAAACTGAACTCGTTGAACCCCTTGAGAGGCTGACCTAAAATTACCTTTCACGGTTGTTCCACAATTGGTATTATAAAATGGACATTTATTGTCAAATGTTTTTCCAAATGCTTGTGGGTGCACCTGTGAGATGCTTTCTTGGAGGGTAGGAAGGTTGGACCTGAGAACTGGCAAGGTAAGGATGTGCTCACAAGTCTAAAGCAGCCCCTGTGGTCTGGTTACCACGCAGCCAGAGAGAAGGATTCCAAAACCCAGGAACACTTGCAGGCACCGGGCGCCTGAGCCTTGGCAGTTCCCCTTGTCTACAGCAGAGCATGAAGTCATGTCTGCTCCCCATACCATGTATGGAAGTTTGCCCATATACTAGCAACCTGCTTGTGACTGAAGGGAGAGTGTGGGCTTGGAAAGCTCAGGGGAGAATTCAGCTGTAGCCACAACTTAAAATCACAAAGACCTGAATAACAACAAGGGCAAGTTTCTAAGGGAGTCTCTGTCACTGCTTACAAAAAAGCAAACAGTGGTCTACTAAGCACGGAGCAACAGCTGATTTGGGCATTGTGGGTCCTCATTTTCCTCCACTGCCATCTCCTCAATTTTAAAGTTACTCCTTGAAGGGGGTCATTCAGGAATTTTTAGGCTTTCCACTTCATTTTAATCTACCAGAGACCAAACGCTAGGACCAGCATAGACTCAAATCCCCCATCCCATCCCAAATCTCTGAGGGATTCTCTTAAATACAGCAGCTGTAGCAGTTAATCACCCTAAACTCACTGAAAGAGACAAACCCCAAATCTAAATAGCCTGAAATCACCAAGCAGGAGAAAAGCAAATGACAAAATAACAAGAAAACAGATTGATCCCATGGATTTTTTTTTTTTTAAGAAAACACAAATTCCAGGAGACTGAATTGGGGCAGTTTATGACAGTTCTAGGTGGTGATAATTGGTGGTGTTAAAGAATGCTAGATTCAGACGTGCTTTCTGACTGTGAGAAGAGATTTTACACTATGTTCAGTACATTCAAAGAGCACCAGGGCTGTATTCAGAAGACCTGGATTCTAGCCAAGACCTGTTACCCATGAAACCTTCGCCCAGTCATTTCCTTTAAGCCTCACTTTTCTCAAAAGGAAAACAAAAAGAATGGTACTTCTGACCCAGTGCTAAGACAGTTAGGGAATGATCTGTTCTGATATAGCACCTGGGGGACTTTGGGCCTATACACACAGAAGACTGATTTTTAAGGTATTACTGAATTTTAAGTCTGAAAAAAATTGAGCGTGCAGGTACATACCATAGATGGAATATCTTAGTAGTTGCTTAGTAGTAGCACAGAGGGTCCCCCCCCTAGGCAGGCCACAAAGGGTTAATAATTACCTATAACCCCCTGAAGACTTGCAGGGTGATGACAGCCCTGTTTTGAGCCTGTTTTGTATCTCTCTTCCAAGGAAAATAAAGCTGTGTACTCATTAACTCCTTCCTCACAATAACTGTGTCAATGAGACAGATAGGTAGAGAAGGTGACAGGAAGTCAAGGGATGGAGTATAAGAAGAGACAATTTAGAGATTTCTCTGTCCCATCCCAATTTTTCCCTTGGTGGAAGTGCGGAGATGTATACTTTATTGTACATTCTCTGGCTACTGAAATATTCGTTAATGCCCCAAAGGGTGCCAGGCTGCAGTCACTAGATTTCCATAGCAAGAATGGCTGTTGCCTGAAATTCATCTGTCCCCTCCTGCTCCTGCAGAGCAGAATCCACCAGGGGCCCCAGACCACTAGAGTCCACCTTCTAACACAAACTAGACCCTGTATGTTTGACCCTGCCTCATGGATCTGCCATTTTAACAGGTTCACTGAATGACTAAGAAAAAGCTCTATGAAAGCTAGGAGCATTTAAAAATTTTGAGATTCTGGTGTGAGGATCAGTGTAAGATGCAGCCTGTCTGCTCCATTGATGAAGAGATGGCTAATTATATCATCACAGAGGCTGTAACTCTCACCACCAATCTGCTGCCTTCCCAATTATCACTTGCAACCACACATGACAGAGGAGAGGGGCGGGAAATCGAAGTTTATGCTTTACTGCCAGAAACTCAAAAGCAACACCTCAATGTATAAAAGAACAGCACATTTATCATGTTATAATAATAATCTTCATGAAGTCATATACCTTATATTTTTCAAAGGAAGGTCACATCATAACAACAACTGTCATTTACAGAGCACTTATTCTGTGTCTGTCCCTTGGCAGAGTACTTTACGTACTTTTTTAGTGAGGTAGAAGTTGAGAAAAATGGTCAAGGTCACACAAGCTAATAAGTGACAAGGCCAAGATTCAAACCGGCTGTGAGGACACCAAAGATTCATTATGACATTTGAGTCTCATAAACTTCAAATATGATAATTGTTATTGTTTCCACTTTATAGATGAGAAAGCTGAGGTTAAATGACATGTCAAGGTCCCACAGAGTCAAGAAAAAATAGAACCTTAAATCCATTTCAACCATCATCACACACACTTTATATTCAGAAAATGTCTTAAGAGATGCTCATGTTGCTTGTTTTTCAAGGATCCTGTGAGAATGGATGAAATTTCTTTCCTCTTCCACAGGGGTGAATCACTTTCCTGAATTTCCTCTCTGATTAATAAGCAAAATATTTTAGAGATAAATATATTGGTCTTTCCCCCCACCATACACGGCAGGATTTGTATAATAATAAAGGTTAATCATTACTGACCAGTTACTATGCACTAGGCATTATGTGGCATTATGGCTTAATTTCACTGAAGTCACCTAAGAATTCTGTGAGATAGGCATTGGAAAGATCATTTTATAGATGAAGACTCCAAGACTCTAGTCAATCAACTAACCCAAGCCACATCCTTGTTAGCGGTTCAGGAATCAAAGCCTCTGCTAATTGACAGATAACTCATCAGAATCACAGTTAACCCTCCATTCCCTCAGCAGTCTCTATTGCAATCATTTTTTGTGTTTATCTTTCCTCCTAGACTGGCAGCTCATTAAGTTCAGAGCCTGAACTTAGCCCAGTGTCAGGCACGTGGTAGGCACGGAGGCAGCATTTGCTACCTGACCCTTACTGCCCCGTGAACAGGGAAGCCTATCAGCAACACCTTCCATCCACCATCTAATACAGGCTTGCTCTTCTGTTCTGTGCACCAGCAGCATAAATGCACCTGAGCGTGTCAGAAACTCCAGTCTCAGCTCCCACCCAGACCCAGTGGATGGGGATCTGCTTTGAAACAAGGTTCCCCAAATGACTTGCTTGCACACGCAAAGTTTAAGAAGTGCCAGGTCGCCTTACACATCCCATATATAAACCTCCTCTGTCTCTCCCATCACTGCCACGAGGACAGACCACACTTAACGCATTTTCATATGCTTATGTGTATATGTTTACATTTTCCATATTTTCACAAGCCCTCAATAAAATAATTCCCAAAATATAGGCAGGCATGTGGTTGGCATTATTGTTCCTTAACGGAAGAGCATTCAAAACATCTGCTGCCCATGAGATTTTGGTCAAATCCTCTCGTGACATTCAATTCTCCTTTTTCTTTGAGATGCATTCAGGCTAATAAGAAGCATTTGAGAATTTTATGGCCTATTGTATTTGTTTCCAAAAGGATGCTTAGCTTTTTGACACACTTCAAATTTATTGTAAATGTATAGCTAGACATATACATATATGCTTTTCACTGTCACTCTCCTCTATGAGCTACCTTCTTTAGGTAATCATTTAAATATCCTCATTTCCTTGAGGGAGTTCTGACACTCTTCTTGGATTTAGATATCTAGAAAGACTTTGTCTTGTCACCAGACTCCCTCACCACACACACACACACACAAAAACAACCCACTATTTTTTCTTCTTTGAAGTGCATTAACTAAGAAGGCAAGGATATAGGTTAATTGCCTGCAAAAATGGCCAGCAATAATTTCTTCCATCAAGATGTAGAGTACATTTTCTCTCCCTCTTTGAATCTGGATTGGTTCTGTGACTTGCTGTGACCAACAGAACATGGTGGAAGTGACTCTGTGCCAGTTCTAGCACGTGTGTGCCAGCACCACGTGAGCAGAGATATGCCACCCCCACTGAACCCGGCCCAAATTCCTGACCCACAAAATGGGAACCAATAAAAACAGACCTTCCTTTAAGCCACTAAATTTTGGGATGATGGGTTATGCTGCAGTAGATATCTGAAACAACAAATGTGGCTAAGAGGACATGTAATAACATGTGAGTGGATGGGGGAGGGTGGGGAATCAAATCTAATCAAATAAACCTGTCATTAGGAGTGTCCAAAAAATGAGTGTTATCACTTGACCTTCCTGGCATGTTTGTCAGGGCCCTTGATTGAATGAAACGTGCTGACTGGCTTAAGAGGCTGAACAAAACTTACTGGGTAATAAATATTCTGGCTCTTCATCAGGGCACAAAATGAGCTCTCTTCTTCCTCACTTGGAACTTGGTGTGAGAGAAATGCAGAATATCTGCTTATTTATAAAAGGTAGCTGCTCCCATGTAGCAGGCAGCTAAATAAAATATTTGAAAGGATGACATTGTGGAAGTCCTATTCTTTCTCAAAAATATCAGCTAAGGCTTAAAGTGCAAACCCTATTTTTCATAAGAGACAAATGGAGAAATCTCAAAAAAAAAAAAAAAGAGTCTTGGCCATAAAAGTCCTTGACATTGAGATAGGAAGTCTGGGTGTGGGTGTTCCGTAGGCAATGAGGGGTTGTAACTCCTGAGCACAGACTTTCTTAACCCTCTCTCTAACCAGGTGGCTGTATGCTTGCCTTTAAGCTCTGTAAGGCAGAGCTTACTGCTTCCGTGTGTTATCTTACCCTCTTCTCCAGTTCTCGTCACCTCAGAGCCTTCCCTGTGCATGACACTGAGGAGAGGCAAGGCAGTGCGGGGTATAGAGCCGAGTGCCCTGCTTTTGGTCCGGTGGACTACCAGATCTCTAGCAGCTAGAATACTACCTGACAAACAGCAGGTGTCCAAGAAGTAGCGTTGAATGAATACACGACTGACTGACATGGTTTTCTGTACTTGAACCTCATTTTCTCATACGGACCCTGAGCAGGTCACAGGAAGCAGTCACAGAATGATACACTGTTGGAAGACAAATGGACATTCACGACCGTGGGTCAGGCTCCACCTCACACCTATTGGATCAGAAACTCTGGGGGTGGGGCTTGGCATCCCATATTTTAACAACAGATTTTCATACTTGATGAAGTTTGAGAACTACCTGTCTAGTCTGAACTCCTCATTTTACAGAGATGGCATAAGATGGCCTCAAAGTCACACAGCTAGTCAGTGGCTGGAAGCAGCTTAGGGTGACCAACCATCTAATTCTGCCCAGAACTGAGGGGTTTCTCAGGGCACATGACTTCCAGCAATAAGACAGGGAAAGTTCTGGATGAATCAGGGTAATTTGAGTCACCTTATTAGAACCCTAGTTTCCAAATTCACATCTAGATCCCTGTGCCTGCCATAGAGCTAGCTGACCTACCTGAGAACCAACTATACCAGTGAATGGCCTGAGTGCTTTAAATGCATTAACTCACTTAACCTTCTCAACAGTCCCATGAGATAGGGACTATTATCATCTTCATTTGTAACATACAGGCATACCTCAGAGATTACATGGGTTTAACTACCAACCAGCTCAGTAAAGCAAGTCATGTGAGGTTGTGGTTTCCCAGCGCATATAGAAGTGTTGTTTTAGACAACAGATTTGTGGTTGCCAGAAGGAGGCAGGGAATGGATTGGGAGTGTGGGGTTAGCAGATGCAAACTATTATATACGGAATGGATAAACAACAAGCACAGGGAACTATATTCAAAATCCTGTGATAAACCGACAGACCATCATGGAAAAGAAAAAGAAAAAAGATGCTTACCTGTACTATAATCTATCACACTATTACTAAAAAACACTAACCATCATCTGAGACTTCAGCGAGTCATAGTACTAACATCAAAGGTCACTGATCACAGAGCACATAACAAATATTAATATAATAGTCATGAAAAAGGTTGAAATACGGTAAGAATTACCAAAATGTGACAACAGAGACACGAAGCAAACAAATGCTGTTGGAAAAATGGTGCCAACAGACTTGCTTGACATAGGGTTACCACAAACCTTCAATTTGTAAAAAATACAGTATCTGTGAAGTGCAATGACGTGAAAATCAATGAAATGAGGCCTGCCTGTAGAATACTGACACATAGGAAGAATAAGAAACTTGCCTGAGGTCAAAGAGGTAGGAAATTAGACTCCAGAACTCAAGCTCCAGAAACTCAAGACTCCAGAACTTAGCCATCATTCTCATATACTTTCTTTTTATTACAGGAGATTCCCAGCTCCTCTTCCACTTTTTTTTCTTTCTTGTTAATCACATCCCTTTGTCTTCATAACACTTTTTCACAGTTCTTTCACAGCTATTATTTTCCCAATTTGTCAGTCAACTTCTCTAATAGGAGAAATAGAGCCTGAGAGAAGGGACCACCACTTGACCTTGCACAGCGCCTGGCACAGCGGCGGCCGAGGACACAGGTGCTGAATGAATGTCACGAGCATGAAACAGTAGGGTGACTGAACGACTGACAGATCAAGTGAGTTTCCGAAAGAAAGGGAGTCTAATATTAACCGAATATCCACCATATCTCAGCCACAGCCCATGAAAAATGTGGGCCGAACTTGGCCTTCAGGTACGGTCTATTTGACCTGCTGTGTTTATTTTCAAAATCTAAATATGACCTACCTTTAGGGGCTAGCCATCTGCTGACTGTCCTAATTTTTACTTCCTTTCTGTCCATCCTGGCAGGCATTTGGGTTTGTAATTAGGATCCCAAGCTTTCTCTAACACAAATTCATTTATTTTTAACAATAAGACTATGTAGCAGGTGTTTCCATCTACACTTTACTGATACAAAAACTGAGGCTGAGGAATTACAGGTCACCTGGCGGAGATCACAAGCTCCTAAGGACTCAACTCAAAAGAGCTCACCCTTCTCCCCACGTCCACCCCTCCAGCCCCACTGCCCTTTTAGCCAGTGGGGCACCACAGGAACAAGAGGGCAGTCTTGTCTCAGATAAAGCATCCAATTTACAAGGGTGAGCCTTCTACAAAAGGAGTCTCCTTTTGCATTCCATACAATCACTCCAAATGCACCTCAGGGTCTTTTAGATTGTTCTTCTCCATGACTGAGATATGATGAGAACATGGTGTTCTGGAAGCTAAGTGGAAGAACAGTCAACCATGTCAAATTCTTTCATAAGGTCAAAGTGAGAACTACAAACTGACCGTTGATTTAGCAATACAGATTTCATCTGTCACCTTGGCAAGAGCTCTTCGGGTGGAGTAAAGGTAACAAAAGCATGATAAGAATGTTAGAAAGTGAACTGAAGGTAAAAACTGGACACCATGAGGATGGATAACAGTTTTGAGGAGTTGTCCTACAAAGAGGAACAGAGATACGGGGTAGTCACACTTCCTAGAGTAATGGAAATAAAAACAAAAATAAACAAATAAGACTTAATTAAACATAAAAGCTTCTGCACAGCAAAGGAACCAATAAACAAGATGAGAAGACAACCCTCAGAATGGGAGAGAATAATTGTACATGAAACAACTGACAAAGGATTAATTTCCAGAATGTATAAGCAGCTCATACAGCTCAACATCAGGAAAACAAATAGCTCAATCAAAAAATGGGCAGAACACCTGAACAGACATTTCTCCAAAGAAGACATCAGATCAGATCAGATCAGTCAGATCAGTCGCTCAGTCGTGTCCGACTCTTTGCCACCCCATGAATCGCAGCACGCCAGGCCTCCCTGTCCATCACCAACTCCCGGAGTTCACTCAGACTCATGTCCATCGAGTCAGTGATACCATCCAGCCATCTCATCCTCTGTCATCCCCTTCTCCTCCTGCCCTCAATCCCTCCCAGCATCAGAGTCTTTTCCAATGAGTCAACTCTTCGCATGAGGTGGCCAAAGTACTGGAGTTTCAGCTTTAGCATCATTCCTTCCAAAGAAATCCCAGGGCTGATCTCCTTCAGGACGGACTGGTTGGATCTCCTTGCAGTCCAAGGGACTCTCAAGAGTCTTCTCCAACACCACAGTTCAAAAGCATCAATTCTTCGGCACTCAGCTTTCTTCACAGTCCAACTCTCACATCCATATATGACCACAGGAAAAACCATAGCCTTGACTAGACGAACCTTTGTTGGCAAAGTAATGTTTCTGCTTTTGAATATGCTATCTAGGTTGGTCATAACTTTCCTTCTAAGGAGTAAGCATCTTTTAATTTCATGGCTGCAGTCACCACGGGTCAGAATGGCCATCATCAAAAAATCTACAGATAACAAGTGCTGGAGAGAATGTGGAAAAAAGAGAACCCCCTTGCACTATTGGTGGGAATGTAAATTGATACAGCCACTATGGAAGACAGTATAGAGATTTCTTAAAAAACTAGGAACAGAACTACCATATGACCCTGAAATCTCCCTCCTGGGTATATATCTGGATAAAAACCTGATCTGAAAGGATGCATGCACCCCAGTGTTCACTGCAGCACTGATTACAACAGTCAAGACATGGAAGCAGTCTAAATGACCATCTACAGATCTACAGAAGAATGGATAAAAGAGATGTGGTACATATGTACAATGGAGTACTACTCAGGCATTAAAAAGAATGAAATAAAGCCATTTGCGGTAACATGGATGGACCTAGAGAGTGAATCAAGTTAGAGAGAGAAGGAGAAATATTGCATGACATCCCTTATATGTGGAATCTAAAAAAATTTATACAAATGAACTTACTTATAAAACAGAAAGAGACTCACAGACTTTGAAACCAAATTTATGGTTGCCAGGGAAAAGGGATAGTTAAGGAGTTTGGAAAAGTCATGTACACATAGTTATACTCAAAATAGATAACCAACAAAGACCTATTGTATTGCACATGGAACTGTACTCAGTGTTATATGCCAGCCTGGATGGGAGAGGAGTTTGGGGGAGAATGGATATATGTATATGTATGGCTGAGCCCCTCTGCTTTTCACCTAAAACTACCAAAACATTGTTAATTGGGTATACCTCAATACAAAGTACAAGGTTTAAAGTTTGAAAAAAAAGAAAGCCAACTAGGAATAAAATTACTGGGCATATACTTTGAGGAAACCATAACTGAAAAAGACAGATGTACCCCAATGTTCATTGCAGCACTATTAACAACAGCTAAGACATGGAAGCAACCTAGATGTCTATTGACAGATGAATGGATAAAGAAGTTGTGGTATACATACACAATGGAGGGTTACTCAGCCATTAAAAAGAACATATTGGAGTCAGTTCTAGTGAGGTGGATGAACCTAGAGTCTATGATATAGAGTGAAGTAAGTCAGAAAGAGAAAAACAAATATTGCATATAAACGCATATATATGGATCTGGAAAGATGGTGCTGATGAACCTCTACACAGGGCTAGTGAACAGACTTGTGGACACAGTGGGGGGAACGGGAGGGTGGGCCAAATTGAGAGAGTAGTGTGAAAATATATACATTACCATATATAAAATAGATAGCCAATGGGAATTTTCTATATGATGGAGGGAACTCAAACCTGGTGCTCTGACAACCTAGAGGGATGGGATGGGGTGGGAGGTGGGAGGGAGGTTCAAGAGTGAAGGGACATATGCATACCTATGACTGATTCATGTTGATATATGGCAGAAACCAACACAATGTTATAAAGCAATTATCCTTCAATTAAAAATAAATCACAAAAAGAAATGGGGTGGTCCAAGAGGGAAATGGAGTCAAAAGATGGGAGGAATAACAAGATACTTGTAATGATGGAAATATTCTTATATAAAATGGGAAGAACCAATAATGTACTAAGGGAAGGAGAGAAATGTAGAGAACTGAATTCAAGAATTCAGATATTTTTGAATAGGCAAGAGGTGATGGAGTCTTGTGGACAAATGGAGAGGATGGTCTTACCCAGGACCATGGAGCCTTAAATAAGCAGGAAGGCAGATTAAATGGCAAAGAAGCAAATAGCTTTGGTGGTGGGAGTCTGCGGATGTTCTATTCTGGGAGCTTCTCTGCCTTAGTGAAATAGGAGGCAAGATCACTGAGAAAGAGAATACAGGTAGAGGGGTCGGAGGCTCAGTGAGCCATGAGAAGAAATCATCATCTATGAAGAAAAAATCGTCTATAAGAACGGAAACGAGAGACATGGAGTAAGATGATCAGGGAACATACATGTCCACTTGAGTTAGAGGGCATGGATGAAAGTGGGCATGGCTGTATGTATCTCTTTAGTGAAATTCCTGGGCTTAGCTGCAGCTGAGTCCAGGATTGGACATCACCAGAACTCAAGCTTTGCTGGAAGATCCTTACAAAGCAGTGAAGGGGCAGGGGAACCTGAGACTATATGCTAAACAGTAATTAGAACGAAAGGCCATGATGTGTAAGCCAGGCAGTAAGGCACGTGAAGACAGAAAGGGGGAGGGATGGTGAGAAGGTGGTGTGGCATCAGTGCAATAAGTCCCAGGGTTTGGGATTTCTTGAATTTGAGAGCTAAGGGAGTGAGCTGGGAGGCCAGATTGGGCAGGAGTTGCTCTAGTTGTTGAATACTAGGCTGGGGACCATGGCAGTCAGTATGGAAGAAGGAGGTCTGGCACTCCAGAAGATCTTGTTGAATGTTGAATAAAAGCAAAATCACTGGAGGTGATCTAATTCAAGACCTGAGAGGCCAGGATAATCGAAATATCATTTATGAAAACAATATGAAAATTACTAAAAATTATGATGGGAAGCATCCCCAAGAAAAAGAAATGCAAAAAGGCAAAATGGTTGTCTGAGGAAGCCTTACAAATAGCTGAGAAAAGAAGAGAAGTGAAAAGGAAAGATATATCTATCTGAATGCAGAGTTCCAAAGAATAGCAAGGAGAGATAAGAAAGCCTTACTCAGTGATCAGTGCAAAGAAATAGAGGAAAACAATAGAATGGGAAAGACTAGAGATCTTTTCCAGAAAATTAGAGATACCAAGTGAACAATTCATGTAAAGATAAGCACAATCAAGGACAGAAATGGTATGGACCTAACAGAAGCAAGCGATATTAAGAAAAGGTGGCAAGAATACACGGAAGAACTATACAAAAAAGATCTTCATGACCTAGATAACCACGATGGTGAATCACTCACCTAGAGCCAGACATCCTGGAATGTGAAGTCAAATTAGCCTTAGGAAGCATCACTATGAACAAAGCCAGTGGAGGTGATGGAATTCCAATTGGGCTATTTCAAATCCCAAGAGATGATGCTGTGAAAGTGCTGCACTCAATATGCCAGCAAATTTGGAAAACTCAGTAGTGGCCACAGGACTGGAAAAGGTCAGCTTTCATTCCAATCCCAAAGAAAGGCAATGCCAAAGATTGTTCAAACTACTGCGCAATTGCACTCATCTCACACACTAGCAAACAATACTCAAAATTTTTCAAGCTGGGCTTCAACAGTACATGAACCAAGAACTTCCAGATGTTCAAGCTGGATTTAGAAAAGGCAGAGGAACCAGATATCAAATTATCAACATCCAATGGATCATAGAAAAAAGCAAAAAGAATTCCAGAAAAACATCTATTTTTGCTTTATTGACTATGCCAAAGCCTTTGACTGTGTGGCTCACAACAAACTGTGGAAAATTCTGAAAGAGATGGGAATACCAGACCATCTGACCTGCCTCCTGAGAAATTTGTATCAGGTCAGGAAGCAACAGTTAGAACTGGACATGGAACAACGGACTGGTTCCAAATTGGGAAAGGAGTATATCGAGGCTGTATATTGTCACCCTGCTTATTTAACTTATATGCAGATTACATCATGCAAAATGCCGGGCTGGATGAAGCACTAGCTAAAATCAAGAAGGAACCAAGGAAGGGTATGGGAGACTCTAAAATCATGAGCTTCAGAGCTGTAGGGATTTGGGGGAGAAAGGAAGGCGAATGGTCTGGAAGTGGCAACTAGGATCAAGAAAAACATCTATTCTACCTCCTGACTAAGAAATGTGAGAGGTGTGAGAGAGAAACAAACAAACAAACCAGCATCAACCATTAACTTTCCCTGGAATCATGATAAACATAATTTGGCTAGACAGTCATCAACACCAGAGGTCAACGAACTTTCCTAGTGAAGGGCAAGAGAGCAAATACTTTGTCAGCCATAGAGTCCTTGCAAATACTCTACTGGGTCATTGCAGCTAAAAAGTAGCTGTATATGATGCATAAATGAATAAGCATTACTATAGTTCAATAAAACTGTATTTACACATACAGGTTGCAGGCCAGATTAGGCCTATAGATAAAAATCCACTAACTGCTGACAAAAACTGCTGAAAAAAGCTTGGGGAAGGTCTAGTGAAGAAAAACAGGACATGTTTATTTAAAGACCAAAGACTAAAAGGGACTTAAAATTAGGATCTGATTACAAGCAGAGAACCAATGTATAGTTGTGAAGGTTGCATACTGCACAACTCCCTGCACAATAGAGCACTATTCACATAAACATCAATGTCAATGACTATCCCAGACACTGTGCAGGGCATAATCTGAATGTTTACACATGATAGTCCTAGTTGTGAGAACAGTAACTGCAAGGATTTTACTGTAATGAAATGGTTGACAGGACATGCCAACTTGAGTTACTTTCACCACTATTTCTAGAAAAACAGTAACTACTTTTATTGAGCATCTGCTGAGCACCAGGCACAATACATGGGGATATATAAATATTATCCCATACAAAGCCCCAGCAGCCCTGTAAGGTATATATTTTCCATTTTTTTTTTTAACTTTGAGATTCAGAAAAGCTAAGCAATCTGCCCAAAGTACTCAGCTAGTTAATATCTAAACCAAGGTTTACCTCATATTCAATTCCTCTATACCTCTCTCCCCTCATCTTAATTACAAGGTTCTTTAAGGATGACCTAGTAAAGCATATGGGCTTCCCAAGTGACTCAGTGGTGAAGAATCCACCTGCCAATGCAGGAGAAGTAGGTTCAATCCCTGGGTTGGGAAGATCCTCTGGAGGAGGAAATGGCAACCCACTCAAGTATTCTTGCCTGGGAAATCCCATGGACAGAGGAGCCTGGCATGCTACAGTCCATGGGGTCGCACAGAGTCAGACATGACTGAGCACAGCACAGCAGCAGCAGCAGAGCATGTATTAAGAAATTTTCTTCTGGAGACCTAATTAAAAATAATTACATACCTTAAAAGACACTGAAAATACGGCAGGCACGCCAACAAGGAAGACAGTTTTTATTATATCAACGTCTTTATGGGTTTGGATTCTGTTCAGAAAAGCTCAAACTGAAAAGGTAGTTGCTGGCAAAATCCATCAACCCATAATTAACATATGACAATTATTCTAATAGCCTTAAACAACATTTCTATGTTTTTAATTGTAGAGCAATTTGCCAATCTCATCATTAATTGGCGATTCATATTTTAAACACATAAAAGACAATGGGCCTTTATTTCCTTTGAGGCAACTGAACACATTAATTGAATTTTTAAAATATGTTTTCTTCTTTTCTCTGACCACAGGACCCCCTTCAGATGGCTCTGATTGCCGTTTCTGTTGGCCAAAGTGTATTTTTTCTGGGTAACATAATCTTACTTTAGTACTTTAATGCATTTTCCTAACAATTCACTTAGACCAGATCCTTGTTTCTCTCTAGACACCCTGAGCAGGGCTCCTGTTGACTTCAAAGGGAAAGAGTAGGTGCAAGGGAAACTGGGAATCTGGTTCCTGGTTCAAAAAACCCACCACACACTATAAAATCTCACTGGTGTCTTCCTGTATGTTAAGGGTGAATTAATATATGTGAGTGAAGCCTTTGTATGAAACCACACTGGCACCTTGTGAACTTGCTGGAAAGCCCAGCAGCTCATGGAAAACAAAGTTTAGTGGACCCAGTTCCCATACAGACCCCTGGTTTGCTCATGGGGAGGGAGGAAGAAGAGTAAGAACTGCCTCAAAGGGCAGAAAGGTGGTAAAGACAGTCGCTGACTCCCCCATATCCTCTCTTTCTCTCCATTCCTTCAACAAGCATTTATAGGCCACCATGTGCTAAACCCTGGGCTAGGTAGCAAAGATGTTCATCACTTAAGTACTACCCCTTCACCCCAGCTGCAGCACTCACTTTCCTCTGGAATGGGGAAAAGAGGTGATATGCCTTCACTGCAGCTCAGGAAGTCTGACACAGCCTCTCAGGTTGCAAAGTCTTCCCTCCCACTGGGTTTCAATCCCATCAGGAGGATGCTGCTTCGCTGCGTGAACATTCATGGAGGAGATCAGCAGGAACAAGACGTCTTTCCTTCGTCCCTTGTTCCACTCCCCTCCCCGCCACACAAAACCACGGCCACCATTGTCGCTGCCTGCACTAGGCTGGGAGAATGTAGTGATGGCCTGGAGATATCTGAAGGAAACTGGAAGACAAAACTTTTATCAAGGTCAAACTCCTTATAGCTGTTTGCGTGACTGTTACACAGAGCTGCAGGAAGCAAGGCAAACTCACATGTTGACAGGGGTTTCTGGCCTGGCCTTGATTTTCTGACTTCTGGGCACTCTCTTCCCAAGAACATCTCCTTCTCCAAACATGGCTCTTTGCTCTTGCTCTTGTGCGGGGAAGCTCAAATCTGATTGGATATTTGCTGGTGAGCCTCAGTGCACCAGTCAAATCAGAACCTCTTGACACGGAGCTGGGCATCAGGACATGTTTTATTTTCCCAGGTAGCTAGGAGAGACTTTAATGTGTAGCTAGGTTTGTGAGCCACTGCCCTAGCAGAGATCCTGTCCCTCCACTAGGTCACAGGGCAGAATGGGAGTGGCGGTGCAGGTTCCAAAGCTTGAATTAGTCAGTCTAGACCAGAGCTTGCAAATTAGAAGCCCACCCACAGGCTCGATCCGGCCAGCAGATGTGTTTTGTTTGGCCTGTATGGAGGTTTAAAAAAAAGAAGAAAACTGAATTAGTTGCCAACATTTATTAATGGGAATGTATTGCATAAAAATCTGGATATCTGGCTTCATTTTGAAAATAGGATTCTCTGGCCATTCTCAGTCTGCATTCCTGTGTGACCATAATTTGCTGGAGAGGAGGGGCCGTGCTCACCACTCCCTAATGCCTGTCATTTACCTTCCTGGCCCTGGTGACTCTGACTAGAGGGGAAGGGTGGTGGGGGAGAAGCCCTGTCTCCCTTTGTAATATCTCCCCTGGGAAGTACAATACAAGGACTGCCATCCACAAGCGTGGTGACAACCCCACAGAGATTCTTGGATTTACAGAGAATTAAGGACGGGAACTCTTTTTCTATATACAAGTTAATCTGCATAGGCCCCTGGTGGTGCTATTCAGTCGCTCAGTCACGTCTGACTCTTTGTAACCTCATGGATTGCACCACACCAGGCTCCCCTGTCTTTCACTATCTCCCTGAATTTGCTCAGAGTCATGTCCATTGCGTTGGTGATGCCCCCTTCTCCCTTTGCCTACAATAGGAGAGTACTTAATATAATTTTCAGAGTGGGGTTGGTTTGAAGCCTCACTCCATCTCCACCCTTACCTCCACTTCCATTTCTTCATTTAATCTCAGACTTGGATTTGCACAGAAAAAAAAAAAAAATCCCATCCCTGGACTTCCAACCCATTCAGTGATACACAGTTACTGTTTATCGATGCCCTGGGCCAGGCCAGGTGGCCCCGCACCTGTCTTCCTGGGGTGGTATATTTCTCAACATGTGGTTCAGCTTGTGGCAGATTCCTGGGCCCCACCCTAGACTCGGGGAATCAAATCTCTAGGGGTGGGGTCAGGAATCCACACTTGTCGAGTGACGTTTTTACTCAAGAAGAATCTCAGCAGCAGCTCAAGGCAGCACTTATCAAGCACTTTCTTTATACTATCTCATTGAATCTTCACAGAAATCCTTGAACTGAGTAATAATAGCCCACTTTATCAGTGAGGAAACTGCAGCACAGAGAGGTTAAGCAATCTGCTCAAGGTCACACAGTCAGTAAGTAGCAGAGCCAGGATTCTGATCTAATTTTTAGTTGAGAAACCATTGCTCTGAGTTTTGAAAAGGAGGCAGGAAGAAGGTTCATAAGCTCCCAGACCAAGCAGGAGGATGGGGTATATGTTGATTTACGGCTAGAAAGCATTGCCTTGTTTTCAGGAATTTGCAAATGTTTGGGGTAGAGACTAGACAAAAGCATGTTACTTGTAATGCATGGAAGTGTATGGTCAGATGACAAATACAGTGTCCACAGGATCTGGTCTCTGCCTCTCTGATGTCATCTTTCCATCTTATTCCCAGTTTCCCTGCCATCCCCTGAGTTTTTGTACTGGGACTCAGCATGTGTGGGTCCTTTGTCCAAAAGTTCTTTTCTTAGACCAAAGTCAGCACACTTTCTCCTTAGTTCATCTTTTAGGCGTTGGGCACCATCAGTTCTCTGTTGTAACTACTCAGTTCTGCCGATGTAGCATGCAAGTAGCCACAGATGGTATAGAAGTGAACGGACGTGGATTTGTTTGGATAAACCTTTGTGAACTCAGAAATCTGAATTTCCTATGACTTTTCTGTGTCACACAATATCCTCTACTTTAAATTTGTTTTGCCCATTTAAAAATGAAAAACCTATTCTTAGCTGGCAGGCCACACAAAAGTTGCTATCAGGTAGGGTGTGGCCACGGGTCATCCTCTCTCTGCCTTAGAGCTTCTCATGGGTCTGCTTTCGTGTCCTCAAGCTCAGTTCACTTCTCAGAGGCCTTTCCCGGTGCCTCCAGCTCAAGTTGCCTCTCCCCTACCCACCTCCCCCCACCAACTTCCATATCTCTCCCACCACCTTTTAAAACAACTCTATAATGCTTAGTACTATTTTCAGGTTTTTTTGTTCATACATTAGTTTATCTGCTCATTTGTGGTCTCCCTCTGCTAGAATACCATTCCATGAAGACAGAGAGCTGGTCTGCTCTTCACTGATTCTTCACTGTGTAAACAGCTCCCACTGACCTCAGATACTCACAGAGTAAGAACCAGGATAAACCACAAGACAAAATCCTCCAGTAGTACAAAGAACAGCTCCTTCAACTGATCTCTTGCAAATCTTTCCTTATACCAAGCTCAGGGGCTACAGAGATAAAAAAAAAATATCACCAGACACTGCCCCAGAGGAATGATAAGTTATAGAAAACAAAAAACCAACCACAACCTAATTTCTCTTATCTAAAATAGAACAGAGTTTCCTAAATACCAAGGCTGGCTATAATTGATTAATGCCTATAATTCTTGGACTTAGGCACACTAATTTTTCAGAAATCAAAAATTTCATCTTGGGTTAAACTAAGCATTTCCACGTTTTCTTATGAAAAGGTTAAACAACTAGGGCTCATGATTTTCTCTCATGTATAATTAAGACAGTAAGCAGCTCTTAAATGCCATGCCTCATGAGTGTGTGAAGGAAATGGACTTCTGGCACACACATGAGAAAACAAACCTGTGCTGTTATCAGCTTTGTGAGCAGGGCCATAGGGCCCCACGATCCCAGGAGAATGTTCCCCTGAGGCTCTGAGGGTCAGCCAAGTGGCGCACATGGGCGAACACCGTGATATTCATATATTCAAGGGATGTTTTCCTCAAGTCACAATCTTTCAATCTTAAACAGTGATTTTTTTGTCCCACTAAGGACCCATGGGAGGGGGTTCTGTCTTCCCAAGTGCAGATTGAAAGTTAGATGAGAGTGAGTTTCAGCATCTCCAGGTGAGTAGCCCAGTGCCGACTTAACATGTGATGGTCATCATGTCCCAGGTACTGTCAGGTTCCTGTGGACTTTACCACACCAGATTCTCAGGTTGAAGGGAGTTTTGTAAAGAAAAATTCTACCCCAGAGGCCTGAAGCTGAGGTTGCGTGCTGGATGCTGTGTTCCCTGAGCATCTGTTTCAGATGACAAAGTCCCAAAGGGCCCTGTGGGCATGAAGGCAAAGGCATTGAAGCCTAAATGCAGGATTCCAAAGTTAAAATCTGCTATCTCTTCTACAGAGACCCCTGTAGCAGTAACTTGAAGCACTGACCATGTTTCACTCATCACATTAATTATAAGCCATTAAAATGATTCAAGGATCACCTTGGTTTCTTAGGACCTAGATCATTAATGAAGCTTCTATTGAGCATTTACTACATACAAAGCACTTCTTTGACAGATGAGTGGAGTGAGTGGGAGGGTAACACAAGGATGAAGACAGCAGGGCCTTCCCAGGTTGGAATTCTCAACTGATCGGAAAAGTGCACGTGCTGGATAATATAATTAGGTGTTTAGATACTTAGAACTGGAAATTGAATGTAAGTTTCATCATCACTGGAAAGAAAGAAAATTAAGCTACTTTTGCTGGGGATCAATGGCTATAGCTCACTGAGAACATAATTTGTTTTACTTTGTCTAATTCTCACAGGCAATCAATGAAGTAGGTTTTCTTTTTGCCCCATTTTATAGATGAGGCCATAAAGGATCAGAAATGTTAAAGAAACAGGCACTAGTTCACATAGATAGTAAATATCTAAGCTGAGGATCAAACTGGGCTCTGGTAAAGCCCCTCTAGTGAAAGTCGCTCAGTCGTGTCCAACTCTTTGCAACCCCAGAGACTATACAGTCCATGCAATTCTCCAGGCCAGAATACTGGAGTGGGTAGCCTTTCCCATCTCCAGGGGATCTTCCCAACCTAGGGATCGAACCCAGGTCTTCTGCATTGTAGGTGGATTCTTTACCAGCTGAGCCACCAGGGAAGCCCAAGAATACTGGAGTGGGTACTCTTATCCCTTCTCCAGCGGATCTTCCTGACTCAGGAATAGAACTGGGGTCTCCTACATCGCAGGTTGATTCTTTACCAACTGAGCTATCAGGGAAGCCCCTGTACCTGATTGCTAAACCCCTTATATGGAGAGTACATCATGAGAAACGCTGGGCTGAAAGAAGCACAAGCTGGAATCAAGATTGCTGGGAGAAATATCAATAACCTCAGATATGCAGATGACACCACCCTTATGGCAGAAAGTGAAGAGGAACTAAAAAGCCTCTTGATGAAAGTGAAAGTGGAGAATGAAAAAGTTAGCTTAAAGCTCAACATTCAGAAAACGAAGATGATGGTGTCTGGTCCCATCACTTCATGGCAAAGAGATGGGGAAACAGTGGAAACAGTGTCAGACTTTATTTTTGGGGGCTCCAAAATCACTGCAGATGGTGACTGCAGCCATGAAATTAAAAGACGCTTACTCCTTGGAAGCAAAGTTATGACCAACCTAGATAGCGTATTCAAAAGCAGAGACATTACTTTGCCAACTAAGGTCCGTCTAGTCAAGGCTATGGTTTTTCCTGTGGTCATGTATGGATGTGAGAGTTGGACTGTGAAGAAAGCTGAGCACTGAAGAATTGATGCTTTTGAACTATGGTGTTGGAGAAGACTCTTGAGAGTCCCTTGGACTGCAAGGAGATTCAACAAGTCCACTCTGAAGGAGATCAGCCCTGGGATTTCTTTGGAAGGAATGATGCTAAAGCTGAAACTCCAGTACTTTGGCCACCTCATGCGAAGAGTTGACTCATTGGAAAAGACTCTGATGCTGGGAGGGATTGGGGGCAGGAGGAGAAGGGGATGACAGAGGATGAGATGGCTGGATGGTATCACTGACTCGATGGACATGAGTCTGAGTAAACTCTGGGAGTTGGTGATGTTCAGGGAGGCCTGGTGTGCTGCGATTCATGGGGTCGCAGAGTCTGACATGACTGAGTGACTGAACTGAACTGAACTCTTAGGTAAAGATAAAGGTCTTTATTCACTGTGATCTTCTTCTCTAACTCCACCCTGCAGTCTTACTTCCAAGTGCTGTGATTTTACGATTAGAGATTCATTCCTTTGGGGAAAATCTAGGTCTCATGGTAAAATGTCAACACCCCCTCAGAGGAATTATCCTTTATGAACTGCTCATTCTCATATTGATAAGGGAAGCACAGAAATAATGGGCTGGGAGTTAGGCACAATTTAGAGAGTGGCCTTCAGAGGAGTCCCTCACGAGGCCTGCAGTTTGGGGTTCCCGGCACATCTGGCCATAGGATAGGGGAGGAGAATGAATAGAAATGAGCCCTTCTCTTCTCTGCACTGGGCTTCAGGCCACTGCCAGTATGTCCTCCCCTTCTTCCTGGCACCCAGCAATACTACATTTGTCTGTTTCCCTTAGAACAGGTGTGGCCTCACTGAGTTCAGACAAAGATGGAAAAGCCTGGTCCCCTAAGCAAGTCAGTGTCTGGTCCACTACCCTCTTCCCCCTCCAATGAACTACGATATGGGCGAGGAATAAACTTAATGTATACAGCCACTAAACTCTGGGGACTGTTCATCACAGCACACTGTTTAGTGTATTACATGCCCTGTGAGCTCCCTACCATCTTGCCCTTTTAACCTGCTAACCCTCAGCTATGTACTCACATGTCATGTGGAAATAAGTGCCTATTTATTCAGAGTTGGCTGTAACAAGGTGCACTGGGTGGGCTAGCATGCCCCCTAAATTCATGTCCATCCCAGAACCTCAGAGGGTCATCTTATTTGGAAACAGAGTCATTGCAGATGTAATCTGTCAAGATGAGGTCATACTGGAGTAGCGTTAGTAGCTCAGTCATGTCTGACCGTGACCCCATGGACTGTAGCCCGCCAGGCTCCTCTGTCCATGGGATTCTCCAGACGAGAATACTGGAGTGGGTTGTCATTTTCTCCCCCAGGGGATATTCCCAAGCCAGGGATCGAACCTGGGTCTTCTGCATTGCAGGCAGATTCTTTACCATCTGAGCCACCAGAGAAGCCACTGGACTAGGGTGGGACCTTAATCCAATACAACTGGTGTCCATAAAAGAAGATGAGAAGAGACACACAGGAAGAATCCCATGTAAAGATGGGGACAAGATTTAGAGTGATCTAATCCATGAACAGACGACGGAGAAGCAAGCATTACCGGCAACAACAGAAGAGGAGGCATGAAACAGATTCTCCCCTAGACCTTTGGGTGAGAGTGTGGCCCTACTGATTTAGGACTATAAGCCTCCAGAAATACGACAGGACAAGTTTCTGGCGTTATGAGCCACTGAGCTGTCATGGGTTGTGGCAGCCCTAGAAAAAATACACAAGGGAATCAGCCACTATCACTTGCATTTGGCAAAGACTCAAAGGCTCTCAGGAAAGACGGAAATTTTTAGAGTGAGGAAAGGGAAAGGCTTTAGGTGTGCCCTGATGGGAGGCTACTGGCACAGGAGAGGTGGGGGCTGCTTAATTAGAAATGGGGCAGTTTATGTGGTTTGAAAGCATACTTGGCTCTGGTTACTCCTGAGCTGGGAGTGGGGGCAAAAAACATAGATGTTGGCTACCACTGACTGAGTCTTAACCGTCTGAGCTGATGACTGCAGAGGCTGTGTTTTGGCTTCCTGAACTGGTCATGACATTAAGGGACTTTGATTAGGCTTACGAGGGTGGTTACTGCAGAGGTGGCTCAGGATTCTGTTGACACACACGGTCTTTCCATTTGCATATTCAGTCTCTAAGGTGAAACTCTTTTGGGCCAGCATCCTCTAAGAAGACGTCACCAGTTCCCAGCAGAGTGCAGAGTCCCTGGAGCACCTCCACCGATGTCCCTAATCCTCGTGTCTCTTCTGAATCTTTCATCATTTCTTGCCTTCTTCCTCTTCCTCCTCTCTCTCTCTCTCTCCTCCTCCCTTCTCTCTTTCTCTCCTCTTCTTTATCATCACACCTTTGTTTCCTCTTTATTCCTGGAAAGTAAGTTCTTTAGGGAGAGTATCCTAAGAAACCAAAAAACATAATAAAAATGATAATAATAGCTAACATTTACTGAATACTATGTTCCAGAAATGTACATTTTCCATTGAATCCTTTCAACAACAGTGTTAGATATTATTAGCACTGGTTTGCCAATGAGGAGGGAAAAGCTCAGAGCAATTATTAGCTCTGGTTTGCCAATGAGGAGGGAAAAGCTCAGAGCAATTAGGCAGTTGAAGTGCTCTTTTTCCAGCCTATGAAAAAGATCTTTCTCCTTTTTATCCCTCACATTGCCTTTTGATAATTTTCCTCTTTATAAAATTGTAATTGCCATTTTATGATGATGATTATCTTATTACTAGTATTATATGTGTTTTCAAAATTTCTGTGAAACCTTTTCAATGCTCTTCTAACAAAAGAGAAAGGTCCTATTTTGTCATGAAAATAATAATGGTTAAAATGGGAAGGGTTGCTGCTAAATTCATTTTGGAAGGAAAATTGTATATTTAAGCAAGGAATTTTAATTTCTAAAAGCTGATACAATGCAAACTCAGAGCAGAGAGCTGATAAAAAACAGTTTTATGACAAGCAGTTGATTTGGTCATTACAGATTTACATTGTGATTGAATCAGCAAAACAAACTATTAAGCAGCATTGAAAATCGATGTGAAATGGGTTTCTGTGTGACTTGCCTATGCACAAGTTGGAGTTTGACAGAAAGCAGGTGCTTCATTGGAATCCAATTAGAAAGATTGGTTCAATATAACCCCAAACTGATTACCCATAATTCACGTCACAAATACTATCGTCATGCCCACGGTCTGCCCTCTAAAGAACACGGTCATCTACGTATCACATGGTCATTTTCAAAATCTTTAGGTGGTTTAAAACAAATAAGCAAACAATTCGAGCTCCCGTCCCCCCAGCTTCCCATCCCTGCTTTTCCTCCCATCCCAATCTTTTCTTACTCATTGGAATGGATGTAAAATTAGGTATGGTTACATTTGGCAAGAAGAATCTGCTAAACATATTTATCTGTTATGGACCAAGATATGTACTAGACACCATGTGCTGTGCTTAGTCACTCAGTCGTGTCCATCTCTTTGTGACCCCATGGACTGTAGCCAGACTCCTCTGTCCATGGGGATTCTCCAGGCAAGAATACTGGGGTGGGTTGCCATGGCCTCCTCCAGGGGATCTTCCCAACCCAGGGATCGAACCCAGGTCTTCCGCATTGTAGGTGAATTCTTCACCATTTGAGCCACCAGGGAATCCCATGGCAGCCAGTAAATGGACTACCCTGCAAACTCATAGTCTTTGAAAGATCAGGTATGGAACAAAGTAACTAGAAAATTACTTATTTCAAAGAGGTCCTCAGGTTCTTTTGACATTCCTTTCATAGATAAGTGGAGGTCTTGACTCCAGTGTGTGACTGTTTTGGGTGATAGAGTAAGACAAAGGATATGCTTGGCCAGACCTGCCTTTGTAGGGATGAGGAGCTTTCCTTTTGGTCTACTAGATCTCTGGACTACCATGTCAACATATCAACTACACTATGGTCCCCATGCTGTGAGGAAGCCCAAGTTGGGCATGTGAGGAAGCTCTGTGGAAAGCTCAGTGGAAAAACTGAGCCAGAGACATAACCAAGTCAACTTAGCCAAGGTTTCAGAAATCATCGAGCAAATACATGCCATTCCTGCTATGCCCTGACCAAATTTTTCACCTAGAGATTCTTGAAATCAAACAGCAAATTGTAGTTTTAAGTCATTAAGTTTTGGCATACTTTCCCATGTTGCAATAGAGAAGCAGAAATGCTTAGTGTTAAGACAAAGGGATACATGAGAAACCAGAAGAAAAATCTTTACCTAGCCTTAATGATGGTGGGAGGAAGCAGGGAAGGCTTCAAGAAAGTAGTGACATTTGAGATGAGTTTGGGAAACTCTGAGGATTAGGAAATTCAGAGACAAGAGGCTAAGGACAATCCAGGCAGAGAAAAAAAATGCAGGTAAATGTACAGAAGGTGAGAAAGTATCTGACGTGTGGGGAACATGGAGGTCCATTGTGGGGGAAAAAAAGGTTGCAAGAGAGATTTGTAGGGATATGAAAAAAAGAAAGGCTGATATCAAATATCACATCACCAAAGGCCTCAATGCCAGGGTGAGGAGGCAGATTCAATTAAAGAGACAAGGAAAAGCTATCCATTATTTTGAATAGAGAACCGATGGTTATAACCCTATGCCTTAGAGGAACTTAGTCCAGTGGGACTGGAGGTAGGAGTTAATGAAAAGAAGGAGGCCAGGTATGAAGGTCCAGCAGATGGAGAACTGGGGGTCCACCCTGATATCTCTTTGGGGTAGAGGTGGGGTACTAGAAGGTATGGACTAGCAGGGAGAGTCATGGTCACCAGAAATACCCATGCACTAATCGTTAGACTCTATGAATATGCTACCTTATGTGGCAAAAGGAACCTTGCAGATGTGATTAATGGTAAAGACATTGAGGTGGGAAGGTTATCCTGGATTATCCAGATGGACCCAATTTAGTCACATCCATCCTTAAAACGAAGAGCCTTTCTCAGTTGTGGTTATACAGAGATATGCCCATGGATGAAGGGTCAGAGAAATGGGATGTGACAAGAACTTGACCAGCCATTGCTCTGAAGGGCGCCATGAACCAAGGAACATAGCACCTTTAGAAGCTGTGAGGGGCCATCAGCTTTTAGATGGCAAAAAATCTGTAATCTCAGTCCTGAAACTGCAAACAACTGAATTTGGCCAACAAGGCAGAAGAGCAAGGACACAAATCCTTCCCAAGAAACTCCAGAGAGGAACGCAGCCCTGCTGACACCTTAATTTTAGTCTCGTGAGAGACATGGCAGACGTCTACATTCCAGAACTGTAAAAGAATACATTTGTGCTGTTTAATCTACGTTTGTGGCACTCTTTTATGGCAATAGTAGAAAATAAGTACAGATCTCAATGAGTGAGTGATATTTACTGAGAAGCAGGAGCTGAAGACCTCTCATAAGCTTCATCTCCCTTTCCGCCACAGTTCTGTTTCCCTGCTACAGGGAAACACGGGCTTCTTGTCTTGATGGGGTCTCTACCCACCGAGGTGATTTTGAAGAAGTTAGCCAACCTCTCTGAGCTTTGGTTTCCTCCTCTGTCAAATGAGGAGACTGAGCAAGAACAGTTGCTCCCAACTTAATTATTACTATTTTTACCATGACGTGCTTCATAGAGAATGTTCCCATCTACCAGGCAAGGATGGACATAATCTAAGTTGGAAGAAATTTCCAAGGTTCTAGAGATAACAGTCTTTCTTTGCCCCATCAAGAAATCATCTCAGAATATAAGTGATGTCCTGACAGAATAACCTCAGATTTACTCCAGTTTACTGAGCTTTAAAGGTAGGGCATGGCAGTTTATGTAAGTGCTCTCATTTTACAACAGAAGCACAGAATTTCATTAGTATAACACAAGACACAAAACTGATCATATATTATAAACATCAACAGTGAATTATTACTGCTAGCGACTTCACTTTCACGCATTGGAGAAGGAAACAGCAACCCACTCCAGTGTTCTTGCCTGGAGAATCCCAGGGACGGGGGAGCCTGGTGGGCTGCCGTCTCTGGGGTTGCACGGAGTCGGACACGACTGAAGCGACTTAGCAGCAGCAGCAGCAGTATTACATTACTAATAGTAGTAGGAACACTGGATTAGATGCTGGCTACACTCTTCCTCGTACTGACATTGAACAGAAACTGAAGAATGGCCTGAATTAGTCAAGGGTGAACCACTTACAATTAAGAAGGCAGGTGGATAGAGAAGGGAAAAACAAAGTTTTCTAACCCTTAAAAAAAAAAATTCAGTCTCTACATACCCTCTGCTTTCCCATCACACCAAACAACTTGAACACATCCTTAACATGGTAATATATTATTAGACTTGTAATTATTTCATTAGGAAATGACACCCAAATGCAATCTTCAGTTTGTAGAGGGAGCACAGGCTGAGATCGTTCAGCAATTCTTAATGAATTTCCTACTGAACAAGAAAGAGTGAAAAAATGGTAGAAAGGAACCCAGCAATATCGACAACACAGGCCTGAGTTGCAGTCTATTTAATGTTTCATGTTGAACAGCTGTACCAGGAAAAGTTCTAAATCTGAACATTTCAATATTTTCAAGGCAATTCAATTTGAGTTAGGCATCCTGACAGAGCATGTGAATTCCTAGAAAAAGAGACAAGCAGTTGCTGGAGGAGGGAAGCCCTTATGTTGGGGACAGTGTAAAAGTGTGTCTATGGTGCTGGGTCCTGGGGTCAGACATCCCTGTGAATACATCCTACTTCTGTCACTTACTGTGAGTCTGACATCAGGTAAGATATTTATTTCTCTCAACTTCAGTAACCTCACCTGCAAGATGAGAATCCCAGCACTTTCTTCACATTCTGAGGGTTTAGACTGATGTCTGGTAGATACGAAGGACTCAACATCAGCTCTCACTCTTGTTAATAAGACCACAGATACCTCAAGAAGAAAGCTGACAAGTGGACTAGGTTGTTTCTTTTATTAATTAATATAATGCTATACCTTTTGGAATTCTCCACAGCCTGGCTTTCATGTCATTTCCATTGTTCAATATTAATTTTTGGAAAAGTTGAACTGAGCGGGCTTTTTGAGGACAGGATGACACAGGGCGCTCCTGGCCCCATCCTCAGAGCAAGGGATGTGTGAGTCTTTTTCACCGCCATGCACCCTGGCTCTTTTTCTGTCTTAAAAATGGTCCTGTTACAGAAGGTAGGTCGGTTGCCAGGGGTCAAGTGGAGGAGGGGATGGGGAATGACTGCTAGCGAGTACTGGGATTCTTTCGGGGTGATGAATGCTTGGAATTAGATAGTAGTGACAGTTGCATAACTTCGAAAACGCACTAAAAAGTACTTAACTGTACACTTTAACAGGGGTACTTTTATGGTATGCGAATTACAGCTCAATCAAAAGAAAAGGTTTTTTTCTTCTTGACACACTTCCTCTCCTGTCAAACTCATACCTGTCCTGTGTGACTCAATTTAGATACCTTCTTCTCCCCCAAGGTTTTTATATGCATGGCCTATAGTTACTATGGGCTTCCCTGGTGGCTTACTGGTAAAGAAATTGCCTGCCAATGCAGAAGGCATGGGCTTGATCCCTGGATTGGTAAGATCTCCTGGAGAAGGAAACAGCAAACCATTTTTCCCTCCAGTATCTTTGCCTGGGAAATCCCATGGACAGAGGAGCCTGGTGGGCTACAGTCCTGTGTGTGTGCTCAGTCGCTAAGTTGTGTCTGACTCTTTGCAACCTCGTGGACACGACTTAGCGACTGACTAAACAACAATAGTCACCATAGTTCTTTCTGTTCTGATTTAAACACTGGTTTGAATGAGGGGAGGGGGTTAAGAAAAAGAAAAAAGAAACCCTTTGGGAGACCCTGCTCAACTGTCCATGAAACTTGGAATTTAACACTTCTTCCCTTCTCCTTCTTCCCCTGATCTGAGCATTGGAGGTAAATCCTAGTTTGACTTCAGTAAAACAGATTCTCATATGTGTGATTTTTCTGCTGTGACTTTTCCCACAGTTTCCCCTGGAGCTTCTAAATTTAAAAAAAGAGAGAAAAGGGGACTCTTTGTTTTCCAATTGGAGGCACTGCATTTTAAAGACTGGGGGCAGATGAATTTGACAGCTAAGTGTAGTCCAAGTCTTATCTTTTCTATTACCTTACTCTGGAAAAGATGACTTTGTCTCATCAAAGCCTATAACTTTGAGAAAGATCTGAATCCACAAATGCCCATCTGAAGGGCCATGCTTTAACAAAAATTTCAGCAGATGTTGACTCTTTAAAAGATTAACTGGGAGCTTTGATAGTTGGATTCAGCAGCCTGTTCATTGCCTCCTCAGAGGGGAAAACCAACTCCACTACTTCTACTTATCTGTCCATATCTTGTCTGTGCTAATGGTCTGTTATCTTTTTCTTTGAAAGGGTACAGTAACCCCACTCATGAAAGAGGGTCATAGAAACAGTGATTAACTTTAACGGTGCAACTAAGGAGAAGGCAATGGCACCCCACTCCAGTACCCTTGCCTGGAAAATCCCATGGACGGAGGAGCCTGGTGCTGCAGTCCCTGGGGTCGCTGCAAGTCAGACACGACTAAGCGGCTTCACTTTCACTTTTCACTTTCATCATTGGAGAAGGAAATGGCAACCCACTCCAGTGTTCTTGCCAGGAGAATCCCAACCACGGGGGAGCCTGGTGGGGTGCCGTCTATGGGGTCGCACAGAGTCGGACACGACTGAAGTGACTTAGCAGCAGCAAGATAAGACAGGATTCTCCCTAATCTCTTTTACTCTGGTGAAGAAAGCCCTAGCCAAACCTTGATCTCCTTGAAGAGTACCTGTTACATGAACGGAGGACTGTTTAGCAGTCAGACAGTGGATGGAGTTGAAGGAGGTAAGTAATAGGCCAGCCTGTTCACTCTTCCTTTCATGCTAGGAATTTTCTAGTGCTTCTCAAACTGTACAGTATACACAGAGCACCTGGACACCTTGTTAAAATGCAGATCCCAGGTCAACAGAACTGAGTGGAGCCTGACTGAGATCCTGCATTTCTAACAAGCTTCCCCCTGATGTTGATGCTGCTGGTCCAGGAATCATACTGAGTAACATCAGATAAGGAATATCTCTGATTTCCTAAGGATCTTGTAAACTGAGATTCAAAAGAAGTTTCATAAAGTTGACACTTTGAGATTCTTTTTTGCTGGTCCTAGTTAAATAGTAAAGGTGACAATAATGATTACAATGATGATGACTGACATTGACGGAGGGCTTAGTATACAAAGGGCAAGTCTAGCCTACCTATAACTGTCCCCATCTTATTAATATAAAAGGACCTTCTGGGGTTTGGAGACACTAAAGTTGCCTGAGATCATTTTAAGATGCAGAGTGGTAAACTCACATGCTATCTGGCTCTACAGATGGGCTCTTAAATGTGACTGCCTCTCATCTTCCACTGTCATATTTTAGGTTCAGTGAAGCTGAGCAAAACTTGACCTTTATCTCCAAAAAAGGAGCATTTGCCTTGTGCTATAGGAGTGAGTCACTGGGGGAAAGTTATCCATGAAATCAGATGGAAAGTATAGAGAGACAGAGAGAAAACTCACCCAATAATGGCCTGAAGACTTAGGCTGCATTGACAGCAAAAAGTTTCAGCCACTGACTTACTTTTTATCCTGCAAACAGATACTAGATTAGAAGACTGTTGCCATCGTAAATTCGGGGCTCATTCAAAATTGGTACAGAGGTAAGAAAAATGTATCTATTATATGTGCTTTAGTCGCTTAGTTGTGTCCGATTCTTTTTGACCCCATGGACTATAGCCTGCCAGACTCCTCTGTCCATGGGGATTCTCCAGGCAAGAATACTGGAGTGGGTTGCCATTTCCTCTTCCAATCTATTATATACTTTTACATGAAAATGATCTTCTTTGAACAAAGAAGAAAATGCTTAGAAAGGATACCATAAGTACAATGGATAAAAGAAAACATTTGACAGATTGGATTTCATCAAAATTTAAAATATATATACTTCAAAATATTTGCAAATGAAGTGACCAACAAGGGCTTAATTTCCAAAATATACAAATAGTTCATATAACTCAGTGACAAAAAAACAATCAAAAAATGGGCAGAAGACCTACCTAAATAGGTACTTCTCCAGAGATGGCTAATAGGAACAGGAAAAGATGCTCATCATTGCTAATTATTAGAGAACTGCAAATTGAAATTACAATGAGGCACCACCTTACACTGGTATGAATGGACATAATTTAAAAGCCTACAAAATGTTGGAGAGGGTGTAGAGAAAAGGGAATCCTCTTACACTGTTGGTGGGAATGTAAATTGGTAGAGCCACTATGGAAAACAGTATGGAGGTTCTTCAAAAAAACTGAAAATTTTGTTGCCATCTGATGCAGCAATTCCACCCCTGGGCATATATCCAGGCAAAACTATAATTTGAAAAGATACATGTACTCCTATGTTCATAGCAGCACTATTTACACTAGCCAAGACATGGAAAACAACTTAAATGTTCACTGACAGATGAACAGATATGGACGATAATGGTATATATACATTGGTATATATACAATGGAATATTACTCAGCTACAAAAAAGAAATGAAATAATGCCATTTGCAGGAACATGGATGGACCTAGAGATTATCACATGAAGTGAAGTAAGTCAGAAAAAGAAAGACAAACATATGATATCACTTATATGTGGAATTTAAAATATGACACAAAATGAACATATCTAAGAAAGAGAAACAGATTCACAGACAACAGAACAGACTTGTGATTGCCAAGAGGGAGGGGAGTGGGTGAGTGAAGGATTGGGAGTTTGGGATTAGCAGATGCAAAATATTATATATAGGATGGATAAACAACAAGGTCCTACTGTATAGCACAGGGAACTATATTCAATATCCTCAGATAAATCAGAATGGAAAAGAACATGAAAAAGAATATACTGAATCACTTTGCTCTACAGCTGAAATTAACACCTAGCAAATCAACTATACTTCAATAAAAATTTTTAAATGTATATATTTCAAACAGCACCAATAAGAAAGAATAGACAGAGAAAATATTTGTAAATCATCTATCTGATAAAGGACTTGAATTCTTACAGCTCAATAATAACCCAATTAAATAATGACCAAATGATTTGAATACACATTTCACCAAAGAAGATATATGGATGACAAACAAGCACATGAAAAGAGGTTAACATCATTAGGCATTAGAGCAAAGCAAATTAAAACTGCAATGAAACACCACTTCACACTAACTAGAGTGGCTGTAATAAAAAAAAAAAAAAGACAAACAATTACCAGCATTGACAAGGAACTGGGGAAATTCCCATGTATTACAGGTAGGGCTGTAAAATGGCTCAGTTGCTCTGGAAAACAGTATCCTTTAATATCTTTGTAAAATAAAATGCACATATATTTATACACTAGGCTTCCTTGGTGGCTCAGTGGTAAAGAATCCACCTGTAATGCATGAGATGTGGGTTCGATCCCTGGGTCAGGAAGATCCCATGGAGAAGGAAATGGCAACCTACTCCAGTATTCTTGCCTAGGAAGTCTGACAGACAGAAGAGCCTGATGGGCTATACAGTCAATGGGGTCACAAAAGAGTCAGACATGACTTAGTGATTGAACAACAACAACAACATTTATGCATGTTGTATTTGTCAATTTCCCTTCTCTCCCTTTTTTCTTTCCCATACTATTTTTATATAGAATGTGTTATGGTGGTTAACTTTGCAATCAAATCCAAAGGTTTCATGATACTGAGATGCAGTGCCACGGACTTAGTGAAATGGTCATGATCCAGAAGTCCTGGACTTTGAGCTGGGGATGCAGGAGCTGAAGAAACCATGCGTTGCTTTCCTCTGGGAAGTGGATGAGCATGTTTGTGGCTGAACGGGATTTGGTTGCACAATGTTAGCTGGAATATTAAAACAAAACGAAACTGTGGTAAGGCATGCTGGACAGCTAC
Organism: Bubalus kerabau; assembly: GCF_029407905.1. Taxonomy (NCBI): domain Eukaryota; kingdom Metazoa; phylum Chordata; class Mammalia; order Artiodactyla; family Bovidae; genus Bubalus; species Bubalus kerabau. The sequence continues at coordinate 36,635,659 of NC_073643.1, read as the reverse complement.
AGGAGTAAGCCAAAGTAGACACTCGCTGTCTAGCAGCTACTCTCTTCCTGTTTAGGGGACTCACCACTTGCATGTGGTCCGTCTCCTATGATGGAAGCCAGAGAGCCATGACAGATTGTCCCTCTCTCTTCTTCCCTCTGGATCCCAGAGTGGGAACATATGAACCAGGAGCAGCCACTCAGCAACATCTGCCCAGGGTTTTGAATCTTGATTGAGCATCACAAGAGGACTAGTAAGGTTCATTCATGGCGGTAGTGCATTCATGTCTGAGGGCCCTGGTACTGACACTGTGTGCTCTGCCTGGCTCATTTTGGTCCCATCATTCCCCTTGCTCCTCTACTTCTTCCAGGTCTCTCCTCCATGTCATTTAGGGAAGAGATCACCTCAACTGAAACAGCTCCCTTATCTGCCTGTCATCCGTTATGCTCTCACTCTATTTTTCCACATGGCACACATCACTATCTAGAATTATATAGTTAGTTTTAACTGGTTATTTTTTTGTACTGTATTAAAAATGTATTCTCCACAAGGATATAAACAGGTTGTCTCATCCCCTCACTTCATTTCCAGAGCTCAGAACAGTGCCCAGTAAATGCAACTGTTCCGTACACTTTTGTTAAGTGAACAAAAAACTGAAAATTAGCCCAGGACCTGGCAGGCCAATAAAAACCTGTTAAGCTGTACTGAATTAGTATTACTTCTTTATCAGGCTTACTTGGGGGGAAAACAATCCTGAGTAATACAAAGGTGAAATCATGATTTGAGAGTTCAATCCCAGATGTGTCTTGATGCCTGTGCTAAGTTATGAAGTTATTTATCTATGAATTTATTATGTTACTATCTTATGAAGCATGAACATCTGGCTGTGCAAATTTTAATTTAAAACGGCATCCGCCTGCATGTCTCAACACAGTATCTGCCAGCTTGTGCTCAAACACTTACGAAAACTAAGAAAAAGATAGAAACCAGCCTCAATAGAGGATCAAATGCCGAGTACCAGAGGAATCTTCATCAATGTAAGTCAAATGGTACTGTATTAGGAAAGCAACTCATAATTCTTTGAAAAGACAAAGCCTTCTTCCTCAAAAGAAAGTCAACAGCACTTTTCACAATTAAATGACAAAGGTTAAAAGACTGAAAGTTGAAATACATACCTACAAGTAATTTAAGTGAAAAGCTTAGAAATAAAAGGAAGAGTAAGATTTTCCGTGAAAATGCAAACAAAAAGATCAGAGGTGGCACATTTATGTTTTGGCAATTTGGCCGCTGCTGCTGCTAAGTCGCTTCAGTTGTGTCCAACTCTGTGTGACCCCATAGACGGCAGCCCACCAGGCTCCCCCATCCCTGCGATTCTCCAGGCAAGAACACTGAAGCAGGTTGCCATTTCCTTCTCCAATGCATGAAAGTGAAAATCCCTGGGATTTTCCAGGCAAGAGTACTGGAGTGGGGTGCCACTGCCTTTTCCCTGGTGATTTGGAATCTGAGACAAAAATCATTCATGAAACAAAAGAGGCAATTTTGTACAGATAAAAGTTACAAGCCACAGAAAAGACAGAATACTCAATAATCTAAATGCATCATTTATCACAGATATAGTAAAAAAGGTGAAGTGGATAGTAGGCAAATATTGTGGGAGATTTTACAATGTTTTTCATATACTTTTACAAACTGGGTAGTTAAAAAATATAAATAGGCAGAGGAGAGAATATGAACAATGAGGTTAGTAAGAATCAATATGTATATTTATATAAAGAAACAATATCCTCTTCTTGGGCATCCATTAAGGTTTATAAAAATTGACTATGTTGTCACTGAGAATGTAACTTCCTCAACTGAAAATACACGAGTCAATATCCTCAACGTAGTGCAATAAAATTAGAAATGAATAACAAAATATAAGATAGTGATCTTAAAAACATACTGAGGAAAGGAGAAATAAAATGCCTACTTACCGACAATTTGGAAATTAATGAAAAGAGAGTATTTTCAGAAAACTAGCAAACCCAAACTCTGACTAAAATCACTGACTTAAATGTTCTCATTATTAAATAATAAAGAATAAAAATAAATGAGAAGTGTTCAATATAAACCCTTATCAAAACGATAAAACATACACTTTGAAAATAAAAAATACATTAGAGCAAAAATTAATAGGGTCTGAAAAAATAACCATACAGTTAATAAATAATTCTATGAACTTTTAAAAAAATTCAAAATAGAAAAATCTCGGAAATTTTCATCCAGAAAAAGACAGAAAACACAATAAATGAAATTTTAAGTGGAGGAGAGTGACAGAAAATTGGACACCCTTTTCTCTATTAACATAGTCGAGGATTTCAAAGAAGTAAAGGATTATCTGAGATAATATAAAACTAAAAATTGTACAAGAAAATGGAACTATGCATCAAAAAATTATCTCTAAAGTAGCTTCTAAAGCCAAAAAAGTAAGGTTTTTAAAACTTCAAAAATCAGGCAATTCCTCTGTTTAATATAGAAACTTTCTCAGAGTAAGAAAAGTTAGGGCTGCCATCATAACATAGTACAGACTGGGTGGTTTCAATAACAGAAATTAATTTTCTCACAGTTCTGGAGGCTGGAAGACCAACCTCGACGTGCTGGCAGGTTGGCTTTTGGTGAGGACTCTCCTTAGCGTGCAGACGGCCCCCTTCTTGCCGTCTCCTCGCATGGCCCTTTCACTCTGTGTCACACTCCTGGGGTCTCTTCCTCTTATAAGGATACCGACCCCATCAGATGAAGGCCATGCTCTTCTGACCTTTAACATTTAATTATCTCCCTAAAGGCCCTATCTCCAAACAGTCACATTAGGGGGTTAGAGCTTCAACCTGTGTTTTATTTTTTTGGGGTGGGGAGGGGAGCACAACTCACTTTATAACAAATATACCTGTGGATAAAGAAATCTGAAATTTATAGGGATGTCTTGCAGAGTACATACAGGTTCAGTTATGTTATCAGTAGTAGCAATAATAAATATTCTTTAGTACTTTGCAGTTTATAAACCATGCTCATTTATACTATATCTCAAGTCAGTCAGGAGAAGGCAATGGCACCCCACTCCAGTACTCTTGCCTGGAAAATCCCATGGATGGAAGAGCCTGGTGGGCTGCAGTCCACGGGGTCTCTAAGAGTCTGACAGGGCTGAGCGACTTCACTTTCACTTTTCACTTTCATGCACTGGAGAAGGAAATGGCAAGCCACTCCAGTGTTCTTGCCTGGAGAATCCCAGGGACGGGGGAGCCTGGTGGGCTGCCGTCTATGGGGTCGCACAGAGTCGGACATGACTGAAGGGACTTAGCAGCAGCAAGTCAGTCAAATATCACCTCATCATTGAGGCTTCTCTGAATAGCACCTCTACCATATCATGTGCTATCATGTTTGTGTACTAGGTCCCCCAGTCATTGTTCTCTAACTTTTTATGTGGCTTTACTTTTTAACACTTGTCATCATTCATTATATTTATTTAATTAGTGAGCTATTGCTGGTCTCCTTCACTAGAAAATGCTTCTTGAGAGCAGAGACTGTGTGTTTAGTGCACTATTGCATTCCAACACTTAGATCAATGCCTGGCCCATAGTAAGTGATTAATAAATTGTTACATGAAAGAGGAAGTTAATATGAAAGAGCTTCCATGAAGAAGGAAGCTCCTGACCTCTCCTGGTCACAGGAGAGGGCTTCTGATTTCCCATCCTATACTCCATCTGGTATCAAAAAATCACATCCTTTGCAATTCATGTTGTCTTAGATGATTAGATAAAATATGTTTTTTGAGAAGGAAAAGCTTCACTGTGATATAATTCACATACTGAGTGCTGAAGAATTGATGCTTTTCATTTGTGGTGTTGGAGAAGACTCTTGAGAGTCCCTTGGACTGCCAGGAGATCAAACCAGTCCTAAAGGAAATCAACCCTGAATATTCATTGGAAGGACTGATGCTGAAGCTGAAGCTCCAATACTTTGGCCACCTGATGTGAAGAGCCAACTCATTGGAAAAGACCCTGATGCTGGGAAAGACTGAAGGAAGGCAGGAGGAGAGGGGACAAGAGAGGATGAGATGGTTGGATGGCACCATTGACTCAATGGACATGAGTGTGAACAAGCTCTGGGAGATGGTGAACAACAGGGAAGCCTGGTGTGCTGCAGCCCATGGGGTCGCAAAGAGTCTGATACGACTGAGTGACTGAACAACAACAATACTTATTCCATTTAAAGTACACAATTCAATGGTTTTTAGTATATTCACAGAGTTGAGCAATCTTTTCTACAATAAATTTTTGAACATTTTATCACCCTAAAAAGAAACTCAATACCCTTTAGGTGACCTGCCTTGATTTCTTGAATATCCCCGGGCAACTCCAAGTAACAGTAATCTACTTGAAATCCTTACTGACTTGCTAATTAGTGTTAAAATATATATGACTTCTAAACTTTGTTGGAATTATTTCTAGATAGTTTATGTTTTCATAATCATTTCAGATGGAATTTATTGTTCTAGAGCTGTTCTGTCCAATACACTAAACATGTGACAAAGAAGACTTGAAATGAGGCTGTTTCTTTTTCCTTTGTTTAAAATGGCTACCATTCATAACAGCATGGCTGACAACAGTCAACACATGGAAGCAACCTAAACGTACATCAACAGGTGAATGGATAAAGGTGATGGGCTACATATAAATAGAGGAATACAATATGCTTAGTTGCTCAGCCATATCCAACTCTTTGCAACCCCATGGGGTGCAGCCCACCAGGTTCTTCTGTCCATGGGGAATACTACTCAGCCATAAAAAAGAATGAAATAAGGCCATTTGCAGCAACATGAAAGGACCAAAAAGATTATCATACTAAGTGAAGTCAGACAGAGAAAGACAAGTATCATATGATGTCACTTATCAAAACTAGGTTCTCAACTTCGTGTTTGGAGAGGGTGACCATGAAGAGAGTCAGTGGAGTGAAGAACAAACTTTCTGACTGTAGGATGTCCTTTTATTGTGATCTTAGGTCACTCTTATGACTTTAGACACATTTTATACATGACTGTGACAGAGGTTAAGAGTACTTTTGGTTATAATGACAAAAGTCACTTCATGCAGTTTAAAAACAAAAGGAAGTTGTTGGATCCACTATATGGAAGACAAGGAGAGAGAAGTTGGCTTCAAGAAGTGCTGAGTCCGGAACCTCAAGTGTTGACCTCACCTGTGCTGATCTGGCTGCTTCCTGTTTTCTCTCAGCTCTATTTGTCTCCAAATGTCACCTCCTTATTTCCCAAAGCAGAAGTGTTTTCTCCTTACAGCACAACACATGGCCAAAGATACCTTTCTGGTTTCACAAAATTTCCAAGAGTGAGGAGTCTCTCTCTTTTTCTCATAGTTATAAAAATCCTAGGGAAGACCTCTGATTGGCTTCAATGAATTACACCCCCACCTCACTAGCCAATCACTAGTCAGGGAGGTGACACATGAATCATGTGTTCATCCCTGTGTTCAAGGGAGATGAACCTCCAGAAAGAGGGTGTAAAATGAACAGAGAGGGGGCAGTAGAAATAAAGAATCTGAAAGTGTCAGCTGTTAATCATAGACATACAGATATTGAAATTTTAGTTGCAGAGTGAATATTCTGGTCATTTCCTCCAGTCCTCCATTTTATGGATACAGAAGGGTAGACCCCAAAAAGTTAAGGAACCTATTCAAGGTCACAGAGCTTTTATAGTAACAGAGTTGAAACTAGGAAGTCAGCTGAGAAGACTGAGCCCCTGATGTGTCCACAGTGTTGTGCTCTGCATGCTGGCCAACTCCATTCCCATCGCCCATGAAGTGTAAGTTAATACACAGGCTCCTCTGATAAAGATCTTGCACTAGAATGGCAATAAAGGCAATGAGCTGAGTACCTACTTTGCGCTGGGCACTTTGTATGTTTATTTTGAAACGTCACCATCACCTTGAGTGGTTGGTACTATTTTTCCTATTTTGCAGGTAACAAAAATAGAAACCTGGAGAGGTTGACTGGCTCCCTGAGGCCACACAGTTAGATGTCCATGTGATGAAACTCATGTCAGATGCTACAGCTCACACTGATTCCATAATACCCACTGCCTCCCTTCCTAGGCATCAAAGCCTCCTTCACTAAAAACAAGAATAGACCTAAAGCAGGGGGCATCTAAGGGAAGATTTTGTTGTCATATTTTTTGCCAAATGGGTGCTGCTTCTTGGCAGTCACTTTGAAAACAACTTAAAGAGGAAGACTGGGGAAAATAGTTTAGATGGAATAAAAAGCCGCCCCTGCAGTTGAGGAAAAGGACGGTTTGGGGAGGGTGGAGAGGGTGTGGTGGAAAGATGGAGATCTTGTTGACTCCCATGTCAGATCCCCTGGGGAGTTAGGCTGTTTCCCGCTCAAAGCTCCCCTCCAGAGCATGAACCATCAACCTCATGGTGTAAGAGCACAAGACCTATCGTTTCTTGTGCGGTTGCCGGTGTCAGGATAATGCTGTTCATCTGAATAAGGATGAATAAACTACAACTAACTGAGCTTACAGAATTTCCTTTTGTCCTCTCAAAAGCTGATGAGGTCAAGAACTTTCACGGGACCTGGAGACGTAGCAAAGTGAAGACCTTTGTTCACAGCTGAGCAGTCGTTTCCCATCATGCTTCCGGGTCTCTCTTGTGTCTGTCCCCACCTCATCCCCAACTATGTGCTTCCGACGCTGCGCCTGTGCTCCAGCTGAGCCCTTGCCCAGAATGCCAGCATCACGCCTTCTGTTCACAGTCATCCATCAAAGCTCAGATGAGATCCCCCATCCTGGGGGGAAACACATCTGTGACCACTTTAGCCCACAGAACGTTTTCCCTCCTCTGATGCCTTAAAAAAAACTTCTCTGAACTTTATTAGGAACTTATTACACATATCTTGATTTATTTAAGTTACTGCTTCACATAAAAAAACCATACACACAATTTTAAAATACTTCTCAAAATAGTCCCCAGAAGGTCACCATTTGCTAGTTGTGCAACTCTGTTCAGTCACTCTCGGAGCCTCAATTTCCTCAGCCCCCAAATGGAGACAATCTTAGCAAGCCCTTGATGGCTGGCAGGGTTCTTGTGAGGCACTCAAACATTGAATGGGGAAATGTTTACTGTAACTCTCTAGCCTAGGGACTGGGAAGCCAAATCCTCACAGGATTTAGGCAGCTAATGTAAATGAGAGAAGGCCAAAGTGAGGCAATAGAGGCTGGTGGGGATTGTGGTAGACTGTGGTACCTGGAGACCACATGATTCATCTAAAGGGGACAGTCATTTCCTACATCTAGACAGCTGTTGCCACGTAGCAACAAGGCAGAACCTCTGCTGCTGGAGCTTCATTTTTGAAGAGAAGTCAGAAATATAAACATTTTATAACATTTCTTCATTTTTGAAACATTGTTATGCCAAACAAAACCCAAAATCTTTCTGATAGGAAGCCTGTATGTAACTCTACGCTATGTATATGTGTATTGCTCCAAACTACAACGGGCATCTGGATTGCATGTCTGCGTTATTTTCTGTGTTTTCTTCAATTTGTGCTTTGTGAGTCTATGTTTTTTATTCGTTATTTTGTTATTTTTTGTTTTCCTCAATAAGACTGTAAAGTTTTTGTGGGCAATTCATATCTTCTGTATTTAAACCCAATTAATCTCGGTAAATGGTACTTGCTTGTTTGTCTAGATGTATGGCTCTTAAATTTCAGCATGGGTCAGTGTTAATGGAGTTGCTTGTTAAAAATGCTGATTTGCCGCAGCAATTCCACTGCAAGGTATACACCCAACAGAAATGTGTACAGATATTCATCAGAAGACATCCACTAGGATATTCATGAAGCATTATTCATAATAGCTGCAAGTTGAAAGCAATCCAATAGCCCATCACCAGTCTCAGAATAAATCTAAAAATTATGATAATATTTATAATAAAAACACAGTGCAATGAAAATGAATAAACTGCAGCAACATGTAGCAACATGAACGAATCTCAAAAATCATAATAGTGAGTATAAGAAGCCAGAAAACAAAAAATACAGTTTACACTTACATATATAAATAAATCCACCTGCAATGTAAGAGACCTCATTTTGATTCCTGAGTGAGGAATATCTTCTGGAGGAATATCTTCTGGAAAAGGGATAAGCTACCCACTCCTGTATTTTGGGTTTTCCTTGTGGCTCAGCTGGTAAAGAATCTGCCTGCAATGTGGGAAACCTAGGTTCGATCCCTGGGTTGGGAAGATCCCCTGGAGAAGGGAAAGGCTACCCACTCCAGTGTTCTGGCCTGGAGAATTCCATGGGCTACATAGTCCATGGGGTTGCAAAGAGTAGGACACGACTGAGCGACTTTCTCTTTCTTTCATATAAATACAGAGATTGGCAAAACCTCATCTATAGGTTATAAGTCAGGATAATAGGAACTGCTAGAGAGAGGCAGTGACAAAGGGAACCAGGTGGGGGAGAGGGATTGATAACTTAGGGCTTTGGGATTAACCAATACACAGTACTAAACATAAAATAGATAAAAAACAAGGCCCTACAGTATAGCACAGGGAATTATATTTAACTATACTCAGTATCTTGTAATAACTTATAATGGAAAATAATCTGAAAAAGAAAATATATGTATATATTTTGAATTGCTTTGCTGTACATACGAAAAAACGATGCTATAAATCAACTATACTTCAACAACAATGACAGAAACGTTAAAAGAAAAAGGAACAGGACACTTCTGGGGTTCTGGCAATACTGCTGATTACATGGATGTTTGAAAATTCATTGAGCTGGACACTTACTTGTACTTTTCTTCACATTAACATTGCAGAGAAAAGTTAAAATGCTAATTCCAGGGCCTCACTCCAGACCAACAGAACCACTCCCCAGACACTACCAGTGGGAGTCAGCAGAGGCCTCCCCCTTTGAGAAAGCCGCTGCACTAGAAGGACCACACATTTCCTCTTCCAGAGGCTTTCTAGAAGCACGCTAGGCTAGGCCCCCAGCACCTGCCTTTCCTACTTTCCCCTGTATGTTCCCATGTTTTACTAGAAATAAAGAGTGACATAAAATTAAGAGGCATTATGGGTGTGTTCAAACAGTGGCACTTGAGGCAACAGAGAGAGAGACAGTTCTGATGATGTGCCAGCTTATAAAATATAGCTAAATAAAATTAAATGTTTATGGGCTGAATAATGCGCCACATCCCCAGGGTGAAAAAGTCAAGTGTTCACCGTTGTTGAATGTCAGCTGAATCCTGGTCTCCCTGGGAGGAATGAGAGCTGGATGGAGGCCAAAAGGATGTGGGGCATTCACTGGAAGGAAAAGGGGAGATTCTGAGACTGGGGCAGGAACAGGGAACGCACAGCACTGGAGAGGTTTTGGGAGCTGTGCTTTCAAGCTTAGTTTTTGTCAGTGTGAAAAAGCTGAGGCTGAGAGGTGATTCAGATGACAGATATTTACATTCTGTGCTCTAGCATTTAAGAATTCTGAAATCAACGGAATGTCATAGGGAAAACGGAACGAATCCTTTAACAAGCTACGCGAAGACGAAGACTGTTATCAGCTTCATCTTTGAAGCCTCAGCTCCTGGCACCATGCTTGGCACATCTGCTGCTGCTGCTGCTAAGTTGCTTCAGTCGTGTCCGACTCTGTGCGACCCCATAGATGGCAGCCCACCAGGCTCCCCCGTCCCTGGGATTCTCCAGGCAAGAACACTGGAGTGGCTTGCCATTTCCTTCTCCAATGCATGAAAGTGAAAAATGAAAGTGAAGTTGCTCAGTCGTGTCCGACTCTTAGCGACCCCGTGGACTGTAGCCCACCAGGCTCCTCCATCCATGGGATTTTCCAGGCAAGAGTACTGGAGTGGGGTGCCATTGCCTTCTCCTGGCACATCAGAACACTCAGTGAATTCATTTATTCAATACCTATTTTGAATACCTATTCTAGTTTAGGTACCATTCTTAGAAGTTGAGACAAAACAGACAGAAGTCCCTTCCAATGGCTTCTGCCTCACTCAGAGTCTAAGCTGAGGTCTTCACAGTGAGTGACCACAAGCCTGAACCAGTGGCCAGTAAGCTTATAATCTTATATTTAACCTAAGTATGTGCAGGCCTGCAATTCTGTTTTATGCATCATTGTCAAACTTGAAATAAAACTGTTTTAAGAAGAGAAAGTTTCTTTACAGACTTAGAGAATGAACTTATGGTTGGTTGCCAGGGCTAAAGGTCGGGGGGAGGCATCATTAGGGAGTTTGGGAGTAACATGTACACACTGCTATATTTAGAACAGATAACCGAAAAGGACAGGAACTCTGCTCAATATCATGTATGGATGGTGAAAAAGTTTGTCCAGGTTTTTTAAGCTGATTCAGGAAAACCTGAATAAAGTCTCTGGCCAATCCAGTAACAACTTAAATGGGAAAAGAATTTGAAAGAGAACAGATATATGTATAACCGCATCACTTTGCTGTACATATGAAACTAACCAACACTGTTAATCAACTGTAATCCAATAAAAAATAAAAAGGTTAAAAAAAAGGAAACTTTCTTAAAATTACAGGCCAGCCTCCTCTATCCATGGAATTCTCCAGGCAAGAATACTGGAGTGGGTTGCCATTCCCTTCTCCAGGGGATCTTCCCAACCCAGGGATTGAACCTGGCTCTCCTGCATTGCAGGTGGATTCTTTACCATCTGAGCCACCAGGGAAGCCCGTTTTAAAATTAACTCACCATAAAAAAGAAAATTCTTTTGCATGACTTTGATCAGTTTTTCTTTAAAAAAAAAAATTTTTTTAGTTTAAAAGGAACTTCAAAAGAAAAGAGTATCTAGATACCATCCAAAATCATCTTGTACATTCCCCGGGGCCACAGGTACAATTTACTTAGAGAACTCTGGAAGGACACCAGGGATGGAGGGGAATGCTTTTAGGATGGTATCTCCTGCTGGCACTTCTGTCAAAAGGCTGGGGCAAGATTGTAGCCTGTTGCCTGGGGCACAGAGATGGCAGCAGATGGAGAAAGGAGCTGGTTCCTTCCAGGAAGCCTGAAAATAGACAGGTTGGTGCCAAGCTCTGCAATGTTTATATAAGAAAGGAAACCTCATTGTGCAAAGGACAACTTTTGTCTACAGAGACCTGGCAAACAATTAAAGTGGTTGTCAAGCTGTGGGGCTTGGAGTCTTCAAAAAGGAGCAGATCGACAGGGTTTAAGATTTGTATTCCAGGACTGTAGGAGTACCACTCTGAATACACAATTCACACAGGTCTGGCTAACTCTTCCCAGGTCCTATTGCTTTTTCTCTGCTTTCTTGAGTTATTACTCAGATATTTATAAAAAGGGAGCATAACATTTGGCTGAGATCCATCATCGTTCAGTGCAATCAACTTAACACTAAGCCCTGCAATATTCTGTAATACTGATTTTGTTAAGTAAGTGAACAGAGATTAGTGAGAACCAGACAGAATTACAACCAACAGCAACTTATTATTAAGCCTTGAGCCTTGTTAAAGAGTTATTACTGTTAACTTATGCCCTGTGACTCTATGAAACAGGGATCTTCTGAGCCCCACTTTCAGGATGAGGGAATACAGTAAATTTAAGGAACTTGCCTGGTGTCACATGACTACTGGATTCAAATCCTGACATGCCTCAACTTAAAGTCCCAATAGGCAGATGTTCAGACAACAGAGTTTTAAAGACAAGAGGAAAACTACAAGGCTCTGAAAAAGGCTGGTCTATCCAGGGCATATATGGAAACAGAATTTAATGGTATCTATCTGGAACTGATTTGACTGAGTTAAGAACGTACATGAAACAGAGCTGTACACAATACTAGACCAACCATGGGGTCCACATCTAACAATGTGGGGGAATCATTAATGCTGGGAGACAAGGATGCGTGTGTTGGTAATTAGCTTCTCTGGAATCAGTGACACACTTGCCGTGGGTCTCAAGTATCATGCCACTGCTGTCTTGGGAAGAGTGTGCACCAGTCACCTAGCTGTGCCTCTACACAATGGTGGAATTCTGGAAGACTGGGGAGAGAATTGTTAGTCCATTTCCATATTAGTCACTCCCACAAAGCATCCACTTGGCTGTCAATTTCAACTTTGGAAAGACGGTCATGTGTGGAGGAAAGATTCCAATATGAACATTGTCATCAGAACCTTGGCCTTCACAAATGTAACACTTCATGGTGATGAGGATGATGGCAGGGCTGGTTAGGTCGCAGACACTATTCTAGGCATTTTTTCATGACTCATATGACCTCTTAGGTCACCACAATTAACCCCATTTTACACATGAAGAAGGTGAAGCAGAGAAGTAACCTCATCCAGACTCACACACCTACCACCTGGCAGAGCTTGAATTCAAACTAGGACAGGATGTCCTCACAATTTCAGTCCTCCTGAGTCACTGAAGACTCAAGATGTAGACTCACGTGTCATTCGTCAGAGGCATGAACTGAAATACACTTGCTATAAGGGACTTAGTGCCAGAAGCTAAACATTTAGGTAGTGACTGAGCCCAGCTCACTGACCAATATCTGAATCTCAGAAAAGTTCTGCTGTTTTCTGGTTTACTGAATGTGGACTTTTTTGGGAAAGTTACAAAACACGGTAGATTTAATAATTATGCTTTTAACTACAAGTGACAAGAATACCAAGTAATAGCAGTTTTTAAAGTAAAGACAATTTTCTCAAGCAACAGTAAGTCTGGAGACAAGTGTGTGTTAGTGATGTCTCCCCTCATGGACCTGAGATAGTTGCAGTGTTTCCAAGCATCCCATCTTACACCCTAGCATTCCCCGCCCCCCTCCAAAAGAGGTGGGGCAAAAAAAATACTGCCTCTTTTAAGGAGGAAAATTACTTTCCAGAAGTTCCCCTACCTCCTTCCTGCCACATTTCACTGTCTAGAACCATGTCACTCTTCAACTCCTAGACCAGCATGTCTCAATCTCATTTGCTGACATCTGGGGCCAGATAACTCTCTGTGATGGGGAGCTGTCTTGGCATTGCAGGAGGTTGTGTAGCATCCCTGACCTCCACCCACTAGATGCCAGTAGCACCCTCCCAGTTACCATAACCCCAAATGCCTCCCAACATTGCCAATATCCTGTGGGTGTGTGTGTGGGTTTAAAACTCTCTGGGTTGAGAACCATTGCCACAGACTAATGACAGGTAGAGAGAAAGGGATAGTCACAGCTGGCTCAGACCAATCATGGTGCATCCCCCAAGGCTGGGCACATTGCTGCCTTTGGAGTCTGTCTGAAGGAGAAGGGGTGATAGCTTTGGGTTTGGCAACTGTTTCCCTGAGAAGGAGGTTTTCCCTCTTCCCACGTACTTCACAAAGCATATCAGAGAGATGAGAGCCTCAGCAATATCTAATCTGCAGCTTTGGTGGCTACAGGAAAACAATCAGGACTCAGGGTGGTCTGTAGCCTTCTTACTTAGAAAATCTACACCAAGCTGTCTCTGTCTGAATGCATTCCTTTCTTTTTTTCTTGCCCCACCTCCCTTAAGGAAAAAAAAAGGACAAACCTATATTTGTCCAGGGATGTTTAGTAAACAAGGACTTCAAGCAGAAAATTCTTACATTTGTTCCCTCAATTATGGCTGCCTTGGACACTTAAAAATACATGTTGGTTAAAGTACAATTGGTCATTTCATGATGAGGACAGTCACTCCGTTGTAAATATGATTACTGGAGGGTGCAAGTTTTAAGGACAATAGCGAACACGTTTTGAGCATTTGCTATGTCCTGGGTGCTATGATAAATTTCAGGATGTGGATAAAGACTGTGAATTTGGTGTCAGGATTTGCTTTTACAAAAAGCCTCAGAAGTTCTATGACTTGCTGATTTGCACAGCCAGGACGATGAGGCACTAATCTCTGAACTCAGCTTGAATCATCACTCTTTGTTGTTTTAAAGCCATTTTCAAAAATTAAGATTACGTATCAAACCATTGCAAAAGACAAACTAGTCAATTTTATGTCTAAACACACATACACACACCAAACAAAAAACACCCCGAACTTTTAAACTGGATGTTTGACAACTATTGGTAAATTCTGTCAATTGGCAGCCCAAGGTCATTTCAATATTACGCTACCTATTTTTAAAAATTTCATCAATCTGATGTGGAAGATGGATTCAGAATTTTCAGCTCAAAAACACTGCCTGCATTTAAAGGGTTACAGGTGTGACTTCTCTGGGTTTTAAGAACTGTTCTTCAGATCATGGTTCTCATCAAAGTCACAGTCTACATTTTTGTAAACATGTTTAATAAGAAAAAAAATTAAATGGCAAAAACAATATGAAAGATCGCTCTAAATATGGAAACGGTGGAATGAATGTTATGTTGTAAAGGCGCTCACTTATGAAAACACTAATTAAAAAGCACACACTGTGTATCTTAGGGAAGGCAGATACTTCTTCAACGTTTTCCAAAAAAATTTTTTTCTACCATCCTTTAGTAGTAAGAATGAAAGAATATTGAGCATTCTCAAATGAGAACCCAACTTTCATATTAGAGAGAAAACCCAGAGTCAATATGAAATTGGTTATATTAAGGGCTACAGATTCCCATGAAGGTTGAAAACTAATCATAGTAAAAGAAAATTCTGTTAATCTCCTTAAAGCCCTAGAGGCATAAAAACTTCAGGAATTGATTAATTTTCTTTTGCTCAGATACTTTATAATGATTCAGCAAAACAAATACCTCAGCACTGAGTAACATTAAATTAGGAGCAGATCTGAACCTATCCCCCAAAGCCAACTTGCCTCAGAAGAGTCAGCAATATCAGGGTATGCTTCAGTGCAAAAGTTTATCCTGAATTGATTGGAGCAGAGGAAACAGAATCATATATATATATATATATATATATATGAGTTTCGACATATAAACTCCTATTCCTCATCATATGGTCAGTGCACACACCCCCCTCCCCCCCCGCTTTTTCAATGAAAACAAATCTGGTTCAAAATATTTCATTTGAAAACAAAGTCAATCAGATTTTGTAGAACTAAAAATAATAATAATAAATGCAGGGAGAGTGTACGTACAGACAGTTGATCCTCATTATCTGCGGTAGTTTTGTTCTAGAAAGTCATAGCAAACACTGAATTAGTGAATAGCAAGTCATCATTCCTTGGGGAAATCTATCCTGTGAGTCTCTGGCCATAATATTATTGTTAACACATAACCTTGTTTTCTGTATTTCTGTTTAAAAACATCTTACTTAATATATATTGCTGATTCTGTAAGGCACATCAGATAACAAACACTGAAGCACTCTGCTTGGGGGCCACTGTAAATAGCAAAACCACCAACTAAAAGCACAAAAATATGAAAAACATGGTGCTAAATGGACTGTGAAAAGGACACTTGTTCAGAGGCTGAGACTCAAACAGGCAGGTACAAGCGTCTTTGCTTGATCTTATCAGGAACTGTGCCTGATGGAGACTCAGATTTTTCACTGCTCTGCACACATTCGCAGATTAAGGCAAACATGCTGTGTATTGGTTTTGGGGTTACAAATAAAGTCTAGTGAGTGGGTGAATTTACAAGTATGGAATGCATGAATAATGAACACTCAGTTTATGCATGCGCATGTGTGTGTGTGCGTGTTCAGTTGTATCCGACTCTTTTTGATACCATGGAGTGTAGCCTGCCAGGCTCCTCTGTCCCTGGGCTTTTCCAGGCAAGAATACAGAAGTGGGTTGCCATTCCCTTCCATCTCCAGGGGATCTTCCCAATCCAGGGATCGGACCTGAGTCTCTTATGTCTCCTGCACTGGCAGGCTGGTTCTTTGACGCTAGTGTCACCTGAGTTTCTGCAGAGATGTATAAAAAAAAATCTGTTCTCTGTTTACTGCAGGTAAATGGAGAGAAGCATTCTCTGTACCAGGTTTTAGTACAGTCCTTGGGTTTGCACTTCCAATCCTTGGGTAGGGAGCTGGTGGATTCTTAAAGAAAAAGACAGGCCAGGATGAATCACTGCCTAGGGCATAGGGGCTTCAGAGAGTGGGGAAGGGGAGGCTACTCTAGATTATGAATTGAGAGGGACATTAACAATCAAGCGCAGCACCTGGAGAAAGCAACTGTAAAAAGACACTTTTGAGAAAATCGGGGACATTCAAATACCAACTGGCTAGTACATGATGTTAAATAATCATAATCTGTTAAGTGTGATAATGGTAGTGCAGTTTTGTTGGTAAAGGTTCCGACATTTTAGAGATTCATACAGAAGTGCTAAAGGGTGAATGATGTTCTGAATGACAGGCATTCACTCTAAAATATTATGGAGAGAAAAAGAAAGAAGAACTGTGAAAAATGGCTGCCAAATTAGTTCTTTGACTAAAATTAACAGTGTGCTGCCTAAAGTACTTTTTGGAGCTATGGAGGGAGTTTAGTTCAATAACTCTATATAGTTGCTATTATTTAGAATAAGCATTAGTGTTGTAAAGAGAAAAGTAGAAATACGTTAAGAAACAGTTGGTAAGTAACAGCTTCCACTGAAACCTCTTGAGATCTTTGAAGTGATTTGTGATTTCAAGACTCTATACAACAATACTCAGGAGCTGCCATAAACTGAGACCTAAAAGCTAAGAAAGGAAATGTGTTCCAGGCAGAGGGAACAGCATATACGAAGGCCCTACAGAGCACTGTGCATATGGTGATCTGACTCAGAGTGGTTCTGTGTACTGGGAATGTAGACTTCACAGCATATATACACTGTTAGGAGCATCTATTTCTGCTTTATTGACTATGCCAAAGCCTTTGACTGTGTGGATCACAATAAACTGTGGAAAATTCTTCAAGAGATGGGAATACCAGACCACCTGACCTGCCTCTTGAGAAACCTATATGCAGGTCAGGAAGCAACAATTAGAACTGGACGTGGAACAGCAGACTGGTTCCAAATAGGAAAAGGAGTATGTCAAGGCTGTATATTGTCACCTGCTTATTTAACTTCTATGCAGAGTACATCATGAGAAACACTGGACTGGAAGAAGCACAAGCTGGAATCAAGATTGCCGGGAGAAATATCAATAACCTCAGATATGCAGATGACACCACCCTTATGGCAGAAAGTGAAGAGGAACTAAAAAGCTTCTTGATGAAAGTGAAAGAGGAGAGTGAAAAAGTTGGCTTAAAGCTCAACATTCAGAAAACGAAGATCATGGCATCTGGTCCCATCACTTCATGGCAAATAGATGGGGAAACAGTGGAAACAGTGTCAGACTTTATATTTTTGGGCTCCCAAATCACTGCAGATGGTGACTGCAGCCATGAAATTAAAGGACGCTTACTCCTTGGAAGAAAAGTTATGACCAACCTAGATAGCATATTCAAAAGCAGAGACATTACTTTGCCAACAAAGGTCCATCTAGTCAAGGCTATGGTTTTTCCAGTGGTCACGTATGGATGTGAGAGTTGGACAGTGAAGAAAGCTGAACGCCAAAGAATTGATGCTTTTGAACTGTGGTGTTGGAGAAGACTCTCGAGAGTCCCTTGGATTGCAAGGAGATCCAATCAGTCCATTCTGAAGGAGATCAGTCCTGGGTGTTCATTGGAAGCACTGATGCTGAAACTGAAACTCCAGTACTTTGGCCACCTCATGTGAAGAGTTAGCTCACTGGAAAAGACTCTGATGCTGGAGGGATTGGGGGCAGGAGGAGAAGGGGACGACGGAGGATGAGATGGCTGGATGGCATCACTGACTCGATGCACATTAGTTTGAATGAATTCTGTGAGTTGGTGATGGACAGGGAGGCCTGGCATGCTGCGATTCATGGGGTCTCAAAGAGTCGGACATGACTGAGCGACTGAAGTGAACTCAACTGAACTGAGGAACAATAGTTGATGGAATGGTTTGTGTGTTTGGGGTAGGTGGGGGTGGGGTGTGTCTTTGCCTTACAAATGCTCTTTGGCCCAGGTCAAAGCCTAGAGCTTGGGCTCCAGAATTCTCACAAAGCAGATAGCAACCTGTCAAGGTTTGGAAGGCCCACCTCAAAGGTATCAGATGCTGTACATTTTCTCTCTGTGCCATAAATGTAAAAATATGGTTCTTATAGATACTCAGTTTTGGGCTTCCATGGTGGCTCAGTGGTAAAGAAACCTCCTGCCACTGCAGGAGCTACAGGTTCAATCCCTGGTCTGGAACGATACCACATGCTGAGAGGCCACTAAGCCTGTGCACCACAACTGTGGAGCCTGCACTCTAGAGCCCAGGAACTGCAACTACTGAGCCCATGTGCCACTACAGAAGCCCGCATGCCCTAGAGCCTGTGTTTTGTAACAAAAGCCGCCACTGCAATGTGAAGCCTATGCACCACAACTAGAGAGTATTCTCCACTCTAGTTGCAACTAGAGAAAAGCCTGCACAGCAAGGAAGATCCAGCATAGCCAAAAATGAATAAATAAATAAGATACTCAGGTTTGGCAAAGCAATAGTAACTATCCCAGTCCATACTATAGAGCACATTTGAGTTTATACATAAAGCTCTTCCTTCCAAGCATTCCTAAGCTTTGGTTTTGCGTCTACAAGGTAGACACAGTGGGTATTCTTATTCCCAATTTTCAGAGTAGGAGCCTAAGGTTCTGAAATGCCAGGCGTCTTGACCTGAGTCACCCAGTTAATGACTGGCGAAGCCAGGATGTGAAGTTGGGTCTCTTCCCACTAGATCATTCATAAAGCAGTAAGTTCATGAAAATGCTTATTCATCTTGTATGATTCTGTTGACAGTGAAAGCTGAGGTTGTTAGATGGGTTCCCTCACAATCTTAGCCCCGGTAGTTCTCTACATTTCAGCACAGTGTCTAGTACACTGCAGCGGATTCCAGACCAACAGATTCTTGGGTCCTTCCACTGACCTTCTGCCTTTGCAAATAGTTGCTAGGATCTGTCAGATGGGTCTGATATTACATATTAATAGTGAAAACCACTGAGGTGATAAGAAAGAATTGCCTGTTGGCATTTCATAATAACTCATTCTCAGATTTAGAAGCTTTAGGTAACATGTTTCAGGTCTCCTTTCTTGTCCTTTTCTAACCAACATTTCATACAAACACACATGGGGTTTAAGAAGAGGGCAAGTCCACACTTGTACCCTACCTCAGAGCTGTCCATGGCTCCCTGTTTTCTAAGGCAGAAGTGGTAACATGATGAGTTTACAGACCAAACCTAGCCCTCAGGTTAAATCCGGCTCACTGACACAGGAGTGGGGCCCTCTGCCTTACTGGACCTTCACTGTATTTTCAATTTGAATTAGTTACTTTGGCCACCTGATGCAAAGAGCCAACTCATTAGAAAAGACTACGATGCTGGGAAAGATTAAGGGCAGGAGGAGAAGTCGGTGGCAGACAATGAGATGGTTAGACGGCATCATCAACTCAATGGACAAGAGTCTGAACAAACTCTGGGAGATGGTGAAGGACAGGGAAGCCTGGCATGCTGCAGTTCATGGGGTTGCATAGAGTTGGACACACCTTAGTCACTGAACAACAACCACTACCAAAATTTACAAAAAGGGAGAGTGGCATGTAGGGGTCTGGATGTCACCTTCTGTTGAATAATGGGAAGATCTGGCAAGGCTAGTCCTGTGTTCTCCCATGGTAACAATTGGCTGGAGTATGGAGTGGCCTCTTTGGGTAACTCAAATGCACTGCTATTTGCCACAGGTCCCACCATTCCTTGTTGTCCCTGGGCCACTGACTGATTCACATCAACTGCCTGGTGTTGGCATTCATGTACAAAACCTTAGGACTGAAGGGTCAAAGAATGTTTCCAAGAATGTCCTACATTCATGGCCCATGGCCCTCTAGCACTGGTCCCGATTCACTTCTCCCGCTTCATCTCCAGCACACTTTGAGCTTTATGCTTTGGCAATAAGGAGATGATTTGAATTTCCAGAAAACAGCATGTCTTTCCTTCCGTGTAATGTCCTTCACCCTTTTCTCAGTTCTGGGAAGCCATACTGAGCCTTCAAGTCTCAGTTTAGGTACCAACTTCTCCAGCAGGCATTCCCTGACGCTTAAGGTTGGATAAAGATCTCTTTATGTTACCCTACTTGTTTGTACCTCTTTAACTGATGATTTGAGATGACTGGCTTGTCCAGCTGTCTTCCCAGTTGGGAAGTTCCCTCAGCTACCCATACTCACTTCTGTATCCCAGTACCCACTGCAGGACCAAGCACATTTAGGAGAGGATACCATGAAAAGTCAGTCAAAGACTAAGGCAGGAGGTCTTGGGGGTCCCAGAATGAGAAACTTTTGTTGAGTCCAAATCCCTTTCTGTAGCCTTTCCTTCCTTTTCTCTCTGTGTCCATTTCAAGAGCCCCTGACTATGAAGGAAAAAAAAAGAAAAACCCACTTGTTTTGGCTATACTGAGTACTGTGGACTTTAGATAGGAGATAACTTTTTAACAATCAAGTCTTCCTGTCTTTGCACACCTGCCTGAAGTCAAGGTGGGAGTGTAGGTCAGCCACTGGTGGCCTTCTGGCCTTGCTGGGGCAAGGCTGAGGAGACCACTCCCCAGGAAAGGGGCTCCTGGCAATCTGGGGGAGGGAACTACTTCAGAGATGCCAGCGAGAGGTCAGGATGGGTTAATAACTCTAATTGCTCACTGCAACTATTAATAATCACCTGTTATTTAGATATGAACTAATTAATTCACCACTAGTAAGTGGACGTATTTAGACAGGAATTAAATACTGCCTAAGGCCATCCTTCGAATAAAGGCAGGGAATGTGGTACTCTAATTTTGAGACTGCTCTAGGAAACTCACCTGGATGACAGGATCTGCTGAGGATGTTATTTATTACTTAGAAGAACATCCTCAGGGGGCTCCAAGGGAGACACTGATAGATTGCTACTTATCAGGAAGATAAGAGCTTTTCCTGGACAATGTGAATTATGCAGCTGATCCTGTCTCCCTTTTTGTGTGAATTGTTGGAAAGCTCAGAAGCGAATCTGTGACTTGCCTGATTAAGTCTTCATGATATTCATTTTTGGAATAAGCCTCATTCCTAGCTTCCTATTCTTATTTTTCTTTCTTTTGGTTTACCCATTTTTCTTTTAAAAAAGATAACTTTCCCATGCTGTTCTTCTATAAAAGTAACTCATTTTTAGAAAATGTAGAAAACATAGAAATACCAATATCAAATTAGTAAAAATTATTCACGGTCATACTTGGAGAGAAACACCGTTAATGTTTTAGTGTTCCCCCTCTTCTGTCCCCATGGTGCACATATTTTACAAAATGAAATCATGCCATATATAGTGTTTGAGAACTGTCACCCCCACTTGTTACCCATGCACTTCTCTGATTTAGTAGATGTCCCAAAATTTAGTCAGCCAATAGGATTGGTGAATTTTAGGCTGTTTATAAATTTCTCCATTCACAAAAAGAAACGTTTTCATAAAACATCCTTGTACCTGAATCTTTATGTACATATCAATCCTTCTTGCAATTAAAATTCTTAGAAATTCTCCTCAGCTTCTAAGTTATGTCATTCTTGCTTTACTTAGTGTATCCTGTTGATCACCCTTACTTTGTGGAACAAGCAGAGACATAATTAAGGAGAGAAAGTCAGACACGCCTAATCTCTAGTCCTCAGATTAGCAGAGGCTCAGCACAGCTATCCATCAGTCAACTGGGATTAGTGCATGGCCTTTACATTCAGTTTTTCTCTGAGGACTCAAGATAAAAAAACCAAGAGATGTTCTCTGTCTTCAAAAGGTTTAAATTCTACTAAGGGAACAGATGAGTGATAAGATGTGCACCAAGTTACCAAATACAAGATGGAAAAAAAATGTCTGTCAACAAGAAAGTAAGGTTTTGTATCTGAAAAGTGCAAAAGCAACAACTCAGGAAGGCCGGTGGGGGCATTTAGCAGGTATTTACTATACCAAGTGCTGTGTGTGAATACAAAGGAGATTAAGACAGTGAGGGGCTCAAGGTCTGTGGGGGTGAATGGGTAAAAGAGAAGGGGGTCCCACTGCAAAACAATGAGGTAAGTGTACCAGAGAAACACACAGGATGTTCTAGAAGCTTGGAGGTCAGCTTCTTAAAGCAGAAGAGGGGACTGAAATAGCCTTCCAAGAGTGTAGCCTAGAGAACACAGAGGAGAATGCCAGAAGAGAAGCAAGAGTGTCTTAGTAACAAACAGACCTTTAGCAGAGAGCAATGGACTCAAATCTTTGACTGTGACCCACTATAGATTCATTTTTGTATAGAAGTGATTTACAAGTCCATGTATCAATTCCTTCTTTAAAACAGGCAAAATACTCTCTTACTCTCTATCTTAATTCAGTAAAAGGGAGGAGGGTTGCCACCCACTCCATTGTTAGAACCCACTGGAGTACACTGACGGTTATCGCCTAAACTTGAAGTGGGCTTAGTGCCTGATAAACACAAATTAAATGGGGTGGTGGCTGAGACTCCAAGTCTGTGAAACAGATCAACCTGTCAGGAAAAAGCCCTCTTAGTATGAAAATCAAAGTGTGAGTTGGTTTCCATTGTCCTGGAAAAGTGAGTCAAGAACTCGGTATTTTATTCTTTTGTGGGGTGTACCAAAAGCTGCCTCACTCTTTGTTATATAGAGCTAGTGCTTGGGAAGAATTGACCAGTTTTCATGTAAACTGCTCCCAATCTCTTTTAGAGGGATCCAGGCCTTGCAGAATGGCCCCTATGAATGGTGGGACAGGGCCACGGAGTCCCTAAAATAGTATAGTATTAGATGGGTAGCTCCGCTGGTGAAAAATCTGCCTGCTGTGTAGGAGATCCCAATTCAATTACTGGGTTGGGAAGTTCCACTGGAGAAGGGATAGGTTACTGACTCCAGTATTCTCAGGCTTCCCTGGTGGCTCAGATGGAAAAGAATCTGCCTGCAATGCGGGAGATCTGGGTTCAATCCCTGGGTTGGGAAGCCTCACCTGGAGAAGAAAATGGCAACCCACTCCAATATTCTTGCCTGGAGAATCCCCATGGACAGAGGAGCCTGGCAGGCTACAATCCATGGGGTTGCAGCGTCAGACACGACTGAGCAATTAAGCACAGCACAGATTTATACTAATGATTAGGTCCAACTCTAATGGCTCAGAATCCAGAGTTGGGCTAATTTTGGCACAGGGTGTGGTTAATGACCTGAACTCCCCTGGGCTCAGTTATCTTGGCATAGTGGCTGTAATAAAGCTCCAAATGAGATGTCAACACACTGCTTCAGAAGGTGCTTGGATCAGTCAGAACCCGCTAAGTAACGGCATACCTGCAGGGGCAGGGACAGTCTTCAACAGCGTCCTCGTGTGTTCAGGAGAAGCAATGGCAGTAAGTGATCAATGTAGAGGTTCTTTGTTGAAGAGGAGTAACTTCTTCCTGACTCAGGAAGATTCTGGGGTTCTTAGACAGTTGTTCATGTGGGATGATGTCTCAAACAAATGCTACAGAACATCCTGCTATTATGGCAAGATTAATTATATAAAAAAAGATGTGACCAGATTTGAACTCTGAGTTTGGAGTCACGACAGTTGCCTGGGTCCATCTTACTGAGCCCTTATTCTTAAGCACGCCACCAGTGTTCTCCAAGTCTGGTCCCACGACCAGGAGCATCACCAGGGAACTTGATAAAAATGCAAATTCTCACCACTCCCTCCAACTCCCCAAAAACTGAATCAAAAGCTCTCGGGATGGGGCTTGACAAGTCTTATTTGGCAAGCCCTCTGAATAATTCGAATCCCATTAAAGCCTGACAATTATTGCTTATTGGTCCTCCCCCTCCCCACCTTTCTCTTCTTTAATCCTTTCTCTTCTTTAATCCTTCTAATCCTGTACCTACCTGGCTGGCTGCTGAAATCAAGACAATAGCTGAGACAAGTTCATTAGAAGTTGGGAGAGAGCACTAAGCCACTGCTGAAGACCTGGGACTTAGTTTGGTCCTGAGAGCTAGTAGAAGTTGACCAGGCAGAGGAAAGACAGGAGGGTAATTTAGGCGGAGGAAGAGAAGGGCATTAGTAGAGGGAGGGAGGGATGAGGCATGCTACAGGACAGGCAGGTAGCCGGTGCGGCTGCAGGGGAAATCGAATCTTAGATAGATAGGCAACAAGGCTGCGGAGGCAGTTTAGGGTTAGACTAGGGAGGGCCTGAAATCTAGGTTTAGATGATAATGCTTTAGCTGGTACACAGTAAGGAGGCACAGGAGATTTTGAGCAAGGGAGATCTAACATGGCATTATTTTTGGGAAAACCTAAAGCAATAACATACTCAACTGTCACATACTCTGAGTTGTTTTTTCTTTCCTATTTTCTTCTTTACTCATCTGTTTTATTCTTTGAAGATTTTTAGTTATGGCTCACTGGCTACAGTTATGATTTAGTTGGGCTTCTGAGTCGGCTCAGTGGTAAAGAATCTGCCTGTCAATGCAGGAGAAACAGGAGATGCAGTTCGATCCCTTGGTTGGGAAGATCCTGGAGGAGGAAATGGCAGCCCACTCCAATATTTTTGCCTAAAAAGTCCCATGCATAGAGGAGCCTGGTGGGGTCACAAAGAGTCGGACAGACTGAGCACACACACACACACCTATGATTTAGCTATGATTTCACTTCCCACGAATGACTGGGTTCCAACCCAAGGTTTAAAAACACTGCATGAGAATATACTACTTTACAAAGAAAAAGCCAACTGATGGGAAATAGCAAGACAGAACAGATGGCATTTCAGCACATAATTGTTGCGAGCAGGTGAAAAGTGTCACGGTCAGGCATTTGGCTGACACGGCCAGCTCCATAATGACTGAGCCCATCTCTTCCCAAGTGTCTGCCTCCACTGTCTGGGCTCTTGACTGGTGAGCTGTGCTGAAGCATCTTCTGACCTTCTCACCAGAGCCATGTTCTCCTCAACGTGGTCTTCTCATTTGGAAGCTGACAGTAAGTGTGGCTATTATGTCTGGTCAAATTCTTTTCTCCTTCATGAATGAAAACTACTTTCACAAGTGAAGGGAAGAGGCGCATGTGAGGTATAGTGGATCCAGGATCTCCAGTTCTCAGCGGGGAGTGGGTTAGAGCCCCTCCTTACTTTGCTGAAGGCCGAGGGCAGCCCTGTTAGGAGGAGCATGAAGGTGAGTGCTATTCTGTTCCATTTTCAGGATGTGGATGTCTTGTCATCCTTTATACTCCAGCCACATGCTTGTCCCTTTGTTTTATTCAAAATTTTATTATTTATTTTTACTTTTAAATTTTTGGGCCATGCTGTGAGGCCTGTGGAATCTTAGTTTGGGGACCAGGGATTGAACCTGCACCCTTGGCTCTGAAAGCTTGAATCCTTAATTGAGGTATAGTTGATGTACAATATATATGTCTCAGGTGTACAACACAGTGATACATAATTTTAAGGGTTTTACTCTGCCTATAGTTATTATAGAATATTGGCTATCTTCCCTGGGCTCTACTATTTATTTTTGTAGCTTATTTATTTTATACATAGCACTTTGTACTTCTTACTCCTCTACTCCAATCTTGCCTCTCCCTCTTCCCCTTTCCTCACTGGTAACCACTAGTTTGTTGTCTCTGTGAGTTCATTTCTTTTTTGTTATATTCACTAGTTTTCTATTTTAGATCTTGCATATAGGTGATACTACACAGTACTTGTCTTTATCTAACTTATTTCACTAAGTATAATACCCTCCAAGTCGATCCATATTGTTGCAAATGGCAAAACTGCATTTTTTTTTTTTTTTTTAAACGGCGGAATGTCCCGTTGTCTTCTAGAACTTGCCAAGCACCTCTCTGCTTCTGGGTCTTTGAAACAGTGCTCTTTCCCAGGTCTCAGCTGAGAATGTCCTCTGCTCAGAGTTGCCTTTTCTGACCACTGCAGGTAAGCAGCTCTCTACCACTGCCCTCTGATTAGTTCTGGCTCTTTGTCACATGCGTATTCGTTGGTTTACTTGACTGTCAGACTCATTGATAGAATGTAAGCTCTACAAAGGCAGAGAACAGGCCAGCTTGCCTTATTCATGAACCTCCTTCATGAATAGCACCTGGCCCTGGACTCTCAGTAGATATTTCTTGCACCACTGAAGACATCAGACTGGAGATCTTTCAAGATTCATGCCCATGGCGTGTACTTGGGTAAACTCTTTCCTGTCTGGGTCTCAGTTATCTCATCTGTGAAATGGCCTCGAGATGGCCTCTAAGCTTCTTTCCAGCTCTGAAATTCCCCAGCTCTGTGATCTGACATTGGAAACGTTTGCACCCCACCCTGTGCTGTTATTTTGCTTTTATCACCCAAATGCTTCTTTAGAAAAGGGGGTGGGGTACTGCTACTAGAACCTTCATCCCTTTTTGGGCATTTGGGCAGTTTTCCAATTCTTGTAATTAGGTTAGAAAGTGGCATTAACTGAGTTATTGATTCTGGAGTTTGGGGCCTCTGTTGGTGAGACCAAACTCATAGGCTCACAGTTTGGTGTTATTTTTTTCTTTCTCTCTCTCTCTTTTTTTTTTGAGGGGGGGGGATCATTGTGGGATTATAGGCCAGTCCCTGAATCAACAATTCTTTCAGCCTATAATAAAGCTGTATTTTTAAATTTTGCTTTTGACTTTAATTGCAGCCAGGCATGAAACGAGAGAATGAGGGTGCCGTTCCAGATGAGTGCACATTCAAAATCATTCAAACTCTACTTGGACGAGGAGAGGCAAATTAATAATGAGAACAAACAGGCCTTTGGAATTGGGCTTCCTCCTCCTCCCTTCTTCATAAAATGGAATCCTTTTCCTAACAGTGATGAAGGAAAAAACACCAGAGTGAACACACTGCGGAAGGCACTGGCACAATTGGTTCTTTTGGTCTATGCAGACCTCAATGAAGTAAAGGCTAAACTATGTATGTAATAAAACCAGATAATTGAACATTCATTCATTCATTTCTTGAAACTTGTTTCTTTGGCTGTGCCATGCCATCTGGTGGGATCTTAGTTCTCTAGCCAGAGATTGAACTCGGGCCATGCCAAATCCTAACCACTGGACGGCCAGGGAATTCCCATACTAACTTGTTCGTTCTTTCTTTCTCTCACCCAACAAGTGTTTGTTGAACTCCTATCCTGTGCCAGATTTTAGACTGGGTATGCAGATAAAACAGTGAATAAGACAGATACAATTTTCAGCATAATACAACAAATACTACTCATAACAATAAAAATAACTGTTATTCATACTTAAGGCTTCCCTGGTGGCTTAGATGGTAATGAATCTGCCTGCAATGCAGGAGACCCGGGTTTGATCCCTGGGCCAGAAAGATTTCCTGGAGAAGGGAATGGCAACCCATTCCAGTATTCCAGTAACAATAACTGTTACTCATACTTAATAGGTTCATGATTAACTGCTTTTAATAAATTTTCTCAGTTAGTCCTCATGATATCTTTAGGAAGCATGGATATCTTTAGAGATGGGGAAACTGAAGCCCAGGGGAATTGAGTTGTTGAGGATAAAGTGGCTGGAAAGGGACCCACTGGGATGGCTCTGGAGGCTGCGTGCTTAAGCATAGTAGATTCAGGTGGTGAGCAAATGGATGGTTCAAATGTGATTTGAGAAGTGCTGAGCTAGCAGACAGAGAAAGGACTGGCTCATTTGAGAGCACTTCGAATGCAGAAATTGCAAGACCAGGTGATAACTTGAGTCTCCATTTTTCAAATCAGGCAGGAGACTAAACAACTTTGGCTGCTTATGATAAGAGGTAACTCTCCACTTTGTGCTGTGTGGACAAGGTTACACGTGAGAAAATGAGGGAACCCTCTACCCCATGAGGTCATCTTCCCTGGTGGCACAAAGGATAAGAATCCACCTGCCAAAGCAGGGCACAAGGGTTCGATCCCTGCTCTGGGAAGATCCCACATGACCTGAGAGGAGTGACTAAAGCCCGTGTGCTACAGGTATGGCAGCCCAGAGGCCTAGACCTTGTGTCCACAACAAGAGAAGCCTGCACACCAAAACTAGAGAGCAGCCCCCGCTCACTGAAACTAGAGAGAGCCTGCTCATGGCAAACAAAGACCCAGCACAGCCAAAGATAAATAACTGAAAAAATTACCAAGAACAAAAAAGAAAATGAGGGAACCCTCTACCCTGTGAGGTCATCTTTTCTCAAAGACTCAAACTAAGTTGATATGAAAAACAAATGCACATCCATGTTTCAGTCTTTGCCATTGTAATTTACACCATTTTCAAAGTCCCTCCTAAGAACACCTCTGATAATTTACCATCAGCATCTAGTCTTCTCTCTTTTAAGTGGTGATTGTGAGTGATTTAGTTCACCATGTTTTGCTTCTGCCTTGACTACTGAGAAGTTCAGGGTGAATTTTTACACTCATAATAAATGTATTAGCCTAGGGGCCTGAGCCATGCTTTCTCTTCTTTAATTCCTATCATCTTCCACATGGGCCTTTTTTTTTCTTTTTATTATAGGCATACAAATTTGTATAGGCCTCCAATGTTGTTTGGAAGAAGTGGTGTATAAAATGATAAATACAAATTACACATCTGAGAGTGAGGTCACAAGATCTGGCTTCTAAACCAACTACATCCTCACCTATCACAGGTCCTGAGATTCCCTCATTAGACTCACTCTCTTTTGTTGGGGCATCTGCTTCACAAGACCCATGAGAAGCACACATATATTGTTTTGGATGGAAACTTTTTTGCATTTACTAGTAAGATTAGTTTGTTGAATGTGATGTCACACTCAGCATGGTACAGGACTTGGAAGTGATGAGAAATAGGACAAGGCAAGTTATGGTAGATACTGGAGGTTAGGGATATTTTGCAGGTTAGAGCTTTGTGAAAGTCAGGTATTACCAGTATGGACTCAAGTGGGAGGAATGGAAGGAGTCTCCAGATCACCCCAAAGTTGGACAAGCGTCATCGGCAGGAGAAATGGAAAGCCAGAAAACTGGTCACTCAGCCTTGTTTTCTGGCATTCTGCTGACACAGGCTGACCAAGACACACTTTTGACTGACATGAACAGCAAACCCAAAATACCATATTTAGGTGACTACCCACAAAGAATGATGTTTAGAAGGCTTGGAAAAAGATTCTACTCTCTCTGGTCAGAGTATGTTTTATTATGTTTCCACTGTTGGTGGCTTAGTCATTGTATCAAGTCATTGCCATTTTGGAAAGTTTATGCTAAAATGTGAATACCTCAGTGTTTTCACACAACACAGATGAAATCCTAGGAACATAGGCCTATGGGCTTGGAGAGAACTGATGGCAACCCTTGTATATGTGATACATGAAGAAACTTAACCACAGGGAGGTTAAACTAATCAGACCTAAATCACCAAGCCAATTACTGGCAAAACTTGGATTAGAATGCAGGTCTCTGACCACTAGTAAAAGCTCTTTCCATATTAAGTGATTAGAAGTTAGTTTACATCTGATTCCTTTCTACAGTTAACAGCTAAATAAAAGGAAACTGGAGCTCCAGAGTGAGCAGGTTTTGATAGGAAGAGAGAGAAGACAGACCAGTAGTAATTATGAGGACATGCTTATGGAGACTTCAATCATTTTTGTGAACCTGGGTGGTGTTTGTGCAGAACTGTCCTTTGTCTACCCCATATGATTCTGGTGGGCCATCAGTCAAAGAGCCTACAGTCGGCTGACTCCCTACCCTGAGGGCACATGCAACTAAGCCCAGTCAATCATAGGTCACCCCAGACCATTTTGTAGACACAGGTCTAAGCAAGGGGTGATGCTCAGATCCACTCAGAGTCCCTCCATAAATTGGGGTAAAGGGAAGTCTTACTTCCTTTGTAAGATTATTTGGCTTAGAACTGCAAGAAGCCATTTTTGTTTTTTTTCACATTATCTGGGAGAGCCTGAGTATGTAGCTCATTCACAAAAAAGCAGTCTAAAACAAGAAACAAAGAGCAAGAATGAGAGGAAGGTAAGAAAAGGAGGAGAGAAGGCGGGAGAAAGAGAGAGAGAGAGATAAAGAGATTGAGACAGAAAATACAAAAGCAAGCAAGCATCCGGAAGAAATAATTTGAGTAACTGGATCCAGCTATGCCTGAAGCCAGATGCACTCCAGGACTTTTCAGTTGATGAGAGCCAACAAGTACCTTTTATTTTTTTCTGCTTAAACTCATTCAAATTGAGGTTCTCCTCCTTTTAACCATAAAGATCCTATTTATAATAAACTTTTTATATAAATTATCCCAGTTGATTTTCTCAACTACCTTGTGAGATAGTTATCATCACGATCACCATTTTATGAATGTGAAAACTGAGGCTCAGAAATGGTTAGTGACTGGCCAAAGGTTACAGAGCTTTATGAAAGCAGCCTGTGTTACTCTTTATAGGATTCTTTCTTTTTATCTGCTAAACCCTGGCTGTGCAAGGGTTTATGAGAAGCCCGGATGCCAGCTCCGTCCTCTTGTGGCCTGGTGAGGCGCTAGCCATCGTCTTTGTGGGCTGTTTTTCTGAAGCTGGTGTGTTCATGCACCATTAGCGGCTAAGATAATGCTCACTTGATAGGATAACTACCCTTGGCCAGGAGAAGTGGGTTATTTGAAGGGCTGAATTGGGCATGGTGCACTCACCACCAGTCAGGGGCAGGCGTGTCTCCAGCTCTGTGCGGGTGGAGGCCGTGCCAGCCATCCATGCTGCTGTTGCCTCCTCTGAGACCACAGCAGGCCTTCGTGGGAAGCGTCACTCCAAGCCATTCTCCTCTGAGGTCAGTGTGTGGTGCCTCCGGGAGTCTGTGGTCAGCATGTGGCAACTCAAATAATACGCTCCACCCGGGTGAGAAAGCCACAACACAGCACAGAGGAAACAGTGCACCAGAACTTTCTACCTCATGTCTGCTTGGCAACAAGGCCTCTGCGGCTGGGATTTGAGCAAGGCCTCTGAGTTCACCCATCTGTGTTTCCCAGAGAATTGTGTTAAAATTCACAGGTGGGGAACTTCCCGGGCAGTCTAGGGGTTAGGACTCAGCGCTTTCACTGCTGGGGGCCTGGGTTTGATCTCTGGTTGGGGAATGAAGAATCCTCATGCCACAGAGCATGGCCAAAAAAAAAAAAAAAAAAAATTAAAAAGTGAGACGAGACAAAAAAAATAAAAAAAGACAGGTGGGCTGTGACACAGGAGAGCTCCTCTAAACACAAGCTAAAAACGCCTGACTCTCTGGATTATCCCCCTCAGCACTGGGGCATCTCTCCACACCCTCAGTCAGTCCACTCGCTCAGTCGTGTCCGACTCTTTGCGATCCCATTAATTGCAGCACGCCAGGCCTCCCTGAACATCACCAACTTCCGGAGTTCACTCAAACTCACGTCCATCGAGTCAGTGATGCCATCCAGCCATCTCATTCTCTGTCATCCCCTTCTCCTCCTGCCCCCAATCCCTCCCAGCATCAGAGTCTTTTCCAATGAGTCAACTCTTCGCATGAGGTGGCCAAAGTACTGGAGTTTCAGCTTTAGCATCATTCCTTCCAAAGAAATCCCAGGGCTGATCTCCTTTAGAATGGTCTGGTTGGATCTCCTTGCAGTCCAAGGGACTCTCAAGAGTCTTCTCCAACACCACAGTTCAAAAGCATCAATTCTTCGGCGCTCAGCCTTCTTCACAGTCCAACTCTCACATTCATACATGACCACTGGAAAAACCATAGCCTTGACTAGATGGACCTTTGTTGGCAAAGTAAAGTCTCTGCTTTTGAATATGCTATCTAGGTTGGTCATAACTTTCCTTCCAAGGAGTAAGCGTCTTTTAATTTTATGGCTGCAGTCACCATCTGCAGTGATTTTGGAGCCCCAAAAAATAAAGTCTGACACTGTTTCCACTGTTTCCCCATCTATTTGCCATGAAATGATGGGACCAGATGCCATGATCTTCGTTTTCTGAATGTTGAGCTTTAAGCCAACTTTTTCACTCTCCTCTTTCACCTTCATCAAGAGGCTTTATAGTTTCTCTTCACTTTCTGCCATAAGGGTGGTGTCATCTGCATATCTGAGGTTATTGATATTTCTCCTGGCTATCTTGATTCCAGCTTGTGCTTCTTCCAGCCCAATGTTTCTCATGATGTACTCTGCATAGAAGTTAAATAAGCAAGGTGACAATATACAGCCTTGACGTACTCCTTTTCCTATTTGGAACTAGTCTGTTGTTCCATGTCCAGTTCTAACTGATCCTTCCTGACCTGCATACAAATTTCTCAAGAGGCAGGTCAGGTGGTCTGGTATTCCCATCTCTTTCAGAATTTTCCACAGTTTATTGTGATCCACACAGTCAAAGGCTTTGGCATAGTCAATAAAGCAGAAGTAGATGTTTTTCTGGAACTCTCTTGCTTTTTCCATGATCCAGCGGATGTTGGCAATTTGGTCTCTGGTTCCTCTGCCTTTTCTAAAACCAGCTTGAACATGTGTAAGTTCACGGTTCATGTATTGCTGAAGCCTGGCTTGGAGAATTTTGAGCTTTACTTTACTAGCGTGTGAGATGAGTGCAATTGTGTGGTAGTTTGAGCATTCTTTGGCATTGCCTTTCTTTGGGATTGGAATGAAAACTGCCCTTTTCCAGTCCTGTGGCCACTGCTGAGTTTTCCAAATTTGCTGGCATATTGAGTGCAGCACTTTCATAGCATCATCTTTCAGGATTTGAAATAGCTCAATTGGAATGTCCGAGGTCAGGGGCAGCGGCCGAGAGTGCCAGGCTGTGACGGCACAGGAACAGCCGAGAGGAGCTACCCTACTTCCAAGGTCAGGGGCGGCAGCCGGGAGGACCTACCCCATGCCTAAGGCCAGGGGCCACGGCTGGGAGGAGCAACCCCACCTTCAAGGAGTGGTGGCTGCGTGGGTGCAGGAGCGCCTAGAGGAGCTGTTCCATGTTCAAGGTCAGAAGGGGCAGCGGTGAGGAGATACCTCTCATCCAAGGTAAGGAGCAGCAGCTGCGCTTTGCTGGAGCAGCCGTGAAGAGATACCCCATGTCCAAGGTAAGAGAAACCCAAGTAAGACGGTAGGTGTTGCAAGAGGGCATCAGAGGGCAGACACACTGAAACCATACTCACAGAAAACTAGTCAATCTAATCACACTAGGACCACAGCCTTGTCTAACTCAATGAAACTAAGCCATGCCCGTGAGGCCACCCAAGATGGGTGGGTCACGGTGGAGAGGTCTGACAGAATGTGGTCCACTGGAGAGGGCAATGGCAAACCACTTCAGTATTCTTGCCTTGAGAACCCCATGAACAGTATGAAAAGGCAAAATGATAGGATACTGAAAGAGGAACTCCCCAGGTCAGTAGGTGTCTAATATGCTACTGGAGATCAGTGGAGAAATAACTCCAGAAAGAATGAAGGGATGTAGCCAAAGCAAAAACAACACCCAGTTGTGGATGTGACTGGTGATAGAAGCAAGGTCCTATGCTTATTGCATAGGAAGAGCAATATTGCATAGGAACCTGGAATGTCAGGTCCATGAATCAAGGCAAATTGGAAGTGGTCAAACAAGAGATGGCAAGAGTGAATGTCGACATTCTAGGAATAGCGAACTGAAATGGACTGGAATGGGTGAATTTAACTCAGATGACCATTATATCCTACTACTGCGGGCAGGAATCCCTCAGAAGAAATGGAGTGGCCATCATGGTCAACAAAAGAGTTTGAAATGCAGTACTTGGATGCAATCTCAAAAATGACAGAATGATCTCTGTTCGTTTCTAAGGCAAACCATTCAATATCACAGTAATCCAAGTCTATGCCCCAACTAGTAATGCTGAAGAAGCTGAAGTTGAATGGTTCTATGAAGACCTACAAGACCTTTTAGAACTAACACCCCAAAAAGATGTCCTTTTCATTATAGGGGACTGGAATGCAAAAGCAGGAAGTCAAGAAACACCTGGAGTAACAGGCAAATTTGGCCTTGGAATATGGAATGAAGCAGGGCAAAGACTAATAGAGTTTTGCCAATAAAATGCACTGGTCATAGCAAACACCCTCTTCCAACAACACAGGAGAAGACTCTACACATGGACATCCCCAGATGGTCAACACCGAAATCAGATTGATTATATTCTTTGCAGCCAAAGATGGAGACGCTCTATACAGTCAATAAAAACAAGACCAGGAGCTGACTGTGGATCAGATCATGAACTCCTTATTGCCAAATTCAGACTGAAATTGAAGAAAGTAGGGAAAACCACTAGACCATTCAGGTATGACCTAAATCAAATCTCTTATGATTATACAGTGGAAGTGAGAAATAGATTTAAGGGCCTAGATCTGATAGATAGAGTGCCTGATGATCTATGGACTG
This sequence comes from Bubalus kerabau, assembly GCF_029407905.1. NCBI lineage: Eukaryota > Metazoa > Chordata > Mammalia > Artiodactyla > Bovidae > Bubalus > Bubalus kerabau. The sequence continues at coordinate 36,601,345 of NC_073643.1, read as the reverse complement.
AGGTTCATGACATTGTACAGGAGACAGGGATCAAGACCATCCCCAGGGAAAAGAAATGCAGAAAAGCAAAATGGCTGTCTGGGGAGGCCTTACAAATAGCTGTGAAAAGAAGAGAAGTGAAAAGCAAAGGAGAAAAGGAAAGATATAAGCATCTGAATGCAGAGTTCCAAAGAATAGCAAGGAGAGATAAGAAAGCCTTCTTCAGCGATCAATGCAAAGAAATAGAGGAAAACAACAGAATGGGAAAGACTAGAGATCTCTTCAAGAAAATTAGGGATACCAAGGGAACATTTCATGCAAAGATGGGCTCGATAAAGGACAGAAATGGTATGGACCTAACAGAAGCAGAAGATATTAAGAAGAGGTGGCAAGAATACACAGAAGAACTGTACAAAAAAGATCTTCACAACCCAGATAATCACAATGGTGTGATCACTCACCTAGAGCCAGATATCCTGGAATGTGAAGTCAAGTGGGCCTTAGAAAGCATCACTATGAACACCCTCAGAGGACATGCCAAACTCTGCAGCTCCCTAATGGAGACACCCAGCCATGTGGGCTGGGGTTAGACTGTTTTCTGAACCAGTTCCTTGGCTAACTTGGGGCATCTGCCTCAGTTTTTCTTCCGTGTTCCTGGGAGCCATGTGGCCCATGTGGTCCAGCAGCACAGGAAGAAAGGTCTAGGAGTTCCTGGTCCTCTGACTTGGGAGCACGTTTTGCCTCTGATGTCTTTTTTCTGAATACGGTTCAGCTTTATTCTTCTGATTCTTTCTCTCCCATCTGGTTTCTATCTGATGCAAGCAGCTGTTTTTTCCATTGAAAATAACACACTCACCTCTTTCTTCTTTGCACGCCGTGTTTTCAGTTTTGAATTGCTTTTTCATCTGGACTGAAACACATGGAGGTGTTTTTTTCTTCTTCTTCAAGAAAAGAAGTACCTATATTTTGATTTGGGTACATGTCAATTCTTTCAGCAGAACAACAGTAATGAATGTCTTTCTCCCCTGGCCAGGATGCCACATCTACGATCAGTATGCTCTGTGCTCAGATGGACCTTAAGCAATGACTAATATTAGCAAAGCACAGTATATATAATGTGGTCAGTAATGTATCATAAATATTTATAAAGACCATAGGAACCTTGCTCACAATGCAGGGGGATGTGCCCAATAAGAGTTGAGCAGTATGTGTCAGAGGTTTTTGGAAAATGAAGAATAGACAACCTTTTTCCAAATGACAAAATGCCTCCCTCTGCTACCCGCTTCCACCTCTTGCATTTTAAAGATAGCTGGGAAATTGAAGCCCTGGAATTCTCTCTGCTGATTGAAGAGTGAGGCAGAACACTTTGCCATGAGCCATAGAAGAATTTATTCCCATTTTAAGTAATGTTTACACTATTCACCACACCACAAGGAAAGGGAGACAGCGAGAATTTGAAAAAGAGTGAGGCTCAATATTCAAGACAGTGGCCAATTAAACCAGAGACAGCAGTGAGGCACTGGGGTTAGAAGGAGAACTGAACCCTGAGTCCATGATCTGTCAGCTGTGTGACCTCTCTGTTCCACTAAACATCCCTTTCTGACTAGCGTCTCTTCACATGCTGTTCCATGTGTAACACCCTTCCTGCCTTTAGCACAGGGGCACCTTCATGTCTCTGTTTCGACGTCACCTCTTCGATAGAGTCCTTCCCTGACCACCCCATTAATGCAGGCCCGCCATTTGCCTTGTTTGTTTTCATTATTACATGGAGCCCCAGCTCCTGTCATGTTTTTATTTCCTTGTTTTCTATTTGTCCTCAGGTTTTCATAATGGTTGGGCCTGTGGTCCTCCCTTCCCATTAAGAAGAGAGAATAGACTTTTTTTTTGGAGCAGATTTAGGTTCACAGAACAATTGAGTGGCAGGTACAGAGTGTTCTAATACATTCCCTCATATCCCAACTCCCTTATTACTACTATCTTGCATTAGGGTGGTGCATTTGTTACAACTGATGAACCAATGCTGACCCACTATAATTAACTAAATTTCAGAATTTAGATAAGGGTTCACTCATGGTGTTTTACATTCTAGGTTCCATCAGTATAGTATCACACAGAACAGATTCACTGCCCTAAAGTCTCTTGTGCTCCACCTATTCATCCTTCCCTCTCCTGAACATCTGGCACCACTGACCTTTTTGCTGTCTCCATAGGTTTGCCTTTTCCAGAATGTCATATATAGTTGATTCTTGTGGATTTGAACAGTGTGGATTTGAACTGCATGGGTCCACTTTATACATGGATTTTTCTATATTAAACAATAAATATTTAATTCTAAATATTAAATACATGCTCTGTGATTGGTTGAATCCTCAGACACCATACAGTGGATACAGGGGAACTTGAGATACAAAGGCCTAGGAGGTTAACTATAAATTAGACTAGAATTTTCCACCGTGTGGAGGGTTGACACCCCCTTACCTCTGCATTGTTCAAGGGACAATTGTAGTTGAAATCAAACAGTAAGGAACCTTTTCAGACTGACTTCCTTCATTTACAATTTTCCTCCCTGCTTCACTTAAAAAAAAATGTATTTACTGTTGGCTATGCTGGGTCTTTGTTGTTGCGAGTGCTTTTCTCTAGGTGTGGTGAGTGGGGGCTTCTCTCTAGTTGTGGTGTGCGGGCTTCTCATTGCTGTGGCTTCCCTTGCTGTGGAGTACAGGCTGTAGGTGTGCAGGCTTCAGCAGTTATGGCTCCTGGGCTCTAGAACACAAGTTCAGTGGTTGTGGCACACGGGCTTAGTTGCTTCTCAGCATCTGGAATCTTCCTGGACCAGGGATCTAACCCATGTCCTTTGTCTTGGCAGGCAGATTCTTTACCACTGAGCCACCAGGAAAGTCCCTCCTGGCCTCATTTTTAACCACTGCATTTTGGAGTTCTAGATACAGGAAGTGCCCAGTGAATATTTCTGGAATGAATAAATGAATTAGCCTTCAGCTGTCCTAATTTGTTAAATGAGTCTACTTTATAAAGTTGTGAGGATTCATGAGGGTAACAAAGGGGAAGGACTTGCTGAGCTTATGACCCATGGTGAGCCCTTGAGAATGGTGGTTGCTATTTTTCATATTCTGGGGGCATAATCTGGGTTGTGGTGATGCTGGTGTATGGATGGGAAGTATTTAGGGACTGACAATGTGTTTATGAAACTCAGGCTCTTTTCAAAGCTCTGGCAGGTAAAACCTCAATTTCTGCATCAGCCTTTCTATGGCAGGACAGCCACTCCTTAAACTATGAGGCCCTTGGGAAATCTTGGGAAGGTGCTGATAGGATGTCTCTGGTCATTGCTTTCACTGCAAAATATTTCCACTGTTTGTAATTATTCTGAGAGATGCTTCTTGCAAAATGATTCTGAGGCTCTGTATTTGAAGTGTTCTTATTTCTTTTTTCTGACATGATCTTTAGTAACCCCAGCTTTTCCTGAAGAAAAGGAACTGGTGATCCCAGTTCTACTTCCTGTGGGCATGGAGTGAAAATTCTGATGGCTGTCCCAGTGGGAACCTGATGAGACTTGCCTGCTTGTAAAAGTGGGGCCTGCGTGTGCAAAATCTCTACATTCTGCAACTTTTCAACTGTCTGAAAATTTAAGATTGTTGAAACAACTTCTAAAATGTAAAATGTGAAAAGTATCTCATAAGAGCTCCTGTCCATATTTAAAATACTTTTGGGAACTGGAACATTTCTCTAACTTTTTTTTTAGGCCAAGAAAGAAGTTGTGTCTTCGATTATGATGTTTTGTTTATTTAATGCCATCCATCTGGTTGCTTGTGGATGGCCAGGTGACTTCTGCATGTGTGCTCTGGCATTTTCTGAAGTGTTAGGACACGGAGGCCTGGCGTGCTGCAATTCATGGGGTCGCAAAGAGTCGGACACAACTGAGCGACTGAACTGAACTGAGGATCATTGTTTTATAAAAATAAAATGCAACTTTTGCGGCATTTTAAATGTGCTAAACAAAACTGGTTACAAAAATGTAAAGCCTTTGTCCTTTTAAACAGATGGGGGGAAAATCCATCTTTTTGCTCTTGCAAAAAGATAGTGATACATCTAAATAAACAGGGTGGAAAATTCTAAAGCGAATTTCCTTCAGGGAATAATCTTACAATATTTATAGGCTATCAGTTCTAATAATTTAAAATCTCAGTTGTAGTTTTGCAACTTGCACATAAATGGGATCACTTCTTGAGACCTGAGCTATTTGAAGGTCAGATGAAATCCAAAGGTGAGAGTAGTTGGCTATGGGTTAGCGCAGGGGTTGTCAAACACTAATGCTTGTAGGGATCATTGGGCACTCAGTGCTCATTAAAAGTGCAGAGGTCATCCCCCACCAAGATTCTAGCCTAACTGCCTGGGGTCTGCGATGAGGTCCAAATGACTTCATATGGATGCCAGAAATGTCCTGGGTTAGTGCTGTTTAAACTAATATTTATAGAGCAGTGTTCTAAGAGCTTTGCATGTATTCACTCAGTTACACCTCATAGTAACACTTGGAGGTGGGTACCTTTTTTATCCTCACTTCAGAGGGGAGAAAACTGAGGAAAAGTCATGCACCTCATGCAAGATCACCCAGACCCAGCTGGCTATAGTGAACCTGGGGTTCAAACTCTGGCAGTCTGGTGGCAGAGTCCAAGCTTTCAGTCACATTGCTACACTGCCTCCTATGGGTTATCACTGCTTGCTTATTTTGAGTCTGGATGAAATATTTTATTTTTAAATTTTTTGCCTAAACAAAAATTTGCATCTTTCTGTGACCTAGATCAGCCATGTTGTATAGAGTCATCAGCTGATTCTATGATGACCAGGAAAACAGACATAAGACCACTTAAAAAGAAACGGACACACTTATTAGGATGGCTCACAGTAAGTGTTGGTGAGGAGGTGGAGACACTGGAACTCTGGTGCATTGCTAGTGGGAATGTAAAATGTCACTGCCATCATGGAAAACAGTTTGGCAATTCTTCAAAAAGTTAAACACAGACTTGCTATATGATCCACCAATTCCACTTCTAGGTATATACACCCAAAAGAACTGAAAGCCAAGACCCAGGTTGATTCCTGTACACCAACAGCAGCCTTAGTCACAGAGCTAAAAGGCAGAAACAACCCAAATGTCTACCAATGGATGAAGAAAGTGAAAGTGTTAAAGTGTGACTCACTCAGTAGTGTTTGACTCTTTGCCATCCCCTGGACTGTAGCTCGCTAGGCTCTTCTGTCCATGGCATTCTTGAGGCAAGAATACTGGAGTGGATTGCCATTTCCTTCTCCAGGGACCCCAGGATTGAACCTGGGTCTCCTCCATTGCAGACAGATTCTCTACCATCTGCTCCCTGAGGGAAGCCCAGTGGATGAAGAGGTAAATGAAATGTGGTATACCATATAATGGAACCTTATTCACCCACTAAAAGAAACAGAAAATTCTGACACATGCTACAACATGGATGAACCTTGAAAACATACTAAATGAAACAAGCTAGACACAAAAGGACAAATATTATATAATTCCACTTATATGAAGTACCTAGAATAGGCAAATTCACAGATATAGAAAGTATAACAGAGGTTGCCAGGAGCTTAGAGGGTGGGGGAGAGGATGCTGGGGAGTCATTGTATAATGGGTACAGAATTTCTATATGGGATTATAAAAGAGTTCTGGAAATAAAGATACTGGTGATGGTGTACTTAATGCTAAATGTACTTATTGTTAATGTATTTAATGCTATACTAAAAAATGGTTTAAATGCTCAATCTGATGTTATTTATATTCTATCACAATTAAAAGGATGGAAAAGGGAGACCATCAGCCAAATGAGAAGAGACAGTGAAGCAAAGGGACTTTGGATTTGATTCAGATTCTTATCTCGGCTCTTGGCATTTTATCCAGATAATCACCGCCATTGTTATCCATTCCAATGTATACATAGACACAGAGGCGGTAACTTTATAGAGACACTACTGAAATCCATCAAATGTTTATCTTCTCGTAGAGAATAAAAGTTATTAATGTTAAAAACCATTAAAACCATTTTAAAACACTAAACTTCCAACAAATCCTAAGCAATACAATCCATTAAGATGAACGAAGTCCCTCTGATTCTTGGAGAGGGGCTCACCACAGTGTTACTATGACTACAGCAGGTGTTGTAATGACCCATTCATAAATGCAGGCACCCCAATTATTCGTTCATCCAGGCATGTGTTATAGGAGACAGAAATGTGCAACCTTGACCTCCAAAATGATGAACCCTTGCCAACTCAACTGAAAGAGCAACTTGTGGACTGTATCCAGTGAAGGGCTGTGGTTTGAGCAAGGACAAACAGTACATAAAGTAAAGTTTGTTGTTCAATCCTGCCGAGGAAGAGTAAAGTTCACAGGAGCTGAGTTCCATGCGTGTAATCAGATAGGACACCAAAGAATTAACTAACATGAACCAGGCAACAGAATGTGACTGTGCATGGAGAGCACATTCATCACGGGGTCGGGAGATAGACTTTATGACTCAGGAATGAAGGCGTGGCCTCTGGTTGATGAAGGGAATGATCTCACTTGAGAAAGATCAAAATCATATCCTAGGAGGGCTATGGCAAAGGATAATATAGCTTATGGTGAACTCTAGTAAGTACTTTCCAGCACATGGCAGATAAATAAACTCATTTATCTCTATCCTCTTCTGTGAGGCACTTGTCTTTTTCAACAATTCAGTTGAAGGAGCAATGTGCTAATCTGTGAGTCAGTTTATGACTTCTTAATGCTCGTGTAAACATCTAGACAGGCAGCATCTGTCCATCAACAGTGTTGATGAGAACAGCTAGGCAGAATAACTTAAGAAAACCTTCCCTCTTTTAAAAAAAAACACTTATAAAGGTGTGAATTACTTTATTTGGTTAAGTAAATGAACAAAGATATTATTTACTTTCGCTTTGCAGTTGTGCACATAGTTTTTCTGTTCAAGATATAGCAAGAATGGACTAATATTTCTCAAATCTCTCCAACTAGTCATCTCTCTGTAACTCTCACTGTAATCCCAGCCACCTTCACCTTGCACCCGGGCTGCTGCAGTAGCCTCCTAGTGGGTCTCCCTAAGACCAAATTGCTTCTCTCAATCCAGTCTGTAGTCTCCAAAGTGAGTGATCGTTTTTAAATGGAGATTTCATCGTTCCACTTACTTGCTTAAAACCATCAACAGCACCTCATTCCTTGTTCTTATAAAGCTTTAAATATTTACTAGGTCCTGCTGGATTTAGTCCCTCCCTAGCATTCTGGTGCCTGGTCTTGCCCTTTATTTTATATACCTTATGGCCCACCCCATGAGCCCCAGCCTGCCAGCAACACCCCTGCCAGCCTCACCTAACACTTCCCAGCCTCAGAGCCTTGGCCAATGTTAGTTCCTCTTCCTCAAAGACCCCTGTGATCAGTTTTGAGTTGGCCACCTTTTATCTCACGCTCATTGATAAGTTACTTTCTCAGCAAGGCCTTCCTGGGGCATCCCAACCAAATGAGATAGCCTGTGTACTCTTTCTCTTGCTCTCAGGTCCCTTTCCTCCCTGGCACTTATTATTGTTGGTAAGTGTATTTTGATCTGAGTGATTACACACCTACACCTAACGTCAGCTGTCTGCTGCACTATTAACATAAAAAGGGCATTGTGTATTAATGCATCTTCAGAATCTGGTAGGGGGGTGGCCTGCTACAGAGGAGCTTCTCAATAAATACTTGTTGAATGAGAAATATTTAATCATAACAAGCTCACTGTGGTCAGAAAGAACATGTAGGTGGAGACATCTCATAAACAAACTACATGCATTTTTTTTAGGACTCAGTGTTGTTAGTATCTAGATACCTTGGTAAATTAAAAAAAAAAACACGACACTGTGGGAGAAATCTAATTAATCATTTAACCTTCATTCATATTTAATATGACTTTTCCAAACACGCTTTGCCAGTCTTGTAAATAGAATTACAAAATATGCATGGTTGAAACACACACACAAAAATCAATTTTATCATTTCCCTCCCTTTCTGCTTTTAGTATTCATCAACTCATCACAACCAAGACTTAGTTCAGTACCTGGCAACAGGAGGTGTGGAAATACATGGAGGATGTGGCTAATGACTTAGAATCTCTCAGATCTCCCACTAGACCCACACTCTAAGGGAAGTCAGAGCAAGAAGTGTACAGGAAAGACAGAGGATAATAAATATCTTTTCTAATCACTGCTTCATGTTTTCAGATCTACCTTGAGCAAGGCAGCCAGAATTGTTTTAAAAAAATGATCCATTTGATTGCTGAAGTTCTCCAAGAGAAAGTTATGCCACAGTATCCACAGGGATGAAGTAAAAATTAAATCAGATAATACGTGGAAAGGATTTAGCCAAGCGGTCTATATCGAGGGCTCAATCACACTGTCAGCAAGGATTATTATCATTCAGCAATGCTGGGCGAGCCTCTTTCAGTCTTTAGTCTTGGAAACTATACTGATTATGTAAGAACTCTCGTGGCCAAAAAATTTTTGATAAATCAAACCTAGCCTCCTTGTCATTCAACAGTCTTTGGTGACCTTTAATATTGTGCTTCCCTGCTTCAGTCACTTAATTGGAAATATTATCTCCATTTCCCCACTAGACCTTTGTGATAGTGAACTATCATTTGTGTGATTTCTAATATTTAAGCAATTGGTTACTTTAGTATTGAACCCTTATATTTAACCCTAGCTGGCTTCCCTGGTGGCTCAGATGGTAAAGAATCTCCCTGAATGTAGAAGACCTAGATTCAATCCCTGGGTCTGGAAGATCCCCTGGAGAAGGGAACGGCAACCCAGTCCAGTATTCTTGGCTGAAGAATCCCAAGGCAGAGGTGCCTGGTGGGTTATAGTCCATGGGGTCACCAAGACTCAGACATGACTTAGCTTCTAATACACTAACACAGTGGTGGCTTAAATGGTGAAGAATACGCCTGCAATGCAAAAGACCTGTGTTCTATCTCTGAGTCGGGGAGATCCCCTGGAGAAGGGAATGGCTACCCACTTCTGTACTCTTGTCTGGACAATCCCATGGACAGAGGAGCCTGGCGGGCTACAGTCTACAGGGTCTCAAAGAGTCACATACGACTGAGTGACTAATACTTTTACAATATATTCTGTACTTTCCTTAAAATATGAAAGTGGAAAGTAAGAAGTAACTACTTCATATTGCCTAGGATCCTAGCAATTGGCCAAACACCTAGGCCTAGATTTTCTCCTCCTTTTTGTCCTAACCTCCGTGTTTGGGTAATTGCATCAATTCTACACTGTGTTCTGCATCTATCCCCAGAGTGTAGAAAGGGATGTCCTTTAATGATTTCCTTTGAATGGCCTTCCATCTGGGGAGGAAGAGGGCCCCTCTTGTTCAAATACAAAGGAACCATCCATCCACCAAGACCTTTCTTCTCTGTTAAGTATCTCTTGAATTTCAAAGGAGGACTTGGAATTTCTCAGTCCCAGTCTTAACCCGCAGCTCCAGAACTGCAGTCCATTGTCTTTGTCTCTTTAAGACTAGAAACACTACAGGCAATGAAGTAACTGTTCTTATTTTTCTTGGGTTCCAAACAAGACCAGATTCCAACCTGCTCATGCTTACCATTTCATAGTAACCAAGCAGTTTATGATAATCAGCTCAAGAATACACTTTCCTTCCAAACAAGGAGATGACTACCAGCAGCAACAGCTGTATTTTGCTAGTCAATCCTCATGGTAAAGATTTATAGTTTTCAATTCTGTCACTTGGTTTGCCAACTGTTCCTCTTCCTGGAGCTGCCCAGTTGTTTTTGAGGGGCCTTGAAGTGGTTTCCTAGCTATTTAAACTCCCCCTGAATGACAATGTGGCTTTAGAGCTGGACTGAAGAATGGAATTCCCTGTTTATATCCACAAGACTTCTCTGCTCTCCCTCTTTTAAACATATGCAGAGTCACCGCAGAAACTGGAACCAGATTAAAAGAAATGCTGGCTTTTAAGGAGTTTGAAAAACGGTAAAGCTGGGAGCCGGCTCTGTGCTCTCGCCCTCTTCCCTTTCCCTGTTATGTGATTCATTTGCTCTAATCCATCACCGATTCATCATGCTCGTCCGTCAGAACCTTCAAAGCAAAGTCCACAGCTGCTTTTGCCATTTATCAGTGGGAAATAAAAGAGAAAGGGGGGAAAGTAAGGAAAACACATCACCCCGTTCCAGGACCTGGGATAATGGGTGTGAAAAAAGGGTGGAGGGTAAGCTTATCTAATGAAACCCAGAGCCTTGCAAGGATGTGGAATCTTGAACAAAGGATTATAACCGAGAGTGAGCCCAGCAGTCAGTCTGCCACCAACTTTGGGGGAGAAAGCCTGACAGAAACAAAAGGTTTAGTGGGAAACTAGAGGAATGTGTACCAAATGATACCCACACTTCAGAGGAGTTTAAGACTCACAAATATTTGATGGAATTTGTTTTCTGTGACATGTCTCTCAGCTTACTTTCAGCTGTGCAACAGAGCTGAGGCTGGGAAATGACGGATGGAGAAATTCACAGTTACCATTTTCGTAAGATGTCTTGCAAATCACCAGCCATTGAAACATGCCTGATGAGTGTCTCATGCATCAAGACTTGTTCTCAGGTTTGAGGATCAAAAAGCAAGGGTTATCAAACTCAGTGATTCCACTTCTAGAAGTCCAGTCCATGTATTTATAATCCCCAGGAGGAGAGGTCAATCTTTGTGATAGCAGAAGGTATAAACAGCCTCAATGTTTACCAATAATGGCATAAGATGTAGTTATGATGATGAGGAGATTAAGGAAACTGTGGATATACTTTGGAATCTACTCCTTCCTGTGGAATTCTCAGCAATAAAAAGGAAGATGTGCAACAACATGGATGAATCTCAGAACCAAAAGCGTACATACGGTATGGTTTTCTTTATAGGAAATTCTAGAACAGGCAAAGGTACTTTATGGTAGAAAAACCAATAGTTGTTTCTGAGGATGTAAGAGTGGGAATTGACAGGATGTAAGAGTGGGAATTGACTGGTGAAGGACCTGACAGAAAGAATGATATTAATCCTCTGTATAGAGTCTGTCTGTACTCATTTGTCAAAACTCAGTGAATATACACCTAGCATGTGTGCATGTGTCAAAACTCAAAACATGTACTTAAGATTTGTGCATTTTATTATACATATATTTTACACAAAAAATGTAGACAAATATTGAACTCTAGGAAATGATACACTTGCTGAAGTATTTAGGTGAAAAGTATATTGAGGTCTTCAATCTTTCTTGAAATGCAGCAAAAAATAAGGTGGTTTGATAGATGGCTAGAAGGATGCATATTTGATAAAGCAAGCACAGTAAAAATACTAATGGGAAAACCTAGCTGGTGAGTGTTTACAGGTATTCACAGTAAACTTACTTAAATTTTGCTCTATTTTGAGAATGTGCATGAAGCGTTGAGGGGAAAAAAGAATGAGGAAGCTTTTCATGTCCTGATAAGGACTTATCTCCAGTTTCATTAAGTGAAAAAGTAACAGTATACACACAGTATACACAGTGCACTACCAATTGTAGGAAAAAAAAAGAAAAGAGCAAATGCACAAGTATCTGTTACTATATGCAAATACAGGAGGACTTAGAAATGGAATCTATAGAGGTACTGATCCTAGAAACCCTTACCTTAGAGGAAGGGAGGTAGGGATGTGTGTGTTAAGTTGCTTGAGTCGTGGCCGACTCTTTGCGACCCTATGGACTGTAGCCTGCCAGGCTCTTCTGTCCATGGGATTCTCCAGGCAAGAATATTGGAGTGGAGAGGGCATATTTTAAAACATAAGGTAAATCACTTTATACCTTTAGATTTTGTATATTGTACACGGATATACATGGATGGAGTAAAACGGATGGACTACCTACTCAAAGAAAAAAAAGCCATGAAAAAGAATGTATATCTGAGCTGTCTCAAATATCAAGACTGACACTTGGAATTTCTTTCTTTCTTTCTTTTTCTTAACATCCATTTATTCACTCCATATTAACCAACTGCCTGAGTGCCAGGCATTGTGCCAGACCCTGGGGACAGGGTGTGGAGCCAAACCCAGAGGTGCCTCTTGCTGTCACAGAGTCTGCTGACTGCTGGACCCAACTAAAGGCCAGGTATATGTCCCAGGGTGGCCTAATCTAGTCTGGGGTGGGGTGGGGTGGGCTGCGGACGGCATTCTGGGGAGCGAGAACTTCTTGTGCAAAGGTTCTGCCATGAGAGGGAGCAAAGCGGTTCAAGTGCCAGAAGAAGATCAGGATGGAGGATCCCAGAGAGGACACAGGCAGCTGAGGTAGGAGGTGAGGAGACACCAGTTGGGACCAAGCATTCAGATATTGACCTTTATCCTATTATTTAACATCATAACTTACTTTCTGAACATCCTTTGTATGACGAGATGCATGTTTTCTTCTATGTATACTTTTTTCCCTTACAAATTCTAAGAGGATGTCAGGGCAGAACTTGGTATAGCTCTTTCCAGGAGAAATGAAGCATCTCACTAAATCTGGAATATCAGACACTCACATCAACTTGTTCTTTCCACCTCAGGACACTGGCCTGACTTCCAAGGGCCAGAGCCTGCCTTTATTTGCCTGAGGGCTTTCTTTGTCAGTTGGAGTCCTCCTCACACTGTGAGGTCCACAGATGGGTACCCTAGAGAGTTAATGCCTCAGAGAGCAGCCCTCAACCAATGACTTGAAGAGAATTGGGATACTCGTAGCCCAGCTTCTCCACTTTAGCTTTCACCAGTCTTTCTCCTTTTGATCACTGGGGACTTGGGAAGACTGGTTTTGATGAGTTCAGTTGCAGAATTTGAGCTGAATTAAAATCCTGGGTCTTTTGACCTCATCTTAAGTCTTATCAGGAGAGCACGTATTACTAGTCACATTTTCTTCTCAAGAACACAGCTGCTGTTTCTTTGATCTTTAGTTTCACTAAATACAAATCACAGAGGAGGCACTCATTTATAGATTGTCTTGGCTTCCATTTTCTATCAAGATAGTCAACTCACATTTTTAGCCTATGGTCACTTTATACTCTTCTATGCACCAAAACCAATATTGAAATTATCAAGAACCAGATAAACAGATGTCAAGTAGTCTGGGTGGATCAAAAATATTATTTTATGTGACTATTTATGAAGGACTTTCACCTTTAAGCCTTTAAACTAAAATACATGCTTGGTATAGCTAATTCTCCACATCCCGTCTCTCACACTCTTCATTTGTTACTTTTGAAAAAATTCAGTGAAATTTTCCGCAGAGATCAGAAGTGAAGAAATCTGTGGCAGGGTGAAATTTTATAGTCTGGATGCTGCCTTTTTATTAAGGTGTCATTTCCTTTCCTTAAGAAGAATGAGGCTCTTTTAGGGTGGGTCTCTGTGAATGACTCAAACCCTTTTAGTTTGGGAAGTCCAAGTACCAAGATAATTTTCACGCTGGGATTACTTGTCCAGATGGTTTGAGCGCAGTTTTCTTGGCATGCTTATAAGAACACAGGAATTTTCAGGGGAAACAAGAGAACATAGTAGGGAGGAGAAGAGGTGGAGAGGATAAGTGTGGCTAAGAAGTCAGAAAAAATTTTGGATTCCACAAAATGACACTGGTTGAACTGGAATCAGTTCCTAGTTATATTTGGCAATGGTAGCCCTCTGCCTTCTCCAAGAGCACAGACTTTTCTTTGTCATAGTGGGAATTACATGACTCTCCTAATAGAGAACAGAGGAGGAAAGAACCAGAGAGAAATTCGCAGTGCTGATGGAGGTAAGCATGGAGGGGTAGCAGAGAACCTCACTAGCAGGAAACCTGGGGGGAACTCCTGTATGCCTGCATGGGGCACTGAGTGAGACAGAGAAGGAAGGCTGTGAACGGAGATATCATTTCAAAGAGCTGCTTAGACCCCAAAACATAGTATGGGCAGGAGACTTTCTCTGATGGCTTCAGCAGTCACAGAACCAAAGTGTGGAAGAATGCTGAGATGCCCCACAAGATTCCCCTGGTAGGCACACACTATCTCCTGGTCAGGCAGTCAACTACTATTCTAAGCACTGCTGTGAAAAATTTTGGGAGATGTAATTTAGGTCCCAAATCAGCTGACTTTAAGATCAGGTTTTGGTCCAGCAGGATCTAAGACACTCTACATGAGTCCTTTAAAGACAGAGTGGCATAGATGAGAGTCAGAGAGGCCTGGAGGAAAGCAAACAACCATGTTTGTGAAATGCCCATGGAGGTCATATGGCAAGCAGTGCAGGCGACCTGCAGGAGCTGAGGATGACTCCCAACTGACAGCTAGGACATCAGTCCTACAACTGCAAGGAAATTAATTCTACCAACAACTGGTGTGCTTTTTAGAGGAGCCAAAGCCCCTGATAAGAACTACAAGTCTTGGCTGACATCTTGATTTTAACCAAGTGAGACCCTAAACAGAGAATCTAGCCATGCTGTGCTCAGACATCTCACCTACAGAAACTGGGAGATAAACTTGTGGCAATGTGTTACTCAGCAATAGAGCAGTAAGTCACAGGACAATAGTTAGAGTCACAGTCAGACAATCAGTGGGGCTTTGTGATCAGGAGGAGCTTCTCTTTCTTCAAATGTCTCTGATTAAACCCCTGGCTCCACCAGTCACCAGGTATGTTATTTGTAACAAATTACCTAACCTCTCTAAAACTTAGTTTTATTATATGCAAATTAAGATTAAAATGATAGGTAAGATTTTTTAAATGTTATGAAGATTAGAATGAACTAATACGTATCAAGTCCTAAATATGATGCATGACATTTAACAAATGCTCAAAAAGCAAGAGTAAGCAGCAGCAGCCATGATCATGCAACACAAATCATGTGTTAGGCCCTCTGCAAGGGGCTTCCTAGGATTCATCCTCACAGAAATTACATGAGGATGAAATTATTATACCCATTTTATAGATGGGGAAAATGAAACTCAGAGAAATTCAATAACTTGTTATGCACCTAGTAGCTGGAGGAGTTAGAATTAAAATATGGGGCTTTTTGAGTCTAAATACCATCAGCTGAACCTCTTAATATTTTAAGCTCTATTCACAGCAAAGAGGTCACAACTCTCGAGATTCCTCTTTGGAGGAGAATCAAAGCGACAGGTTGGGATTCGGGCTTACTGAGTGTCTCAAAATGGAGCCAAAATGATTACCATTTCTTTAGCCATGGTCTCGGATTTGTAGGATGCTCTCCCCTTGTCTCCCTGCCTTCCTTGTTTGGGTATCTCCTACTTAACTTTAGACCTCAGCTCAAATACTACTTCCTTAAGAAGGCCTTCTCTGACTCCACCGTCAAACCAGACTCACTTCAACATATTCTCATAAAGTTTCCTTCTTTTATAATAGTTCCCACAGTTTATCATTATGTGCTAGATGAGCGGTTCTCATCCAGGGAACATTTGTCTATGTTGGGGGACAGTTTTTATTATCACAACTGGAGGGGCCAGTGCAAATTCCATGAATAGGTCATGGATAATGCTAAATATCACAGGTTATAGAGTCCATACAACAAAAATGATCTGGCATCAAATGTCAACTGCAACATGAATAAATGCTCAACAGCACTCATTATTAGAGAAATGCAAATCAAAACTACAATGAGGTATCACTTCACATGGGGCAGAATGGTCATCATCAAAAAATATACAAGCAAGGTGGTGGGAATGTAAATTGACACAGTCACTATGGAGAACAGTATGGAGATTCCTTAAAAAAAACTAATAACAGAACTACCAGAGGACCCAAAAATCCCACTACTGGGCATATACCCTGAGAAAATTGTAATTCAAAAAGACACATGCACTCTGATGTTCACTGCAGTGCTATTTACAATAGCCAGGACATGGAAGCCACCTAAATGTCCATCAACAGATGAATGGATAAAAAAGTTGTGGTACATATATACAATGGAATATTAGTCATAACAAAGAATAAATTTGAGTCAGTTCTAGTGAGGTAGATGAACCTAGAGCCTGTTATACAGAGTGAAGTCAGAAAGAGAATAACAAGTATTGTGTATTAATGCATATATATGGAATCTAGAAAAATGGTACTGATGAGCCTATTTGCAGGGCAGGAATAGAGACACTGACATAAAGAACAGACTTACCGACATGAAGAATGGACTTACCGACAAAGCAGGGAAAGGAAAAGATGGAGCAAATTGAGTGAGTAGCACTGAGACACATACATTGCCATATGTAAAATAGCTAGCTAGGAGGAAGTTTCTATTTGATAAAGGGAGCTCTAGTGCTCTGTGACAACTCGGCAGTGGGGGCGATGGGGGAGGATAGAGTGGGGGGTTGGGAAAGAGGTTCAAGAGGGAGGGGACATATGTATTCTTATGACTGATTTGTGTTGTTGTATGGCAGAAACCAACACAACATTGTATAGCAATTATTCTCCAATTAAAAATAAATTAAAAAAAAGAAAAAAGAGAAAAAAATAAAAAGAAAACCTAACAAATGAGAGAAAATATTGACAACTTCTATATCTGATTATAGAGACTTGTATCCAGTATACGTGTGTGTGTATTTGTGTATGTGTGTGTGTGTATATATATATATATATATATAGAACTTGTAAAACAGTAAAAGAGAAACCAATTTAAATATGGGAAACAAGTTAAAAAAAAAATGTCAGTTGCACCAATGCTAAGAAACCTGTCCTGTATTTATTTATATTTTAAAATAAAAATAAGATCATGGTTACAGATCATTTGCTTTTATAATTAAAAGTGATTCCTGAACATTTATTTATTCATTTATCTAATATTACTAGTTTTCCAGAAGCAGACTTACAGATATTGAAAACAAACTTATGGTTACCAAAGGGGAAACATGGTGGTGAAGGGATAAATCAGGAGCTTGGGATGAACATACACACACTATTATGTATAAGATAGTAACCAACTAACAAGGACCTGCTGCATAGCATAGGGAACTCTACTCAAGATTCTCTCATAACCTATCTGAGAAAAAATTCTAAAATAGAATGACTGTATGTATAACTGATTCACTTCGCTGTACACCTGAAACCAACACAATGTTGTAAATCAACTATATGACAATAAGATTAAAACACTAAAAAATTAATAGTACTAGTTTCCTTCTAGTGTGAAAATTCTTTCATGCCATCATCTAGCTTTCCATAACATCGTTCTTTTTAGGATGGCATGTCATTAATACCAACCAATTCTCTATTATTGGACATTTAGATAGATCCTTTTCCCCTCATTTTTTTCTTTGGCTTTTTTCCCCCTCTCTTTTTTTGGTCTTTTTGCTATTATAAACACCACCATCATGAACATCTTTGTGGCTTAACTTTACACACATCCCTGATGACTCCTTCATTTGATTTGACCCTAAATGCTATGGAAATCACTTTGTATTGCTGAAGTTAACCAAGAACCCATGGTCAACAGCAAACCCACAAACATTTCAAGGGATAAAATCAAGTGTTTGCCCCCTCCTAATAATGCTGATGGGGGAGCCAAGGCTGTAAGAGAAGAGAGGCAGGACAGCCAATTCTCACTTGAGATGTGGTTTTCACATCGTCTAAACCTGCTGGGGCAGGCCGGCCTTTGGCAGGGACTAAGTTTATAATCTCTTTTACCAGAGGTTTCCAAAAATTCTCAACTACATTCTGAATTCCCAGTGAAGATTCTTGACATTCACAAAGTTAAAGAAAAAGATGTGCTCAAAGACAAATTAAGCCCGAGAATGCCAACTGGCTGGAGATCATTCTTTCTGTGTAAGGAAGGTAGACAGCACAGTCAAAGCCCTAAGTAAACAGCTTACAGAGACAAAAGACAAGGTGTTTTCTTTTCTGAGCACTGGAAATTCAGGAACAACTTGCGTCAGATTTTGCAACTCTCACAAGAGTTTGGCTATCACAACATAATGACTGTATTCCTGGAACAGTCTCAGAACCAATTACCAGGTTCTTTGACCTGAAAGTCAAAGATGGCCATGAAACCAGACAAAACCAGGTGAGATTTGAAGACTGGTGGGGATACAAACAGGGCTGAAATAAAGGTGATGGGGACAATAGGGTATCTTGGAAAGATATCAAAATCTTTCCGCCTCTCAACTCTGACAATTATTTGACTCTATGTGGACAGTTTGCACTTGAAGCATTCTTCAGGTGAGGACAGGACAAAGAGAGAAAGGATGTGTTCTGGTCAAACAAAGAACATATCTTGTAAATGTGGGAGGTGACTTCTGGCATCATGTTTTCAGGACATAAGGGGTTAAAATCCAGGAAGAAGCGACCCAACCCCAAAGCATTTAAGTTGTATGGTTTTCCTGGGCATAAAGGCATAGAAAGAGTCCAGGGGAAGGGAAGAATGTGTTGTTCATAAAAGCTAAAGCTAAGCAAACAGTGCAGGTTGGAAAGGAAATGCAGTGTCTTAATATTGTGCAAAAGAATAGATGATAAATCTATTTAGAATTGACAGAAGCAGCCATGTAAATAATCCAACAAGCATTGCTCCAAAATCTGGAGAATGAATAACGTGATATCTTGCCCTGGCATATTTCTCTTTCTAAATATGTTTCCTATAATTTATTGTTAAAATGAATGAGCATTCCCTGAGTGGCTGGAGAAGGGGGATCTGCATTTTGAACAGCACTAAGAGATGCCCCTGAGGTTAAAACATTCCTGCAGATAACTTATACAGGCATCAGTGAGAGTTGACTGGGGGTGCTATCATCTAGGGTTTTTTCAAGTTAAAAAACTTTTGAACCCACTGTTGTCCACTCCTAGTTTTGGTGTGGTTTTTCTAGTGCCCTGCATCCTACTGACAACTCAGTTTGCATTCCCTGACCGAGAAGACATTCACTGCATTTTGTTAGCCAGTTTTACTTTCTTATTTTATCACTACTAGCTGAAATTTTCTTAATTAATTTTAATCTTTTAAAACTTGTATATAAGCTGTGAGGTTTAAAGGAATAGGAACTCCTCTGTTTTGTTTGCTGTTGTATTTTTCTATGCCTAATATACTACTTGGCTCACAGATGGTGCTCAGTAAATTTCGCTAAGTAAATCAACATGTTTTCATCAATGTACTTTCTAGAAAGGAATTCAGGGCTCCTTGAAGATGCATAGCCAGCTAAACTCCTTCAAATGATTTCCGACCTTCACATCCTTTTTTTTTTTTTTTTTAACCCCTTTTCAAATATTAAGATATAAATCACCAACAGTAAACTCCATCTCCCTTAGTATATGGTTCTGCAAGTTTTGATAAATGCATTCAGTCATGTAACCACCACAATCAAGATAGGAAGAGTTTCATCACCTCCCAAACCGTCCCCCACCCTGAACCCTGGGCTATTTAGCAGCTAATCACTCTCTGCACCTCTGCCCTGGCAACCGCCTCTCTGATTTCTGTCCATACAGGAGCAAGTCTTTAGAATCTGGCTTCTTTCATTTAGTATAATGCACTGGAGACTCATCATACTGTATCATTAATTCGTTCCTTTCAATGGCTGAGTCGCTTCCCTTGTATGGATGTACGAAGTTTGTTTATCCATTCCCCACTTGAGGGATATCACCTCATCTCTTCTTATATGGAAAAGTAATGCCTTCACAGAGGCTAAGAGCAGAAGTTTGGGTTCAGCTAAACACAGGACTGAATCCTAGGCTTGATACTTCCTAGCTGTGTGAACTTTGGGCAGGTCAGCAAACTACCATGGCTCAGTTTCCTCAGAAGAGTATTGGAGGAAATCTATACAAAGCACTGAGCAAAAGGTCTGGGAAATAAAAAGTGAACAGTGAATGGCAGCCGCAATCATTTTGGGGTAGACTGGAGTGAGTTCCTGCTGAAACTTCCCTTCCTCTGATCACTGTACCAATTTTTAGTCATCTGGTCATTACTTAACAGGTTTCAACCTCAGTTTATTTAACTAAAAAGTGGGGCCAATAATACAATTTCATAGAGTTACTTTGCAGGCTAAATGGGCTAATATATGTAACTATCCTAGTGTGGTGGTGCCTGGCCCATAGGAGGTCCTCAAGGAACAGCAGTTAGAAAATGAGTGTTGGGACTTCTCTGGTAGTCCAGAGGCTAAGACTGCATGCTCCCTGTGCAGGGGGCCCAGGTTCAACCCCTAGTCAGGGAACTAAACACCACAGGCTGCAACTGAAAGTTTTAATGCTGTAACTAAAGATCCCGCATGCTGCCGGTAACACATGTGCAGCCAAATAAATAAATAATTTTTTCTAAAGAAAGGAAAATGAGTGCTGAGATCACTTGGTTAATGTGACTCTTCTTCCATCTTCAGGGTTTGCATGAATAAGCAGGAAGCAGTGTTGTATAGGCGAGGAGTGGGGATACAGGCTTGGCAGTCAGACTGCTTGGATTTGACTCACTGCTCTGCCCCTTCCTAGCTGAGTGACCCTGGACAAGTTACTTCATGTCTCTGTGTCTCAGTTTCCTAATCTGAAGCATGAAGAAAATAATACCCACCCACAGGGCTGTTTCGGGAATTACATGAGACAGGGCATGTCAAGTGCTTAGAAAAATGCCTAGTACATGGAGTTCAATAAAACATCAGTGGTGAAGATGCTGCTGATTGTTAGACACGGTATGTGTCTGATTCTTGTAGATGACCTGAGTTTTAGGTCTCTATATCATCACAGAAGTGAACAGCTCTGGGCACAATGTAGGAGTGCAGTGTATGCTCGTTGAATTAATCTGAATTGACATATATCTCTTCGGGTCACATTATGATCTCAAAATTTCATTATATATATTACAGTGCTAAGCAAAGCCAATTTTCAAAGGGTACATTCTGTGAAACTACTAGTACCACCACTGAGATTCGGAGAAGCAGTTGACATATATTACTTACGTCAGAGGCCTTTCATTAAGATGACTGTGTGACATTTTCCATACTCTCACTTCTTTCAGAGAATCTCAGTCTTGATTTTTCTGACAGCTCTTTTAGAGTTCAGTTGTTTTGTCCTTCAGAGAAGAGTACATTCAATTTTTGCAATGACCTGGTTGCCTTTGTCTGTTTTCTGGTTCCAGGACTGACCTGCTGTGTGACTCCAGATAAAGTGATTGCCTTCTCTGTACCATAGATGCTCCATCAACTACTTTTGCACATTACAGAGTTAAATCAACAATTCCTGTTTAGTTGCTGGATATACATAAGGGTGGGAGGTGTGTACTGAGGTAGGGGAAGGCACTCTAAAAGTTACTGTTGTTTACTGTAAAGAAGTGAGGGATTTTAGACATTGCCTGGTGATGGGCCTGTATGGACTGTACATGTGTGTATGTCGCTATCAAGCTCACATTGAGGTCTCTTTATATATTCATTCATCCATTTTACACCTGTCAAGCATCTATTGTCTTGCCTAGTTATCAACAGGACAGTCTGCTCTGTGGGCAGGGTACAAAGCCCTGGTAGTGGGGTGGTATGAGGCGGTTAATTCCACATGACTTTCTGCTGCCATGCCAATGGTCAGGGATGCCTGGGGTCAAAACCAGTCCAAATGGAGTGAATCCTCTAAATTCTGGTGGGAACTGCCAAAAAAGAAACTCACTGTTTCCTCCTGGACTTGACATTAGAAGCAAGTACTGGTGCCCATTCTGCCACCCAGGGGAGGCTATCCAAGAATGGAGCCAAACAGAGGGAGTTGGCTGAGGAACAGAGGAAGACACACATGCACACGCGCACACACACACACAGAATGGGAAATGAGGTCCTAGTGACAGAGTATGCAGAGAAGGCAATGGCACCCCGCTCCAGTACTCTTGCCTGGAAAATCCCAGGGACGGGAGCCTGGTGGGCTGCCATCTATGGGGTCGCACAGAGGCAGACACGACTGAAGCGACTTAGCAGCAGCAGCAGCAGCAGTGACAGAGTATGAGGCCTGACTCCAAGTGTTAACTGAAGGCGACACTTCCTATGTATTTTCTACTGATGTATCTATTGATGATTGTTTTAAATTCTGTAAGCCAATCAGTCCCCGTCCCATCTGTTTTTTTGGGCATATGTCGGTTTGGGCTCTATTTTCTGTTATAGCCTCTTACTAGTTATGAAAACTTGGGGTTACACAACCATACTGAGAGCTTCAATTTCTACATTTGTAAAATGGGGGTAAAAGTTTATAATGTGGGGTTTTATTGTGAGAATTAGAAATGATAGGAGTATATAGTAGTACACAAAGAAACAAATATTTCCCGAATGTTACCTTTGCAGGGGAAACTGTGCTGATCTTCCTATTAAAAATTTCGAGGCCTGAGCACCTTCCATCTCACAAAGCCTGCTTTGTTTCTGCAGCATTTATTCTCTGTCTTTATTTCTGAAGCACTTATTACAAAATCATTTATGTAATCTTCCCTGAATCTGCGTCTTTTGCCCCGTCACTTCACGGTCCCCTTCACTGGGTCTGGGCTCTGTCATGTGACTGCCTTTGGTCAGTGGTGTATTAGTAACTAGAATGCAAGCAGAGACTTGAGAAGTGTGTGTGCCTTTCCATTTTTTCCTTTTGCAGAATTGGACTGTTCCTCTTTGCATGTCTGCCTTGCCATGAGAATTTGCTGGGGCTAGTCTGCTGGCGGGATGGGAGAGACATAGGCCAGAATGGCCTAGTTTGCTCCAGCTGACCCGGGATGACTGAGTCCTCAGCCAAAAGCCAGCCAGACATGTGAGCAAGCCAAGCCGAGACCAGAAGAAGCAAACAGCCTAAATCACTGATGGGGAGAATCAGGAACTACAGAAATGGCTACAATTTTAAGAAACTGAGATGTGGGGTGTTTTGTTATACAGCAAAGGCTACCTGATACACTGACATAACATTAGTCTACCTATTTGCATGTGTACTATCTTTCTCCCCCAACTAGACTGGGAACCCCAAGAAGGTAGGGATTTTTACATGTTTTGTTCAGAGCCTGGCAGATAGTAGGTACTTGGATAATACTGTTGAATGTTAAATGAGTAACACAGAAGTGGCCTACAAAGTGGCATGTGAGTTGATGTTTAACGAATGGTAGCTGTTATAATAATAATGTTTAATATTTTTTACGAATATTTTTATGGACGTGAGAGTTGGGACTATAAAGAAAGCTGAGCGTTGAAGAATTCATGCTTTTGAACTGTGGTGTTAGAGAAGACTCTTGAGAGTCCCTTGGACTATAAGGAGATCCAACCACTTCATCCTAAAGGAGATCAGTTCTGAATATTCATTGGAAGGACTGATGTTGAAGCTGAAGCTCCAATACTTTGGCCACCTCTTGCAAAGAGTTGACTCACTGGAAAAGACCCTCATGCTGGGAGGTATTGGGGGCAGGAGGAGAAGGGACGACAGAGGATGAGATGGCTGGATGGCATCACTGACTCGATGGACATGAGTTTGAGTGAACTCCGGGAGGTGGTGATGGACAGGGACGCCTGGCGTGCTGCAATTCATGGGGTCGCAAAGAGTCGGACACGACTGAACAACTGAACTGAATACTTTTTATGACAGAACAAACTTCTTTTCTCAGGTTCTTCTATTATCTTTCATGCTGATATTGTGAAAAAAAAAGGGAAAAGACAAGCCACTCTCCTTTGAGTACAGGATGGATAATGAGAGTTGGCAATAATGTCAGATGCAGGCTTAATTCTTTTCTTACAAATTCACTTGGGATTGTGGGTGTTACAGACACAAAGCTTTTCATTTTTTAAGTTGGTAGGTGTTGCCCTAGCAGTCCCTGGGGATGTAGTTCAGTTGATATTTATGTGTGTAGGTGGAAGCAAATCGTGTCCAGAGGTAGATTTATAGCAGAGGTAACATTCTTTTAAAACTTCCATCATTTTTGAAGAAATTCATTAGTTACTGGATTATCTGTGTAATTCCTCTCTTCTCCACCAGGCTCTCAGCTCCATGAAGGAGGGGACTACTTCTACTTTATTCACAATTATACCCACACCATCCATCACAGTACAAGTACTTAAATCTACTTGTTTGGGAAATAAATTGTGCCCTTATTCATTTTAAGAACATAAGCTTCCCAAACTGAGGGACTACATCTTCCCACAAATAGCGTGGAAGCATGGCATTACAGTTCAGTTCAGTTCAGTCACTCAGTTGTATCCAGCTCTTTGCAACCCATGGACCACAGCACACCAGGCCTCCCTCTCCATCACCAACTCCTGGAGTTTACCCAAACTCATGTCCATCAAGTCAGTGATGCCATCCAACCATCTCATCTTCTGTCATTCCCTTCTCCTCCTGCCCTCAATCTTTCCCAACATCAGGGTTTTTCCAATGAGTCAGCTCTTCACATCAGGTGGCTAAAGTACTGGAGTTTCAGCTTCAACATCAGTCCTTCCAATGAACACTCAGGACTGATTTCCTTTAGGATGGACTGGTTGGACCTCCTTGCAGTCCAAGGGACTCTCAAGAGTCTTCCTCAACACCACAGTTCAAAAGCATCAATTCTTCAGCGCTCAACTATCTTTATAGTCCAACTCTCACATCCATACATGACTACTGCAAAAACCATAGCCTTGACTAGATGGACCTTTGTTGACAAAGTAATATTTCTGCTTTTTAATATGCTGTCTAGGTTGGTCATAACTTTCCTTCCAAGGACTATGCATCTTGTAATTTCATGGCTGCACTCACTATCTGCAGTGATTTTGGAGCCCCCCCCCCCCAAAAAAAGCCCCAAAACAGCCCCACTGTTTCCACTGTTTCACCATCTACTGCTGTGAAGTGATGGGACTGGATGCCATGATCTTTGTTTTCTGAATGTTGAGCTTTAAGCCACTTTTCACTCTCACTTTCATCAAGAGTTCTTCACTTTCTGCCATAAAAGTAGTATCATCTGCATATCTGAGGTTATTGATATTTCTCCCAGCAATCTTGATTCCAGCTTGTGCTTCATCCAGCCCAGTGTCTCTCATGATGTACTCTGCATAGAGGTTAAATAAGCAGGGTGACAATATACAGCCTTGATGTACTACTTTTCCTATTTGGAACCAATCTGTTGTTCCATGTCCAGTTCTAACTGTTGCTTCCTGACCTGCATACAGATTTCCCAAGAGGCAGGTCAGGTGGTCTGGTATTCCCATCTCTTCCAGAATTTTCCACAGTTTATTGTGATCCACACAGTCAAAGGCTTTGGCATAGTCAATAAAGCAGAAGTAGATGTTTTTCTGGAACTCTCTTGCTTTTTCCATGATCCAGCGGATGTTGGGAATTTGATCTCTGGTTCCTCTGCCTTTTCTAAAACCAGCTTGAACATCTGGAAGTTCATGGTCATGTATTGCTGAAGCCTGGCTTTGAGAATTTTGAGCATGACTTTACTAGTGTGTGAGATGAGTGCAATTGTGTAGTAGTTTGAGCATTCTTTGGCATTGCCTTTCTTTGGGATTGGAATGAAAACTGACCTTTTCCAGTCCTGTGGCCACTGCTGAGTTTTCCAAATTTGCTGGCATATTGAGTGCAGCACTTTCACAGTGTCATCTTTCAGGATTTGAAATAGCTCTACTGGAATTCCATCACCTCAACTAGCTTTGTTTGTAGTGATGCTTCCTAAGGCCCACTTGACTTCACATTCCAGGATGTCTGGCTCTAGGTGAGTGATCACACTATCATGATTATCTGGGTTGTAAAGATCTTTTTTGTACAGTCCTTCTGTGTATTCTTGCTACCTCTTAATGTCTTCTGCTTCTTTTAGGTCAATACCATATCTGTCCTTTATTGAGCCCATCTTTGCATGAAATGTTCTCTTGGTATCTCTAATTGTCTTGAAGAGATCTCTAGTCTTTCCCATTCTATTATTTTCCTCTATTCCTTTGCACTGATCACTGAGGAAGGCTTTCTTATCTCTCCTTGCTCTTCTTTGGAACTGTGCACTCAATGGGTATATCTTTCCTTTTCTCCTTTGCTTTTTGCTTCTCTTCTTTTCACAGCTATTTGTAAGGCCTCCTCAGACAGCCATTTTGCTTTTTTGCATTTCTTTTCCTGGGGATGGTCTTGATACCTGTCTCCTGTCCAACATCATGAACTTCCATCCATAGTTCATCAGGCACTCTGTCTATCAGATCTAGTCCCTTAAGTCTATTTCTCACTTCCACTGTATAATCATAAGGGACTTGATTTAGGTCATACCTGAATGGTCTAGTGGTTTTCCCCATTTTCTCCAATTTAAGTCTGAATTTGGCAATAAGGAGTTAATGATCTGAGCCACAGTCAGCTCCTGGTCTTGTTTTTGCTGACTGTATAGAGCTTCTCCATCTTTGGCTGCAAAGAATATAATCAATCTGATTTTGGTGTTGGCCATCTCACCATCATATATGTGCAATCACCCTCACTTTGGGGCAAATTTCCTTTGCCCATTACTATGTGCCAGGCACTGTTTTAAGCACATGATATGTGCAGGGAGGCCCTGTAAAAAGTCCCATTTTATAGATGAGGAATAAGAAACACAGTAAACCTCTGTTGGAATACTGTCACATACACAGGGCAAGACCCCCGCTGCCCCGGAATCTCTGTCCCTCAACTTTACTTAAGGGGGTCAGGATAGAGCAAGGTTTCCTCCTAAGGGTTCTAAGAAGAACTATATATCTGAGTTGCTCTAGAAGGAAATAAAGACTTCTGCGGTGAGCAGACTTATGTGCCATGCCACATCCCTTTGGCCCACCTTAGCTCAGGGCAGCTGTGTGGAAAGTTCCACGCACATTGCCAGAGTTCCATGTCAACCATTTCCTTGCTGTCTCTTTGCTTTGTTGCCTTAGCATTTTCCCGAGAGCTGCAGCGGGTTGCTCTGCCAGCATTCAGGTGCAACCTAGGAAGGGCAGGGCATCTAACACCTCACGGACAACCTTCAGCCAATAAGAGCCTGAGAGCCTCAATCTTTAGTGGGACGATCTTGAGGCACGTTTTATATGGTTCCTCAGCTGTTCTCCTGCAACACTGAGTTTCCATTACTCATATTTGTACTCAGCTCCTAAAGCATCTTGTTCTTTTCCTGTTTCCTGCTCCCCACTCCTTCACTTTTCATCACTGGAATCTACTCAGAAATAAACTGTACCTGAACTCAAGCCTTTGTCATTGCTTCTGGGAGAAGTCAAACTAAGACATATGGTCAAATAATAAGAAAACCCTGCATGCTCTATTTCTCTGTCAGACATCCAAAATGCACGTTAACATATTCAAAGCTCTGAAAAGTCCTGCTGCAAAGTTACCTGTCTAGCTCTCTTTAGGGCTGCCCTGGTGGCTCAGTGGTAAAAAATCCACCTGCAATGCAGGAGTTATAGGAGATGCAAGTTCAATCCCTGGGTTGGGAAGACCCCTGGGAGGAGGGCATGGCAAACCTCTCCAGTATTCTTGTCTGGGGAATCCCATGCACAGAGGAGCCTGGTGGGCTACAGTCCATAGGGTCTCAAAGAACCGAACATGACTGAAACGACTTAACACAGACATACACAGTTCTCTTTAACTCAGGGCTTCCCAAACTCATCTGCCACAGAATGGTTTACTCCTAAGATCTTTAAGATCCTGGAATGTGCTTTGAGAAACGCCCATCAGTATAATCTCCAGCACCCTCTTCCTCACTTGCTTTCTTCATGGTAATGGGTGGATCCAGCATTGGCTGCCATTCCCTGGCCTGGAGCCAAAAGCCAAATAGAGCTTCCTGGATGAGAGATTTCTCAGCGTCAGGGAACAGAATCTTCAGACAAGGCCTTTCCGGAAACTGTCTTTCCCTTTTCCTTACAAATGGGATGGTCAGCCTGCTGCTGGGGCCAGGAATGTCTGGCTTGACTGAGTTGGGAATGCAGCTGTGGGCATCCTGAGAAAAAGCTCTATTTGCTGATGACATGGGAGCCCAGATGTGATGAACAAGAGATGCATGCCACCCAGTCTCCCACCCCTGCTCTTCTGCTCACAAGTAGCCATGGGAGAATTTAACTGGCATGGGTCCAGAGAGGATAATTATTTCCAAAGGTGGTGCACAGTAGGGCACTCAGGAGACCCAATCAGTGCAGGATCAGCAGGGTGCGTGTGGAAACCTGGGGCCTGAACCTCCCTGTGGGAGTGGGATGGTGGGAGTGGAGAGGGCTGCCCAGCAGCTGGTCCATCTTCCTTCACAACTCAACATCTTACATTTAAGTAATAGCATTTGGGTTCTTGGATTTGGGGGATCAAGTCATATGTATTTGAGAGACTTGCTTGAAGATCTCTTCATTCCCTTGTTTAATAAAAATGAAACCAATGAAAATAATAATAATGGGAATATCAATTTCTGAATTCTTTGTGAAGAATATATACATGCAGCCCTTTATCAAATCCTTTATATTCAATGATTGTTCTGGGTTAGAGTTTCTTATCCTCAGCATTATTGACATTTTGGGCTGGTTCATTCTCTGTCATAGGGCTCTCCTGTACATGGCGGAGGCTGAGCAGCATCCCAGGCCTCTACTCACTTAACGCCAATAGTGCCTTTCTCTTCCCAAATTGTTACATACAAAAATACTTCCAGATACTGCGCAATGTTTCCTGGAGTTGTAAAGTCAGTCACAGATGGGAGCTATGGTCTATGTTAAAGGGGCAGGGTAGGTATCATGGTTAAAGCACAGTTTTCCAGCTCAGCTGTCTCTGTCCAAATTCTGGTTCTACCATTTATTAGCCTCATGAATTTAGATACATTAGTTAACTTCTCCCTCCTTCATGGATCACAGACTTGTCATGACAAAGGGGTTTGCATAACTCAATGAAGCTATGAGCCATACTGTGCAGGGCCACCCAAGATGGATTGGTGGAAAATTCTGACCAAATGTGGTCCACTGGAGAATTCTTGCTGTGAGAACCCCATGAACAGTACAAAAAGGCAAAAAGATATGTAACTAGAAGATAAGCCCGCTGGGTCGGAAGGTATCCAATATGCTATTGGGGAAGAGTGGAGGGCAATTACTAGTAGCTCTAGAAAGAATGAAGTGGCTGAGCCAAAGTGGAAGTAACACTCAGTTGTGGATGTGTCTGGTGGTAAAAGTAAAGTCTGATGCTATAAATAACCATATTGCATAGGAACCTGGAATGTTAGGTCCCTGAATCAAAGTAAATTGGATGTGGTCCAGCAGGAGATGGCAAGAGTGAACATCAACATTTTAGGAATCAGTGAACTAAAATGGACAGGAATGGGAGAATTTAATTCAGGTGGCCGATATATCTATTACTGTGGGCAACAATCCCTTAGAAGAAATGGAGTAGCCCTCATAGTCAACAGAAGAGTCTGAAATACAGTACTTGGGTGCAATATCAAAAATGACAGAATGATCTCAACTTGTTTCCAAGGCAAACCAACATCACAGTAATTCAAGTCTATGCCCCAACCACTGATGGTGAAGAAGCAGAATGATTCTATGAAGACCTACAAGACCTTCTAGAACTAACACCAAAAAAAAGATGTCCTTTTTATCATAAGGATTAAAATGCAAAACTGGCAAGTCAAGAAATACCAAGAGTAACAGGTAAGTTTGGCCTTAGGGCACAAAATGAAGCAGGGCAAAAACTAAAACAGTTTTGTCAAGAGAACGCATTGGTCATAGCAAACACTCTTTTCCAACAACAAAAGAGACAACTCTATACATGGGCATCACCAAATAGTTAATATTGAAATCAGACTGATTTTATTCTTTGCTGCTGAAGATGGAGAAGTTCACACAGTCAGCAAAAACAAGACCTGGAGCTGTGGCTCAGGTCATTGGCTCCTTATTGCAAAATTCAGGCTTAAATTGAAGAAAGTAGGGAAAACCACTAGGCCATTCAGCTATGACCTAAAGCAAATCCCTTATGATTATACAGAGGAAGTGATGAATAGATTCAAGGGATAAAATCTTCTGCCTGAAGAACTATGGATGGAGGTTTGTAACATTGTAAAGGAGTCAGTGACCAAAATCATCCCAAAGAAAAAGAAATGCAAAAAGGCAAAGTGGTTGTCTGAGGAGGCTTTACAAATAGCTGAGGAAAAGAGAAACGACAAGCAACGGAGAAAGGGAAAGATATATCCAACTGAATGCAGAGTTCCAAAGAATAGCAAGGAGAGACAAGAATGCTTTCTTCAACGAATGATGCAAAGAACATAGAGGCAAACAACAGAATGGGAAAGACTAGAGATCTCTTCAAGAAGACTGTAGATATCAAGGGAACATTTCATGTAAGGAAGGGCACAGTAAACGACAGAAACAGTAAGGACCTAACAGAGGCAGAAGAGATTAAGAAGAGATGGCAAGAATACATAGAACAATTATACAAAAAAAGGTCTTAATGACCCAGAAAACCACGATCGTGTGATTACTAACCTAGAGCCAGACATCCTGGAATGAGAAGTCAAGTGGGCATTAGGAAGCATTACTACAAACAAAACTAGTCGAGGTGATGGAATTCCAGCTGAGTTTTCTCAAATCCTAAAAGACGATGCTGTTAAAGTGCTGCACTCAATGTGTCAGCAAATTTGGAAAACTCAGCATTGGCCACAGGACTAGAAAAGGTCAGTTTTCATTCCAATCTCAAAGAAAGGCAATCCCAAAGAATGTTCAAATTATTGGACAACTGTGCTCATTTTGCATGCTAGTAAGGTTATTTTTCAAGCAAGGCCTCAGCAGTATGTGAAATGAGAACTTCCAGATTTGGAAGCTGGGTTTAGAAAGGGCAGAGAAACCAGAGATCAAATTGCCAACATTTGTTGGATCATGAAGAAAGCAAAGGAATTCCAAAAATATTCCAAAAAATTATTGACTATGTGAAAGCCTTTGACTGTATGGATCACAACACACTGTGGAAAATTATATTAAAGAAATTGGAATACCAAACCACCTTACCTGTCTTCTTCGAAATCTGGACGTGAGTCAAGAAGCAACAGGCAGAAGTGGACATGAAACAACAGATTGGTTCAAAATTGGGAAAGGAGTACGACATGGCTATATACTGTTACCTTGTTTATTTAACTTATTATGCAGAGTACATTATGTGAAATGCCAGGCTGGATGAATCACAAGCTGGAATCAAGAGTTCCAGGAAAATACCAACAACCTCAGATATGCAGATGATACCACCCTAGTGGCAGAAAGACAAGAGGAACTAAAGAGCCTTTTGATGAGGGTGAAAGAGGAGACTGAAAAGGCTGGTTTTCCAAAAATCATGGTATCCAGTCCCATCACTTCATGGTAAATAGAAGGGAAAAAAGTGGAAGCAGTGACAAATTTTATTTCCTTGGGCTCCAAAATCACTGCACACTGTGACTGCAGCCATAAAATTAGAAGACATTTGCTCCTTGGAAGAAAAGCTATGACAAACCCAGACAACATATTAAAAAGAAGAGAGATCACTTTGTTGACAAAGGTCCATATAGTCAAAGTTATGGCTTTTCCAATAGTCAGTGACAGCTGGACCATAAAGAAGGCTGAACCCAAAGAACTGATGCTTTTGAACTGTGGTGCTAGGGAAGACTCTTGAGACTCCTGTGGCCTGCAAGAAGATCAAATCAGTCAATCCTAAAGGAAATCAACCCTGAATATTCATTGGAAGCACTGATGCTGATGTTCCAACACTTTGGCCATCTGATGCGGAGCCGACTCATTGGAAAAGACCCCGATGCTGGGAAAGACTGAAGGCAAAGGAGAAGAGGGTAGCAGAGGATGAGATGGTTAGATCGCATCACTGACTCAATGGGCATAAATCTGAGCAAACTCCAGGAGATAATGAAGGATAAAGAAGGCTGGTGTGCTGCAGTCCATGGGGTCACAAAGAATTGGACACGATTTAGTGACCGAACAACAACAACAAAATTTAACTTCTCTGCATGTTAGTTTCCTCTTCCGTACATCTGGGTTAACAAAAGGACCTATCTGAAAGGGTTAGTGTGAAGATTAAAGAGGTTCATATATGTATTTAAGTACTGATGAAGTATTTAGCACAGTCTGGTGTGCATAAATCTCTCAATAAATGCAAATTTTTATCATCATCAACATCATTAAAAATTTTTTTTTTTGCTTTTTCCTCCTGGTCTGTAAACTCTTTGAGCACAGAGAGCAAGCCTTATTTTTCAGTTCATGACGTCCAGGAGAGGGGTGTAATAAAGACTGAATTAGGGAGAAAAGGAAGAAGGGAGAGAGGAAGGCAATGTGGAGATTAGCAGTGGAACTTTCAGTGTGAAGGCACAAGAGAGGAAGGTCGAGACCTTCCCCAGACAGTGGCCTCTGTGCAGTGTCTGGAGCTGGGTCTCCAATAGTTTTAGACCAGACCAGGGGCGATTTCACATCCGCATGACAATTCCTGCAATCCTGCCACGGGTAAGAAATAACAGGTATTTTCAGATTGTATTATAGTTGTGGCAGGGGTACTGAAATAGCATTTTCCTTTATCACTTCTTTAAAATTACAGTGGATATCAGATGGGCTGCTCGATCTTGTTATTCAGTACGTTACTAAAGAGGCTCACAGATAATTTGATCACAACTTTTCAATGTAAACACTGTCTTAATGTTTTCTTTTCTAATCCAGTGTATTTTGTTTTACGCATTTCAAAACCTTATTGCGAGAAGGGGTCTGCAGCCCTCAGCAGATTGCCCCAAAGTCCACGTCCAAGGAAACGGGAAGGGTTCTACACCCAGTGCTCTCCAGTTCCCGAATCTGGCCCTTTCGCTAGTTTCAGCTCTCCAATGAGGAAAGTCGTACTCAGTTTTGCCTTC
Source organism: Bubalus kerabau (assembly GCF_029407905.1). Taxonomy (NCBI): domain Eukaryota; kingdom Metazoa; phylum Chordata; class Mammalia; order Artiodactyla; family Bovidae; genus Bubalus; species Bubalus kerabau. Next base: position 36,568,581 of record NC_073643.1, on the reverse strand, counting down.
CTGGTGGGAGATGCCCAGGACAGGGTTCAGGAGTGGCTGGTGGAGGATAAAGTCACATCCCAGGCGTGCAGGCTAATAAGGTATCAATTAGGAACCAGCTGAGCTGAGAGTGGAAGTCCAGGGCATGCTGCATTGGGATCTTTCTTCTTGGGGTTTGTTGACAGAACACCATCCACCCCTTCTCCTCCTGGACAGAAATGGGCCAGTTGCCTCCCTTTGCAATGATGCTTTTGCAGAAAATCTGTTGCTGCAGTCCTGGGGCAGACCCTGGTTTCATATGTTTAATACATCTCATTGATGGATTTGTTGTAAACCTTCACTGAGCCCTTCCTGTGTGCCATGTAATTTGCCGAGGGCTGTACCTGGTGATCTCATTCAGGCCTCACAACAACTCCAGGGGGAAAGTCCTCCTATTATTTCTATTTTTTACTTATGAGGCAATAGAGGGAGGCTCAAAAGAGCAAGTGACTTGCCCAGATCCAGACAGGTTAAAAGTGGTGGGCTGGGATCTGCATTTGGTATAACTCTTCCAAAAGTCTGTTCCATTGGAATTTGGGGTTATTTGGTTTTTTGTTTGGGTGCAATAGAAATATCTCAATTTTAAGGAAACAGCTCATGTCATGTCCTTTGATAGGCAGTGAGTACAGAGGCAGCTTGTGAACCAGAGACCCATGATAACATCACAAGTGACTCCACAAACACAATGGGGGCTTTCTGAGAATTCCACAACCCCAGAGTGGAGGACAACCTGCATCACCCTCAAACCTTGCTGTTCTATGATAATCACAAAGGTTGATACCAGTGAGGCCGCACGCGTGTGGGGGTGTGTGTGTGTGTGTGTGTGTGTGGGTATGTGTGTGTGTGTGGGTGGGATGCTGAGGCTTAGAGAGAAAGGTATTCTCTTATAATGAGATAATGATCATACAACTCCTGCACACATATCCGTGAATTTTAAATTAAAAAGTCAGGGGAAGTCAAAAGGTACAAACTCCCAGTCAGAAAGTAAACGAGTTGGGGATGTGAGGTACTGTGTGGTGACTCTATAACTAATAGAGATACTGTGCTGCATGTCTGCAAATTGCTAACAGAGTAGATCTAAAAAGTCCTCATTGTAATAAGAAAAAATATTCTGTAACTCTGTATGGTGACGGATGCCAATTAGACTTATTGTGGTGATCATTTTGTATATACTGAATCATTGCATTAGATATCTGCAACTAATATAATCCTGTATGTCAATTATACCTGAATAAAAAAAAAAAGCCAAGGAGAAAAAAGTCACCTCTCTGTTCCCTATAATGTCTAGTCAAGTTCAGGTCTTGCACTGCTAGAACTTTGAGGGAAGTGGCTGGTTTTTCTCTGGGACATTGTAGGCTGGATGGATTTGCCATCTGAGTCACTCTATCCTGGGTCTGGGGTCAGCTTTTCTCTGCCCTATCTTTGATCACCCAGAAATGTCAATACTCAGATGCAGTTTCTCCACAAGGCACCTACCCTTTGTCACCATCTGTTTATATCACAAAGAAAGACTTCATGTTGCAAAACACTGAAATTCAGAGTAAGTGGAGTAAGGAACAATCCATTCCTTGTTTTAAATCAAGTTGTCATAATCCAAAGGCAAGCTCCAATTTTAATAACAAACACCCAATGTTATGACATTTTACCTTTTCCAACTATTTATGTAGGCACAAATATTGTGTTTAAATTTTAAACTATACACTTAACATAAAACAGTCCACTCACTTACATAGAGTAAAAATAAAGCAAGTTATGCCAATTTTGTTTCCCTTTTAGGCCTCATTCTTTAAATAGATCATTCATACAACAAACGTCTGCTCGGCACTCAGTGTCAGATACTAGTTTGGCACAGTTCACCCTAAAATGAACCAGAAACTGTCCTTATGCTCTGAGCACCAGAGAGAAAACAGCCAGAGAACCCTGGGGGCCACTTTAACACTCTGACCTGTGCTCTGCCACCTCTAACATCTCCAAGGAGAGCTCTCAGAACTGATCTGCATTCCCTCTTCATTCTCCAATAAACCCTGTTCCCTCAAATCAAACCTCAGTGGGGTTCAGGAACTGCATCTCTGGAGTATGGTTTTTCAGCAGTTTTAGGAACTTTGGCTGTGAAATGCAGAAAGTGGAGGACACACAGTATTTCAGAGGATTTTCCCCCAAGAAAGATACCATGTGTGATGCTCAAGGCTTGACATCCTGACTCTTCATCCCACACTCAGATGGCAATTGGATTTTAACAAGGAGTGGGGTTTGTGGTTTGGGAAATATGGCATTTTTTAACTGCCTTGGGTCATATTTAAAATATTTGCAGGCATTTAAAATAGCGTAATGTTATTTTTTTCCCTTGTCTTCAAAACAAATCTAGTAAGCTTTTATAAGTCATAACAACAAGCATAAAATTGGGACATTGGGAAACCCATGGGCAGGGATTTGGAAAATCCATTCTCCCCCAAGAGGAGTTGGGAGGCTCATGAGCCCTGTGGGGCCCACCTGACCTTGAATGACCTTGGAATCCTGAAGGAAGGGAGGAAAGCTCAGGTAGCAGTAGAATCAGGATACCCCCGCCCTGCAACCAGTCTTCAGGGCAAAGATAAAAGTATGTACAGGGGCTTTGGGATTTTCCTTCTAGCCAATTTTACTCTGAAAATTTCTTTGAAAGAAAAAATAAAAATAATCCAGAGACTGATATTTATTTAAGTGACCAATTCCCAAAACCCAATGCCCTGGAATTCTGTCCTGAGAGCCTTGCTGTCTGGGGCCTTTTCCTGCCAAAGGGCCTCAGGTGGGGGCAAACACTAAATGAAGATGTGAACTGGCCTTGGATGTAAGGGTACCCAGCTTTCTGTTTATTAGAAAAATGAAAGGTAATCAGTCTCTGTGCAGAAGGAAACATGTAAGGAGATATATATACACACACACGTATATGTATATATATTAACATGAAAGCTAGTATTTGTTGATCATCTAGTAGGCCATACCCCAAATAATCCACACAACAACTCCATGAAATGTGTGCTATTATCATTCCCAATTTTGCTGAAGGAATAAACATGGAGGTTAAGTAAACTGCCCAAGGTCACACAGCTGGGAGGCAGTGGAGCTGGGACTTGCATTTAGGCAGCTGGATGCAGGAATGGAGTTTCTATTATCATTACTCACCCTGGACTTGTTTGTCAAGCCCACATTTAAAAAAATCATATCAGAAATTCTGAAAATCTGATGGCAAAGGAAAGTGTTTGATGGCTTTCGGTTTGATGTTTGGTATTAAAAAAAAAGAGTTAAGTCCAATTCTCAGATGTGGAAGATATAAGAAGATGAAAAAGATCAAGAATGAGTTAAACCAACTTTTCTCTATCTCAACCCTACTATCAGTTCAGTTCAGTTCAGTTGCTCAGTCGTGTCCGACTCTTTGTGACCCCATGAATCGCAGCACGCCAGGCCTCCCCGTCCATCATCAACTCCCAGAGTTCACTCAGACTCACGTCCATCGAGTCAGTAATGCCATCCAGCCATCTCATCCTCTGTCATCCCCTTCTCCTCCTGCCCTCAATCCCTCCAGCATCAGAGTCTTTTCCAATGAGTCAACTCTTCGCATGAGGTGGCCAAAGTACTGGAGTTTCAGCTTTAGCATCATTCCTTCTAAAGAAATCCCAGGGCTGATCTCCTTCAGAATGGACTGGTTGGATCTCCTTGCAGTCCAAGGGACTCTCAAGAGTCTTCCTCAACACCACAGTTCAAAAGCATCAATTCTTCGGCGCTCAGCCTTCTTCACAGTCCAACTCTCACATCCATACATGACCACTGGAAAAACCACAGCCTTGACTAGACAGACCTTTGTTGGCAAAGTAATGTCTCTGCTTTTGAATATGCTATCTAGGTTGGTCATAACTTTCCTTCCAAGGAGTAAGCGTCTTTTAATTTCATGGCTGCAGTCACCATCTGCAGTGATTTTGGAGCCCAATATAAAGTCTGACACTGTTTCCACTGTTTCCCCATCTATTTGCCATGAAGTGATGGGACCAGATGCCATGATCTTCGTTTTCTGAATGTTGAGCTTTAAGCCAATTTTTTCACTCTCCTCTTTCACTTTTATCAACAGGCTTTTTAGTTCCTCTTCACTTTCTGCCTTAAGGGTGGTGTCATCTGCATATCTGAGGTTATTGATATTTCTCCCGGCAATCTTGATTCCAGCTTGTGCTTCTTCCAGCCCAGCATTTCTATGATGTGCTCTGCATATAAGTTAAATAAGCAGGGTGACAATATACAGCCTTGATGTACTCCTGTTCCTATTTGGAACCAGTCTGTTGTTCCATATCCAGTTCTAACTGCTGCTTCTGGACCTGCATATAGGTTTCTCAAGAGGCAGGTCAGGTGGTCTGGTATTCCCATCTCTTCCAGAATTTTCCACAGTTTATTGTGATCCACACAGTCAAAGGCTTTGGCATAGTCAATAAAGCAGAAATAGATGTTTTTCTGGAACTCTCTTGCTTTTTCCATGATCCAGCGGATGTTGGCAATTTGATCTCTGGTTCCTCTGCCTTTTCTAAAACCAGCTTGAACATCTGGAAGTTCGCGGTTCATGTATTGCTGAAGCCTGGCTTTGAGAATTTTGAGCATTACTTTACTAGTGTGTGAGATGAGTGCAATTGTGCGGTAGTTTGAGCATTTTTTGGCATTGCCTTTCTTTGGGATTGGAATGAAAACTGAAGAATGAGTTAAACCAAGTTTTCTCTATCTCAACCTTACTATATCCTCCCCCAAAGAGAAAAGAAGCAAGATAAAGAAGGAGGAAAAGTCCTTGATTTGTCACCTTTTCAAACTTTTAAATGCCTGGCCTTACAAATGTAAAAGAAACAATGCAAAGTAGTTTTTGAAGCTGAGCAGAAAGCAGCAGAACCCAGCAAGCTGTGTGCTTCGCAGGGCAGCCTGCTGGCGGCTGTGCTGGAGTGTGGGAGAATCTTTGTGAGAAGGACATGGGAACATGCTCAGCATCCCAGGATAAAAGACTTGTTAGAAGAAAGGCGCCTCTCAATGAATGGTGCGCAAAATGGGCTGGAAAACAGGGGAAACGGGCCCTCTCCATGAAAAGCTGAGAAAGTGTCTTTTTTGTTGATTCTCTCACTGCAAAGTGCTGCCCTCCCCCTCCTCTGTCAACCCACTCGACCCCTTCCCGGGCTCATCTCCCTGCGCTCAGAGAAAAGGCTCCTTGTAATCCCATCTGCTGGCTGCTCATCCACACTCTTTTATCTCTGCCCAGGGCTGGCAGTTGGGCCTGGGTTTCAACTGCCAGAAATTTTGGGTTTCACATTGAATCTTCCCAAGATGGGCATCTGAGAAATGTCAGTTTACATCAAAATTGCCTTCCTAGCAAATAGCCAGAAAGCCTTCTTTTCCTTTGCAAGGTCAGGAAAGAATTCTCTCTTGGAGATCATGCCAATACAAACTCCAATCCACATTTGTGCTGATTGATTGGACTTAAAGGGACAGGGACTACTTCAGCTTTATGCTTGAAAAAGAAAAGAATTTTAAGTTAAAGATGGAAAATTAGTAATGTATCCTTTTTAGTAGTGCTTGGTGTAACAAGGGATACTGTAGTGTAACAAATTCTTAAGAATAGGGTTTGTGGATATGGTTAGAGAGAGCAAATAATCCTTTGGATAAAGTCATAAAAAGAAGAATCTTTTTGAGAAATTTCCCTGATATTTAGAAAGTTCTGAAAGAAAGGCAGCAAAGCATTCTTTGAGACAGCTGATGGGGCTCTTTACTGAGTGTTAGAAAGGCTACGAGAAACTGGGAGAAATTGATTTTTTAATGCTGCAGGAAACCTCTGCTCAAAATAATTTCAAGCACTGGCACCTCTGTCCTACCAACTAGACTCTGGCTTCTTGCAGAGGGAAATCCTGGGTCAAGATGGACAGGCTGTGTGACTCTGAAGGACTGGTGTCTGTGTGGAATGCTGCTGCTCTTCAGCGCCAGGTCTGAAAACAGCAAGGCATCTGAAGGCAATAAAGGACCCTATTGGCTGCCTGCCCCCTTCCATGGTTGTCCTCTGTTAGGTGGATTTTTATCTAGGATATGGGAGGCTGAGAGGCTAGGAAGAGGAGAGGGGTTAGGAGATGGGAGTTGGGAGGGTTGGGAAGGTGGGGGTGAGTGGGAAGCAAACAATAAAACCCCTGGCGTGGCTGAGTGTGGCCATCCTAGCCGCTACCTTAAGGTGATGGGCTTGAAGTTTCACACAAAGATACTGTTAGGTTTTGAAGCCCCTGGCAGTTCTCGTTCCACCCCTATTTTTTTTTTCTCCTTTATATAGAATAAGCAAGCATCTTGCTGCTGCTGGTCTTTAGTTGCTGCTGCTGCTGCTGTTTAGTCGCCGTATCTGACTCTTGTGACCCCATGGACTGCAGCTTCCCAGGCTCCTCTGTGCATGTAATTCCCCAGGCAAGAATACTGGAGTGGGTTGCCATTTCCTTCTCCAGGGGATCTTTCCTGACCCAGGGATTGAACCCATGTCTCCTGCATTGGCAGGCAGATTCTTTATCACTGAGCTGCTAGGGAAGCCCAGTAGCCTTAACAGCTTTTTTTTGTTTGTTTGTTGGTTTTTTCTGTCTTTCAGCAATATCTCCAGTCCCCAAAGCTAGCAAGGCTGTTCTAGAGTATAATAAAAATGAGACCTAACACTCTAGCTAAAAACCCTGCAGAGGACTGCCTGTCACCCTCAGGGTATGATGCAATCCAAATCGTGGCTCAAATGCAAGAAGACTGTTATCATCTAGAGAAGGACATTTCTAAAGGTAAAGTGAGTGCAGCACAAACTATGCCAGGGCAACAGATATACACAGAGGCTGTCCCCAGCAAATCAAGGTGTGGACTCATACCTGTGGTATCTGGCTCCTGCCTGCCCCCTCAGCCTCTTCTTATTTTCTTCAACCCTCTGCTCTCTGCTCCATCTAGGGTGGATTCCTTTTGCTCCACGTGCCTTTTCCACTTACGGGCCGTGATCAATCCTTCCTGTTGCACTTTCCCTCAGAGTCCTGCTCTGCCCAGAGAAGCTCCCCATGGCTACATGACAAAGCTGGACCCATGCTGGACCACTTGTTTTCTGTCCCAAGGACCAGAGGTGACAGTCAAAACACATAAGTGCTGTGGGGTAATGAACAAATCAAGGAACAAATGAATGCAAGAATTAACAGTAATCTCCCTCTGTCTTAGCTAGCTAGGGACGCTATAACAAATTAGCATAGTGGGTAGCTTACATAACGGAAACTGGCTTTCTCACAGTTCTGGAGGCTAGAAGTCCAAGATCAGGATGTCAGCATGGTTGGGTTTTGGAGAGAGCCCTTTTCTTGACCTGCAGGCAGCTGCTTTCTCTCTGTGTCCCTACCTGGTAGAGAAAGCAAGGGCAAGTTCTCTGGTCTCTTCTTATAATGGCACTAATCTCATCATGGGGGCTCCACCCTCATGATCTAATACAACCTAATTCCCTTCCAAAGGACACACCTCCAAATACCTTTAGGGCTTCAACATGTGAATTTTGAGGGGGACACAGTTCATTCAGTGGCACACTGTATTTCTCTACATAAATTAAACTATATGTTGAACAAATCTGCTTACTGAGTGATATGTTACAGTATAAACTGTTCCAATAATTTCCAAGTTACTTCTTAAAAACTATTTTAAAATAATTATGGATTCACAGGAAGTTGCAAAAATAATACAGAGAGGCCCTGTGTCCTCTTCACAGAGTTTCCTCTCATGGAAACATTTTACAAAACTCTAGTATGAAATCAAAGCTGGGGCATTGGTGTTGGTGCAATCCATAGAAGTTTTTTCAGACTCTATCAGTCATACAAATACTTTATGTTTGTGTGTATTGTGTGTGTGTGTGTGTGTGTGTGTGTGTGTGTATGTGTGTGTGTATGTATGTGTCTGTGTTGTTGTTTAGTTGCTAAGTCTTGTCTGACTCTGCAAGACCATGGACTGTAGCTCAACACCATGGACAGGCTCCTCTGTCCATGGATTTTCCTGGCCAGAATGTTGGAGTGGGCTGTCATTTCCTTCTCCAGGAGATCCTCCCAACCCAGGGATCAAACCCATGTCTCCTTCATTGGCAGGTGGATTCTTTACCACCAAGCAACTTGGAAAGCTGTTATGTGTCTGTAGCTTTATGCAATTATTTCACATGTGTAGATTCATGTGACTATCACCACAATTAAGACACAGGACTGTTCCAGCACCCCAAAGATTTCATGAGCTCTCCTTTTACAGTAAGACTCAATGCATTTCCTCATCATCCCCACCTGTTTCCAACTCTTGCAAGCCCAAATTTGTTTTCCATCTCTGTAATTTTGTCATTTCAAGAATGCAGTATCAATGTAATCAAATAGTATATAATCTATTTTAAAATCACACAGTATGTTACCTGAAGGTTAAACATAGATGGTGTGGTCTTATCTTTCAAGCGGAATGCTACTAGCTAAATGTGTGTCTTCTGGGTTATGATTTGACCGAGGAATCTGCACTGATGTTTCCAATGACCTCCTCATTACATCAGTAGCGGTGAGGTACCTGGCCTGTTTTGTCCTGGTGAGGGATGCTACCTGCACATTCAGGTGGAGCACATATGTGGATGCCAGAGCTTCCCATGTACTCAGGAGAACCTGTGACAACAGGGGCACCTTCCAAGTCCCTTGTCTTGCTACCTGCGCCCCATCCCCAGAGACACAGCCCATCCAAGAGTAGCAGGTGGGCACTGCCAAAGCACTCCAGGTCCTGTTCAGGCTCTGAACATATCTGGACTACAGTTAAAAAACAAACAAACAAACAAAAACTTACACTCACCAGTCAGTACAGAAATCATTTCATCATTCTAATAATTTTCAAGTGCACTGGTGTACATTGACTAACCACCACCTTTGTAATGTCCTGTTCCATGTCTGTCCTCTAACCGCCTCGAAATCAGATACCTCCTGGTGCTTGTCATGTCACCAGCGCCTACCTCCATGTCAGCACACAGTAGGCACACAAAGCATTTTTGCTGAATGAGAAAGTGGGAATATGTTTTGTAAATAGCGTGTTAAATCTAAACTGATTTCTCTTAAGAAGAGACTATTTATTCCTTGCCTGAAAGATGCTTTCCCCTCAAATTCCAATGGAATTTTTTTTTAATTAATCAAGAAAGATGGGAATGCACCAGCAGCTGCTAGTCTAAATGGCCTAGTTATGGTGTTCTCAATGCCTCCTGCCCTCCTGACTATTTTGAAATAAGCACAGGAAATTACGTAAATTGGCAATAAGAGTCCAACAGTTGGGATCGGGGAGGTATGCATATTTGCTTTTCCAATTTTCTGCTCCCCTACCAAGCGAACACATGGAGCTTTGACCCTCCATATGTTTTTAATGCGTGTCGGAGATAAACGTTCCAGCAAGTTGGAAGCAACAGGTTGAGTGCTCCCCCTCGCCCCTTGACTCCATCTGAAGCTGCTTCAAGCAGGCTGTGGACCTGAGGGAGAACAGAACAACCTCCTACAGCACTAGGCCTCAGAAAGTTCTGGACTCCTACCCTGCTGACTGGCTTGTGCACAAAAGTTCCCCTGACTTGCAGGGTTGGACTAGGGAACCCTTGCCCCCAGCACCCTGTGTTAGCCTCTCATGGCACTGGCTATGCTGTACTGGAATCACCGTTTTGTGCTCTGTCACCCACATCTGGATATAAACCCAGGGGAGATAGGACCATGTCTGTCACCTTCTCCACCTTGTCCCCAGCATCTGGCTTAATCTCTGACCCAGAGTAGGGCTCAGAACATATTTGTCAGATGAATGAATGGATGATGAGAAGGGAAACAGGAGCATTAATCAGAGCCTTACAATTGCCAAAAGTCCCCTGGACTTCTGGCACTCATATCATCTGGTTCTTATTGCAAGAATAAGCAGAGACCATTGGCACTGGCCCTATAATTCAGGGGTTCTCAGCTTCGTCTGTGCATTAGTCACCTGAAGGATTTGTACAAGAACAGACTGATGGTCCTATCCCCAGAGTTTCTTGTTTCCTGTGTCAGGGCCTTGACATCAGCATTTCTAACACACCTCCAGAGGATGCTGCTGCAGTTGCTCCAAGGCTACAGTGTGAGAACCACTTCGGGAATAAATAGGGGAACTGGGTTGTAACTGCATTTCTTTTAACAATTAGATTTGCACTGCAGGTTTTAAGAAATGGCAACATTACTACCTACAGTGGAAAATCAGCCTTATCAGTTACAGTGTGATCTGAAGAACTTAGGAACGTATATCTTTGACCACGTGATAGACAGACAGATGGGCCTTTCATCAGTGTGCTGCTGCTGCTGAGTCGCTTCAGTCGTGTCCGGCTGTGTGCGACCCCATAGACGGCAGCCCACCAGGCTCCGCCATCCCTGGGATTCTCCAGGCAAGAACACTGGAGTGGGTTGCCATTTCCTTCTCCAATGCATGAAAGTGAAAAGTGAAAGTGAAGTCGCTCAGTCGTGTCGGACTCTTAGTGACCTCATGGACTGCAGCCCACCGGGCTCCTCCGTCCATGGGATTTTCCAGGCAAGAGTACTCGAGTGGGGTGCCATTGCCTTCTCCATTCATCAGTGTAGATTCCATATTTAAAAGGCATGTGTAGGAAAGAGCATGGATTTTGGAGCCAGTAGGACCTGACTGAATTTCACTTCACTGCCAAGTGGCAGGAGACCCTGGACGAGTTAATGCTATCTAAGGGTCTCAGAATATCCATCAGGAAGGTGCAGATAGTAAAAGATTCTTTTCAAAGTTGCTAGAAAAAAGAGTTAAAAAAAAAGAAGAAGAAGAAAAGTATTCCTACTAAAAAAAGATCAATTGGATTATGGGGAAAAAAAAAATCGTCAATTTGTATAGCAAGGGATATAGTGGTTTTTGAAGCTATTTGGCTCCTGAGTTTTAGGTAGTGAAGGTTTTATTGGAAATTTTTATTTGGTTATTGAACTTAGATAGTAAGAGTTTGGGCAGAGAAAGATATTTATACATGTAAGGAGACATTTTACAAACTCAAGATATTATAGATTTGGCTCCAGATTACCACATTAAAATAAGTATAGATAAAGCAAGACACATGGATTTTTTTTGCTTTTACAGTATGTATAAAAGTTGTATTTACAGGCTACTGTAGTCCATTAAGTGTGGAATAGCATTATGTCTAAAAGAACTAATTATAAACCTTAATTTAAAAATAATTTTCTTGCTAAAAAATGCTAACCATCCTCTGAGCCTTCATTGAGTCCTACTAAAAACATGAAAAAGTCACTCATCACAGAAGATCACCGTAACAAATACACAATAATAAAAAAGTTTGAAATATTGTGATAGTCACCAAAATGTGAAACCAAGACCCAAAGGAAACAAGTGCTGTTGGAAAGATGGAGCCAATGGACTTGCTTGATGCAGAATTGCCACAAACCTTCAATTTGTAAGAAACCCTATCACTGTGAATTGCAATAGAGTGATATATGCCTGTAATAGAAAAATGAATGCAAGAGAATAATGTGTGGGTAAGAAAGTGGATACAGAGTGAAGTAAGCCAGAAAGAAAAACACCAATACAGTATACTAACGCATATATATGGAATTTAGAAAGATGGTACCAATAACCCTGTATGCGAGACAGCAAAAAAGACACAGATGTATAGAACAGTCTTTTGGACTCTGTGGGAGAGTGAGGGGGCGGGATGATTTGGGAGAATGGCATTGAAACATGTATAATATCATATAAGAAACAAATTGCCAGTCCAGGTTCGATGCAGGATACAGGATGCTGGTGCTGGTGCACTGGGATGACCCAGAGGGATGGGATGGGGAGGGAGGTGGGAGGGGGGTTCAGGATGGGGAACACGTATACACCTGTGGTGGATTCATGTTGATGTATGGCAAAACCAATATAATATTGTAAAGTAACTAGCCTCCAATTAAAATAAATTAATTAATTAATTTAAAAAAAAGAAAGTGGATAAATCATATGGGGAAGATCTCCATTATCTGAGTATTCATTATTTGAGAACTTGCAGGGAACAAACTGTGAAGGGACACTGAGATCATGGTAACATGAAAAATATCCACCAATGACACAACTATTTCAAAATTTGTGCCGACTTAAAATCTTCCTTGCTTAGCATCATTTTGCTCATTTGGCCATAGTGTTAGTTGGTTCCCCTCTCTTACTGTCCTTTGGGTGCCCACCGGTGAACAGCAAATCTTACAAACAACATAAGACTTCATAAACTAGATGAAAAGATGTTAGAGATCTGTTCAAGGCACAAAGAAAGAGGGATCTAGCAGAGTTAGACAGATGTACACCTGAATAAGAGGAAATCCAGAAGGATGGTGTTTTAATGTTTTCAAAAGGTAATCATTTAGCTATCAAAGGGCTGTGTGAAATACTGAAGAAATGAAGGAGCCCTCCAGTACTTTTGCACAATAATGGGCTCTTTTTGATAAAACTGCTCAGTTCAAACAAGAAGTGATGATACTATACTTTGTTACCACAAATTTTGTCAGAAATACTATGTTAACACACACACACACACACACACAACCCACATGATTCTTGCCTTTTGTAAGAATCAGTATATACTACAATTATGACCCAAGTTAAGGGTCTGCAGACTGTAGCTCGAGAACCAAATCTGACCCATCACCTGAGTTTGTAAACAAATACTAGAGCACAGCAATGCTCATTCATTTGCTTATTGTCCATGGTTGCTTATATACGTCAGCTGAAGCCCTGAGTAGCTACAGCAGATATCCTATTGTTCACAAAGCCAAAAATACTTGCTATCTGGCCCTTTACAGACAAACTTTCCTGACTTGTGATCTAAGTTTTTTTTTTTTTAATAAACTTTTCCTTATTTTATTTTTATAAAATATTTTTCTAATAAAAAATTTTCCCTCCACTCTTTCCAACAGCATTTTGATTTCTAAGTTGATTTATTCTAGGTGATGCTTACCCCCACTTCTCCTCCCTGAATTATCCCTAGCTGATGAGGCCACTCTATAATTCAGACAAAACGTGGTTATTCATAGAAATAAATCATTGCTAGTTCCTAATTTAAGAATGCTCAGAACCAGACTGATAGTGTTTGAATCGCAGTACCATTCTTCCTACCGTGATCCTCTGGGTCTCAGTTTCCTCTTCTGTCAAATGAGTTTAATAGCATTAACTTTGCACAGTTAGGGACTAAAACAAGATAATGAAGGTCAGGCTCTCATCCCATCACTGGAGCACAGTGTACACACACAGTGGTCGCTTTTGTGATTTCTATGTGTCTAATTTCTCTTTGGTTTGGAATGGCAGTTCACACAGCCTAGATTCTGAGCTCTGAGTTCCTCCAGGCATTCTCTGAGTTGCTTGTTCTAAGGCCCTCCTCTAGCACTCTGCTTTATAAAGTCCTACAAAGAGTGGAAGCAAGTTCTTTACCAAACCAACCAGTCTGCTCTGCTAGAAAGAGCAAGGCATGAGTGAAGAATTTATCATCACTTTTAAAGGTGTTTCCTTTAGTCAGCTGATGTCATAAATATCGGCAGCAGCAGCCGGGGGGAAACTTTTCACAACAGTCCAACTCCAGCAGAGGGAGAGAGCCCAATACAGCCTCTGCATATAAATACTCCCAGATGCTCTGACTTCAAGAGGGGCGGCATTTGTCATCAGGAGAAGTGGACAAACATGACAGCTGTACAGCAGTTATGGTAATGAGGGTGGTAATCAGCAGGCCAGGGGAGAGCAAGATGATTTCCTGACCAGATCATGGGGGAGGAACAACACTGGCTCTAGTCCTCCAGACCCCATCCTAGTGTACTCGAAGGAACAAGCCTTGTTATGTTCCCCTGGGCAGCTTCTAAGTCAGCATCGCATAATCCCACCTTTTTATATTCCTGCCTCTATGTAACTCCCTGCCCCTGAGTATATACTGCTAGGGACTTGCTTCTACCCAACGGAAAAAAACGATGGGATAGCACTTCTGCGATTAGGCTACAAATGTGTCTAGCATTCGTCTGTCAGCAGACTCTCTCTACTGCCCTCTCAGCTTGTCCATTTTCATGAAATAAGCTGCCATACAGAGAAACCCACCTGTTAAGGAACTAAGGCCCAACAACACTCCAGGAACTGGAGTTCAATTTTGTCAATCCTGTTGACAACTGTGAACAGTAGATTCTTCACCAATTGAACTTTCAAATGAAAGCCCACACTGGCCTGGCATTTTGATTCTAGCTGTGAGAGACCCTGAAGCAAGGACCCAATTAAGGTATGCCCAGATTCCTGACCCACATGAGGTATAGGATAATAAACATGGGTTATTTGAAGCTACTTCATTTTAGGGTAGTTTGTTATGCAGCAGTAGATTGTTAACACAGATTTCTTTCTTAACGTTAAAAAGTACACAAATGTACATTTCTGCTGAGAGTTGGTGATGAGTTAGATTGTCACTAGTTGGTTTTCTCTTAGTTTGAATTCTTCAAAAACTGTGTAGATAGGTTAATCTGCCTGAAGAATACTTCAGATATTACCCTTCCTCTATTTAAACACCTTGATTGACTTTTATTGATTGAAGGAAAGAAGGACTACTTTTGCAAATGTCATTCAAAGCTACCCTGGATATCTACTTTCTTCCAGCTGCTAGAACAATCTTCCTAAAACACCGATTACTATTAAAAGAGAAGAAAACTCAAACAACTCAATCAAAATATGGGTAGAAGATCTACATTGGCATTTCTCCAAAGAAGACATACAGATGGTCAACAATCACATGAAAAGATGCTCAACATCATTAATTATTAGAGAAATGCAAATCAAAACTACAATGAGGTACTACCTCACACTGGTCTGAATGGCCATCATCAAAAGTCTACAAACAATAAATGCTGGAGACGGTGTGGAGAAAAGGGAATCCTCTTGCACTGTTGGTGGGAATGTAAACTGATACAGCCACTAGGGAGAACAGCATGAAGGTTCCTTAAAAACTAAAAATAGAACTACCATATGACCAAGCAATCCTACTCCTGGGCATATACAAAGAGAAAATCATAATTAAAAAAGATACATGCACCCCAATGTTCATTACAGCACTATTTACAATAGCTAGGACATTAAAGCGACCAAAATGGCCATCAATAAAGGAATGAATAAGAAAGATGTAGTACATATATACAGTGGAATATTACTCAGGCATTAAAAGGAACAAAACTGGGGCATCTGTAGAGATGTGGATGGACCTAGAGACTGTCATACAGAATGAAGTAGGTTAAAGAAAAAGAAATAGTGTATATTAATGCATATATGTGAAAGCTAGAAAAATGGTATAGATGATCTTATTTGCAAAACAGAAATAGAGACACAGATATAGAGGACAAAGGTATGGACACCAAGGGAGGAACAGGAGGAATAGGATGAATTGGGAGACTGAGATTGACGCATATGAGGACTGACAGGATGGATTATCCCATGTAGCCAACTTATGCACTGTGCCATCTCCTGTCTCTTCTTTTCCTCCATCCATCTTTAAGACACATGCTTTCTCTTAACCTCCATCGTCTTTCTCCTCTCTGGAAAATTTATACTTAAAAGATTCAGCTAGATTATCAGTGTAATCAAGAGGAAAAACAAAGAACCTCAAACATACTCATTTCTTTAGATCTGCATAGATGAACTTTAGAAGGATCCAGAAGCAATCAGTGGCACTGGTTGTGCTGGGTGGCAGGTGGTGGGGTGGGTATTCAGTAGGCTTAAGAGATAGAGGTTGGGAGAGAAAATTTTCACTGTATATCCTCTGGTATCTTTGTAATTTTCTAGCATGTGAGCACATGGACTTAATCAATCACCAAAGAAAACAGCTACAATGAAGGAAAGAAAGTTAATTTCTTGACTCATCCTTATTAAGAAGCCTTATTTCCCCACACTGAGTTAATCATGGGATGACTTGCTTACTTATCTGTCAACCCCTCTAGTATCTGAGATTGTAGGTTCATTCCTTATTCACTCCTTATCCCCGTCCCCCACTGTCTGGTGCAGTGTCTGCTACTTCACAGGTCCCTGAAATATCTGAGGAATAAAAGAGCTGTACTTCCTCACCCCTCCCTGGGCAGATACGAACTACCTCCCTGTGAGCTCTTACTGCGTCTGGACTGTACCCTACTGATTCCTTTGCCTATATTTTCTTTCCCCCCATCATTTCATTTTTGATTTATTCTTATCTTTCAAGACCCACCTCAGATTTCACCATAGGAAGTCATCTTCTCCTTCCCTGAAATCCAGTAGCATGACTGAGGAGTTCTACAACTTTTCCGTTTATGTCCAGGGTTGGCAAACTACACCTCCTGAGCCAAATCTGTCTAAGCCTGGTTCTGTGAGTGAAGATCCCATTCTTCTACGTATTGCCTCTGAGTGTTTTCCTTAACAAAGGCAGAGTTGAGACTCTAAAGCCCTGCAGGGCCAGAACGTAAAAAATCTTTGGCCCTTTATAGGAAGAGCTTGTTGATCTCTGATTTATACCTTAATTGTACCTATTGACTATTCTGCTCATTAAAACTCAAATTTGTACTCAAACTCTGTGTTGGATCCAGCCAGACTCATCACCCTGGCAAAAGGCTGCCCCCTCCTCCCTGGAGCCTGCCAAGGACCATCCCATTGCAGACTTTCCCTACCTCTAGGGCTTCTGGAGTCCTTCCTTGTCTCAGGTTGAAATATGCTCTCCCTACCTCCCTGGAACTCAGCTCACCCCAGATCACTTTCCGATCACTTTCCGAGTCACACCCAGGTCCTCTGCTCAGAGAGGCCTTCCAGGACCACCTCACTGGGGAGGACCAATGCTGATCTTACTGCAACACTGGGCATTTTTACAAGGCAATTGTGCAAACTGAACTTATTTTTATTTATTGGTTGAATTTTTTCTCTCTCCTACCAGACCATGAGGCCTTTGAGGGCAGGCTCATACCTATCTAGTTCCCTACAGTATTTGCAGTGTCTAGCAGAGCACCTGCCACACACTGCTAAGGACTCCAGGAAACACTGTTTACTGACGGACTAAACAGATGAATAAATGAATACATTTTCATCTCCATAAAAGTGACTACCTGAGAGTCTAATAGGCACTCAAAATTATTTGTTGAACCAATGAATAATGTAAGAGAGGATATTTAGTCATGATAATACTGATAGATGAAAGTAATGCATTGCATGGTTCGCTCAACCTTTTAATATCAGCTCATGGAAAAGAATCCCCACTCCAGTACTCCTGCCTGGAAAATCCCATGGACAGAGGAGCCTGGTGGGCTGCAATCCATGGGGTCGCTGAGGGTTGGACACGACTGAGCGACTTCACTTTCACTTTTCACTTTCATGCATTGGAGAAGGAAATGGCAACCCACTCCAGTGTTCTTGCCTGGAGAATCCCAGGGACGGGGGAGCCTGGTGGGCTGCTGTCTATGGGGTCACACAGAGTCGGAGACGACTGAAGTGACTTAGCAGCATGGAAAAGAATAGTATTCTTCAGCTCCATTTAAATTATTCAGGATAAAGGAAAGAAAGTACCCTCTCGAGGGATACACTAGAATATCCTTTGATCATGTGTGTGTATGTGTGTGTGTGTGCGTACGCGCCTGCGTGTGTGAGTGAAAGACAGAGATACACATCAGCCTGTAGGTCTCTCAGTCAAGCTGCTGTCTATAGGCTGGGGGAACAGGAGAAAAGAAAGGACACCACAAACATGCTGCCAGTGGACTGCAAAATCTGTTTTTCCTCAAAACCAGCAGTTCAGAACTTGGAATACTCATTCAATATAGTTTTTAAAGCAACGCTGTTTTGGACCATAAAACTGATGCATGCATTGCAAAAGAATTTAAAAGCTAAACAAAATGTAAACAGGAAAATAAAAATTACCCTTAATCTCGCCATCATGGTTGCCTATTTTTCTCTTGTGTATTTGTGTTTTAAATTCCTTTTCCCCACTTTCTCCTTTCTGTCTCTTTCTGTCTCTCACACACACACACACACACACACACACACACGTGGGATCTATTTAGCATTCTATGTGTTCTGTACACCAACTACGCCTCAATAAAAAATAAATGTGTTTTGACAAAATTTTAAAGAACTGTATATTATTACAGTTAATTTACCCTAATCCCTTGCATTAGTTGTTTTTATTTACTTCTATCAATCTACAACTAATACATAATTCTACAATGAACAAATTTGCTAACTGTGCATTTTCCTCAAGGAGCTTTATAAAAGCAACATTATTGGCCAAAGGAGTATACTGTGGATCGGCACAGCCATATTAATTGTGTGGGAATGATAAAAGTCCACAGTCTTAACCCCATTCATATCTATTTTACCACACCCTCATCAAAGAATTTCACCAAAATTATTACATTGTTAAATACATAATACTTTTATATTTCATTAGAAAAATCAATTAAAATGCTTACCAATTAAATTTTTTTCTATACATTTATTTTCCCTGTTTACATGTCTTTTGAAGCTTAAATATTCAATTATACTTAAAGAATTATTGATATCATCTATGTGCTTGATTATACTTCCAATCAGAAAGAATATTTTAAGTGTAGTATATGGGAATCATTTGCTATAAACAATCAAATGTATATAGGCTGGAGTACTACTATAACAATAAAAATTTGTGATTTAACAGTTCACTTACCCTCCACTGATTTACTGATCCATTTTAACTCTTTGGAGTATGCAACACCTGCATAGAAACAAAAGAATGGATTTGGAAAGCCGAAATTAGGATTAAGGACCAGGTTCTCAGGCAACAATCCTCAAGGTCTGGTGCAAGTACAAAATACAACAAAGTTATCTGGTGGGGCTGTGCCTAGTCCATACCCGCAAATCAGATGATCCTGTTGTCAAAGTCAGGGATCTTAAGAATTGTAACAAGGAATGTTAATAAGAATCTTGCAATTTAGGGATGGCTATAGACTTTCTTCTTTCCCTGACTCTGCTGTGCTTTATCCACAGTCTAGTGAGCCTGTACACATATTCTGAGCAAGATAGCTCTTATTCAAAGAGAATCTTGCAAATGGGACTTGCCACAGGACATGTTTTCCTTTGTTCTATATGACCTATTGACTATACTCAGAGAAGAAGCATGTGTCTTAGAAATATGCTGCTGCTGCTGCTGCTGCTAAGTTGCTTCAGTCGTGTCCAACTCTGTGTGACCCCATAGACAGCAGCCCACCAGGTTCCTCCGTCCCTGGGATTCTCCAGGCAAGAATACTGGAGTGGATTGCCATTTCCTTCTCCGCTAGAAGCATAAGTACAGTAAATACAATACTCAAAGGATGATCCTTAATGTAAGAATCTAAGAGGATGATATGGACTCCTCTCCTGCTCAGGAGTAAGGCTGGTCTTTGACTTAGGGGTGAAACCCCACTGGTCTGGGGGTAAGAGTGGGGTGTAATAGGTGAGTAGAACTCATAAAGTAAGGTAGAGACAAACCTTGGAAGAGGAGAGAAAGGTTGACCTTAGAACACAGGAGATCAAGTCCCAGAGAAATTCTGTAATATATCCAGAGGGAAAGTATCTTTCTGAGCAATATTCTTCAAATGTTACTGCTCATGACTCCTAAAATGCTTCTGAAAAATTATTTATCCTTCATCTATGTTATTATCATAATTTTTATTTGCATTTAATTGGTCAAAACAACAGATATATGCCTTATAAATTTTGGTAAATAATTACAAAACACAAGAAATAAAATTTTAATGGAAGTGTGTATGTTAAATGAGTTTGGGTTTTTCTTCCCTATTAACTCCAGAATATGCCTTATTGTCCAAGTGAGACAGAATTCAGCATCAATTTCACTCCTTCTGCCCGTGCCACCACCCCCCCCCCCCCCACCTTTTAATCACAATTGTAAGGACTGAAAACCTTTGTTCACATAAGTAGATGGACGTGGAAAGAGTTTTGTTACAGCAACATCACTCAAGTCTTTAAACTCTTCCAAGTCATTTGTCAAAAATTATATGGTGATCTATCATCAAAAATTATTTTTAATGATCAACTGACAACTCCATCAAATCCTTCTTCAATTTTGTTGAAAGCAAAGAACTGAGAAGGATTTGTAACCCAATCACTAGAATCATTCATTTTCTCAACACTAACAGCTAAAGTTTGAATCACTCCTTTGTCTGAAGTCCTGGATTTTTTACCCTGGGGGAATGCACCACAGTATGATTCAAATGGCCAAGAGGTGGGCCTCCCTTTGATAAAAGGGGAAAAAGGCAGCCATGAGAAGGGAAGTGGGAGGGAACCAGCTGGGGCCCGTGGTACAAATCCAGATGCGACCTCCTTGGGTTGCGGTGTCCTGAAGCAGGCCACTCCAGGAGCCCACATTGTGAGGCTCTGGCAGGAGAACTTGCATGCCACATGCATGTTCTCAGAGCAGTTTTAGAAGACTCTAGAGAGGGGCTGATAATCTGGAAATTATTCCTTTAAAATCGTTCATGCAAAGTTGCCCTTAAAAATCTTCATGTCAAGTATCAGAGAAATAGCAGATTCAGGCAAAAATCATCAACGTAGGCTAGAACTAGTGATGAATAGGGCAGTTACTAAACATGAAGATGAAAGATAAAGTATCACTAAATACGACATACTTATAGAGCACAGAAAGTTGCAAACTGTACATGGACAAACAGTGGGTCCCTACAGTGAGGATGCACTGAGAAAAACATAGCATCGTTTCTGATAGTTCTACCTGAAAAGTGTATCTTGAATTGCATCTTGGGGAAATGTTTAGAGAAACTCAAATGGAGGGATGTTCTACAAAATAATTGGCCTATACTCTTCAAAAATGTCCAGACAAATGCAGTATGTGACCACAATTGGATACAGACCTGTAAACCCATTACTGGGAAAATGGGTGAAATGTAAAAGAAGTCTGTAGATTAGAAGGCATCACCATTTCATGGCTGTACAATGATGATATGGGGATAGGCTCTTATTGTTAGTGAAGAGACTTTGGAGTATTAAGGGGTAGTGTGTATTAACTCAGCAATGTGACTTTTTATGGCTCTGAAAAAATATAAGTACATATATTGAAGGAGTGGTAAAACTGTGAGGAACCTGAGTGAAGAATATGCAGGAACCCACTGTACTGTTATAGACGATTTTCTGAAAGTATGAAATAATTTTAAAATAAATCATTAAAACATCTTATTCTCCTGGGGAGCTGCAAAGCCCTAGTTTAAAGATCACCAGATTTTTTTTTTTTTTTTTTTCAGAAACTTCATGGACAAAAATAAAGCCTTCAGGAGTTCAAAGCCAGTGTGAACACGTAAAAGAATTCATTATAAGTAAGAAGGTCCTCATTGTGTAGTAGGAATAAAATCATGCAGAGATAAGTGAGTGAGTCTCAAAGAAGGGGGAGTAGAGAAGTTCCCTTGTACATAGGTAATGAGTATTTTTTTGATTCTCCTTTTATTTTCCTTTTTCCCCCTAAATTACTACTATGTTTACATAATGAGGGAAATTCATATATTTAGAGGTCTCAAAACTACATCCTGGAAATGACCAAACCGACCTAGAGAAATACTTGTTTAGGGTTTTACTTATGACAATGGCTAAAAACACAAAAAAATATTTCCCTACCTGATTTTTTAGAACTAAGAGTTGGTGTGTTTTTAGTATAAGTAGAAAGCTCTCTGGAGTCCATGTCTGGCCCTGAAGTCATGGTACTGCTCAGGGTATAGGGATGGAATGTGCCTTTTTCTCTCCAGCTCACTGGAGGAGGGTGGATGAATGTCATGACTACTTTTGTGCAGGCCCTAGAAAAGAGTGAAACAGGACTTAGTGGTTCAAGAGGATTACTGTGAAATGTTCTGCTCTTCATGTAGTTCTCAGAAACCAGAATAAAACTGAACCATAACTGGAGACATTTTCATCTGGAGCACATTGGTCTATAATGATAGGACTTTACTTGACTTTCGTAAGCAAAATTATTCTGGAGAAGTAACTTTTTAATACAATGGTATGTATGTGTGTGTGCATGTATTCGCAGGCACAGTCTGTCCTGTTTGACTCTTTGAGACCCCATGGACTGTAGCCCCTCAGGCTCCTCTGCCCATGGGATTTTCCAGGCAAGAATAGTGGAGTGAGTTACCATTTTCTTCTCTAAGGTAATGAGTTTAAAGTTTATGCAAAGAGAAGGCAGCTGAAGACCCTCAAACCTGAAACAGGCATAAGATAGAAACTAAGCATAGGTCATGCCCATTGATTAAAATGATGACAAATCTTGTTCAGTGTAGCCAACAGAATAACCTGCATTCTGGTCAGGACTGGATTTTCCTCTATGTGTCCAACTATGATATGATCTGATCTCACATGGGCTCTTTCATGCTATGATGTACATTTCTTTACTCTTGGTCCTTACTGTGAAATATCTGCCTCTAATATTTTATAAGTTGATTTCTGCTACTAGCTTTGCTTCCTTCTCATTGACTTTACAAACAATGGCTTCACCATGCCATATTGTAGTTCTAACTACAATCTCTGTTTCTGTCTAGATTCTCAACCTAATATTTTCTCCACTGCACTGACTTGGAATGGTTACTATTTAAATAAGAGAAGGCAAGTTGCCCTTATCTCACCACCTGATTGGTAATAGGCCTCTTGGAGTCCTCTACTAGACAGGATTTTGAAAGTTTTTCTGGGCTCAGTGGGAGAGCACGCCATGACTGATTAATGATGTCTGCTATGGCCTCGGGGAGAAATACAATGATATGTTGGTATGTGAGGGTAGGCAGCCTCTGTGGGAATCCCCATTGATCCCTCTCCTGGTATTCTTCTCTTTGAGAGTGGGTGGGATCTAGTGACTTGCTTGGAACCATTAGAATACAGCAAAAGTGATGGAATGTCACGTCTCTGTTTAGGTTATAGAAGACCGTGACCTCGATCTTGCTGGAAGATGCTCTCTTGCTGGCCTTGATGAAGCAAGCTAGCTGCCTTGGTGGAATGGCTCATGTAACATGGAACTGAGGGGGAGCTCCAGACAACAGCCAGCAGAGAAGTGAAAGTCTCAGTCCAACAGTCCTTGAGGACTGGAGGCTTGCCTTCAGATGAGACCCCAGCTGTGGCAAAGACACCTTGATTGACAGCCACGTCAAACACTCTGAAGTAGAGGATCCAGTTGAACATGCTGGATTCCTAACCCACAGAAACTGTTTGATAATAAATGTGTGTTCTTCCAAGCTGGTAAGTTTCAGGGTAGTTTTTTACATATCAATCAGTTCAGTTCAGTTCAGTCACTCAGTCGTGTCCAACTCTTTGCGACCCCATGAATTGCAGCACGCCAGGCCTCCCTGTCCATCACCAACTCCTGGAATTCACTCAGACTCACGCCCATTGAGTCAGTGATGCCATCCAGCCATCTCATCCTCTGTTGTCCCCTTCTCCTCCTGCCCCTAATCCCTCCCAATATCAGAGTCTTTTCCAATGAGTCAGCTCTTTGCATGAGGTGGCCAAAGTACTGGAGTTTCAGCTTTAGCCTCATTCCTTCCAAAGAAATCCCAGGGCTGATCTCCTTCAGAATGGACTGGTTGGATCTCCTTGCAGTCCAAGGGACTCTCAAGAGTCTTCTCTAACACCACAGTTCAAAAGTATCAATTCTTTGGTGCTCAGCTTTCTTCACAGTCCAACTCTCACATCCATACATGACCACTGCAAAAACCATAGCCTTGACTAGACAGACCTTTGTTGGCAAAGTAATGTCTCTGGTTTTCAATATGCTATCTAGGTTGGTCTTAACTTTCCTTCCGAGGAGTAAGCATCTTTTAATTTCATGGCTGCAGTCACCATCTGCAGTGATTTTGGAGCCCAATATAAAGTCTGACACTGTTTCCACTGTTTCCCCATCTATTTGCCATGAAGTGATGGGACCAGATGCCATGATCTTCGTTTTCTGAATGTTGAGCTTTAAGCCAACTTTTTCACTCTCCTCTTTCACTTTCATCAAGAGGCTTTTTAGTTCCTCTTCACTTTCTGCCATAAGAGTGGTAGATAACTAATATACCATATACATGCTATCCCTCATTTAAGCATTTCATGAACATTACTGAGGAACAGAAAGATGACAGGGGCAGTGCCACACACTTAGCAAACAGTAAGAAAGAAAGAAAGTGAAATTGAAGTGAGTCACTCAGTCGTGTCCGATTCTTTGTGATCCTGTGGACTGTAGCCCACCACGCTCCTCCGTCCATGGGATTCTTTAGGCAAGAGTACTGGAGTGGGTTGCCATTTCCTTCTCCAGGGGATCTTCCCAACCCAGTGATCGAACTTAGGTCTCCTGCATTGCAGGCAGACGCTTTAACCTCTGAGCCACCAGGGAAGCCCATTAAAATGTGAAAGTTTAAAGTGAAGTCGCTCAGTTGTGTCTGACTCTTTGGGACCCCATGGACTGTAGCCTACCAGGCTCCTCGATCCATGAAATTTCCCAGGCAAGAGTACTGGAGTGGGTTGCCATTTCCTTCTCCAGGTGATCTTCCCAACCCAGGGATCGAACCTGGGGCTCCTGCTCTGCAGACAGACGCTTTACCGTCTGAGCCACCAAGGAAGCAAACAGTAAGAAACTGTAGCTGAATTTCAGGGACAAAGTAAAAATATTATAAGATCAACTGCAAGAACTCAAGACATAGCTATCAGAGTGGCGAGGCAAACTGTTCTGGAGAACCCAGCCAACTCTGAATTTAACTATATTTGTCAGCCAGTTCAACGAAGTTCACAACAGTCTTTATTTCTCTTATCCTGAACTTCAGTATGATTCCTTGTTTTTCTCACTTCTTCAGCAGAACAGAGGCTTTATAAGAACAGATGCCCTTTCACTGGAAAAGAGTGTAACCGGCACAGTGTCTGGCATATACAAGGCTCCCATAATTATTTATTGAATAAATGAATGTCTATGTTTCCTTGACTGTCAATAACTCACAAAATACTGCCATACATCTGAGAAAAATGAGTACTGAAATGGTTATAATAAAGATTTTCTTTACCCTGTAAAGGGAGCAAGTCTTAGTATCTGGCCATTCACCCATTTAAGGCATCTAATTCCCTGATAAGGTCAGTTAAAAGGGACCTGACTGTAATAAGCACCATAAATTATTCATGGCTAATAACACAGCGCTCAAGGTCAAGTGCAATCTGATGGAAAATCTCTTCACTGAGGAGAAGTCAGTTGCTGGTTGTTATCACAACGTTCACAGCCTCTGTTTACAGAGCTTCTCACCTTCTGGTATGTTTGTTCAACAGGGACTACAGCCACTAAGTTCATTGTATGGAAAATAAGGCAATTTCGTTTATCTGACTGCCTGCTTCTCTGCTGCTAGGAATTTCCTTATTCTTGTAAAGGATATTATTTTTGTGTTTGAACTCTTATAAAGAGAGCAGGAAATCAGTTCTGGTATGACAGAGGCAGAATAAGTGAAAAATAGATTATCTGTTAAAAAGAAACGCAGAAAGCAAGTATTACCAAACTTCTGAGATGAGCCCTGAACTTGCTTCACCTATAAAATCTAGAACCTACACTGAAGGGATAAGTTTAGCATTAGCTTGGCTGGTAAAATGGCCAAAGGGTGTGTACTCTTTATTCACTGAGAACAAGAAATGGCAGGTTTCTCTTGTTGCTCTGTGTTGAGAAGGATTTTGAGGCCCAGTGAAGGAGCCCTATGATTGATTAATGATGGCACAGAGTCTAGAACAGATGTGTTAGTAAGTTTATTTACCAGTCTTAGATTTCTCTAATTAATGCAATTTCAGGGTAAATTGTGACTCAGTGAAATCCAATTATGATTTCTTTTTTAAAAAAAATTGCAATAGCATGACCAGACATCTTTCTAAATTCAAGAAAAAAAAAATTCTCCTTTTTTACCTTAGATTTAAACTTATCTTCAACAGGTTATTTTAGTTTAAGTAAGGATTTCAGGCTCTGAAATGTTACCAGGTTTCCCATGAGGGAAAAACAAGCCCACAAAAAATGAATCATTTTTCAAAGGTGACAGAATCCCCTGATGCCTCTGGCTTGTGTGTTTGCATTTCACCGGAAAGCAATAACTACATGACCACTGGTGATTTGCTTTAATCTTAAGATAAATAAAACCTGTTGGAGCAGAAACTGGGAACAGGGTGGTCAGAGAGTAAACAGCATTGTGAGTACTTTGTTCTCACATCGCACATGATTTCCTTGGGGCATCTAGCCCTTCACCAACCTACATTAGAATACCAGGCCTTTAGAAAACGCCCATGAGACAAAATAGGCTGAAAGGCTTTACAACATAGTTCTCAAACTCATAACATGTAGACTGCACAAAGGCAGTGTGTATTTTCAGACAACCTTGGCCTATAAAACTTTTTTCCTTACTCCACTGTGAAATGTGAGATGGTCTGACACCCTGAGAGCAGGACCACAGGTTCCTTCCATTTGGCAAGTCTACGCATTATCTGGACTTTGTTTCTGCCAGTTTCTACCAGATACATTAGTTGTCTGGAGTCTTCTACTCCTTCCCCTCAAAATATAAGGTGTGGAGCAAACAAACACCTTCTCCAAGAACCTGCCTTCTCTTTATTATTATGTATTTGTGACCCAGCTTGCTGAATTTTCATTCATTCATTTATTCATTCACTTGTTCATTTATATACAAATTTAATAGAAATGTACTGAGATGTGATGCTAGTGAGGTGCTGAAGATATAAGGAGGGAGAAAAGAACAGAGTTAATTATCTTCATGGAAAATATACTCTAGTGAGGAAGACAAATTAAACATGTAAATTAATGATATACTGTGTGTTACAAGGAAATAAATAAGAGACTGAGAAAGAGAAGAGTAGAAAGGTATTTCTGTTTCTAACCTATTGGCAGACTAGATGTTTGCAGAAACTTATCTTAGTAAAGTACAATGATTTTAATGCTTAAGAAAATACCAAAGACATTTTAAGAAATGAATTGCTTTCTGTGCAGGAGAGCAAGGGAACTGCGTGGAGGCCATAAGTGACCAGAAAACAAGAATCATCAGGGAAAGGTAGCTCTGGAGTTTGGCATTTGTCTTAGGTTAAGTTATTTTTCTCATGGCTGACATCCTGGGTCTGAATTAGTCACCAGGAGGAGATAAGAGGGGGCTTTCCCAGTGGCTTGGCAGCAAAGAATCCGCCTGCGGTGCAGGAGACACAGGAGATGCGGGTTCGATCCCTGGGTCAGGAAGATCCCCTGGAGAAGGGCATGGCAACCCACTCCAGTATTCTTGCCTGGAGAATCCCACGGACAGAGAAGCCTGGTGGGTTACTGACCATAGGGTCGCACAGAGTCAGACAGGACTGAGCAACTGAGCACAGCACGTAGGAGAGAGGAGGAGCAAAGGCTTGAACAGAAGCTGGATTTACGGGGCTCTGCATGAGGCCAGGAGAGAAAAGAGAAGGTGTTTGCAGGTTTGGGGCTGGAATCCATACTATCAACAAACAACCTCAGGGCAGACATGTAATTTTAGGCAGTTCTAATGTGGCTGGGAGAAGGAAAAGTCTCAAGTCCTTAGTGCAGAAATGCAATCAGAAACCTGGATCTTAAAGAGTATCAAAAAATGACATTCACAATTAAAACCAATACAAACATTAAGAAACAAAGTCAACATGCATATAATGAGAAACAAGACTACATATATAATTACCCAACTAGTCAGGAGGAAGAAATGGAATTAGGGAAGCCTTGCCCAGTCTGAAACAGAATGCAGTCAACAGAAAGTTTAAAATAAGATTATAGACTTAAATTCAGTATTATAGTATTAATCACTATAAGTAAAAAATAAAATTCAATAAGAAATAAAAGGTTATTGGATGTCATTTTTAAAAAATGTAGCAATAAAGAATGATTAAAAAAATAAAAAGATGAACAGAATAGGTAAGTATTAATCTGAAGAAAATGTGTACCTCTATTTTTAGAAACAAATGCTTCTACAGATAAAGAGGGTCACTAGATTTTCATAAAAGTTGCCATCATCAGAAAGACAGAACAATTCCAAACTTATGTTTCTGGTAGTATAACTTCAAAATTCCTAAAGCAAGAGTTTTAGGACCAAAAAAAAAAAAAAAATTACCAAGTCCCCTATGATTGCAAAAACTTCTTTATCAATAGGAACCAAAAAATAATAAAGGAAATAAAAATGAGAAGACAGAAGATTTAAACAACACAATTAGTAAGAAAAACGTAGTGGATATATACAGAACACTATTTCTAACACATTAATAAACTTTTAAATTTTTTGCATACATGCAACATATATAAAATTTGATCCTGTACTGGGACATAAAGAAAGTATCAACAAATTTCAAGCAACTGGTATCACAGAGACAGTGTTGATACTTGATTTATGTCCCAGTTTAGTTCAGTTCAGTTACTCAGTCGTGTCTGACTCTGCGACTCCATGGACTGCAGCATGCCAGGTCTCCTTGTCCAACACCAATTCCTGGAACTTACTCAAACTCATGTCCATCGAGTCGGTGATGCCATCCAACCATCTCATCCTCTGTTGTCCCTTTCTCCTCCTGCCTTCAATCTTTCCCAGCATCAGGGTCTTTTCAAATGAGTCAGTTCTTTGCATCAGGTGGCCAAAGTATTGGAGTTTCAGCTTCAGCATCAGTCCTTCCAATGAATATTCAGGACTGACTCCCTTTAGGATGGACTGGTTGGATCTCCTTGCTATTCAAGGGACTCTCAAGTCTTCTCCAACACCACAGTTCATAAGCATCAATTCTTTGGTGCTCAGCTTTCCTTATAGTCCAACTCTCACATCCATACATGACTACTGGAAAAACCAATAGCTTTGACTAGACAGACCTTTGTTGGCAAATTAATGTCTCTGCTTTTTAATATGCTGTCTAGGTTGGTCATAATTTTTCTTCCAAGGAGCAAGCATCGTTTAATTTCACGGCTGCAGTCACCATCTGCAGTGATTTTGGAGCCCAGAAAAATAAAGTCTGCCACTGTTTCCATTGTTTCCCCATCTATTTGCCACAAAGTGATAGGACCAGATGCCATGATCTTTGTTTTCTGAATGTTGAGTTTTAAGCCAACTTTTTCACTCTCCTCTTTCACTTTCATCAAGAGGCTCTTTAGTTCTTCTTTGCTTTCTGCAATAAGGGTGGTGTCATCAGCATATCTGAGGTTATTGATATTTCTCCCGGCAATCTTGATTTCAGCTTGTGCTTCATCCAGTCCAGTGTTCCTCATGACGTACTCTGCATATAAGTTAAATAAGCACGGTGACAATATACAGCCTTGATGTACTCCTTTCCCGATCTGGAACCCATCTGTTGTTCCATGTCGAGTTCTAACTGTTGCTTCTTGACTTGCATACAGATTTCTCAAGAGGCAAGTCAAGTGGTCTGGTATTCCCATCTCTTTCAGAGTTTTCCACAGTTTGTTGTGATCCACACAGTCAAAAGCTTTGGCATAGTCAAATTTTATATATTTGCACTTGTGTCTGTGTGTGTGTAACTTGACAAGTTGTTTAGAAATTCACATAGAAAAGGAAGAACTGGAAAGACATGCCTTTAAAAAGTTGATAAGATTTGCTATAACATATATTAAGTTAAATAAGAGAAAGTAGTATGGGCCCAGGAACTGGCTCACAGAACACACAAACAAAGGGTCCATGTGGAACCAGTGTGGGAAAATAAGACAATTCAATAATTGACATTAGGACACTTAGTTATCCATATGAGGAGAAAAAAAGAAATTGAATCCCTACTTTACAACTTTAATCAAAGTCAATTTCAGATGTATCAAGGGCTTAAATGTGAAATGCAGAACTTTAAGACATTTAAGAAGGAATACAGAAGTTTATCTCTATGACTCTAGAGGTGGGGAATGATTTCTTAAATAAGAAACAAAAAGCACCACCTATGAACAAAAAGATAGGTCAATTTGACTCATTAAAAGTAAAAATTCTGCTCAATGAATAAGGGAAAATAATATTTCAAGGTATCTATAACTGCATGTTACAGAAAAAAAAAAATCAACATTTTCTGCAGGTTAAAAAGTCACAGGTACTGCCAATTCTACTGTGTGGTTTGTTACCTATATTTGTAATTGAAGGGCATTTTTTATTTCAGTTAGAGGTCACGGAAAATAAAAAAATGTATATTTTCCTCATCCAAGTTGATATATAACATATATAAAGTCTGTTTAGGCTACTATAACAGAACAGCATAGGTGAGGTGGCTTACAAACAGCAGAAATTGATTTCTCAGTTCTGGAGACGGGGAAGTCCAAGGTCAATGCACTGGAGAATTTGGTGACTGGTGAGGACCTGCTTTCTGGTTCACCAATGGCCTCCTTCTTGATGTTCTCACATGGAAGAAGGGTGACAGATTTCTCTGGGGTCTCTTTTATGAAGACACAAATTCATTCGTGAAGGTCCCACCCCCATGACCTAATCATCTCCTAAAGGCCTCACCTCCTAACACCATCACACTGGGGATTAGGTTTCAGCACATGAATTTTAAAGGGAATATGAATGTTCCATCTAGCAGCATCAGTGTTCTTGAAAAAGCAATATTTTTTTAATCTTGTTTATTAAAATTTTAAGAGATTAAGAAAAAAAAATCCAACATATTTTATGATAGAAAAACATTTAGCTGACACAAACAATTCCTTTAGTTTTTTTCTCTTCTGTTAAACTCAAGTAGTATTTAAATAATGCTTTCTTTTAAAAATAGAGTTGAACATTACATTTCTGTTTAATTCTATCAGATGATTAGACTGCCTCTCCATCCATCCATATGTAAGTTAAGCATACTTCTCTGATCTTTGATTTTGGATCTAGGCATAGACTTGCTTCGCCCAGTGGATGTGAGTAGACAAATTACAAGCAAAGGCTTGAAATGTGACTTCACGGTTTGGCTTGGCTCTTTTGTACATCTCCCATCACCATGAGACAAACATACCCTTGAAGCCAGTGTCCCTCTGGTCTGGGTACCAAAGTGACACATAAGATGCAGTGTCAACAGACAGACCCACAGGCCGTTGAAGAATTTGTCCAGACAACTCACAGAAGCCTGAATGAGAAATAAAGGCTAATTTTTCAATACTACTGCTATTGTGAGGTTATCTATTATGCAGCCATAGGTGACTGATACAGTGTCCATCTATCCAGCCATTCTATTATCAGTTATAAGCACCTAGGAAGATGTCTGCAGTGATGTCTTTCAAATGTTAATAATGGTTGTAGAAAAAGCACTTCTATTGAGGCTTGGTAGTAAGCAACTCCAGTTCTTGTTGTTGCTGGGCTATTGCCAGTGTATTGAGAAGATGCATGGGTAACAGTGAAGAGCTTCTGTTACACAAGGGCAGGCAGCTTTGCCACCTACCAGACTGGCCCTGTGATCAGGGTGAAGCAGGTAGTCTCCCTGACAACACACACATACCCCATACCCCTGCCTCCCCCGCCCCCCACACAGTGCCTCTCCTGCAAATTTTAATACAGAGCTAAGGTGGGGAGTAGGGGAGAGAGGAGGAAACAGCTCCAGGTCAGGTCCTGCCTGTTACTGCTTCAGCCTAACGAATATCATTATTCATAAACTATAACTGCTCATGCTCTGGATTTTACTCATTAACAGCTGAGTGTAATATCCTTAATCAGAGTCAGGAGTTGGAATGCCTAAAAATAGAGACTTGGAGAACATCAGAAATTCTGAACCTAAAATAAAACTCTTCAAACAGATTATTTTTGAAAGAATAAAGCTTTATATGCTCTTGGAGAGATATCTTTGTGTGTGTGTGTGTGTTAATTTTGAGCCTGGGAAGTTTGTTCTGTACCCAGTGATTTTATAATGCAGTTTTCCTGCAGCCTTGTTGAGTTTTACCACATATTTGTACTTCTACCCTCAACACTTAAAAATGCTTTCATACCTGCCATCTCTCCTATCTCTCTTCTTTACCAAGGGCTTGCTGGGTAGGTATGATCGCCTTTTGCTCAAGTTAGCCAGAGAAGATTTCTTTGCTGCAGACATTCTAACAGCCTCTATATACTAGTGTGCATTGAAAACCCCAGAAAGGAGAAAGAAAAGTCAGCATTCTTCCAGCTCATAGGACCCATTTTTCGTCCATGGCATTCCTCATAGCACTAGTAGAGACCTGTTGTCTTAGCTATAACTTCTGTAAAATAAATGCTTTTCTTAGGAGGTGTCTGTAGTCACCATACTTAGGAGACAACCAAATGAAGGGGAAGCCAGGAGAGATGGGTGTGTGACAGGGCTGAATCTTCAGTAGGGACAGAGCTGTCTTAGGAAGAAGATCTTGTGGATTTTAAAAAGATCATCTTATTTGCCTTATTCATCTTGTGATTTCTTATAAAGCCTGAAATCTCATTCCCAGGCAGCTTGTTCTTTCCTGGTTTCAGAGCCATTGGCTTGGCCTGCACCCTTTCAAAAACTCAGAACGTTTTTCTCTCATCCAAGGTATGCCAGATACTAGTTCTTTATTCCTTCTTTCCACATCTCTTCGACTCCTCCCCACCTATCGCTCCCATGGAGGTGCTGCTTATGGAGACTGTGCCTAAATCAGGTGGTCTCAAGGAAAATCTAGTTGCCTGGCCTTGTGGAACAGGGCCTGTGGGTGTCACCGGGAGTCACAGGGCACTGCAAAGCATCTGGGCTGTCAGCGACCCGAGGTTCTATCTCTGTTGAACATAAAAGGAAGCAGCCGCTGAACATTTCCCAGATGAGAAGCTGGCCTGGCGGATTACACAGGAGATTAAAAGAATGGTTTTTTTGGTTCCCCTAGTGAAGAGGTTGGAGAAGGCAATGGCACCCCACTCCAGTACTCTAGCCTGGAAAACCCCATGGATGGAGGAGCCTGGTAGGCTGCAGTCCATGGGGTCGCAAAGAGTCTGACACGACTGAGCAACTTCACTTTCACTTTTCACTTTCATGCACTGGAGAAGGAAATGGCAACCCACTCCAGTGTTCTTGCCTGGAGAATCCCAGGGACGAGGGAGCCTGGTGGGCTGACGCCTATGGGGTCACACAGAGTCGGACACGACTGAAGTGACTTAGCAGCAGCAGCAGCGGCAGCAGTGAAGAGGTGTCAACTTGCTTCTCACTTGCTGGAAGTAAGTTGTCAGTATTTTGAAAAGCATCTCTTCACCCATATGACTAACTTTAAATGGGTCTGAACAGGGGAGGAGGGTACCCACAGGGGACAGTGGGCAAAGTCTGGAGATATTCATGGCTGTCACAATGGGGCAGGTGGTAGGTGGGTAATACTACTGACTTCTAACAACCAAGAGGACAAGGATGCTGCTGAACATCATATAGTGCATAGGACAGCCCCACAATGAAGAACTATCTGGCCCTCACTAGTCAATGTTGTCAATACTGCTAAGGCTGAGAAATCCTATTGCAGAGCATGGTGGCTAATCATAAAAGCACTGGAGTCAGAAAGGCCAGAGTTCAAATCCTGGCTTCATCACCCACTGCCCCTGTGACCTAAGCAGATCGCTTTATTTAATTCTTTCATTTCTAAAACTAGTAACACCTACCTCATCAAGTGCTCAGATTAGTACACGGCACTTAAAATGATAAGATTTCACTATCAGTGCTCTGAATGGGCCGTATGGAAGACAGGAAGTTGACAGATGTGAACAGCACCTCATGTGCCAGGTACTGTGGCATGTAGAGCAGATTGTGGGGAAGAGTTGGTGGAAGAGACAGAGCAGAAACATGCTGCCCTATGTCTCACACAGTTTGGAATGATGTGGTTCAACAGAACTTTCTGGAGTGATGGAAATGTTCCCTAACTGCTCTCTCAGATAGGATAGCTCCTATTCATACGTGAATTGTGAGCACTTGAAATGTGGCTACTGCAACCAAGGAACTGAATTTTCAATTACATTAAGTTTAATCATTTAAAATGAGGATGCAACACATAGCTGATAGCTCTTGTATTGGACAGAGCAATTTTAGAAGAGGAGATGAGACTGATGTGGACCAAATCTTGACAATCAGTGATACCACATGGGGAAGGGCACCAGCTGGGGCAGAGAAATTGAGGGGAAGAGGCCATCACTTCTGAACAAGCACTTCATGGAAGAGATTCTAGGAAAAGGCGGGTCTGGAGGATGAATAGGCTTTTGCATAGCAGGAATGAAGACCAGTGAGGGGGAGCAAATTCCAGACAGAGGAAGCATGAGGGCAAAGATGCAGGCATGGTGAGAATAGCCTGGCATGTCTATACAGATGAAGTTCAGGTCCTAAGAAGCCAGCACCTTCTGAATGCAATGAAGATGGCATTTAAACATACAGCACCCAAAAGATGCAACTTCTGAGCGAATTTAATACGACAGAACATTTTAAATCCACCAAACTCAGAGGAATGACTTGAAAAAATTTTAAATGCCATGTTTTGTAGAGCTAAATTCTTTTGAATCCACCACAAATTAGTAAATGCACATCTGTGCATGTCTGTGTGACTTCAAGTACAATGTTTTCTGGTCTACCCCATGACAGCCCCAAGTCTCCGTGTGGGCATTAATAATATGAGAAGCTGGAAGAATGCCGAGGACACATTTTGACAATCTGCCTCAGGCTGCTCTGATTTCTGGAACCCAGTTAAGGATGGATGACACGGATAGACAGAGGATACTTGGTACTATGAAACTCCCTGTCTCAATTCAATTTTATTGCAGACACCCAGACACTGCCTAAAACTTTCTTTAGACATCTATTAAGTATCATGACTCCACCAAGCAGTACTTACTTAGAGGCAGGAAGGGCTGGACCAAAAGCAACAACTGCTTTGAGGATCTCACCTCCAGGGAAGGGGAAAATAATTTTTGAAACAGAAACCTGAGGTGTGTTGCTGAAGAGAGCAAAGTTGATCTTTCAACATAAGGAATGTTTGCATAACATGCCAATTGTAGGATCCAATAAAGGTGAATAAAGAACTGTTAGTAAGACAAACATTTTTCAGGACAAAAGGAAATTATCTATGCAAACCAAATTTTGTCAGCTCTGGATATTGGCTTGAAACCAGGGTTCATATATAATTGGATAACAACTGTGGCTCCCCAAACCAGGTGAATTTTTTAAGCTGCATATCTTAAAATATCTGACTCAGTCAACAACCAAAAATTCTGATGAATAAATTGGAAAGAAAAATTTCATAGTGGCTGTATCAATTTACATTCCCACCAACAGTGCAAGAACGTTTTCTGTTCTCCGCACCCTCTCCAGAATTTATTGCCTGTAGACTTTTTGATGATGGCCATTCTGGTGTGAGGTGATATCTCATTGTAGTCTTGATTTGCAATTCTCTAATAATGAGCAACATTGAGCTAACATCTTTTCACATGTTTGTTAGCCATTTGTACTCCTTTGGAGAAATGTCTGTTTAGGTCTTTTCCCCACTTTTTGATTGGGTTGTTTGTTTTTCTGGTATTGAGTTGTAGGAGCTGCTTGCATATTTTGGAAATGAATCCTTTCTCAGTTGTTTCATTTGCTATTATTTTTCCCATTCTGAGGGTTGTCTTTTCACCTTGCTTATAGTTTCCTTTGCTGTGCAAAAGCCTTTAAGTTTAATCAGGTCCCACTTGTTTACTTTTGTGTTTATTTCTGTTGCTCTAGGAGATGGGTCATAGAGGATCTTGCTTTATGTCATCGAGTGTTGCCTATGTTTCCCTCTAAGAGTTTTATAATTTCTGGTCTTATATTTAGGTCTTTAATCCATTTTGAGTTTATCTTTGTGTATGGTGCTAGGAAGTGCTCTAATTTCATTCTTTTACATGTAGCTGTCCAGTTTTCCCAGCACCATTTATTGAAGAGGCTGTCTTTGTCCCCCTGTATATTCTTTCCTCCTTTGTCAAAAAAAGGGACCCATAGGTGCATGGGTTTATTTCTGGGCTTTCTATCTGTTCCATTGGACTGTACTTCTGTTTTTGTGCCAGTACCATACTGTCTTGATGACTTTAGCTTTGTAGTATAATCTGAAGTCAGGATTCCTGACTTCCTCTAGCCCCATTCTTCTTTCTCAAGACTGTTTTGGCTATTTGGGGGTCTTTTACGTTTCCATATGAATTGTGAAATTTTTTGTTCTAGTTCTGTGAAAAATGCCATTGGTAGTTTGATAGGGATTGCACTGAATCTGTAGATTGCATTTGGTAGTATAGTTACTTTCACAATATTGATTCTCCTACCCAGGCACATGGAATACCTCTCCATCTGTTTATGTTGTCTTTGATTTCTTCCATTAGTATCTTACAATTTTCTGTGTACTGTTCTTTTGTCTCCTTAAGTTTTATTCCTAGATATTTAATTCTTTTTGTTGCAATGGTGAATGGGATTGATTCCTTAATTTCTCTTTCTGATTTTTCATTGTTAGTATGTAGAAATGCAAGTGATTTCTGTGTATTGTTTTTGTATCCTGCAACTTTGCTAAATTCACTGATTAGCTCTAGTAATTTTCTGATACTCTGTGGACTGTCTACTAATCTTGGAAGAAAAAAGAAAAGGAGAGATGTCTCAAAATAAATATGTGAATGTTTCTAAAGAGAGAGAGAAAGAGAAACCGGGAAACATCTTTGAAAACTAAGCATGTTGTTCCTAAAGGCAATCCCACAGAAGAGCGAAAATCATGTCAGATAAACAGAAGCTCTATGGCATTATCAATATTTTTTTTGTTCAATCGCTCAGTCCTGTCTGACTCTTTGTGACCCCTGGACTGCAGCATGCCAAGCTTCACTGTCCTTCACCAACTCCCAGAGCTTGCTCAAACTGTGGATAGCTTAATTCATGATTGTGATCATCTGGTATTAAGACAATCATTTCATAAAAGGAAATTTCAAAATAAGTTATAGGTGTCCACTCATTTAGGAATTAAGGTCTGTAGAGTTTTTCTCTAGCTAGAATCTAAGATAAGAACTCCAGGGAACAAGATGACCATTTTTTTACCTCCCTGGTTTACAAAGCCCTGGTCCCTTTCTGTAGTCAGACACTTTGGATCAAGTCAGATGTGTTTTCAAACTACTTTGCCTCTTAATTTTTAAATCCTTGTTTATTTTAAAGAAAATTTAATCCATATGTTTCTGATTCATTTACACTTAACTCATCAAAATGCTGTTTCATAAAAAGCTCTTTGATGTTTAAATTGCCTTTGGAGCTATTTTTAATAAGTTTTTTTTTTTTTTAAGGCTTCCCTACTTAGAAACAGAAAGTTTCATTTCATTGCTATTTAACAACTTGGGGTCCAGAGGGTTGGGTTTAGTTTATTATCTAAATGAAATAGTGTATGTAAATGCTTCATAAATTCTAAAGCAATTGACACCTGTTAGTGATTAGAGTTGCTATTGTTATTACCACCACACAGAAGACATAAGGTTTGAGGTTTCTCCTTCCCATAGTTGGCTGGACTGGCTCATCTTGAGGCTCCCTCCTACTTACAACCTTTTCTTATTCTACGACTTTCTCATCCTTAGTAACACATACAATAAACATGTTAAATGACTAAGTAATGACAGAGTAAGTCAGGGAGAGACTCACCCACACAAATTAAACCCCTTTTAAATGAGCTCCTGGTTGGACCTACTATGAGTAATGTGTCAGTCTTCACTGAGGTTCAAGGTCTAGCTGGGTTTCACTGACTGAGGGGTCAGGGTTTTCCTGGAGTATTATGTGCACGAATGGTTAGATTTTGTTAGAAAAAGAATTCACTAAGAAGGAAGTTTTGAGAACAGGCACCTAGGGGCAGGAAGGGGGACAATCAAAGCAAGGTGGGGTCTCTTCCCCAGTCTTATAAAAGCGCTACATGGAAAAGCTGCAGTTATCCTGGGAAGCTGGTGGTCTGGGAACGTGGTCACATACTGTATTGCTCAGAGTGACAAGACAAAATGTGAGACAAAACGTTCTCCCACTTCTTGGTGGAACCTGGCTCTGCCTTGTCATCATACACATTGATGATAGAATCTTAACAGTGGACAGCAGTGGTTGAGATCTATCGTCTGGTAGGATGTGGCTGAGACATCTTAGCAATGCACAGAAATTACGTGTAGCAGCAGCGTCTAGTTAAAGTTGGCTTAAGCACATGGGAGTTGCCTCTGAAACACTTTGGTGTATGTATGTGGGTGGCCCAGGGGTCTCTGTGACCTCATTCCTAAAGTCTAATGAGCTCTGGGGTCATTCAGATTTCATGTGAAAATGTCAAAATGGCCATTCAGCTCGTCCTGTCTTGACAACTGCGCAAAAGGTCTCGACCACTCTAACAAAAGTGAACAGGAAACCTTTGTCTTCTGGAAATTGACCCTGATCTTGTGTGTGAAGCACACACCTCGCTTCCTCATGCTTTCCCCATGCCCTGGCCTGTTGTACACCAGGCTGCCTTTAGGAATTTGGAACCAAACATGAAACTCTTCATCACACAATGGAGGGACCACTGCTCTGCCCTTTCGCACATCAGTCTTTCCTGGTGAATGGCTCTCCAGCCCTGTGATTCTTGCCATATGGAACAATTGGTCCCTTCAGTTAACTTGCCAGCAGTAATCAGTTATTTCTCCTAGCCATAAATTTTCACCATTCTTTTTGGAGGGGGAAGAAATTAAAGTAACAAAGGGAGGTGGCTATAAAGAACAGAACTGTCAGAATAGAAAATGTTTGAGTAATTTGTTGGGTCCTTGGTTTAGGGTTGACTAATTTCAGCACTAGTTTTGGTTTGGACTCTTTCTTGGGAC
The DNA here is from genome assembly GCF_029407905.1 of Bubalus kerabau. NCBI lineage: Eukaryota > Metazoa > Chordata > Mammalia > Artiodactyla > Bovidae > Bubalus > Bubalus kerabau. The sequence continues at coordinate 36,529,804 of NC_073643.1, read as the reverse complement.
CAAGAGGCCTTATTTTCATCTGCATCTCCAGTGAAGATTGGGACTACAAGTGTGGAAAAGCTGTGAGAGAAGTTTTATCAGAATGTAACAACTTCACTGATATTTTTGGCAAGGAGGACAGGGGAGAATTCATATCTGCTTGGCTATCTCTTTTCTCATGAAATGAACCAGAGTTTTGACAGCACCCACTGAACTTGGTCCATTACAGACACTGCCTGAGAAGCCACCTGGTTCAGCTAAATGGTAATAACTTCTCTGAGCATCTAATTCCACTAGGTCTCATTTGAAAAAGAGGAAAAAATTCCCCAAATGACTAATGCTTTTAGGTCCGGCAGCCGTTTTTCATTGTCCTCAAAGCACCTGGTATAACCTGCTTGCTTTCAATTCTTCTGAGAGCCCGTGGATTTGAAATGAAAAAAGCAAACAGGATCGCCTAAGTCCACAAGGCAAGGCAATCTACTTTTATAAAGAAAACATTGAACGTTTTCGAACATGTGGCCCTCTAAGCTCCCCCTGTCAGGGTCAGATTTATGTATTTGCTCTGGAACCAAGATTTTTGTACACCAGGCACAATACCTTGGGGTATTTACAGTGCAAGCTATTTTCCTAAAGCAAACAGCTGCATCGGTAACCCCCGTCCCCAGACATAGGAGTCAGAGCCTTCTCTGGGAGCAGGTGTGCCGTAACCAGGAGGCAGCCTTCCTCGGGCCTGACTCCCTGAGTGTCTGAGCACTCCCCCCTTCCAGAGCCACAGTCTGATGACTTCTGAAGTCTTTGAAAAGGCAATTCTTTTCTTATTTCCCTCTTGATAAGAAAAACTAAAAAAGGGTCCAGTTATTGCAATCTAAAGGGAAGGGGTGGGTGACTTCTAGAGGAAGCTGTAGATAAAGCAGAGCTATGACAAAGGCACTTTATCTTCTTCTTCTTCTCTTCTTCTAATAAAAAACAAAGTTCCCCTCCCTCTTTTCTGGCAGGGAGAGTAGAGGCCTTGGTCTTGAGCAGGAATGTGAAAGGGAAACAAAAGGCAAATCCCGAAGCTGGGATTCCCAGGGAGCTCGCTTGGCCTGTGAGAAACTCCTAGCTGGCCTCCCTTAGGGGAGGTGAAAATCATCCGCCTTCTGTAGAAGGGACTTGACAAAAACAGGCAGAGGTGGCATAAGGAGATGGTGTGAGTCATTTACTTATGCATTTCGTAAATATTTATTAAGTGCCCACTTGGTATTGGGGGCTGATGACACTTTCGTAATGAAGTTGAACATCATTCCTACAAGTGATTAAAGTGGTCTCCTTCATTACTAGACCTCAAAACCTTCACGATTTCAGCCGTTCCTTACACTTTTAAAAAAGAGACACTGACAGGAGGCTGTCAAAGTATAAATGCCATGAGAGGACAGTTGCCATTTTTCTATTATATTTTAAAAATCTTTGCTTGAGATCCAGTGTAACATGGTGTCATGGGAGAATCACAATTCAACAGTCAGGAGAGGTGAGCTCTGCTTCCGGTTCTGCTAATCACTACCTGTGTCATGTGATCACATGTAAGTGACATTTATCCTCTGGGCTGCAGCCTCTTGTAAGGTATGAGGAGGTGGTGAGGATTTTTAATTGCCTTCCAGCTTTGTGATCCTATAATTTGTTAATAGTTTAAAAGTGGATATCTACTTATTTAACTTATATGCAGAGTACATCATGAGAAATACTGGGCTGGAGAAAGCACAAGCTGGAATCAAGATTGCCCGGAGAAATATCAATAACCTCAGATATGCAGGTGAAACCATCCTTATGGCAGAAAGTGAAGAAGAACTAAAGAGACTCTTTTTGAAAGTGAAAGAGGAGAGTGAAAAAGGTGGCTTAAAGCTCAACATTCAGAAAACTAAGATTATGGCATCCGGTCCCATCACTTCATGGCAAATAGATGGGAAACAGTGGCTGACTTTGTTTTTCTGGGCTCCAAAACCACTGCAGATGGTGGCTGCAGCATGGAATTAAAAGACACTTACTCCTTGGAAGGAAAGTTATGACCAACCTAGACAGCATATTAAAAAGCAGAGACATTAGTTTGCCAACACAGGACTGTCTAGTCAGGGCTATGGTTTTTCCAGTGGTCATGTTTGGATGTGAGAGTTGGACTAGAAAGAAAGCTGAGTGCCGAAGAATTGATGCTTTTGAACTGTGGTGTTGGAGAAGACTCTTGAGAGTCTTTTGGACTGCAAAGAGATCCATCCAGTCCATCCTAAAGGAGATCAGTCCTCAGTGTTCACTGGAAGGATAGATGTTGAAGCTGAAACTCCAATACTTTGGCCACCTGATGCAAAGAGCTGACTCACTGGAAAAGACCCTTAGCTGGGAAAGATTGAGGGCAGGAGGAGAAGGGGACGACAGAGGATGAGATGGTTGGATGGCATTACCGACTTGATGGACATGGGTTTGGGTGGACTCTGGGAGTTGGTGATGGACAGGGAAGCCTGGTGTGCTGCAGTTCATGGGGTCGCAAAGAGGCGGACATGACTGAGTAACTGAACTGAACTGAACTGATCCAGATTAAAATGTGATGGGAGGGCTGAAGAGCTTCGCATGTGGTCTAACCTGGAAGAGGAAAAGACAAAGGAGGGAACCCTATGCATGTAGGTTAATAAATAAATAAAATATTGTTATCTTATTAACAATAGGTCAGGACAGTTGGGGAGAAAACTTTACGGGCTATGGAGTCAGGCTACTTGGGTTTGAATTCTGGCTCTACCACTATGCAGATTGAGGTATTTTATTGACCTTTTAGAAATCTCAGCATCATCACCTGTGAAAAGGTTTAATATTAGTACCTACCATAAAGAACTGTTGTCAGAATTAAGTCAGACTGCCTATCTAGCACAGGGTAGCTTAAACACAGAACCCCTCTGTATCAGGAACCCTCACAGTGTGGTCTGGAGACCCCTGAAGAGTCTTGATGGGTGGGGGTCTGTGAGGTCAAAAGTGGTTTCACGATGATATTAAGACATTATTTGCCCTTTCATCCTTATTCTCTCATAAATATAAAGTGGTTTCCAGAGGCTACATAATGTGTGACAGTATCACAGACTGAATGCAGAAGCAATTAGGAGAACATACCTGTCTTTCTTTATGCTGGTTGTTTTAAAAAACTGCAAAAATATAAAATAATCCCATCCTTCTAATTTTTCTTGGAAAAAATAGTTATCTTTCATAAAATGCATTTTTGTTTAACATGTCATATGTTCTATTATTGCTATTTTAAGTACACAATAATTATTTAACACAATCTTAGTTTGAATTTCTAATATGGCAAACACTGGTAGCTCTGACTCATACAAACCAAAGCTATTTGGGGTTGCCAATTATTTTTAAGACTATGGTTCTAAAAAAAAAAGAAAAAATATATTTCTGCCTTAGTTTGCTATTGCTACACAACTGCTATAACAAAACACCATGAACTTGGTGGCCTAAAAATGACAATCTTATTATCTTCTTGTGTCACCAGGACTGTGTTCTTTCTGGAACACAGAAAGAACTCTGTGCTTCAGGGGACAATTTACTTCCTTGTGCTCTGTAGCTCTGAGACTGCCTCCATCTCGTGGTGTGTGTCCTCCTTCCTCCATCTTCAAAACACTGGGCTGACCTGGATAATCCAGGACACTCTCCCCATCCTAAGATCCTTAACTGTATCACACCTGTAAAGCCCCCTTTGCCATATAAGATATCATAGGTTCTGGGGATTAGGACATGGGTATCTTGGGGCCATTATTCAGTCTACTACAATTCCATTGGGTTATTCTACAAATTGGATCCTTAACAGAAAAACAAACAAAAAGCCAACTAAAATCTATAATTATAGTATATATCAATTTGAATGCAGATGCACTTTTTTTACTCATTTTCTCAACAGAGATTTCTATACAAGTCTTTGCACATACTTCAATCAGCAGTTTAAGAGCCCTTTCCTCCTCCCCCTGATATCTTCTTTACCTCCCTCAGGAGGGTTCCCTCTTCTCAGCATCTGCACTGAACCTGGACCAGAGTAAGAGCTCCATAATTGTTAGCTGACATTATTTCAATTACTTTTCCATGTCTCTTCCCTCTCCTAGGTCTAAGCCACCATCCTCTAAAGCATGTTTCACAAAACACTTGTCCCATGAGATGCCACTGCATAAAAACAGCTCTACAGTCAAAACATTTCAGGCAACACTACATATTTTACCTCCCACGTGGAGATTCATGGTGCACATTAGCATATTAAAGGCTCTGAGAAGTCCTGCAGTGTCCAGGGGTGAAGGTGGGGTTATTTTAAAACAGTGTTTTTCAAATTTATTTGCCCAAAGAATCTTTTTTTCATATAAAATCAATTACCATTCTATTTTTACAAACACTCCTCCAAGCTCCTTGGGGTATGGACCAAATTGCATCCTTCTTTTGTCTCCTGTGGCTGGCCTGCCTCTGAGAGGTACTTGACGAGTATATGTCATATGAACGTATTGAAAAGAGGAAAACCAAGTTGATAACACAAGATCTCTTCCCTTAAGTGGTTAAAAATGAGGAAGACATATGTATAAATAATCATTTATTTAGTAGTAGGTAAGTGAAAAAGCGATCTAACTCAGGATTGTTAATAAGAAAGAGAAAATCAAATCCAAATGCTGGAAGCCAACCTAAGAGTTAAAACTGAAACAGGTAATTCAAGCGGCCCTTTGAACTTGGTGGACTGCCCTCTCTACAAAAGGGAAAAGGAAAATTAGATCTGGGTAGCGGAGAGTGGAACAGAAAGAAAGCACTGTCTTCAGATAAAGAATGGAAATTATAATAGAAAAGATTAAGCGAGGGTTGAAATTGTGAGTCAGGTCTCTACTGCACCCCAAGTGATGGCTGAGAACCCAGTACTCACATCCAATTGTCCCTGTGAACTGCAGGCAGTCACTTTGAGGGAGTGAACCTGTAGCTTGCTGTCAAAGGCTGGACATAAACTTTTCAATCCCAACCACTGTCATTTATCAGAAATGAAGGTTCTCTTGACATGGGAAGCAGCGCTGGCCCCACTCTGAGATGGCGGCAAAGGCCAGGGCAATCACTGGTTGGACCAGCCATGCTAGCAATGCTCCATGGCCTCAATGGCTTCCTCTGTCAGTTGAGTCCGAGAGCTAATTCATCCAAAGTCAGGAAGGGGCAAAAGGCAGTCTTTCCTACATGCTCTGTTAAAGTCATGATGCAGAGGGAGAAACAAACAAAACTATGTCCAACAAGAAGAAAAAGAAGTTGGTATGGCTCTGTGGAAGTGGCAAAGGATTTGGGGTCACCAGGATGATTTGGGTTTGAAATTCTGGCTCTGTTGACCCTGATTCTGTGCAAGTTACTTAATATCTATGAGCCTATATCTTTGGTTGATAAATTGAATTTATCTTAGGGTTGTTGAAAGTCCTAGAAAGAAGATTTAGAAAGTGCACATAGTAGGCACTCAATACATAATAGTAGGACAGCATTTATAATCACTAACATTTGTTAGTTAATATACAGACATCCTGGAATGTGAAGTCAAATGGCCTTAGGAAGCATCACTGCGAACAAAGCAAGTGGAGGTGATGGAATTTCACTTGAGCTATTTCAAATCCTGAAAGATGATGCTGTGAAAGTGCTGCACTCAGTATGCCAGCACATTTGGAAAACTCAGCAGTGGCCACAGGACTGGAAAAGGTCAGTTTTCATTCCAATCCCAAAGAAAGGCAATGCCAAAGAATGCTCAAACTACTGCACAATTGTACTCAGCTCACACGCTAGTAAGGTAATGCTCAAAATTCTCCAGGCCAGGCTTCAACAGTACGTGAACCGTGAACTTCCAGATAGTCAAGCTGGTTTTAGAAAAGACAGAGGAACCAGAGATCAAATTGCCAACATTTGTTGGATCATCAAAAAAGCAAGAGAGTTCCAGAAAAACATCTATTTCTGTTTTATTGACTAGGCCAAAGCCTTTGACTGTGTGGATCACAATAAACTGTGGAAAATTCTGAAAGAGATGGGAATACCAGACCACCTGACCTGCCTCTTGAGAAACCTGTATGCAGGTCAGGAAGCAACAGTTAGAATCAGACATGGAACAACAGACTGGTTCCAAATAGGAAAAGGAGTACATCAAGGCTGTATATTGTCACCCTGCTTATTTAACTTATATGCAGAGTACATCATGAGGAACACTGGGCTGGATGAAGCACAAGCTAGAATCAAGATTGCTGGGAGAAATATCAATAACCTCAGATATGCAGATGACACCACCCTAATGGCAGAAAGTGAAGAAGAACTAAAGAGCCTCTTGATGAAAGTAAAAGAGGAGAGTGAAAAAGTTGGCTTAAAGCTCAACATTCAGAAAACCAAGTTTGTGGCATCTGGTCCCATCACTTCATGGCAAATAGATGGGGAAACTGTGGAAATATTGAGAGACTTTATTTTGGGGGGCTCCAAAATCACTGCAGATGGTGACTGCAGCCATGAAATTAAAAGACGTTTACTCCTTGGAAGGAAAGTTATGACCAACCTAGACAGCATATTAAAAAGCAGAGACATTACTTTGCCAACAAAGGTCCATCTAGTCAAGGCTATGGTTTTTCCTGTGGTCATGTATGGATGTGAGAGTTGGACTATAAAGAAAGCTGAGCACCAAAGAATTGATGCTTTTGAACTGTGGTGTTGGAGAAGACTCTTGAGAGTCCCTTGGACTGCGGGGATATCCAGTCCATCTCAAAGGAGATCAGTCCTGGGTGTTCATTGGTAGGACTGATGTTGAAGCTGAGACTCCAATACTTTGGCCACCTGATGCAAAGAGCTGACTCATTGGAAAAGACCCTGATGCTGGGAGGGATTGAGGGCAGGAGGAGAAGGGGACGACAGAGGATAAGATGGTTGGATGGCATCACCTACTTGATGGACATGGGTTTGGGTGGACTCCGGGAGTTGGTGATGGACAGGGAAGCCTGGTGTGCTGCAGTTCATGGGGTTGCAAAGAGTTGGACACGACTGAGAGACTGAACTGAACTGAATATGTATTATATTCATGTAATAAAATATAAATAGCAAAATATAATAAATAGTAAATGTTAAGTTTATTATAAATAAATCAAATAATTTATCAATGATAGCAAGGTAACATCTGTGAATTACTAACCTTTGTTCCCCTACTCCTTTTATCCCATAACTGTATTTCCCATTTGGGAAACTGTCTATTCTGGGGCACTGCCTCCGGGAATAGAAAAGGAGATAAAAAGAAGGCTCTTCTGGAATTTGTATGCTGAAAGTCAGACAGTGAAGGAATGGGAAGGAAGACTCAAGTCACAGACAGTGCTGACCAACATGTTAGCTACTGGCTTTAAGTTTCTACTGAATGGCTGCAATGTGGCCAGACTGTGTGTATAGTGTAAGTACACACTACACGCTAGATTTCAAAAAAAGGGACTCAAAATACTTCACTATTTTTTAAAACTAATTACACATCAAAATGACAATATGTTATTGGGCTGAGTAAATTATACTGGAAATATTAATTTTACCCATTTCCTTTAAAAACAAAACTATTTGAAAACTACCTATGTTGCTCACATGATATTTCTATTGAACAGCACTGGCCAAGACAATGAAGGAATAGAAAAGATTCATGATATAGACAATAAATTCAGGAGAAAATGTATTCAGTTAGAACAAGGGATTTTATTGCTCCTAAAATCAGAAAAGTACTCTTGGCCTGTGTGAGAGAGGTCAAAGGCATGCCAAGAGGGCTAAGATGCAGGTTCATTTCTTTGACCTAGATGACCTCTAACTCTCTAGCTTAATCCTCAGAGAGGGGAGGATACTTTCTCCAGAGAGAGCTTGGGGACCACGAGGCAAAGATTCCCAACTTTGCCAGACAGAGTTCATATGTGGCAGCAATAGTCTAGAAAAGAGATGACCTTCATTAGGTTCACTGCACTCCAGAAGAAGAAATCTCCAGCACCCCAGAGTCGTATAGACACAGGAGAGTGACTGCTGGATCAGAAGAAGCTTTACAGGTAGGATAAGGGACCGACACAACAGTGGCGTGAACAGACTGTCAGCCTGTGGAGCCTCAAGGTGCTGTACACAAGTTCTCTTCTCTGGCTGCTCCTTTCACCTAGCTGCTGAAAGCTCACACTTGCATCCTTCTCAGGAGGACTGACTTCCACTGACTGGAGAACCACTATTCCCAGAGAAGCCTGGACATTAATGGAGAGGCATCTACAGCATTTGCTACATGGATAGGAGGCAAGGGGAGAGCAGATGAATTTTCTCTAATGGCCTTGACACTGTATCAATTCTCATCCTCAGAAATTAGCAGCAACCCTCAAGAAACAGGGAAGACCCTAAATTGGTGGAGAGTAATTTTCTTTCACTCTCATGAAAAGGAGACTTGAAATAGTACTTAAAGCAAAATCTATAAAGATAAAATTCTATTCTTGCATACCTGAATTGTTGATTGAGATTCTCTGTTATAATAATTACTAAGGCACAGCAGGCTAATAAAGAGGTGGGATGAGGTGTACGTGAGAGAGAAAGAAAGTACATCTGATGACATATATATGACTTTTTTAAAAAGTGAAAAAGGAGAATTACATGGTATTGGTTCAATATGAGCTATTGGTTATGCTGGTAAATATTTATGCATTCCAGTGGTTACATGGTGCAATATCCAGGTGGATATTAAATGTTCTGTGACAAATCTGGAATGATGGTACTGACACTATAAATATCTCATTAACAGAGCACCACCACCTATAAAAAGAAAGCTGTTACTGACTGTATTCATGTGGTTGCCATATTTTCTTGAGAGTTTTACAAACATTTAGATTTGTGTAATTCAAGGGAAAAACAATCTGTCTTGGAGGCAGTTGCCAAGAGCTCATGAGGCTTTCAGTTCTTCATGTGTGTCATAAGAGCTCATGTAACAGGTTTTTCTGCTTGTATTTGTTTCACTGATTAATTCAATCAGTTTCAGTTTACATTTTTATTCCATCTTTAATTATAAAACACCAAATAAGAACTTAAAACCCCTCAATTCAAAACAATAAAAAAATGTCAAACTTGCAAGGTTATTTATTCATAGATTTATTTAAAAAAAAATTTTTTTTTAACTTTACAATATTGTATTGGTTTTGCCATACATCAGCATAAATCTGCCACAGGTGTACATGTGTTCCCCATCCTGAACCCCCCTCCCACCTCCCTCCCCATCCCATCCCTCTGGGTAATCCCAGTGCACCAGCCCTGAGCATTGTGTATCATGCATCAAACCTGGACTGGTGATTTGTTTCACATATGATATTATACACGTTTCAATGCCATTCTCCCAAACCATCCCACCCTCACTCTCTCCCACAGAGTCCAAAAGACTGTTCTATACATCTGTGTCTCTTTTACTGTCTTGCATACAGGGTTATTGTTACCATCTTTCTAAATACCATATATATGCATTAGCATACTGTATTGGTGTTTTACTTTCTGGCTTACTTCACTCTGTATAATAGGCTTCAGTTTCATCCACCTCATTAGAACTGATTCAAATGTATTCTTTTTAATGGCTGAGTAATACTCCATTGTGTATATGTACCACAGCTTTCTTATCCACTCGTCTGCCGATGGACATCTAGGTTGCTTCCATGTCCTGGCTATTATAAACAGTGCTGCGATGAACATTGGGGTACACATATCTCTTTAAATTCTGGTTTCCTTAGTGTGTATGCCCACCAGTGGGATTGCTGGGTCATATGGCAGTTCTATTTCCAGTTTTTCAAGGAATCTCCACACTGTTCTCCATAGTGGCTGTACTAGTTTGCATTCCCACCAACAGTGTAAGAGGGTTCCCTTTTCTCCATACCCTCTCCAGCATTTATTGCTTATAGACTTTTGGATAGCAGCCATTCTGACTGGTGTGAAATGGTACCCCATTGTGGTTTTGATTTGCATTGCTCTGATAATGAGTGATGTTGAGCATCTTTTCATGTGTTTGTTAGCCATCTGTATGTCATCTTTGGAGAAATGTCTGTTTAGTTCTTTGGCCCATTTTTTGATTGGGTCATTTATTTTTCTGTAATTGAGCTGCAGGAGTTGCTTGTATATTTTTGAGATTAGTTGTTTGTCAGTTGCTTCATTTGCTATTATTTTCTCCCATTCTGAAGGCTGTCTTTTCACCTTGCTTATAGTTTCCTTTGTTGTGCAGAAGCTTTTAATTTTAATTAGGTCCCATTTGTTTATTTTTGCTTTTATTTCCAATATTCTGGGAGGTGGGTCATAGAGGATCCTCCTGTGATTTATGTTGGAGAGTGTTTTGCCTATGTCTTCCTCTAGGAGTTTTATAGTTTCTGGCCTTACATTTAGATCTTTAATCCATTTTGAGTTTATTTTTGTGTACGGTGTTAGCAAGTGTTCTGCTACTGCTGCTGCTGCTAAGTAGCTTCAGTCGTGTCCGACTCTGTGTGACCCCATAGATAGCAGCCCACCAGGCTTCCCCGTCCCTGGGATTCTCCAGGCAAGAACACTGGAGTGGGTTGCCACTTCCTTCTCCAAGAAAGTGTTCTAGTTTCATGCTTTTACAAGGGGTTGACCAGTTTTCCCAGCACCATTTGTAAAAGAGATTGTCTTTTCTCCATTGTATATTCTTGCCTCCTTTGTCAAAGATAAGGTATCCATAGGTGTGTGGATTTATCTCTGGGCTTTCTATTTTGTTCCATTGATCTATATTTCTGTCTTTGTGCCAGTACCATACCGTCTTGACTGTGGCTTTGTAGTCGAGTCTGAAGTCAGGCAGGCTGATTCCTCCAGTTCCGTTCTTCTTTCTCAAGACTGCTTTGGCTATTCGAAGTTTTTTGTATTTCCATACAAATTGTGATATTATTTGTTCTAGCTCTGTGAAAAATACCATTGGTAGCTTGATAGGGATTGCATTGAATCTATAGATTGCTTTGGGTAGTATATTCATTTTCACTATATTGATTCTTCCGATCCATGAACACGGTATATTTCTCTATCTATTAGTGTCCTCTTTGATTTCTTTCACCAGTGCTTTATAGTTTTCTATATATAGGTCTTTTGTTTCTTTAGGTAGATATATTCCTAAGTATTTTATTCTTTTAGTTGCAATGGTGAATGGAATTGTTTCCTTAATTTCTTTCTATTTTCTCATTATTAGTGTATAGGAATGCAAGGGATTTCTGTGCAATCTGTGAAAAACAATCTGTCTTGGAGGCAGTTGCCAAGAGCTCATGAGGCTTTCAGTTCTTCATGTGTGTCATGAGAGCTCATGTAACAGGTTTTTCTGCTTGTATTTGTTTCACTGATTAATTCAATCAGTTTCAATTTACATTTTTATCCCATCTTTAGTTATAAAGCACCAAACAAGAACTTAAAACCCCTCAATTCAAAAACAATAAAAAAGTCAAACTTGCAAGTTTGCTTAAAAAATAATAATTATTTTGCTAAATATTTGCTAGCATCAAATATGCTAATTTGTTCTTCTTCCCACTGCCACCCCTCCCCCCCAAACTCTCCTGATAATTTCACTAGTTTCTCCCAAATTTGATTGAGGACTCTCACACAGTCTCTGCAATGATGTTCTTAGCCATTTTCTGCAAACTTTATCAAATTACTTTGGGTCATTCACTCATTTAGTTCAGGAAAAATTTACTGAGAATTAAAACTGCTAACACGGTCCTAGTATCCAAAACAATCTATATATTTAATGTGATCCCCATCAAATTACCAATGACCTTTTTAAAATTTTAAAGAACTATAACAAATAATCCTCAGATTTATATGGAACCATAAAGTACTGGGAATTAGCAAAACACTCCTGCAGAAAAATAATAAAGCAGGAGGCATAACCTGTGAAGGTTTCAGGTAATACTACAAAGCTACAGTAGTCAAAACAGTGTGGTACTGATACAAAAACAAGCATATGGATCAATGGGACAGAACAGAGAAGCCAGAAATAAATCCATGCATCTATGGTCAATTAACAATGGGGAAGAGAGTCTCTTCAGGAAGTTGTAGTGGGAAAGCCAGAGAGCCAAATGTAAATCAATGAAGTTAGAACATACCCTCTCACCATACACAAAAATAAACTCAAAATGACTTAAGGAGTTAAACATAAGACATGACACCACAAAATTCCTAGAAGAGATTATAGGAAAAACATCCTCTGATGTACCAATGTTTTCTTAGGTCAGTCTCCCAAGGCAACAGAAATAAAAACAAAAATAAACAAATGGGACCTAATCAAAGGTACAAACTCTTACACAGCAAAGGAAACCATAAGAAAAGACAATCTAGGCAATGGGAAAAAAATGTTTGCAAACAATGCAACCAATAAAGGCTTAATTTTCAAAATATACAAACAGCTCATACAACTCAAGACCAAAAATATCCAAACAATCCAATCAAAAAATGGTCAGAAGATCTAAATAGATATTTCCCCAATTAAGACACATAAATGGCCAATAGGCACATGAAAAGATGCTCAACACCACTAATTATTAGAGAAATGCAAATCAAAACTACAATGATGAACCACCTCATGCTGGTCAGAATGACCATCATTAAAAACTCTACAAATAATAAATGCTGGAGAGGATGTGGAGAAAAGGGAACCTTCCTATGCTGTTGGCAGGAATGTAAGTTTTGGTATACCCACTGTGGAAAACAGTAGGGAAGTTCCTCAGAAAAGTAAAAATAGGGTTTCTATATGATCCAGCAATCCCACTCCTGGGCATATGTCCAGACAAAACTCTAATATAAAAACATGCACGTATCCCTATGTTCACAGCAGCACTATTCACAATAGCTAAGACTTGGAAACAACCTAAATGTCCATCAACAGAGGACTAGATAAAGAAGATCAATGAAATAAATGCCATTTGCAGCAAAATGGATGCAACTAGAGAGTCTCATACTAAGTAAAGTAAGTCAGAAAGACAAATATCATATGGTATCAGTTACATGTGACATCTAAAATATGCCACACATGAACCTATCTATGAAACAGAAATAGACTAATGGACATAGAGAACAGACTTGTGATGGACGAGTCGGAGCACTGGGGAGGGGTGGAGTGAGAAGTTGGGGTTAGGTGATGTAAGTATTGTACATGGAATGGATAAACAACAAGGTCCTACTGTATAGCACACAGGAGTATATTCAGTATCCTATAAAAAGCCATAATGGAAAAGAATTAATAAAAAAGAATGTGTGTGTGTGTGTATATATATATATATACACACACATATATATATATCTGAATCATTTTGCTGTACAGCAGAAATTAACACACTATAAATCAGCTGTATTTCAAAAAAGAAAGGTTATCTAATACCTATCATGTGCCAGGGGCTGTTGAGAGCACCAAGATCCAATGGGGAACAAAACAGGTCCACCTTCTGCCTTCATGAAGCAAACAACAAGCAAATTGTCATCAACTGGGTTAACAGGGAACACTAGATCTATATTTTGAACATGGCTTCTTTCTGGTGGCTTTTGTTCAACCTAGTGTTTGTAGCTAGCCATTGGGAGGCTGAATAATGTCTACTACCTATCAAGGCGGGGGACCTGGGGCTTTAAAACATGTTCATTATTTTATACCCCATTATTCCCCTTCCACATGTAAGGAAAACAGACTGCAAGTTCATGTAGCCAACCAAGATTGGTCCTAACTTCTCTGTTTTATTGCTTTCCTCTGAGAAATTATTAACTGAATGGTATCTATTTGCTCCTTATTTCTTTTGGTTTTAGGACCGATCTTTAGCCTTCATTTTAACCTTGGTATGGCTTTCCCCTAGGAAGCAAACCTGTGTTTGTGACAGCAGCCATCATCTCTATGACTCTAGCCTCTAGAGTCACTTAGCCTTGAGAAGTTATAAACTACCCTAATTACCTATAGTCAAAATGACTTTGTAAAGAGAAGTCTAGAGGACAGAGAACAAAGAACAAATGGGATCACATTTGCAATCCAGAAATACTAGTACTGAACAAATTGAAGAGGGGATGTCAAATTGGGAGCAAGGAGAAAAATGAGGAAGGCATTAAACTAATGCAAGAGACAAGTGACAAGACCTTATGGCAAAAGGCATTGCCAGTAAGAATGTAAAGGAAGCTATAGCGTCACTATAATCGTTACAGGTATGAGATTTATAGTAATTATTCATGGAGGGGAAAGTGTGTCTGATCACTAATGAAGTCCAATTTCAAGTGGGCAGAAGGAGGAACAAGGGCAAAGGAAATGGAGAAGGTGTAACTACAAGGGCAGAAAGAAAACCAGGAGAGGGGCATCACAGAACAGAATGTGTTCTTAAAGAGGAGGGCTGAAAACAGAGTAACAATTACTAAAGAAGTCAAGAAGGACAGGAAAGAAAATGTATCTATTGTCTTTGGCAACATGGTGGTGACTGAAAACTCTATACTAAGTGACTGATGTGGTGGATTGATGACAAAAGAAGCCAGGTTGCAGCTGACTCAGCAACTCAGCCTCTTTTGCATCCTGGAGTAATGGAAAGCATGGGATGAAGGGTAGGGTCGTTCCTACGCAATTACAGAAACTGCTGGAATACAGACATCATATGTAGGCAATTCTTATAAGAACCTTGGTTTGATAATACAGAACATTTTCAATTTTTATACACATGTTGTCTTTGACTCACTAGAAATGATATTAATACAAAAACTTCAGCACTGTGACTGCCCTCAACTGTTTGTACATCTTGACTGCCATCCAGTCTGGCCAAAATCAACTAAGCAATTATACACATGGGTGTGATAGCAGTATACCGAATGTTGACTGTCCTCAACCAAGAGATAGTAATGAAAAGTTCTGCTAATTAGGTCCTGTTTGTATTTCTATAATCAAAACTAACTACCTGTTTTATTCAATGATATGCTTTATTAATTATCACTGGTGTACTTGTTTCTCAGCACATTTTAAGCATCTTACAATACTTTGTCTATCTTCTGGGTACCCTTACCAGCTAAGATTTTGTTTGTATTAAAAAAGCAATAGATACACGGAACACAATGTGTTCATTACATAAGTTATTCCCCTGCCCCCTTTTGATCTTTCCCTGAGAAACATGGCCCTAGGCTTGTCAAATTTAATGTCAGAAGGGATAAATTTAAAAATATTATTAAGTGAAGCAGTTCTCACACCAGGAATAGGGAGAAGGCTTTTTCGTGGAACACTGGAATTTTATTTTATTTATAAAACAAATTTGAATATCACTATCATATGCATTTCTACAGGACAACTGAGGTCTTTAAGACTTTTCATATGTGGCTTCTATGACAACAGAATGCCTATAACATATAGTTTTTCAGAAAAAAGAGACTTTCAACTTCTATCATAGTAAGTTCCAAGTCTTTTAAAGAGTGATTCGGATCAGATCAGATCAGATCAGTCGCTCAGTCATGTCCGACTCTTTGCGACCCCATGAATCGCAGTACGCCAGGCCTCCCTTATCCATCACCAACTCCCGGAGTTCACTCAGACTCACGTCCATCGAGTCAGTGATGCCATCCAGCCATCTCATCCTCTGTCATCCCCTTCTCCTCCTGCCCCCAATCCCTCCCAGCATCAGAGTCTTTTCCAATGAGTCAACTCTTCGCATGAGGTGGCCAAAGTACTGGACTTTCAGCTTTAGCATCATTCCTTCCAAAGAAATCCCAGGGCTGATCTCCTTCAGAATGGACTGGTTGGATCTCCTTGCAGTCCAAAGGACTCTCAAGAGTCTTCTCCAACACCACAGTTCAAAAGCATCAATTCTTTGGCGCTTAGCCTTCTTCACAGTCCAACTCTCACATCCATACATGACCACAGGAAAAACCATAGCCTTGACTAGACGAAGCTTTGTTGGCAAAGTAATGTCTCTGCTTTTGAATATGCTATCTAGGTTGGTCATAACTTTCCTTCCAAGGAGTAAGCGTCTTTTAATTTCATGGCTGCAGTCACCATCTGTAGTGATTTTGGAGCCCAGAAAAATAAAGTCTGACACTGTTTCCACTGTTTCCCCATCTATTTCCCATGAAGTGATCATGATCTTTGTTTTCTGAATGTTGAGCTTTAAGCCAACTTTTTCACTCTCCTCTTTCACTTTCATCACGAGGCTTTTGAGTTCCTCTTCACTTTCTGCCATAAGGGTGGTGTAATCTGCATATCTGAGGTTATTGATATTTCTCCCGGCAATCTTGATTCCAGCTTGTGTTTCTTCCAGTCCAGCGTTTCTCATGATATACTCTGCATAGTGGTCTGTAATTGAATTAGGGCAATATCTCCAGCTCTGAATGGAAAAGACTGAAGTCCAGATTGGGACAAGGAACTATCATAGGATTGCTAAGTGTGAAAACAGCCAAGTTAGAGCTGGACTTTCAATCTCCTGTGTCTTCCCACTGACCTCTACCTTAACTACTCCCTGTTGGAAAGGCAAGTGTGATGATTACTTTTAAATGTCACCTTGACTGGGCTAACTGTGGAAAATTCTTCGAGAGACAGGAATACCAGACCACCTGACCTGCCTCCTGAGAAATCTGTAGGCAGGTCAGGAAGCAACAGTTAGAACTGGACATGGAACAACAGATGGGTTCCAAATCGGGAAAGGAGTACATCAAGGCTATATATTGTCACCCTACTTATTTAACTTATATGCAGAGTATATCATGAGAAATGTTGGACTGGATGAAGCACAAGCTGGAATCAAGATTGCCAGGAGAAATATCAGATATGCAGATGACACCACCCTTATGGCAGAGAGTGAAGAAGAACTAAAGAGCCTCGTGATGAAAGTGAAAGAGGAGAGTGAAAAAGTTGGCTTAAAGCTCAACATTCAGAAAACTAAGATTATGGCATCCGGTCCCATCACTTCATGGCAAATAGACAGGGAAACAGTGGAAACATTGAGAGACTTTATTTCGGGGGGCTCCAAAATCACTGATGGACAGGGAGGCCTGGCATGCTGCGATTCATGGGGTCACAAAGAGTTGGACATGACTGAGCGACTGAACTGAACTGAAAATCACTGCAGATGGTGACTGCAACCATGAAATTAAAAGATGCTTGCTCCTAGGAAGAAAAGTTATGACCAACCTAGACGGCATATTAAAAAGCAGAGACATTACTTTGCCAACAAAGGTCCGTCTAGTCAAAGCTATGGTTTTTCCAGTGGTCATGTATGGATGTGAGAGTTGGACTATAAAGAAAGCTGAGCACCGAAGAATTGATGCTTTTGAACTGTGGTGTTGGAGAAGACTCTTGAGAGTCCCTTGGACTGCAAGGAGATCCAACCAGTCTATCATAAAGGAAATCAGTCCTGACTATTCACTGGAAGGACTGATGCTGAAGCTGAAACTCCAATACTTTGGCCATCTGATGAGAATAACAGATTCACTGGAAAAGACCCTGGTGTTGGGAAAGATTGAAAGCAAAAGGAGAAGTGGGTGGCAGAAGAAGAGATGGTTAGATAGCATCACTGACTCAATGGACATGAATCTAAGCAAATTCCAGGAAACAGTGAAGGACAGGGGAGCCTGGTATGCTGCAGTCCATGGGGCCGCAAAGAGTTGGACACGACTGAGTGACTGAACTGAACTGAACTGACTGGACTA
The DNA here is from genome assembly GCF_029407905.1 of Bubalus kerabau. Taxonomy (NCBI): domain Eukaryota; kingdom Metazoa; phylum Chordata; class Mammalia; order Artiodactyla; family Bovidae; genus Bubalus; species Bubalus kerabau. The sequence continues at coordinate 36,512,170 of NC_073643.1, read as the reverse complement.
AAGGATACATGGATCACCGGTAAAACATTATCTTTGGGTGTCTCTGTGAGGGCGCTTCAGGAAGAGATTAGCATTTGAATCTGTAAGTGGAGTAAAGATGGCCCTCACCGATAGGGGTGGACATCATCCAAATGTTAGGACTTGAGTAGAACAAAAGAGCAAAGTAAGGGCAGATACGCTCTTCCTTAGCTTGAGCTGAGACATCCATCTTCTGCCCTTGGACACTGGTGTTCCTGGTTCTTAGACCTTCAGACTAAAGCAGGGACTTAAACCACTGGCTCCCCTGGTTCTTGAGCCTTTGAACTCGGGCTGACTTACACCACCAGCTCCCTGATCTCGACTATAGGTGGCAAAATTGGGGGACTTCGCAGTCTCTGTAACTGCATTAGCCAATTCTTGTAACAAATCTCCTCATATATATTTATCTGTGTCCTAGAGGCTCTGTTTCTTTGGAAAATTTTGACTAATACAGGGATATCTCAGGCTCTGAGGTCACACAGATTCTACTTTGAAGCCTAAATTTACTCTGTATATCACTCATCTCACCTGGAAAGTGGGTTCACAGAAGGTACCATTGTATTGGCTGGGATTACTGTGATGGTTAAATGAGAAAATGTATGGAAAATTCCAAATCAGTGCTTGGCACATGGTGACTACCCTACAGACGTCAACCGCTTTTAACAACACAGAGTAAAACCGGCTGTCACTATGTTGGGTTTGTCCCCGTCCCAGAAAAAAGCCTACGATCCCTATAAACTGAAACAATCAGTCATTACCAGATTGTGACCTGTTTGTTTTTCAGACACTTGCTGCTGATCAGTTTCAACTGAGACCCAGTCATAGCCATAATCAAACATCAAAGGTATGTGGGCAATAACATACTGCCTTTTTGTTGTTGTTTTCCACATAAGTGTATCTAACTGAATTAATTGGTTGGCTACTAGCATATGGGAGCCTTGACTAACTGGGACCAAATCTCTGAGACTGCTGAGCAGAGCAGTTAGGATACAGTATCATGCCTCTGTCCTACTGAACACTCCTGGTAAATCACTCAACCTCTCTGTGCCTCTGTTTCCTCATCTACAAAATGGGGATAAAAGAGGACCTACCTCTTAGGTTGTGAAGATCAAATGAGATGCTACACATTAACTGCTGGGCTAAAGAGGGCCCCCTCCTAACTCCTCAATAGTTGGGCCATTAGTATGATTTTTATTTCCCCTGCCGTCCCTTCCATCTCATTGAGGAGCTTGGTTCTAACCAGGAACAGGATATACAAGTGTCATCTGAGGTTCATGGTGTTGTAAAGTTGGATTAACAGCATCATGCAGGCTGAGAGGAAGTCCAAGATTTCTCCTCTACCATAACATCTCCACCTTGTGACTAAGCAGGTGGGGGTGTAGAGGGGGAAAAGACCTACATGTTGGGGTCTCTGGGCCATTGAGTTTATAGGCTTGGATTTCTCACATAAACTGAACTTAAAAGGATTAGAGCATGAGAGAGACTTGGTCTCTCCTGACTATAATTTCCCATTTTCTTGTTCTTAGACTCTCCTTGACTGGCTGGTAAGAGATTTCCTATTGTCTCACTTCTTATTTGTAAAGAGCTCCAATCTGATTCTGGATGTCGGTTCTACAGACAACGAGGATCAGAAAAAGTCATATATGAAAATGAGATGTTCCAACTTGTACTGTGCTTGTGGACCCCAGGGTGTACTTATTACACTGTGGATGGCTGGCTCTGACCTCCAAATCTCTGAATTCAGCCAGTCCTGCCCAGCAATCTTTACCTTTCCTAATTACCAAAGGAATTTAATGCAGAATCATGTCTGAACGTCACTGTAAGAAACTCGGTTCTTACTCAGGCCTGCATCAATATTCTGCTTGTTTTGAAACTTGCTGCTTAAGTAAGACAACGCTGGCTCCGGTGCTGCAGGGCCTGCCTTTGTTCAATCCATATGGGCACACCTCCCCACCCTCCCCTGCCAAGTCATTTCCTGAGACAGGCTTTAATATCAAGAAACGCACTTAAAGCCTACTTTTAAAATCACTAACTTTTTAACTAAGAGAAGAAATAGGAAAAAAGCACAGCACTGGAGAAAAAAGATACCACTTAAGTAAAGAAATTAAAAAAATCATAATCTTAAAACGCCAAGCTTACTGATTTGGTCAAGTGAAGGACACAAGCTATTCAAAACCCACTGGCCAATTTGGTAAAAATTTCACTGAAATGTGATTTATACTATTTAGACCAAACTCTCAAGGAGGAGGGCCTCCACAGTGGCACAGAGATAAAAGGATCTGCCTGGCAATGCAGGAGACACAAGAGACGTGTTTTCGATCCCTGGATTGGGAAGATCACCTGGAGGAGGTAATGGCAACCCACTCTAGTATTCTTGTCTGGAAAATTCCATGGACAAAGGAGCCTGGCAGTCTACAGTTCATGGGATCGCAAAGACTTGGGCACTACTGAGCATGCATGCACACATTCATTCACTCAGCCTCAAGGAGGGAGGTAGCTTGGTGTAATGGGAAGAATATAGATATTCCTATCAGACAACTTTGGTTTGAAATTTGGCTCCATCAATCCAGCCAAGTAACATTAATCTCTTTGAGGCTGGTTCCCCAATGAGAATAGTGATAATGTATATAACCTGCATAGCCCAATTATTATTAATGATCATTGCTATTGTCTTTATCTCTTCTTACCCTCAATCAGTAAAGTGTTCAGTTCAGTTCAGTTGCTCAGTTATGTCTGACTCGTTGCAGCCCCATGGACTGCAGCATGCCAGGCCTCCCTGTCCATCACCAACTCCCAGAATTTACTCAAACTCATGTCCACTGAGTCAGTGATGCCATCCAACCATCTCATTTTCTGTCGTCCCCTTCTCCTCCTGCCTTCAATCTTTCCCAGCATCAGGGTCTTTTCCAATGAGTCAGTTCGTCACATCAGGAGGCTGAAGTGTTGGAGTTTCAGCTTCAGCATCAGTTCTTCCAGTGCATATTCAGGACTGATCTCCTTTAAGATGGACTGGTTGGATCTCCTTGCAGTCCAAGGGACTCTCAAGAGTCTTCTCCAACATCATGGTTCAAAAGCGTCTATTTTTCGGTGCTCAGCTCAGTAAGGTAGGGAACATAACAATATTATTTCATAACCATGTTGTGAAGATTATTAAATTAGATAATTCAAAGGCTACACATTTAGTGTGTATGATGTGTCAGGTACTGTTCTAAGTACTTCACATGGATTTATTTATTTACTTCTTACAACAAGACCATTTTACTGAGGATGAGGAATCTGGGGCTCAGAAAGATTAAGTACATTATGCAAGGTCGCACACCTGTAAGGGGTGAAGCTGGATTAATGTATGTGAAAGGGTTAAGCCAGGACCAGGTATACAGTAGACACTCAATAATGGGGCAGTATTCATGGTACCATGTGTATAGAGAACCTTTCCTAAGGGGCTGCCTTGGGAGTATCAGAATTTTGGCTGACTGGAAATTCCACAATGGTTAGTGTGTTAATATTGATGGAAGTTCATTCTTTCATGGAATATGGGTTTGGGGTTGCCCTGAAGGACAAAAAGAACTATCTCTCAGCTACAAACAGGAGTGGAGATACCTTTAAACAGGGGTTGAGTCTGATTCATTCAGTCAGGTGGTCCTCAAATTAGTGTCACCTGTCTACAAAGAAACTGAATAACTGTCATACTTAGAAAATTTCCTGTTTAGTCCTGAGAGAATGATTATGCTGCAAAGAAGCAGTTGTTAAGACTGGGTAGGGGGGAAAAAATCTCTTGTAAGTTACATTTTGATGGGCCAACATTAGACACAATAAAGGCAGTGATATTTAAATTGATCAGGGACAGATGTTTAACATATTTTATGTAAGAATTGTAGACACAGTTAACTGCCAAAACAGACTGTTTCCTGAAACATTGGACAGATGGAACTAAGAAGATGTACTCCTGAGGAGTGGGAACTCCTCAAAGTGACCCTAATTAAAAAAAAAAAATTTTTTTGATCAAAGCACTTCAGTGATTTTTAATTCTGTTTCTGTACTTTGTTCACTTTGTCGTGGCTACAAAGGTATTTGGGATGCAACATTTTTCTCTCTTTCTCTCTCTCTGAGTGTGTGTGTGCTACACATGTGTGAGTATTCCTGGTTTCAAAAGCATGCTTTGTTTTATTTTCTATCATTCACTGTGGGAAATTGAGTGTGCTGTACACATTGTTGGCTGTCTCCCCAGCATCTGCTCCCCTCCCCCCCACCCCACCCCCAGCAGTCCCTGATTTCCATTTGGGGATCTGGGGTTCCAGAGATGCTGATTCTACTTCCATTTCCAGATCTTGTCACCATTCTGCTGGAAAGTCTTGACTTTGATTGTTCCTTTTCTCATTCAGAGTAAAAAAAACAAAAAACAAAAAAACAACAAAGTCGTCATACTGGTGCTGCAAGGCTTGATGCAGTGGGGCTCTGTTATCCAACCTCATCTCCTACAGCCTCCCACCCATCTGTGCTCCTTTTTACTGCCCCCTCTTACTCTTCCTGAAACATTCCAGGCACTGCTATATCTGCCAATATTCTCCCACCTCTAGGACTTTAACTCTCTGATCTGTTAGAATAAAGCAACTGAAGACTGAGTTGACCAGTTTCCCCTAAATCCCTCATTTGGCTCACAGGGGGAAAAAAAAAATCCCGAGACAGTCAGTAATGCTAATTAAGTTAATTAATTAAATCAGATTACTTTCTGTGAGAAATGGGAACACATTTTCATTCCCATTAATGCTTTAAGAGGAATGTTCACCAACATTCTGCCCTGATGTGTATGAAGTCTTTCTTCTTGTGTTCTTAAAGAACAATATACAATTCAGTGGTGCAGAGAAAGCCTGGTTGAGAGCAACTGCAAGAGTTATTTACTGGGTGGGGTTTCAGTCTTGCGTTGGCTATTCTGCTGATATTCACTTAATGAAACTGACAAATAAAAACAAAATCTGTAAAGTATGCCAACCAATGCCTGTTTCACCAATCCAGCTTTTTGGCTTGCCTCAAGTAGTTTTAATAAAATATGTTAACTATACCAGTGTCTTGAAAGAATTCATGCTCTGTAAGCTAGCTCTCTCAATTGCTCTAAGTTTTGGAAATAGGCCGGTGAATTTAATGAACTATTTAAAATAATACTCCAGGAGACTTAAATCTTGATAATTATGCAAGGAGTTGTATTTCAGGTATATTACATGTTTCGAAAATGACGCATTTTGCCTAGAATTCTGATCATTGTATGTGCAATGAGCTATGGTCACCAGGATCGAATTTAAATCACGCTTTCAATTCACAGATGACCCAAAATGAAATTCATGCAACTAACAATAGGGAGGGATGGTGCTACCACTCTCTTGAGTTTGCCTTATAATGACTCTGTTTAATTTCCTGTTTTAAAGAAAGAACCTGAATGGAATTTCTTCTTCAGGGATTATTTGGTTTAAACCTGATCCTCTCACATGCTTTCCTAAATCTCTCCTTTGAGGATTTGGACTCCGGACTCACCTGAAGGTATCATTTCAGTTCTTGGATGAGAGACACACTCTTCATCATCCCAAAGCAATCCGAGAAAGTCCTTCTCTGCCACAAATGGCACCAGCAAGTGTACAAAGCCCACTTTGTTCTGTGAGAAATGAAAACAGATTTTAACAGTGCATCTTTGGATTGAAGTAGGAAGAACTTATACAGGGACATTAACGCAAGTCAGAATCATTAACATTCATAACAATGCCACCGTTGCTGTTTATGCAGTTGGTGTTCAATGTATCTGGGTCTTGTTTCATTCAATAACATAATACCTGCATTTGCCCGCATTCCTGCTCTGGACTTTTTTGGTATTAAATTCAGTGAGGACTATTAGTAGTCAAACAAGTGTAAGGCTAAAGCTTTCATTACTTCTTTTGCCATGGGTGGTTAGGGGAGCAAAAGACCTCCTGGCCCATCCACCCTATCTTTCCAGTGGAAAGATAGTTCCTTGATAACAATGAAGGGTCGGTGTCTAAGCAATTTCTTTGGGATTGTGTATAGGTTGGTTTTAGCAATTCAGAAAAGGATGACTCATTTTGATCCACAACACAAAAAATACACGCAAGTCGACTTATTGAAAAGTTTATTGGCTAGACATAGTTATATAGACAGGAATTTCTATACAGTATGAAGTTAAGCAAGCAACTCCAACAAATTCAATTAATCATTGTGAGGCTAAACTAAGAGTAATTTAAGATTAAAAATAAAACATCACTAGGAGAAATAAAAAATTATAGTCTGATAAGATAACAGTACAATGTATTCTACTTCTTTAGCTCAGGGTTTCCAATGACTAGATGGTGCCTATGTGCACAGCAAGAGCTTCACAGCTCTGTGAAACCCTGTCTGGCACACAGCTTTCTTAGAAGAATTCAGAATTAAAAGCCAGCGTAATCTAGTTCTAATAATGAATATCAGGTTTTAAATGAATATTTGAATAACTCACTTCCTAGGTTACTATGAAGTGACCCTTAATTACACATTGATATAACAGTCCATGGAATTTCAAATCATTCATCTAGAAGCCACAAGAGAAAAAAACTGCTAAAAATGTTAACTTTTTGTTTTGAGACAATCATAGATTCATACACAGTTGTGAGAAATAGGATGAAGAGGTCCAGTGTACTTTTTACTCAGTTTCCCCAAATGGTAATATCTTGTAAAACCATAGTTCAATGACACAACCACAATATTGACACTGATACAATCAAGATACAAAATATTTCCATCAACTCGGCAATCTCTCAAGTTGTCCTTTTGTAGCCATACCCACTTCTCTCCCACCTCCATCCTCTTCATCTCGGGCTACCAGTAATCTGGTCCCCATTTCTATAAGTTTCTCATCTTAAGAGTTTTAATCAATGGGATAATATAGTAAGTAATCTTTTGGGAAACTGCCAAATTATTTTCCAGAATGGCTGTACCATTTTACATTCTTACTGAAATATACAAGTGATCTATCTCTGTATATGCTCTCCAGCATTTGCTGTTGCCTCTATTTTAATTTTAGTCATTCTGATAGACATGTAGTGATACTTTATTGAGGTTTTAATTTGCATTTCTCTAACGACTGATGTTGAATGGTTTGCCTTGGAAAAGAATTGAGATCATTCTGTCATTTTTGAGACTGCACCCAAGTACTGCATTTCAGACTCTTTTGTTGACTATGAGGGCTACTCCATTTCTTCTAGGGGATTCTTGCTCACAGTAGTACATATATTGGTCATCTGAATTAAATTTGCCCATTCCCACCCATTTTAGCTCACTGGTTTCTAAAATGTTCACTCTTGCCATTATATAATAATAGTTGCTAATAAAGCCTTGGCCAGATACTTTCAATTTGTGTATCAATTTGGTATTGAGGTCTGTTGACTGCTTTTTCCATGCAGTTTAAGGTTTTTCTCATCCTCTGTATGGCCAGTAATTTGGATTATTTTGAATATTTTATTATAAAATTCTGTGTCTTGTTTGAATCTGATGAAAATTATTGATATTTTTGTTTTAGCAGGCAATCAAACTGGTTAGGTTCAGATGACAAATATCAATCTATGAGCACTGTTTCTAATATCTTTTTAATTTTCAAAGCCTTTGCAATACTATCAAGATCTGTCCCCCATCTGTGTCACTCAATGGTTAGTCTGGAACCCTATCCATGGTCTATCAGTTAGTTCAGTTCTCACAAGTCTTCGATCTGCTGATTAGAATCAGACTCCTGCATACATAACTCAGGGGAAGCCCACGTGTTCATAAACCACTTTATGGGTTTTTGTTTTTCTTTGAGCACTCCTCTCCAATCTCCTAGGTGCTTTCATTTTCCGTGGGTTCTTCTTTTGGCCTCTGGCCTGAGAGTTGGGCTTTAGTTACCCTTTCTGTTTTGCACATTTGTGACCACACCCATGTTCTAGGCCCAAGTGGCAAAGGACAGAGAAGGAACCAAAGGCAATGGAAGCACTGTCCCACTCTCTTGGGACCACATTTCCATCACTGAAGAGAAAGGTGCCCTTCCCTAGAGTTTTGGTTCCTGCTAGCTCCAGGCCCAGTTTCGGTCACTGTTATCATGGGAATGTCTACAGAATATGGTGGGAATGAACCAAGAAAAGGAAAAGAAGGTAAAACCATTTGCTACACTGTCTCCAGCATTAGAAGTCCCTTTTCCCTTCTTCTCAAGTTTGGAGGAGAAGGCTTATTCTGGAGCACTCTCTCTACCCTCAGGGCTCTCTATGGGGTTTCAGGTTGTACTGGGTTCAGCCACGGTGATGTTCAAAGGGAAAAAAATAATTAACTTACAACCATTTTGGTGGCATTTCAAATTCTAGTCTCCTTCCCTAAACTACCTGGTACTAGTTACTTTTCAGAGTCCTCAGATAGCTGCTCCATGCATTCTGCTCATATTTTACAGTTGAGTTCAATGGGAGATATAGCATAGAATGTACTTACTCCATCTTAACTGGAACATGAATCTTAAAATATGCATTTTCAAAAAAATTTAGTGGAATATAGTTGATTTATAATGTTGTATCAGTTTCAGGAGTACAGAAAAAAAGTTTCATTTATCAGATCAGATCAGATCAGATCAGTCGCTCAGTTGTGTCTGACTCTTTGCGACCCCATGAATCGCAGCACGCCAGGCCTCCCTGTCCAACACCAACTCCTGGAGTTCACTGAGACTCACGTCCATCGAGTCAGTGATGCCATCCAGCCATCTTATCCTCTGTCGTCCCCTTCTCCTCTTGCCCCCAATCCCTCCCAAGCATCAGAGTCTTTTCCAATGAGTCAACTCTTCGCATGAGGTGGCCAAAGTACTGGACTTTCAGCTTTAGCATCATTCCTTCCAAAGAAATCCCAGGGCTGATTTCCTTCAGAATGGACTGGTTGGATCTCCTTGCAGTCCAAGGAACTCTCAAGAGTCTTCTCCAACGCCACAGTTCAAAAGCATCAATTCTTCAGCGCTCAGCCTTCTTCACAGTCCAACTCTCACATCCATACATGACCACAAGAAAAACCATAGCCTTGACTAGACGGACCATTGTTGGCAAAGTAATGTCTCTGCTTTTGAATATGCTATCTAGGTTGGTCATAACTTTCCTTCCAAGGAGTAAGCGTCTTTTAATTTCATGGCTGCAGGCACTATCTGCAACATCCCCTGGATCATGGAAAAAGCAAGAGAGTTCCAGAAAAACATCTATTTCTGCTTTATTGACTATGCCAAAGCCTTTGACTGTGTGGATCACAATAAACTGGGGGAAATTCTGAAAGAGATGGGAATACCATACCACCTGACCTGCCTCTTGAGAAATTTGTATGCAGGTCAGGAAGGATCAGTTAGAACTGGACATGGAACAACAGACTGGTTCCAAATAGGAACAGGAGTACGTCAAGGCTGTATATTGTCACCCTGCTTATTTAACTTATATGCAGAGTACATCATGAGAAACGCTGGACTGGAAGAGACACAAGCTGGAATCAAGATTGCCGGGAGAAATATCAATAACCTCAGATATGCAGATGACACCACCCTTATGGCAGAAAGTGAAGAGGAACTAAAAAGCCTCTTGATGAAAGTGAAAGTGGAGAGTGAAAAAGTTGGCTTAAAGCTCAACATTCAGAAAACGAAGATCATGGCATCCAGTCCCATCACTTCATGGGAAATACATATATCCACTCTTTTAAAAAATATTCTTTTCCCATATAGTCCATTACAGAGTACTGAACAAAGTTTCCCTGTGCTATACAGCAGGTTCTTTTTAGTTATCTATTTTATATACAGTACAGTGTTTATGTCAATCCCAATCTCTCAATTTATCCGTCTCCCTGCTTATACCCTGGTAACCATAAGTTTGTTAAACCATGCATTTTTTTAAATCTATTAAACATCTATCATAAAAAGCCCTACACCATATTTGAAAATTATCAATCAAAAGCAAGGTGGCTTTTTCCTAAGAAAAGAACAATGATAGGTTTATCAGTCTTTTAGTCATGACATGCTGCTGCTGCTGCTGCTGCTAAGTCGCATCAGTTGTGTCCAACTCTGCGCGATCCCATAGACGGCAGCCCAACAGGCTTCCCCATCCCTGGGATTCTCCAGGCAAGAATAGTGGAGTGGGTTGCCATTTCCTTCTCCAATGCATGAAAGTGAAAAGCGAAAGTGAAGTTGCTCAGTCGTGTCTGACTCTTAGTGACCCCATGGACTGTAGCCTACCAGGCTCCTCCATCCATGGGATTCTCCAGACAAGAGTACGGCAGTGGGGTGCCATTGCCTTCTCCAAGTCATGACATAGGTACCATTAATTAAAAACTTATGGCTGAAGATCTTAGATTTGCTAAGCATCTTTAAAAAACTATATACCTGGATGATACTATTTTAGCTCTTGGTTGAAATTTACTCAAGACAGTGATTAAAAACAGACTTTGGTTTTTATCCAAAGTTGAGAAGAGAAAAAGTAATCTAAAGTTTGCTTTGTTATCTTCTACAGTTCTACTTTGGAGGACACTGCCCGTTTTGTTCCATGCTGTTTAAATAAAACATTCCTCTTTGAATTTCATGTAAAGAAAAGGTTCATCACTTCTTATGAACTCACATGCCTCTTATACAACTTTTCTTTTTTCCATGCCTTTCAGGAATATAAGAACCTCATATAGAACCTCATATAGTCTTTGTTCTGGCTCTTGTGTCACTGGCTCTCCTTAGCTAGTATTCTCAGAACAACTGCTTTTCCTTTATCATGTTACATGGGGCTTATTAGTTTATACTTATTTTATTGATAGACACTAAGTCATAAGTGAACAAGATGTAATGGTAGGATTATTAATCTATCCTTTTTCTTTGCCATTTCATTTTTGCTTTTTCTAAATCATGCTTTTAAAATAATGTTTTTTGATGAATACATAAGACTATATAATTTTATCTCTTGTATATTCTTAAAATTTCTCACAATAAAAATTAAAAGTTAAAAATTAATGAAATTATAATAATGGTGTGGCACTGGTACAAGAATAAAAAGATAATTATTGAAATAGGATAGGTAGTCTTGATGCAGATCTAGCTAGCACATTGCTGACTTAGATTGATAGGTTGAAGATACAATCATAAGTCAGTAGGAAAGTTACAGCCACTGTGGAGAAGAGTGTAAGGCTCTTCAGAAAACTGAAAACAGAATTACCATATGATCCGGCAATCCCTCTTCTGGGCATATATCCAGACAAAACTCTAATCTAAAGATACACGCACTTCTATGTTCATAGCAGCACTATTCACAACAGTCAAGACATGGAAGCAACCTAAACATCCATCAATAGATAAATGGATAAAGAAGATGTGGTGCATAATATATAGTGGAATACTACTCAGCACAAAAAGAATGAAATAATACCATTTGCAGCAACATGGATTGTCCTGGAGATTATCATACTAAGTGAAGCTAGTCAGAAAGAGCAAGACAGATACCATAAAACCTATGATATCACATAGGTGGCATCTAAAACATAATACAATTGAACCTATCTAGAAAACAGAAACAGACTCACAGACAGAGAGAACAGAACTGTGGTTGCCAAGGTGGAGGGCAGGGAGAGGAATGGATCGGGAGTTTGGGATCAGCAGATGTAAATTAACATAGATAGGATAGGTAAACAACAACGTCCTATTGTATAGCATAAGAACTGTATTCAGTGTCTTATGGTAAACCATAATGGAAAAGAATATAAAAAAGAATGTGTGCATGTGTATTTATATGGTAGATATATAATACATACGCATAACTGAATCACTTTGCTGTATAGCAGAAATTAACACAACATTGTAAATCAATGATACTTAGACCAAAAAAAACAAAAACAAAAACAAAATATATCAGTGGGAAAGATTTTTTTTTTTGTATAAATAGTTATCTGTTAATGCATTAGTTATTTGTGGGAAAAAGTTTTTCTTTTCATTGAATACAAAACCTGAAAATCAATTCTAGGTACATGTAAGAGTTAAGTGGAAAAAAAAAGTTAAACCATAAAAATCTGAAAAAATAAGTGATTACTGACTCTCTATTTGGGAAAAAATTTTTTAAGGTAAGAACAAAAGACAACAATCCCAAAGGTTAAAGATTTTATCACTTAAATTCACACTTTATATTTTGAAAATAACTAACAACAAACTATGAGTACCTGCAGCAGATATGTTCACCTAATAAATGGATAAAATGAACAGTAATATTCAAGAAGATAAATAGTCAAATACCCTGATAATTTACAAAATAAAATGGCTAATAAATACATAAAAATTCTTTAATAATAAGGTGCTTTAGAGAAATTAAAACTACTAGACATAATTATCTACCAAATATGATAAATGGTCTTACGGAGAATGTGATGAAACTCTCTTTCTAATAATAAAGGCAAAGTTTTAATCAGTCTTTTTGGTTAAGAGCACTAAAGCTTTAAAATACTACACATGTGATCCAATATATTCACTTCCCTAAGTCTATTTCAAGGATATAAAATTAATGTATATATTATTATGCTATGTATGAATTATACATATATATATATATATGAATGTAAGTATGGAATCATGTGATACTTTATAGCACCTCTTACACAATGATCCAATAAGAAATGGCAAATATACTTGAAACAAATAAAAAATAGAACATCTGAGCATAGAAACAAGAGATATGAAGAAGAACCAAATAGAAACATACACAAACACACACACACACACATACACACACACATTCACTCACCCATCCCAATGTTCATGTAAGTCTTAGAAAGAAAAATCTGGAAACAATATAATTGTCCAAAGTTATAACAATGGTTTGGTAAACTATAGCATATCCATATAAGGAATATTTTATAGTTAATATGAAATGATGTTTAAAAATATGATTTTTCTCCAGGGGCTGGGGATATGAGAGGCATGATTTGTAAAGCTTCTTTTTGCCATGATGAAAAAGCTCTGAAATAGATAGTGGTAAGGTGGTTCATATGGTAAAGAAACTTCCTGTAATGCAGGAGACCACAGTGTGATCCCTGGGTCAGGTAGATCCCTGGAGAAGGGAGTGGCTACCCACTCCAGTATTCTTGCCTGGAGAATTGCATGGACAAAGGAACCTGGTGGCCTACAGTCCATGGGATTGCAAAGAGTTGGACATGGCTGAGCGACTGACACTTTCACTCTTCAATGATTATACAACAGTGTGAATTTTCTTAATACCACTGAATTGTACACTTCAGTTCAGTCGCTCAGTCGTGTCTGACTCTTTGCAACCCCATGGACTGCAGCATGCCAGGCTTCCCTGACCATTACCAACTCCCAGAGTTTATTCATACTCATGTCCATTGAGTCGGTGATGCCATCCAACCATCTCATCCTCTGTTGTCCCCTTCTCCTCCTGCCTTCAATCTTTCCCAGCATCAGGGTTTTTTCCAGTGATTCAGCTCTTAGCATCAGATGGCCAAAGTATTGGAGTCTCAGCTTCAACATCAGTCCTTCCAATGAACACTCAGAACTGATCTCCTTTAGGATGGACTGGTCAGATCTCCTTGCAGTCCAAGGGACTCTCAAGAGTCTTCTTCAACACCATAGTTCAAAAGCATCAATTCTTTGGTACTTAGCTTTCTTTATAGTCCAACTCTCACATCCATACAGGACTAATGGAAAAACCACAGCTTTGACTAGACGGACCTTTGTTGGCAAAGTAATGTCTCTGCTTTTGAATATGCTGTCTAGGTTGGTCATAACTTTCCTTCAAAGGAGTAAGCATCTTTTAATTTCATGGCTGCAGTTACTACCTGCAGTGATTTTGGAGCCCCCCCAAATAAAGTCTGCCACTGTTTCCCCATCCATTTGCCATAAAGTGATCGGACCGGATGCCATGATCTTAGTTTTCTGAATGTTGAGTTTTAAGCCAACTTTTTCACTCTCCTCTTTCACTTTTATCAAGAGGATTTTTAGTTCCTCTTCACTTTATGCTATAAGGGTGGTGTTATCTGTATATCTGAGGTTATTGATATGTCTCCCGGCAATCTTGATTCCAGCTTGTGCTTCATCCAACCCAGCGTTTCTCATGATGTACTCTGCATATAAGTTAAATAAGCAGGGTGACAATATACAGCCTTGATGTACTCCTTTTCCTGTTTGGAACCAGACTGTTCCATGTTCAGTTCTAATCGTTGCATCTTGACCTGCATACAGATTTCTCAAGAGGCAGGTCAGGTGGTCTGGTATGCCCATCTCTTTCAGAATTTTCCACAGTTTATTGTGATCCACACAGTCAAAGGCTTTGGCATCATCAATAAAGCAGAAATAGATGTTTTTCTGGAACTCTTGCTTTTTCAATGATCCAGCGGATATTGGCAATTTGACCTCCGGTTCCTCTGCCTTTTCTAAAACCAGCTTGAACATCTAAGTTCACGGTTCACGTATTGCTGAAGCCTGGCTTGGAGAATTTTGAGCATTACTTTACTAGCGTGTGAGATGAGTGCAATTGTACACTTAAAAAGGATTAAACTGATAAATTTCATGCTATGTATATTTCACCAAGATAAAAAGGAATTTGGTGATACAGGAAAATACTTATAATAAAAAAACCCAAAATGACAACAACAAACCCAGATGCTATGTTAAAAATGACTTTCTATTCACATTACAGCGAATACATTGCTATTTCTTTTCTATTAGAATGCACTGATTCACAGTTGGAGATGGATCTGAATCATCAGAGGAGCTTAAAAAAGATCTATATATGGCCAAGGCCCATTCACTTTATATATACTAAATCATCATTTGCAGGGAAAGACTTGTTTTTATTTGAAGATTATATTTTAAAAAATAAATTCTACAGCTGACTTTAATGTATACTAAATCACCATTTCCAGGGAAAGGCTTGTTTTTATTTGAAGATTATATTTTAAAAAATTAACTCTACAACTTGGAAGGAAAATTATGACCAACGTAGATAGCATATTCAAAAGCAGAGACATTACTTTGCCAACAAAGGTCTGTCCAGTCAAGGCTATGGTTTTTCCTGTGGTCATGTATGGATGTGAGAGTTGGACTGTGAAGAAGGCTGAGTGCCGAAGAATTGATGCTTTTGAACTGTGGTGTTGGAGAAAACTCTTGAGAGTCCCTTGGTCTGCAAGGAGATCCAACCAGCCCATTCTGAAGGAGATCAGCCCTGGGATCTCTTTGGAAGGAATGATGCTAAAGCTGAAACTCCAGTACTTTGGCCACCTCATGCGAAGAGTTGATTCATTGGAAGACTCTGATGCTGGAAGGGTTTGGGGGCAGGAGGAGAAGGAGACAACAGAGGATGAGATGGCTGGATGGCATCACCGACTCAATGGACGTGAGTTTGAGTGAACTCTGGGAGTTGGTGATGGACAGGGAGGCCTGGCGTGCTGCGATTCATGGGGTAACAAAGAGTTGGACACGACTGAGCGACTGAACTGAACTGAACTGAACTTTAATATGAAGACCTATTCTTTCAGACTAGGTAACCTTTAAGATAGTGACTAAGAAAAAATAATTGTACTATATAATTTCAAAACTATCCCAGGTGAAAAAAATGGGCATACAAACCAAACATACACAGAGATTTCTTGAAAAGTTAGGGCTTCCCTGGTGGCTCTGACAGTAAAGAAACTGCCTGTGATGCAGGAGACATGAGTTTCATCCCGTGGTCAGGAAGATCCCCTGGAGAAGAGAATGGCTATCTGCTTCAGTGTTCCTGCCTGGAGAATTCCATGGACAGAGGATCCTGGAGGGCCGTAGTCCTCAGAGTTGCAAAGAATCAGATGAGACTGAATGACTTTCAGTTTCAAGTTTTTTTTTTTTTCCCAATTTTACTGAAAAGTTACACACAGAAATATTTCTGAGATGGGATAAAAACTGTCTGATATTTCATTATTTTTGTTTGTGTGTTATATCAAGTTTTCTACATAGGTACTAGGTATATAATCAGCAGCAAATTCCAAGCAAATAGTCAATGAATTTCTTTTTTGAATAAGAGAGGTTTTCCATTTTAAAACCAGAGGTTACTCCAAATACCAACTTCTACTACACTGAATGTGCTCCTTGTCACTGCAGCCAAATGTGCTCTGTGACCAGAGTCAGCTGAAAACGAATATCTACCTTTGTTTAGGGATTTGAGATGACAAGTGACCAGTCTGCTTCCTCCCACCACTACACTCCAGTCCCCTTTTCTCCCTTTCTTTCCCAACTCCTGTCCACTGAATCTTACGACCACTGAATGTATGGCCCATTTTGGTTTCAGCCTTATGTTTAGGGTCAGGGATACATCTACACAGATTCTTGGGGGTGCTTCTATGGGGGTGGCTTCTTTGTTTTGATTTTACCTCTTTCTTACTTTAAGGGTTTGTATTAGTCAGGGAGAGCCAAAAACAAAACAAAACAAAAACAAAAACAAACAAACAAAAAAACCCCCACCAGGTCCAGAGACTAACACATTTTGGCAAACACTTCGCATTTGTACCTTATTTTCTAGCGTTCACTATACAATCCTTATGCCCACCTCCATGAGATTTCCATTCTATAAAATAATTTTTCTTGTAAATCACTTCTTTCAGATGAGTGTTAACTACCATCTAATGTTAATAATGTAAAGCCTAACCTGGCTTTCCATTATAACACATTATTGTAACATTTATGTTTATATTGAAAATGATGAACTTCAAGCTTAATTTCCTCCTTTCCTTTAGTGGATAGAGACTCTAGGCTCACAGATGTAGGGTTAACTATTGTTAACTGCCTAGCACCATGTCTGGTTTACTATAGGGTGTTTGCTAGTTCTCCTGTATTGGCTTCCTAAGGTATACATTTTTTTACAGCCCTCTGCTTCTCATAAGATTATGGGAGTAAAGTCTTTGAGTGATGAATGATACAGGAAGAAGGCGGGCCACAACCTTTAAAAGAATGACATAGCTGTTGAGAACATGACAGACTGGTTAGAATCAACTAGGTCCAAGATGGTGGACAAGTTGACTTTAGCCACTAGACCTCGAGCCCCAGTACATGCTATTCCACATCAGCATGCCAAATGACACACCCACCAGTACTATGACAGTTTTGAGGCTACTTATAAAAAGCCAAAAAACTTGGTGGTGGTCCAATTCCTGGAAATCCCTGCTACTTCCCCCAAATAGTTGGAAAAATCCTCTACTCATTACCCTATGATATTATTCACCCCAATAAAAACTGACAACCCCATACCCTGGGGCCTCTTGCATTCTGATATGGCCCACACTCTGTATATGGAATGTGTATCTCCCTGAATAATCTTTCACTTAAAAAAACAAAACAAAAGAAAAAACAGCAACAAAATACTTCCCAAATTTAGGAGCTAGTCAGTCATTTAAGAAAGGTTTTGAAATCCATATCAAGTGATCTTTTTTGCTGGATATTTTCCATTTGCTCCTCCAGATCCACTCTATATCTTGACAAAGCGCTGTGCTCTCAGGAGGCTGATCATGGCCTCCAGCAATGGGCTCCCTTGCTCTCCGACTTTCTGTTGAATATGGCCAAATCAAGAGCATTGCCAAGAGGTCCGAGAGTGAAACTAGTATGTGTATTTCCCTTTTCCTGTCCTTGTTTCTCCCTCTACAGTTGGCTGTCTTTCCACGGAATGATCCATCTCCCATGAGGCGGCCTTCAAGGGCACTAGACTACCTGTCTTCAATTCCAGTGATACCCAGATTCTGCCTTCTTGCTCCTTTACCTTTGGGCTGGTACAGCTCCTGAGTAGCTAAGCACAAGGTTCCACAACACCCCTTGCTTGTTCCCTTAGTCTATCTACACTTTTATAAGCTACTTTGCACTTTCATTAAGTCCTCCCCAAGTCTCTCATGGGAGAGAGCCACATGAATCTTGCCAAGACTTTGAGTCACACTACTTTTGAAGTGAAGCAAGTTTTTTCCCATTAAGCCTTCACTGAAGAGTAAAGCACACTCTGCCAGCTGAATGGCGGTGATGGCTGCAAGATGAGGCCTCTTTCTGCGGTCCTGTGGGATGAGGAATGCTTTAGAGCAAACAAAGAGCATGTGAACGCAGATGGGCACACTGAAGTCAATCAATATGCACAAAAGGCATGGTGCCAGTGTTCACTTCAACCCTCAATGACTTTTCTGATCTAAGTAAGCATAGCTTTAAAATGACTGACCCCTTAGACCTTCCATCCAAAGGTCACAGCAACATCCAAATAACATCCACCTTGCAAGTATGGTGGCTGTTCTGGCTTAGGTAACCCACACAAAGTGGGTGCTGACTGTCAAATACTCTGTTACTCAGTCTACAAATCCTCTACATTTAACCTCCCTGACTCCCCATGAGGCTGATACTATTGCTGTTTTACAGATGACTAAAGCAAACTCAGAAAGGATACTGAAGGAGCAGCAGAAGCAGCACAGTCATATGCAGGGCTGAGGCTTTGAAGGCTTAGAGAATGTTATTAGAGATACAGCTTTGGTGATGAAAGCCTTAGAGTTAAGTTCTAGCTCTCCTGCTCTGGTTCGGTGACCTTACCTAACTTTTATGAGCCCAACTTTTCTCATCTACAAAGAAAGAGAAAGCATTTCTATATTACAGATGAATTTTGACTACTATAAAGAACATGGAGGAAATAATTCTTCAAATACTTAAGAACTGTAAAAATATGATTTATTCTTTGGTTGCCTTCTTAATCCTTTTCCACCTTGGAGGTAATAAATATGATTCCAGTTTCCATTTCCATGAGAAATCCAAAGACAGACCAGTGAGGCTCGACTTTCTCAATAGAAATAGTAAAAGTAATAATGACACCAGCAAAAACATTAATAAGTTTGCTTCTAATAACTCAAATTCATTGGCCAATTGTCACATGCTGAGCCCTTTACTTGGATTATCTCATTTAATCCTCACACCCATTCTGTGTATAGATATAGTGAAGTCACTGTTGTTTTCCTGGATGGAAAAACCAAGGTGCAGAGAGTTGAAATAACTTGCCCAAGGTCACACTGCTATACACACATATAAATATGGTTTGCATTATCCATTCACTGGATAGCTCTGGAGTACAGCAAAAGGTACTTCATAAGTCTCTGTTGGGATTATTCTAGAACTCTACTGCCTACAGCAGTAATGAAGAAAAGTAGACTTTTGTTTTCAGTAACATTTACCCAGAGCAGCAGTGGAGGAAGCAATCAAACCCATTTTTGTGTAGCCTGGAGAAAGCTACAGCTTTGCAGGTTTATCTTCACCAAGAAAGAGATCTGTTTTGTGGGGCTAAGGCATGTGCTTCTCTAAATATTCTGATGGTTGAATCCAGCCTGAAAGCAAACATTTCAAAGCCTTTGGCAGAAGTAGTTTAGAGAGAGGCTTCCAAGCCATCAGGCCAGCAGATGATGTTTACTTCTTGTGACATAATAGTCAAGTCAAATTTTATTTCATAGCAGTCACTTTCATGTCCTGAAAATAGAAACATCCCTTCAGATGACCATAACACCCCTGCACAACCCAAATCCCATTAAATAAATCTGTGGCTTTCCTTCTTTTGTGGAGAACAGGCAAGATAAGTCCTTTAACCTCCCGAGATGCTTCTTTCATTAGCAGCAGTGTGTGTGCCTGTGTGTGCATGTGTGTGTGTGTGTGTGTGTGTGTCTGTGTCTGTGAAGGCTTCTTTATGCAGATCGATTATGGTCAGGTTAAAAGGTGTGCCACCTGATTCAATAAGATGATTTGCAGAGCCCAAGTGGCCTCCTGTAAAATGCCTGACAGAGGACAAAGATGGGTAGAAATACGAAAAGGATGTGCTTTCACACAGGGACTGTACACTTTTCCGAGTCCTTATGCAACTGTGATTTCACTGTCTGTCTCCCCATCCCCAACTTCTCAATGAGGAAGTGAGGGAAACTGAGCCCAGGCAGTGTTTCAGCTCAGTACTGGGGAGAAAGGACAAGATTTGGGATCAGTGGACTTGCACTTAAATTTCTGCCCTGCTTTTATAGCTGGGTGACCCTGGGCAAGTTACAGAACTTCTCTGAGCTCGCTCTGACTTATTCATGCAATATGTCTAATACAGACTCAAAAGCCTATACATGGTATGATTTCATTTATATGACATTTCAAAGGAGGCAAAACTTCAGGGACAGAGCAACAGTGGTTTTCAAGGGACAGGGCTAGGTGTGGCAAAAGTCAGTCTACCAAGTTTTAGCCTAAGGAAGAGTTTCGAGGTGACAGAACTGTTCATTGTGGTGGTCACACGACTCTGCATTTATGAAAACTCATAGAAATAACTGTAGAGAAAAAAACTGAAGTTTACTGAACGCAAATTTGAAAAGATTCAGATGATAAAAAGATAACTGGGCTAATAAAGATGCTTCTCTCATGGGGTTGCTGGGTGTTAGCACACTCAATAGTAAAGTAACAGCCAGAACTATTTTTTACATATTGCTAACTAGATATTTCTAGGTTTGCGGCTGCTGAATGGAAGGACAAGAAGTGGAACCAAATTTAATGTCAACTCTTCAAAATGGTGAGACGGAAGTCGAGCAAAATCCTGGGCTGTAAGTGAAATGCTGATGTGTTGACAGTTGAAAATAGACAGGGGACGGGAATCAGGGGACAGGAAGAATCCATACAGACTTCTACGCGATGACTTTACCAATAAGAGAACTCGAAAACCTCTTTGTCCTCCCTGTCTGCCCATTTTCTCTTCCACTGGAGCCCCCCCTTTCCTGTCCCATCAACTCTAAACTTTCTCACCAAGTTTCACACAGATCTAGTTGTTTCTTGGTTATTTGTTTCGGGCACAATGCCAGCTGGCTTGATCTGCTTACTGCCACAGAAAACAAACCTCTCCTCCATTTCTCATGTGTTACCAGCCTAACAAATAAACTACTGTCTACGTTTTACACTGAATCCTGCAAATGACCCAGCCCCTTCCACGCAGAATGCTTTCTGCAGGCTGAAGTTTTTAAAAAGATGAAATATAACTGACAGGCAGCAGTGGGGTCCCCTGAGCTGGCAAAGGGTATTTTTAGCTGCTAGGTTTTTATTAATTACACTGGTTGCTGTTGGCTGTGGCTCTTGGTTTCTGCTGTCTTGCTGAAGAGAGTGTGTGGCTTTGAAATATAATTAAATCTGTCTGAAGTGTCCCAGCTCTGGTGCTTAGCAATTTCATGGTCACATCTTTGTATTTAGGGTGTTGTGGATTTTAGATGTTTTTATGGTAGGATACAGGGAGAGAATGGTTTCCCCTCTCTTTGCACAGTTTGAGTTCTCTTCTGCCTTTGCCTGGGAGATTGGCTCAAGCTTTGCAGCTTCTCCCCACTTTGTTTGAAGGACATGATTACCATGCACAAAATGTAGAGTCTTTGTCATATTCTTTTCCATTATGGTATATTCAGGATGTCAAATACAGTTCTCTGTGCTATATAGTAGGACCTTGTTGCTTACCCATCATCATATTAGTTTGCATTCGCTAATCTCAAACTCCCAATCCTTCCCTTCCCTCATCACCTCCCCCTTGGCAATCACAAGTCTGTTCTCTATGTCTGTGAATCTGTTCTTGTTCTGTAGATAGGCTCTTTTGTGTTGTATTTTAGACTCCACATTTAAGAGATATCATATGGTATTTGTCCTTCTCTTTCTGATTTACTTCATTTAGTATGAGAGTCTCTAGGCCCATCCATCTTGCTGCAAATGGCATTACTTCATTCTTTTTATGGCTGAGTAATATTTCATTGTATGTACTGGGTTGGCAAAAACATTCGTTCAGGTTTTTCTGTTAACATCTCATGGAAAAACCTGAATGAACCTTTTGGCCAAGTCAATATATACCACATCTTCCTTTTTTGAGAGGGAGATCTGATTTTTTTAATTTATTTTTATTGGAATATAGCTGCTTTACAATGTTGTGTTAGTTTCTACTGCACAGCACAGTGATTCGGCTCTATGTATAGATGAATTCCCCCTTTTCTGGATTTCCTTTGCATATAGATCCCCGCAGAGCACTGTGTAGAGTTTCCTGTGCTATATGGCAGTTTCTCATTAGTTACCTATTTTTATACTATATCTTCTTTATTCGCTCAGCTATTGGTGAATGGTTCAGTTACTTCCATGTCTTAGCTGTTGTAAATAGTGCAGCTATGAACACTGGGGTGTGTGTATCTTTCAGAATTAGTTTTCTCCATATATACAAGCTATATAGGGAGAGTTTTCTCCACTCCTGGGAGTGGGATTGTTGGATCATATGGCAGCACAAATTTTACTACAAAATGTAGAGTTTTAGAGCTCAAGTATCCCTCTCTGTAAATGGGAGTTGGGGATGTAGACTTGTTCTGGTGATGCCGGGGGTAAAACTAGAAACTGGGATCTGGGCTGCGGAGGCTTCTAATTGGGAAGGCTGTGACATGTAGTGATCTCCCTGTCACGAGAGGCATTCAAGTGGATGGCCACTTGCTGAGGATCCTTGAGAGAAGTTTTATGCATTCCAAAGGGATTGGTGCTTTCAAAGTTCCCCCAAGCCCCAAAATCTGTGAATCCATATGATTGCTTCCATTGAAAAGTAAGATGCTGATTCAGGGAGGGTGTGGAATCAAACTGTCCTGCAAGTTACTCAACACAATACTGGGCTGGATAACTTCTGTCTGTCTAGGTCTACTTTCTACACTTTCAGATTTTTTGGTCTTCCCAGAGGTTGACAAATACAGGTCTTATCCACAGGTTTCTGTGCTCTCTGGTTTCCAGGTGAGTCTAGCAAGTAGGGAACCCAGGATGGGCAGAGGAGAGTGAGGTGGAGGGTTTATTTCCTCCCCTCTCCCACTATGGATTTGACACATAATGGATGTACTCCTTGGACAAAGGTAGCTCACCTCTCTCTGTCCTTTCCACTTCCTTTACATGTCCTTTCAGGCTTAACAACAGTTCTCTTGTCACTCCTCTGAGGTCCTGCCCTACCTCCTACAATTTCTCTACACCTGCCTACTCCTTGGGAAACTGTCCCTCTGTTGGACTGCCCTCCAGGATTTCATTTGAACAGATCACCTCTTTGCTGGCAAGACCCTGAATGACACAAATATTGGGTTGGTCAAAAAGTTTGCTTGCGTTTTTCTGTAAGATGTTATGGAAAGGCCTGAATGGAGTTTTTGGCCAACCTAATATTAAACATCTACTGTGTGCAATGGAGCTGATCACACAGTCATGCCCTTGAGTGCTTTCTAGTGTAGTTATGGAGATAAAGTGAAGATCTTGGGGGATAAACAGACACATTTTTATCGTGGTGCTTGTTGCTACATAAGCTCTTGTAACCCAGGGAGATGAGGACTGTGCTATGTGAGCTAACAAGACCAAATACTGTTCAGAATAAAACCAACCAACTCTTACATGAATGCAATCAAACAAATGTGTTAGTTTTTTTTTGCTTTCTGACAAACCAGATTGGCTGAATATTCCTTCTGGACTAGCTGTTTGGCATGGTGTTCAGATATAGCCTCTGACAGCATCTGTGTAACGACAAGGCTAACTCTGGGAGAGCAATGCCCAGGGGGTCCGGTGCTTCCTGGCAGCCACAGGGTAAAGTGGGAGGGCAGGGATCAGAACACAAGGTGGGGCTGGATCCCTGGATAAGGTGAGGATACTGCCCTGCAGGACCTCCCAGCTGCTCGATCATCAAGCAGAAAGAAGGAGAATTCCCTCAGGAGGGAAGCACCTGCAGAATTGTTCACAGGAAGAGAAAGTCAGTGTTCCTTCTGGGAGGGGTGCAGTGAGGAAGAAAGACGTCCTCGTGTCTTCACGAGACATGTGATGCAGCACAAGTGGTGTCCCACCAATACCCTGTTTTGTGGAATCCGGCAAAGTGCCTTGTACTCAGTCCGAACACAAAACCATCTGCGTGCATAGTTTTTTCTGTCCAGCCCCTTCACTTTTCCTCGATACTAAAAGCTGTATCAAGTCAGGGGTTATGTCATCTGTGTTCACTTTATTTTTTAAGATCTCCAGGTCTTTACAAAGTTTCTGATACATAGAAAGTGTTTAATAAATAACTGTGGCTCATGCTCAGTTGCTAAGTCATGCCTGACTCTCTGTGACCCCATGGACTGTAGCCCTCCAGGTTCCTCTGTCCATAGAATTCTCCAGGCAAGAGAATTCCACTGGAATTCTCACTGGAATACCCACTAGAGTGGGTAGCTATTTCCTTCTGCAAGGGATCTTCCAAATCCAGGGATGGAACCTGTGTCTCCTGCACTATAGGCAGATTCTTTACCACAGAGCCACCTGGGGTGAAAGTCACTCAGTAGTGTCTGACTCTTTGTGACCCAATGGACCACAGCCCACCAGGCTCCTCTGTCCATGGCATTCTCCAGGCAAGAATACTGGAGTGGGTTGCCATTCCCTTCTCCAGGGGATTGTCTCGACCCAGGGATTGACCCTGGGGTCTCCTGCATTGCAGGCAGATTCTTTACTGTCTGAATCACGAGGGAAGCACTAAATAATTGTGGAATGGAAGGAAAACTGATATGCCTTCCTTCACCTTCACATCTCTCCTTCTAGTCAAACTGTACAAGTATGACACTGTCTTTCCTCTGAGGATTTCTAAGGAGTGTCTGGGGGTGAGTCTGAGAATTGTAGGAGTGTTCATTAACAAAAGAGGTCCTTCTTGATTGCTGTCCTATAGATAGCACGAAAACCCTATGTACATTCATGCGTACACGGAGCTCCCACTGGGCTACTGCTTTGTCACCATTACTGCATAGTGTGACCCTTGAAAGAAAGAGGTCCAGAAATGTGGAACAGAATTAAATCATTGAAGAAAAGCCTTCAGTTATCAGGGCACATCCCATAGTTGGCCCAGCAGCAGTCTCACTGGTCTTACAAATGGGGAAATGAAGTCCTTCTCTCTCTTAGTTACATTTATCATATCCTGTTCTGTGCAACCTATAAAAGTGCCAGTCCCTTCTACTGTAATCACTTTCTATTCCCTAACCTTGTAACCAAACTCTATTTTCTTCATAGTGCTTATGACTACTTGAAATCATTTATGATTTATCTCCTCTTTCTCTAGGACCTAAGCTTAAGTGCAGGGACAGCTGTGTATTTGGCACCTAGAACATGTTGGGTGCATGGAAGGTACTTAATAAGCTTTGTTGAATGAATGAATGAGTGAGAGGGTCATTTTACAGTGTTATGTGGTGTTATGTTGCTATGCTGGTTCCTAATATTATATACAATTCTATACTACACAACTCTACACAACTCTTTTGCTATATGGACACTCGTTCATTTGGATAAGGAGGAATTTTTCACTTCAGCCACATAGGATATTTGGAACTCATTTTCTTCCATGAAAACATGACCCTGGCTTTGAAGTCAATTAGTAAGCAAGTCTAGCTCATCCCTTTTGGTGAATTCTCCTCTAAGCTCTCCAGCTTCCTCTGATCTATCCTAGTTCAGCAGAAATACTGTGTAATGTAGAACAGCAGAAGGTAAGGGGTATCACCACCATTTGTCATAAAATTCACTTTGGTCCCTAAGTCAGAGATGACCACTGGTCTACCAAACTCATCAAGCTGTCTTTCTGTGCAAACAGGTGCTCCATTTCTCATGCCCCTGTGCAGGTAAGTGTGGTCACAAGGCTGGGGCCTGCCCAATGTAACATGGGTGAAAGTCAAGTCTATGGAAAGCTCCCCTCTCTCCTCCTCTGTCTGCTAGACTCAGACCTACCAGGGGCTACAGGGGAAGGTGGACCCATAAGACAGAAAGAGCCTGGGTCTCCGATGAAGCCCCTGCTGAAAGCTAATCTTTATGTGAGTGAGAAATAAAATTATGGAGTCGAGCCACTGAGACGTTCAGGTTTATCTGAACAGGTAGTTAGGCAGGTAGTCAGATACCCTAAATAGTATGTACCTACACAAATTTGTCCTCTAGCCCTTAAATATTCTATAAGCTTTGCAGAACAGGAGACAAGAGGAGTCCTGGCCTTTTTCCAACCACACTTGCCTTACATCTGCTAACTCCAAAGGGCCACCCTGAGTTCTCCCCAAGAAAAGAAAGTATGACTGGATGTTTCCACTACAAAGCTTCTGGCAAAGATGACGTGGAATTTTTTTTTTTTTTTTAAGTTTCATTAAGCTGGGACCTCATAGCAGATGAATTAATGTACAAACTTTTAGTGATAGAAACACATGCTGTGGGGTAAAACTGTATGATACAGTGAAAAGCATCTTTGGACCAAGAGAGATACTATCTATTTCTAGTCCATATGGTTCTGTCCTATCCAGCTGTGACTGACTTGGACCCCTCTCCCACTCTCAAGGCTTCATGGGGGTACTGAAAGGATCAAGCAAGACAAAGTACATTAAAATAGGTTCAGGTTTTATCAACCATAATGGGAGAGGTAATTTGATTTAACAAACCTTTATCAGGATTTGTTTGAGGGGGTTGGATTAAATGGGACAAAACATAGCCTCTGCCCTCTAGTATCTTCTAACCTACTGGAGGAAACAGATCACTGAATAACAACCAAGCCCTAAAGGACCAACTGATAGTAAACGATCAGCAATGTGGTCTGGGTGTGTAAAAGTGATTCATCTTGAGAATGAGAAAGGCTCCAATTGTGTTCCTAATGTTCTTAAGAATAATGGCAAAATTTCTTAACATAACTTACAAGGTCATGTATGATTTGTGCTCTTCCCACCACTTCTTTGGCTGTAACTCTTGGCACTCTATAAACAATATGCTATGCTTCAGCAATAACCACCTATTTTGAAATTTTAAACTTCCCGTATTTTCTCCTCTAAGTCTTTGGACCCTCCTTTATCACCTCTCCTATTACAAAATGTGTTACATATCTTTTATGCTCATGAGTCATCTCCTCCAGGAAGTCTCCCTTGTCTGCCTTAGTCCAGGTTAGATACTCATTGTATCATTTAGCATACTACTGGCTATAAGTAACAGATAATGAAATACAATGGCATTATCTCATAACTGGATATCACATATCTGGATATAAACAGATCAAAGACTAGTTCTGTGCTATGATAATGTTGAAAACTGAATACAATTTTTCTGTAATTCTCTTAGCTTTTGCCTGATGGATACTGCTGCAGCTCCAAATTGTGGCCTCTCACAAAACAACCAAGAGCAGGAAGGGAATCAGACACCTGTTTAAGATGATCTTACTCTTCAAAGAAAATCCTTCCCAGAAGTCTTTGGCTTTCCCTAAAATCTCCCTGGTCAGAAGGGGCCTATAAATACATACCATAGTTGGAATGGAGGCTGCATTTTCAGGGAAAGAGTCTCCTCAAGCATGGAAGAATGCAAAGGGTAGGATTATTGGGTAAGCTGTTGACAGCACCTCCCTCTGGACTTCCACAATCACTAGTTTCCCCAAGGTCCGTCATTATATTGTATGTGATTACTTACTTGACTATCTACTAGCCTATTATCTTTGTTAGAGAAGGACAGTTTTATTGAATGAATGAAAAAAGAAATACAGCATTATTATTACTGGTACTTATAATAACAAAACAACAAATTGAAATCACTTCAGCCTATGAATAGCTATTTTTGCAACTCTTTAGTGACCAGTGGCTCCATAGTGAAATCCTAACAGGTTAAGACCTCAACCTTAAGGGCTATAAGTTACGAAAAAACAAAACCGAAATGAAGCACAATTCCTGAGTCTATACCAGGTGGTAAGATGAGGTGGGGACAGTACTTGAGACCTAGTGGGAACAGAGAAACCTGAAACGACCTGGTAGAGGCCAAATAGGAGTATATATCATTTTTGTATTCTACTGGATGTAAGAAACAGAAAACCCAAGTTAGTTTACACAATAAAGAACATTTATTCTCACAGCAAGACGTCTCAAAGCAAGGCAGTTCCAGGGTTAATTCTGCTTCATTACCCATAGCCTACTTTTCCCTATAGTTGCAAGATGGCCACCATAGCTCCAAAGCCACCAGAAGAACGCATTTCCCCCTCTGCCTCTTTTTCAGGGAAAAGATACTTTCACCAGAAGCTTCCCAACAGCCTTTTATTTTTCATTAGGCAGCACTGGGTTACATGCTCATCTATAAACCATTCACTGGTATGGCCAAAGAGATGACCATGATCAAATGAAATCAAGAAAGACTTATCTTTGTTAAATATGGACACTGCAACATGATCATGAGCTCTTCTTCAAACAAAAAAGGAAAAACTGGAGTGGCTGCTGGACATGCAACCAATGATATCTATTACAAATGACTTCCTTGCTTTCAAGACATGGAAGCAACCTAAACGTCCATTGATAGAGGAACGGATAAAGATGTGGTACATATATACAGAGGACTGTTACTTAGCTATTAAAAAGAAAGAAAGAATGCTATTTGCAGCAGCATGGATGGACCCAGAGATTGTCATACTGGGTGAAATAAGTCAGACAGAGAAGGAGAAATACCATATGACATCCCTTATATGTAAAATCTAAGAAAAAATGATACAAATGAACTTACTTACAAAAGACAAAGAGACTCACAGACTTAGAGAATAAACTTATGGTTGCCGGGAGGAAGGATGGGGGTAAGGGCTATTAGTTACAGAGTCTGGGATGGACACATACACACCGCTATATTTAAAATGGGTAACCAACAAGGACCTACTGTATAGCACATGGAACTCTGTTCAATGTTATGTGGCAGCCTGGATGGGAGGGGAGTTGACGGGAGAATGGATACAGGTACATGAATGGCTGTTTGCCTTTGCTAGTCACCTGAAATTATCATAGCATTGTTAATCATCTATACTCCGATACAAAATAAAAAGTTAAAAAAATGGCTACCTTGCAAATTCCAACTTTGGAAATGAGTAAGTCTTACAAGGTTGAATCTCACATCATACCCGGCACTATAAAACCCCTCACATGAAAGAACAGCCTGGATCACAATGTGTGTCCATTGGTTTCTTCCGCTGCAGTCTCACAGAGAGGTTCATATCATTACTTTAGAACTAGGACATCAATACAGAGTAATTTATTACATTCACTTCCTCTCAGTTACTTCTTTGCAGAAGGGGTTGTTTAGTCATTTCTAAACACTGGGAGTTATGTGCCCTGAACTATTCTAGAAAAGTAAGACAGTGGTACTCACTCTCTGCTCCTCTGGTTTAAGTCAGAGCCCTAACTTCCTGCTTCACAGGAATCTAAACAGCATTTCTGGGCTTCCTTGGTGGTCCACTGGTTAAGAATCCACCTTGCAATGCAGGGGACAAGGGATCAGTGCCTGGTCCAGGAAGATCCCATATGCTGCATGGCAACTAAGCCCATGCACCACAACTACTGAGCCCATGCGCAGCAAGTACTGAAGCTGACACACCCTAGAGACTGTGCTCCACAAGAGAAGCCACCAGAAGCCTACACACTACAACTACAGAGCAGCCCCGCTCACCGTAACTAGAGAAAACCAACATGCAGCAACAAATAGCCAGCACAGTCAAAAACAAAAATTAAAACAAACAAACAAACAAAAAAAACCCAGCATCTCCATTTTCATCTCATTGCTCAGAGGAAGACTTCCTTGTTCCAGATTTGGAACTTGCTTTGATCGGTTCCAAACTATGAGGTGACGCCTTCATTAAAAGTTTTTAAATTGAGAGGTGTTTTCTCACTTTCAGAATCTGAAACTGGCCTGCTAGTGTTGTTTATCTTCCATTACTGAGGCGTGGCTCAGCTTATGCCAGGATATACTTCTAAGCCAGAACTTTACACGTGAATGGGTTCTTCTGCCTGGTCATCTGGGTCCTTTTGTTAGATGTTTTGAGATTCCAAGTTAGAAGTCAGCAAATTACAGCTTACAGGCCAAATCTGGCTCATTTCTGGTTTTTGTAAATAAAGCTTTATTGGCACATGGCCATACTCATTCAATTATGAATTGTGTATGGCCGCTTTTGAGTTACAGAAGCAGAACTGAGCAGTTGTGATAGAGACTCTTTGGCCTCAAAATATTTGCTATCAGGCCCTTTATAAAAAAGTTTGCTGCCCTTTGTCTAAGGGAGAAAAAGCAAATGAGAAGTAAAAAGTCTATCAGCAAGATGAATGGCCAAATGCATATAAATACTGAACAAAAGGTGCAAAGAAATTAGAATGGATTCAGATGGTTTGGAACTGGCCACAGGGGGTCACGTCAGGCCTCGATGGGACTCTGTCCAGCCCCAGATATATATGGGCACTTCCCAGGGAGCTGAAGCAGTGCCACATCTCCCTGGGAGGAAGCACTGCCCTTTACGAGTATTTGTGTTCCCAAATGTGAAACCTGGAGGTGGTTTTCTAAACCATCCAGTTTAACGGCTCCAGGCAGGGGTGTTTTGCAATCTGACACACACATCCATCAGAACTGTTCCCTTGGAGCCTCTGCACTGGCTGTAAAACACTCAGGCACAGACAGACCTCCTTGGTTTTCAAACAGGAGCCCAAGAAAGACCACAGCAGAAACCTGTTTATACAGTTCAGGTTTTCTTAGTAACATAAGGCAGACGTCAGACAAGACTTCGTCACTAACTAAGAGTTGGTTTCTCTATTAATAAAACCTATGGCAGACAGAGTTAGCTGCTTAGGGTTCTGGTTTCTTACTTTTTCTTAAAGTAGAATCAAGAAATAAAATGAAGCCATTGAAGATAAGAATTAGGAAGCATGCTTATTTTAGACATCACATTAAGTACGTGATGTATATACTGCCTCCCTTAATCTTTACTATGATATTGTGAGAAGGGCATAATTACTATGCTATCTCCTTTTTAAAGACGTGGAAGGTGTGGTCTGGCATGGTGTTTCCCAAACCTGGAAAGGTTAAAACACAGATCCCTGGTCTCTGTCCCTAGAGGTTTCTATTCCATCAGCATGGGGTGGGGCCCTCAGATTTTGCATTTCTAAGGAGTCCCCAGATGCTGCTGAGGCTGCTGGCCAGGACTGCACTGTGATGACACTGGCCAAGCATTTAAGTGAACAACCAAATCTCATGATCACCGTGGCAGGGCCAGTTCTCAAACTCAGATGTGAATGTGATTTTCTACTCCGTCTTTTAATCATTTCTGGTAAACCACCTCCCAAGAGCTCCAAAAGAAGCCAGTGAAAGATATCCAAACATACACTCAGAAAATCTTATCAAGAATTTAATGGATGCTATCTCCCAAATGCCTGAAGTCTCTCTCATTGGGTCTTGCATTTTGGGTCATCTAGGGAAGCGATGTTTGCATACCACATAGCCACACAGCCATGCAAATAATCTGTCACAATCCTTTGGCCTAGGAGAGTGGATCCCTCAAAATTAATCAGTTCGAAGAAGTCTTATCCAAATGACCTCACCTCCATGCCTTTTTAATATACTTGCAGGGCTTCAGAAAGAGGTTACCGCCACTGCAATAGTCTCAGTGCTATACATCATACCCTGGCTTCCCACACAGAATGGAAATTGCTTAAAGGGATTAGCTTCTCCTGTCCTGATATCCTAATGTTATATTGCACCTGAGCATACAATATTCAAGGTCCAGTACCATGGAGAGTTTCTGGATAGTATGACACAGTGTTGAGAATAGCTTTGCCTTCAATTTTTTTGTTTGCAGAGAGTCATTGCTCCCCACTATGTGACTGCTCAAATTGCTAAATTGTCTCTTTCCCTATCAATAAAATGGAGATTAAAATAGTCCTGTAAAGTTAGACATATTGAATGTGACATATTCAACTGTGGCATGTGGATAGACATAAAAAATGCTACTTATACATTATTATATACATAAAAATGTGGACTCAGTCATGTCCAACTCTTTGTGACCCCATGGACTGTAACCCACCAGGCTCCTCTGTTTGTTGGATTCTTCAGGCAAGAATACTGGAGTGGATTGCATTTCCTACACCAGGGGATCTCACAGACCCAGGAATTGAACCTGCAATGTCTCCTGCCTTGGTAGGCAGATTCTTTACCACTGAGCCATCCAGGAAGCCCATACATAACAATATCACGTAAGTATATTCTTATATAGTTACAACTATGATATAACTTACAATTATGTATTAATATTAACCTATACTTTATTAACATTATTAATCATATTATTATAAAATATCAATAAACCTATAGGAATTATATATAATGCATACTATATAATATACAATTATATATATTTATGTAATTCTAAATTATTATTTAAAGCTCTAGAGAATGGGTTAACTCAATGCATCTTTTAATTTTGTATTTTAGCAGAAGAATGGATGCATTAGTCAATGTATGTAGTGAAAAAGGTTCCATGCCCATTAGTGCTTTTTCCTATAATCAGATCATTTTCCTTCTAGAACAAGCTCTTTTTCACTCTTTGCCTCTCCTATCTTCAAGCCTCTCTCTGCTTGCTATGTATGAGACCTTCTTAGACCATGGCTATACCCTTGTCACCCTTCAGGGCAACACTAACCTTTGGACAAATTGTACATATTGTACAAATCCTCTTTTCTACTTTTTGCTGTGTACAGTCTTATTCCTCTAGTCAGAACAGACTCTTCTTGAGATCAATTATTCATGTCTGTCTGACTTGTTTTGTACCTGCCATGTGGCTTGATAAATACTTGAACTATGTAAGTGTGGAGAAATACAATCAATTTAAATGTATTCTTTGAAAAGAAGCAGAGTCCAAATGGTGACGCAAAACATGCTAAGTCCCTGCAGAATAATCACTAGTCTTATTTTACAAAATAACATTGCATTCAAACCAGTGCAAGTACAAAGTGTGTTTAGGCTGTATAACTCCAAACAGGTTAGAAAGAGAAATAATGAGGCCATTCTTTTCGCCTGTCCACAGCAGCAACACAATTAGGCACATGCTGGAGACGGGTAGCATAAACATTTCTTAATGCAGATCATAAACACTTCTTAATGCATTTCTTAATGCAGGGGCTGTAATCCTAAACTCACCTCTCCTTTAACAAAGTTATTCTGTTTTGATGTTGGCCTAGATTAAAATGTCCCATGAAGTTAGCAGCTACACTATGGTTCTGGTAGCAATGGATGTTATGGACAAGATCTAGAAGGCACAATGAATTTTAAAACTACCTTTCAACAAGGTTTTGCATTTTCAGCCTAATACATGATTCTCCAGCTACAGACTTTTCAACTAACTTGGAAAAGTGATGTTGAGAGAGAAGACTGAACACATGGTGGGTGGCAGTGATGACAGGCCACGTGGTGACATCACTGATTCACCTGAATCTGAGTCTGACCCATCTTGACTTCTTTACTAATAGTCACAGGAGAAGAAGTTCCCCTCTATGTGACAGTGACAAGCAGGGTGGTGCTTCTCAAACTTTAATGCATGCATGAATCACATAGGGATACAGTTCACATGTCGATTCTGATTCAGCAAGTCTCGGGGGGCCCGTGACTCTGCATTTCTAACATCTGACCTTATGCTAAGTCTCCTGGTTGAAGGACCATACTTTGAACAGCAAGTAGGTAGAAGATGGTGGATAACTTAATGAATGGCTGCACACACCAACCAGCCTGGGCGTGATAGTGACACACGTGCACCATTCCAGAGGGAATGGAAACAAGGACCTTCTAGAAATGAAGATCAGAGAAGGCTCAGTTGACTTTATAACAAGCATTCTACTCAGGGTCTCTTGTCAGAAACGTCAGATTAACTAACCCAAAGAACACACTTCCCTTTCTAAATCTGTAAAGCAATAACTCCTGAAAAGTTTCTAGTTAAAAGGATGGAAAATGAGTGACTACACATAATCATGGGTTCTAGAGACAGGGAGTCCAAGTCTGATTCCCAGCTCTGCCACTCATTCATTAGCTGTGACTTTGGGAAAGTCACCTTCTCTTGCTAAACCTCAGGTTCCACAGTTGGAAAGTGGGGCTAATACTTATAGGACTGTTGCAAAGATCAAAGAAAAAACACATGTAGAGCACTTCATGCTATGCATGGCCCATACTAGCTAATACATTGCAGCTTTTATTTTTTAACTAGGAAATTAGCTAGCCAAGAATCATGGAGAAATTGCTCAGTAAGCTTTGAGATGTTTCTAGGGAAAAGAAAGTGAAAGAGAGAAGAGGAGGAGGACAAGGAGACACAATCACAGTTCTCAAGAAAGTTCCAAAATATATGTGGAAAGGCAAATGCATACGCATGTGGAATGATTTAATATTTCCACAGTTACAGGCCAGGAAGCATCGCAGGTAGAGTTATACAGAACACACAAGCCATTTGGAGAAAGCATATGTTTTAAATGATATCACTTGAGACAGGAAAACTGGAGGAGTCCCTAGACAAAGCCAGGGCTGTAAAACCTTTCAAAAAATGTTTCACATCTTTAGTAAGATATTGACAAGAGCTGCTGTCATATGGAAACTATTTTTTAGAAACACCTGGCAGGACTAATTTGGAGGATTGATTTTTTTTCACATGAATTTATTAACACACAATAGAATACAAGGTGTGTCTGAGATGCAAGCTTGGTCAGAGGTTAAATCACTAAAGATAAATGATAGTAACTCTCATATTATTTCTTGTTATGGCTTGGATGAGCCACCATTCGCAAATAACCCAAAGAAATTCTTGTAAAGCTCATGATAATAGGAAGGCTCTCTGTTTTGATATGTGTGCGTGCTCACTCACTCAGTGTGTTGGACTCTTTGTGGCCCCATGGACTGTAGCCTGCCAGGCTTCTCTGCCTATGGGATTCTCCAGGCAAGAATCCTGGAGTGGGTTGCCATTCCCTTCTCCAGAGGATCTTCCCGACCCAGAGACTGAACCCATGTCTCTTGAGTTTCCTCTATTGGCAGGCAGATTCTTTACCACTGAGTCACCTGGGAAGCCCTAAGACATTCATATCTGTTTATTTTGTCCCTCTGACATTATAAATTCAATAATATCTTGTTTTGATATTTTTCTCTTAAAGGCAACTCTATGAAAGAAAAATAAGAAAAGCTTCTTATTTTCTCCATTATTTATTTTATGATTAAACTTGACCATCTTCCTGGTTACACAGACCAGTCTGCTTTCTGAAACAGAGACAGACTCAAGGATTTTGAGGAAGATGGAAATAGAAGTCTTCAGGGAATGAGCCTGACCGACTGATGATTCTGATGGCTGTAACTCAGTCTGTAGATACACA
This sequence comes from Bubalus kerabau, assembly GCF_029407905.1. Lineage (NCBI taxonomy): Eukaryota > Metazoa > Chordata > Mammalia > Artiodactyla > Bovidae > Bubalus > Bubalus kerabau. The sequence goes on along the minus strand of NC_073643.1, from coordinate 36,476,980 downwards.
TGATCATTCTTCCTTGGAGAAAGTAGCATGAGAAGAAATCACACTTCCAGTTGACTCTCAATTTGATTCCATCTACTAGTTGGGACCATTCAACTCTATTTCAAGTAAACTTTTCAGATTAGTGGTTTAAAGTCATTGGTTTAGTTTTCTTAAGGAAAATGCTAATTTCCTCTTAAAAATACTTTCACTACCTCTTCTCTCTCTTTCTGTTTATGGTCCTATCCCTAGCTTCTCTCTAGTCTTTCTTCATTTGGCAATTGCCTAAAGCTTCACTTGGCTGTTCAATAGGCACCACCAACTTAGTTAAGTTCAACCAACATGTACTGGCTGGGTAGTGAACTGGCACAGATGATCTTGAGGTCCCTGCACTCAAAGAACTGATTAAAAAAAAAAAACAGATACAAAAGTAGGTCGTTTCAAAACAATACATAACTCCAAGTTAGAGTTACACCCAGGAAGTGATGGGTGGCATGGAGGTGGGCATCTGTCTTTAGAAGGATGAAGTTTAGTGGAAGAGATGCCATCTGAACTTAATCCTGAACTCTGAGGTTAGGGTCACACCTTATTCATCTCTGCCTGGCAGGTGGAAGGGGGATTAATAAATGTTTGATGAGTGAAAAATTTGCTTTTGTGGCTGAGCCTCCATAAACTGCCAATAATGAGGCAACTTACCACAATTTACTATGCTCTTTCTTACTCTCTCTTTGGTCAAAATTTTATCACTCAACTATATAAATAAACTATATGAATAATCAAATGAATGCAATTCACTGTATTTCCCTAAGCTCAGTGTCACAGTGTTTTACATCAAATAGAAAAATAAAAACAATTTAATATTTACAGGTCTGAAAAAAAAAACTCTTGATATACATGGGAACAATAGTTTTTTGTGACTCAAAGCTCCCACTGTCAAAGCTTTGAGCCACTGACAGTGACTCAAAGCTTCACTGTCCAAAGACTGTTTCCTATGTTGCTGGCCTGTGTGGATGCTGCATAAATTCTCATAAATCCTATTTACTTAATCCCCATAAGAATCCTAAAATCAGGGAATACTATCATTGCCATCTTATGGATAGAGAACTTGAAGTTGAGAAGAATTGAGTAATTCACCTAAATCTGTACAGCTAGAAAGAGATGGAGCTGGCATTTGAACTAAGAGGCCATGCTCTAACAGGCTACCCTGTGTTACTCCATTTCTGTAGGTCAGCAGTTTGCTTTCTACATGTTTGTGGGGAGCACTGCATGATTTTGATTTATTTTTCCACCAGCATTTGCTCTAATCAGAGACAGGACCCATGAAAGAAGAGGTGCTTTTCTTCCTGGACTTGCAGGGTATGTAGGAATGCTCTTCCTAATAGCTCGGGTATGTTTCTATGTGCCCAGCTTGATGCTCTTTTCCCAACACAAACTCTCTGTTTCTGTCTACTTCTGTCTCTACCCAAACTTTCCTAGAGGACAACCCAGTGCCAGAGTGCATCACAAGCTTGATGTAAGAGTACACGTAGAAAGACCTCGGACACCTGGAGTCATCTTATTTCTAATCTCTCTATTAAGAGGCCTGAGAATCAGTGTGGTGGAGGAGACAGAGTGAATGCGGTTCAGGCCTCTGTCTTCATTAACAGCAAATTGTTTAATCTATCACAGTCTCCATAATTTGCAACCTTTCAAAGCAAATGATGTTGTATTTTCATTGCTGTACCCTCTAGCACACTGCAGAGAGCTCAGAAACAGCTGACCTGCAGCTCAGAGTTCCAAGTCAGTGCTGTTCACTAGAACTTTCTGCAGAGATGGAAATGTTCATTATTTGTGCTGTCAGAGGTGCTTACTGAGCACTTGAAAGTTGGCTAGAGGGACTAAGAAGCTGATTTTTAAATTTTACTTAATTTTAATTGATTTAAATTTAAGTGAAGAATTGACACTTTTGAATCATGGTGTTGGAGAAGACTCTTGAGAGTCTTTTGGACTGCAAGGAAATCCAACCAGTCAATCCTAAAGGAAATCAGTCCGGAATATTCATTGGAAGGACTGAGGCTGAAGTTCCAATACTTTGGTCACCTGATGCAAAGAGCTGACTCATTAGAAAAGACCCTGATGCTGGGAAAGATTGAAAGCAAAAGGAGAAGTGGGCGGAAGAGGAAGAGATGGTTAGATAGCATTCCCGACTCAATGGACATGAATCTGAGCAAACTCCGGGAGACAGTGAAGGACAGGGGAGCCTGATATGCTGCAGTCCATGGGGTCACAAAGAGTCAGACATGATTTAGCGACTAAATAATAAAGCCACAAAGGGCTAGTGGCTATGTACTGGACGGCACCTTGCTTGACTATAAAGTCAGGAAAATAATTCACAATCTGTTTCTCTTATAGGGCTGTGGTAAGGAATAAATGAAATGATGGAACTATAAGGCAGTATCATGTGATGAAATCAGATAACCTGGTTTAAATATTAATACCAGCTCCAGCCCTGGCTATCTTAACTTTTGGTAAGTCTAATCAACCTCCTCGAGCATCAGTTCCCTCATCTCAAAAGTGGGTTTAGTAATAACTATCTTTTATACAATGGTCAAGTGGATTAAATAAGATAATAGACATAAATTGCTCAGCACATTGCTTGGCACACAGTAAACCCTCAACAAATGGTAAGTTTTGTTTTGCTTGTTTTGAAATTGAGAGTACTCTGGAAAGCATAGAATTCTATGTATGGGGGCAAGATATGATTATTAGCAGGAAATGACATGGTCCATAACGGCTCCCCTGAGCTGAGCCTTCTCTGGAGGGGACACGGCTGTGCTGGACTCTTCCCCTTTCACAGCCTTTGTGGTCATATACCAGAGAGCCCATGAATATATGATGCTTCAGATGTATCCCTGAAAGATTTCTCAGCTCCTGGAACTAGCCTGGGCTCCCCTGGGTGACAGGATGCTGTCCCTGTCCCGCGTTGGGGGCTGGGATGAGGTCAGCTTCGTAGGTCTCCTGCCTCCTGACACTGATAGTTTTCCTTGGAGACTCTGCAGCTGAAACAGGCTTTGTCTGGACAAGCAGCGGCTGGTCTGGCTAGCATAGCAGCAAACATCCTTGATTGTTTCTCTCCATGTTGGCTGCTAATCCCCTTTTCTGTTTATCCCCTCAGGAGCCCAGGCTTTAGGCGTGGGCTCTAGACTCTGGGGCCTGGGGAGAGAAAAAGCAGATGTTCCCAGGACTGTCATTGCCATGGGCACCGGCCATGTTTGCAGTAGTGTTATTGATATGGTCCTGAGATGGCACGAGCTTCAGGCTGTCAAGGACAGCCCCCTGGCTCTAGTTACTGAAGCTGTCACCAGCACTTTATAGTTCCCTGCCGGCTGCCAGCCTGGGAGAATTCAAATCGCTGGAAAGAAGCACCTCTTTCCTTCCAGCCTGGTGCCAGAGCAAGAGAGCGTTTTTGCAGCGTCTGGGAATCTATCCCAATTCTCACGGCTTTATGGTCCCAGCCTTACCCTGAGACCATGGTACAGATCTGTTCTGCAGGAGGGAAGAGGAGGGAAAGAGGGCTTGGGTTGCTCTTTAGCAAATGCTTGATGAGGGAGAAGCAATAGCAAGTGCTGATAGTTGGGAAGAGAGCCTGGAAGCCAATCGTTTTGCACCTTATCATACACTGACTTGTTTGTTTATTGGCCACCTTTTCCAACAGAATGTAAGCGCCATGAGGGCAGGGATTTTTGTCTACTTTGTCCATCACTCTATCCCTGACTCTATCCCTGAATCATGGCACATTGACACTCTTGAATGAGTATATGCTGAGTGAATGAATGGCTGGCTCCTTATTGATGAATCTTTTTTTCTTAAAATTGAAGTATATAAGTCAGACAGAGAAAGACAAATATCATATACTACTTATATGTGGAAACTTAAAAAATGACACCAATGAATTTATTTATAAAACAGAAACAGACTCATAGACTTAGAAAACAAATGTATGATTATCAAAGGAGAAAGGAGGTGGGAGGGATAGCTAAATGAGGATAAATGAGGGAGGGAGGGATAAATGAGGATGTTGGGATTAACATATATACACTATTGTACACAAAATAATCAACAAGTATATCAAAAGGGACTATACTCAATACTCTGTAATAATCTATATGGGAAAGAATCTGTAAAAGAATAGACACATGTATATGTATAACAACCACTTTGCTGTCCATATGAAAGTAGCACAGTGTTATAAATCAACTATACTCCAATATAGAATAAAAATTTAAAAACTGAAGTATAGTTGATTTACTATGTTTTAGGTGTACAGCAAAGAAATTCAGTTTTATATATATATACATGTATATGTATACATATATATATATATGTATTTCACATTCTTTTCCATTATAGGTTATTGCAAGGGACTGAATATAGCTCACTATGTTATACAATAAGTCCCTGTTGTACATCTATTTTATATATAATAGTGTGTATCTGTTGATCTCAAGTTCCTAATTTATCTCTCTATCTTTCCCCTTTGGTAACCTTAAGTTTGTTTTCTATATCTGTGAGTCTATTTCTAATGTATCTTATAAACTGAACATATAACCAGAAGCCCCTGACTACAAATCTACTTGTAAAAGAATCAGAACACATTAAATCACTGACTGAATGATGTACCATAACTTTCCTCCTTTGTTCCTTGTTCTGTCCTCCTTTTTCCTCCTTCACTTGTTCACTTTTTCATTCATCTAACATCCAGTGAACACATGGATAGCCTGATAAACTCAACCAGTGAGTTTACTCAACGAGTGTATTTGAAAAAAAACAGGACCTCTCTACTGTGTAAAAGATGAAGGTTTATTGGTGCTTGGGAAATTTGTTGAAAGATGGGATTAAAACTAGAGATATAAGCTGAACTAGGTGGTTTATAGCCATGTTCTGAAGATTCCCCAAGGGATGAAAATGTCAGAAGGGAAGAAATAGTCTTACTCTGATATTTTTATAGTAGGAATATTTACTGTACTAAGTCACAGACTCAAAAACACCCAATACAAATCTATTCTATTCAAAAGACAAATTAATTCTTCTTGAATATGAAGAATATGATGTCAGCTGGTTCAGGGTCTGGGGTGACCAAAATAGAGACTATTGGTCCAAAACAGGAGTCAGCAAACTATGGCCCATGGACTAAGTCTGGCCCACAACCTGTTTTTACAAATACATTTTATTGGAAGGCAGTCATGCTCATCTGTTTACGAATTATCTCTGGTTGCATTCATGACAGCACAGCTGAACACTTTTGATAGTGACCGTATGGCCTGCAAAGCTGAGAACATTTACTTACTATCTGGCTCTTCACAGAAAAAGTTTCCTGATCTCTGGTCTAAAGGAAAGATGCTCTGATGCCCAATGAGAGCCTCTAAAAGAAAACACTCCTCACACTGAGCCAAGTTCATGGATGTTTATACACCTGCTCTCCCTATCAACAAAAAGTAGCCAACAGTTCATCCCATAACGTCATCAACCCCCAATATGTAACTGCTTTCTGTAACTCTTGCTGCAATATGGCCACGAAGTTAATGATCTGACATCACTTTCCATAAACTAAATTGTTGACAGATAAAAGTATCCTCCCTTCAGGCTTCCTACTGCACTACCCTTTCACTCTCCCAAGGCAGGGTTGTACAATACAACCACACTGCCTCAAGTGTACTCTGAGGTTTTGACTTGGCATTCAGCCGCCTTAAAACTGAGTATTTCTTCACCTGTGCTTGCTTTGTGGTTATAGGTCTCCGAATGCCCATAACCGTGATGAAACTTGTCCTTTTTCTGCCTTCGCATTTCACATGCAGGTTGTTTATGATGTGGAGTTACATAATTCTTGGTTTCCCAATAAAGAAATCAGCAGGCAGTGTGCCTTTATTGTTTTTAAAGTTACCTCCCTGTGTAAAAATTTGGAGCCAGGTGTCCCTCACTGAGTTCATCAGACCCAAGTGTCCAGACCTCCTAGACCTTCCTTAAAACCCAGCCTTGACTTTTAAAAATTTTAAATAAATATTTTCAAAGAAGGGCTGAAGCTTTTGGCCATTCTCTCTACTTTACTGCAATGCAGAAACTGAAAAACGGGATCCTCCTTCACTGTTCTGGTGATAAAGCTTTGCTTGGAAAGAAAATAATTTAAAAAGCAGTTTTCAGATACTCATTTAATAAAATCCTCCCAATCTAATAGAGTTGTTTTCACCCTTCTACAAATGAGAAGATGGACACTCAGAGAGTTCCAATAACTTATCCCAAGGACACACAACTATTGAGATGCACAGGCAGGATTCAAACCCATGCTCTTTCCATTCTGCTGTTATTCTTCCCAACAAAAGTGCAGGAATGAGGACCACAGAGCTCTCGGTGATTACTATCTAGAGACAGAGTTGACATTCTGTACTCAGAAGTTTAGAGAATTCTATTATAAGTGGAAGCTGGCTTTCATGATCTTAAACATTGTGCAAAGAACAATTACTTTGGGTGTCATTTCAAATGGAAATAGAGTTGGTGAGCATTTGGAACTTTGTGTGAGAACAGAGAGGAACAAATAAGTTTCGTTTTCACTGGAGAACCATGTATAGGAAGAAGCCAAATGTGGATGACAAGGTGTGATCAAAGTTAGCTTTAAGTTATGGAGAGTTGGTTAAAAGGTAATGGATCTCATCACTTTGCCAACAAAGGTCCCTATAGTGAAAGCTATGGTTTTTTCCAGTAGTCATGTACAGATGTGAGAGTTAAACCATAAAGAAGGCTGAGTGCCAAAGAATTGATGCTTTTGAATTGTGATGCTGGAGAAGACTCTTGAGAGTTCCTTAGACAGCAAGGATATCAAACCAGTCCATCCTAAAGGAAATCAATCCTGAATATTCATTGGAAAGACTGATGCTGAAGCTTAAGCTCCAAGATTTTGGCCACCTGATGCAGGGAGACAACTTACTGGAAAAGACACTAATGCTGGGAAAGATTGAGGGCAGGAGGAAAAGGGGGCAACAGAGGATGAGATGGCTGGATGGCATAATTGACTCAATGGACATGAGTTTGAGCAAACTCTGGGAGATCATGAAGGACAGGGAAGCCTGCCTTGCTGTAGTCCATGAGGTTGCAAAGAATCAGACACAACTTAGTGACTGAACAACAACAACAATGGATCTCACCCAAAACTGGGTGCTGCTGCTGCTGCTGCTAAGTCACTTCAGTCGTATCTGACTCTGTGTGACCCCATAGACGGCAGCCCACCAGGCTCCTCCATCATGGGATTTTCCAGGCAAGAACACTGGAGTGAGTTGCCATTTCCTTCTCCCAAACTGGGTGCTACCTGCTTTATAATCTAAAGCCTCCTACCCTTTGGCTCTCTTGCCTTTTTCTTTTTCATCTCTTTGCTTCTCCCATCCATTCACACTGCTGACTAAAGGCCAAGCTTTAAGTGAGATCTGGAAGATAAAAGGACAATATGACATATATCCTGCTCTCCAGAAGCTTAAGTTTAAGGCTTTCATATTCAGATATTCTCCCCATTTTTCCACCTGTGGGGACAGAGAATGCAGGGGATACCACTGAAATACAACCCAAGGTATTTCTAGCGTCCCAAACATGATGACATATACCTCAAATTTTGCCCCTACAATTTGAAGTTCTGTCCTAGGAACTGCCCACCAGACATCTCCTTCTGCCTTGCCATTACCCTTTCTTATCTTCTCAGTCCCTAAAACCATGACTCCAAGTTCAGCTTCTTTTGATCCCGGGGATACAGTCTAAGGGAAAGGTGGGGAACAATCGACTTACTTTAGCTTCTCAAGCAAACCAAAGGCAAGGAGAATACACGTAAATAAAATATTGCTGTAGTCAAACTTATCCTCTCTCCCTTCAAATGCTGCTGCTGCTGCTAAGTCGCTTCAGTTGTGTCCAACTCTGTGCGACCCCATAGATGGCAGCCCACCAGGCTCCTCTGTCCATGGGATTCTCCAGGCAAGAACACTGGAGTGGGTTGCCATTTCTCCTCTAATGCATGAAAGTGAAAAGTCAAAGTGAAGTTGCTCAGTCGTGTCCGACTCCTACTGAACGCATGGACTGCAGCCTACCAGGCTCCCCCTTCAAATGACTCACTTTCATTTAGGAATCGCAAAGAAATGGGGCTCGATGGAGATAGGATGACATCACAAACATCCAGTTTCGTTCTAGTAATAACTCAGAATATTTCATTAATCCATAAAAGCTTTAAATTTTGTTAGTTTTTTTTTAATGACACCCATAGAATGTATAGCACCAATACTGAATCCTAATGTAAATTATGAACTTTGAGTGATAAGGATGTGTCAATGTAGGTTCATCAAGTGTAACAAATGGACCCTCCGGTGGGGGATGTAGACAGCGGGAGAAGCTGCATGTGATGGGCTGTGAATCCGAAACTTAAAAGTAAAGTCTATTTTTAAAACAATGATATATATTCATAATCTCACTAGGAAAACTTGTCAAAACTGTGGAAAAGTACAAAGAAGCAGGCAGAAATCACCTAGCATCGTTCTGTCCCTAATGTCAGATGAGTAGGTTGAATGATTTAGTGACCATCTCTCAAAGGCTCTTCTCTGGCCATACCTGTATGTGCACAGATTTCCATAAATAGAGATGCATGTGTATGCATGTGTAGATGTGAATGTACATATATGTGGGTTTCACCTGGCATGTTTTTGTCTCAATTAATACTGATTTTCTTAATTTTTAATAGCTGCATGGTGTTGCTGATATGAAATGTGTCATAATTTACCTAGCCAGTCTCTTCTTTGATAATTATTTTGGATTTTTTTTTTTGCTTATATAAATAATGATGCAGTGAACATTCCTGAATGCACATCCTTTGCCTATTATGATCTTTTTCGAATGCATGTATCTTTCCAGTCCATACCATATCTTGGGGGAGGTTATGAGTTACATACACTTCACCCGCACTGTGTGGATAGTTCTTTATACAAAGTAAACTTCTAGACAGAGAACACTGAAGAATTCTAGGTATAACCTTTCTGTTAGAAAAAAAGAGGAAGAAGGTTTGACTATGAAAACACATACATAATTGGTGCCTGTAGCTCAGAGCTTCACACATGGTATATGGCCAGTAAGTAACAGCTGCTAATAGGATCATTGTTGTTTCTTTTGTTTTGGTCCAGTTTCTTTGCTGAAAAAGATCTGAGCATGGCACATGGGGGCCTGAACCACAGAAGATGAACTGTATTTTATTCCCTACAAGTTTCTGACTCTGGCTGTAATCACGTGTGAATTTCAGAAACCAATGTTCAAGCCAAGAATGCAGTTCATACAACCACCCTGTTCACTCAGTGAGCAGCAACATGGAGGCCCCATACTCAACGGTGGGCATAATAATGGTCAGCCGTCCTTTCTCTTATGTAATAAAGAAGCGAGTACAACTTTTCTGGGGTTTTTATATATCATTATATGTGTTCTGACTTTCCTATTCAAAGGAAACAATAGGAAAGCATGTTGGACTTTTATAAATATTATTCCCTGATTCCAAGAACTGATTCTATCAGTCTTAGAGCTCAAGGTCAGCCCCAGATTGGTCCCAGAGATTTCAACAAAAGCCTCTTAGTACTGTCTGCTTTATCCTCTTCAATTATGACACAGTTGTAAAAAAAAAAAAAAAAAAATTCCCCAAACAAACACCTAACACCAAACTGCTTCTGCCTACATCTGCCACATTTTTTATAAGACAGTGTGTGGCTCCTGGCTGTGCTGATTTTGAACATCACCTTCAGGAAAATTTTTTGCTATAGGTCAAGGCTCAGATTTACAGCTCTGTTTTTTGCTCTGAGGTGAGATGGAAGCAAAATCAATGAGGTTAGCTTTGGGGCCACTAGAAGTAAGTAACATGAGCCAATTATCAGTGACCTGGGATCTGTGAAGTAGGGAAAAAAGGTCCAATGAAAAGAGGGAAATCAAGAAGGCACTCTATCTCTCATTACTGTCTATGACAGAATTCATTTAAAAATAAGTAATCATGTTTTATTGGCACTAGAGAAAGAATGGTGGTGATGGTTTCGTCACTAAGTCATGTTGGACTCTTGTGTGGGTCTCCTGCATGCAGTTAGTTTCTTTACTGACTGAGCTACCAGAGAATCCCAGAGAAAGAGAAAACAGCCTTAAATGTGATAGTGGAAATTTTGAAATATCCAAACAGTTTTGTTCCTTGACCCCTAATTAAAAGCAGTCCACGGTCATGGGACCTCTACCACCTCCTTTGTGAATGGAGGGAGATTTTCTAGATAAAAATCTTGTGTCATCTCAAAGAAATTTAAATAAAAACAATAACCATGACTAGCATTTATTGAGCACCTATTGAATGCCTGGCACTGTACAAGGTCCTTGGCACATGAGTCACTCAATAGTCCCTGAGACCTTACTGTGTGCCAGACATCATTCCAGGGGCTAAGGACACAGCAGTGAACAAGATACCCAAAGTGCCTGCTTTCCTAAAGCTTCTATTCTAGTAAGAGGAGATAATCAACAAGTTCTTAAACAAAACAAACAACAGAATCAATGCTATGCACAGAATTAAAATCCAGTAATGTGACAGAACCATTGTGTAGTCAGGAAAGACCCCATGAAGGAGGTAGATTTAAGCTGAAACTTCAATGAAAAGAAGATTCATCTCAATGAAGGTGAGGGGGCAGAATTTAAACCTCAAGAAAGCTCTAGCAACTCTATTGCAAAGAGGAAGAAAATGAAGCTCAGAGAGGCTATACAACTTCCCTATGGTAGGGCTGGGATTCAATTATTGCTCCCTTGTCTGTAAAGCTGCACTGTGAAGCCCCACTGTGAAGCTTCAGTAGGGGAATAGGAATATCAACCTGAATTGTGTCTATAGAAATATGTAATCCCAAGTTCCCAAGAGCTACTCTTAAACATTAGTCACACTCCATCCATTTATCAGAAGAGTTATTTTACCAAATAGGTAGCATTTATGCCTGCAGTTGTTTTAACAGTTATACGAGTCTAAGAATTCTTGGGGAACTTGCTAAATGGAAGACTCCTGGGTCCCACTTCTAGGTAGCCATTGATTCAGCAGAGTCAGGGTGAGGCCTGGGAAACTGTTTATTTTTAACATGCATCTTGGTTCAACTTTAAGAATGCAGAGAGTGCTTTTCAACTAGGAGTGATTTTTTGTTGTTGCTTTCATGGGACATTTTGCAATAGAATGAGAAAATGTTGGTTGTGACAGCTGGGGTGTGTGTGTGTGCATGCACATGTGTGTCTCTCACAGGGATCTAGTAAGTAGAGGCCAGGTGTGTGTGTGTGTATGTGTGTATGTGTGTGTGTGTGTGAGTGACAGTGATCTTAGAAAGTAGAGGCCAGGGATGCTGCTCAACATTTTACAGCACAGAGGCCAGCCTCGGCAATGAACTTTCTGGCCCTAAATGTCAATAGTGCTGAGGTTGAGAAACCCTGCCTTGGGATTAACATCTCTTCTTCATCAATCTCCTTTTCTACTCACCTCAAAGAAAACTCCTTAGAACCCTCTTTAGAACTTCCATAGCTCCTCTCATGTTAAAAACGATCTTTCTTGTTGGTTCCTCTGCCTGGTAGAAGAAAACTTAGGCCAGGATCCCTGCTTCATTCATTTTTGAGTCTGGCCTCATCCTCACTCACTCCATGAATGTTTATGCCATTTCAAGCAAAATTCATTTACAATACCGTTGGGACTGACCACAAAATGGTTCTGTGAGTGATAACCACAACTAGTGTTTACAGAAAGAAGGAAGACTCAGGGGCCTAATTTCCAGTCTAAACATCTAATACAAATCTTTCAGGTTTCATTTAAGAAAATGGCTATGTATTTTTTTTTTTTTTAACATTCGCCAAATATCACAGTTGCTTCCGGACCTGCCTGGGGCTGTGCAGGTGAGTCAGCCATGTGAACATGACGACCACCCATGGTGCTCCACCATCACACGAACAACCTCATTGGCTGTGTCCGCTGCAGTGTCTGGCTACCAGTTGGCAGCTCTGAGCAAACTAACTCAGTCCCTAAGCCAACTCTGAATTCCAGGAAATTAAAATCCAGCAAATAACTCTGTACAGATCTGAGAGGAAACTGAGCAAGGTAACAGTGCCCTCTAAAAATAGCCAGGCAATTACCTTTGAAGATCTTTCAAAAAGATTCACTTAACTGCACAGACTGAAGCAGCAAAGGGCTTATTTGTTTGTTGACAGAAGCTGTCCCTATGTAGTCAGCAGACTTCGGAATGCTGGATACCCAATCGATATTTGGATGCCATGGAGTTACTAGGCTACTCAGCTGACCAGACTTAAAAACAAGAGACCAAGAGACTACCTTTGGTGAGGTTTATCTGGCCACATTTTTTTACTCAATTGATCATGTTAGTTTTCCTCACTTTGCTTCTTATTCCAACTTGGGTACTTGGCATGAATATTGTGGTGAAATGCATTCATTGCTCTTTCACTTCACGTGCTGGAGCAATCTATCAGCGCCATCAATTGTGTAAAGACTCCTTTTAAAGGTATTCTACCTCCAGCAAGTTGGTGAATACAGAAATGATTATATCACAGATTGGTTATGAAGTTCAACCAATTTAGCAATCTTCCTCTTGCGGTTAATTATCCACAGAATGTTTGCTCTTTTTCTTCTTCATCTTTTAATTTTCAGTCTTGGCAATCTGAGCTAAAGTGACTGGAAGTTATGAAAAGTATGAAAATGTGTCTGTTTCAAATAGTTGGCTGAGTTCTTCATCAGCTGGAGGCCCAGCACAGGTGTGAATATTTGTTTATAATCCAAACACAGCAAAGTAAACAGTTTCATTTTGCACCTTTTTTTCCTCCATACAATGATATGAATATTTCCTTTGTGATGGTCAGTGACTTTGTTTAACTTGAAAGAAAGCCTGAATGGAAAGGAAGGGCCGAGAGACTCGTAACTGTTTGTACAAGGGCCTGAAGTGACTGACGGCTCAACTAATCTGGGCGTAGAGCCCTGACATTTTGTCAGCTCCCCTGAGGAGTCAGACGTGCTGTCCACGACACACCTGTCAAGTGCTGATAGAAAAACAACTCTGTCACACAGAGCCTTCAAGGCTACATATGTGACCCTTAACCCTGGAACTCCTTCTGGAGTTTTCCACTGGGTACCAAAAGCTTTTCAATATTTCCAGCTGGACATCTCCGTGAGCTGTAATGGCAGCTCAGCATTCTAGCACTGGTGGGCATTGTTGAGGGAATCCCCCTCTCCCCGGTGTTTTTCTCTCCCTCATGGGAAGGCCCAGTTCTGAAATCTCTTTGGTAGCAAAAGAGAAGAGCTGCTCTCATCATCTAAAACTCAGTCTTTGCCTCCCAGTTGAACCCGTGTGTCTTCCTGAAAGTGGGATATCTTTGAGGCCACTTAAATTCCTGTCTTCATCTCCAAGGTCTGAAACCCTTGAATGGGCCTATAAGACAATAAACTTTTCCATGCCATGGTGTTCAGTGTCTTCCAAGGGCTTGGTCTGGTTTCCCTTCTTGCACAAGAGACAACAAACAGGAGGAAACACAGACGCCCCTGAAGCCAGGGGTTGATGTTAAACAAACTAAGTACTGAATTTAAGACAATTTGCAACTCTTTGCTACTATCCTGATAGCCACCAGTAAAGATTATGGGAAAAGAAAAAGAAAAGATGAAAAAAATGGGAAAAGACCCAATATAGGAGCTATATCCAGGAGAACTGAATTCATAACTGAAGCAATAAATACCCTACAAGTGCACAGATGTATCTTCATTCAGCATAACAAGAAAATAAGACAGCTGACTGAGTCTATTCAGAATAATAATCAGTTTCAAGGAGGAAAACAAAACCACCTTCAAACTACGTCAGTTGAACTCCAAGAGAGATCTTGGAATCCTTGGGTTGGTTACAGCTTTTCTTAACATAAACTAATACAGCCTTGGACCGAGTATCCACAAACCAGCACATCAGCAACAGGCTAGTTTAAGCCAGAATATTTCCGCAGCTTCTTCCAGGGATGGTTTCTTTTTTCTCCGGTTTCCCAGACTGTCAGACTAAAGGACCCAAGCATTTGATGAGCACATTAAAGCTCATACTCATAGTTCCTGTATAGAAATTTCCACCGAAATGAGACAAAAATAACTAAATGAAAGGAAAACCATGGACTGGATCTTTAGACAGTATTAACATCATTTCCCTCATTTTATAGATGAAGAAACTGAGATCCAAAGAAGTGAAGTGCCTGTGCCCCCAGGTTACTAAACTAGTAAATGACAAACTCTCAATGAAAGCATCAATTTCCTTCATTTCTTTAAAGCCTTGGGCACCGCTTATTTCTAAAGCTGAATGTACACATTACTGTAGCTTATAGATACAAATTATTTTATAATGTGTGATTGTTTAGAAACAAACAAGTGGCTCATAATAATTACAGTTCAGGGAAAAATAAACTCTAAAAAATTATTCTCGGGAATTTTTTTGGATGCCATTCATGATAATGTCTCCTTAGGATAGGAATATTAATTCAGCTAGCCTCAGTGCCTGAAGCAGCTGAAGTCACTGTTTAACCAAACACCTGGAATGTCATATTTTTCAGACAGTCTTGTTCCAGGACAACTCTGCTTACAATAAGCTTTGTGACCCATCCAGCTTCCTTGGAAAGTAAGGTTAGCTCCCCCACCCTCTCTGATGCAGCCCAGTCTTAATCTTAAGGCATTTCCCTCAAATTTTCTTTAATTTTTTTTTTTTTAATTTTATATTGAAGCATAGTTGATTAACAATGTTGTGTTAGTTTCAGGTATACAGCAAAGTGATTCAGGTATACATATATATTTACCAATTTTTTTTTTCAAATTCTGTTTCCATTTAATTTACTACAGAATAGTGAGCTGAGTTTCCTGCGCTATATAGTAGGTTCTTTTGGCAATCTATTTTAAATACTGCAGTGTGTACATGTCAATCCCAAACTCCCAGTCCATCTCATTTCCTTTTAAAAGACTTGTGTACCATCGGCCTAAGGTAGCTCAGTTTCCTCAGTTGCCAAAGCCCTAGACAGGTCAGCCTAGTTCTTGTCACCCTGTCCAGGGATCTGCTTGGGCTAAAAGTCAACACAACTCTCTTGTAACAGAGCAGTGGTCTCCTACCTTGTCATTCAAAGACTTGAGTCTCAAGATCTGGGAAACTGCAAAGGAGTGGGAAGGATCGAGCTCTGGAAGGAAGGAATGAGAGAAATGTGCAAGGTCAAACAAAATTTTCTGTAGATCTGTTGGTTTCTGAATACTTCTTCTGAGATCACATAGTTTATCTTGAGAAAAGCTGTTAAAATGTTGACTGCAAAGGAGGGTGCACAATCTCACTGCTCCCTACACCTGCAGCACAGGCATCACTTGGGAATCTGTTAGGAATGCAGTATCTTGGGCCGCAGAGCCACTGAATTACAGTATGAATTTCAACAAGATCCCCAGGCAATTCAGGTGCACAGTAAAGTCTGTGAAGAGCCCTGTGGTGAAGAGATCCATACAAGTCCCTCTTCATTTTTATCTCCTTTATTTCTGGCATTCAGAGTCACTGGCTAAGCGGTAAGCCTTTTCCAAACATTTCTTTTTTTTCTCCACCTGCACCTGGCTCATTCTTCACCTCCTCTTTAAGATTCCTTGTCCTGCATGTCCCTCGCCAATCCTCTTCAACTTGAATCCTTAGAATACTCTTTGTTTGACATAATATATCACTTTATATTAGTTTTTTTTTTTCCCTAGAAATCTCTCACCTCTTAAAAGTCTTCCTTTCAAGTATAGGCCACTCACTCATCCTTCCTTTTCTTTTTTCTGATGGCCCTTTTCGATTCCTTTATTTTTTTAATATAAATTTATTAATTTTAATTGGAGGCTAATTACTTTACAATATTGTAGTGGTTTTGCCATACATTGACATCATCCTTCCTTTCTATAACCTATGACAAAAAGATTTCCCCTAACTTATCATGGATGCTTCTAGATCACATTCATTCTAAAACTTTTCTTTTGAGAATTTTTAAAATATGGCTTAGAGAAGCTTGATAAATTTGTCTGGGTTAAAATTAAGAAGATGGGTCAATCAAAGATAGCAAAAGCAAACAAAAAAACAGAAGTTTTCAGTGCATATATCACTCAGGATTGGTGTCTAGAATATATGATGAAATGCTATATATTAGTAAAAAGGTAAATCATACAATATAAAGAAAATGGGAACAAGATACAATGAGGCAATCCACAGACCAGGAAACATGAACATCACACCAAACATGAGGAGATGCTGAACTCCACTTCTAATTAGGGAAATACATGCCAGAACCTTAGTAAGTACCATTTCACACTCAATTAAGAAGTTAGACAATACCAAGTGGGGATGATAATCTGAAGTAATGGAAACTTAGGCTCCTGGATGGAGTATAAATGTTTATGACCACATCTGAGAACAATTTGGCAGTATCAGAGTCAGTTAAAAAAGCCCTTACTCTAGGACTCAACAGTGTCATTGCTGGGTGAGTCTAGAGCAACTCTCACCCAGATGCACATCAAGGTATATATAAACTGGGGCAAGATTGGAAATGACTAAAATTGGAAACAACTTAATGTTCACCAAAGAGAATGATAAATACATTTTATATTCATATAGTGAAAAACTGTGCAGTAGTTACATGTGAATGAACCTGAAGTAGGTATATGTATGTGGGTGTGTATGTGTATGAGGGTACATATGTATATATATACCTATATATATATATCTCAACTTGAGTGAATCTCACAATTCAATGTTGAATGAATAAAAGGAAATTATAGAAAAATGTACAGTATCATTTCTGTAAAAGTTTAAAACATGGAAGTCAAAGCTTTAAGGATACATGTAAATTTAGCAAAAACACAAAGAATGATAGGCAATGATAAGACCTATTTAATAGTAGTTACTTTGGTAGGGGCAGGAGTGGGGATGAATCTATGAGGATTTACCTAGGGGGCTACAATGGTGTTGGTATAAAGCTTTATTTCTTAAGCTGACTAATGGATACAAAGGTAATAATTGCATTTTCTTTGTAAACTTGTGAAGGTCTAAAATACTAATCAAGGTGAATTAAAACAAAATAACTTTTCTTTAAGACTATATAACTCAGTCATGTCACCCTCTTCCCACTTTCATTACCACAGTATACTGATGAGCTATCACTCATATCCAGCCTACAGTTTTCCTCTCCATCCTCCCTACCATCAGCTGCATTTCAGCAGCCCTGTTGCTCGTGGTCCTCTTCTGCCCCAGCAATCTTGACTATCACTTGCCCTAGGAACTCACAAGATGGATTTTAGATCTTGTCACCCAGCACATCTCCAACCAACATTTCCTGATTATCTCTTCTGCGACATCTTTCATGCTTTTTCCAAGCCTATCTTCAGTCAAACCTCCTCGTGGGCTCAATGTTCTTGCCCTACTTTATTCCTCAAATCCGCTCCTGAGTTTTTCTCTTTTTCAACAACCCTGGATCAATACGTAGCCAACATCTTAGAGCTTTTGTCACACCCATCTTGCCTAACTCTAACCATCCACTTTTTCTAGTCCTAGATGAGGATGCTGAATAATGCTAACGGAAACCATGTAACAGTCCTGCCCTGCATCATTTCAAACCCATTTCCTCCAGAGAACCTGGCCTCCAGCCTCTGACACCAGTTTTTTTATTCACTCCTAGCTGAAATCATTCCCAGCCTTCAATACCAGCACTGCCTTCCCTTTGCCAGGAATGGAAAGTTAACTGCGTCCTGTACAGCCAGGGAGATGCCTGGGGAGTAGCTTAGGAGAAGTCTTCTCAGACCAGCTCAGGGTCCCCTTCCTCAGTTCAATCAGAAAGGTCTGCTTTAATCATTTAAAATATGTCCTCCGAATAAGATATCATTTAATTAAAAAAGGGCAGGGAGCTGTCCTGCTTTTTAAACCTTCAGCTTTCCATTGCACTGGGTATAAAACACAAACCCCTTAGCCAGGTGTACATGGGACATGATTCCATCTCGGCTCTGACCTGAGCTAGTACTGCTCAGCCCTGGTTTCCCACCCTGCAGGCCTAGGGCCCTTCTGCTCTCACCTCTAGGCCCACATGTGGTTCCACCTGCCCACACACCTGCCCCTTTGTCCTTTGTGTGCCTGACCCCTTACTTTCAAATTCCATTTTAAATGTCACCTCCCCTAGCATTTCTCCTTATTCTCTATCACACTACCTTCTTCATCTCTCTCATAGCACTTCTCACACCTTTATTCAATTTGGGGTTTACTTCCTCATTTAGTGTCTGTTTCTTCCACCAGTAGACTGTAACTCCCTTGACAGGAAGCATCCTCTTTGTCATTCACATTCAGGGACAGGGCCAAAGCGGGGGTGGGGGTGGGGTTGGGGGTGGGCTTCAGACCCTCTTTAGGTCCTCAGAGAAGAAGCTGCACCTGAGACCACCCCAAATAAGTACGTAATTAAAGGAGAAACCCTGGCTGTGCACCTCTGGCTTCCCAGAAAGGGCCCAAGCCCTCCCCCTTCCAGCCAGATGCCCCCAGGACCTCTGCCACAGAGAAGTCCAGGAGCTGTACCGGAGCCAGCACCTCCCTCGTGGATCCTGTTTCTGTGCGTAGGAAGCAGGCAGGAAATATTTTTTTTTTTTAGGAAACATTTTTTGATAAATCAATAAATTTGTGAAAGTTTGAGAAGCACCAGGCTAGGAAAAAAAAAAAAAAGTCAGCTACCCTAGACTGATAGAAACAAGAAAAGTAGGGAGGTCAACCTTCCCCATCCTCTCCATCACTGGCTACCTACCCATGACAGTCTATTTTAGGACAAAGGACAGAAAAGCCAGACCAGCCTTCTGAACCAGCCTGCCTTTCAGCATCTGTGCTACATAGAATCTTCAGATATGAAGATCGGGAGACTTGTGGAGGTAAGTGTTGAAGGAGTTTAACTGATTTTGTAACAAAATGATTATTTAAGCATCCTTGGTCTATCTTAAAATACGTGGCAAGTCTTTGAAAAGACTGTCATTATATGATGGCTGTCATTATAGTAGGAAGCAACAGCACTATGGGACACAGAACAGAAGTTAGTCACCTCAGATATATGAGACAGGCAGATGTGGTTAGGAGTAAAGGCTGTCAGACTCCTAACTGATAAATCTCAGTTATCCTCCTGTGTGTACCTGGGTTGCCATGGCTGCACCTTTGCTTGGCAAATGTGTTCAAGTACTTTTTCTCCCTAAGCTGCTTTGCCTGTTGTGCTTGTCCACAAGGCTTGAATGGAACACAGAGAGATAGCAAACATGTAGTCTGTGTGGGTGTACTTGTTTTTCTGTGCAAACATGATTGAGTTATTTAGAAGAAAAACACAGCAGGAGTTGATTTCAGGCAAAACACAGGGTAGTACAGTATGGTGGAGAGAAGCCGTGTGAAGGTGGGGGCGAGGTGGCAGATATCAGGGCATGAAGTCATCAATCTGGGTAGGCACAGGGCGGTGAGGTGGAGGTTACAGTAGGAGGGCAGGTGAGCATGACGACTATGTAGCTACTCTTCCTTAATAATCATCATAAACCAGGTACTGTGCCTTTTACATAGAATTGATTGTTACTTTCATAAATGCTATGAGACAGGTTGTTGTTTCTAGTTGCTAAGTCGTGTCCAACTCTTTTGTGACCCCGTGGACTGTAGCCGGCCAGGCTCCTCTGTCCACAGGATTTCCCAGGCAAGAATACTGGAGTGGGTTGCCATTTCCTTCTCCAGGGGATCTTCCCGAGCCAGGGATGGAATCCATGTCTCCTGCCTTAGCAGGCAGATTCTTTACTATTGAGCTACCTGGGAAGCTCATGAGATAGGTACCTTTTTTAATAACCATTTTTTAAATTGATGTATATTTAATTTACAATACTGTGCTAGCTTCAGGTATACAGCAATGTGATTCTGTTATACATATATACATATAGCTCTTTTATTAATATATATACTCTCTTATGCATATATACTCTTTTTCAGATTCTTTTCCACTATAGGTTATTACATGATATTGAATATATTTCCTTATGCTATATAGTAGGTTCTTGCTATTTATTTTATATATATAGTTTTTCATTATTGAACAAAGGGGCAGGTGTGTGGGCAGGTGGAACCACACGTGGGCCTAGAGGTGAGAGCAGAGTTAAAATCCCAAACTTCTAATTTACCTACTTTCCCTGCTATCCCCTTTGGTAATCATGAATTTGTTACCTATGTCTGGGAGTCTATTTCTGCTTTGTAAATAAGATCATTTGTATCATTTTTAAAATTCCACATGTAAGTAATAACATATGACATTTGTCTTTCTCTGCCTGACTTCACTTAATATGATTGATAATCTCTAGGTTCATTCATGTTGCTGCAAATGATTTTGTTTCATTCTTTTTTATGGGTTAGTAATGTTCCATTGCATATATGTACCACATTTTCTTTATCTATCCATTTGTTAAAGGACATTTAGATTGCTTCCATGTCTTGGCTACTGTAAATGGTGCTGCTATGAACATTGGAGTGCATGTATCTCTTCAAGTTAGAATTTTTCTCTGGATATATGCCCAAGAGTGGGACTGCAGGATCATAAGGTAATTCTATTTTTAGTTTTTGAAAGAGCCTCCATATTCCTCTCCATAATGGCTACACCAACTTACATTCCAACCAACAGTGTTGTAGACTCCTTTCTCTCTACACCCTCTTGAGATAGATACCTTTATTATTCCTCTTTCACCTCTAATACCTCTGTGAAGACACTGAGGCTCAGAGAGGTTAAGCAATTTGCATAAGGTCACAGAGTTCATATGAGAGCCTGGATTGTAATCTAGGTTTATCTATATCTGAAGTCTGGGGTCATAACCACCATTCCATGCTTTGCTGCCAGTTGGCAGAATAGCCTGGAGCCCAAGAGAGGGGTTAAGCTTAGAGCTGTAATTACAGGGAAAATTTCTTAGAAGGTAACAAAGAGAACAAAGAAAGAGCCAATCTCTGTCAGCATCGCTAAAAAAGGAAAGGACTGAGGAGCACCCAGGTTTTTTATGTGAGAAAGATGTTCTACTATTGCTTAATTTGAGGACAGAAAAAGGAAAAACCTGTAAATCTGAGGCTGTGGTAAAGAAAAGAAGAATAAAGGACACAGAAAACAGACCAAAAAGGAAAAAAAAAAACTTTAAAAATTACTTTCAGCACCCCTTTATGATAGCAACTCTTCAAAAACTGGGCATAGAAGAAATCTACCTCAACATAATAAAGGCCATATATAATAAACCCACAGCAAACATTATTCTCAATGGTGAAAAACAAAGCATTTCCTCTAAGATCAGGAGCAAGACAAGGGTGTCCAGTCTCACCACAATTATTCAACATAGTTTTGGAAGTCCGAGCTGTGGCAATCAGAGAACAAAAAGAAATAAAACAAATCTAGACTGGAAAAGAAGTAAAACTCTCACTGTTTGCAGACAACATGATACTATACACAGAAAATCCTAAAGATACTATGAGAAAATTACTAGAGCTAATCAGTGAATTTTGAATTTAGTAAAGTTGCAGGATACAAAATCAATATACAGAAATCACTTGCATTCCTATACACTAACAGTGAAAAATCAGAAAGAAAAATTAAGGAATTAATCCCACTTATCATTGCAATAGAAAGAATAAAATATCTAGGAATAAACCTACCTAAGGAGACAAAAGAACTGTATACAGAAAACTATAGGACCCTGATGAAAGAAATCAAAGACAATATAATGTCTTTGATGTGGAGATATTCCATGTTCCTGGGTTGGAAGAATCAATATTGTGAAAATGACTATACTACCAGATGCAATCTACAGATTCAGTGCAATCCCTAACAAATCACCAATGGCATTTTTCATAGAACTAAAACAAAAATTTTCACAATTTGTAATGGAAACACAAAAGATCCTGCATAGCCAAAGCAATCTTGAGAAAGAATGAAGCTGGAGGAATCAACCTTCCTGTCTTCAGACTATACCACAAAGCTACAGTCATCAAGACAGTATGGTATTGGCACAAAAACAGAAATATAAATCAGTGGAACAAGATAAAAAACCCAGAGATAAACCCACATACCTGTGGACACTTTATCTTTGACAAAGGAGGCAAGAATATAAAATGGAGTATAGATAATCTCTTCAGTAAGTGGTGCCAGGAAAACTGGGCAGCTACATGTAAAAGAATGAAACTAGAACACTTCCTAATACCATTCGCAAAAATAAACTCAAAGTGGATTAAAGATCTGAATGTAAGACCAGAAACTATAAAACTCTTAGAGGAAAACATAGGCAAAATACTCTAAGATATAAATCACAGCAAGATCTTCTGTGGCCTACCTACTAGAGTAATGGAAATAAAAACAAAAATAAACAAGTGGGACCTAATTAAACTTAAAAGCTTTTGCACAGTGAAGGGAACTATAAACAAGGTGAAAGGACAGCCCTCAGACTGGGAGAATATAATAGCAAATGAAATAACTGAAAAAGGATTAATTTCTAAAATATACAAGCAGCTCATGAATGTTTAAACTACTGCACAATTGCACTCATCTCACAAGCTAGCAAAGTAATGCTCAAAATCCTCCAAGCCAGGCTTCAACAGTACGTGAATCATGAACTTCCAGATGTTCAAGCTGGATTTAGAAAAGGCAGAGGAACCAGAGATCAAATTGCCAATATCTGTTGGGTCATCAAAAAAGCAAGAGAGTTCCAGAAAAACATCTACTTCTGCTTTATCAACTACACCAAAGAGTTTGACTGCATGGATCACAGTCAAAACTGTGGAAAATTCTGAAAGAGATGGGAATACCAGACCACCTGACCTGCCTCCTGATAAAATCTGTATGCAGGTCAAGAAGCAACAGTTAGAACTGGACATTGAACAACAGACTGGTTCCAAACCAGGAAAGGAGTACATCAAGGATGTATATTGTCATCCTGCTTATTTAACTTATATGTAGAGTACCTCATGAGAAATGCTGGACTGGATGAAGCACAAGCTGGAATCAAGATTGCCAGGAGAAATATCAATAACCTCAGATATGCAGATGACACCATCCTTATGGCAGAAAGTGAAGAAGAGCTAAAGAGCCTCTTGTTGAAAGTGAAAGAGGAGAGTTAAAAAGGTGGCTTAAAATTCAACATTCTCAGAAAACTGAGATCATGGCATCTGGTCCCATCACTTCATGGAAAATAGATGGGGAAACAGTGGCTTACTTTATTTTGGGGGGGCTCCAAAATCACTGCAGATTATGACTGCAGCCATGGAATTAAAAGATGCTTGCTCCTTGGAAGGAAAGTTATGACCAACCTAGACAGCATATTAAAAAGCAGAGACATTACTTTGCCATCAAAGGTCCATCTAGTCAAGGCTATGGTTTTTCCAGTAGTCATGTATGGATGTGAGAGTTGGACTATAAAGAAAGCTGATTGTTGAAGAATTGATGCTTTTGAACTATGGTGTTGGAGAAGACTCTTGAGAGTCCCTTGGACTGCAAGGAGATCCAACCAGTCCATCCTAAAGGAAATCAGTCCTGAATATTCATTGGAAAGCTGAAACTCCAATACTTTGGCCACCTGACGCAAAGAACTGACTCATTTGAAAAGACCCTGAATCTGGGAAAGATTGAAGGCAGGAGAAGGGGATGACAAAGGATGAGATGGCTGGATGGTATCACTGACTCAATCGATACGAGTTGAGTAAGCTCCAGGAGTTGGTGATGGACAGGGAGGCCTGGTGTGCTGCAGTCTATGAAGTCGCAAAGAGTCGGACATGACTGACTGACTGAACTGAACTGAACATGTGAAACAAACAACCCAATCAAAAAGAGAGCAAAAGACTTAAGCAGACATTTCTCTGAAGCAGACAAAGAGATGGCAATAAACACTGATCAGTTTACCGAAAGACCAGAATTGCTGAGGCTGAGTTTTGAAGTGACTTGCTTCTTACATGGGGAACACCATGGTGCAAGGTGGGTTGCTTAAGGAATGTATGTATTTAGTAAAGATATTCCTCTGCAGAAGGAAAGAGATCAGCTGGTTCTTCATAAAAGAACAGTCAGGAAATATCAACATAATGTGTAATGCATGCCTCACTATGGGTAAAATGGAAACTTCATTTGATCCATTATAACCAATGTAATTTTTACCTCTAGAGCTTTGCTACTCAAAGTGTGATTAATAAGCCATCACCTGAGAGTGTCACCCAGATTCACTGAAACAGAACTTGCATTTTATTAATAGGATCCCCAAGTGATTGTATCATACATGCATTAAAGCTCGAGAAATGCTTCCCTGCCATCTTGGTAATTTGGTGAACTTCTATTCATCCTTCAAAGTCCAGCCCAGATATCATGTCTTTCTTAAAACTTCTCCTACCAGAGTTAATCACTTCTTCCTCTATGCTATTTCTGTGGACTGCTTACTTGTCTCCATCCTGTTCGTATCACATTGTGTTGTTGATATATTCTTGAGGAAATGGGTATCTTTGTGTTCTTACTTTTACAGTCTAGTGGCAGTTAATCATGTTATCTCTATAGATATATCTCTATACCTCTAAGATAGATTCTAAGGAGTATTCAATTACTCACTTTAGTTGTTGTTCAATTTAAATCATTCTGGGAAAAAAGTTTTACAATTTTCCCATGACAAAAATCACCTAGTAAGCTTATTAACCTTATTAATTTTATGTGCTCTGCCATAAAATCTGATTCTGCTCTATTTAGCTGGGCTCCAGGAATCTGCATTTTTAGCTAGTAGCCTAATGATTTCTGGTGCATATGGTCAATGTAAAATTCTGGTTTAGAAATATTTCTGAATTGGAGTCTAGGATGCTGAGTCCTGGTCTGGTG
This sequence comes from Bubalus kerabau, assembly GCF_029407905.1. Taxonomy (NCBI): domain Eukaryota; kingdom Metazoa; phylum Chordata; class Mammalia; order Artiodactyla; family Bovidae; genus Bubalus; species Bubalus kerabau. The sequence goes on along the minus strand of NC_073643.1, from coordinate 36,452,083 downwards.
GGCTGCTACTGCCCTGCTCATTGCATTGGTCTCTATGTCCTCTAAATACCAAAATCATGGACCAAATACATCAGTGAGGGAGCCACCCAAGTTCATTTGGACTATGTTTCTGTAAGGATGCCTGTATAGAGAAATGAAAATGTGCTCAATTTCAGGCCAGATCAGTCTGAGTTACTCAATACTGATGAGCAACTCCACCATCAAGAAGATCTCCTGGGACTTCCCTGGTGGTCCAGTGGCTGAGACTCTGCATTCCCAATGTAGAGGGCCTGAGTTTGATCCCAGGGCCAGCACAGATCTAGTGCAGCCAAATATTTATATATATATATATATATATATATATATATATATATATATATATTTTTTTTTTTTTTTTTTTTTTTTTTTTTTTTTTTAAGGATCTCCCTCTTGAAATTGATCCACTGACTCTTAGGATCCATTCCAGGATTTTGGAAACACATGATGTTATCCACATGCATAGCTCTGATTGTGTGAAGCCTGCTATGGGCAGGCAATAGAGAATATTCCATTTGATTCACACAATGCTAGAAGGCAAAGGACACTATCAGCTTTTAATGATAAGGTCATTGAGCCTCAGTGACATTTTGTGACTTTCTTAGTTACACAAAGGGCTGAGCCAGGAGTCAAAGTCTGATTTGTCTACTACCAAAGCTATTGCTTGCTTCCTGTTTGTCAGACTGTTTGTTTCTTTAACTACACTTTTCACACAATAATCCCCCAGGGGCTGGCACAGCTGGGGATGGTGAGAGCCCTTCAAAACATCCATTCACTGCACTCCTGTTCCAAGTGGTGCATATAACCATTTATATAACCATTTATCTCCAGCTGTAGAGTACGTCTATACCAAAAGAATGCCTGGAAACACAAAGAAGTGATCTGGTTCTCTCCCTAAAGGAACTTTTAACTAGCTTGACTTTTCCCTTAACCGATGCTCTGAGTCAATGCACACCTCCATGGAGTAAGACAAACATGGACACATAGTTTCAAGTTGTTACAATAATTGTATCAAATCATAACAGAGTATTTTTGCAGTTGATTGGGAAGACAAGAAATTGGATGGATGGCACTTACTTAGTTAAGGGTTTAAAGCTTTCCTCAGATCACAAAGCGAAGTCGTTTATTTTTTTTTTTTTAATTTTATTTTATTTTTAAACTTTACATAACTGTATTAGTTTTGCCAAATATCAAAATGAATCCGCCACAGGTTGAGAAGGGTTATTATTTTAGTGGTAGGAGGAAAGAATGGGTTAACTAAATTATGATATATCCATAAAAGAATACTTTTATGCTGAATGTTTTCAGTCTACTACAGCTAGGGCATAAAAATGAGCACAGCACATATACTGCCTGCCTTCACAGAACTGATTGTATACTTGATGAAGCAGAATGATCTAGATCTATACATTCTATCAGTGATTCAAAAAATGTTGTAAAAATGCAATATGTGATTTGCAGAGAGTACATAAAAAAAATAAAATGCTAAAAAAAGTATGTGTGTATATAAGTGATGTTGCCAGAGGGTTCTACACAGTGTTATTCATAGCAGTTATCTTTGCAGACTAGGAATGAGTTTGGGTTGGGATGGAGGAATGGATGGGAATGGTGGACTTAATAATACATTTTTGTGGCAGGGAGACAACTGCCTACCCTTAAATCCCTTATTCAGTCAAAAAACAAACAAACAAAAAAAAAAACCCAGAATCTTTCCTAGACTCCTAGTGGCTCAGTGTAGGCATGTGACTAAGTTTTGGGCAAGCTGTAGACTAGAAGTAGTTGTGTAGGACACCTAGGAAGCCTCGTTAAAAGGGAAGTGACTAGCCCTTTTGTCCATATTCCTCCTTGCTGCCTGGAATGTGGATTCACGGTATGGCTCCAACAGCCATCTTGGACCATGAGGACATCTTGAGCGTAGAAGCCACAAGCAGGAGGATACTAGGATGGAAGAGCATGAGTCTGCTCCATTCAAACCCACTGCTCCTCTGCTGTCTACTACGGGAGCCATGAGCCGCATGTGAATGTCTCAGTAGATTAATCAAAATTACATAAAATTTTTAAAAATTCAGTTCCTCAGCCCAAGCAGCTACACTTCAAACACTCAATAATGACCCAGTGCTGGCCAGTGGCTATCAAACTGGACAACATGGATTTTCATCACAGCAGAGTTTTGTTGGCTAGTGCTGCTCTACTGCTTGTTTCCAGACTCTAGAGAATAAATCCCCCCAAATTTATGTCTTTTTTACCTGTATTTGAACACACTCTATTCATGTTTTTTACAAGAACATGTATCAATTTTATGATATAAAATGAATAGAATTTTAAATATACAATTGGACATCAACATGGATTAAAACAAAGATAACTATAAATAATCTGGTTTGATTATTTAAAAATAGAAAAACATTGTATCAAAAATAGATTTTAAAAAACACTAGGTACATGAGAGGTCTGGAAAACTATAAACTTTTAGATTTGTTTCTTTGTTCTGAAGTAAAAGGCTGGGCACCCAAAGTTTATACAACCTTCACTTTGAGTTGACAAAGACCACACACCAGGTAGGCACATACATTTCTATACAGTTGTTGTCTACACACTGAGCCACGGAGCATATTAAGAATTTTCTGAGAGATACAGTTAACATTCATGGGAGACACTTTTATAAGGATAAGATATGGTCTGGTGCTCTTTAGCTATTCATCAAACTCTCTGCTGTTTGCATTTTGAAAATATACACTGCCATTACATTTTAAATACATTGCGTTATATTGTGCTCTCTTTGAACCTGCAGCAAAATTATGATTCCATTGTGTATTTTTAAAGATTAAATATTTCTCATAGTTTTGCACTATAGCAAGCAAACTGAAGGCTTTTAGCATTCCAGGTCATGTAGATGATTTCTTTTTTTTTTTTTTTTTTTCCATGTAGATGAGTTCAACAAGGTTGTTTATTCTTCATTCAACGTGTGCGGGATTCAGGAGAATCATTTGCATTCTTACAAGAAGGTGCCACCCAGGTAATCTTTGGCAAATGATTGTCAGTGCATATTCTGATCTGCCTGGAAAATATGGTATATAACACCCAGGCCAAGGGAACCAAGGGCAGAGAAAGCAAGATTCTGTGGGGGATGTTTATCACAAAGCATAATAACCTTAATCTTTCTATCAATGGGGTACTGAATGTACTAAGTCCTAAAGCCCCTCATCTGGTACTCTGCCAGCACAAACCAAGGACATGGATCTTCTTCCCTCTCCCCTTAGTGTGTGTGTGTTTATGTATGTGTATTTTATCCTGTAGGTCATAATGATATGACATATATGCTGTTTGTGCACATTTGAATTTTCTAATTCCACTGAAAGTCTCAGAGGCTTCTTCAGATGAGAACTGAAAGCCAGGCAAGTGTATTCTTGGTGGGCAATTGGTACTGTTACAGAATCCCTTTTTCACCTTACTAGGAAAGAAGTGGTTTCAAAGGTGAGCATTCTCTGATTGCCATCTCCTTTTTACCTTTGTCTGAGGGATGAAGGGATGAAAGCAAAGAGTGAAGCTGGCTGAGGGGCATGACTGGGAGAGAGGGTTCCAGATACCACTCCTCATACTGACAACATTTCTGAGTGTTGTGTATTTCCTTCTAGTTCCCTCAGCACAGGTGATTTTTAGCGCACACTTTAGGATGTTGGGCTACTGTTCATTCAACAGAAAACCAAGTGTGACATCCAAAGAATATTAATGAACCACTTAAATTTTTACTGAAGTCTCTTGAAATGTCACGAAAAGGGGATTGCATTCCAAACCCACAAAAACTTTGGAAAGTCCTCTTTCCCCTCTTTGTCCCACTGTCTCTGAAGTACTGCCAACTCTTGCAGCATCCCCCAGACCCCCACACTTTCCAAACTACCGTGAGTCTAGGTCTTCTCTGAGATCTGGCCCTCAGCTTTCATGAGGGTCTTAATCTTTTTCTAACATAAATATTTCTAGATTTTCTGGCTATCTTTCAATTCTCCTTTTGCTATTATTAGCAATAACACAACTGAAGGCCTCAGAGGGTGGGCAGGCAAATACAAAAGCTCCCTGGGAAGTGGTAGGAAGCAGAGAGCCTGAGGAACTTGCCTGCTGATTTGGATATTTTTGGATCTTGATTACAAAAACTCTGAAGACCCTTCTAACTCATTCCCTCTTCTTCCAACCTCCTTGCCCCCTTAACTTTAGCTGATCTTCAACTTCATTAGCTCTTTTACAACCCCACTTGTCACTTGTTCCCCTCTTTCTCTCTCAGATCCCTCTACTATGTGACCTTGAGCTTCTCATTCCCATGCTAAACGCTTGGTCCCCTCTCCTACACTGCTGGTGGGAATGTAAGTTGGTACAACCACTATAGAAAACAGTGTAGAGGTTCTTCAGAAAACTAAAAATAGAATTACCACATGATCTAGCAATCCCACTTCTGCGCATATACCTGGACAAAACTCTAATTCAAAGATACATACACTCCTAAGTTCATAGCAGCACTATTCACAATATCCAAGACATGGAAACAAGCTAACTGTCCACTGACAGATGAATGGAAAAAGATGTCTCTCACACACACAATGGAATACTACTCAGCCAGAAAAAGAATGGAATAATGCTATTTGCAGCTATGTGGATGCAACTAGAGATTATCATGCTAAATAAGTCAGAAAGAGAAAGACAAATACCATATAACTTTAATGTGGAATCAAAAATATGGCACAAAAGAACCTATCTACTAAACAGAAACAGATTCACAGACATAGACAGCAGATGTACAGGTGCCAAGGGGGAGTTGGTGGAGGTGGAAGGGACTGGGAGCTTGCGATTAGCAGATGTAAACAATTATATATAGGATGGATAAACAACAAGGTCTACTATACAGCACAGTGAAGGTCCATCTAGTCAAGGCTGTGGTTTTTCCTCTGGTCATGTATGGATGTGAGAGTTGGACTGTGAAGAAAGCTGAGCACTGAAGAATTGATGCTTTTGAGCTGTGGTGTTGGAGAAGACTCTTGAGAGTCCCTTGGACTGCAAGGAGATCCAACCAGTCCATTCTGAAGGAGATCAGTCCTGGGATTTCTTTGGAAGGAATGATGCTAAAGCTGAAAGTCCAGTACTTTGGCCACCTCATGCGAAGAGTTGACTCATTGGAAAAGACTCTGATGCTGGGAGGGATAGGGGGCAAGAGGAGAAGGGGACAACAGAGGATGAGGTGGCTGGATGGCATCACTGACTCGATGGACTTGAGTCTGAGTGAACTCCGGGAATTGGTGATGGACAGGGAGGCCTGGTGTGCTGCGATTCATGGGATCGCAAAGAGTCGGACATGACTGAGCGACGGAACTGAACTGAACTGAACTATATTCAATGTCCTGTGGTAAACCAGAATGGAAAAGAATATGTAAAAAAAAAAAAAGAATATCTCTATGTGTACAACTGGGTCTTGTTCTGATGCGCAGGGTCATGCTCAGTAAATATCTAATCTTTAAGTTTCCCCCTCAGTCAGTCTCTCCCATCAGGAAGCTTCCATAAGTCTCTTATCCTTATCCATCAGAGGGAAGACAGACTGAAAATCACAATCACAGAAAACTAACCAATCTGATCACATGGACCACAGCCTTTCCTAACTCATGCTGTGTAGGGCCACCCAAGACAGATGGGTCACGGTGGAGAGTTCTGACAAAACATGGTCCACAGGAGAAGGGAATGGCAAACCACTTCAGTATTCTTGCCTTGAGAATCCCATGAACAATATGAAAAGATAAAAAGATAGGACACTGAAAGATGAACTCCCCAGGTCGGTAGGTGCCCAAAATGCTACTGGAGATCAGTAGAGAACTAACTCCAGAAACAATGAAGAGACGGAGCCAAAGCAAAAACAACACTCAATTGTGGATGTGACTGGTGATGGAAGTAAAGTGTGCTGTAAAGAGCAATATTGCATAGGAACCTGGAATGTTAGGTCCATGAATCAAGGCAAATTGAAAGTGGTCAGACAGGAGATGACAAGAGTGAACATAGACATTTTAGGAATCAGTGAACTAAAATGGACTGGAATGGGTGAATTTAACTCAGATGACCATATATCTACTAGTGTGGGCAAGAATCCCTTAGAAGAAATGGAGTAGCCCTCATAGTCAACAAAAGAGTCCAAAATGCAGTACTTGGATGCAATCTCAAAAATGACAGAATGATCTCTGTTCATTTCCAAGGCAAACCATTTAATATCACAGTAATCCAAGTCTATGCTCCAACCAGTAATGCTGAAGAAGTGGAAGTTGAATGGTTCTATGAAGACCTACAAGATCTTCTAGAACTAACACCCAAAAAAGATGTCCTTTTCATTATAGGGGACTGGAATGCAAAAGTAGGAGGTCAAGAAACACCTGGAGTAACAGGCAAATTTGGCCTTGGAAGAATGAAGCAGGGCAAAGGCTAACAGAGTTTTGCCAAGAAAACACACTGGTCATAGCAAACACTCTCTTCCAACAACACAAGACAAGACTCTACACATGGACATCACCAGATGGTCAATACCGAAATCAGATTATATTGATATAATATGCCAAAATATTGATTATATTCTTTGCAGCAAAAGATGGAGAAGTTCTATATAGTCAGCAAAAACAAGACTGGGAGATGACTGTGGCTCAGATCATGAACTCCTTATTGCCAAATTCAGATTTAAATTGAAGAAAATAGGGAAAACACTAGACCATTCAGGTGTGACCTAAATCAAATCCCTAATGATTATCCAGTGGAAGTGACAAATAGATTCAAGGGATTAGATCTGATAGACAGAGTGCCGAAAAACTATGGACAGAAGTTGGTGACATTGTACAGGAGACAGGGATAAAGACCATCTCTAAGAAAAACAAATGCAAAAAGGCAAAATGGTTATCTGAGGAGACCTTACAAATAGTTATGAAAAGAAAAGAAGCGAAAGGCAAAGGAGAAAAGGAAAGATATACCCACTTGAATGCAGAGTTCCAAAGAACAGCAAGGAGAATTAAGAAAGACTTCCTCAGTGATCAATGCAAAGAAATAGAGGAGAACATTAGAATGGGAAAGACTAGAGATTTCTCTTTAAGAAAATTAGAGCTACCAAGGGAAGATTTCATGCAAAGATGGGCACAATAAAGGACAGAAATGGTATGGACCTAACAGAAGCAGAAGATATTAAGAAGAGGTGGCAAGAATACACAGAAAAACTGTACAAAAAAAGATCTTCATGACCCAGATAATCACTATGGTGTGATCACTCACCTAGAGCCAGACATTCTGGAAGGCGAAGTCAAGTGGGCCTTAGGAAGCATCACTATGAACAAAGCTAGTGGAGGTGATAGAATTCTAGTTGAGCTATTTCAAATCCTAAATGATAATGCTGTGAAAGTACTGCACTCAATATGCCAGCAAATTTGGAAAACTGAGCAGTGGCCACAGGACTGGAAAAGGTCCGTTTTCATTCCAATCCCAAAGAAAGGCAACGCCAAAGAATGCTCAAACTACCACATGATTGCACTCATCTCACACACTAGTAAAGTAATGCTCAAAATTCTCCAAGCCAGGCTTCAGCAATATGTAAACCATGAACTTCCATATCTTCAAGCTGGTTTTAGAAAAGGCAGAGGAACCAAAGATCAAATTGCCAATATCCACTGGCTCATCAGAAAAGCAAGAGAGTTCCAGAAAAACAACTACTTCTGCTTTATTGACTATGCCAAAGCCTTTGACTGTGTAGTTCACAACAAACTGTGGAAAATTCTGAAAGAGATGGGAATACCAGACCACCTGACCTGTCTCCTGAGGAATCTGTATGCAGGTCAGGAAGCAACAGTTAGAACTGGACATGGAACAATAGACTGGTTCCAAATTGGGAAAGGAGTACATCAAGGCTGTATTTTGTCATCCTGCTTATTTAACTTAAATGCAGAGTACATCATGAGAAATGTTGGACTGGATGTAGCACAAGCTGGAATCAAGTTTGCCATGAGAAATATCAATAACCTCAGATGTGCAGATGACACCATGCTTATGTCAGAAAGCGAAGAACTAAAAAGCCTCTTGATGCAAGTGAAAGAGAAGAGCGAAAAAGGTGGCTTAAAATTCAACATTCAGAAAACTAAGATCATGGTGTCTGGTCCCATCACTTCATGGCAAACACATCATGGCAAATAGATGGGGAAACAGTGGAAACATAAGAGTACTTTTGGGGGCTTCAAAATCACTGCAGATGGTGACTGCAGCCATGAAATTAAAAGATGCTTGCACCTTGGAAAAAAAGTCATGACCAACGTAGACAGCATATTAAAAAGCAGAGACATTACTTTGCCAACAAAGGTCCATCTATTCAAAGCTATGGTTTTTCCAGTAGTCATGTATGGATGTGAGAGTTGGACTATAAAGAAAGCTGAGTGCCGAAGAACTGATGCTTCTGAAGTGTGGTGTTGGAGAAAACTCTTGAGAGTCCCTTGGACAGCAAGGAGATCCAATCAGTCCATCCTAAAGGAAATAAGTCCTGAATATTCACTTGAAGGACTGAGGCATACTTTGGCCACCTGATTCGAAGAACTGACTCATTTGAAAAGACCCTGATGCTGGGAAAGATTGATGGCAGGAGGAGAATGGGATAACAAAGGATGAGATGGTTGGATGGTATCACTGACTCAATGTACACTAGTTGAGTAAACTCAGGAGCTGGTGATGGACAAGGAGGCCTGGCGTGCTGTTGTCCATGGGATAACAAAGAGTCAGACATGACTGAGCGACTGAACTGAACTGAACTGAACTGATGTGTGTAACTGAGTCACTATGTTATACAGCAGAGGCTGGCACAACGTTGTGTATCAACTATACTTCAATAAAAAACATGAAAACTAAACCATTGGTCAGAGAAGGTGATGGCACCCCACTCCAGTACTCTTGCCTGGAAAATCCCATGGACGCAGGAGCCTGGTAGGCTGCAGTCCATGGGGTCGCTAAGAGTCGGACATGACTGAGCGACTTCACTTTCACCTTTCACTTTCATGCATTGGAGAAGGAAATGGCAACCCACTCCGGTGTTCTTGCCTGGAGAATCCCAGGGACGGGGGAGCCTGGTGGGCTGCTGTCTATGGGGTCGCACAGAGTCGGACACGACTGAAGCAACTTAGCAGCAGCAACAGCAAACCACTGGTTCCCTCAGCTGAGACAAGGGACGTGTTCTGGAAGGTCTCTCACGGCATGTGTATTCTGAGGTTGAAGATTCAGGACATGCTGCTCAAGAAAAACACATCTGACTTGATTAAAAGTGGGCACGTGAGCACAGGTTACCCTTTTACCTTTAAACTATTTTTTTAATTGCACAAATGACACATGAGTATTCCTGTACAAAATCAAAACAGAATTAAGACTTAAATGGTTCCTACCTCCTATCCTAACCCTATCACCTCCATGCTTTAGGATAAAAGAAACACAAACAGACACACACATACACCCAACCCCACATTTTATTCACTTCACTTCTTTAGGGGTTTGATCTGTCCTTTTCCCGGTGGTTTCCTGCTTTTATACACATATAAATATCCAAAGAAACTGTATAGTATTGTTTTGTGAGGTTTTAAAAAATGAACACATGCTGTTTCTGCACACTCTACTGAATGTCAGAAGCTCATCAAAATGAGAGTTGAAAGCTGGGCAACTGTATTCTAGCAGCACTTTGGTGCTGCTATGAATTTAATAATAAAAGTATAAATGGAATACTGTGTTTAGTGCCTTTCACTTGTTTTTGTCCTTAATATCAGTTGCTACAGAAAAACCATAGATCATTCTTTGTAATAGCTGTATAGTATTCCCTGTAATAATAATAATTACTATTTATTGACTGTTGACAGTTTGCCAAGAACTGTTCTTACTTAATCCTCAAGAAACTTCATGAAATAAGCAGCCAATACTGTTCCCACTTCACAAACAAGAAATCTTGGAACCAACATAAAAATGCCATGCTTTATTTCATCTGCTGCTAGACATTTATGATGTTTCCAATTCCCTACTATAACAAACATGCTACGAAATCTCCTTGTCCAGGTGTAGGTAGGATGAATAGGAGCAGGCGAGAGTTGAGGGGGAAGGTATGTGCATTTTTAGCTTTAAGACATACTCCAAACTGTGATGGGGTATGGAATGGGGAGTGTGCTGGAAGGATGGCCAGAAAGGGGTGGCTGCAGGGACAACCGAGATTCCAACTTCATCCACTTTTCAGTTGTTCCTAAGAACAATCCTGGGTAGAAGAAGGAATTTGTCACTATTTCTCCTAAGTCCCCTAAGCCCCAGGGCATCGTCTCACTTCTCTTCTTTCTCCCCACCCTGAGGACCTTCCACCCACCCAGCTGGTGCATCTGGGCACCAGCTGTGCCAGCTTTGTTAGGCTTAGGAGAGATGTCAAGCCCTTCAGTATTTACTTTATCCCAAGAACATTAAGGAAGGTAGACAGGCCTCCATCCCTGTGCACCATTTATACAGATGTCAGGCTGGGGATGTGGGTTCATTTTTCATTCTTTAATCCGCAGGTATGAATTAAACCATAACTTGCCTCGCTGACACCATGGCATCAATATTTTCTCAGACTGGAACATGGTCTCCCTGTTCTTGCCCACCCTTTAAAAATAAACTTAACATATGGTGTTTGTCTTATGGCAAAGGAATGCAATGTGTTTTTCTTGACATGTGACTCAATTCAAACACTAAGGAAAACTTTGATATTTCAGAGGAGGTTTGCAGTTGGAGGGAATATGCTTGCTACCTTCCCCACTAAACAGGGTAATTCCTGGAACACAAGATGTCCCAAGTTTCTCAGATGAGTACCTTAAATCATCATACATGTCATGTAGATCCTAGAGTAGTGCTGTAGACTCCATGTGATGTCTTAAAATAGTCAGAAACTAACAGGTAAAATGCATCCAGTTTGAGAACAACCCTGATGATGTTTATAAAATTTTCTCAATGACCGTACAATGCCTGACCAATCATCAAACACACCCCAATGTCACAACACAAACACACAGTAAAAGCTTGAAGGCAGAGACAACATTAAAATACAAACAGAACAATGATTTTTACAAGTGACTGAACAATCATATTGGGCACAATGCTTAATTGCTACTAGAGCCTTTCTGGGTCTTTGAATCAGTTTCTCTGAGCTCCCTGCTCCTTTCTCCTCACTGAAAAGCATATGTGCTATATATGGTATATGCATGTGATGTTGATCTAAGGCTTACATAAAGAAAAAGCAAAATTATTTTGATAATTTAAAATGCTTTTTATCATCTTCAGAAAGGGTAACACCATAATGTAAGCCAGCACTTCATGGGCCCTGTCTTGAGCAGTATCACATTGAAAGAAACCAGAAGTTTAAATCAATCTAATGTTAACTCACATCTCTTGAGAAACCTTAAAGAAGATTTACTTCCTAAGTGAAAGCAGCATTTCCTCACAGATGCTAACTCTCTCACAACTTCAAGCTGGCTCATGATTTCCTTCTTCCTAACACGCACTCTCTACGTTCTCCCTAGACTCTTCTTTGATATTCCCAGATGGTAGCTCAGTCTTTTCTGCCCTCACTCTTTGCTCTTCCAAGTGAGTTTTTCTTTGTTTATTTGTTTGTTTCCCCTCTCTAGAAGTGGCTCTCAGAGCTCTCAAAGACACATCCTCACCGAGTCTTTCTTCCTCTTGATTAGCTTATGGTTTCTTCACTTTCGTACTAATGACACTTGGGCCCATACAGTTCCTCGTTGTGGGGCTGCCTTGTGGATTGAAGGATGTTTATCAGCATCCCTGGCCTCCACCCACTCGAGGCCAGTAGCACTGCCCCTTAGCTGTGAAACCAAAAATGTCTTCAGACACTGCTCAATATCTCCTGGGTGGTAAAAGCAATCCCAGTTAAGAAAGAGTGGATTACTCCAATCTATGTATTAAAAGCCCTGGGAGATTGGGGGGGAGTGGCTTTGCCCAGAGCAGTGGCTAATGCCAGAGCTTTTCATGGTGGGAGGGGAAGGGAAATAAACAAAAAATATATTTAATAATGTGTCTTTATTATAGTACATGATCCCACACTGTGGTCAGGAAATGAAAATGACTCAAATATGAGTTAAAATCGCGTGTTCTCAGTCATCAAGATAGTATGGTAGTAGCATAAAGACAGAAATATAGGTCAATGGAACAAAATAGAAAGCCCAGAGATAAATCCATGCACCTATGGTCACCTTATCTTTGGCAAAGGAGGCAAGAATATACAATGGAGAAAAGACAATCTCTATAACAAGTGGTGCTGGGAAAACTGGCGAACAACTTGTAAAAAAAGAAACTGGAACACTTTCTAACACTATACACAAAAATAAACTCAAAATGGATTAAAGATCTAAATGTAAGGCCAGAAACTATAAAACTCCTAGAGGAAGACATAGGCAAAACACTCTCTGACATACATCACAGCAGGATCCTCTATGATCCACCTCCCAGAATATTGGAAATAAAAGTAAAAATAAACAAATGGGACCTAATTAAAATTAAAAGCTTTTGCACAACAAAGGAAACTATAAGCAAGGTGAAAACATGGCCTTCAGAATGGGAGAAAATAATAGCAAATGAAGCAACTGACAAAGAATTAATCTCAAAAATATACAAGCAACTCCTTCAGCTCAATTCCAGAAAAACAAACGACCCAATTAAAAAATGGACCAAAGAACTAAACAGACATTTCTCCAAAGAAGACATACAGATGGCTAACAAACACATGAACAGATGCTCAACATCACTCATTATTCAGTTCAGTTCAGTTCAGTCGCTCAGTCGTGTCCGACTCTTTGCGACCTCATGAATTGCAGCACGCCAGGCCTCCCTGTCCATCACCAACTTCCGGAGTTCACTCAGACTCACGTCCATCGAGTCAGTGATGCCATCCAGCCACCTCATCCTCTGTCGTCCCCTTCTCCTCCTGCCCCCAATCCCTCCCAGAGTCTTTTCCAATGAGTCAACTCTTCGCATGAGGTGGCCAAAGTACTGGAGTTTCAGCTTTAGCATCATTCCTTCCAAAGAACACCCAGGACTGATCTCCTTCAGAATGGACTGGTTGGATCTCCTTGCAGTCCAAGGGACTCTCAAGAGTCTTCTCCATGGACTCTGTGGGAGAGGGAGAGGGTGGGAAGATTTGGGAGAATGGCATTGAAACATGTAAAATATCATGTATGAAACGAGTTGCCAGTCCAGGTTCGATGCACGATACTGGATGCTTGGGGCTGGTGCACTGGGACGACCCAGAGGGATGGTATGGGGAGGGAGGAGGGAGGGAGGAGGGTTCAGGATTGGGAACACATGTATACCTGTGACGGATTCATTTTGATATTTGGCAAAACTAATACAATTATGTAAAGTTTAAAAATAAAATAAAATTTAAAAATTAAAAAAAAAAAAAAGAGTCTTCTCCAACACCACGTTTCAAAAGCATCAATTCTTCAGTGCTCAGCCTTCTTCACAGTCCAACTCTCACATCCATACATGACCACAGGAAAACCATAGCCTTGACTAGACGGACCTTTGTTGGCAAAGTAATGTATCTGCTTTTGAATATGCTATCTAGGTTGGTCATAACTTTCCTTCCAAGGAGTAAGTGTCTTTTAATTTCATGGCTGCAGTCACCATCTGCAGTGATTTTGGAGCCCCCAAAAATAAAGTCTGACACTGTTTCCACTGTTTCCCCTTCTATTTCCCATGAAGTGATTGGACCAGATGCCATGATCTTCATTTTCTGAATGTTGAGCTTTAAGCCAACTTTTTCACTCTCCACTTTCACTTTCATCAAGAGGCTTTTTAGTTCCTCTTCACTTTCTGCCATAAGGGTGGTGTCATCTGCATATCTGAGGTTATTGATATTTCTCCCAGCAATCTTGATTCCAGCTTGTGCTTCTTCCAGCCCAGTGTTTCTCATGATGTACTCTGCATAGAAGTTAAATAAGTAGGGTGACAATATACAGCCTTGACGTACTCCTTTTCCTATTTGGAACCAGTCTGTTGTTCCATGTCCAGTTCTAACTGTTGCGTCCTGACCTGCACACAGGTTTCTCAAGAAATGCAAATCAAAACCACAATGAGGTACCCTTTCACACCAGTCAGAATGGCTGCGATCCAGAAGTCTACAAGCAATAAATGCTGGAGAGGGTGTGGAGAAAAGGGAACCCTCTTACACTGTTGGTGGGAAAGCAAACTACTATGGAGAACAGTGTGGAGATTCCTTGAAAAACTGGAAATAGAACTGCCATACGACCCAGCAATCCCACTGCTGGGCATACACACCGAGGAAACCAGAATTGAAAGAGACACTTGTACCCCAATGTTCATCGTAGCACTGTTTATAATAGCCAGGACATGGAAGCAACCTAGATGTCCATAAGAAATCTGTGGTGCATATACACAATGGAGTATTACTCAGCCATTAAAAAGAATACATTTGAATCAGTTCTAATGAGGTGGATGAAACTGGAGCCTATTATACAGAGTGAAGTAAGCCAGAAAGAAAAACACCAATACAGTATACTAATGCATATATATGGAATTTAGAAAGATGGTAACAATAACCCTGTGTACGAGACAGCAAAAGAGACACTGATGTATAGATCAGTCTTATGGACTCTGTGGGAGAGGGAGAGGGTGGGAACATTTGGGAGAATGGCATTGAAACATGTATAATATCATGTATGAAACGAGTCACCAGTCCAGGTTCGATGCACGATACTGGATGCTTGGGGCTGGTGCACTGGGACGACCCAGAGGGAGGGTATGGGGAGGGAGGAGGGAGGAGGGTTCAGGATGGGGAACACAGGTATACCTGTGGCGGATTCATTTCGATATTTGGCAAAACTTATACAATATTGTAAAGTTTAAAAATAAAATAAAAAAAAAGAAACTAAAAAAAAAGAATTAAAAAAAAATACATTTGAATCAGTTCTAATGAGGTGGATGAAACTGGAGCCTATTATACAGAGTGAAGTAAGCCAGAAAGAAAAACACCAATACAGTATACTAACGCATATATATGGAATTTAGAAAGATGGTAACGATAACCCTGTATGCAAGAGTGCAAAAGAGACACAGATGTATAGAACAGTCTTTTGGACTCTGTGGGAGAGGGCAAGGGTGGGATGGTTTGGGAGAATGGCATTGAAACATGTATATTATCATATGTGAAACGAATCGCCAGTCCAGGTTTGATGCATGAGACAGAGTGCTCAGGGCTGGTGCACTGGGATGACCCAGAGGGATGGGATGGGGAGGGAGGTGGGAGGAAGGTTCAGGATGGGGAACATGTGTACACCCGTGGCGGATTCATGTCAATGTATGGAAAAACCAATACAATATTGTAAAGTAATTAGCCTCCAAAAAATAAATAAAAAAAAAAACAAAAAAAAAAACAGCCCTGGAAGGATAAATTACCTGGTCAGTCATCCCCAGTGTGTTAAATTATCATCTATAACATTGTCTTTTCAAACTATGGCATGCAAGTCAAATCCAGTCAGCCATTTGTTTTTGTAAGGTCTGCAGGCTTAGAATGCTCTTTATACCTTTTTGTGATTTTTTTTAAACCAAAAGACTATATAGTGACATGTGAAAATTATATGAAATTCAAACGTCAATGTTCATAAATAAAGTTTTATTAGAGTAAAAAAAAAAAAATCACGTGTTCTGAGCTCCGTGTGAGAAAAGCATGTGAAGCTAACCTAGGGTTATCACCTGGTCCTATAAAACAACCAGGGACCTCGGGTTCAGGTCTGAGAGCTGCCACTTGTTATTGGGTTGAGCAGGTGTGGGCTGGGTCTTGGGCATGAGTACTTGAAAAGGCACATTAGGTGTTTCTGATGTGCACCTCTGGTTAGGAACCTCACTTCTAAGGACTCAATAAAGGGAGGCAGCTACAGTGCAAAGCATGTTAGAATGCAGAATCTCTATCAGGTGGATCACTAAATGACCTTGACAAAGGCACCCCACCCTCTGGGACTCATTCTTCTCATCATGTAAACAAGGGTGTTGGACCAAATCAGTGTTTCTTCAAGGGTGGTTAGAATCACCTTGGCTGTTGGTTAAAATGAAGGTACTAAACTTCAATGAACATTGAAACTGGAACTGCTCAAGGCGAGGACCTAGATATCTATATTTTTAAAATGCACCCTAAATTGTTCCTATGATAAGGCATTTAGAAATTATTTATATGTATCAGATTGTATAAGCTTTGTTGTCATTATACTTACCTATGATGTAAAGTGTTATTATGTCCACTTGACAGATGAAGGAACTAAGAGTCACAGTGATTAAGTGATTCTTTCAAGGCATAGTAACTGTGGGGAGCCAAGTACCAAGCCAAGCAGAACTCCAGCTGCTGCAATGTATACTCTGTCTCTCTTGAACATTGATGTTTCACAGCCTCTGGATCCTAACAATTTCTAAGGCTCCTGATACCTTGCAAATTTAAAGACTAATTAAAATTCTTTCCAATGACCTGTCTCTACTGTAAGCACTGATAGATTAATGAAAAGGCAATTTGTGGGGGGGGGGGGGAGGGGGATGAAGAGGATTCACTAACATAAACATGAGAAGAATGTGGATTCTAAATATGCAGTTTTTCTTATTAACCACCTTTCTCCAGGCCATCATGGCTAATTCATTGCCATATTTCATTATAGAAACTAACTGAAAGGTTATGAGCAAATACTTTTCAGTCAGAGGTTGCAGTTATTTTCAACTTCAATACTTATTAATGTTTCTGACTTAATGCTGATGGATGGTGAAATTCCAAGAAGTCACGTGGAGACTGGTTCACAGTTTTATATTCACTCCCATCCTCTCTCCCAGATAGACCATTTCAAACAGCTTTATTGGAGAGTCCAGCAGAGGCATTTGTTTTGATTTCCCTCATTAATGTTTTCTCCTTTTAGGATAAATCACAGAGAATGCATACCAGGCTGAACATTTGCAAGCAGAATCCACAAAATAAAGTCAAACTCAGGAATAATTTGGTTATATCTATTCACCATGTCTAGTGTTACTGACAATATTCAGACAATGTAATTCCTATTACACCTGCTTTCAGAAAAAAACCTAGTCAGTAACCCTAAATTAAATTAACATTTTTAGTGTATATAATTTGTAGTTCAGAATGAGCTATAATTATCATTTAGGGAAACCATATGGAAAACATTACCAGCCTTTACTAAGTCTTGGGTTTTAACAGTGATCCATGACTCAAAATGCTTTATCCAAACAGGTTGTAAATTCTAAGACAAGCAAGATGCATTTCAGTCATTTTTATATTAATTCCAAATGAAGAATTCATTGTCTTTTCAAATTATAATAAATTGGAGAGCAATTTCCCGCTAAGCAAATCAAGGAAATTGAAAAATTACTTCTCTGGGAGCTGTTTTCTATATCCTTTTTATTTTTTAAAGGCTCTTTAAAAGACCTACTTTTATTATTCTTGATGTGTATAGTAATAGGCATTTGCATTGCCACAACAATTTTCTTCCCCTTCTTTAAACTGGAACGTACACTCTGAATAATGTTTAATGTTCAATGTAATTTCATTCTGGGGGGAGTCTGGAGCCTGCAATGAGAGCTCACATTTAAGAACCTCAATTAATATGTAGAAAATGAGCTTCCAAAGCTACTGCCCTTCTCTCTCAATGATGCACTTTACTTCTTGGGGAACCACAGAAGTGGTAGTGTCACGGTGAGGCCAAGGATTCACCAAAGCTGTGCCTTGTGGGCACTCAGGTGTCCTTGAAATTCTTGGGATTGTTAAAAATGAATCTGAGATTCAGAATCTTGTACATAATAATCCCTTAAAAGAGAGAGGAAATGGTAACAAACAAAGGATACTACTGAAAACCAAAATGGGAAGAAGAAAGAAAATACAAGAAACAGTGTTGTTGCATAGAAGACAACCAAAAGCAAATAAAACAACTCTTAAAAATGAGGTTTGCTTTGCCTTTTGAAAATCTATTCCTGCCCCTGCTCTCCTCCACCCTCTGCACCTGCTCTATATAGAAACATGGGGAGATTCTCTGATGAGAAGAGAAGGGGGCATGTCTACCGACTGATAGTTTTTGCTCACCCGGCAGAACATTTTGATTTACTCAAGATAGATGTGATCTCTGTTTAGGTTATCTGGACCCATAACTCTCTGTGCAAGGCCTATTTTAGATGAACACTGACACTAGGGATTCTTTTGACTTTGTTTCATAGGGTTTTTGAAAATGAGTCAGGAGCTTTCCATCCTATAGGCTGCAGTTTCTGCTCAGAGACTGGTTGGTGAGAGTCAGGATCAACCAGAGCGCTGTTACTCTAAAGAAGAGTTTGTCCAGGAGCAGGGGGTTGAGGGGGTGGGGGGGTGGTGGGGGTGGGGTCTCATGTGGTAGGAGGAGCTTACCAAATTTTAAAGATCTCTTCTGAAGTTGTCGTGTGGTTTCTCTGAAGGCTGCCCTGTTGGCAGGATTTGGGCTTGGGTTAGTCACTGAATACTGAGATTTTTTTTAAACTTGTTGGTTCCCAACTCAGCACAAATCAAGAACAGACACAGGATATCAAACTACTGAATGACTATTGTCCTGTTTCTGTAGTATAAAATACTCTTATTTCATTTTGTTTTTATACCATGGAGTTGGATAAAGAAGAGAGAAAACTAAGAATAATTTTTATACAGTAAAGAAGTGATAGTCACCATGTGAAAAAATTTCCTCATTGTTTCATCATTCACATCAATTCTCCCAATACTTGTGCCAATACATACACAGACACAAACTTTTAGGTGTAATGGTCAAAGTCACCTCAATCCTCTCCATTTGTGCCAATACAAATACAGACACAAACTTTGTAGATGTAACGGTGAAAGTCACCAATATACCAAGGGCAATTAAGTCCAAAGCCAAGTCACAAACTTTCTTAAAGATCAGTTGAAGAGCAATATTGTCTCCCAAACTCAATTCCAGAAGGAAGCCAAAGAGGGTTGGCCTCAGCTAAGCACAAATATGGCCTCATGCTAGCAGACGCTCCCCGGTAGGATTCTATGCAGTTTGGAGAAAGATCATGAAAAAGTTCATTGTAGATCTTTTCCAAGCACAAAGAAGAAGATATCCTTTCCTAATCTTTTTCTTTTCCTTTCTTGCCTCCTTTCCTTCTTCTCTTTCTCTTTTTCTATTCTTCCACATATTAAGCACAGTTTACTTATAGTACAAATTTAGAATCACTGGAAAAATGTTTAACATTTTCCTCTTGATGATTCTCAGAATAGAGATTCATCCAAAGATTCCATCCTATTTCTTCTCTGTCTATATATAAAGTAGATCGGTGCCTGCTACATAGCAAGTATTAGAAATATGTTCATTATTTTAATGATTATTGTGAAAAATAAATGAGATGATGCATGCAAATCCTTTGGCTAAATGCCAGCCATATAAAATGTATTCACTAAAGGGTATTGGATACAGATACAGACAGTTACAAATTATATAATAAAAATATAAACATATTATTATTATTGTTTTTGCTTGGCAAGCTTCAACTTACCCCTAAAACCCCAACCTGAGTTCAACCTTCTCATCACTTCAAAATAGACCTGATTATTCTATCTTCTACAGCACTCAGGTGCTCACATATTAGGAACTTATTCTGTTGTATTACAGTGAGTTGCCACTGGTGTGTCCCCTTTGCTAGGTCATGCAGTCCTTGAAGACAAGGATTCAGCCTCAGACTTCTACAGCCCACGGGGCGGTGTCTGGCCACGTGGCAGGTGCTCACTGACATCTGTTAAACTCAACAACAGTACTGGCTAGAGACAAAGGGAATGTTCCCCTCTTCATGCCCAAATGAAGACGGGAATGTAGAGAATGTTTTTCTTTGCAAAAAGAAATCTCAGGGGCTTACATGAAAATAGGTTCAGTGCTTACAGAAACGAGTGCCAAAAGCAACGCATAAGCAACTCAGCCTGGTGCAGCCCCAGTGCTAGAAACTATCCCAGCCTCTTTCTTTGCCTCGGCAGCTGCAACACAGATGGGGATGAGTGTGTCTCAGTCACGCTGCCACTGGGCTGGGGAGAAGGGGCCAGATTCCAAAAGGAAAAGAATATTTTCTCCCACATGTTCATTTGAAAATACAACTTTCTTTAAAGATCACGGTGCCTGTATCAACATGATTCCATGTGAGTTTGGTGCTCATGGGGCGGAGGGAGAAGGAAGAGTCTCCCGAGTGCTGAAATGATCTCCACAGCCCCCTCATGGCAGCTGTGAGGCTGCCATGGAAGCCATCTTGCCTAAAGATGTCCTTTCATCTTCCCCAAGGTCTTACATTTTCTTCAACCCACAAAGTGACGTGATGGGGACAACTGTAGTCAGAGTGGCGGGAAGCATCTGAGCAGAGAGCTGTGAGCCAGAAATGTCCGTTTATGGGGCTGAGTCTGCAAAAAGTGCAATAGCTTGGCCCCACATGACTGCTACACAAGCAAAGTTCTGAGCAGCTGTGTGTGGTACCCCCTACGCCTACTGCCTCCCGGGCTGAGAGAATGGTCTTCATCTCTACTGCCTGGCTGCAAGAAAATTCTCCAAGTCAGCTGGCTGATGTTACCCACATCTTCCTGAGTCCCATCCCCAGTCCACAAAACAAAGGGCAGCTTTTCTTCTTTCTCTGAGTAATGAACTAGGTGATGCATTCACTCAACATCAACAGGGGTGCCCATCAGGCCAATAGGTTCAAATAATTATTGACAGGGCACAGGAAGAGGAATTTTGTCTACTCTCCTGCTGAACTGGTTAAGATGAGGGTCTCTGGTCCACTGGCAGCCTCTGAAGGTGATTAATACCAAGTATGGATTTTAGAAGAATTTAGTACCAGTGGAAACCATTTTTTTTTACAAACTGTTCAAAGAGCCAACAATGATCTGACAGGTCTCAGAGAAATAACTTGTTTACACTGAGTTTTTCCTTATAAAAATGGGTGGGTTGTTTACTAGATTTTAATGGTATTTGTCTAATATCACCATAGCCTTAATTGCCTCCAGGTATTGGGTGTCTACACACATGGTCCAGTCCAGAAAAAATTCTGTATGATAAACATGTTCTTGTGCCTCCCATTCCTTGAATAGTTCAGCAAAAAGCACCTAAGCTGGGCAGTCCATCTCCACACTTTTGGATGGCCATTTACTCTAGCACTGTGAAGGTGTTCCCAGCGCTGTGAAAAATGTCTATGTTTTCCTTGGGAAGCTGATAGTGAGGGCAGAGGAAATTCAAGATAGTTGGTAAGAAGAATGTGTTGTCTTGACCTCCAAACACAAACTCTGCTAATATCACAAGGGGAAAGAGGAAGATAGAAAATGGTCCACGGATAGAGGAGTTTGGGAACCTAGTCTAACCTCTCGGTTGGCCTCCAACTATAATAGGTTTGTGACCACTGCAGATTATTGTGTCCCTGAGAAGTTCTGATTTGTGTCGTTTGGAGTCTTTATATTGAAGCATCTTTTAGGACAAATATATCCATGGGCAGTAAGAATCATCTTTTATAGAAACTGCATTGATAAAATAGGATGTTACCATGCGTTTGTTTTGTTTCTGTGTCTTATCAAAAAAGCCTTTTTCAGATGCTCAGCATCAACAATCATCAGGAAAAAGCAAATCAAAACCACTGTGAGCTATCATCTCACACTTGTCAGAATGGTTATCATCAGAAAGAAAACAAACAACAAATGTTGGTGAGGATGCAGAGAAAAGGGAACCCTGGTACACTGTTGACTGTTGGTAGGAATGTAAACTGGTGTAGACACTGTAGAAAACAGTATGGAGATTTCACAAAAAGCTAACAATAGAGTTACCATATGATCCAGCAATTCCACTCCTGGCTATATATCCAGAAAAGCCCCCAAAACACTAATTTGAAAAGATACGTGCAACCCAATGTTCACAACAGAATTAGATAGGGAAGTAACATAAATGCCCATTAACAGACAGATGGACAAAGAAGAGGTGGTGTACATATATAAAATGGAATATGACTGAGCCATAAAAAAGAATGGAATTTTTGTCAGTTGCATCAACATGGATGGACTTGAAGGGTATTACGTTAAAGTGAAAAAAAGTCAGAAAGAGAAAGACACACACTGTATGGTATCACTTAGATGTGGAATCTAAAAAATGCAATCAACTAGTGAATATAACAAAAAGGAATCAGATTCACAGGTAAAGAGAACAAACTAGTAGCGGTTACCAGTGGGGAGCAAGTGGGGAGGCAAGAAAGGGGTAGAAGGTATAAACTACTGAGTGTTAAGATAGGCCCAAGGGTGTATTGTACAACATGGGGAATAGAGCTAATAGTTGTTACTAACTGTAAATGGAGAGTAATCTTTGAAAATTGTACATATTAAAACTCTTTGTCTTTACCAAGGATATAGAGGTGGGTAGGAAGGAGTAAAACAGCTGGAAAGAGAGAGAGGAGAGAGGGACAATAAAAAGGAGAGGGAAACTGGAGGTGGTGAGAAGGAACAAGAATGCCACATTGATCCAAATGTATGACACGGTAATCTTGCCAGAGCTAAATACTGTAGCCACAAGGATGGTCCTTTTCCAAAAACACAGCCAAGAACCTGGGGGAATTAGATATAATTTGCCCAGAGGACACATGGTCTAGTTTCTGTCCCTGTAAGAATAGCTCATAATGTGGCTTCTCCTTTTCTCACTAAAAATTTTAACCTTCAAAGACTACTTCATTTGAATTATATATTTATGCCAATGTGTGTCCTTAAGCTCAGTGAAATTCTGGATCAGTCATCAATTACAGAACCTAGTTTGCTAATGGAGAAAATATAGGGTGGGAAAGTTGAGAGAATGTCTCTTTTAGGGGATTCCAGAAAAATAGTGTCCTGAGCATATTGTAAACCATCCCTAGCACTGTCTCTCTGGCCTTTGCTTTTCCTTCAGCAGAGATGTTAAATTAGAGTGACCTCTATGTCAGATATAACCCATCTGAATTTAACTAATTCAAATTACTATGTTGCAGAGATAATCCATAAAGAGCAAAAAAATATTTCCAAGCTTCAGCCACTGGTCTATTTAGTTAAAACAATATTAGATAAAATAAAATTCTTGCACAAGAAAAGGATTCCCACAAGAACCTCTGAGGTAATTTCAATAGGATTTCTGGGCCCTGGCAAGTTTAAATGGTCCGTGTATATCAAGAGAGACATTTCAAAGAAGAATTTTGTTTTAGTCACAGCAATGACTCACTGTGAGAACAAGCAGGGACAATGGTAACCCAAGAACCTAGCAGTTATCACAGCAAGGAAGGGACATTTTGACACACAAAATCCTTTCATGATAATCTCAACAATGTAATCTGTATATGTGTGTGGTACTCCACCTCGGAGACAGTGTGCCAAGTTTAGGGGCTGCCCAGAGGATGTGCTGGCTCCAGAACTCTGTAGGTCACACACTTTTATTTTTTCACCAACTTTCTGCCTCTAAAGATGAACAAGGAAATTTCTCATCTAGATGACATTTTGTAACACCTTCCTTAAACTTCAGAAATAGCAACAAATATTGGAAAAGAAAGCTGTATTGTTGGAAAATACTGCAATATTGTACAGACCCTTCCAGCAGCCCTATCAGTGGTTGAAATTTCTTTTCTATTCTCAGTTCAGTTCAGTTCAGTCGCTCAGTCATGTCCGACTCTTTGCGACCCCATGAATCGCAGCATGCCAGGCCTCCCTGTCCATCACCAACTCCCAGAGTTTACCCAAACTCATGTCCATTGAGTCGGTGATGCCATCTAACCATCTCATCCTCTGTCATCCCCTTCTCCTCCTGCCTTCAATCTTTCCCAACATTAGGGTCTTTTCAAATGAGTCAGCTCTTTGCATCAGGTGGCCAAAATATTGGAGTTTCAGCTTCAACATCAGTCCTTCCAAAGAACACCCAGGACTGATCTCCTTTAGAATGGACTGGTTGGATCTCCTTGCAGTCCAAGGGACTCTCAAGAGTCTTCTCCAACACCACAGTTCAAAAGCATCAATTCTTTGGTGCTCAGCTTTCTTTATAGTCCAACTCTCACATCCATACATGACTACTGGAAAAACCATAGCCTTGACTAGATGGACTTCTGTTGACAAAGTAATGTCTCTGCTTTTTAACATGCTGTCTAGGTTGGTCATAACTTTCCTTCCAAGGAGCAAGCGTCTTTTAATTTCATGGCTGCAGTCACCATCTACAGTGATCGTCGCCCTGTTAATTATTTTCCAAGCAAACTTTATATATACGGGAGACCTGTGAAAAAAGTAATTGCTTGGCTCAAATTTTTAGCAAAGTGAAAACACAAAATTAGCCGGTATCAACATAAAAAAGTATTACTAGCACCCTAGAAATTTCCCTTTGAGCCACTCCCTGCTACCTGCCACTCTTCTAACATTGTGGATTGCTTTGTATAGGATGCTCAACTCAGGGTGACCTTCCCCCCAGGGTATTTGGCAATGTCTGGACACACTACTGGTTATCAAAACTGGGGAATGGGTGCCACTGGCATTAGTAAGCACAGAGATGTTGCTACACATCCTACAATGCATAGCACAGCCCTCAACAACAAAGAAACACCTGACTTCAAATGTCAAATGTCAGTATCGTCAAGGTTGAGAAACCCTGGTTTACAAATAGAGTCATGCCATATGCTTTCTTTTGTATCTGGTTTCTTTTGTTCACCATGATTTCTGTGAAACTCACCCCAGTGGTCGTGTGGATCATGAGTGCATTTATTCTCATGCTTCCAGGTAGTCCCTCACTCACTCTTTATATGGTCCCCCCAACCCCACATTTTCACTTGAAGATATTCTTCAAAATATGCCAGTCTTTTTAAAAATTTCAAATCTTCATTTTATGCTTTGCTTTTAGGCACCTTAAAAAAAATGAAGTGCTAGTATATTTTGTTATAATATTAATACACTGCTTGACTGCTTGTTTGGCTGAGTGACTGATTCACTTGTTCTTTTGTTTTTTCCATTTAATCAAATGGAGATGACTAAAGAAGTTACATCTTTAGGCCAACAGCAGTACTCTCAGGTGCTAGGATCGGGGAAATCATGCTTGGGAGAAGAGCAGGGCGGTTTTGGTGGTTGGTAAGCACGTAAAAAGGATGCCACCCTTGGTTACCTTCTCAAGATAACATGAGTTTATTTTCATGTGGTTTCCTCTTATATCTTCATTATTATCTTACACATCACCTTAAAACTATTGAAAAGACAACACTTTTGGAGTATATACTGAGGGAAAAGCATCACTTCCCAGAAGATACTTTCTACTCCCTGGCCACATGCTTCTGACTCTACACAATGGATTTTACCTGATAGGCAAAATAATGAAGTTCATTGGGTCCTTCAGTCTCTACATGACCAGAGGGGATGACAAATTAACCGTCCCTGTGTAAGTTTTATGTGAGTTCTTAAAGCAAATTGCATTGCTGTGATGTTCTAGACCTGGGTTTCTTGACCTCAGCACTACTGGCACTTTGGGCCATTGAATCATCCACTGTGGGGAGCTGCTCTGCGCAATGTGGGATAGTAACATTATTCCTGGCCTCTACCCACTAAATGCCAGTAAGATCGCCTCCTGTACCTACTTGTGACAACCAGAAATGTCTCCAGACACTGCCCAATAACCCCTGGGTAGGTGGGGCAAAATCAAGCCCCATTGAGAACTACTGCCCTAGTGGATGGGACACATTTCTTTGCCAAATAAAAATTCCATTATTCTACTAGTAAATAGTCCAGCTTAATAAAATTTTCGGGCTTCAAATGCCAGCAGAGGGAGTATCTTTAGTATTCATTCTCTTTAAGACACAAAGCAGATTTAGGAACTGGAATAAACACACTAATCAATGAAATTATCATCTGGAGATCAGAGTTGGAACAGCTACGGCCTGGCTCCATGGTTGTTTTCTTCCATGGGCCTTTGGAATGTTTAAAGGTCAGCTTTGGAAGATAAACCTTTCAATTCTTAGCCTCTGTTTTGGCTTGGACTCAGGTTGAGTCTGGGATGGCAGGAAGCCTGATATCTGGGGACACTTCCCTTTCACTTAACATTTTGGCAGATAGCATTCCTATTATGTTTGAATATTGCATCCTAGGGACATGGTTTTCAATGCAGGCTACTGACCTTCATAACACTGGGGGAAATCATCTCTTGGTAGATAGGGAAGAAAAGAGCTAAAGTTTATTGAATAGTTACTATCTTCCTGACACTGTGCTCATCACTTCATATGCTTAACCGATTTAATCCTCACAGCAATCTAAAGTAGTAAATATTATTATATGTGCATTATTCCTAACAAGGGAACTGAGGTTAAACAATTTGTTTAAGGACAAAGAGCTAGCATATGGTAGAGCTAGAGGCTGAGCCTAGCTCTAATCCACCTAAGTGTGGTGGATTCAAGGAGACTGCATAAAACAGAAACACTCACAGACTTAGAGAACAAAGTTACTTGGGAGTGAGGTGGGGAGGGGAAAAAAGCCAAAAGCTCACCTGACACCTCCCCACACCACACACAGCCAAACAGGTGGTTCATAACAGAGTGGGGCAAGAATCCTCCTGCACTAATTCTTGCTCCTGCAGAACTTGTAACTTGGCACCACAGACACTTCACCTTGTGGATTAGGAGTATCCAACACTGGTTGTGTTCTGAAATGGACCCCATGCAGGAGACTCCTTCGCCCACTACTGCAATCTGTCCACCAGTCACACACAGCTACAACTGAAACAGCCCTTCTCCTTCCATGCAGAACCTGATCCCTGATGGTTATCTGTGCAATGTCTACAAGGTTATATTGTATTTTGCAACAGGTTGGCCAGTCATGGCCTTAGTCCCCCTAGCTGCTTTAGGAAAAAAAATGAATATACAGATAAATTTTGTGTTTTATACATGTATACACACATATATAATTTTTTTCAGTTGATTTGCCTATAAAGTACAGGAAATAGAGAAATCACAGTCTTTCAGTGTAAAGGCTTCTAAAGAACTTATTTCCTAATGGTACCACACCTTCTTAGGAATGCACTGTCCTTTGGTATCCAGGGGCTAGCCCCTCAACAAAGAATTGTCCAGCCTCAAATGTCAACAGTACTGTGGTTGAGAAACCCTGATGTAGATCAACTATTTTGAAATACATATATTCCACATATATATATACTTTTCATAAGTATATAGATAGATAAGTTCTATTATGTAAAATAGAACTTAAATTCATTTCCAATAAAGATCTCTGAATACACATGGGATAGAAGCAGAGCTTCTATCATGTAAAAACTGTTAAATGAACATGATTAGGAAGTTGAAAAGATTTCTTAAAAAGAAAGATACTAAAATTATTAATTCAGATAACATGAGGGAAGATATGTACAGCTGCACACAATAATGACAAACTGCTATAGTAATAGCCATGCCGTATGTGAACAATGTTTTCATGTTATTGTGCTGAATTTCCCAATAATCTGATCACAAGGAAAATGAGAACCACATATTTAGATAACCAAAGACCTGCTGGTTCCATAACATTGGAACACCACCATTGCATATTCTGGGAAGCTGAAATTATGAAGTCCAATTTCTGTAAAATCAAGGAATCTTTGTAGGTAAAATTGATAACTCAGTAAGACAGTGGCATGGCTGATCCTACTGTTTTCTTTTTCAAGTAAAGAGAGAAAGTGGAACTGAGGTTATCATCCTGGTCCTTGCAACTATGACCCTGTGGGCCATCTGGTTACCAAGGATGGGGTTGTTAACCAGGGCTTGGTGCAACAGCTTTCTCAGGCCAGGACCCATAAGAAGTGGCTGGTCCAACTGAATTTTTCTTCTTTTTCACTGTAACATGTCAAGTTTTTTTCTTAATTACAAATTTTGAGATGCTCATGAACTCCCATGGAAACAATGAGCAGGAAATTAAATAATAAGGGATCAGCAGCTGGGAATAAATTTTAACTTATTTACATTCAGAAACATGCATGACTGTAGATAAGTTATTTCCTCTCTTTGGCCCTTAATCTCATACATAAAATGAGAGAGGTGGATTAGATGCCTTACGCGTGCATGCTAAGTCCTATGAATCACATGCGGACTGAATAAATTGTATTTATTGTGATTTAGAAGTGATCAGGATGATCCCTCCTCCTCCTCACACTCTTCCTCTGCTTGATTTTAAAGAATTTTTTTTTAAACCAAGTAACTTTTATTTTTATGTTTTTATTGAAGTATAGTTGATGTACCAATGCTGTGTTAGTTTTAGGTGTAGAGCAAATTCAATCGATTCAGTTATACATATACATGTTTACAGTAGATACATGGATATCTACTTTTTTTCAGATGTTTTTCCATTAGAGGTTACTGCAAGATACTGAGTACAGTTCCCTGTGCTATATAGTACGTCTTTGTTATTTATCTGTTATATACATAGTAGTGTGTACCTGTTAATCCCACATTCCTAATTTATCTCTCTTCCCTCCTTCCCCTTTGGTAACCACATTTGTTTTCTATATCTGTGAGTCTATTTCTATTTTGTAAATAGACTAGAGAGTTCCAGAAAAACATCTATTCTGCTTTATTGACTATGCCAAAGCCTTTGACTGTATATGTGAACAATGTATATGTGTATGGATAACAATAAACTGTGGAAAATTCTGAAAGAGATGGGAATACCAGACCACCTGACCTGCCTCTTGAGAAACCTATATGCAGGTCAGGAAGCAACAGTTAGAACTGGACATGGAACAACAGACTGGTTCCAAATAGGAAAAGGAGTACGTCAAGGCTGTATACTGTCACCCTGCTTATTTAACTTCTATGCAGAGTACATCATGAGAAACGCTGGGATGGAAGAAGCACAAGCTGGAACCAAGATTGCCGGGAGAAATATCAATAACCTCAGATATGCAGATGATACCACCCTTATGGCAGAAAGTGAAGAGGAACTAAAAAGCATCTTGATGAAAGTGAAAGAGGAGAGTGAAAAAGTTGGCTTAAAGCTCAACATTCAGAAAACCGAGATCATGGCATCTGGTCCCATCACTTCATGGGAAATAGATGGGGAAACAGTGGAAACAGTGTCAGACTTTATTTTTTGGGGCTCCAAAATCACTGCAGATGGTGACTGCAGCCATGGAATTAAAAGACACTTGCTCTTTGGAAGGAAAGTTTTGACCAACCTAGATGGCATATTCAAAAGCAGAGACATTACTTTGCCAACAAAGGTCCATCTAGTCAAGGCTATGGTTTTTCTAGTGGTCATGTATGTGAGAGTTGGACTGTGAAGAAAGCTGAGTGCTGAAGAATTGATGCTTTTGAACTGTGGTGTTGGAGAAGACTCTTGAGAGTCCCTTGGACTGCAAGGAGATCCAACCAGTCCATTCTGAAGGAGATCAGTCCTGGGTGTTCTTTGGCAGGAATGATGCTAAAGCTGAAACTCCAGTACTTTGGCCACCTCATGCGAAGTGTTGACTCATTGGAAAAGACTCTGATGCTGGGAGGGATTGGGGGCAGGAGGAGAAGGGGATGACAGAGGATGAGATGGCTTGATGGCATCACTGACTCGATGGACGTGAGTCTGAGTGAACTCCGGGAGTTGGTGATGGATAGGGAGGCCTGGCGTGCTTCGATTCATGGGGTTGCAAAGAGTCGGACACGACTGAGCGACTGAACTGAAATAGACTCTATTTTGTAAATTTATTTATACAAATAAATTCATTTGTATCATTTTTTAGGTTCCATATATAAGTGATACCATATTTGTCTTTGTCTGACTTACTCCACTTAGTATGATAGTCTTGGGACAAGGTTTTTAATAAAATGAACAATTTCTTTGGAAAAAGCAGGCTGACAACACTAGGCCAGAGGAGCTCTTATCTTTGGGTCAAGTGCTAAAATAAAAATCAACAAAAACATATAAAGAAAAAAAGCTGAGAGTTCATAAAACAAGGCCAGAGGTTGCGCCCCTATCTTATTTTACTCTGCTTACAGTCAAGGTTGCTCTTTTCCACAAGTGAGGCTTAAGCAAATTGCACTGAGGGTGCTGTTCAATCCCTTTACCATGACTTGAGAATCACTTGAAGACCCTCTAAGTGGAGCCATGTTCATCACCTATCAGGGGAAGAGGCTGTGGGTCAGCATAGAGGCACATTTAAGTTCTACCTGGAAGAGTTCTCTTCTCTTAGGTGTTTGTGTTTTTGCTTATAGCTGGGTTGATGTTGCTTTATGAAGGTGTGTGTGTTTGGCATGGGCCTCAAATTCAAATCAGCAACTTCTGTTCATGGAATTCCAATCTGCATGTTTTTTTCATGGGGATATTTTCTCCAACTCAACTGAAGTTCTAAGGAGATTTCAAAAAATGACCACCAAGTTCAAGAGGAAAGATGCTGTCACTGCGTCTGCTGGAGGTGGCAGGGGTTCCTCCTTGCATGTAAAGAAGTGTCCTGGCCAGTAACGGCCTCCCCTAGTCCCACCAGTGTGAGTACAGGAGGTGGGACATCCTTTGGGACATTCTTCGTGTTCAGGGCCCTGGGTTTGTTGCCCCACAGCTGAATTCCAGAGCCTTGGTTCTCATATCCTCACTGAGGTCTGGAGAGTTTCCTGGAGGAGTTCTCCCTGCAGAACAAAGCTTATTGTTTGTCCAGATGGTGTTTCTATCAGTCTCCAGACCAAATCAGTGAGGAAGCAACTCTCACTTCAAGAATTAATGAGGAAAAAGTTTGCCTTTCCTGGGAAAGGAATATAATAGGCAATTTATCATCCAACAATAAGGCCCAGGTAAATAAATGCCAGTCATGAGGCTTTGACTCTTAAAGAACCAGGTCACGTGAACTCCATGCTGCAAGTAACCCCCAAACCAGCTCTTTAGGCTCCTTTCCCAAAATCTGGTACATCAGCTTCCTGGAGCTGGCTGGAAGGAGCTGAGACTATTGGAATTTGGCCTGGGTTTGTAAATCTTTAGCTAATCAGGGCCTATTTTCATATTTCTTTAAAAATTTGGAAAGATAATGAGTATTATTTTAAATTACCATGGCAATGTTTTTGACTTCTCACTTTCCCTGTAGAAGACCTTGGTTTTCCTCACCATCCGTGGCACCTCTGTAGGTGAGCTGCGGAAGGTGGCCATGCCTTTAAAATAAGGTCTTATTGTTTGAGTCTCTCATCCTTGTCTTTCAACATGCTGATGTGCTCTGGCTATACTTTTGGAAACTGGCAGCCTTAGGGAGGAATTTGTGACCTGTATTATGATTTTTGCTGTGTTTGCCAGTCCTCCCCTGACTCCAGTCGAGTCAGTCCTGTTGGGTCTTGATGCTTATTCTTTTTTTGTTTACTCCACAGGGGATTTCATCACAGGGCCTCAGGGCATGGACTGCATATGATTTCTGTATATATGATGAGACTCAGCCTCAAAGTGGATTCCAAGTATTGGGCAATCTCTCTTCAACCGCCTTCCCAAATGGTATTTTTACTCTACTTTTTACCTGCATTCAATGGTAGGTTTCACCTTCTTGCATATAAAAGAAGTTTATGGTGAATTTTTTAGCCCTGAATTAAGAATGATGGTGTGGAGGGCTGGAAAGTGACTTTCTGGGGAGGTTTTTTTTTTTTTTTTTTTCTTTTTTTCTTTTTTCAGGTCATTCTTTGAGTTGCTTTCATCATGAAGAATCTAATGTTGTGACCAACTTGAGAAGTAACTGCTGTAATTTAATGGTTGGGCTCAAGCACTATATAGATTCGGTAGAATAAGGACTGTAGGCTGACTCTTGGGTTAGATCCATTTAAACTGGTTATCATAAGAACTGGTATCTTTTTCTACTGTGACCTTCTCTTTCATGACAAACTACAACCAATCCACAGATCATAGCACCTGAAGATGGGGGATTTTCCTTTTACTCATAGGAACAGAACAGAGAGACCTTTTTATCATTCATCAACATCAAGTGTACTTTGGGAAGTCCCAGTTGGTATTTCTGGGCTCACAAAAACCAAGACTGGGCTAACTCCAAACCCCAAAGGATCTCGCAACAAGAATGCTTCAGCCCATTTGAAATACTTTCCAGGAATCTGAAGCGTGCCCTCAGTTCAGTTCAGTTTCATTTCCTGAGTATGATGAAGGCATTAAGATTGATATTGTGGACTTAGCTGTCTTATTTTTCCTCTTCTATTCCTACTATTCCTTTTAGAGAGATTTAAGTCTTCTTATATGGCTTTGGAAACAATCATGAGCTCAGGTTACTTCTTCCTTTTAGCTCCAAAATGTAATACATAAAAGTGAATTCACAGGGTGAAAATTCCTAAAACATGTCAACAGTCGCTGTCCTGTTATTCTGCTGCTCCAAATTCTGCAGTACTTCCCTGCTTCACTCAGGGTAAAAGCTACAGTCCTTACAGGGGTGTCAAGGCTCAAGGCTTCTGACCATGTTGTGCCTTCTGACCTCAATTTCTTTTCTGGTTCACTCCTTGCTCTCTCTTGAACATCCTAGGCAGGTGCCTGCCTTACAGCCTGTGCCTTAGCTCTTCCCTCTGCCCCAGTCACACAGCTCATTTCATGTCTCCTCCAAGGCTTTGCTAACATCTCACTGTCTTAAAGAGCCCCCACCACCTGACCAACATATTTAATTCTGCATTATGTCTCCCTAACCTTCCTCAGGACTCCTGATTGCTCTACTCTGCTTTATTTTTTCCAAAGCATTTAGAAATACTGTGTAACATTTAAAAAAATGCTATTCTCTCACCCACTCAAGTATTAGCTCCATAAGGGCAGCAATTTTTGTCTACTTTGTTCAAGATAAATACAACATGAATACAATAGAATAGTGTCCTAGTACTGGGTACACAGAAGGTACTAAATATATTTTAATTTTTTATTTACATTTAAAAAAATACCTAAAGTGAGATCATGTAGTATTTATCTTTCTCTGACTTATTTCACTTAGCATAACGCCCTCAAGGTCTATCTATGTGGTGGCAAATGGCAAAACTTCCTTCTTTTTTTTAGTGGTTAAAGAGCTTTCCATTGTGTGGACACAGGTACAGATATATGCACATTTTCTTTATCCATCCATCTGTTGATGGACACTTAGGTCGCTTTCATACCTTAGCTACTATAAATAATGCTGCAATGAACATGAGTGTGCAGGTATTTATTCTGCATAGTGATTTCATTTCTTTTGGCTATATAGCCAGAATTGGAATGCTGGACCATATAGTAGCTCTATTTTTAATTTTTTGAGGAACCTCCATACTGTTTTCCATAGTGGCTATATCAGCCTTTTCTTTTTTCTTTTAATAGATTCAGTTTCTTTAAGCTATAGGTCTTTTACTTCAAAACAACCTCTCTGCTCCTCTAAGCTTTAAGAAAATTCAGAATTTCAGAGTTTTGTGCAGACACAGTCACTTCAGACTGGGGTTACCCTTGTTAAAATAAAAAAGAAACAAGAAAAACCTTCTGCATTTCTCAAATAAATGCAAAACACATAGTAAACAGTGTTCTTAGTAGTTCCAAATAGAAAGATTTTTATAACTTTGAGCACACATGTCTCTACGCAAAACCATCCGGGGGCTTCCCACCTTGCCCTTATAAGCTACAGCCCTGACACTGACAGATCTGGGAGTCTGCATCTTGGCAACTTGATTAAGCCGGAATTAATTTTCACAGAATCCTCTTCCCTAAATGGTTCTCGGTCAGAGTTGGCCAGAGAGGAATTTGAGCAAGATCTGGAAGGCGGAAGAACAAAAGTGGCCACTACTCTTTGGAGGTCTTTCCAGTCAAATACGGAGAAGGACAAATACAGATGAGTCTAGAAGACTCCAGGTGTTTCTCACTCTCCTCTGCCATACACCTAGCTTTTCTTGGTTACTGACTGACAGCCGCCCCAGGTCCAACTCCACATGCTCGTTTGTGGACACTCAGAGGTAGGGGATATGTACGCATGGGCTATAGACTCCTGTGGACTTCTTTGCTAGCTCTTCTCTGTAATCCCATCCCAGCATCTGGACACACACCTGGATCCTAGCTCAGATCCTCATGGCAGCTCCAACTTATTCCCTACACCAGGCTGGTTAGTGACTCTGCCCTGACAGGCAATACTCCTTGCCAGACTTTTACTTACCCAGCTGCTCCCACAAATATGAAAAGTCTCATTCCTATAATAAAGCCCTTATTTCAAAGTATTCATAGGGGTTCTGCTTTCCTGACTGAACTTTCACTAATACAATCAACAACACCCTAAGAGGTAGGATCACATTTGGGGCTTCCTCTACCTAGAACATTCTTTCTACACATGGTCACAGGGCTCACTTTCATTATCCTTTCAGATCACTGTTCAAATGTTATCCTAGAATGTCAGTCCTAAGGTAAGAGTGGCTCATCCCCCTCCACATGCTTGGCTGTCTCTTTCTCCCTTACTTTGAGCTATTTTCCTCTATAATATTTATCATCAGTTGGCATGTTATTATGTACTTATTACCTGCCTTCCCACAGGGATTCTTTCCTAGAGTCAAACTGGGAGTCTAGGAGTCCTTGGACAACAAAATAATCATATCCTTATTTTTACTGCCCTTTAACTGAAATTTAACGTTTCTTTTAATTATAAGTACAGACAGCAAACTGAATGTGTAGCAGTGCCTGTGACTTGTTAGCAGCAAGAAATTGCAGGTATGTTTCCCATGACATTACAGTTGTTGACAATATCTTAAAATAGCATTTATGCCCACTGCTTAGAAATTATGGTCGTCAACGGGCTTGCAGCTAGGTGACATGTGATAGAGTCTTCCTGGATACAGATGCTCACAAAATGGCTGATTATAGAGCAACTCTATGCTTGGCTGTCATTCAGCTACCAGTGAAACCACGGTTTCTTATGCTGGTGACTCAGACAGCTTCTTGCATTCTGGTAATTCTCACTTCAGTGTTAATCAATATGTAGAAAGACTGACAAGCAAGACTAACAAGCAAGACTATTGCTTGTTAAAAGTGTCTAAGAATACATAGTTCACACAACAATTCTTAACTCTCTATAAGGTTGCATGGCCTTCTGTAATAAGGACAGGCATGCAGTCTAGGAATAAAGACCAGATAACTTCAAATACATGTGATGGCTGAGATAATTATCTCAGTTATTTAAAGTAGCCTACAGCTAAGAGAGTGTGCAGTAATAGGGGTCAAGTACAGCGCAAGTTACTGACTTTCAATATAATTGCTTTTCTTTGAATTCTGTGTATTTTTATTTTCTATATTTGAAAACACTATTCTGAGAAGGGATCTCTAGACTCTACCAAACCACCATAGAATTTGTGGCGCAGGAAGAGATTAAAATCCTGAACTAGAATGTGTTACAAGAGGGTAGAGACTTTTTCTAACTGTTCGTTTCTTTTGCTCAGGAATCTACCATTTGGCAGGACTTGATTAATTTCAAGAATAAGCTAGGGCCAGACAGGACTCTATTATTTATATTCTTTTCTCACCTTGGCTCTACCTCTTCGCTTTTTCCCAGGGCCACCCTTCCCCGTATTCTCTAGACGTGGCATATTCATGAAAGGATGGCATCTCTTGGAAGTGACAGGAGACAACATTCCTGAAGAGTCTACTGACAGGTAAGGGTTTTTCAGGACACAATGCCAAACCTACTTTTTTAAAAAAAGCTTAAAATATCCTAACAACAGAAAGAAATCCCGTAATAGCTCATACTTTGGGGATTTCCATGTTGCTCTTTTTTCCCCATGAAAGATACAGGACACTGTACTCAGAACTGGCACCTGCACTGTTTAAGAACACTGACTCACCACCTCCTCTCATAAAGGTCTCAGGAATTCTGAGATGATGGATTTTTCTCTACTGAAAACCGCCGGCCCTTGTGAGGCCCCCAATGCTCTACTATTTGGATAAGAAACTTGTGAACATTTTGCATATTAAAAGAAAAAGCCATAGGAAAAAAGTAGTTTTAAAGTATTGCAGTTCATGTCAAATGCAACCAAGATGCACAAATCAATTCACACAGCCGCAGTGGGATTAGGTGGAAACCCCACTGTCACTCCATCTGTGTGAAGACTTCCCAATGCACTTCCAAAGCTACTACCTCACATGATCTTCCCAAAGTCCAGATAAGATGGGCTGAACAGTTCCAAACATATGAAAAGGACCCAGTTTCTCAGGATGGGACAAAATTATAAAAAAGGGAATTTTCTAAAGAAAGCTATACTAGATTTGATTAACACCTGATTGGCAGGGTTCTATTACCTAATCAATAGCTTTCTAAAGGCCTATTAAAAGATCTCTTATTTACTTATACGTATTTCAAGGGGAGAGAACCAACATTTATTGATTTTTTTTTATTACTTCTAGGCAGAGTGCTTGTTGCTTGACAAACATTTCATTTGAATTTCCCAGCTACTTTAAGAGGTCAATATCAGGGGAACCAAAGCTCAGAGGGGTTAGGTGATCTACGCAAGGTCACACTCTTTCCATCCATCAGAACATGCTGCTCCAGAGCTCACAGAATTTCCCAGACTTGAGCCATTTCATACTATCTTTACGGTTCTGTTGTTTGCTTCATGTTGTTCTTTACATTGGCTTTGAAGATTAAATACATGCATTTAAAAAGGAAACTTTACATTGTTGCTGATAAATAGTACCACTTGTCACAGATTGAGGGTAACTGTAAAAAATAAATCAATGAGAACAGGACAATGCTTGCACATTTTATCCAATTGCAGTCATTAGTAAACATTCTGAGCCCGAGGCTGATGCTCCTCAACCCAAAGCTAGCAACTGCTGCAGATGGATTAAAGCCATCATGACTGCATTACTTTGCTGGGTTGCCATAACAAAGTATCAAAGCCTGGAGGGATTAAACAACAGAAATTCATTTTCTCACAATTCTGGAGGCTGGGGGTCCAAGGTCAAGGTGTTGGCAGGTTGATTTCTTCTGACACCTGTCTTGGCTTCTACATGGCCCTCCCCTTGTGTCTGTACCTGGTCTTCCCTCTGTACTTATGAGTGTGTGCAAATCCCCTTCTCTTATAAGGACACTAGTCACATTGAATCAGGGCCCACCCTGAGGATCTCATTTAACTTATTTAACTTTAATGATCCTATTTCCAAATTTAGTCACATTCTGAGATTACTGGGGGTTAGGACTTCAAATTAGGATCTTGGGAGGGACTCAATTCAGTCCATGTGTACTGTGCTTAGTCGCTCAGTCATGTACGACTCTTTGCAACCCCATGGACTGTAGTCCACCAGGCTCCTCTGTCCATGGGGGTTCTCTAGGCAAGAATAATGGAGTGGGTTGCTGTGACCTCCTCCAGGTGAGGCTTCCCAACCCAGGGATTGAACCCAGGTCTCCTACATTGCAGGCAGATTCTTTACCATCTGAGCCACCAGGGAAGCCCAAGGATACTGGAGTAGATAGCCTATTCCTTCTCCAGGGGATCTACCCGACTCAGGAATTGAACTGGGATCTCCTGCATTGCAGGCGGATTCTTTACCAGCTGAGCTACCAGGGAAGCCCAAGTCAGTCCATAACAGCAGCAAAATGAAACATTTGCCTTGGAATAATAAGAAAAGTTGAACCAAAAGTGAAAGGGAAGAACTCCCTCATCACTTGATAAATATTATTTAATGCCATGACCCAAAACCATCTAAAGTTGTCTCCTAAACCACTGGTGATACTCATCCTATGTTCTGGAAAACACAAATACTGGCTCTGTGATAGATAACTTTGTCACATGCTGTCAGCAGATCCCCTTGGCCCTGTCAGGGTAGATGTCACTTGAAATTTTCTTAAGTTCCCCTGTATGCTGCTGGCTTCTGAACTCAGCCTGGGGCTTTCTGTGGCCTATAAGAGTCTGCTTGACAAGCTCACAGGGTGGCAGGGCAAGGTACAAGGAATTAATTTTCCCAAGGAATAATCCTTAAATAGTTGATGAAAAAGTACTCCTGCTTCCTTATGATTTGCCAAGCCAATTTCAAGGGTTTTCTATACAGACCCTCAGAGTCTCCAGCAAAATGTAGCCCCAGGGGCCCAGGACATCAACCCACTCATTAACCCCCCTCTGATGACCTTCTCCCCTTCCTTGGTCTCACCCCTACACCCTCACTGTGTTGTTCCCAGTAAAATAACTTCATCTAAATCCTTTTCTTAGGGTCTACTTTTAGGGAATACAATCAAAGAGTACATCTATGATTTTCATCTAAAAATGAATAAATAAGATGAAACTTTATTTCCAGCTAACCCAACTAGAAATCCAGCTAATTCCAACTGCTACTTCCAGCTAATCAAGCCCAGTCCTGTATTACTCTTGCTCCTAGAACAATGAGATGTAGAATGCAGATGTAGAAATCAACATGGAAATACTATAAAATGACCTCTTAGATACTTTTCAATGACCAAAAATTTCTACAGTCCTAATTCAAGTCTTGATCATCCCCTTTGATGATTGAATCTCCCTCCTCATGCTGGAAAATTGAAAGCTTTTAACTTGGCCTTACTAACCATTGTAGGCATACTAAGTATTTCTTTTCTTTTTGGCCTTCAGGCAATTTGGGGGATAATCTCTTGACATCTTATCTTTCTTCTGCAGACTGGACCCCTTGGAAGTGGATTTTCTGATGATAAATTTAAAAGAAAATCCTATCCCTAGAAGGGGAGAATAACCTAATTGCTCATTTTACTTAAAAATGAAGAGGTTTGCTGATGATGTGTAGATGTGACTTTGGAAAACAGTAAGAAGAGAATTCCATGCATACCTTTTGAACATTATCAGCAAAAGTTGTGTACCAAATGTATAGCTAGATCCACAAATAAGGCAATAAACCATATGGACACACTGAGGCTTCTGATTCTTATTAAGCTTTAAAAAAAAATATGTCAACAGAAAAGCATAGAGAATGATGTATTGGGTGCCCACTTACCCACAGCAAAACTTAAAGAAAGCTTAATTTGAAATAGCCCTCTTTCTCCTTTTAGAGAAATGAAACATCACAAACATGCTTGAGACTCCCTAGTACCCCTATTTCTATCTCCCTCCTTCCCCAGATGGATTTTGTTTTTTATCATTCCTAAGTCTGTTTTAATATTTTTATTACACATGCAATATTATAAACAACAGTATTATTTTGCATGTTTTAAAACTTTCCATAAGTGGATCATTCTGTGTGGATCATTTTACAACACGATTTTTTTTTACTCAATATATTTTAGAAATTTATCCATGTTTACATGTCTAATTTAACTCACTCATTTTAGCTGCTATAAAATATTCCACTATATGAACAAACCACATTTTGTTTTTCCATCTTCCAGCTGATAAACATTTAGATAGTTTCTAATGCTTTCATATAGCAAACAACACCTCTACAAATATTCCTGGATATGGTTCTTTGTGTATATGTGCCTAGAAATAGAAATGCTGCTTATTTACAATGTGTGGTTCAACTTTATTATAATCTCACTAGCATGTCTGAATTTTTTCTTTTCCCCACATTCTCACTCATATTTGATATTAACTGATTAAATTTTTGCCAATTTGTGGTCTGTGAACAGTATTTCATTTTAATTTGCATTTTGCTAATTACTAGTGATGGGAAGGAGTTATTTATGTAGTTTGGATGCTAATCCTTTGAGGGTTTATATACACTGCAGATATTTTCTCTTAGTGGGTAAGTTACTTTGCATCTTGCTTTTGGTGTCCTTAGATGAGGAGAAGTTATGAATTTTAATATAATCAATTTTATCCAGTTTTTTCCTTCATAGTGATTTTTGTGTATTGTTTAGAAAATCCTTCTTTGATTTCTCGTCTCAGGAAATCCCTGAGGTCATTCAGACATCCTCCTATTCTGAAAATTTTAGTTTAACTTACACAATTAGGTCTAAAATCCACCTGAAACTGGAATGGAGAATTCTGATGTAATTTTTCCTTTGTAGATAACCAAATGTATCAGTGCTGCTTACTGAAAGCACTTCATTTCCCCACTGCTCTGTCTGGCTACCTTTATCATAAGTCAAGTAGCATATGTACATGAGTATGTATCTCTTTATTCTCTAGTCTGTTTTGTTGGTATCCCAACTATCCATGTACCAATTCCACAATATTTAACTGCCATAGCTTTATAATGTTAATATACCCCAGTATAAATTATTTCCCTCTAAATCTTACTCTATTCTTATTCATAATTTCCTTAGTTTTTTGTGGTCATTTCCTCCCATGTATGAA
Organism: Bubalus kerabau; assembly: GCF_029407905.1. Classification (NCBI taxonomy): domain Eukaryota; kingdom Metazoa; phylum Chordata; class Mammalia; order Artiodactyla; family Bovidae; genus Bubalus; species Bubalus kerabau. The sequence continues at coordinate 36,411,784 of NC_073643.1, read as the reverse complement.
TTTTAGAACCAGCTTGGCCAGTTTTATGAAAAGTGCCACATATTAAAATGGTAATTACAATTTTTTGAATGTATAGATTAATTTATGTATAATGAATACTTTGTATAACATGGGGTCTTCCTATCCATAAACATATCCCATTTTATTTTTGTTCCTTTTCAATGTTTCAACAACTTTATAATTTCTATTCTATGGATGCTATATTTCTCAGATTATACCCAAAGGATAATAGACCTCACCTTTTAATGGGAAGTGGTAAAGTTATGAATGAGTATGTGGGACCATAAATATTGCCAAGGCCATTTTTGAAAACTGCCCACAATCTTCCTTCTGGCTGCAGTAATTCAAATCCCTCTCATTAGACAAAAAGAGGCTACCCTCTCCTCCCAGGTTTAATTCCATTATAGCTTTAAGTTCTAGCTTATAGTCTAGGACCTTGCAATATAGATTATGATCACAGGCAATTGAGAGTCCTCAAACAGAGCTTCTATAAGCAGTTTCATTGATCTTAAGACTAGTGAATTGGAGAAACAATTTGGCTCAAACACACACACACACACACACACACACACAACATACAATGATGGAAAAGGTACACAGTAAGTGCATAGACTCTTTTCTAAAAAAATGGTAGCTGAGTTCCAAAGGCAAATGTCTAGGAACAGAGAGCATCCAAAGAAATGTATTACCTTTTATGAACTAGCCTTGGAAATTCACAGAATTACTTCCAGTACAATCGATTTGTTGAGGCACTCACAAGTCCCACCCAAGGAGAGGGAAAACAGACTCCACCTGTTGGCGGATGGGCAGTGGCAAGTTTCTGGAAGATCATGTGGGACAGGAACTATTGGTATGGCTCTTTCTGGAAAACACATTTTGCTATAATTACTACTTTATCTAGGACTGCCAGGTAGGCTCTTTAAAGGTGATATTTGAACATATAAAAGTACAGGAATGAGTCATGCTTACATTTGGAAAACAGTAGTGAAAACAAGTGCAAAGGCCCTGGGGCAGATTATGATTGATAGATCAGAAATAGTATGCCTGAAGTCAGGTGAGCAAGGGGAAGTAGGGGTAAGTTCAGAGAATAGCCAGGGGCCTATTATCCAGGGTCTTGTAGGCCATTATAAAGACTCTAATTCTTAATCCAAGACATAGAGAAGGGGGTGGTTGACAGAGGGGAGGCATTATCAGACTCATGTTTTAAAAGGATCACTCATCGAGGCTCAGTACCCAAAAGTCTGACTGTGAAGACCAGTCACCTAAAGATAAATAGGAATGGAGTTTATTGCTTCATACTCAGAGTACTCAATTACATTTGAGCCAAGAAGATGAGTGATAAATCTTAGGCTCTTGTAAATGTCTTTCTGAAAACTTTATTTGGTCTAACGTTGAATTTGTATATTTTAGGCATTACTAATATACTTAGTGGGCTTCCCTGGTGGCTCAGGGTAAAGAATCTGCCTGCAATGCAGGAGACAATGATTAGATACCTGGATCTGGATGATACCCTAGAGTAGGAAATGGCAACCCACCCCAATATTCTTGCCTGGGAAATCTCATGGACAGAGGAGCCCGGTAGGCTACAGTCCATGGGGTAGCAAAAGAGTCGGTATTACTTAGCAACTAAACAACAACAATAATACTTAGCAGTTCAAGCAAGCATTTTCTCAAATTTGAAAACTTTTACATGTGTAGGGTGGTAAGTGTTCTGGAGACCTCTCTTTTGCTCTCCAGAGCCACTACTCTCTTTACTCTGCTGTCTGCTCAGGAGCTGATGTATGTGGACTTGTGCAATAGCCTCTGATGACTCTGGGGTCCAGGGAGGTAGAGCCAGTGGAAATTTCCAGCAGGTGAAAAGGAAGGAGGAGTGAGATTTGGCTATTAATTTCTCTGGCCTCCTTTGAGAGTTCCTCAACTGTGTCTCAACAGAAAGTCACAGTGCTCTCCAGGAAGCTGTTCTATGCGACCGTCTCTTTTTTTCAGTTCCAGCAACCTCACCCTCCCTTTTAGGCCATGATACTGACAACTTCACTCCTGACATGCCCCAGTTTCTGCACCATCCCCTGTGGTACCCTCCACCCACACCACCATAAGTAGACCCTTTGTAAATAAAAACTTACCAAATGATTTTATTCAGCATGTGTCATCTGTTCTGATTGGGACTCTGAGCTAACTCAGCAGTACTTAATCTCTTAGAATTCAAACCTGGGTATCCACATATTTAATTTTTATCCATTTTTCTCCTCTATTTGTGCTTTCTTTTTTCCTCCTAGCCCTATGGCCTGTAAGTATGGAAATATGAAAAAAAAAAACATGTATAGAGTTTCAGGAGGTAGTTTGGTGTAACATTTAAGTTACACAATGTAACAAAAATAGATGTCCCCCTAAAAGGACCAGTTTGGGCACATACATTTTCCTTATACAAATGCGACAGAGTTGTTCTTATGTCTTCTCCCCATTCCCCACACCAAACTAAACTATATCATCACCTTATGGACATTTTATAAGGATGCTTGAGCAAAGGGCTAAAAGAAATGAGCCAGCTGCATATCTGAGAAAAAAATGTCAAAAAACAGGTACAAAAGTGCTGGTGTTGGCGACTAGCTTGGCACCCTAGGTTCACAAATCTTAAACATCCTGGATCTCTCATCAGACAACATGAGCCTATTTTTTCACCTAGTATTTAAGCCATTATATCTTTCTCTTGGTTTGTTGGTCTTCCCACCTCCCTTTATTTTTCTGGAGAAGAGCATTACCGACAGGCTCAAAGGGTCTCAACTTCAAGCATAGGGGGCATTTCTTTTTTTTTCTTTTCCTTGTTTTCCTTTTTAAGAAAACTTTCATACAGCATCTTTTCTCTTAATAAACTCACTTGGGCAAAGCCCAGTATTGGTCTGAGTAATTTCTTAGTCCATAATTGTTGAAGGACTGGCTAGATCTTTCCTGAAAGAAGCCAATTTAACATCTGGCTTAAAATAGCATTTGGCTTGCAGTCTCTGAGGCAGCCTCTTAATTCCCAGCAAAGACCTGGGAAAACTGAGGAAAATACAAAACTTAAAGAATAGAAAGACTGATGGGAAAAGTTCTCCTGACAGAATTGGATAAAGAAAAACCTATGCAAGAAACATCAAGCTTGGTGATATACCAGAGTGGATCAGAATAAATGTGGGGATGGAAAAGGAAATGGCACCCCACTCCAGTACTCTTGCCTGGAAAATCCCATGGGCAGAGGAGGCTGGTAGGCTGCAGTCCATGGGGTCACAAAGAGTCAGAAACAACTGAGAAACTTCATTTAGAGAGTTCCAGAGATCTTATTCCAGTCTTGCTATAAGAGTTAGAGCAATATTCCAGTTACTCCGGCTACATAGCAAATTTCCTAAAACTCAGTGGCATCAAACAATGGTCATCAATTTTTGTTGCTCACAATTTGTGTGGGTCAGGAATTCAGACAGGGCAGACTGAGAATAGCTCATCTCTACTCTGCGTGGTCTACAATCTCAAGAGGAGGTCTGGGGCTGCCCTAATCTACAGTCCCATGCACCCATGTGTCTGGGGGTCGATGCCGACTCTTGACTGAGGCTTCACTGCCCCTTAGCCAGAACATCATACAAGGCCTATCCATGCAGCAGGGGTTTTGTTTTCATGAAATGGTGACTTGATTCTAAAAGGAAATGTCCCCAGAGAGAAAAAGAGCAGGGAAAAACTGTATTGCCTTTTATAACTTGGCCTTGAAAATCAGACAATGTCACTTCAATGCATTCTATTATCAAGACAGTTACAATGGTTCACTCAGTTCCAGGAGAGGAACACAGATTCCCCACTGCTTGATGGAGGAATATCCATCCAACGGTTGTACTTGTACACGGTCTACATTACGGACGTAGAGAAATTGCCTAATTGTCTACCTTTCTAGCCAGAGGAAAAGGCACCAAAATATTAACATTGGTTTTACTGGGTGATGAGTTAAAAGTGATTCTTGTTTTATTTTTTAAAAACCTTTTGCAAATCTTCCATCATTTCATAATTTGAGTAAGTGTTAGGGGAAAAAAATGACCTCTGGACACACCACAGCTGTGTTTCCCTGTCACTAAATGCTTCTGAGTATCAATTACCAACACACTCTCACCAGCATTTCAACAGGAAAAAATGGGCTGAACCAACCTCTGGAGCTTTCTTTCCTTAAGAGAGGGAAGAGCTTGCTGATCTTCACTTGAATCCAAATCTACAGAACAACCACGATGGGGTGACTTAAAGAAGGATGAAGAGGTCAGCTTCATGGCCTAGAGTGGGGTGACCCTAGTGACTGACCCCCACAAAGACCCAAAGACCCTCTGGATTTGCCTGATCATGTTTGCTGAAGAGCCCAACGGATTTCCCAGTGACCCAGATCCCTGTGGTGTGAACATGACTTCTGAAATTTCAACAGAAACCTCTGTAGCCTATAAAAAATACAGGACTGTGGGGGCAGGGAGGTGTATGAAAGATCGCAGAGCAAAGCCTGGCTGCAACCCCACCCCTCCTCTTTATTTCGAACAGCACACCCAGAGGTCCTCAGGGAGGGCAAAGCACAATAAGAAAACACCTGTGAATTCCTTGCAGAACTCCCCCAATGGCTACATTCCACACTTTCCTCTTTTATAAAAGATTCCAGTTGCTTCATCTCTGACCCCAGGGCATGGACAAATGGATGGAGATCTGGTGTGGTTTCTCTGCTCTTGGCTGTGTTCCCTGTACCAATTAATCACTGGACCCCAGTTGGACAGGCCCAGCTCTTTGCTTCTACTCATCCTCTGGCTGTTCTGGTGATTATTCCAAAGCCTACCCCAGATGCAAGAATTCCTCAATGTTTTTTTTTTTCTTTCCCACTGCTCCAATTCACACGCTGGCTCCTGCACAGGGAGGGGCCAGTGTTCCCTCCCACACTGATGACTGTGGTCGGTTGGGAACCCTGAGCATCCCATAGGAGCTCGGGCTCTGTTACCCACTACTGCCATCTTGGGCATGTCACTTGACTTCCCTAAGCTTTCTCATCCTTTGAAAGAGGACGATAGTAACTACACCTTGCCATCTTCTAGGACTCATTGTGATAATGATAATCTCACCAGGTATTAACCTTTTTGTATTTTTTTTTTCCCCAGAGATCCCATCTGCAGTCCAGGAAACCTATAAATCCCTTGTCTGGATTTTATTTATTTTTTATTTTAAATATAGTTTAAAATTTATAGTTAAGTAACAGTTAAGTTTCAGGGCTACAATATAGTGAGTGATTCACAATTTTGAAAGGTTATACTCCATTTATATTTATTATAAAATATCTGATATATTTCCTGAGCTGTACAACATATCCTGTGGCTTACTTACTTTATACATGGTAGTCTGTACCTCTGAATCCTTTACTCCTATCTAGCCACCCCCTCCTTTCATCTCCCCACTCGTACCACTAGTTTGTTCTCTGTATCTGTGAGTATGCTTATTTTTTGTTATATTCAGTGGTTTATTTTTTTCTACATATAAGTGATACTATTTATTTTTCTCTGTCTGACTTATTTCATCAAGCACAATATCTCCCAAGTCCAACCATGTTGGTCCAAACAGCAAATTTCCATTCCTTTTTATAGCTGAGTAGTATTCCACTGTATATAAATACATCTTCTTTATCCATTCATCTGCCAATGGACCCTTAAGTTGCTTCCATGTCTTGGCTATTATAAACAATGCTGCTATGAACTTGGACTGCATGTATCTTTTCAAATTAGTGTTTTTGTTTTCTTCAGATATATACCCAGGAGTGTAATCAGAATTGTGTTTTTACAGAATCATGGATATAGAGATTAGACTGGTGGTTGCAAAGTGGAAAGAATGGATTGGGGGAAGGATGGAGTGGGAGATTGGCATTAGCAAATGTAAACTTTTATATACAGAATGGATAAATAACAAGGTCCTATTGCATAGCACAGAGAACTATATTCAATACCCTATGGTAAATCATAATAGAAAATAACATTAAAAAAGAATGCATGTATATGTATAATTGAATTACTTTGCTGTACAGTAGAAATTAATAAAACTCTGTAAATCAACTAAACCTCAATTGAAAAAGAACTGCATTTTTAAATGCATAAAATACCTAGGATTATAAACAAAACCAATCATGTTGAAGTAAAATTATCAATGTATTAAATTGTATTGCTGCTACTGCTGCTGCTACTGCTAAGTCGCTTCAGTTGGTCCGACTCTGTGCGACCCCAGAGATGGCAGCCCACCAGGCTCCCCCGTCCCTGGGATTCTCCAAGCAAGAACACTGGAGTGGGTTGCCATTTCCTTCTCCAATGCATGAAAGTGAAAAAGTGAAAGTGAAGTTGCTCAGTCGTGTCCGACTCTTAGCGACCCCATGGACTGCAGCCTACCAGGCTCGTCCACTCATGGGATTTTCCAGGCAAGAGTACTGGAGTGGGTTGCCATTGCCTTCTCCAATTAAATTGTATTAAATGCATTTTAATGTATTAAAATCAATTGATATATAAATAAGTGTGAGACTTCCCTGATGATCCCACATGCCATCAGGCAGCTAAGCCTATATACCACAACTACTGAGCCTGAACTACAGAGCCCAGAGGGTACAACTACTGAAGCCCATGTGCCCTAGTGTCCATGCGCCAAAGCAAGAGAAGCCACCACAATGAGAAGCCCATGCATCCCAACTCGAGAATAGCCACCAATTGCTGCAACTAGAGAAAGTTCGGGCACAGCAACGAAGACGCAGCACAGCCAAATATTAATTCAGTTCAGCTCAGTTCAGTTCAGTCGCTCAGTCGTGTCCGACTCTTTGCGACCCCATGAATCACAGCACACCAGGCCTCCTTGTCCATCACCAACTCCCGGAGTTCACTCAGACTCACGTCCATCGAGTCAGTGATGTCATCCAGCCATCTCATCCTCTGTTGTCACCTTCTCCTGCCCCCAATCCCTCCCAGCATCAGAGTCTTTTCCAATGAGTCAACTCTTCGCATGAGGTGGCCAAAGTACTGGACTTTCAGCTTTAGCATCATTCCTTCCAAAGAAATCCCAGGGCTGATCTCCTTCAGGATGGACTGGTTGGATCTCCTTGCAGTCCAGGGGACTCTCAAGAGTCTTCTCCAACACCACAGTTCAAAAGCATCAATTCTTCGGCACTCAGCTTTCTTCACAGTCCAACTCTCACATCCATACATGACCACTGGAAAAACCATAGCCTTGACTAGACAGACCTTTGTTGGCAAAGTAATGTCTCTGTTTTTCAATATGCTATCTAGGTTGGTCATAACTTTCCTTCCAAGGAGTAAGCATCTTTTAATTTCATGGCTGCAGTCACCATCTGCAGTGATTTTGGAACCCAAAAAAATAAAGTCTGACACTGTTTCCACTGTTTCCCCATCTATTTCCCATGCAGTGATGGGACCAGATAAGTAAATAAAAGAAAAAAATGTGTTTCCATAACACATTAAATGAGAAGACTAAGCAGTGGGTCTAAAGACTATTGTGATTTCAGACTAGTGATGACACCAGATATGTTCAGATATGTGCAACAGTAGTGATGCAATATAAACATATCTGTGATTTCATCTGGTGATCAAGTCACAAGTACCTTTGATATAATAGTTTGTTATCTGGACTTAAAATTGAAGAAAATACTGAATTTTAGTAAGAGGTTAGTAAAACAACAACAACAACAAAAAATCCTTTTCCCATTCAAAGTTCATAGTCCCCCTCAAAATCTGTCTACATATTTTGTGAGTCCATGGGCTTCCAATCAGAAAAATAGATAAATATAAATGAGATATGTATGTGAAAATGCACAGCAGATTCAAGTTTCCTTGAATCGTTAGACTTCTTCCCTTTTAGTTGAAGAATTTCAACCAAATTTCAACCTTGAAGAATTTTTCAGTAGTTGGTTGGGGGAGAATGATCCTTCAGACACAGCTCATTAATATCCACCTAAGGACTGAGGAATTATGTCTCAGAGTTAGTTCATTATAAACTTTATGCTCAGGTTAAGTAAGTATGTCTCCAGCTACAGTTTCTAGCTCATTCACACTGGTTGAGTGGTGGGGAGGGTGGGCAGTGTACATGGTAAAGACAGAGCCTCCGAGGGCTTGTCTGAGCCCTATTACATTAGAGGTGGGCCCAGGTGACTTTCCTTTTCTCTTTTTTTCCTTTTCAAACACCTTCTGGATGATTCTAAGCCTCATCCAAGTCTCAAAATCTCCCGATTAAGGGGAATTGCATCTATTATTATCAATCTTGGGGCTTCCCTTGTGGCTCAGCTGGTAAAGAAATCTGCCTGCAATGCGGAGGACCTGGGTTTGATCCCTGGGTTGGGGAGAAGGGAAAGGCTACCTATTCCAGTACTCTGGTCTGGAGAATTCCATGGACTGTACAGTCCACGAGGTCACAAAGAGTCGAACACAACTGAACGACTTTTATCTATCTATTGATCTATTATCAATCTTGTTTGAAGAAGCAGAGCTGTTGTCTGGGCAGCACAGATGATGGGAAGATGATTTTCTGAAAATTTCTCAACCTGATTATCACCTGAAAGTGAAAGTTGCTCAGTCATGTCTGAGTCTTTGCGAACCCATGGACTATACAATCCATGGAATTCTTCAGGCCAGAATATTGGAGTGGGTAGCCTTCCCCTTCTCCAGGGGATCTTCCCAAGCCAGGTATTGAACTCAGGTCTCCCGCATTGAAGGCAGATTCTTTACCAGCTGAGCCACCAGGAAGCTCTGAACCCACATCAAATAAACCAGAATCCATGCTCCAAGGTGTCCTTGTAATCTCCTCAACATCTACCCCAGTTAGGATGGCAGGAAAAAGAAAAACATCTCCACTTAAGACGGAATCCAAATTTCACTGTCAGCACAATACTGCACAGACCCTTCTAATAATCAAAAAAAAAAAAAAAATCCTCATATTTAAGTAAGCAAATTACCACCAGCTTACGTCTAGCATCCTACTATAGAGATATGTCACATGTTCAGTATTGGTTGGAGGAAAGCAAAGAGTGGAAGGAAGGCAGATCTCACCACAAGAAGCCTCCACCCAGTTTGGTGACCTTTTTCCCAGACACAAAGAGCCCAACTCAGGAACTTTTACAAATGAGGCACTCAGAGCTTCCTGATGTTTTCCTGATCTCACAACAGAGCAGGTGGAGCAGAAAAGAGCATTAAAGGTAGTACCTTCCCTTAGAAAAAGCTGCTCTGGCTCACTCTGAGAAAGTATTTCTTTCTCTACTCAAGAGCTTGATGCGGGGAGAAGAGACTTCTCTCCTTCTAGAGAAAGATGGAGACAGAAGAGAGGCATGAGTGATCTCCCTCAGTAGGAACTGATGATTTGAGAAGATACTTACCCCTGCAGAAGAGGTGGTGGAATCTGAAAGCGTATGGCAGGCAGTGTATGGCAGGCAGAGTGGGACAAGCAAAAATGCTACTAAGTATTTTTTTCAGGTACTCCTTTCCTGGTGATTTCAGCAAGCTTCTAGGAATATTTGAGACCTTTTCTATATGGCATAACCAATGATAGAACCATTTCAAAGCTTTCCTTGGTGCAGACATTTGCAGGCTCCACGTCCCCTACCCTACCCCAGCTGCAGGGATTTGAGCACTGTGGGCAAACAGCCTGGAGGGGTGTGAGGGGAGCACTCTCGGGCATCGGATGCTGTACCAAGCACCGTTTCCACCCCTCCCTCCAGTACACACACAGTGGCATTGTTCCTTCTACTTTGAGACTGTCCTGTTGTACAAAGAGAAGCTAGCTAACTTTCTGCAGGGAGAAAGGACTCCATTTCTCCCATTTCCCTTCAATCCATGTAAGCCCAGGCTCTTTTCTCTGGTTCCTTCTGGAGCACACATGCTAAACACTTGGTTCTCCCAGTGGCCTCTCCTGCCTGCATTGTGCACCTTTGGAGGAGAAACAGAGCCTAAGTCAGGGGGCAGAAACTTTGGCCTGAAGGCCGTATCCTGCTGCTGCCTGTTTTTTGTGAGTCAAGTTTTACTGGTGCACAACCGCACCCATTTACTTCTGTGTCCTCTATGGCTTCTTTCTAGTGACAAAGGTAGACATGAATAATGTGATGGAGAATTTACAGTCCACTAAGGACTGTATCTGGCCCTTCACAGATAAAGGTATCTAACATTTGGCTGACGTAATGGAGACACGGGTCAGAACAGCTGAAAAACAGGGGATTCAAAGAGTTGAAGGAGGACATCTACATTTCTGATCATGAGAGCAGAAGAGCAAGAGAAATAACTCATTGTTTGCAGTACAATAAGTAATGTGTGCTGGACACTTTCCGTGTGCCTAAACACTGTGGCAAGTACTTTACACACATTTTCTCTTCTCAGCTCTGTGAGGGAGGTACTATTATTACGGAGCAGAAAGCTGAGGCCCGGAGATGCTGAGTCACTTGCTGTGGACATGCAGCTAGTAAGTGGTAGAGTGGGAATTGGAACCCGGGGTGATTCAGAGCCCACAGTTTTGACAATATGGTTGTCCCACTGTCTGGGTCCATGTCATAGAGAGCACTGGAATGGTTGCATCATTTGCCCAAATCTATGGTGCCCAAAGTCTCAGTGTTTGCTGCTGGAGGTAGCAGTATTACAAGAAATTTGGATTCCTTACGTCTTCAATGACCCCCTGAAGCTGCACTTAAAAATGTCCTAGTGAAGGCTGGGGTGGGGAGGACTTTCACACCTAGTTGAACTTGACTTCCTTACTAGATTTTTAAAAAGAAAACTGATTAATCAGTCACACAGCTTTCCACTATTTTCAAAATTAGTTACAGGATGAGGATGAAAGCTTGGAAAAGGAAGCCCCAAACTGGCACAGTAAATAACACTTTCAAACATGTTTCTGCCTGACCTTTCATCTAGAAATCTTCAGTTGACTTCACAAGCAGTTACTCTTCACTATAATGCTCCTCTCTCAGGAACTAAAACACAGACTGCTTTGAGACTCTTTGAGTCCCTTCACAGCTGTCTAATTTTTTCCCAGATCTTTCTGGTTAAAGCAAGACTTTAATATTTGAAAAAAATGCTGTGTACTGATTTCTCTCTTTGTACAGATGGACATTTACCTAAGGAAGTATTTCAGGCAGATCCTGGATTCCAAAGACTGTTGTTTTATGGTACTGGACATGAAAAGTTCAAAGAAAGGAAAAGTAATCTTCAAGAGTCAAGTGAAAGCAAAATAGTACTTAATTCACAATCTGCTTGCATGGGTGGAGGAGTTCAGATACACAAGACATTTAGCTCAGGGTTGGCTATAGGCATGGTGGTTCCGTGTTCAGCTTTTCTTTAACAAAGACGTTAGACATCTTCATATCCCAGCATCAATAATGACATGTAAGAGTTAAGTCGTGAGCCCTGACCAGGTGCCAATTCTGTACAAGAAGCTGCCTCAGTGGCCCCTAGAGTGAAGGGTGGAGAGTAAAACTTCTGATTCATATTTATTTTGAATCTCATTCTGTTAAATTATTCTTGGTTCATACTTTTTAATGATGATTCAGTAAATCATGGACATAATTAATAAGCAGATGTCTAACATTTCATAAATGAAGGGGCATGTGGACAAAACATTATTTTACATTCCACATCTCAGCATGTGAAAAGCAATAGACTCTCAGGAGTTGCAGACTGGGATATCATGGGGGCTGTGGACTGAGCAGACAGCTCACACCCCATCTAAAGTAGGCAGCTGCTGCGCAGCTCTGCCCACCCAATTTCCCGCCAAGTGTTACCACGCGGAAATGACCCAGCTTGGCCCAACCTTTATACTTTTTAAGAGAAGCCGAAAAGTCAAATTTTATGTGTAATCTTGCCATCTGTATGTGAAATCTTGCTATACTTGAGTAGAGGAAACTTTTAAAAGCAACAATGCACTGGCCAAAAAATCTCTACATCTGTTAGCCAGATTTGACCCATGGACCGCCAGTTGGTAACCTCTACCCTGAATGTTAGATCCAAAAATTGCTGTGGTTGAATAAATTTGTGAAATGCAATAGAAAATGGTTCTTCTTATTCTTAATGCAAGTCAGTATTTTAAATGCCCTGAAAAGCAGTTCAAGAATGCTGCTGCTAAGTCGCTTCAGTTGTGTCCAACTCTGTGCGACCCCATAGACGGCAGCCCACCAAGCTCCCCCATCCCTGGGACTCTCCAGGCAAGAGCACTGGAGTGGGTTGCCATTTCCTTCTCCAATGCATGAAAGTGAAAAGTCAAAGTGAAGTTGCTCAGTCGTGTCCGACTCTTAGCGACCCCATGGACCGCAGCCCACCAGGATCCTCCATCCACAGGATTTTTCAGGCAAGAGTACTGGAGTGGGGTGCCATTGCCTTTCCAGTTCAAGAATAGAAGCTGTTTTTAGTTTTGTTGAAACCACTGCTCCTCCAGATCGTCTGCCTCTTTATCTTACATCACAATAACCTGCAGGAGTGTGGTTGCAGTGTGTGCACTGGCCAGCGGTGCAGTCTCACTCACTCTTGCCAGGAACTGCAAGGCAGGTCTTGCTTTTACTCCTATACTGTACACGAAAGCAAGTGAAGCTCTGGAAGGTTAAGAAAATTATTTAGGGTCGTTACTGAGAGAGAGATACTGTCTCTGATTTTAGAGCTGAAACTGTGTCTACTACATTTCATAACTAAAGTCCCCCTAACACTCCCACCCCCACCCTCCTCACCCCCGCCAAGAGCCTGTGGACTTGTTTTTCCCATGATCAGTATAATAACAATTCCAGAATTCAGGGTCTATTCTTTGGTAAGATTAAGAAGAAAGTCCATATTCTACAGAAATATTTCAAATGGCCCCAGCTCCGTAAGCCACACAGGCCCAGAGGTGTCATGTTATGGCCAGGTGCTCTGAGCAACATCACCTCCCCTGGGGAGACTTGGTGGATCCTGCCCTCCACACCCTGCCCTGCCCTGGGTGTTCTGAAATAGCTCCTCTGGCCTCCCCCCATCTCTTTCCCTCCCTCCCCGAACTTCATCACCTTTCTCCCCACCCAAAGCCGGCCCTGGTTTCGTTGGCCTCAGTCAGTTCCCTCTGCAGACACCCAAGTGAGAGCCAGAGGGAGGGGTCAGTCAAGGTCGGGGATGGACAAGGAGGAGGTCTGGGAGGTCCAGCTCTGTGGCACAGGGGTCTGAATAGAGGCTGGGGTGAGGTCAGGCTGAGAAGGGTGAGGAAGGCCTGGATCGTGGCCTGGCTCCTCTCACACCATTTGGACACCAGATGCAGAGTGAAGGCTGCCATTTGGACAGCCTTGAGCCAAATTCCATTCCCAGGAGTGAGACATCCCTCCCTGCTATGTCTTAAAGATCCCCACAGAGGATCCTTCATGTCAAAAGGGGTATCCACCCCTCCCTTGGCAATCACTCCCAAGCTTAACTAACCAGCCATGATGGAGAAAGTTCATCCTCAGCTTGCATAGAAACTCTTCCTGCTGTATTTCTTTTCAGTGTCTCTCCAGAGGCCCCGAGGGACACGAGTTCTACCTTCCACATATTAACCTTTGATAAACAGAGAAGAGCAGCTAAAAGCATCAGGCAGAACTCACTTTGAGTCTCAGAGCATTAACTAGCTGTGTGTCCTTGGGCAAGTTACTTAACATCTCTGTACCTCAGCTTCTTCATCTATGAAATGGGGTTAAAACACGGTACCCCCAAGATAAATGAAAGCATACATCCACACAAAAACATGCACATGATTATCCAGAGCAAAATTCTTCATAACAGCCCCAAAGCAGAAACAGCCCAAACGCCTATCAGCTGATGAATGGATAAGCAAAACGTGGTACATTAATAAATGGAATACTATTCAGACATAAAAGGAATATGGTAGTGATACATACTCCAATGTGGACAAACTTTGAAAACATTATGCTCAATGAAAAAAGTCAGGCACAAATGACCATATATGATGATTCTTAAGAAATGTCCAGAAAATGCAGATCTATAGAGACAAAAAGTAGATTGGTGGTTGCCTAGGGCTAGTGGAAGTGGGGAATGGGGAGTGACTTCTAATGGGTATAGAGGTTTTAGGGAAGATGATGAAGATATCCTAACATTGATTGTGGTTATGGAGGCAAACTCTGAATATACTAAAAACCACTGAGTTATATACTTTGAATGAGTGAATTGTATGGTATGTGAATTAAAATACTGCACATGCACATATGCATGCTAAGCCCCTTCAGTTGTGTCCGACTCTTTGCAACCCCATGGACTCTGGCCCACCAGGCTCCTCTGTCCATGGGATTCTCCAGGAAAGAATACTGGAATGGGTTGCCATTTCCTCCAACATCATATGGTTATTATAAAAATTTAGTCATATAATGCCTGTAAAGTATTTAGCACACTGCAAGGTGGTGCAGGGGTAAAGAATCCATTTGCCAATGCAGGAGATACAAGAGACTTGGGTTTGGTCCCTGGGTCCAGGAGGATCCCCTGGAGAAGGAAATGGCAACCCACTCCAGTATCCTTGCCTGGAAAATTCCATGGACAGAGAGGCCTGGCGGGCTACAATCCATTAGGTCTCAAAGAATTGGACACAGCTGAGTGAGGATGTAAGTACTGGTAAACAATCAATAAATATTATTTTTAATTATAATAATAATGCCAACAATTATATACTTATATTTATATAATGTTATAGTATATAAAATAATAACTATGATAATGTATATGCAACTGTGTTAAATATAAATTATCATAAAATAATTACAAAATAATTATTATTTTACCCTGTCTCCTCTTCCTCTTAAACTTTTCTGATCTTGGAATGGCTATCCAGTCTATAGCCATACGGTACTGACCACGCCTGATCTCATTTGGATGGTCCTCCAATTTTATTTATTTTTTTTTATTCAGTTCAGTTCAGCTGCTCAGTTGTGTCTGACTCTTTGCGACCCCATGGACTGCAGCACACAGGCTTCCCTGTCCATCACCAACTCCCAGAGCTTGCTCAAACCTATGTCCATTGAGTCCATGATGCCATCCAACATCTCATCCTCTGTCGTCCCCTTCTCCTCCTACCTTTAATCTTCCCCAGCATCAGGTCTTTTCCAATGAATTAGTTCTTCGCATCAGTTGGCCAAAGTATTGGAGTTTCAGCTTCAACGTCAGTCCTTCCAATGAATACTCAGGACTGATTTCCTTTAAGACTGACTGGTTTGATCTCCTTGCAGTCCAAGGGACTCTCTCAAGAGTCTTCTCCAACACCACAGTTCAAAAGCATCAATTCTTTGGCGCTCAGCTTTCTTTAGACTCCAACTCTCACATCTATACAGACTAGTAGAAAAAACATAGCTTTGACTAGACGGACCTTTGTCGGCAAAGTAATGTCTCTGCTTTTTAGTATGCTGCCTAGTTTGGTCATAGCTTTTCTTCCAAGGAGCCAGCGTCTTTTAATTTCATGGTTGCAGTCACCATCTGCAGTGATTTTGGAGCCCAAGAAAATAAAATATGTTACTGTTGCCATTGTTTCCCCATCTATTTGCCATGAAGTGATGTGATGGGATGCCATGATCTTTGTCATTTGAATGCTGAGTTTTAAGTCACCTTTTGACTCTTCTCTTCCACTTTCATCAAGAGGCTCTTTAGTTCTTCTTCACTTTTATATTACTAAAATTATTTTTTAACATTTTGAGTATTGTCATGTTACATGTTATATGTATATATATGTGCCATACTATAATTACTACAACGTATAACATATCTCTAAGATTATTACTATATATTATACATATAAGAATACATATGTGATGGTATATGATGTATAAATTACATTGTACATGAGATACTATAATTATTATGAAAGATTATATTAGTAGTAGTATTCAGCCTGTGACTTTTCTTCCTCTTTAACCTTTCTGAATTTGGGCTGGTTTCCCTAGTTCTTTGAACGTTTCCTGGCTCCTCATATATTTGGAAAGAAAATAGCTCTGAGTCTGGAGAAATTAAATTACAATCATGACTCTAATTCAACTGCCTTGTGTAGCTGCAGCCAGAAAACAGAAAAAAATACCCTGGAGTGTGCACTCCCCGCTGGGACCTGGGAGAATTGAGGAGAGTGCGGCAGAGCAAGGGAGACCCTTGGGTATCCTGCTGGTCCTGCAAGGTGGCCCAGAAAGGGCTCTTTCCTCCCAGCCCCTATCCCCTTTGTAAAGGGATCTCAGAGTCCAGGCTGTGCTCTCCTGGCAGAGGAGATGGGGTCCCAAAGTGCGAGCACACAGGTGTCCCACGCTCACAAAAACGCAAAACAGAGTTCCAGTCTGAGCTGATAACAAAGACATCGTTGAAGCTGGGGGTCTGCCTTCCAGGGCCAAGCAGGGAACCGGATATTTCTCCCCAGGAGGCGTTCACTGCCCGCCTTCCCCACTGAGAGCTCGGCAACCACTGGGTCATGGGTGAACGCAGGACTTCTGACAAATCCCAGCTGGACCCAGTTGCTGCAACTTCAGAGCTGTTTCTCTAAGTCGGGGAGGAGGGAGGCAGCAACAGTACCTCCGCCCCCAGCCCCAGTGTGGTTTCCAGAAACAGAAGCATAATGGTACTCTCCTGGAGAACTGTTAGCTGGACCTGAAACTCCCCTGTCCTCTCGATTTCCCTCGAGCCCTGCTCACTAGAAGCCTGAACAAGGGCTGCTTTCCATACTAACTGGACAAACTTCCCTGTTCATTTATCATATCAACTAATTTGGGCGAAAAAAAAAATTTGCAGCTATTTTTGGGGTCCTTGGAAGTTCTGCCTGACTTCATAACAATTTTCTTCTTATCAAATCAATCTGTCTATATACACATATATTTAAAAGTGCTTTTGGAGGGAAAGGAAAAATAGTTATGAAACCTTTTTTTCCTCAGAAAGACTACTAGAAGCAAAATCCTTTACAGCAGTGGTCCCCAACCTCTGGGATCTAATGCCTGATGACCTGAAGTGGAACTGATGTAATAATAACAGAAGTACATAATAAATGTCATGCACTTAAATCATTCTGAAACCATCCCCTGTCCCAGGTCGGTGGAAAAATTGTCTTCCATGAAACCGGTCCCTGGTGCCAAAAAGGTTGGGGACCATTGCTTTAGAGGAAAAGGCCTGGCAAACTGGAATCACAAAGTATCCAAGCTGGATTATGCAGTATAATGAGTGCCAGGGGTAACTCATGTGGCTTTCCTATGTGGGTGAGGAAAAGGCAGACATAACCAGGTCCTGGAGTACTGGGCACAGGGCTGATGAGTGGATGGCAGGGCTGCACTTGTGGAAGGCACAGTCTGCCCAGTCTTTCATGGGAGATCTGATATGATTCATTCTTCTTTTTTCTACTACCCCCACTTAATTCTAAGAACAGAGGCTCAGAGACAAACTGATTGTCACATAGCCAGACAGTCACAAAGCTCTTCTTGACGAATTAACAGCCCTCTCTGATGGTGCCTCTTCAACCCAACAAGGAGTCACGGTGTCCAAATGCCTCCCAGACAGCAGCATCTATAGGCGCCTCGCAGTGTTTTGTAAACCCTTGAGAGGAAGGCCCTGGAGGGAATCATTTCAATATTCTTAATGTAACATGTATAGTTTAAAAAAAAAGAGAAGTAAAAGGACTGGACAAAATTAAGGAGAAATTTAATGGAGATTTAGAAAGAACGAAAGATTGCAAATATTGTGATCTAGACATATAGTGTCTTCCCTCACAGCTCAGTTGTAGTGGCTTCCCTTGTAGTTCAGTCGCTAAAGAATCTGCCTGCAATGCAGGAGTTCAGTTCAGTTCAGTCACTCAGTTGTGTCCGACTCTTTGTGACACCATGAATCGCAGCACGCCAGGCCTCCCTGTCCATCACCAACTCCCGGAGTTCACTCAGATTCACGGTCATCCAGTCAGTGATGCCATCCAGCCATCTCATCCTCTGTCGTCCCCTTCTCCTCCTGCCCCCAATCCCTCCCAGCATCAGAGTCTTTTCCAATGAGTCAACTCTTTGCATGAGGTGGCCAAAGTACTGGACTTTCAGCTTTAGCATCATTCCTCCCAAAGAAATCCCAGGGCTGATCTCCTTCAGAATGGACTGGTTGGATCTCCTTGCAGTCCAGGGGACTCTCAAGAGTCTTCTCCAACACCACAGTTCAAAAGCATCAATTCTTCGGCACTCAGCTTTCTTCACAATCCAGCTCTCATATCCATACATGACCACTGGAAAAACCACAGCCTTGACTAGACAGACCTTTGTTGGCAAAGTAATGTCTCTGCTTTTGAATAGGCTATCTAGGTTGGTCATAACTTTCCTTCCAAGGAGTAAGCATCTTTTAATTTCATGGCTGCAGTCACCATCTGCAGTGATTTTGGAGACCCAGGTTCAATTTCTGGGTCAGGAAGATCTCCTGGAGAAGGAAATGGCAACTCACTCCAGTATTCCTCCCGGGAGAATTCCATGGACAGAGGAGCCTGGCAGGCTATAGTCTATGGGGTTGCAAGAGTTGGACACGACTGAGCGACTACACACACACACAGACATATAGTGAATATGAATTTAGTCCTTATATTTGGTGTTTCTGAAACATCATATTTCTTTATATAACTAAGCCAATTTATTTTTGATTTTGAGCCCTTATCCTGCCATGCTGGTGGGAATCTTAATCTCAGTCATGTGGAGATTCCTCATTCTTGATTTCTAGTGTCTAACTCTGTGCCAGAAGTGGTGTAATGGGGGTGGCCATCTGGTTGTCAGACCAAGGAGGTGGTCTGGGGAATACCACTGCCACCATCCACACGGGTTGGTTCTAAAGCTTGTGGCTGCTTCAGCACTAGGCTTGGGAAATAAGGCTGATTTGCTGGACTGCCTGAGATGCTGCATTGAGTCAGTTTTTTCTGGGATTCTGCCAATTCTTCAGGGCACTGCCAGGAAGGTGGACCCTGGTCTCTGTTCTTGCTGGCCCATGGCATTCTTCCCTCCATGCCTCTCCAAGCCCATCCTCAACCCCTGCCCTCTTTGCCTCTGCCCTCAAGAAGACAGGCTCTCTCTGCTTTCTGCCTTCCCACAAAACTCTGTTGGATGCTCAGAGGCCCAGAACCTGCTACTTGCTTAAATGAGGGAAAGAGTAAAGGAAAAATGTATATTTATAGAACAAAATGAATATGTTAAACTACTCTCCGGTCCCATAAATGGAGGATCTTGCTCCCAGATGAAACTCTGAAATTATTCACCCTAAACCCTTATTCTGCAAAGCAAGACACAATGCTTTCCAGGTGGCACAGTGGTTAAAAAATTCACCTGCCAGTGCAAGAGGCACAGGAGACTCAGGCTCAGTCCCTGGGCTGGAAATATCCTCTGTAGGAGGAAATGACAATCCACACCACCACACCAGTATTCCTGCCTGAAAAATTCCATGGACAGAAGGGTCTGGCAGGCTACATACAGTCCATGGGGTCACAAAGAGTAGGACACAACTGAGTGACTAAGCACACATGCAAACCCCTTATTTTGCAAAGCAGGGCAATGCTGAGAGAGAAAAGATGACTGAGGTGGTCCACATACAACACAGGATGTAAAAGGGAAAATTTCATGTGAATCAGATAACATTTTAACTGTGTTTCAGTACCTCATACTTTAACAAATTCTAGGAAAAACTTTGCTTTGAAGCTAAAAATGCCTTTTGTCAAGTGAATAAACATCCCTAATTTTCACTTTAAGGGCTTGTATTTAGATACAGAGGGTTTCTTAAGTTTACCTGTTTCGTAAAGATTTATTTTTGTTGGCTATTGCACACTCTTTGAAATAATTTTCCTCAATAATGTAGCCATAAAGAATTTATGTCCCACTAATTTGCACATGCAAAATACTGATACAGGTCTCCTTGGGGAGTTTTATTTAGTGGTTTCACCAGCCAGATGCCAGCATCTCCCAGTAATAAGACAAAATACCCTATATACTTCATTCCCTGTCCTTGTTTGGCGTTTAATATCTGAATATTCTTTGATGAGGCCCATTTGATTCGCTTACACACTGGTGAACTTGACTGATGCTTGCAGTAGCAATCAGCTTAGGAATTCTTGAGTGTGCTCTTGCTTTGAAGCCAAGATGGAAGCTAAGCAGGGGCCACAAAAGGACTGAGAGATGGTGTGAAGATCATTAAATAACTTCAGATGGACACCTGTCCATTTGTCTTAAGAAATGGGAATGATTCCATAGGAGGGCTTCTGAAGACAAGGGAAGGGGGAGAGTGGTAAGAACAAGCTCACAGATCTTTCTTCATGCCCACAGTTGGACTTGTGAGAACCAAGGCAAATTCTAGGCAAGGAACTTATTTTGTAGCTACCCTTATGGCAGAAAGTGAAGAGGAACTCAAAAGCCTCTTGATGAAAGTGAAAGTGGAGAGCGAAAAAATTGGCTTAAAGCTCAACATTCAGAAAACGAAGATCATGGCATCCAGTCCCACCACTTCATGGGAAATAGATGGGGAAACAGTGGAAACAGTGTCAGACTTTATTTTTCTGGGCTCCAAAATCACTACAGATGGTGATTGCAGCCATGAAATTAAAAGACGCTTACTCCTTGGAAGGAAAGTTATGACCAACCTAGAAAGCCTATTCAAAAGCAGAGACATTACTTTGCCAACAAAGGTCCGTCTAGTCAAGGCTATGGTTTTTCCTGTGGTCATGTATGGATGTGAGAGTTGGACTGTGAAGAAGGCTGAGCACCAAAGACTTGATGCTTTTGAACTGTGGTGTTGGAGAAGACTCTTGAGAGTCCCCTGGACTGCAAGGAGATCCAACCAGTCCATTCTGAAGGAGATCAGCCCTGGGATTTCTTTGGAAGGAATGATGCTAAAGCTGAAAGTCCAGTACTTTGGCCACCTCATGCAAAGAGTTGACTCATTGGAAAAGACTCTGATGCTGGGAGGGATTGGGGGCAGGAGGAGAAGGGGACGACAGAGGATGAGATGGCTGGATGGCATCACTGACTCGATGGACATGAGTCTCAGTGAACTCCGGGAGTTGGTGATGGACAGGGAGGCCTGGCGTGCTGCGATTCATGGGGTCGCAAAGAGTCGGACACGACTGAGCTATTGATCTGATCTGATCTGATGGATACTTCTAGTGGGCCTGGTATGACTAGCTTTTTCCTAAGTGAGAATTAGATATAATGGATTCCAATTTTTTATTTGGCATTTTATTCAGTCAGGTACTGGTAAAAGTATTTCCTGCTCATCATTCACAATCATCCTATGAAACAGGCCCTACTAATATCCCCATTACACAGATGAGGACGCTAAGCACAAAGACGTTCAGGTCACAGAGCCAAGCCATCATCTGAGTGCATGTCTCTCTGATTACCCAGACAGCAGCAGCCCTAACCACCATGCTAGATTACCTCCCACTGGATGTACTGAGTCCCTCAGAATGAGACGATAACTGCACATTATACCCTGCAGGTTAGAACATATCTGGAGGAAAAATTCAGTAGATGATGGACAGGATGTGAATTTGATACAACGTGGCCTTCTTGGAGGTCAGACTTAATCGCCTGTGCCAGTTTGCTTGGGGCATTGGAAAGTGTTTCTCAATCCTACTTAGTAACAGCTTAAATCTTAAAAAACACCTCCCAGGAGTTCTTTTAATGATATCTAACATCAACATAATGGGATGATGTCCAGAAAAAGAATGGAGGGAAAATTAAAATTTGTGTGGAGAATGGAAAAAAGCATACAGATAATGTCTACCTGGCAGGCATAATGACATCACAGCCACCTGGTATAAAAATCAACATAAGACATGGGAACCCATCCTTTCATTTCCTCATTCATTCACTGATTCGATAATTCTTTACTGAGCACCTCTGCTATGCTCAATACCAGAAGAGATAGTAGAGTGTGGCAACTAGCAGGATGGACTCAAGCCAGGCTGCATGGTTAGAAACATAACTCCACAACTATTATCTCCATGATCTTCAGCGTACTACTGAACCCTTCAGTACCTTAGGGACAACTTTCCCGCTCTCAAGTGCCTAAGTCATACTTAAGATTAAATGAGTTAATATTCAAAGAGTTTGTACATGTAAAGTGCTTAGAAGGGAGCATGGCCCACTGTCAACACTATTTAAAACTTTCTTATTATGAGATAGTAGAAAATTTGCCCAGTGGCTGAGGTCAAAATGTTAGGAGCATTCTTCATTTTCCTCTTCCCTTTTATCCCTCTCTCCCATAATCTATAAACAAGTCCTTAGATTTTTCTCTCCTCAATCTATCTATTTTTCTTAGTCTCTAACACTAACTAGACTAGGCTACCATCCTTTCTTTCTTGGACCACTGCAATGGCCATGCCTTTGCCTCTGTACAATCCATTCTCCACAGTAATCAGAATGATCTTAGTAGAACACACAACATGCCACTGTGCCTCTTTAAGCCCTACCATTGGTTTTTCACTGTAGCCAGAAGAGAATCCAAAATTCTCACCAAGTTTTAGGTGAAGAGTTGCCAGATAAAAAGCAAGACTCTCAGTTAAATTTGAATTTCAGGAAATAGTATTTTTTAGTATAAGTATATCCCAAATATTGCATGATATACTAAAAATGACTTATTGCTTATGCCAAATTCAAATTATCTGAGTGTCTATTTATTTAGTAGAAACTGGTAGCCCTCCCAAACAGGGCCTCTGAGATGAAGCTCTTTTCACCATGTATCACTTTATTCTTCCAATCCACAGAACTTTCACCCACATTTCTTGCTTTCTCTGTCTTTAGAATTTGTTCTTGCTATTCTCTCTGCATAGAGGTTCTCTAGAATCTCTTCTAAAAGGGTATTAACTCTACTCATGAGGTCTCTACCCTCATGACCCAATCACCTCCCCAAAGTCTTACCTCCAAATACCATCACGTTGGGGGATTAGGTTTCAACATATAAATTTTGGGGGTAGGGATACAAACATTCAGTCTATGGCACTGACGTATAGCAAAATTCAACCACTACAGTGTACGATTCCGTGAGTTTTGACAAATGTGTAAGTCATGTAACCAGCAACACAGTCAAGATATAGAACAGTTCTTTTACCTCCACAAAATTCCCTTGACTTCCCTGCCCCTTTGGAGTCAACCACTGACCTCATTCTCAACCCCTGCAATCACTGACCCCTTGTTTATCCCTCTAGCCTTGCCTTTTCTGAAATGTCATCATAATGAAATCATGCAGAATATAGCCTTTGTCCATTTTCATAATGTCTTTGAGATTCATCCATGTTGTTGCAGATATAGTACTTAGTTCCTTTTGTTGCTGAATAATATTCCACTGTATGGACATACCACAGCTTATTTATCTATTCATCAGTTGAAGAAAATTTGGGATTAATTCCAATTTTATGAATTCAGTGACTGTGAATAAAGCAAATGGATACAACAAATGTTTATTTGTATATAGGTTTTTGTGTAAGTCTCTGCTTTTATTTCTCTAAAGTAAACACCTAGGAGTGCGTTTGCTGGGTTACAAGGTTAGTTTATGTTTAACTTCATAAGAAACTGCCAAAGTATTTTACAAAGTGATTGTGCCATTTTGCATTCCCATCAGCAATATATGAGAGTTCCAGTTAGTCTATATCCTCCTCAGCAGTACTGTCAGTTTTTAAAAAAGGTAGTATATCTCACTGTGCTTTTAATTTTCATTTCACTAATAACTCATGGTCTTTTCAACCTTAGCATTTTTTCATGTACTTATTTTCCATTATGTATCTTCTATGACATACTATCCAAATCTTTTGTCCATTTTTAAAAATGGATTACTTGTTTCCTTATGGTTAGGTTTTGAGAGTTCTTTCTATATTCTGGGTATAAATTCTTTATCAGATACAAGGTTTGTAAACACTTTCTCCCTGTCTGCAGCTTATTTTTTCATTTCCTTAGCTGCTGATCATTGAATCTTAGTTATATTCCTCCCTATTACTCTCAACTGCAGGAATGTCTTATTATCTCTAAACCACATATAAATTCCTGAAATGATCTTATTTATTTCAGGCGACTGCTCAGTGGAATGCAAATGCTACAGGCACAGGGGGCTTGTCTATTTTCAGTTCAGTTCAATCACTCAGTCGTGTCCGACTCTTTGCGACCCCATGAATCACAGCACACCAGGCCTTCCTGTCCATCACCAACTCCCAGAGTTCACTCAAACTCATGTCCATCGAGTCGGTGATGCCATCCAGCCATCTCATCCTCTGTCATCCCCTTCTCCGCCTGCCCTCAATCCCTCCCAGCATCAGGGTCTTTTCCAATGAGTCAACTCTTCACTTGAGGTGGCTAAAGTATTGGAGTTTCAGCTTTAGCTGAAATCATACTCTCACAGCATCCCTTGGGTCAAGGCAGTGGGAAGGCTTATGATCTAATTCTGGCCAATTAGAAAAAGAAATCTCTTAGAAGGCATCTGGGGGAAAGTTTGTTCAGAGATGCAAGGAGACTGTACTCATTAAAGGTCCTTCTCTTTCTTTGCTGCCTTAGCTACATGGTGCTTCCTACCCTTGAATGTGGTTGAGATGCTTGGAGTTGTAGCTGCCATATTGGATAATAAATGTGACAAGTCCAAAGATGTAGGATTATTAAAGAGGACAGAAGGAACCTAGTCATTGATGATATTATTGAAATATTGAATCAACTTAGGAACAGCCAGCTTCAGACTTCTTGCTAAGAAATTAAGTCGCATGATTTAAGTCACTGTCACTTCCGTTTTCTGCTTCTTATATATGAACACATTTTTACCTGGTACATCTTCCAGCCTTCACAACTGCAAATATCTTTCTCTCCTTTCGGCTCATGAATCCTTCTGAATTTCTCTGTAGTTTTGTTTTAGGGTTTGGTTAACTTTCATATATTTAAAAAGTTTATAAATACATCTTATTTCCCTTACAAGACCTCAAGTTATTAAGGCTAGGAATTCTAATTCATCAGGATATTCCATACACCCTCTGGTAGGGTACCTGACACAAGGTAAATACTTAATGAAAGCATATGCATATTCTCTACCTCTGTACGTGAGTTTTGCCTACATCTTATACCTGATGCTTACAGTTTATATTGTGAGAGGAATCTTATTTAAAAGCAGCAGCACTGGACTCAGATAGAACTGGGTATGTCTTGGCTCAACCCCCTTGTTTAGCTATGTTTTTCTGGATAAACCCTGACATCTCTAAATTTTACCATGCCCCAAGTTTCAACTCTAGTATCACCTCCACATAAAGTAATCTGTATTTGTTTTCTCCAAAACTTGGAAATATTATTTTCCTCTTTAAAGTCCTCACCCTTTTCTGAAGTACAGAATTTTATTTAATTTTTAAAATATATGTGATCATTCTACATCATGTTCCTGCTACTTGATTTTTTGTTGTTGTTGTTGTTAACTTCCTGTGTTCTGAAGATCTTTTTAGTTCTACATGTATAGATCTACTTCACTGGCATAGCATTTACTAGTGTAGATTTGGCAGAATTTAATCATTCCATTATCAATGAACATTTGTGTTATTTCAAATTTCTGCACACTACATAAAATTCTACAATTAATTTCCACATTTTTTCTACCCATATTCAGGTATTCCTCTAGGGTAGATACCAAGATGTAGGCTGGCTGGGCAGATGGACACATTTTGAAATTTAAGAGTCTGTACTGAACACCTCTAATTAGGTAGGAACAACTAATAGAGGATTAAAATCACTCAACTGCTCTTCCTTGATTCTACTCATCTCAGATTCTGGAACAATGGCAATAGGGGCCTTATGACTACTGAAAACAGCATGTTGTCCTGACTTGCCACCCATCACCCTCTATTCCCTGTTTGTGGGGCAGTGTGGTTGATGAGGGTAAAAGCACAGGTCTCCCAGACCAGCAAATGGCTCAGGTACATTCTGCCTGTATATCCATGGAAGTGGTGGCAGGCTTCTTTGAGCTCTTGTTCCCTTATTCACGAAACTGGATGAAAAGCATTCTAGGACAGTGAGGTAACAACAGGTAATGCTTAACCAACCTTTCCCCCTCACAACCTTCTACTCATTTCCTCCATCTTTTCTGTCATTCGCTGCCCTCAGAGGTCAATGGGAAACTCACTGTATCTGTACCCCCAAATAAGGACAGGTATGCAGTGAATGTGAACTGAAGATAGGCATTGATCCTCTACAGGGAATTTCATCTTCTGAAACTGTTTGCTTCTATACCATGAGTGGATGTGCCAAATTCATCTCCAAATCAGCTCAGCATTCTGAGCAAATTCTACCCACTTTAAGGCCCCAATTAATGACTGCTAAACAGATGAACCCGCCTACAATGCAGAAGATCCTGGTTTGATTGCTGGGTTGGGAAGATCTGCTGGAGAAGGGATGGGCTATCCACTCCAGTATTTTTGGGCTTCCCTTGTGGCTCAGCTGGTAAAGAATCTGCCTGCAATGCGGCAGACCTGGGTTCGATCCCTGGGTTAGGAAGAGCCCTTGGAGAAGGGAAAGGCTACCCACTCCAGTATTCTGGCCTGGAGAATTCCATGGACTGTATAGTTTATGGGGTCACAAAGAGTCAGACACAATTTCACTTCAAACAGATGAACTGATCCTACTTTATCGACAGCAGTTTCACAAGGAGACTGTTCTGGGGACCAGGAGTTCCCAAAATAATAAAAACAAAATTGATCCCTGCTTGCCATTTTGATGATATTATAATTGAGGTATTAGCATAGCAATCCAAGAAGGCTAACTTCTCAACAAAAGAACATTTCTGATGTCAGCACTAAGAACTGGCAGAGTGAAATTCCAAAGGATCCCACTGAACACCAACAAAGTTGTGAGAGATTGAACTAAAGTTGTGAGATATTGAACTGACTAATGGGCCTGCTGAAGGAAAGCAGACAATCCTTCAGAAATGCAAGAAGAATGGAGCAAACTGTGCCAGGTGCCACACTAAGATTAAGTAAAAGGGGTCACAATGAAGAGATGACTTCTCAGGTCTTACAACCTCATGGAAAATGCAGCTGGTCCAGGGAAACATTACATTCAGGTAGATGAAATGAACAGATCCTTCATGAAAGACATTATGACATTAAGAAAATAATCAAGCAACATTTCAGTCAGGTGAAGACTACTTGGGTAGAGGTTGAGAAATTTAGCATATTATGAAACAGTCCCTGCTGGTACTTTAATAACTTGCATATTAAAATTTATTACTTCCTCTAAAGGGAAGCTTTTTAGCATAGATGTTTAAAAACCAAGGGTAGGAAGAAAACTTTTCTTACAAACAAATAACCTCATAGTGTCCACTGGAAGTGAGCTTACAGTTTGAGAAACCACCAAAATCAATTAAAAACACTTATTTTCTTGAACATTTTTTAATAATAATAATTACTATATTACAATGATAATATTATATAGAATGTATTTACAATGTGTTATATAATTTCTATATTATACATATAACATATAATAAAGCTTATATCATATATACAATATGAAAATAACATGAAGTAACAAGAAACAAGATAATAAAATGTACTACTGTTACACTGATAATAGCTAATATTATGAAATGCTTTCTATCTGCCAGGTCCTGCTTTAACCATTAGAACAAGTAGGTGCTTGCAAGCTTACACAAGGAAACCAAAACCTAGAAAGGTTGTTAGCTTCCCCAAAGTCATGGAGTTCATAAAGAAAGAAGCTAGAATTTTAATCATGGTGATGTGGCTCCAAAATCCACATGTTTAACTGTCCTAGTATGTGAGATTCTATGATGGGCATTATTATTGTACTGTATTATTATACAAATGCCAGAGATTAACTCTTCTTGCAAGATATTAGAGTCTCCTTAGGAAGATATATACAAACACAAACAACTCCAATACTAGGCAAAATAGATAAAATACCAACTAGAAGTTCTGGTGGTAAGCAACAGAAATTAACCATCTGATTTAAGCCAAAAAAGGAAGTTCCTGAAAAATGTTAGTGGCATCACAGTCACTGGAAAGACAAATAAATGGGCAGAGACAAAGTGAGACTATCTAAGAGCAAGACATTCATCACTGAATCTTCCTTTAACCAGATAACTGTGAACAATAATGAAAGAAAAAAGCTTAAAATGTAGAAAATGTACTGAAATTATATCTTAGTTTGTTAAACACAGTATATAGTGTTAACCTCCTTGAATATGTTTTTTTTCTTTTTTTTATTTATATAACGTTTTCATTTTTTTAAATTTTATTTTTAAACTTTACATAATTGAATATGGTTTTAAAGTTTCTTAACTGTCAAGTTTGACTGATAATAAAAATGAATTGTGACAGTCTGGTTAATTTTCACTTGAGAGTGTTATGAAGTTATATTTGAGATGTCTTATTCTCATGAAGCTGTAAGAGTTTCCTGAACTTCGGAAAGAGGCAAAGCATAGGTGAAAGGGATCATCACAGCACTTCAAAGAACTGAAGTACAGAAGGTCTTTCCGACTTTACTAAAACATCTAACAAACACCTCCCAATGTTGATAAGACATAAACAAATCTGTGCTCTCTGTAAGAATATAATTTTTTTTTCTTCTCAGAGATAATTTTGGCACTGGGACTGATGCTCATGAAAGTTTAAAAGATGATCCAGAAAGGATGATGACACTGTGTAGATGATTCTCTCCTTGACTTTGAGTGTCTGCCACTCTGACCATCACACAAATTTTATGGGCCTGCCAAGAGAACCTTCCTCCTTTTTCAAAGAGTATAAAATTAAATTCACTTCTCTTTCATTGAGCACACACAAATGGCTTATCTGCTCCAGGGTTTTGATTGTATTTTCAAGTCCCTACTTGCACCTCTCTGAACATATTCAAAAATAATCACCAAAGTTGCAAATCCAGATTTTCAGATCAGGAAATATTCTCTGATTTATGAACTGCACATGTTGGTTGTAACCGACAAAGCCTCATCACTCATCACAGGCTGTTTTTCCCAGCTCACCTCTCTCCCTTTCTCTCTGTGCATGGCTCAGAACCCTGTTTGAGATGAGATTACAAGATAGCCTCATTAACGCTGGCACCCAGGTAGTCAGAACTGGCTTTGGTCCCTCAGATTGGCCAGTGAGCCCCAAAGCCCAGCTGTATTGATCAACATGGTGATCTTCTAAATTCTTTTGCTTAAATCCCATTCCAGGCAAACATCTGGCATTCACTCCACTCATTGGACCTGTGCGGGTATTTGCTTATCTTCTGAGAATCATTCTTTAAATTCTGGAAAAGATCCACATCCAAAATAGGAAATGAGATGGGGTTCACATGCTACAAATTGAAAATGCCTTACCTACTTCTCATACTAATCAGAATAATTCAGTTTCTTCCTTCCCTTTCTCTTCTGCTTGGCTTCACCATTATGCTTCAAAGTTTCCGAGTCAAAAGTATCACCAACTCAATTTAGAACAATCCCTGCTCCTGATAGGAAGCAAAAAGCATCCCTTTGGTCCTCTAGTGGTAGGAGGAGATGAACCTCCCAGGGAAAGAAAATCTTCTGCCTGTAATTCTCCAGTTCGAGAAAGAACAAAACTAGAACACAGGTCTTCTGACTGCATCTATGGCATATGCTCGAATTGTAAATTCAACTGTCTACTGTAGCCAGACGACTAATACAAAAAGTGAAGTCGGCCATATCTGTCTTACAAGGGCACTTGGAGCCAAGATAGCACACTGTGTGTGCTGAACATGTGTGAGTGCTAAGTTGTTTCAGTCGTGTCCGACTCTGTGTGACCCCATGGACTGCAGCCGGCCAGTCTTCTCTATCCATGGAATTTTCCAGGCAAGAACAGTGGAATGGGTTGCCATTTCCTTCTCCAACTTGCAAATAATATATACATATATATATATATAAAATTTATATAAATTTACACACACATATATAGGATAAGGGGATAATATCTGAAAAAAATCTGAAATTTATAAAGAACTCCTATAACACCATAACAACAACAAACACTTCACATGATCTGATTAAAAAATGGGCAGAGAAATGAAATAGACATGTATTCAAAGAAGACATCCAAAAGGCCAACAGGTACATGAAAAGATGCTCAAAACTACTATTTATCACAGACATATAAATCGAAAGTACAATGAGATACTACTTCACACCTGTGAATGGCTATCATCAAAAAGATGAGTAATAACAAGTGTTGACAAAGTTGGAGTAAAGGAAACCCTTGTACATTATGGGGAATATAAATTGGTTCAACCATTACAGAAACAGTATGGCGGTTCCTCAAAAAATTAGAACTGCCATATGATCTAACAGATCTACATCTGGGTTCAAAGACCAGGGAAATGAAAACAGGATACTGAAGAGATATTTGCACCCTCCTATTTACTGCAGCATCATTCACAATAGCAAAGATATGGAAACAATGTAAGTGTATCAATTTATGTGGTTAAAAAAAATAGATGTGGTATGTATACACAGTGGAATATTATTCAGTCACAAAAAGACAGAAGTCCTGCCATTTGTAAGAGCATGGATGGACCTTGAAGACATGTTAGATAAGTCAGAAAGTAAAAGATAAATATTGTTTGATCTCAAGCATATATGGAATCTAAATAAGTTGAACTCCCCCAAATAAAGCAGAATGGTGGCTGTGGGGGGTTGGGAGTGGGAAATTGGGGACATGTTATTTAAGGGCACAACTTGCAATTCATACCTTTTGTGTTTGCCATATGGAAATTTAGGCTTCTGTTAAAAAAAAGCAGAAATCCAGTGGGTTTTTTTTTTTGGTGAAATTTTCCCATTTTAAGAAGCTGGTGACTCAACCTAATTACAACCCTGCCTAGGGCCACATAATTCAAGTCAAAAAGAACAAGACTATAGACTGGAGTTAATTATTACTGCATTTTTCTTTCGGTTGCTGGGATGCTCATCTTCCATTCAGCTTTCTTCCTATGGAGAAGCTAGCTTTAGGGTTACAGTCTAAAACTTGAAGTCATTATTAGGTGTATATTTATTTATTTATTTTATCTTTTTTTAAATTTTATTTTATTTTTAAACTTTACATAATTGTATTAGTTTTGCCAAATATCAAAATGAATCCACCACAGGTATACATGTGTAGGTGTATATTTAATTTAAGTCAGTGACTAGTCATGAGCCTCTGCTGGGACAAGGCATTGTGTTAAGCAGGCAGGGCTGTAGACATGAGCAAGTCATAATGCCCATCTTTCCTCCTGTCTCACAAGTGATAACAAGGCAAATAAAAGGAACATCAGGGCAGATAGACAGGTAGGCTGTTAAGAAAGGGACAGAGCTAGCATAAAATGTACATGAACAGAAGAAAGGCCTCAGGCTATTCACTTTGGAAAGATTTCATTAAGAAGGTGACACTTTTGAAAGACAATGCATAGGCATGGTTTCAGTAAACTTAAAGAAAGAGAATTAAAGAAAAAGGGAATAGCATAAATAGAGTGTAGACTGGAGAAAGTTTTCGGTTTGGCTGGAGAAGAACATGCTTTCAGAAGCTGAAGCTATCAGTTCAGTACAGTCACTCAGTCGTGTCTGACTCTTTGCGACCCCATGGACTGCAGCACACCAGGCCTCCCTGTCCATCACCAACTCCTGAAGTTTACTCAAACTCATGTCCATTGAGTTGGTGATGCCATCCAACCATTTCATCCTCTGTCATCCCCTTCTCCTCCCACCTTCAATCTTCCCAGCATCAGGGCCTTTTAAATTGAGTCAGTTCTTCACATCAGGTGGCCAAAGAATTGAAGTTTCAGCTTCAGAATCAGTCCTTCCAATGAATATTTAGGACTAATTTCCTTTAGGATGGACTGGTTGGATCTCTTTGCTGTCCAAGGGACTCTCAAGTCTTCTCCAACACCACAGTACAACAGCATCAATTCTTCAGCACTCAGCTTTCTTTACAGTCCAACTCCTGCATGTATACATGACTACTGGAAAAACCATAGCCTTGACTAGATGGACCTTTGTTGGCAAAGTAATGTCTCTGCTTTTTAATATGCTGCCTAGGTTGGTCATAACTTTTCTTTCAAGGAGCAAGCATCTTTTAATTTCATGGCTGTAGTCACCATCTGCAGTGATTTTGGAGCCCCCCCCCCCAAAAGTCTGACACTGTTTCCCCATTTATTTGCCATGAAGTGATGGGACCAGATGCCATGATCTTCGTTTTCTGAATGTTGAGCTTTAAGCCACATTTTTCACTCTCCTCTTTCACTTTCATCAAGAGGCTGTTTAGTTCTTCTTCGCTTTGTGCCATAAGGGTGGTGTCATCTGCATATCTGAGTTATTGATATTTCTCCTGGCAATCTTGATTCCAGCTTGTGCTTCTTCAAGCCCAGCATTTCTCATGATGTACTCTGCATATAAGTTAAATAAACAGGGTGACAATATACAGTCTTGACATACTCCTTTCCCTATTTGGAACCAGTCTGTTCCATGTCCAGTTCTAACTGCTGCTTCCTGACCTGCATGCAGATTTCTCAAGAGGCAGGTCAGGTGGTCTGGTATTCCCATCTCTTTCAGAATTTTCCACAGTTTATTGTTATCCACACAGTCAAAGGCTTTGGCATAGTCAATAAAGTAGAAGTAAATGTTTTTCTGGAACTCTCCTGCTTTTTAAATGATCCAAAGGATGTTGGCAATTTGATCTCTGGTTCCTCTGCCTTTTCTAAAACCAGCTTGAACATCTGGAAGTTCACAGTTCACGTACTGCTGAAGCCTGGCTTGGAGAATTTTGAGCATTACTTTACTAGCGTATGAGATGAATACAATTGTGTGGTAGTTTGAGCATTCCTTGGCATTGCCTTTCTTTGGGATTGGAATGACAACTGACCTTTTCCAGTCCTGTGGCCACTGCTGAGTTTTCCAAATTTGATGGCATGTAGAATGCAGCACTTTCACAGCATCATCATTTAGGATTTGAAATAGCTCAACTAGAATTCTATCACCTCCACTAGCTTTGTTCATAGTGATGCTTTCTAAGGCCCACTTGACTTCATATTCCAGGATGTCTGGCTTTAGGTGAGTGATCACACAATTGTGATTATCTGGGTTGTGAAGATCTTTTTTGTACAGTTCTTCTGTGTATTCTTGCCACCTCTTCTTAATATCTTCTGCTTCTGTTAGGTCCATAGCATTTCTGTCCTTTATTGAGGCCATCTTTGCATGAAATGTTCCCTGGGGATCTCTAATTTTCTTGAAGAGATCTCTAGTCTTTCCCATTCTATTGTTTTCCTCTATTTTGCATTGATCACTGAGGAAGGCTTTCTTATCTCTCCTTGCTCTTCTTTGGAACTGTGCACTCAATGGGTATATCTTTCCTTTTCTCCTTTGCTTTTTGCTTCTCTTTTCACAGCTATTTGTAAGGCCTCCTCAGACAGCCATTTTGCTTTTTGGATTTCTTTTTTGGGGATGATCTTACTCCCTGTCTCCTGTACAATGTCAGGAACTTCTGTCCATAGTTCATCAGGCGCTCTGTCTATCAGATCTAGTCCCTTAAATCTATTTCTCACGTCCACTATATAATTTTTAGAGATTTGATTTAGGTCGTACCTGAATGGTATAGTGGTTTTCCCTACTTTCTTCAATTTAAGTCTGGATTTGGCAATAAGGAGTTCACGATCTGAGCCACAGTCAGCTCCTGGTCTTTGTTTTTGCTAACTGTATAGAGCTTCTCCATCTTTGGCTGCAAAGAATATAATCAATCTGATTTTGGTGTTGACCATCTGGTGATGTCCATGTATAGAGTCTTCTCTTGTGTTATTGGAAGAGGGTGTTTGCTATGACCAGTGTGTTCTCTTGGCATAACTGTATTAGTATGGCATAACTTTGCCCTGCTTCAGTTTGTATTCCAAGGCCAAATTTGCCTGTTACTCCAGGTATTTCTTGACTTCTTACTTTTCCATTGCAGTCCCCTATAATGAAAAGGAAATCTTTTTTGGGTGCTAGTTCTAGAAGATCTTGTAGATCTTCATAGAACCATTCAACTTCCATTTCTTCAGCATTACTGCTCAGGGCTTCAACTTGGATTACTGTGATATTAAATGGTTTGCCTTGGAAATGAACAGAGATCATTCTGTTGTTTTTGAGATTGCATCCAAGTACTGCATTTTGGACTCTCTTATTGACTATGACTATGATGGCCACTCCATTTCTTCTAAGGAATTATTGCCCTCAGTAGTAGATATAATGGTCATCTGAGTTAGATTCACCCATTCCAATCCATTTTAGTTGTCCATGTTCACTCTTGCCATCTCCTGTTTGAGCACTTCCAATTTGCCTACATTCGTGGACATAACATTCCAGGTTCCTTGGAAAAGGAGGTCAGGGACCAGGCAAAGTAAGATTAGAATAACAGCACACTCTCATGATACATCTAGATCCCTTTCATCAGTTCACATTTTCTACATCCAAAGCCCTCACTGATAGTTTCTCAACTGTTCCACTTGGTAGCACAGCTTCTTTAGCTCTGGGAAAACTGAGTCAGAGAGGTTAGCTAGTTTTCTCAAGGTTACAAAGAAAATTAGAGAGAAAGGTAGGATCAGTACACGCATCATCTAAGTTAGGGGCTGGCCAACTGTTTGTTAAGAGCTGGATAGCAAATATTCTTAGCTTTGTGGGTCAAACTGTCTCTGTTGCAGCTGCTTACCTTTGCCACTGATAGATGAAAACTGCCACAGACAATCTGTGACTGAATGGGCGTGGCTCTGTTTCAAGAAACTGTTACTTTATAAAACAGGCAGCAGGCTGGATTTGGCCATGGCTGAGAATCCCAGGGACAGAGGAGCCTAGTGGGCTGCCGTCTATGGGGTCGCACAGAGTCGGACCCGACTGTAGTGACTTAGCAGCAGCAGCAGCAGTTTGCTGACAGCTGGCCTAAATTTTTTCATAACCTGGTTTCAAAGGTGCTTCGGGAACTTGTCGACTTTGTTCACTGTTGTATTCCTTAGCCTAAAAATGGGTCTGAAATATATAACAGGGGCTTAGTTTATGTTTCTTGACTGAAAAAGTCATGTTCCTTAAATTTAATAGATACACCAACAACCTATTTTAATATATGTGCCTGGATGTTATCCTTTTTATCTTCCCTTTCTAGTCATGTTCAATTGCATCAAATCCTATTGATGCTACTTTTACAATATCCTTCTCCATCTTCTGTTGCCATTACCATCTCTTGCCGAACTATTTGAGCAAACTCAGTCTTCAGGGATCTTCCCAACCCAGGGATTGAACTTAGGTCTCCTGCATTTCAGCCAGATTCTTTACCATCTGAGCCACCAGGGAAGCCTAAGTCTCCACTCATAACTCCTCCTGATACCATCTAATTCAACCTCAACAAAAAAATCACATCTGAACAGCATTTAGGCCCTGCCTAAAATTCAATGAATACTATAAATAATGCTGCTATGAACACTGGGGTGCATGTATCTTTTCAAATTAGTGTTTTTGTTTTCTTTGAATATATACCCAGGATTGAAACTGGTGGATCATTAGGTAGTTCTATTTTTAGCTTTTTGAGAAATCTCCATACTGTTTTTCATAGTAGTTGCACCAATTAACATTCCCACCAATAGTGTACGGGTGTTACCTTTTCTCCACATCCTTGCCAAAATTAGTTATTTGTATTCTTTTTGATAGTAGCCACTCTGACAGGTGTGAGGTGAAACCTCATTGTGGTTTTGACTTGCATTTCTATGATGATTAGCAATGTGGAGTATATTTACAGGCCTTAAAAGTCCTGTTTCATTGCCTTTTGATACTGAATTATATCAGCTATTTATGTTATTTTGGATATTAATCCCTTACCGATCATATAATTTCCAAATATTTTCTCCCCTTCAGTAGGCTGTCTTTTGTGTTGATGATCTCCTTTGCCATGCAAAAGCTTTTACATTTAATTAGGTCTCATCTGCTTATTTTTGCTTTTATTTCTTTGTTTTAGGAGACAGATCAAACACAATATTGCTATGATTTATGTCAAAGACTGTTCAGCCTGTGCTGTCTTCTAGAAATTTTATGGCTTCAAATCTTGCATTTAGGTCTTTAAGCCATCTTGAGTTTATTTTTCTATATGGTGTTAGGAAATGCTCTAATCTCAATGGAAAACACTAATTTGAAAAGATACACACACCCCAATGTTCACAGCAGCATTATTTAAAATATCCAACACATGGAAGCAACCTAAGAGCCAATCAACAGATGAATGAATGAAGAAGACATCTTCACACACACACATACACACACACACAGTGGAATATTACTCAGTCATAAAAAAGTAATGAAATTCTGCTATTTTCAACAATGTGGATAGACCTAGAGAGTATTATGCTTAGTGAAATGAGTCAGAGAAATATAATTATTCTGTTAACATTTTTGTGAAATCTAAAAAAATAAACAAATGCACATAATAAAACAGAAACAGCCTCACAGATACAGAGAACAAACCAGTGGCTACCAGTGGACAGAGGGA
The DNA here is from genome assembly GCF_029407905.1 of Bubalus kerabau. Lineage (NCBI taxonomy): Eukaryota > Metazoa > Chordata > Mammalia > Artiodactyla > Bovidae > Bubalus > Bubalus kerabau. The sequence continues at coordinate 36,375,319 of NC_073643.1, read as the reverse complement.
AGGGGGAGGGGCATCATGGGGGTAGGAATTGAGAGAGACAAACTACTATGTATAAAATACATAGGCAACAAGGATGCATTGAGTAGCACAGGAAAATACAGCTATTATTTTGTAATAATTTTAAATGGAGCACAATCTATAAAAATATCAAACAGTCACTATGTTGTAAGTCTGAAACATAACATTGTAAATCAACTATATTTCAACTTTAAAAAAGTAACTTTGAAATAACACAATGGAATTCCACCTCATTTTGAATTAAACTAAACTGATAGTCTGAAGGGTACACTCCTAGTCCAGAAGCCCCTGACAACCCTTGGACTTTAGCTGTGACAGCCCCTCTACCCACTACTACTCCACACACTGTGCTCTCTTCTCAGATGACTTGGGGCTCTCTTCTGCAACAGGGCCTTTGCACAAGCTCCCTCCTTTCCATTCCCTTTCTTCCATTTGTCTAGTTCAATGTTCTTTCATTCTTCAAAGGTCAGCTTCCTGGTTTGCTACACTAGGTTAGATAATCAGCCTTCTCTCACATGACAACCTTATAGTTCTTTTTACATTTGCAATCAAGTAAAGATTATTTAACTTCTATGCAGAGTACATCATGAGAAACACTGGGCTGGAGGAAGCACAAGCTGGAATCAAGATTGCTGGGAGAGATATTAATAATGTCAGATATGCAGATGACACCACCCTTATGGCAGAAAGTGAAGAAGGACTAAAAAGCCTCTTGATGAAAGTGAAAGGGGAGAGTGAAAAAGTTGGCTTAAAGTTCAACATTCAGAAAACCGAGATCATGGCATCCGGTCCCATCACTTCATGGCAAATAGATGGGAAACAGTGGACACAGTGGCTGACTTTATTTTTCTGGGCTCCAAAATCACTGCAGATGGTGACTGCAGCCATGAAATTAAAAGATGCTTGCTCCTTGGAAGAAAAGTTATGACCAACCTAGACAGCATGTTAAAAAGCAGAGACATTACTTTGCCAACAAAGGTCTGTCTAGTCAAAGCTATGGTTTTTCCAGTGGTCATGTATGGATGTGAGAGTTGGACTATAAAGAAGGCTGAGCACTGAAGAATTGATACTTTTGAACTGTGGTGTTGGGGAAGACTCTTGAGAGTCCCTTGGACTTCTAGGAGATCCAACCTGTCCATCCTTAAGGAGATCAGTCCTGAGTGTTCATTGGAGGGACTGATGCTGAAACTGAAACTCCAATACTTTGGCCACCTGATGTGAAGAGCTAACTCATTTGAAAAGACCCTGATGCTGGGAAAGATTGAGGGCAGGAGGAAAAAGGGATGACAGAGGATGAGATGGTTGGCTGGCATCACTGACTCGATGGATATGGGTTTGGGTGGACTCTGGAAGTTGGTGATGGACAGGGAGGCCTGGCGTGCTGTGGTTCATGGGGTCGCAAAGAGTCGGACATGACTGAGCGACTGAACTGAACTGAACTGAATGATTATTGTTTAATGCCTGTCTTCCTGCTTCTTTTGCTCACCACTGTATATCCTAATACCCAGCACAGTGTCTTTCATAAAGTAAGTACTCATAAGTAGTTGTTGGATGAATGTATTAACAACACAGAATCAATTTTGGAAATGACCTTAGAAGTTTATCTAGTTGAATCTTCTGATAGATGCAACATTCTCAACAATTTTAGTGAACTTATATGGTGCTGATCTTTTTACTTGGTTTCTGGAATCTGAAGCAGCCCTATTTTATTGATTTGCTACACTGCAGCAGGTACCTTAGTGAAAAATGCTAATCACAATCTTCAAAAGTGTTAAGGCTTGCAGCAACTGTGCGTATCTCCCCTAGAGCTGGTAAGCTACCCCTTCCATTTCCACTTTTCATGATTTTCCAATTTTTTTTCTGTAATTATTAGGTATCACTCTTATGGCAAGTTAAAGTTCTATAACATTATCTTGAATTTACATGTTACCTTTCCCTCCAAACACAGTGGTGCTTATTAAAATGAAGTATTTCGTGTTTAGTTGTGAAATAGCTTAAATATTAAAAAAAAAAAAGAATGAAAAATAAAACTGCATCAGCAACTCAGGCCTGGTGCTTTACAACTATCTGGCCTTTGGCTTATCCTTAAGGAATAAAGGAGTAGAAGTTATTATATTCAATTCCATTTTCCAATGGATTAATAAGCAAAGGGCTTAGATGACTCTTCTGTGATGATACAACTAGAAAAGAGAAGGAACTGAGATTCAAGTACCCATAGATGGTCTCACCTTGATTTTTCTCAGATTCTGTGACATACACAGAGTAGTCTAATCTTCCATTTAGAATATTGCTGAAAAGTAGCGAAAAATAAAAGTCCTCTTGAGGGCATAATATAAACTGACCTTTGTATTATGGAGAACAAACTCTTCTCTTGAGGTTGTACGAATCCTCAAATTCAATGATTCTTTGGGAAAAACCACTAAGGCCTCCATCCTAAGACTGGAAAACCTAAAAGAGAAGCAAAGCACATGGCTTCCTCCGGATATTCATGTCAAGCCTGCATTTCAAGTAGGTAACTCATAAGCAGGCTCCTTAGACTTATGCTGCTTCCTTGGTGCTTCAGATCAGATCAGATCAGTCGCTCAGTCATGTCCGACTCTTTGCGACCCCATGAATCACAGCACGCCAGGCCTCCCTGTCCATCACCAACTCCCGGAGTTCACTCAGACTCACATCCACCGAGTCAGTGATGCCATCCAGCCATCTCATCCTCTGTCGTCCCCTTCTCCTCCTGCCCCCAATCCCTCCCAGCATCAGAGTCTTTTCCAATGAGTCAACTCTTCGATGAGGTGGCCAAAGTACTGGACTTTCAGCTTTAGCATCATTCCTTCCAAAGAAATCCCAGGGCTGATCTCCTTCAGAATGGACTGGTTGGATCTCCTTGCAGTCCAAGGGACTCTCAAGAGTCTTCTCCAACACCACAGTTCAAAACCATCAATTCTTCGGTGCTCAGCCTTCTTCACAGTCCAACTCTTACATCCATACATGACCACAGGAAAAACCATAGCCTTGACTAGACGGACCTTTGTTGGCAAAGTAATGTCTCTGCTTTTGAATATGCTATCTAGGTTGGTCATAACTTTCCTTCCAAGGAGTAAGCGTCTTTTAATTTCATGGGCACAGTCAGCATCTGCAGTGATCTTGGAGCCCCAAAAAATAAAGTCTGACACTGTTTCCACTGTTTCCCCATCTATTTCCCATGAAGTGATGGGACCGGATGCCATGATCTTCATTTTCTGAATGTTGAGCTTTAAGCCAACTTTTTCACTCTCCACTTTCACGTTCATCAAGAGGCTTTTTAGTTCCTCTTCACTTTCTGCCATAAGGGTGGTGTCATCTGCATATCTGAGGTGATTGATATTTCTCCCGGCAATCTTGATTCCAGCTTGTGTTTCTTCCAGTCCAGTGTTTCTCATGATGTACTCTGCATATAAGTTAAATAAACAGGGTGACAATATACAGCCTTGACATACTCCTTTTCCTATTTGGAACCAGTCTGTTGTTCCATGTCCAGTTCTAACTGTTGCTTCCTGACTTGCATACAGATTTCTCAAGAGGCAGATCAGGTGGTCTGGTATTCCCATCTCTTTCAGAATTTTCCACAGTTTATTGTGATCCACACAGTCAAAGGCTTTGGCATAGTCAATAAAGCAGAAATAGATGCTTTTCTAGAACTCTCTTGCTTTTTCCATGGTCCAGCGGATGTTGGCAATTTGATCTCTGGTTCCTCTGCCTTTTCTAAAACCAGCTTGAACATCAGGAAGTTCACGGTTCACATATTGCTGAAGCGTGGCTTGGAGAATTTTGAGCATTACTTTACTAGCGTGTAAGATGAGTGCAATTGTGTGGTAGTTTGAGCATTCTTTGGCATTGCCTTTCTTTGGGATTGGAATGACAACTGACCTTTTCCAGTCCTGTGGCCACTGCTGAGTTTTCCAAATTTGTTGGCATATTGAGTGCAGCACTTTCACAGCATCATCTTTCAGGATTTGGAATAGCTCAACTGGAATTCCATCACCTCCTCGGTGCTTAGCTATATAGAAAAGAAATTTTCTCTCTGAGATTTTGAATTCCAGGTATTAATATTCCCTCAAATGAATTAAAGGACAAAAGGAATACTCTTCATGGGCAATCTAGTCTCTCTCTCTGTTTTTCAAGAGCTGAGGGTCAGTTTCTGAGATGCCTGTCTGGGTATCTTTATCTGGTTTGAGGTGCTAAGTTAAGACAACCTCTAAGAGTGTAAGAGAAATTTGTTGAGAAGTGGTAAGAGCAGCTCATTTGACCTGTACAGTTCCCTCCAGTGAGGATGTATTAACTCCAGCTAAACACATTAGTGCCACCTATTGGAAAAATATATTTTAATAAAAATAAAGTTGCAGGCTTATCTGCACTACTGGAAAATCTTTACCTGGATGGCAATTTCCCCTGCCAAAGAAAAACAAAGTGAAGCCAGCTCACTGAAGGAATGGTAGGTGAGCTCTAGGTATTTGTTTTTTGGGGGGAAAAAAAAGCTTTTGTTTTTCAACTGGATGCAAAAAAAAAAAAAAAAAAAAAAGTGAAATAATAATGCAATATGAAACCAACACTGTATTTCGAGAAAGAGCTTTGCTACAAATTGTTCCACGGCCATCTCTAATGGGGGCTGAGTTTCCTAGGGCGTGACCAGAGCAGGCTCTTCTCACAAACTGGGAGCTTTCCTTCCTGAGCCCTGTTATAGAAGGAGCCAGAAATCTGGAGAAGAGTCTGGAATGACCACTGGAGATTTGATCTACCTTTTCAAAGAAAAGAAAAAGTCCTATCCCCCCTTCCCTCTTATTAATTAAGAACAGAAATTATTTGGTTATGAATTACAAAATGGCCTTTCTCACCCTCCTCCCCAATTCCCTTCCCACCAAAGTACTTTAAACACAGCACTGTAAAGTCTGTACAAACATCCTTTCTGGGGGAAAATGGTACAGAGAAGGTGAACAAGAAAGAGGACAGTATGTATCATCTGTTGAGTGTAAATTCAAAGAAGAAGAGGATAAAGGGAAGAGGGAGTGGGGAGAGGAAGGAGGAGGAGAAATAATTCTGGCAAAGGGCACAAACATTTTCCTGAAATAAATCAAAAACAAAACAAACCACAAAACCGAAAATCTATTAATGGATGTTTAAGAAATACAGGATAGGGAGAAAGGATATTGCTTTCTGGTCTATGTTTCTGTACTTAAAACTTTTTCTGATCAGTTGGACCTAATTATTTGTTTTAAAATCAAGAAAAAAAAAATGGCATGGCAAAGCTAATCTATGTCATGAGAAGTCCTGATCAGGTTTGTCCTTGGAGGTAGACAGTGCCCTAAAAGCAGAAAAGGAAATGCGGGGAGGCTGAAGATGTTTTCTCTTGAGCTGGGGAGCTGGTGCTAGTAACAAACATGTGTTCAGCCTGTGAAGATTCACCAAGCTGTCTATTTCTGTTTTGTATACTTTGCTGCATGTGTGTTCAGCTGGAGTAAAAGCTTCAAGAATGATGTCAAGAGAAATCCTTGGGTAGTAAGATTATAGATCATTTGTTTTCTTTCTATTTCTCTGTATTTAAAAAATGAACTGATACATGTTATAAAAACCAACGAAAATCAACTCAGTTTTGAAATTTCGTTTCCCAAATATACGTTTCAAATACATCTGCTTACACACTGTTACGGTCAACAGGAGTTAGAAAGAACTCTACATCACCCATGCTCAGAGTTTCCTCCACACGAGGAGGAGCGGGGATCTCCTCTGTGGCCTTGCTGCTTCAGCCTGGTCTCCAGTGTCTTGGCTGGCAGACATGGTAGGGCCCCCATTCCACAGGTCCAGGTTGTCAATGACCAGTGCCAAAGCGCCTGTGTTCTTTCATGAGAGGCTGTTGAGCAGCTGGGAGGCCCAGCATCCACACTCTGAATCAGGCCAACTCCTCCCTCCCTCCCTGGCAAGGGCACCTCAGTCGCTCCATCTGCAGGAATCCACCAGTTCAGATTACCTGTTTACTAGCGAACATTTGATGGGCTTGCAGATATTGAGGCAGATAAGTTTTCAAATGATTGCGCCTGCCATGTCCTTTATTTGGAAGAGCCACTGTTTAAGCCTGCAGCTGGCGAACAGTGTACTGTATTTTCTATGAGCTTCTGATAAGGATGGGGAACGCTGAAGACCCAGGTAGGGTTACAAGAGAGCTGTGTGCCTGACAAACGTCATACCCCCACCCGATGTTTTACGTTCAGGGTATTACTGATTGTGCTAACTGTACAGGTCAGAACTTTAATCTTGTTCCACTCAGATGGCAGATAAAAGTCTGAGTGAAACCAGTAAAGGGCTTTTTCTGTCATTCCCAAAGAAAGGAGTCTTAGAGGCTGAATGCTTTGCTTTTGTACTTTTCCACTAGGTTATCATTTTCTTGTAAAAAGCATATGATTTAATTTTCACATGTGTTCTTACGAATGGCAACAGGCATTCCAAAGTAGATTTATAGATTTACTTATCTTAAGACTTGGGATGGCCTATATGGGAAAAGTATCTATAAAAAAAGAGTTGATACTGCCTGAATAGAAGTCCTCTATTAATCTAGAACACTAGAAGAAAAATAGAAAAGTCTCTCAAAAGCCTTCTAAGAGAACAGAACTGGAGTCTGAATATTTGCAGTGTGGAACTCCTGCCCTGTCTTACCATGTGAGTGAAAGAAGTTGTTTCCTTTGCAATTTCCTGTCGCAAGATATGGGAGAGAAAATAGTTTCATTGGTATCACTCAATTTAGTAACATCTAGATGTCGCCACTGACCTCATAGTCTTCAATAGTGTCATTTGTAGGTAAAAGTTCCAGTGTATTGTTTTCTTGACCTTCTGTTTTAAAGGTCAAACTTTACATATTTAAGTGTGAGTTTAGGGTGGTGGTTTCCAGGTTTCCTCAGATTGATACTGTTGGCAGAATCCCATATTACCTTGCAGAATAGGGTCCTCACCCCCCACCCCCCCCCAGCCCCGGTGCAGTGGTAATGATTGAAAGAAATCTTCAGAACATAAAACATAAAGACAGCAGCCAAACACTGTCAAACTGGAATTGGCCACCGTGGAAATATCAGTCACCCAGTTTTTCGTTGATTCAGAGACATTTGTTCTAGTGGGGGCCGGGTGGTGGTCAGAGGGTTGGGGGAAGCAGGAGACTGAAGTGAGCCTCCTCAGGCAGAGGCTTTCCCTTTTGCCACCTTCAGGATTTTTTGTTAACTGTTGTGTCCAGATAGTTGTTGTGTTTTAAAATATAAAGAAAGAAGACTGAAATTGTAAATACTTTGTAAACATAATCATTTGTACTTGAATAGTAGGGTTTTAAAGGGCACTGATATCCCACCAAACAAAAGGTATAATAAATTGACCTTTTTTTAAAAAAAAAAAAAAAAGAGTTGATACAAATATATATATGTGTGTGTGTGTGTGTATTTGTATAACTGATTCATTTTGTGATATACCTGAAACTAATAGTGTAAATCAACTACACTACAATTAAAACAGAAAAACAAAAATAAACAAACAAAAATCTTGGAGAAGGGTAAAAAAAATCTAGAAAAGAAAAATGATCTATTTCCTAATATTATTTCCTAATTTTCACTACATGGAGAATGGACTTTGTTTGAATCATAAAAAGGAGTTAGTAGTAGTAGCTGTAACTGGTAATTTCAGCAGCTGTCATTTCTCAAATACCTACTATGTGCCATGCATTGAAGTCCAATGTTAACACACACTACGGCATTTCATTTTTATCACATACCACTCTTAACTATGTGAGAGAGGAAATCCTGAGACATTTGAAAACCTGTACCACAGTACACAGATGGGATGTAAGCTGTGGAGGTGGGGCCTGACCACAGATCTTTGTTATTCTGAATGCCTTTCTTTCCTGCTTTCTTTCTTCTTCTGTTACACTGATGTATTATTATTGCCTTTGTCACTCTTGGAAGATTCAGAGCTAAACAATTTGGGGCCATCAACTGGCTTCTTAGGTTCATATTTGAGGGAAACATTGGAACTGACTCCTTCACAACCAACTCTAGCAGGCTGGCAGCTTAGGAGATGAGCTCGTTTCTTTGGAAGAGTCTTGGAAGGTTTCTGAGACTGGTTATGTCATTCCAGTTCTTCTGGGCAGAAAGAGAATGAAGAATAGGTTCTAATAAAGTTAAGTCTGGCTGTCTTCGTGGTGATGGTGATTTTATGGAATATAGCTCTCTTGGGTGAGACTGCAAGAGCTGGGTCAAGCCATGTCAGAGATGCCTGGAAAACCACATGGTAAGGGAATTCCTTTTTCAGGGGTTTGGGAGGTGGTGATGAAGGTGGGAACCTACTTTATTTGCTTCTTAAAGAGCTAATCTAAAAGCATACAACCCAGGGCCAACTATTTTCTCCAATGGATTCAATTTATACATACACAAGCACTGGATATCTACAGTGAACAGAAGTGTATCTAATCTAGAAATAGTGTATTTCTAGGGTTGCGATCATTTATGATAGAGTTTGGCTATCTGAGACACCAACAAATGAAATGGAGAAATGGGAAAATAATGCTCACTCCACTTAACCAATTCTTGGGGAATGGGACATGGGGATATACATACTTTACAGTATTTTAGTCTTCACTTGGTTTGGCATCCAACTCAGTGGCAGTACGAACTTCAAGTTCAGGGGGTAATTTGGTTCCAGAAGTTGCCAAAAGAATCCTGCTGCCCACAGAAAGATGACAGTTTTGAACAGTGGATTCCCCAGTGCAAGAGGTCAGATGAGGCAGACTTTACCAAGTTTACATAACAAAGAGCAATTCTGTTAACTAAAATGATTAATTCCCATCAGTACACATCAAACAGAACTATTACAAAACATTATTGTCTGGGTTCACATCACATAGTAAGGGTTTTTCACAAGTTCCATTTCCAATAACTCTTTTGACAAAGCCAGAACTTTTTTTTTTGAGGGGGTGGTGGTGAGTGGACATTAATTTCCAGAGGAATCCATGAATGGGGCTGAGTAGGCTGTGCCTTAAGTGCGAGATATGTCACAGTGATGTTGTGGCAGGAAAAACACAACAGCCCTTCTGAGGAAAGGGGGCCTTCCAGGGATCGGGGATTGAGGAAAAATGTGCTGCAGTACAAAGCCTGGATTGTCCCTCTCCTCTGAGACAATGGGGTATTTAAAAGGCTCACAGCATCAGAATTCCGACTTACTCCTTTAAGGCATTCTGAAGTTTTATGTCTCACAGCTGACAGTATAAGTGAGGAGAAAAGGCCTGTTTTATGAACTCTCTTGCAATGAAGGAGACAGCTGGATTTTGAAGATGCTATTCGTCTGCCAGCATGGTAACTCTTAAAAGGCCTAACAATTTAATGAGCCCATTTTCTGCTTCTTAGAAAGTGGTGACCTAGATGAGGAAAAAGCTCTAAATCTCCACACCGAAAAGTCTGGATGTGAGTACCAATCTTGCCAGTCATCTGAGTGGCCTTAAGCATGACCCCTAAACCTTCCTCATTTGTAAAGAATGAGCCCATTTCTCTGAGTTGCTGTGAAAAACAAAAGGAAAGATGTATTCAAAGACAACAGAAATTATCATTATCACTAAATACTTCTATACAGACAATGCTCGTCCTTAGAAGAAGATTTTAGGGAGGGCGCTTGCAACAGTTTAAGTTAGGACCTTTTTTCTTTGGTTAATCTCCTTCTTAGGCTATGGAATCTCTTAGCTTCCTAGTCATTTGGTTAAGTTATCAACTCCAAAGTGACTGTAATAATAGCAATAATAGTGAACCTTGGAGTAGGGAGACCCATCATTTCAAACCAGATCCTTAAATTATCCTCATTTCCAAAGCTAGAACATCACACACTGACATGCTTTCACTTTTCTTCCTCTTTGGCCAACTCAGTAGAAGAGAACTGTCAAGATCAGTGCAACTTTCTACAATAAAATGAACTGTATTGGCTGTGGCATAAGGACCTAAGACCTCAGTTGCAAAAATTAAATTCAAAAAACTGGAAGAAAAATGCCATACTAACATTTAAAAGCTGGTTTTCTTTAAATGCCAGAGTGCACACGGCCAGTTATATGACAACAGCAAAGAACACATTACATTTGGGTGCACGATATGCATGTGTGGTATGAAGTCACATTTATAGAACTTTGTGGCAGCTAAGGAGCAGACATTACAGTGGAGCAGGTGCTAACAGGGGTTCTTCATAAACTGTTTTCCTTTCTCTTTCTTCTTTGGCCAGTCATCTTCAAGAATCAAATGGAAATTCTACACCAGACCCTACACTTATTTTTGGCAGAAATGTGCCACCCTTACATGGACCATAAATGGGAAAGTTGAGTTTTTGATTTAGGATTTCTAGAATGAGTTGTGGCAGATGCCTGGGAGAGGTTCAGAACATTGTTCAATGCCCTTGTTCTTGCAGAAATGATCTTAAAGAGTCACCTTGGTCAGTATCAGAACAGAAATTATCTCAAAGGCCTGAAAAGTAGATATGCCCCTTTCTAAGAAGGTTTGCAGGCATTAAAGACGAGTCTCCTTAGAAGGTTTTGCCACCCACTCCAGTGTCAAGGCAAGTGGTATAAGAAAACATTTTGTTTGAGAAGCATCCAGAGCTCTGGGAGTAACTTGTGGCCTGACAGGTTGGTCTGGGTTCTAATAGGTGCTAGGTGCCTATGTCTACCCTGACCCAGTGTGGGAGGGTGAGCTTCCAAACCAGGTAACAGCTGGGTATGTGAACAGTGGGAGCTTGGCCATGAAGGGTCAGCTTTGTGACATGCCCCTGTATCCCCAGACTAGAATCCATCCGATACCCTCTACTGGGGCTTGATTCACCAGGTCAATGCTCTCCCTTGTGGTGATTTCTGGAGCTGTTATCAGAGAAAAAGTGGGGAGTTGGAGTAGGGGGTTAGAATACATGATCTGGAGATGAACACTGGTGACCTCTAAACTGAAGAAGGGGTTGGTGACATTACACTTATGTTCCTGTTCCAGATAGCACACATGGCCTTCTCTAATTTTCAGTTTGTGAGACAACTGTCAAACTGGCTGCTTTCAAACTCTCTTGCTTTGGAATTCTTACCTGAATTCTCCCCAGCTCACAAATATCTTTCTCAGGTCACATCTCTTGTTTGGGTGAGTGGAGGTGAAATGATCCAGAGCCTGACTGATTATGGTTGTGCTGTCTGTTCCAGGTGTCAGACCAGCTGAACAGCTTACATGTGTTTGCATGAAACCAAACTATAACCTTCCCAAACCTAACTTCTTTGTTTCATTTAATGCAAGACAGTGCAGGACAGAGGAGCCTGGCATGCTGCAGTCCATGGGGTCACAAATGGTCGGACAAGACTTAGTGACTGAACAGAAAACTACAACAATCTCACTTACCAATGTATTTTTCAATGGTTTTTGTGTGTAGTTTAAAAGACTGGGCTACAGTTCTGCAAGAGGTACATATCTTATGTTTATTTAACCACAGACAGCAGCTTCCTCTGAAATGAAATCAATTATCACGTACATCATTTATGGACCAATTTCTTCCAGTAGCCATTCTGTTTGACTTTAAGCTGTGTATTTAAGCAGTATTCGTAATGTTGTTCAAAGCAGCACCAAGACCTCAGCAGATGAAAGATAAAGCATGTGTTCAGTCTATGACCTTGATTACAACATGTTTTGATGTGATAATTTGGATTTATCTTGACTCACATTTGTTTGACAACTGCCACAGATAATGTTTAAATCAGAAGAGAATCATTTACATGGGGGAAAACAACCCCTGAGTTTGAGTCAACGTGTTGGGAACCCTGGCCAAGACTACATTTTTGGAGAAATCAAACAGTAACAAGTCCCATGTAACAAACATGTAATATCAGGACTACTATATACATATATTATATAACCATTTAATAAACAATGAATATATATATAAAGCCAACACCATCATTAAGCACCTACTAAGTGTAGGAGAAGTCTAAGAATCTTGGTAAACATTGCTTCTTATCCTATACACCACAATTTTTACAAGTTCCAATCTGTATTTGTTTTCCACTCATTAAACAAAGTTCTTTTACAGTGCCATGCAATCACACCTAAGTATTTGCCTTTCCCCAGGTTTAAAGCAACGTTTCAGAGACAGACTATCAAGGAATGAGGACTATACAAATGTCTCCCTATGATAACCCGACTCAGTAGCAACCCGAGTGGCTCCAAGTCTCAAGAAAGTTTCCACTGCCTCCCAGTTTTCTCCTGCCATGTGACTGCAGGAACTTGAAGTGGCTCCAAAGACTGAGACCAAGGTGACTGTCCTGACCCTTCCAGCAAGAGTTCTTGGAGTACCTTTGTGCCAGTGTCACAGGGGCAGGGGCTTTCTGATCATTTCCTTTCCATTGCCCTCTAGGCCAGTCCCTTTATATTACAGATGGGGACATGAGGACCAGAAAGAAGTGACTTGTTCAAGGCCACTGTTAATCTATCTCTTTGCCAATACTGGTACCCCAGTCTCATGTCTCCCATTTCTAATGCTCTCTTCTTTCCCTTAATCTAAATCATCTTAATCTTTCTGATTTCTGAATGAACTGTGTATCTTCTATTACCTCTGAGCTTTTGCACACAAGCTGTTCTATATGAAGATCCACCATCTCCCTATACATATCCGCAGGCCCGCCATCTCCCTGTATAGTAGTGGACCCTTCATGTTTGACAAGTGACTGGTTGATTCCTAAGATCTTAGTGAAAACATCATTTCCTGTAGGATGCTCTTCCTGACCTTCTGAGACAGAGTTACATGTCACTGCTGTGTCTTCTCCTACCATCTATGCGTGTGTGCTAAGTCACTCTTGTCATGTTCGACGCTGTGCAATCCTCTGGGCTGTAGCCTGCCAGGCTCCTCTGTCCATGGGATTCTCCAGGCAAGAGTGGGATGCTGGAGTGGGTTGCCATTTCCTTCTCTAGGGGATCTTCTCAACCCAGGGATTGAACCCGAGTCTCTTATGTCTCCTGCATTGGCAGGAGAGTTCTTTACCACTAGCACCACCTGGAAAGCATTTCTCACCCTATACGGTTATCATCAGGATTTCCCACCAGCTGTAGGTTCAATGAAGACGAAGATGTATCATGCCATGGTTGTATCCCTGATGTCGAGTACATTTCTTGGGTCTCAGTAACTGTATTTAGAACAGATCAATGAACAAAAGAGCCAGCCTTCTCTGAAGAGTGAGGCTTGAGGGAAGAATGTTAGTGGTAAGTGGGGACCTGACTTGGGCAGGTAGAGAACTGATAGAAAAGGAGGTGCCTCCGTGAAGCCTAGATCCCAACGAGCATTTCTCTGTGATTATTCTCCTTTGAACCTTATAATATTTATTCTTTCAATTCTAATGATTTGGTATTTCTAGAGAGGCTTACAGCAAAGTCACGATTAATTGAGGAAGATCATGCCTAAGAAGACCCCACCCACCATCGCTCTCAGGCGCTGCTGGAGAACTCTTACCAGAAGAGGCCCATCAAGGGCCTTCTCAGAGGCTGCCCTAGTATCAAGCAGGAGTTGGGCCTTTAACCTGTCAGTGTACTGGGTTAATGCCCATCTTTTATTAAAAAAAAAAAATATTTCAGATGGCTGCCAAGTCTGTTTCTTACTACAACTCACTACTGTGAAACAGCTCACAGGGGAAGGGAAAGAGAGGGATATTCTTGTGCTAACATAACCCAGGTGTCCATGGGGCTCCGAGGGCAGGCAGCTGAGAGTCTTAGAGAGGCATAGACTACCTAGGGGCTTCTTGGGGCTAACTGGCTGGCACTGTAGTTCCAAGCACTCATTGAGGCAGAATCTAGTCTTAGGGTTAGAGGGGAGGTGTTTCCCACTGCTCCTGAAGCAGGTGCCTTGTTCTGGAGATCACAACATGGCTTTTAAATCTCTAGAGCAATAAGGGTCTGGACATTTTAGCATTGGCTATCCCATAATCCATGTGGGTCCTCCTCAAGGTCCAGATCCCACCTTCAAATTCCAGGGCTAAGGCAGAATCCACTGGAACATACTTAGTGCTATGGTTTGGGAAGAAACCCCTAAGCGACTTCCCATATTTCCCTCCTAGCATGTTTTCTTGCCTGTCAAAGAACATATTTGAATGAAATCACTTGCAGAGTCCATTTTAATTCTAAATTTATTTTTATCAGAGTCCCTAGTTCCTCTCTCAGATTATTTTCTATAAAATGCTAGTTGCCCCAAATAAATACAAATAGAGTAAATGAGCCAACAAAATCAAACATATAGCTACAGAGAACAGAGTAGTGGTTATAAGAGCTGAAGAGGTAAGAAGAGAGTGAAGTGGGTACAGAAGACCAAGTGTAAGGTGATGGGTGGAAATTAAATTTTTCTAGTGAGCACACTGTAGTACACATAGTCACAGAAACAAAATGATGCACACATGAAACACATATCATCATAAACTGGTTCCCTCAGTTAAAAAATTAAGAATAAATAAAATTCTAGGTCAGGTGCATGTTCAACCTGTGTGGACATGCCTAACACTTCTTAGAGAGATAGGTCCTAAAAGTCCAAACTTCTTATCTATAGAGGTCTTGTCATCATAGAGTCAACTTCCTATTTTGCAAAGCAAACGGCTCACCCTCCGGCCCTCACCTGTGTACGCAGAGAACCTCTAGCCTCTCCCAAAGTCCTGCTCACAAGCATCTGAGGGAACACTGTCACCCCCAAGGTTTGAGGCTTCAAGTACTAGATTCCACTCTCCTGAGCAGAAAAGGTGGTGAACTCCCTGCCTCTGGGACCCATGGAGAGTCTGGCTTGCTTCTCAGGGAACCAGGTTCTCATTGTCTTCAGCCACAAACAGAGTTCTCTGCAGAGCCTACACTGGGTTCTCCATCTGTCCATGTACTGATGATGTGCAAGAAGCTGGGGGAAGGAGAGAAGTTTCTCATTCATGCTGCTCCGTTAGCATTATAGAGGCCCCAAGCGAGCATTTACAACTACTCATGTGACCTGAAATTTAGGGAACATACACTTTCAGAATTTACTCACAGCCTCTCTCTCTAAGATCTGGACATGCACTCAGAGGGTTCCTCCAGGTCATCACTGAAGAAAGTCAACATGCTCTATCCTATTCATCCCTTTGCGACCAGGGTTGTGATTCAGTTGGTTGTGTCACTTTCCTTTTTGAGAGGAGTCTTCTTGGAGGAAGTTGAAACACTCAGATTCAAAGAAAATGTAGGGACTTCTTCCTGAGTTTCTCTGACAACCTCCACCATATGTGAATCCCAGGGACACAGGCACGACCAGGCTTAAGGAGGGCTTAATTGCATACAGACTCTGGAATTCTTGGTGGCTCTGTGATCATTCCTCTACTCTGGGTTGTGTTTCTTCTCTGTTCTGTTTATTCTGATGAATTCCTTATTCTGTATGGTGGTTTTCCTTTAGTGACTGAAGGACCGAGAACCCTTTTCATTCATCGGGACAGAGACCTTAGAGGGGTGCCCACACACAGTATCCTATGGGTGTTTGGAGAAGATCTTGACCTTTCCCCTGCTCAATTCTGCGCCCCACCCAGAAAACACAGGGGTTTGGAATCTGTTGCATGAGTTTCAGGAGATTTACTGGTCCAAGAGTGACAGGGTGAGGAAGGGAACGGGTATGATTTTGGTGGGTCAATCTCAGAGATGCTATGTGTTGAAGAGCCTTTATGTGTGGTCATCATTGAGTTTCTGCCTAATTCATTCTTCCAGCAAGTATTCATCAAGTGCCCACTACTTGTCCTTGTGAACTACATTATTATTCTGGGCACCAAGGACAGTGGTGAATAAGATGTGCTGACAAAAACTGGAAACCCAGTGGGGTGTTGGTATGGAAAGATTTTGCTATTGGACTGCAGAGCAGTTAGATCATTTAAGAAAAAAATATTATTTTACACTGAAATGTTGAAAGACTCTCAATGTGTTGTATTTCACAACTCAGCCACTCTAGAACCACAAATATGGGGCCTTGGAAGGTATTACCCTAGGCGACCACAGATTACAGGGAGCACATTAGACAGAAATCTATGATTTATGAGATGGGCAAGATAACATTGTTTAGGAAAGGAGACTGGGAAATCACCTTTGTTGGGGATCTTAAAGAGAGAAGAGCTGTCAGTCTGGAAGCACCGAGCTGACTTCTTGTTCTGCTATGCGGGGCTATGCTGGTGATGAGGGCATGGGCTCTGAGCCTGCTTTCTGGCAGTGGAATGGGGGTCGTCCTAAGTTTCCTGCCACTGATGACCCACGGCCTGGATGGAGGTGGAGGGTAAACTCAACTAATCCAGCAGATACAGGAAATCAACAAAACCCCATAGACTGAACAGACACTTTCAAGATGGCTTATTATAAGTCCAAGTGTGCCTGTTCTGAGGAACTGCTCCAGAAGTAATAGAAGTGATTTAAAGTAAGAGGAGGGGCATGGTTAGGAGACAAATAAGGTTGAAAAATGCCTTGCTGATCAAAGTCAACCAAACTTCTTTCCCGCAGGACTACTTAGTCTTTTTAATGTGAAAATGTACTTTTTGAAGCACCGGGGTGGGGGCCAGGAGAGAAAGCCTGGAGCAATTTGCAAATATATTTGGAAAAATGGAACCTGTCCCTAGAGGCGCATCACGTGGGGCCAGTGTTCTCTGAAGACGCTCTGGCAAGTACGGCTTAGGAAGACGTTGTCATCAGGCTTGAGCTATCATTTCAATCAAAATTAAGGATGATACTTCTCTTTTTGCTTTTACTGAGATGTGCATTTTAATGTGAAGAAACATTTTCTTCAGCACTTTAATATTTTCAAAACTGCTATACTACCCATTAGAGAAAATATCTTAAGTAAAGCAAAACAAATTGAAAAAATAAATAAGATTAACTCTCCCTTAGTCTCTTGTTCATAAAAAATACATACTTTTTTCAGGATTCACTAGGGTCACAGAAAACCTTAACTATTTTTGTCTTTTGAAATATATTTACCATCTGCATTGTAGAGAATTTAAGTTAAATATCTCTATATATTTATAGCTATTTATTCTTCTATCTATTGATCAATTATACTTATACAGTCCATAAGTTAAAGTATATCATCCTAATAGTTACTATTCCAAATATCCACATCTTCACAAAGATTATATTTTATTAATATTTGTAATTATTTCTAGGGTTATATACTTTGACTTATGAACTATAAGTCATATAGTTTACCATATTTAAACCATAATTATGATTATATTACTGAAGATCTGGTTTGGTAGCACTGTAGCAATTCAAAAATCATCTGGAAGGCTGGATTAAAATGTGATTTCCTGAGTTCCAGGCCCAGAAATCTGATTCAGAGGGTCTGGGGCAGGGCCTGGGAACCTGCATCTTTAACAAGCTCCCCAGGGAGTTCAAATGCTTGGATGCTATCCTGAGAGAAATTAAAGGTTAAGAAACAGTATGGGCTATGGGAACATGTGATTGAGGCTACATGATATACTCAACTACATGTAAATGTAAAGTGGTCAATATAATTTTGAAACAATATTAAAAATATGCTACATAAAACATGTTTCTAGGCAGCTTGGGTTTTGTGATGGGCATTATGGAATAAGTGGATGTGGTGGGATAAACAATTGGACCCTATTTTTTCTATTATTCTCCTTTGATAACAGCTGATGTGTTTTGTGTGTCCCAAGTTTATTTGCTTGAGGAGAAAAAGACATGGGTCAATATTTGCAATTTCAGGAACATTTTACATTGGTTTTATGTGTTGAGTTTATGATATATAAGGTTACAAAGCATTTTCTTCCACAAACACAGTTAATAGGGCAGATTAGATTGGCCCTTCTGACAGATTAGATAGGTTTTTGTTTTAGCCTTTGATGAAATGCAGTAAGAGCACAAGAGATGTAGTTGTTTAAAAGTCATCCTAATAAAAGGATCTGGGATTAGTCCCTCTGCCAGCAGCCATGAGAAAGTGAACAAGTTGCTGGGGCATTACCAGCTACCAATACGACTTACCCTTCTGTACCATGACAGGGAAAGAGGGGTCCCTTTTCTGTCGGAATAAGGATGGTCATTGCTGCCTCATAGGAAAAAACCACATCATCAACCAAAGCAGGAGACACCTGTGTGAAGTCTGAGACTATTCAGCACCCATAGAAAATCCTAGGTTTCCTTAAATTAAAAAAAAAAAAAATTATGAAAGCAGCTTCATTTCACTCAGTCAGTTATACATCTTTGTTTTTCTCTCCACCTAAACTGGGATTCTTAAAAGTTTTGAGCGGTCGTGAGTTCCACTGTGTGTGTGTGTGTGTGTGTGTGTGTGTGTGTGAGTCACTTAGTCGTGTCCAACTCTTCGCGACCCCATGGACTGTAGCCCTCCAGGCTCCTCTGTCCATGGAATTCTCCAGGCAAGAATACTGGAGTGGTTGCCATTTCTCTTCCAGGGGATCATCCTGACCCAGGGATTGAACTTGAGTCTCCTTCGTTTCTTACACTGCAGGCAGATTCTTTACTGCTAAGCCACCACGGAAGCCTCCTATGAGCTCCATTATATGATTGTATATGAACAAGTTTACATGTTTTCCTATTATTTGTCTATTTGGTTAGCGAGAGAAGAAGGACACATTATGTTTTCTGTGACTGACAGTTTCCCTGCTGTTTTGTACAAAATACAAACTCAATCCCTGCAACAGCCAGTTCTATGGATGAGAAAACTAAGGCACAGAGAGGTTAAGGAAGGTGCCCAGTGTCACACAGTTAGTAAATTGTGAAAGTGTCAGTTGCTCAGTCATGTCTGACTCTTTGCGACCCCATGGGCTGTAGCCCGCCAGACTCCTCTGTTTGTGGAATTTTCCCAGCAAGACTACTGGGGTGGGTAGCTGTTCCCTTCCCCAGGTTATCTTCCCAGTCGAGGGACTGAACCCGGTCTCCCTCATTGCAGGCAGAATCTTTACCATCTGAGCCACCAAGGAAGCCCAGTAAACTAGGAAAGCTGATGCAGATTCAGGTTGCTGGGTTCCAGAGTCATTCCTTTTAAACTGCTATTCTACACTCTCCCTTATAATATTAACAGTATGCTTAGGTTCACAGGGCTTCAAAGAGACCGAACTGGATGGGTGAGAAGATAAGAATCAAGATCTAATAGGAGTGAATAAGGCTTCAGTTGACTAATTAGTAAGTACATGCCTTTAACTTTCAGCATGCCTACCCCCTCTATTTCTCCTTCAGCATACAGCCTTGATAGACTGAATGGGAAATGATAGTGGATAAAAAGAATAACAACCAAACAACAGTAACAGAAAGAGTAATGGCACTAGAGATACTAACGTGTGTTGTACACTTGCTATTCATGCACCTCCATATACACTTCACACAGAACATTTCATGTGTGATCTCCTTTAATCTTAACAAACTCATTTTCCAAGGAAGGAACTAAAGCTTAGGGGAGATGTAATGGGCTCAAAGTCAACCATTAAATGAGTAGTAGAGCCTGAATTCACCCAGGGGGAAAGACGTTTATTCTTTAAGGTGCATAGGTCCTCCTCAAATTTCTTGTTGACAGGCCCTGAATTTGTATTTAGAACACCACAGCTTGTTCTGCAGCTCACTGCTTGCTTCAGTGTGAAGTCATGGTATTTGCTAAATATTTCTAGCTTACCACATTCTGAGCACGTGCGAAGATGTCACTGACTCTCCCTTCCTCCCCCTTTGCCTGCCCGCATGACTACTAGGTCTGGCTACCTGCTGAAAGGCCGTCCTGTTGTCGCTTTTGGGCAGGGGCACTCATGTGCCAGGCCAGGGCCCTCCCAAACTCTCTAAAGAGCTGATCTGTAAGCCTGAATCCACAACACAAAGAAGAACCCCCGGCTGCCTCGCAGATGGGCAAGTGGGGTAGGTGAGAGAGAAATGCTGACGTGTGTTGAGATCACTCTGGACTCCCATAAAGTTGCAAAAATAGTACAGAGCATCCCTGAACTCTTCAGCCAGCTTCCCCCATGGAGGTATCACATCTAATTACAGGTCAGTATTACTCCAAGGAACTGCCACTGACATAATACTGTCAACTAAACTACAGATTTCACTCCATTTTCTCCAGTTTTCACAAAAACTTGTCAGTGTGTGGTAGAGGTGGTGGGGGGGCTGATATCTTGCCACTTTAAGATTCAGTGGTTGTTACCACAGTAGAGCTTATCCTATGATGATTCATTGATCTAATCTCCCCTTTACTTAGGTGCAACCTCAAAGTTCATCTGATTCCTGAAAATAATTCTTTGCTAGAAGCCATTGATGAAAATGTTTCCACTGGTCATCTGGAGTCAGAGGTGATTCTGGGTGGTGGGTCTGAGGTCGGAGGCATCTAAACTTTTTTTTTTTGCTTTTAGGTATTTAGACAATACGTTGTTACTTGATTCAGGTTGAAGAAGTCAGGCCTCCTGAGAAGATAAAGCCCAGGACACTTGGCAGTGACAGGCCTGATAATAATGTGAGAAAAGAGGTGACAAAGGATCATAGAAGAGTTTAGCATATGTAGGGTGGGAAAAATAAAAATTTTATTACCAATGCTCCCCCATGAACTGAACAAACATGCTGGTTAATGACCTATTTCATGTCTCATTGATACAGCCTGACAAAATATTTTGAAAGCATGATAAGTGAGGAAAGACTTGTGCTTTCCCAGCATTACCATTTTTCTCTCCAATACTGTAATTTTTGTGGCAACTGTTCAAATAGCCAATCTACTTCGGAAATTACTTTTTTTCCCCTTTTGCCTTAGGGAACTTGTGTTTTATTATTTTGATCAACGATTCAGCCATAGTCTTAGGATCGAGAAACAACCACTTGACAAATATTGTTCTAGAAAATTTAAGTCTGAACAAGCAGAAAAAAATTGGTTAGGAGTCTGAAGACATATTTAAATTTGAATGACTAAGCAGCTGCATTATTTGAATTCTTTAACCTTTTTTATACTGTCTTTTAATTGAAATTTTACTTTGAGATAACTAAAGATTCACATTTGGTTTCAACAAATAAAACAGAGAAACCAATCCTGTATACACTTTACCTGACCTTTCCTAGTGTTAACATTTTGCAAAACTACAGTTTAATGGTAGAACCAGGACATTCACAAAGACACAATTCAACAATCATATTTAGATTTCTCCAGTTTCACTTGGACTTGTGTCTGTATATGTGTGTGTTTAGTTCTATACAATTTCACTACCTGTGTAGGCTTGTGTTCCCACCACCACAGTCAAGACACTGAACATTTTATCACCATAGGGATCCCCTGAGTCATCCTTCAATAATGACACTCAACTTCCTCCTACCTCCTTCCCTTCCTCCTGTGGTTTCTAATCCCCCTAGGAATCGCTAATGCATTCTCAGTTTTTAAACTTCTGTTACCCAGAAATTTTATATAAAGGGACTCATCAATGTGATATCTTTTGGGGCTCTGGGATGCTGGCAGACGTCACCTGGACAAAGAGAAGGAAATGCATCACAGGAATAAAACACAAATTCAAATAAGGTGTTAGGAAAGAAAAAAAAAGTGGTAGCAGGAAAACAACTGATAAAAGGCTGGTTATCTGGAAACTGAGGAACCCATGGCCTTCGATTCATCATAGCCATTATTTGGGAAGGAAAATAGGTTCCAGTTAAACAGGAAAAGAAGCGAGTCCCTGTGATGCATTTAAATTGCTCTGGACTTTGGGCGTGTATGTTTGCAGAGAGTTTAGTTAACCAATTCAAGCTTGGATTTCAATTTTCTGTCTCCTAATTTAGGTTTCCAAGATTGTCAAAGAATATCTTATTAGATCAATGTCTAAAAAAATTAAATTTCAGATGTAATATAATCCATACTGTATATTGTATGAAAAGATAAATATATATATACTTATACAAGGCCTATCTAAATGATTTTAATTTTTTCAAGCTACACCAATAGTAGAGGTTACATAAAATATATGCAGGTTAATCTAACATAATCTATTTACAAGTGTCAGTCTGACTCCTAGTCACCAGCTATACCTTTCCATTTGTTCTCAATGTGAAGATTGCCCTCTAGTGTTCTGTTTTTTTTAAGAATTAGTAGTCTAGGTCTACTAGTGGAGAAGGAAATGGCAACCCACTCCAGTGTTCTTGCTGCCGTCTATGGGATCGCACAGAGTCGGACACGACTAAAGCGACTTAGCAGCAGCAGCAGCAGTCCAGGTCTGGTCCTGAGTGGGTACTTGGATACGAATTGCTTCAGCAATCAGTTCCACAAATAAGTGTTACACACCTACCTGGTGCTGTGCCCTGATGGGGAAGGTGGGCCTTACTCCAGACCTCCTTCAAACTGTGCCAGATATTTCAAATCATCTTGGTAATTTATTCATTATGAAACTGAAAATCAGTATTATGGAACTAAGTGTACAATAGGGGCTGTTATGTCATTAAGTCAAATTCAAGATGTAAAGGAATATCTGCACGAGTCTGCTTATATATTTAAAAGTTACTTTCTGAGATGTTCACTCTTACAGACCCTTCTATTCAGAGATCAGTTCCCAACAAAAAAGGACTTTCAAAGATATTATTTCTAAAAGATATTAAGCGTTTTGTATTACAGATGGCAGTATGTCATGATAATGAGGTTTTTAATGTTTTATTAGAGAAAATTTCAAACAGTCATAGAGGAACAGAGAATGGTATACTAAATCTCCATGGGCCCCTGACCCCGTTCTAGCCATTACTGCTGTTCTGCTAATCAAACTGCATCTCTACTTCCTTCACCACTTATGCCTCCTTCATTTCAAACACTACTTTAACCAGTTTAATAAATTATCATAGTTTGAATATTAAAATCCACCCTTCAGTGCTTAAAATCTTTAAAATAGTATTCAATGTACTGAACTCTACTGGCTTGAGGGCAGATAAATGAAGTATCACATTTGAGAGCAGTAAGAATAAGATACTGTAAAGGCAACATAAAAGTTAGCTTTTGTGAATGATTCAGTCAGCTCAGTTCAGTTGCGTCTGACTCTTTGTGACCCCATGGACTGCAGCAGCATGCCAGGCCTCCCTGTCCATCACCAACTCCCAGAGTTTACTAAAACTCATGCCCATTGAGTCAGTGATGCCATCCAACCATCCCATCCTCTGTTGTCCTCTTCTCCTCCCACCTTCAATCTTTCCCAGCATCAGGGTTGTTTCAAATGAGTCAGCTCTTCGCATCAGGTAGCCAAAGTATTGGAAGTTTCACCTTTAGCATTAGAACTCCCAATGAATTTCCACGACTGATTTCCTTTAGGATGGACTGGTTGAATCTCCTGGCATTCCAAGGGACTCTCAAGAGTCTTCTCCAACACCACAGTTCAAAAGCATCAACTCTTCGGCACCTAGCTTTCTTTTTAGTCCAACTCTCATATGCATACATGGCTACTGGAAAAACCATAGCTTTGACTAGATGGACCTTTGTTGGCAAAGTAATGTCTCTGCTTTTTAAATGCTGTCTAGGTTGGTCATAACTTTTCTTTCAAGGAGCAAGCATCTTTTAATTTGATGGCTGCAGTCACCATATGCAGTGATTTTGGAGCCCCCCAAAATAAAGTATCAACTGTTTCCATTGCTTCCCCATCTATTTGCCATGAAGTGATGGGACCAGACGCGATGATCTTAGTTTTCTGAGTATTGAGTTTTAAGCCACCTTTTTCACTCTCCTCTTTCACTTTCATCAAGAGGCTCTTTAGATCTTTGCTTTCTGCCATAAGGGTGGTGTCATCTGCATATCTGAGGTTATTGATATTTCTCCCAGCAATCTTGATTTAAGCTTGTGCTTCATCCAGTCCAGCATTTCTCGTTATGTACTCTGCATATAACTTATTAAGCAGGGTGATAATATACAGCTTTGATGTACTCCCTCCCCAATTTGGAACCCAACTGTTGTTCCATTTCCAGTTCTAACTGTTGCTTCTTGACCTGCATACAGATTTCTCAGGAGGCAAGTCAGGTGATCTGGTATTCCTATCTCGAAGAATTTTCCACAATTTGTTGTGATCCACACAGTCAAAGGCTTTGGCATAGTCAATAAAGCAGAAGTAGATGTTTTTCTGGAACTCTCTTGCTTTTTCGATGATCCAACAGATGTTGGCAATTTGGTTTCTGGTTCCTCTGCCTTTTCTAAAACCAGCTTGAACATCTGGAAGTTCACGGTTCACGTACTGCTGAAGCCTGGCTTGGAGAATTTTGAGCATTACTTTGCTAGTGTGCAATTGTGCAATAGTTTGAGCATTCTTTGGCATTGCCTTTCTTTGGGACTGGAATGAAAACTGACCTTTTCCAGTCCTGGAGACACTGCTGAGTTTTCCAAATGTGCTGGCACGTTGAGTGCAGCACTTTCATAGCATCATCTTTAGGATTTGAAACAGCTCAACTGGAATTTCATCACCTCCACTAGCTTTGTTCATAGTGATGCTTCCTAAGGCCCACTTGACTTTGCCTTCCAGGAGGTCTGGCTCTAGGTGAGTGATCATACCATTGTGATTATCTGGGTCATGAAGACCTTTTTTGTATAGTTCTGTGTTTTCTTGCCACCTGTTCTTATAGCTAATAGCTTCTAATAGCTTCTGCTTCTGTTAGATCCCTACAATTTCTGTCCTTTATTGAGGCCATCTTTGTACGCAATGTTCCCTTGGGAATCTCTAATTTTCTTGAAGAGATCTCTAGTCTTTCGCGTTCTATTGTTTTCCTCTATTTCTTTTCACTGATCATTGAGGAAGGCTTTCTTATCTCTCCTTGCTATTCTTTGGAAATGTGCATTCAAATAGGTATATCTTTCCTTTTCTTCTTTGCCTTTCACTTCTCTTCTTTTCACAGCTATTTGTAAGGCCTCTGCAGACAACCATTTTGCCTTTTTGCCATTTCTTTTTCTTGGAGATGGTCTCAATCCCTGTCTCCTGTACAATGTTACAAACCTCTGTCCACAGTTCCTCAGGTACTCTGTCTATCAGATCTAATCCCTTGAATCTATTTCTCACTTTCACTGTATAATCATAAGGGATTTGATTTAGGTCATACCTGAACAGGCTATTGGTTTTCCCTACTTTCTTCAATTTAAGTCTGAATTTAGCAATAAGGAATTCATGATCTGAGCCACAGTCAGCTTCTGGTCTTGTTTTTACTGACTGTATAGAGCTTCTCCATCTTTGGCTGCAAAGAATATAATCAATCTGATTTCAGTATTGCAGATGATTAACTAATGCTGCTGCTGCTGCTAAGTCATTTCAGTCGTGTCCGACTTTTTGCGACCCCATGGACAGTGGCCCACCAGGCTCCTTTGTCCCCGGGATTCTCCAGGCAAGAATACTGGAGTGGGTTGCCATTTCCCTCTCCAATGCATGCATGCTAAGTCGCTTCAGTTGTGTCCGACTCTGTGAGACCCCATGGACAGCAGCCCACCAGGCTCCCCTGCCCATGGAAGTCTCTAGGCAAGAATACTGGAGTGGGTTGCCATTTCCTTCTCCAGATTAACTATTACTAAAGCTAAAAAGTTTTACATAAGAAAAAGAGAGAGAAGCATATGGAAAGATGGAGAGAGGGAGGAAGTAAGAGAAAGAGGAGGGAATGATGAAGGTTTTAAAAGAATGAAAAGAAGAATAAGTCTTTCTCACAGACACCTTCTCCGAGAACCTTTTCCCTAATGGCAGTAATTAACCAACCTTTCCTCGGCTTGCTTTTCCTTATTCCGTTTTACCTCATTTTAAATAAAATGCTGCAAAGATCTGTTTTCAGTAGTTTATAAGCTTGTTGAGAGCTAGAATTATTTATTTGTGCATTGTCTTCTCTTCCTTGAAAAATTCCACAGTTCTCTAAGCAGTCTCCCTAAATCTATTCTTGATTTTTAATGATTTTCATACAGTAATCAGGATGATCTTGATAAGATCTGATAGATCCCTTCACTTCTTTATTCAAAACCCTATGAAGGCTTCCTGTGTCACACAGTGAAGCTGAAGTCCTTACTGTGGCCTCAAGCATTCCAGGTATCCTTTGCACAGGGCCTTTGCACAGCCTTGCTTTTGCACGTTCCAGCTCCTGCCAGGAACGTTTTGTTCCCAAAAGTCCACCTGGCCAATTCAGTCATCATTTTCAACTTTTTGCTCAAATAGTCTCTTCTACTCCCCTACCCCACCACTTTTCACCCCTCCCTTACTCCACTCTACTTTTGTCCATAGCAAGTATCACCAGATGGTTCTGTCTGACCTGTTGGAATGTAAGCTCCCTGTACAGAGCACGTCTTCACAGCCTTGCTTAGAACTTGTCACATAGCAGATCTCCAGAAATATCTGTGGGACGATGCTGGAATGAATCCTGTCTCACGTAGTGCGTTGTAGGCATGTTTAGTAAATGTTTGGGGAATGAGCCAATGTATGAATTTTGACCCAAACTTATTCTGAATAACCAAACTGCCTGAAAAAGCAGGGGAGACATACTCAAAAAGTGAGGCCAACTGTAAGTAGATTTTTGAACACACAGCAATGTAGTGGCTCTATTAAGTGTGGAAACTTTAGCTGTGAACCTAGAATATGTATTCTGAGAAATCAAGTGAAATGTTCTGTCTAGTTCTATTTCAGAACAAACTTCCGATCCTGAAAGTTGCATTCTACAGTTTTCCTGAAACATCTGACTCTGGTATAGATCTTGTTAAAAGAGAGTTAAATAACTCCCATCCATCCCAAATTGGTGTACCCAATAATGCGTGTTTTAAAGCAGGCTTCTCCTTTACTAGATGCTTTCTATTTCACTCTTTCTCATGTTAAGTGGGGAGAAAAAAGTTTTCATCTTGGTCACCATGCAGCAATTTCCTTGGGAACAAAAATAGTAAGTGTAGAAGGGAAAAGCACAAAGCCCCTTCTTAAGTGGGTGGTCAATACCACCTTAATTCTCGGTTGTAATCCTCACAAACCCAAAGCCCTATGAACTATTAAATTACTCTGGGGATTTCCTCTGGGCTCCCTGCCCCAGCTGGTCTCACGATGTTCTTGGCAACAGGCAGATTGGGTAATGTTCTCTGAACACCTGTCACCTGCTATGTACAATAATCTAAATAGAATGTGAATACAAAAGGCCTATTATCAATTATGCAATGATCAGTTTGGCCCAGGCTGCATGTCTGTGTGGCCTCCTTTAGAGCATGTTGAATGTTCTCTGAGCAGACCCATCACAAACACAGGAGACAAGAAAGGGCATGAAGACCTGGTTGCTAACTCTGTACTTCCAGGTTCAGCTAAATGAGTATGGATACATGGAGGTGATCAGAGGGTGGAGGGAGATGTCTGCATGACGCCAAAAGCAGGGGATCTGGGCAAGGCATGTATTAGCCAAGTTCTTAAACGTGTTTTTTTTTTTTTTCTCTCTCTGGTGAGTACAGGTGACCTCTGAACAATGTGGAGGATAGGGGCTCAGACAGCTCTCACAGTCAAAAATGTCTCTCTCATTTACAGTCCACCCTCAGGATCCACAGTTCTTCGGTATCCGCGGTTGTGTGTTTGTGGATTCAACCAAGCTGGAAGCCCATAGTGCTGCATGTATTTATTGAAAAATAATTCATGTAAGGTTATCCACACAGTTTAAACCTGTGCTGTTTCAAGGGTCAACTGTACTTCTTTCTCCACTGATAGTACACCAAATGATATTCAAACTATTGGTATTAGAACCCGGCTTCTTACCTTTCCACTCTCTTTCCTTAATGTCTGGCATGGATAAGATAATCAACTATCCCCCAGTTGCACAGGACTGAAGGAACATGGGACTTTTAGTGCTCAAATTGGGAAAGTCCTAGGCAAACTGGTACAAGTTGGTCACCCTGTGACATAAATGCTCAGTATCTGTTTGAATGGAGTCTATTTTCAACTCATCATTATCATATACACAATTCAGCTAAGGGGACAACAGGGATTAAAACCAGTAATAAAGATATTCAGAGAGCAAGACCACATAAAGGATAAATACAAAGCCAGTGATACATCTAGTGTATCACTAGATGCACTAAAAGCCAGTGGCAGCAGTCTCCTTAGGAGCAGACAATAATGGAGTGCAATGTCTACAGAGGATTTTAAAACAAACCTAGACAGCATATTTAAAAGCAGAGACATTACTCTGACAACAAAGGTGTGTGTAGTCAAAGCTACGGTTTTTCCAGTAGTCATGTATGGATGTGAGAGTTGGACTATAAAGAAAGCTGAGCACCGAAGATTGATGCTTTTGAACTGTGGTGTTGGAGAAGACTCCTGAGAGTCCCTTGGACTGCAAGGAGATCCAACCAGTCCAACCTAAAGGAGATCAGTCCTGAGTGTTCATTGGAAGGACTAATGTTGAAGCTGAAACTCGAATACTTTGGCCACCTGATGCGAAGAGCTGACTCATTTGAAAAGACCCTGATGCTGGGAAAGATTGAAGGTGGGAGGAGAAGGGGACGACAGAGGATGAGATGGTTGGATGGCATCACGAACTCGATGGACATGAGTTTGAGCAAGCTCTGGGAGTTGGTGATGGACAGGGAGACCTGGCAAGCTGCAGTTCATAGGGTCGCAAAGAGACGGACAGGACTGAGCGACTGAACTGAACTAACTGAACTGTAAGGAGATCAAACTAGTTAATCCTAGAGGAAACTAACCCTGAATATTCATTTGAAGGATTGATGCTGAAGCTGAAACTCCAATACTTTGGCCACCTGATGCAAAGAACTGACTCATTAGAAAAGACCCTGATGCTGGGAAAGATTGAAGGCAGGAGGAAAAGGGGACGACAGAGGATGAGATGGTCGCATGGCATCACTGACTCGATGGACATGAGTTTGAGCAAGTTCCAGAGTTGGTGAAGCCTGGAGTGCTGCAAGTCCATGGGGTCACAGAGTCAGACACGACTGAGCGACTGAACTGAACTGAAAAGTCAATCTGTCTTTAATTATTTAATTATGTGATAATTAAATAAAGTCAATGATAAAATACTCCTCTTGACTGAGAGAGATAACCCCCACTGTACCCTCCCCTTGGAATGCTACTGTATGGAGCGAAGATGTCATCCATTATATGTAAACATCTTTCCCCCTCCCCCAATTGAGAGCTTCCTGATTATACTAGCCCTTAATGTCATCTAATCTTCTCACCAACTTATAAAGAAGATATTCTCACTTTTCTCATTGTGTGGATGAGGTATTAAGAAGTCTCATGCTTAGCTACCCTGTATAAAATTGATAAACATCAAGGTACTACTATATAGCACAGGCAACAATATTCAATATCTTGCAATAAACTAGAAGGGAAAGAATCTGTGTGTATATATGTAGCTGTACAACAGAAACAAACACAACATTGCAAATTAACTATATCTCAATTAAAAAAAAGAATAGGCATTATGTGAATTAAGTGAAATAAAATTTCAATGCTCTTAAAAAAAAAAGTCTCTTGCTTAAAGCCACACAGATAGTAAAAGGACAATCTGAATCCTGGGCCTGAGGCCAAAAATAGTGCTCTTACTTCAGATGATGTGTTACCTTTATGTTTGACTCCCACATGAAGACAAGGCTGAAACTGAGGGAATGAATACATGAATATACCGTGGGAAAACTGTGGTGGCTTCATAGAGTCTTCAGATGCCAGAGAGCTTCATGTTCAAGCAGGACAGAAGCCCTTCCGTTTTTCCATTAGTTGAGGCTTGCCAGAATCTTAAGAATTTAGAACATGGAAGACTGACCTGGTTCCTGTTCCTGTCACTCTTCTTTTAGGGGGAGATGCTTACACCAGTGGACACAAAGTGTTGGTGGTGAGCTGGACCAGGAAACATTAATGTCTTTGCAAGATTCTTTTTCCTTAGACTAGGTTCTTTCAGTTTATAAGCCATGTGGAATGGAGGACCCAGGAATTAGACAGCTTCTGAAGGTTTGATGTAGGCAATGAGGTCATCATTAATGGGATTTCTAAGAAGTCCCACTTCCTCAAATCTATTTGACATGTAAGAAGGCTGACGCTCTCTGCTCTTCCCATGGACAGTGTAATTTGGTGATTTTTTCATAATTTTCTAGGGGTGGGCTCTCAACTACAGGCTGCAGACTGATGTTTCATGGCCCACATCTAGTTGGTAAATATATTTTGTTTGGCCTGGAGTGCTCCAAATTTTTTTAAGTTTGTTGACACATTAAAGAATAGTACGACTTTGCATGCAAACCTGCATTTCTGGCTTCTCCTGAAACATGAGGAAAGCTGGATCAACACCTACCCAGCAGCACTGACTAAGGCTAGTACTGCTGAGACTCCTTTAAAACAAGGCATTCCTATGTCTGTAATTTCCATAAGTCCACACCCTGTCATAGACTCAACTCACTTCACTGATTTGTCACCTGTCTTCTCCCTTTATGCACTTAAGCTTATGATCTTTGCTTTAGATTTGCACCATCCAATACAGTAGCCATTAACCACATGTGGCTCAATTTGCATTTAAATTAATTTAAAGTTAAACAAAATTTAAAATTTAGAACCTCACTGCTGTACAGCAGAAATTAACACAACACTGTAAA
The DNA here is from genome assembly GCF_029407905.1 of Bubalus kerabau. Lineage (NCBI taxonomy): Eukaryota > Metazoa > Chordata > Mammalia > Artiodactyla > Bovidae > Bubalus > Bubalus kerabau. The sequence continues at coordinate 36,344,743 of NC_073643.1, read as the reverse complement.
CCAACTATACTTCAATAAAAATAAAATTTAAAAAATGGAACAAAATTTAGCATCTCAGTTGCATCAGCCACACTTTAAGTGTCCCTAAGCCACAGGTAGTTGGTTAGTGGGTACCATATTGGGCAGCACAGGCTAGAATACTTCCATCTTCAAGCGTAATCTGTTGGACAGCGTTGCTCTAGACATTAACTGTTTCAGAGTCATGGCTGGCATCACTTATCATTCACTTAATAGATTTTACATCCTGAAAATTCATTTATGGCAAGAACAGAGGATGAGGAGGAGGAGGAAGTAGAGGAACCATTTGAACAGTACTTAATTTCAGCGAAATATGACATAAATTGTCTCATTTCATGCTTTAAATAATCCTATGACATATGGGAGATTATTAACTCTTCCTTATTCTAAAGGTGAAGAAACAGAAGCTTAAAAGTTAATTAAACTGCCGAAAATAACACCATAATGGTACGGCAGAACCAGGATTTTAATCAAAGATGTGTTTGGTCCTAGAACTCATGTTTCTTATGATCCTTCAATACTTGCAGAGTCCACAGAGATGGATCCACATCTCCATTATCAGTGATTCTGCTGGGAAGTCAGGGGGAAGGGGTGTAGGACCTTGGTCCACTGGATCAGTCTGAGGCTTGCACCAAATTAGTTCAATGAGGTATTCTTGGCCAATCCCAATGTCCATTCAAGTTAAAAACTGGAAAACATCCTTTTAAAGTTGACAATTATTTATCCATAGGAAATTTATCCAAGGAAATTTATTTTGGCATACAGATGAAAATGCCACTTTTCTTTTAAAAGAAGATTCATTATTAAATGTGTTGTTGCATTCTTATTTAGTAGTATTATTTTATTTTATATTATTTATAATTTTATTATTATTTTCACAAATTAGCACTTACTTAATAACATCCTATGCTCAAAACAGAAAAAAAGAAGAAAACACTAACTTTCACCTACTATGTGGCAGTAAAAATTACTGATAACTTGGAGAAATGATGTTTAATTAATTTCATTATGGGTAAGAAGTTTGATATTATTTTTATATCTGTGGGCAAAATAATTATCATGGTCGTGGTGCATAAACATGCTTTTGTTGCCCTTTAGGTATGTGTTACAAATTCTTCTTGATGATTCTCTTTTTTTCCTGCTCTATTTATGACTTTTTTCTATTTGACAGTTCTTTTGTTCACTAGCACTGTTTCCCATTTGCATGCTTTTAAATTATGATTTTCCTTTAAAGAATGCAATGCATATAAAATTACATTGAGTTACCATTAACTGAAGAAGAGTGAAAAATTTTTGTAATCAAGTAGAATGTTTTTTAAATGTAAAGACAGTGAATTCATTTGGTTTGTGTCAAGTTTCTTCTATGTTCTGTATCTGAAAATTATTTTGTAGTTTTCTAAACTATAGATATTTATCAGAAATATTTTTATGACAGGATTTGCTTTGCCAGGGCCCATAATTATCATCAGTTTTGCTTGCCAATAAAAAAGAATGCTTTCATCTGGATGAATTTATGCATGGGATGTGGGCGGGAAATTCTTTTTGAAGGAGATTTTTATCTATAGCCTAGAGGCTGAGGGAATAGCTTTTTAAAAAAAGTAGACAGAAGATGTGATTCATAAAATTTCTTAATTTCAATTACAACCACGCATGATGCTAGTTCTTTTATAAATGCAGTGGTCATACTTTCCACTTTATGATCAGTTCAGTTTAGTGGCTCAGTCGTGCCCGACTCTTCGCAACCCCATGAATCGCAGCACCCCAGGCCTTCCTGTCCATCACCAAATCCCAGAGTTCACTCAGACTCATGTCCATTGAGTCAGTGATGCCATCCAGCCATCTCATCCTCTGTCGTCCCCTTCTCCTCCTGCCCCCAATCCCTCCCAACATCAGAGTCTTTTCCAATGAGTTAACTCTTCGCATGAGGTGGCCAAAGTACTGGAGTTTCAGCTTTAGCATCATTCCTTCCAAAGAAATCCCAGGGCTGATCTCCTTCAGAATGGACTGGTTGGATCTCCTTGCAGTCTAAGGGACTCTCAAGAGTCTTCTCCAACACCACAGTTCAAAACCATCAATTCTTCGGCACTCAGCTTCTTCACAGTCCAACTCTCACATGCATACATGACCACTGGAAAAACCATAGCCTTGACTAGACAGACCTTTGTTAGCAAAGTAATGTCTCTGCTTTTCAATATGCTATCTAGGTTGGTCATAACTTTTCTTCCAAGGAGTAAGCGTCTTTTAATTTCATGGCTGCAATCACCATCTGCAGTGATTTTGGAGCCCCCCAAAATCAAGTCTGACACTGTTTCCACTGTTTCCCCATCTATTTCCCATGAAGTGATGGGACCAGATGCCATGATCTTCGTCTTCTGAATGTTGAGCTTTAAGCCAACTTTTTCACTCTCCACTTTCACCTTCATCAAGAGGCTTTTTAGTTCCTCTTCACTTTCTGCCATAAGGGTTATGATATGGCCCTTTAAAATGTCTCTCCTTTACTGTTCAGATTCATATTGCCAATCTTATCTATCAGTTTAGAAAGAGGGTTTTTGGTTTTGTTTTTAAAGGAGGAAGATAAACAAAATCAAACACTGTTATTAAAATTTGAGCGCAAAATGATTTCTCAATGCAAATATATTGCACTTAGTAGTAAACATCTAGGTGAAGAATTTATTTATTTTTACTTTCAATTAGCATTTGCAGTGTGGCCTTCAGTGTGCTCTGTGCCAGAGTTTATCAAATTGAATGTACCTATGAATCGCCTGGGGTATTGTTATAGTACAGATTCTCATTCAGTAATCTTGGAGAGTGCATTTCTAACAAGCTCCCAGGTGAGGCCAACGCTGTCAAGCACAGGGATCACACACTGAGTACAAGCCTCTGGGCAACAGAAATAGAGATGCATAAAATACAGCCCCGCAATGGGCTCTTGAATAATGGAAGAGAGATGAATAACTGAAGACCTGCAAAAAGTAGGAGGTGGTTTCATTTTTGGTGATATTTGAACAGTTCTCATTTGGCTACATTTTTGGAGCAAACGACTACAAAACTACTATCTGCAGGCCTGTGAGAACCACTAGAGGAAAGCAAACATTGGAAGGAGAGTAGACACTTGACAAAACAAAAAAAGGGAACAGCATGCGGTGAGTCTACCATTTTGATGGCTTTTAGCCATAGGGAAGTCCCTACTCTGCCATTTGGGTCAATGCAAACTCAGAACAACTCAGTGAAGTGGCTTGAAAATATGAAGTAAAAGTTCAGGGTAAGTCCAGCAGCTGGAAAGTGAGGGGAGATATCACAGAAAGGAAAGGTACAGACAGTGTCCTCAGTTTTGTGTATAAATCTCGTCCCAGTCTGTGGCTGACCATCCCCTGCCCTGGCTGCCACGTCCCATATGCATGGGAAGACTGCAAACAATCCAGCCAAGGCTAAAAAGCTGGAAAGATTTCAGCTAATGCTCATGGCAGGGGAGGAAAAGTCTGCAGTTTGGGTTCAGTTAACTTACAAAAATCATCAGTATTTTTCAAAGGAACATAACAGAATCCAGAGCTTCTTTGATATAATCATACTCAATATCTAGGATTTCATCCAAATTTTCTTATAACATGAAGACAAAGGGAAATGCAACCTATATTCAAGAGTATCAATGAAGACCAGACATGAGATGAACCAGGTACTGAAATATCAGACAAGGATTTTAAAGCATCTCTTATAACTATACTCAAAAAGACACAAAGGAAAACATGATTTTTGTGATTTAAAAACACATAGGAAATAATAGAAGCAACCTTATGACCAACCTAGACAGCATATTAAAAAGCAGAGACATTACTTTGTCCACAAAGATCCGTCTAGTCAAGGCTATGGTTTTTTCAGTAGTCATGTATGGATGTGAGAGTTGGACTATAAAGAAAGCTGAGCACTGAAGAATTGATGTTTTTGAACCATAGTGTTGGAGAAGACTCTTGAGAGTCCCTTGAACTGCAAGGAGATCCAACCAGTCCATCCTAAAGGAGATCACTCCTGGGTGTTCATTGGAAGGACTGATGTTGGAAGCTGAAACTCAAATACTTTGGCCACCTGATGCGAAGAGCTGACTCACTGGAAAAGACCCTGATGCTGGGAAAGATTAAGGGCAGGAGGAGAAGGATATGACAGAGGATGAGATGGTTGGATGGCATCACCGACTCAATGGACATAGATTTGGGTAGACTCCGGCAGTTGGTGATGGACAGCGAGGCCTGGAGTGCTGCGGTTCATGGGGTCGCAAAGAGTCAGACATGACTGAGCAACTGAACTGAACTGGAAAACAAAAATGACACTATGGAAACTCTAAAACTGAAAAATACAGTATCTAAAAGAAAATTCTCTAACTGGCTTTAACTACAGATTGGAAATGAAAGAAAAGTTAACCTATGGGAGGACAGATCATCAGAAAGCATTCAATCTGAGAATTAAAAATATCGGCAGACTCTCAGGGATTATGAAGGACAACAGCCAAAGAAGTAAGAAATGTATAATTGGGGTCCCGGAAAGAGAGAAGTGGTTTTCCCCTAGTCTTTTCCTGCTTTGCCTTTATCTCAGCCTTCTTTCATCAATTAAGTTGCAGTGAGGCTATTCTAGGCTCATGAATGCAAGGATAGGATTTATTCCCTGGAAGGCAGAGAAAAAGGGAATTCTTCCCAGGTTTGGAGATTTAGAAGCCTGGGTCTTGAAGGGAAGGCCAACAATTCAAGACCTAGTCTACATATTTGGACACTACATGATCATTTAAGAGCATAACTTTAAAGCTTTAATCTATAAAATAATTTTTGAGCTGAGGAGGACAACTTTGAAGGGGAAATAATGCAATCTTAGAAATAATGAGCCTTAGCAGTTTTTGTTGTTTTTTTCTTAACCATCTCTATGCTGTCACCTTAAATTTGAGCTATTATAATAATATGCTAGATTATTGTAGTAGCTTCCCAATAAGTGTATCTGCTTTTACTCTTGCCCCACCCCACCTCCCCCAGTCTGATTTCAGCAGAGCAGACAAAGTGATTTGTGTTCTGCTGCTGCTAAGCTGCTAAGCTGCTTCAGTTGTGTCCGACTCTGTGCGACCCCATAGACAGAAGCCCACCAGGCTCCCCCATCCCTGGGATTCTCAAGGCAAGAACACTGGAGTGGGTTGCCATTTCCTTCTCCAATGCATGAAAGTGAAGAGTGAAAATGAAGTCGCTCAGTCGTGTCCGACTCTTAGCGACCCCACAGATCTCTGTTCTAGCCTCAGCCAAATCAGACCAAGTCCTCTTCTCAAAAATCTGTCAAGGCTCCTGCTGGTACTCAGAGTCGAAAACCAAAAAGATCTTAACAAGGATTATAAGACTCTATACACATAACCCTGCTCTCTTTCTGATTACACTTCTTTGCATTTACACCAGCTTCCCTCATGGTGCTTGAATATGTCAGGCATACTGCTGTCTTCAGTACCTAGGCACACTCATCTCCCAGACAGATATCTACATGGCTCATTTACTGACCTCCTTCAGGTTTTATTTCAAATACTTAGCCTCAGTAAAGCCTGTCCTAAGACTCTCCACCTCCAACTTTTCCCTCCTATTGTCTTCTATCTGTTCTTTTTTGGTTGTACTTTTCATATATACTTTAGTACTACATGCTTTTAGTAAATAGATAATGTATATATTTATTTTTTATAGGGTTTATTGTCTGCTACCTCTTTTAGAATGATGCAAGGATCTTTGTTTGTTCACTGGTCTATCAAAGTGCCCAGCACAGTGCCTGCCATTTAGTGGAAGCTCAGTAAATAATGTATACATCCTGAACCTCTTCCCTTACTAGTCCAGAGGTGAGTCCTGGGGAAGAAAAACAGGACTATTAGATAACACTTCTAGATGAGACAAGGGGTAAATTGTATGTCAGCTGATGTCTGTTATCTAAGCACAACAGTAGGTATCCCAGAGGCTTTTATATACATTCCATATAAAGATGACAACTGCAGACTGTTAGTTACTTCAATTCTTTGTACCAAGAATGGGCAAATTTTTTCTGTGAAGGGTCAGATACCAAATAGTTTAGAATCTGGATGCCATACTTTGTCACTGTTGTATATTCTTTGTTTCTTTTTTTAAAAAACAACCCTTTTTGTGTTCATTAAAAAAAACAACAACATTGTAAGCTTGCAGGGCATACAAAAACACACAGCCTAGAAACTGTAGTTTGCTGATACCAAGGAAAGGGAAGGATTCTCTGATCACTGGTATAAGTGGAGTCAAAGCTTAAAGCAGAAGGTGTTTGAAAAAACTAAAGAAATTAAAATTTTTACACCATGAATTTACAATTGGGGTTCAAATTACATACAGTAGCTGCAGGCTAAGCATGATATTATCCTTTTGTTCAAGAGGTCATGAAGAAGTGTGGTCAGCTCCTCCTCAATGTACAACCTGGCCCAAAGGAGAAACTATGTTTTGCCTGAGTGTTCTTCCAAGGCCCCACCAGTCCACAGTAAAATTTCACAGCATTAAGGGCATTCCAGTTATTAAATTCTGTGTAACAAATCATTCTAAAACATAATGTCTCAAAACAGCAACCATTTCATGGTATTTCAGAATTTTATGGGTCAGAAACTCGGGTACAGTTTAACAGGATGGTTTTTCTGCCTTCGATGATGTTGAATGAGGTCACTTGGTGGTACCGATTAACAGATGGGCTGGTTTGAAGGTTTGAGATGGCTTCACTTTGTGTATCTGGATCCTTGGCTGGAAGGCTCAGCTTAGCTGGAACTACCACAAGAAGTGCCTGCTCATGGCTTCTCCTATGATCAAAAGGATTAATACTTTTTCATGGTGACTGAATGCGCCAAGATTGAGTGTTCCAACCAGAGAGGATATAGAGATGCACAATCTGCCCAAGCCTGGGCCCTCTCACTGCACAAACTTTCACCAAATTCTATTGGAGTAGTCACAGACTACACCCAGGTTCAAGGGAGAGGAGAATCCTCCCTCTAGATAAGAATTATCAAACACAGCTGTCTATCTTTAATCTATTATAAAGTGAAATCAGCAATATTTTACCAAGCATAAGATCATGGTGGAGGATGATTTTGTGGAATGACATATTCCTTCTCTGGTGCTATCAAGGCATGGGAAGAATGTCACCCTTATAAGAAATACATTTTTCAAAAATTTCTTAATAAACAAGTAAGCCAATTTGTTATTCTACACTCTAGTTAACAAATGCCAGTAGGGTAAAAGCAAGTAGAATTGATTCAGATTCTGACAGAAATGGGAAGGAAAAGGTAAAGAAAAAATAATTTGGGAATAGGGTTATACAGGAAAAGAGGGCAGAACAAAATGTTTATTTCATAGAAAAACTGACATGTCTCCAGAAAGAGAGGGAAGGCAGCAAATGCACACTGGTGGACAAACTGAGTAGAAAGCAGTAAAGACACAAAGATAATTTCAACGTCAGTTAGATACATCAGGAAAGAAGAAATCAGTTGGGAAAGGACAATGCTTTGTGCTTGAAGCCAAAGACTAAAAATAAGATTAAACTTTACTTCTAAAGATCTCAACAGAATTTAGACTTCTTTCTAAAGAACTAAGATAGGAGGAAAAAAGACTGTAAAACATACCACTAAAAGTTGAATAATATTGCTTTCAGTATGAATTAGTAGGGAAAATGTTCAATTTTATAATAGTGGTTATTACTATTATTTATCTACACTTGAGGAGGAACAATTGAGAAGCACCTAGCTTTCCAATCCAATTCTGAAGTACAAAAACAAAAGGACCAAGTGCAAACAAACAACCCTTACCCAAGTCTCCTATGCTAAAGTCTGTCCTCACAGAATTTCACTCACTCTGAAAAAATGAGAAAAACCTATCTTCTGTCTGCCCTGTAGTAAGAAAGCAGTTACCCCTGCATTTCCTGGGAGATGGAAGTGGTTTATTCTCTGGTGTTCCCAAACATGTGTTTGGGCTGTGAAGACAGAGGAGGTTGTGTCTAAAGGACTTTCCTTCTGGAATGGTGGCAAACAGAAACAGTGTGCCCAACACAATTTATCCAGAAACATCAGGGCAGATGCTGAAATAGCCCCAGAGAGGACAAGTCAGAAACAGACAGGCAGTGAGAAAGAAAATACATCCTTGTTTTCAAAAGAATTCTGAAAAGATGGCCCGAGTTCAGAGGATGTATTTATTTCACAAACAACAAAGCATCATCTGAAACAATCAATGCGCTTCCTCGTGTGCCCTTTCTCACCCCAATTTTCTCTCTTCCCCAATCCAGTCCCCTGCTATTTTCCCTCAGATCGAAGTTCAGGCCTCAGCATTTAAAAAACCTATAACAAGCATGGTTCTCACATCAAATGTGGAGAGTTTGTGTCCCTTTTTTCCCAAAGGAGGGTAGAAAGTATCACTGTTCACTGCAGTCCAAGCTCAGAGCATAAAATCTGACATGTCCAAGACCAGAGAAGAAAAAAGGGCAGTGAACACATTGGGAATGGAGTGGGAGACTGGATGTCATAGCAACAGCACTGTGCCCTGGAAACATAATCAGAGTCTGGAGCAACCTGAGGCCCCCAAGGAAACCTATTGGAAAAGGAAATGGCAACCCACTCCTGTATTTTTGCCTGGAGAATCCCATGGACAGAGGATCCTGGCAGGTCGCAAGTGTCGGACACGATTTAACGATTACACCACCACCACCAAGGAAATCTACACATAAGTTCTTTACCAAGTAGCTATAACTACTCCTAACATTCCAAAAAAAATATTTCCCATCTGTAATTCACGTTGGTCTCCACTGTTCCACTTGGAGACTCGAATGGGATAAAACCCAGATGGAAATTCATCTTATTTAGTGGTAGCAAAAACAGTTCAGTTTTATATGACTGATTTTTCAGGTACACCCCTCACTATGACAATGAAGTCTTCTTTGAAAGACTCTCTTGGTTATAAATAGGACAGATAAATAAATCAGGCAAATACAAGGCATGGCCCTGTAAATATAGCTTATGTACTTACTGAAAGAACCTTCATAAAAAATAATTTTTTTAAGGCACAAAGTGATTTGATGACTCCTTTAAAAAATATCCTCTTAGGATTTGCAGAGTGCATGTACTTGCATTTACATAAATTTATCATTTATAATAATTATGCAAAGTATGGAGAAGCTTTAGACAAATAAGTTAAAAATGATATATATGGGCTGTCAATGAATTATAGGGTACAAGAGTTGAGAAGAAGAGATCTCAGAGGTGATGTAGCTCAATCTAATTTTACTTAAGACCAGAGATGGTTAATGATTTTCCTAATGTCACACACTTAGTTAAGGACTGGAGCAAAGACTTGAATCTTTGTCTTCAAATCCACTGCTTTCAGACTACATTAATATTATAGCCAAAAAAATCCCATGATGTTGATTGCTTATGTTTTATTAACAAAGGTAAGTAACGGCAAGATTCCACAAAAGAACAATTTCAAAATCTCAGTGGTTCAGCCAATGTATTTCATGTGAAGTCCAGTAGGTAACTGGGAACTCCCACTTTTCAACGATCCAGAGGCCCAGACTCTCTTCCACTTGAACCACCACCATATTAAAAAGTGGCTTATTACACAAGTTCTTAAGTGCTTCATCTTGGAAATTTTATACGTTATTTCCACTTACATTTCATTGGCAAAAATTAGTTACATGGCCCTGTCTAAACCAAAGGAGTCTGGGAAGCACAGTATCCCCATACACCCAAAAAAAGATGAGAAATGGACATGAACAAGCACCTATAACCTCTTCCACACATGTATATCTGTTTTTAGCAAGCAACAAGAGGTATTACAATAACAAGTATGGAGGCATTCTAGGAGATTAGGAAGTAAGAATAAGACAAATACTTTTTCCATTGCTGCTTCTGCTCCTGCTAAGTCGCTTCAGTCATGTCCGACTCTGTGCGACCCCATAGATGGCAGCTCACCAGGCTCCCCCATCCCTGGGATTCTCTAGGCAAGAATACTGGAATGGGTTGCCATTTCCTTCTCCAATGCACAAAAGTGAAAAGTCAAAGTGAAGTCGCTCAGTCGTGTCCGACTCTTAGCGACCCCATGGACTGCAGCCTACCAGGCTCCTCTGTCCATGGGACTTTCCAGCCAAGAGTACTGGAGTGGGGTGCCATTGCCTTCTCCAACTTTTTCCACTGAATCTTACTAAAAATATAAAGCCCTGGCAAGAAATACTGATGGCTTATGAATTTCTCTTTTTGCACAGTCATTCTAAAACCTCAAGTCCAATCTCACAAACATCCTGATCCAAAATATTGGCCACCTGCTTTGTCTATAAAATTCTACAGATCACAACTCTAAATTGGATCTCTTTTTCCAGGGCATTATATAGCTTTCAGTTGGCCCCCTGGCAAGGAAAACTGTGCCTCCAATAAAAGGAATACAAATATTTGTGAAGTTCATGGATGGCTGCTCCAAACAACCTGGCTAGAGCCAGGCCCTGGAGAGCATGTGCTCTGCTGGCATGTGGCATGTCCTCCTTTCATGGATCAGCGAGCTCATGGAGACTTTCCAACTCTAGAAAACTGCAAACTTTAGCCATGGGCTGTTAAAGCTAGTCATCTGCTTCTCGTTTTCCTATCTGTTTCTAAGACACAATCTTTATTGTCTTCTTCACCCATTTTGTTGAAGGGAACACTGTAGTTATGGTTACTACTACTACTACTAAGTTGCTTCAGTCGTATCCAACTCTGTGCGACCCCACAGATGGCAGCCCACCAGGCTCCGTGGTCCCTGGAATTTTCCAGGCAAGGACACTGGAGTGGGTTGCCATTTTCTTCTCCAATGCATGAAAGTGAAAAGTGAAAGTGAAGTCGCTCAGTCAGTGTCCGACTCTTCATGACCCCATGGACTACAGCCTACCAGGCTCCTCTGTCCATGGGATTTTCCAGGCAAGAGTAGTGGAGTGGGTTGCCATTGCCTTCTCACAGTTATGGTTAAGCTAATACTAAAATATTAGAATAACAGGAATTTAAACTTTTTGATAAAAATGCTTTTTGAGTAATGATATTGAAAACTTTCATACACACCCCATAAATGTGGGTTAGATCCCTGGTTTGGGAATATCCCCTGGTGAAGGAAATGGCAAACATGGTATTCCTGCCTGGAGAACCCCATGGACAGAGGGACCTGGCAGGCTACAATACATGGGGCCAAAGAGTCGGACATGACTGAGCAACTAAACCACCCCCTTGGGCTTCCTAGGTGGCACTAGTAGTAAAGAACCCATTTGCAGAACAGAGTTTCTCAATCCTTAGTGTGCAAACATTCAGAGATGTTTGTTAAATGCAGATTCTGATCTGGGATGGGTCCTGCAATGGTCCTGTCTTTCCAAGAAACTCAGCTGATGCCAGTGCTACGGATCCCTCCAGTGGTGCAGTCTAGCTACATGACTCACATGAGCTCCCTGGGATTCTCCTTTTACCAGATTCAGTGTCTCCATTCCTCAGTTGTTACCCTTTTCCCTATTAAAGCCTGGGAAGAACTGCTCTTGGGCTATTGTTTATGCCTACTCCCATTCTCTGCGATCATATCCAATGACTCACAGTTATTAAAGAACAAAAGCCTATTTCAGTTGCCAAAAGGTAGAATACACTCTTGGGTACAATTTCTGCTTCAAAGCTTTTCAGCAAAGTAGAATTAGGCTGAGGCTAGACTTCACCTGAAGCCACATCCTGAGGCTACCTTGCCTTGGGTCTCTTGCTTAGAGGTTTCTTCAGAGCACTGCCTTCCAAACCCAACTGTAGGCTCTGCTTTCAGGAAACATACTGAAGACATGTACGGCCCATACTTTGTTTAAAAAAAAAAAAAAAAGGCTAGAGTATCTAGACCATTGAAGCAGGATATAGTGGACTTGGGATAAAGCAGATTAGATTTGAAAATTTAACCAATACTTTTTTTAGCTCTTACCCTAGGGTAGTAGTTGTTCAATGTTCTTTAAAAAGATGAACCTTCATGATGACTCCCTGAAGTATAAACTGTAATTAGCTCCACATAATAAACAAAGAAATCAAAACATCAAGAAGCATCCCAAGTCATTCACTTGGAAAGTGGAAGAGCTAGTAATGGCACCCAGACAACTGGTTCCACAGTCTGTGTTGCTAATTGCTAAATGCAATTTCCCCCTTCTGTGACTGTGGCCTATACTTTTTTGACCCTCTGATGCCTAATCTGTGAAGCAAGGGTTATGGTATCTACCTTTGGCAATTATTCAAGGATTAAAGGAGGTAATTATATCAAGTGTCCAGTACAGAGCTATGCACATTTTATGTGTGATGTTGACCTCATTTAACTCAACTCTTTAGTAATCACCCAGGATGTCATTTTTCCAACCAAGACTCTCATGAGATTTTAAAAGTATCAACCAGTCTGTTGTGATGTTAATGTTCTTTTGGTGAACAGCTTCAGGTTTCAGTGCTGTTCCTGTTTGTCAGTTTGTACTTTTTGACCATGTTATTGAAAGCTTTACTAGATGAGGCTCACTGTACTTACTGGAGAAAATAAAGTCCAAGTCAAGCTCAGGCACGCTGAGATTTCATTTCTCCAAAGGCTAATGAAAATCCTTCTTTTTTAGATTGGGGGAGATGATTCCTGAGGTGTAATTCACAGACACTAGAAACATACCAAGGTTTCCAGATGGGCCAAATCCTGACTCACAATGACATGTGGAATATCACTTATGTGTAGAATCTAAACTAGAACGCAAATGAGTTAATCTACAAAACAGAAACAGACTCACAGACACAGAGAACAGAACTGTGGTAGCCAAGCAGGAGAAGGGATAGGAAGAGATGGAGAGGGTGGCTGAGGTTAGCAGATGTAAGCTATTATATATAGAATGAGCAAACAACAACATGGAGAAAATAGATAACTATATTCAATATCCTAGGATAAACCAAAATGGAAAAGAAAACAAAAAATGCATGTGTGTGTGTGTGTGTGTGTGTGTACATACATACACATATATATAACTGAATCACTTTGCTGTACAGCAGAAATTAACACAACACTGTAAATCAACTATAGCTTCCAGGGCCTTGTCAGTGAAAGTGCTAAATTATAACCACTGGACCATTAGGAAAATCCTTTATTTTGTATAGCAGAAATGAATATTCTCAAACAATTTGAGCACAATCATGTTAGATGAAGGACACCTAACATGGAAATACCATCAAATAAAAAAGATATTGGCTAAAAAAGATGTTGGAAGATCTGAAAATGAGATGGTGTGACAACTGAGGGATCAGCCTAGTGGAAGCATCTACCATCCTTTAGGACTGAGGGAAAAGCTGACAAGCTGTTTGTTACCAGTTTTTAGGACCCAACCTAGCTGGAGGCAGGATCACAGAGGAGATACTTTAAAAGGCAGCAGACAGACAGACAGACACAAAAACACAGACCCTGGCATCTCCCTTTCTCCTGCTTTCTCTCGTCAGTGTCTACCATGAGCTAATGTAGCCAGGGGCCAACTGGCAAGGGAGCCTGGTGAATTCAGAGTGCAGAAGCAAGCCCTGAACCACAAAGCAGAGGAAGTATGGTGAATGGACATCTGTAGAGCCCCCTAGGCTTATTGGTAGTGACAAGGTAAGGACTTACTGAACAGGGGAATCCAAGCAAACAGTGGTTTTTCTAGCTTCCAAACTGTGTGTGCGTGCTAAGTTACTTCAGTTGTGTCTCTTTGCAACCCTATTGCCTATAGCCTGCCAGGCTCCTCTTTCCAAGGGATTCTCCAGGTAAGAATACTGGAATGCGTTGCCATTTCCTCCTCCAGGGGATATTTCGGACCCAAGGATAGAACCCAGGTCTCCTGCATTGGCAGGCGGGTTCTACCTGGAAAGCGCCACCTGGGAAGACCAACCTAACTGGTGAGTACCACTAAATTAAAAAAATCCATGAATAGAGCTATTGATCTATGATGGTAACAGAGTAATAACTGTAAAGCCAATTGAGTTCTGCTACATGTCAGACTAGACTCAATGATGTCTACGATTTTTATCATCCTGTGATTTACTCCAATATTTCATAAGTTAAAAAAATAAATTTGCCCTTGAAAGATTAAATGAGGTTCTTAAAAGTCGATTCCTATGTTCATCCATGGCAGGTGGAAAATATTAAAACTGAGTAGCAATTACTATTTTGTGAAGAAATCAAAGAAACTTAATACTAGTAGAAAGAAAAAGTCCCATTATGTTTATTAAGAAAATAATTCCAGTATTAGCTCTAGATAGAATATCTGTTACATTTAAAGATTATGCTGCAATAGGGAAAAGAGAGAGATGAGAAAATCTATATTTGTGATGAGAGGGGCTTTTACTTATATTAAATAAACCAAAATGATAATGGTAATGATTCCTGGAGTATTTAGGTATCAAGACCTGTGCTAATTGCTCTAAAGAACAGTTTCTCTTGGTAGTGTCTTGTAATAATGCATTTGTAATAAGGGCTGTCTCTGGTGGCTTAGATGGTAAAGAATCTGCCTGCAATGCAGGAGACCTGGGTTAGATCCCTAGGTCGGGAAGATGCCCTGGAGAAGGGAATGGCAACCGACTCCAATATTTTTGCCTGGAGAAACCCATGGACAGGGGAGTCTGGTGGGCTACAGTCCATGGAGCCGCAAAGAACCAGACATGTCTGAGTGACTAACACTTTCACTTTTGTGCACTGTAAAATGTTTAGCATCACCCCTGACCAGCACCGATTTGATGTACTCCTCTCCCAGTTTTGATGATAAAATGTCCCTCTTGGGGGGTAAAACTGCCTCTGGATGAGAACCACTGCTCTACAGGAATCAGAAATGAGGAAAACAAGGTTTACAGCGGTTAAATAACATGCCCAGTTTCATTAAGGTAGTGAGTGGTATGATCAGGATTTGAACACAGGTCTAACTCTCAATCTGCTACTTAATCTCAACATGGAGCTTTCTTCTTTCACTTTACTCCTTTCTTCTCTCACTTTACTTCTTTCTTCTCATTTTCTGAGAAGTACTGTGGATTATTTTTTTGTACTTTGGAGGAAAATATCAGGGAATTGAATAGTCATTTTTGGATTTGAATCTACAGCAAGAGATTGGCTGGACTTCTGATAAGATGGTAGTTTTATGCTTTTTTGACCACAGAAATTCACAGAAGTATAAAAGTCTCACAGCTCCTCTGTTTCATGAAATTTTATGGTGGATTTAGCCAACTGCTAAAAACAACATCTGACAGCAGCTGGTTCATTTCAGGTGAGGCAAGACTGTGCTGAAAAGCTCCCTGTTTTGTGCATGCTATGATTCTTATTGAATCTCCCTTCCTTATAATGTACCACTGCAGCAAATAATCAATTTCAACTTCACGCAGCCAAGGTCAAGTGTGAGGGAATAACAGGCTCTCTACTCACATCATGTAGGAATGATTTATTGCTTTTCCAGAAGAAGATTCTTGACATTTTGAAAATGTAATGTAGTGCAAGAGTAATTAAGCCAAAGGTGGACTGCTGAACGATTGATTAGCATTGTCAGAGAAGGGTGATTAGCTTAGATGCTTCAAGAACTGATTTTGCCAGCGATGAATTAAAGGTTAGTAATTAAATTTATGGGCCATGGCCACTGTCTCCAGGTGGCATTTCATATAGGAGTGTCTGTGTTTGGAGAGGACAGGCAAATAAAACGAATGCCAGCTGCTTCAACAACCTTTGGTTAAATGTCTCTTCAGAGACGAAGAAGAATAATATTGAGTCAAACTTGTCTTTGAGTCATTGTATTGCTTATTATGTTCAATAACGTTTTTAACAAGCAAGTTCTAGCTAACTTTTCAATGGACCAAATCAAAGACAGAAAGGTAAGTTTAATAAAACGTATTCATATCCATCATACTCATGTACTTAAGTGTGCTCTGGTTAAGGAAATACTTAGTTATGAGTCTTCTGTTTTCTCCATCCTTTATGAAAACTGTCTCTTCCCCTTCCCTCAGCTTCCAGCCACATACAGAAGCAGAGCATGTGTACTCAGTCACTCATGGTGTCCAACTCTTTGTGACCGCATAGACTGTACCCCTCTAGGCTCCTCTGTCTGTGGAATTTTCCAGGCGAGAATACTGGAGTAAGTTGCCATTTCCTACTCCAGGGGATCTTCCCGACCCAGGGATCGAAATCTCCTGCACTGGAAGGCAGAAGCAGACATACTCATAACTTCTTGCCTCTGGCCATAGTTGACGCATCCGGGGATAGACACAGAGCCCCAACTAAAGCCTTCAGGATCCTTCCCTGAGGAGTTTCTTTCTCTTCAATGTTTGAATAAATTCAGAGTGTACAAACATCACCATAATCCACATAGAACATTTTTATTAGCCAAAAAAGAAACACTCCATGCCATTACCAATCACTTCTCTTTTTTCCTCCTCTTCCCCGTCCCTAAGGCCCTGTTGTACTTTCTGTCTCTATAGATCTATTAAGGACATTTCATAAAAATGTATTTATATGATATAGATCTTTTGTGACTGCTTTCTTTTGCTTAGCATAATGTCTCTGAGGTTTATCCATGATGTAGCATGCATTAGTATTTCACTCTTTTTAAAAAAAATAGCTGAATAATATCTCATTGTTTGTTCTTACCCATTTATCAGTTGATGGACACTTGGGTTGTTTTCATTTTCAGGCCACTATGAATAACACTGCTTGCTATGAACATCTGTGTTCAAGTTTTTGTGTGGTACTATATTTTTATTTGTCTTACACCTAAGAGGTAACATTAATGGATCATACATTTTGAGGAACTGTCAAACTTTTCCAAAATTGATGCATTATTTCACACTCCCATTACAATGAATCAAAGAGTTCTAATTTCTCCACATTCTCATCAACACTTGTGATCGTCTTTATTTTCGCCATCCTAGTTAGTATGAAGTGGCATCTTATTGTGGTCCTGACTTGAATTTCCCTAATAATTAATCATGTTGAGCATCTTCCCATGGCTTATTGGCCATTTATTTCTTTGGTTAAACATCTATTTAAATCCTTTGACCACTGTTTGATTGCATATTTTTATCACTTGCAAGATTCATTTATATATTCTTGAAATAAGTCTATTTTATCTGAAATACTTTTAAAAATATTTTTTCTCAGTCATTAGGGTGTCTTTTCACTTACTTTCAGTAGAAAGGTCTGACTTTTGATATAGTCCAATTTATATTCTTTTCTTTGGTCTCTGTGCTTCTTGTGTTTCTTGAAGAAACTACTGGCTAATTTAAGGTCATGAACACATATGTATATACTCATGTATTTTCTTCTAAAAGTTTCATAGTTTTACTTTTCACATGTAAACCTTTGATTCATTTTGAGTTAATTTTTGTGTGTCGTGTGATGCTGGAGGTCCAACTTCATTCTTTTGTATGTGGGAGTCTCAGTACCACTTGTTGAAAAGATTATTCTTTCACCATCAAATTACTTTTACACCTCTATAGAAGGTCATGTGTGCATGCTAAGACTACACTCATGCTCAACTCTTTGCAACCCTGTGGACTGTAGCCCACCAGGCTTCTCTGTCCATGGGATTCTCCAGGCAAGAATACTGGAGTGGGTTGCCATGTCCTCCTCCAGGGGATATTCCTGACCCAGGGATTGAACCCTCTTCTACCTCCTGCATTGGCAGGTGGGTTCTTTACCACTAGTGTCACCTGGGAAGTCCCTATAGGAAGTCAACTGACTATAAATGTAAGGGTTTCATTTCTGGAGTCTCAGTTCTATCCCATTGACCTACATGCCTACTTAATGCCAGTACCACATTGTCATGATTATTGTAGCTTTGTAGTAAGTTTTGAAATCAGGAAGAAGAGCCCTCTAATTTTATTGTCCTATTTCAACACTGTTTTTGTCATAGTGGGTCAGTTGCATTTTTGTATGAATTTTAGAATGAGTTTCACAATTTCTGCCAAGAAAGTACCTGGGATTTTTACAGGGATTATTTTGAACGTGTAGACACAGCTGGGGGACTACTGCCATCTTTACAAATATTGAGCCTTCAGATCTGTGAAGATTTGGAGGAAGACGGGATGTCTTTCCATTTATTTAGATCTTCTTTAATTACTTTCAGGGGAGAAGCTTGTACATCTTTTGTTAAATGTATCTCTAAGTATTTTATTCTTTTTGATGCTATTGTAAATTTCCTCTTGGAAATTTAAAATAAGGATTAAACAATCTCAGTCTTCGTCTAGTCTCTTGGATGGCAGAAATGTAAATCTAGGTAATGTTAATAGCCATTTTCTGCTTTATGGTAGAAATACAAAAGCTGTAATATAGTCTTAAAACATAAAACAGACACAGAAATGAGAGATGGTAAAGACACCCAGGATTTCTTCTCTGATTTTAGTGTAGTCTCCACAACAATTCTTGATGACAATACTTTCCTGTCGCTTGAATTACCCCTAGTGCATTTCCACTGTGCTTAACTAAAAGTCCCAACTAACACACTATCAGCACACAGAAAACAGAACCTGCTTTTGTTATTATGGAAGAAAGAGGCCACTTCAATATCATTTCCATCTCTCAGCTCTCAATCACTCATTTTTGTTTCAAGTGAAATAAACAACATAATATTTTAATGGTCATCATCTATCTTGTGAAATTACCCAGCCACATTAAGCTTTTTGGCATTCTAATCATATTAAACTGTCCAAATTATAACAGATACTATGAGAACTGGCACTAGATTTATATATCAGCAGAGGGTTTAATGCTTATCTCTTGATGCTTTACCAAAATGTGACAGTTGTTGGAAATGAGCAATATAAAGTCAAACAGTTTTAGAAACCTTTTAGCAAAGTCACAAGTCTAAATACTTGGGTGCTATTTGGGCCCTAGGAGAATAATTCTCAAAACTGGTTATGATATGTGTTTGTCACCAATTGTCTTAGGGGATATTACCAAAATTTCCAAACACATGTAGGTTCAATTTAAACACTTTAATATGTATTTGTAATGTATAGATAATATTTTGGGGTTGTCATGTAAGTCCTTCCTCCTGCACTGTGAATTATATAACAAGAAAGGTAAGATTTTAATCAGCCAATGGATTTTATAAAACTTCAAATGAATCTTAGAGGTAGTGAACCTTCTAATCTCTGTCTATTAAAAAAGCCACATAAGGTAGAATTTTAAATTTTATACACTAATCCTTGATATGGTATTCTGACTTCTAAAAAATTATCCTAAGGCAACTATCAGAGATGTACATTCAGGATGTTTAGTAATACATTACTAATAATAGCATAAAATGTAGCTACAGACTAAAAGTACAATAGACATTACATAAATTAGGTTTAGTCCTTTCACATGATGGAATATTAAAGAGACATTAAGAGTCATGTTTTAGAACTTTTAATGACATAAAGACGTTTTCTCAATACAGCAAGTGTGAAAAGGTATTACATAATATTCCAATTCAATAAAATAATTTTTGTATATCTATTTATGCACAGAAGAAAAATTTAGAAAGCTAACAAGCTATGCTGAATAATAGGAAGCTTATTCTGTTCTTGTGTGTGTATGTATTTTCTACATAGCATTTATTACCATTAACAAGAAAAAGTGAAATCTATCTCAAAATTCTAAGAGTCACAAATAATGTAGAAGACTATGATCTTTTCAGAAGACAGAACACTGTGTTTGATCCCACCTGAATTTAAGGAGATAGTGTCCTAGACCTGGGTCAGCTAATGAATCCTCTCTATGCCTAAGAGGGGAAAAAAACAGCATCTGTCTCCTCATGTGCCAGTTTTTTGTTCTAATACATGTCTTATCTACTTTTTTCTTGACTGAAGTATAGCTGACTTACAATGTTGTGTTAGTTTCAGGTACACAGCACAGTGATTCAGAAATATATATATATATATATGTACATACATTTTCAGATTCTGTTCCATTATGAGTTAATATAAAATATTAAATCTAGTTCCCTGTGCTATACAGTAGGTCCTTGTTGCTTATCTCTTTTATACATAATAGTGTGTATCTGTTACCCAAATTTCTAATTTGTCTCTTCCCCACTTTCCCAAACCATGAATTTGTTTTCTATTTCTGTGAGTCTATTTCTGTTCTGTAAATAGGTTCACTTGTATCATTTTTGAATTCTACATATAAGTGATATCATATGATCTTTGTCTTTTCTGTCTGACTGACTTTACATACTATGATAATCTCTAGGTCCATCCATGTTGCTGCAAATGGCATTATTTTATTCATTTTTATGGTTAATATCCTATTGTATGTATACATACATATGCACATGTACCTCTTCTTCATCCATTCATCTGTCAGTGGGTTATTTACTTCACAATAAAAAATATAAGATATGATTATTAATGATCATTTATAAAATAACAGGTAATAATAAAAATGTAACATTAGTGATTGTTTAGTAGATATGCACCTTATTATAACTGCACAAGTTAATATCAGAAATTATTTTATAATAGAAGTTAGATTTTTATGAGTGTTTTGGCAGAATGGCCTCTATTTCCCCAAGGTTTTTGAGGTTACAAGAACTAAAAGACCTTGTTCTTCCTTTGTTCTCTCTGCTTTCTTTAAAAAAAAAAAAAAAGGCAAAATGAATCAGAAACAGACTCACAGGTTAGAGAACAAATTTATGGTTACTGGAGAAAATGGCGGAAGGGAGGAATAGATTGGTTGTTGAGACTGATATGTATGTACTGCTTTATTTACAATAGATAACCAACAAGGACCTACTGTGTAGCACAGGGAACTCTGCTCAGTACTCTGCAATAACCTAAATGGGAAAAGAATCTGAAAAGGAATACATACATGCATATATATAACTAAATCACTTTGCTGTATACCTGAAAATAACACAACATTGTTAATCAACTATATTCCAATATAAAATAAAAATTAAAAAGGCAACGTGAAATGTGTATTAACACTATACTGCTGCCATAATTTATTTAATTTGGCAGTTAAATATTTTATTAAAATATTAACCAGGATGTGAGAAGTCATAAAGAGTAACCCTAGATATCCTGTTTTCTGTAATAACCCCAACACCACCCTCTAGTTTCTAAAAAGGCCCTATTTGTTGCATTTAAACCTGCAAGGCCAGAGTCTTCTTCCCAGGATCACTCTGTGCAACCCAGACCAAACACAGAGAACTTCTTCATCCACTGCTTTGGCCCTGAACCAGTAAGAGAAGAGAAATCAAAGAGCCTACACATCCCTTCCCTTTGGTCTCCAATGACAAACACAATTAAATCATTCTACATTAGAGGAAACTATTTTCTTTTTTAGTTAAGTATATCATCATATCACACCATATATCAAATCATATCATGTAGGTCATATTATATCAAATATCTTTCAGTGCAAGAGTCAAGACTGACTCCAGTTTGTGGCAAACTCTCAGCTCAGATCATTACATAATTAAATTCTCCACACTATGTAAATTCATCAGTATAATCAAGCTATACAAATACAAAATATATATACAACTAACATTTAACCATAGTATTCTAAGTACTAAAAATTGGTAATTTTTCTTCATTTTACACATGAGGAAACTGAGGCCCAGGACCACTTGCCTAAGATCACACAATTACCAAGTTGCAGTGACAGAACATAAAGACTACCATCATGTGTGTTTCATACTACTCTTTACACTGATCTGGGGAACCTGAATGCTGATACAGAAAGATATATAAGAAGCAGAAGAAAAAATTGTACTTTCAGCTTGCCAGCAGAGTAAGATCATGCACACGTAACACATCATCTGAACCAAAAACCTGTCTAAATATACACTGCTAAGTTTCCACTGGTGAGATCATCATCGGGCTGCTGGAAGTCTAGCAGTTATTCCATGGGATACTGTGAAGTTTAGACAAATAAAGATAAAGGATATTGATTCAAGCAATGACCAGTAGCTCCTAACAGACCAATTGTCTTGCTAAAATATAAGTATTAAAAGCAAGTATCTGGAGGCACTAGAGAATGACCAAAAACCACGTATTGGAGGAGAAACACTACTTGAAAGAAGGGAATGGTAGTTATTGAGTTTCTGAAATCTTTTATAGCTACCAACCTCATGGCAAGCTTTAGACTGTGTTTTGCTGGGTGGTTAAAATTCATATAGAACACCCACAGTCTTACTGGCTTGAAGAATCTGAGGACAAATTTTAGAGCAACTACAAGTACCAGAAAACGCTGGAGGAACTTTCCAAAGAAGAGATTCAGAGAGGGAGAGCACCAACTTCTATGTAAAAATTCTTCCCAAATCTCTAAATGACCCCTGAATTGTGTGTGTATATGTATATATACACACATATACACATATATGTATATAGCAGACACCAAGAAGTCCAAGTGAGGCTACGAAAAGAGTTCATGGGGATTTCAGCTACAGTCCAATCCAGAGGAGACAGACTTCACAGACTGACTTCAGTCAAGGGAAACACTGTTTCAAAAAAAGAAAAAATCAATATTCTTCAGAGGATTATAACAGAATGTGCTCTCTCAGCATCTACTTGATAGTGCTTATAACACTACCTAAAACTACTCAACACATGAAAAAAATGAGAAAACATGATCCACTCAAGAGAAAAAATAACCTGCAGGGACCAATTCGAAAATGACTCAGATATTGGGTTTAAAAGAGTTTATAAAAGAAAATGCTAACAATGAGTAAAAACAAGGGGGAATGAAGCAGAAAAAAATGGAACCACAAAAATGAACCAACTATATGTTCAATATGATCTCAATGGAGAGATCATCTAGACAGAATATCTGTAAGGAAACAATGGACTGAAACTATACGTTAGATCCAATGGACCTAACAGGTGTGTAACACTCCATCCAAGAGCAACAGCATAAACACTCTTCTCTGATGCACACAGAACATGGTCTGGGATCTTAAGTTAGGCCACAAAATAATGAGTGACTGAAACTCTTTTAAATTTAAGACTTGTGATATGGGCCACCATATGGCTGTGGTACATGTTATGAACATGTGCACTTGAAAAGCATGCATGTTCTGCTGTTGCTGGGTGAAGTGTTCCATAAATGTCAACTAGGTCAAGAGGTTAATATTATGCTCAGATCGTCTATATCTTTATTGGATTTCTGATGCAGTTTTGTCAACTGCTGAAAGAGGAATGCTGAAATATTCAAGTACAAACTGTGGATGTACCTGTTGTTGCTGTTCAGTCGCTAAGTCATGTCTGAGTCTGTGACCGCACGGACTGCAGCTCATCAAGCTTCCTTGTCCTTCACTATTTCCCAGCATTTGCTCTAACTCTTGTTCACTGAGCCAGTGATGCCATCCAACCATCTCATCCTCTGTTGCCCCCTTCTCCTCCTGCACTTAATCTTTCCCAGCATCAAGTGTCCTTTCCAATGAGTTGGCTCTTTGCAACAGGTGGCCAAAGTATTGGAGCTTCAGCTTCAGCATCAGTCCTTCCAATGAATACTCAGGGTTGACTCCTTTAAAATGGACTGGTTGGATCTCCTTGCTGTTTAAGGTACTCTCAAGTGTCTTCTCTAGCACCACACTCTCATATCTGTACATGACTACTGGAAAAACCATAGTGGATATGTCTACCATTCCAATTCTGTCTATTTTTACTTTATGTATTTTGATGCCCACTTATTAGGCATATTCATATTCATGTTTATGTCTTCCTTATGACTGGACCCTTCTATCTGAATCCATATCTGCAGTTCCACAGAATCAACCAACTGTAGATGGTGTGAAGTGAAGTGAAGTCAAAGTCACTCAGTTGTGTCTGACTCTGTGTGACACCATGGACTATACAGTCCATGGGATTCTCCAGGCCAGAGTACTAGAGTGGGTAGCATTTCCCTTCTCCAGGGGATCTTCCCAACCCAGGGATCGAACCCAGGTCTCCTGCATTGCAGGATGGTGTAGTAGTTAAATTTATTGGGGTTCGGGGGGAACATGTATAAACAGACTCATGAAGTTCAAACCTATCTGTTCAAGGATCAACTGTAATTTAAGCTCATCTATCAAAATGTGCTTGAGAACAAAATTAACACAATCCACAAAAACAGTGGTTAAAAGAATAATAAATTTGACGTGAAATGCTTGAAGGAGGCAGAAATGAAATAGCATCCTTAGGAAGAAACTGAAAGAAACTCCAAGAAAGGTGTGAGTATATCATAGCAAATCCTCAACTCCTCCAAACGCCTCCACTCTGGAATACCATCACTGCCTATCATGCAGTCAAGGTGACCAACACTTAAGGTCTCCTTCAGACACTTATGGAGAGTCGCCAGACTCACAGTGGCTGGGCCGCGGCTGGAGTACGGCTGAGCTTTCAGAGGTAAACAATCCGAGCTTCTGCTCGCTCACATGCAGTGCTGTCAAATGTATTCCACTGCCTTCCAAGCCATCTGTGAAATGTTTACTCAGTCTTTTGGGCATCAGGAATGTAATACTCAGAATAAAATCACTAGGTGAATTCCAGTTTTAAGAACCTTGAGGTATAAGTCAAGATTTAATACTCATATTACAATGGGTCTGTTTCTAAATTAAATACTGAGATCACATGGTGAGACAGGAGTTCTTCTTTACCTATGACTTTTGCTCATCCTTCGGGCTTCAGGATAAATGCAACTCATTATTTTCCTTTATAGTCTTTGTTAAAGGCTACAACTGTAGCACCATTTGTCTATCTTATTAACTCTTTGGTTATAATTTGGCCCTAGCACTCCAGAAGCCAGGAAACTTGCCAGTGTAAATCAGCACTGACTCTTCCTAAGACCATGTAAATTCTAGTAGCTGCTGCTGCTGCTGCTAAGTCGCTTCAGTCGTGTCCGACTCTGTGCAACCCCATAGACGGCAGCCAACCAGGCTCCTCCATCCATGGGATTTTCCAGGCAAGAGTACTGGAGTGGGGTGCCGTTGCCTTCTCCGAAATTCTAGTAGAGTACCTGGTAAAAGGAGGAGTTTAACAAATTACTAATGAAATGAGTGAATAGATGAAAGAAGGAAGGAGGGAAGGAAGCAGAATTTAAGTGTGGATATGGGGCTTCCCTCGTGGCTCAGACAGTAAACAACCTGCCTGAAGTGCAGGAGACCGGGGTTTGATCCCTGGGTTGGGAAGATCCCCTGGAGAAGGGAATGGCTACCTATTCCAGTGTTCTTGCCTGTAAATTCCCATGGAGAGAGGGGTCTAGTGGGCCACAGTCCATGGGGTCACAAAGAGTAGGCCACAACTGAGCAACTGACTCATACTTTTCACATGGGGTGATAAAAAAGACTCAGTTACAAGGTAGTCAACCCATGGCCAAATACTAGAGTTGTGGGGTCCACAGTATAACTTCACTATGTGGATCAGAAAAGTTATAAGCAATTAAATTCATATGCCTGCTGCTATCTCTTCAATTTTGCAATGAAAGATCAAGAGTATAAATTCTGAGAATCTCAGGTACGGCAAGCCAACCTCTACTGCATACAAGAATACCTGGGAAGAATTTTACTTTTTTTGTTTTTTAATTGAAGCATAGTTTATTTACAATGTTGTGTTAGTTACAGGGAGATTTTTTAGATGTCCATTCCCAGTCCCCACTCTGCCAATGATGCACTCTACTAAAGTGAAAACCAAACAAAATACCAGGGGACCAGGAATCAAATCACCTTTGGAAAGATGACAGGAATCTGAGCAAGATACTTCTCCTTTGTGAGACATGAACAACATGAGAGGAATGGACTAAATAAGGTTTGAGTCCCTTTTGATGGCGTAGCAAGGAGAGATAAGAAAGCCTTCCTCAGCAATCAATGAAAAGAAATAGAGGAAAACAACAGAATGGGAAAGACTAGAGATCGCTTCAAGAAAATTAGAGATACCAAGGGAACATTTCAGGCAAAGACAGGCTTGATAAAGGACAGAAATGGTATGGACCTAACAGAAGCAGAAGATATTAAGAAGAGGTGGCAAGAACACACAGAAGAACTGTACAAAAAGGATCTTCACGACCCAGATAATCACGATGGTGTGATCACTCACCTAGAGCCAGACATCCTGGAATGTGAAGTCAAGTGGGCCTTAGAAAGCATCACTATGAACAAAGCTAGTGGAGGTGATGGAATTCCAGTTGAGCTATTTCAAATCCTGAAAGATCATGCTGTGAAAGTGCTGCACTCAATATGCCAGCACATTTGGAAAACTCAGCAGTGGCCACAGGACTGGAAAAGGTCAGTTTTCATTCCAATGCCAAAGAATGCTCAAACTACCACACAACTGCACTCATCTCACACACTAGTAAAGTAATGCTCAAAATTCTCCAAGCCAGGCTTCAGCAATACGTGAACCGTGAACTTCTAGATGTTCAACCTGGTTTTAGAAAAGGCAGAGGAACCAGAGATCAAATTGCCAACATCCGCTGGACCATGGAAAAAGCAAGAGAGTTCCAGAAAAACATCTACTTCTGCTTTATTGACTATGCCAAAGCCTTTGACTGTGTGGATCACAATAAACTGTGGAAAATTCTTCAAGAGATGGGAATGCTAGACCACCTGACCTGCCTCTTGAGAAACCTATATGCAGGTCAGGAAGCAACACTTAGAACTGGATATTTTCAAATTATGTATGTATGTATGTATGTATCACTGATTAAATCATGGAGTTCTCTAAATCTTTGAGTTTTGAATTATTTATTTATCTCGGATGATATCATGTTGTTCTCGAATCCTTTCACGATTTCGGTGAGGGTGAGGAGGCCTGCTCCTAGGTCCGAGGGGAAGGCCAGAGCAGAGCCGAGGCCGGTCAGGCGCCAGTCAGTCACGTCTCCCACACTCCCGCAGCCTGCTCCTTCCCGGGAGGGCGCGAACGCTAGAAGCCGGGAACGGCTTGGCGAGGCTCGCCCAGGGCAGAGCGGCCTCTAGGCCGGGGCTCCGCGTTCTCGCGCCCACCCGGGCGCAGATGTGGAGCTCCGCCAGCATGGAAGCTCCCTCGGTCCTTCCCCATACAGGCTCGCAAGCACCCGCCGGCAGCCCGCCTCCCTCCCTCCCTCCCTCTTCTCTCCCGCGTGCTGGGAGGGGAACTGGGCTTCCAGGCCGGGGCACACAGCGCAGCCTGGCGCTCTCTGCTCGGGGGCCGGTTCCCCTGCGCTGGGGCTCTGCGACGAAGCCCAAATGCACGGGGAGGGAAGGCAGGCCCCAAACCACATCCACACGTCTCTGCTCTGGAGGAGAGCTCCAGGGAAGCCCAGTCTGGCAGACGCTTTCTCGGCACACACGGAGAACGCTCTGGCGGTGGGGCCGCCTCCCTCCCAGGCGCAGGGACCCTGATCTCCCTCCATGCCAAGCCGATTGGAAGAATCAATATAGTGAAAATGAGTATACTACCCAAAGCAATTTATAGATTCAATGCAATCCCTATCAAGCTTCCAACAGTATTCTTCACAGAGCTAGAACAAATAATTTCACAATTTGTATGGAAATACAAAAAAACCTCGAATATCCAAAGCAATCTTGAGAAAGAAGAAGGGAACTGGAGCAATCAACTTACCTGACTTCAAGCTCTACTACAAAGCCACAGTTATCAAGACAGTATGGTACTGGCACAAAGACAGAAATATAGATCAATGGAACAAAATAGAAAGCCCAGAGATAAATTCACGCACATATGGACACCTTATCGTTGACAAAGGAGGCAAGAATATACAATGGATTAAAGACAATCTCTAACAAGTGGTGCTGGGAAAACTGGTCAACCACTTGTAAAAGAATGAAACTAGAACACTTTCTAACACCATACACAAAAATAAACTCAAAATGGATTAAAGATCTAAACGTAAGACCAGAAACTATAAAACTCCTAGAGGAGAACATAGGCAAAACACCCTCTGACATACATCACAGCAGGATCCTCTATGACCCACCTCCCAGAATATTGGAAATAAAAGCAAAAATAAACAAATGGGACCTAATTAACCTTAAAAGCTTCTGCACATCAAAGGAAACTATTAGCAAGGTGAAAAGACAGCCTTCAGAATGGGAGAAGATAATAGCAAATGAAGCAACTGACAAACAACTAATCTCAAGAATATACAAGCAACTCCTACAGCTCAACTCCAGAAAAATAAATGACCCAATCAAAAAATGGGCCAAAGAACTAAATAGACATTTCTCCAAAGAAGACATACAGATGGCTAACAAACACATGAAAAGATGCTCAACATCACTCATTATCAGAGAAATGCAAATCAAAACCACTATGAGGTACCATTTCACACCAGTCAGAATGGCTGCGATCCAAAAGTCTACAAGTAATAAATGCTGGAGAGGGTGTGGAGAAAAGGGAACCCTCTTACACTGTTGGTGGGAATGCAAACTAGTACAGCCACTGTGGAGAACAGTGTGGAGATTCCTTAAAAAACTGGAAATAGACATGCCTTATGATCCAGCAATCCCACTGCTGGGCATACACACTGAGGAAACCAGAAGGGAAAGAGACACATGTACCCCAATGTTCATCGCAGCACTGTTTATAATAGCCAGGACATGGAAGCAACCTAGATGTCCACCAGCAGACGAATGGATAAGAAAGCTGTGGTACATATACACAATGGAGTATTACTCAGCCATTAAAAAGAATACATTTGAATCAGTTCTAATGAGGTGGATGAAACTGGAGCCTATTATACAGAGTGAAGTAAGCCAGAAAGAAAAACACCAATACAGTATACTAACGCACATATATGGAATTTAGAAAGATGGTAACAATAACCCTGTGTACGAGACAGCAAAAGAGACACTGATGTATAGAACAGTCTTATGGACTCTGTGGGAGAGGGAGAGGGTGGGAAGATTTGGGAGAATGGCATTGAAACATGTAAAATATCATGTATGAAACGAGTTTCCAGTCCAGGTTCGATGCACGATACTGGATGCTTGGGGCTGGTGCACTGGGACCACCTAGAGGGATGGTATGGGGAGGGAGGAGGGAGGAGGGTTCAGGATGGGGAACACATGTATACCTGTGGCGGATTCATTTTGATGTTTGGCAAAACTAATACAATTATGTAAAATTTAAAAATAAAATAAAATTAAAAAAAAAAAAAAAAAAGAACTGGATATGGAACAACAGACTGGTTCCAAATAGGAAAAGGAGTATGTCAAGGCTGTATACTGTCACCCCGTTTATTTAACTTCTATGCAGAGTACATCATGAGAAACGCTGGGCTGGAGGAAGCACTAGCTGGAATCAAGATTGCTGGGAGAAATATCAATAACCTCAGATATGCAGATGATACCACCTTTATGGCAGAAAGTGAAGAGGAACTAAAAAGCCTCTTGATGAAAGTGAAAGAGGAGAGTGAAAAAGTTGGCTTAAAGCTCAACATTCAGAAAACTAAGATTATGGCATCCAGTCCCATGACTTCATGGGAAACAGATGGGGAAACAATGGAAACAGTGTCAGACTTTATTTTTGGGGGCTCCAAAATCACTGCAGATAGCGACTGCAGCCATGAAATTAAAAGACGCTTACTCCTTGGAAGGAAAATTATGACCAACCTAGATAGCATATTCAAAAGCAGAGATATTACTTAGCCAACAAAGGTCCATCTAGTCAAGGCTATGTTTCTTCCAGTGGTCATGTATGGATGTGAGAGTTGGACTGTGAAGAAAGCTGAGCACCGAAGAATTGATGCTTTAGAACCGTGGTGTTGGTAAAGACTCTTGAGAGTCCCTTGGACTGCAAGGAGATCCAACCAGTCCATCCTAAAGGAGATCAGTCCTGAATATCCATTGGAAGGACTGATACTGAAGCTGAAACTCCAATACTTTGGCCACCTCATGTGAAGAATTGACTCATTGGAAAGGACCCTGATGCTGCAAGGGATTGGAGGCAGGAGGAGAAGGGGACGATAGAGGATGAGATGGCTGGATGGTATCACTGACTCGATGGACATGAGTTTGAGTGAACTCCGGGAGATGGTGATGGATAGGGAGGCCTGGCATGCTGTGATTCATAGGGTCACAAAGAGTCAGACACAACTGAGCAACTGAACTGACTGAACTGAACTGAAGGCATTATGTAATTCTGTGTGTCTGTACATATTTGAACTCTATGTCAGGCCTGGCATGAAGCACAAAGTAGTAATTTATAAGTCTTCTTCAACAGGAAGAAAATAATCAAACACCACAAAAGCTAAAGAAAAATATCAATAGTTTATGGTCATCATGTTTATTGGGTTCTAAGATGAAAGTCTTTCTTTCCACATTTAGCATTCTAGAAATTGAGCTGTATCATATAATTAACGTTAAAAGAAACCTTCAGGAGGCGGTCCTAAGACGGCAGAGGAATAGGACAGGGAGACCACTTTCTCCCTCACAAATTCATCAAAAGAACATTTGAATGCTGAGCAAATTCCACAAAACAACTTCTGAATGCTGGCAGAGGACATCAGGCACCCAGAAAGGCAGCCCATTGTCTTTGAAAGGAGGTAGGACAAAATATAAAATATAAAAAGAGAAACTAAAGAGGTAGGGACGGAGATCCGTTCCGGGAAGGGAGTCTTAAAAGAGGACAAGTTTCCCCAGAACTGAAAGAGACACGTGTACCCCAATGTTCATCACAGCACTGTTTATAATAGCCAGGACATGGAAGCAACCTAGATGTCCATGAGCAGATGAATGGATAAGAAAGCTGTGGTACATATACACAATGGAGTATTACTCAGCCATTAAAAAGAATACATTTGAATCAGTTCTAATGAGGTGGATGAAACTGGAGCCTATTATACAGAGTGAAGTAAGCCAGAAAGAAAAACACCAATACAGTATACTAACGCACATATATGGAATTTAGAAACATGGTAACGATAACCCTATATGTGAGACAGCAAAAGAGACACTGATGTATAGAACAGTCTTTTGGACTCTGTGGGAGAGGGAGAAGGTGGGATGATTTGGGAGAATGGCATTGAAACATGTATAATATCATATAGGAAACGAGTTGCCAGTCCAGGTTCAATGCACGATACTGGATGCTTGGGGCTGGTGCACTGGGACGACCCAGAGGGATGGTACTGGGAGGGAGGAGGGTTCAGGATGGGGAACACGTGTATACCTGTGGCGGATTCATGTTGATATATGGCAAAACCAATACAATATTGTAAAGTTAAAAAAAAAAAAGTATTAAAAAAAAAAAAAGAGAAGTTTCCAAACACCAGGAAACACTCTCACTGGGGGTCTGTGGGGAGTTTTGGAATCTCAGAGGCAACATAACAGGGAGGAAAAATAAATAAATAAATAAATAAAACCCGCAGATTACGCACATAACTGCAACTCCCAGCTCTCGCATCTGCCACCAGCAAGAGGGGGCTTAGAGTAAGGACTGGGCCTGAATGCCCTGAGGGTGATCTGAGGGAACTATCCTGAGATAGCAACCCAAACAGTGGGATAGCCAGAGAGAGAGAGCGAGCAGAGAGAGAGAGAAATATCCCATGAAAAGCTCTAACCTAAGGCACTGCCAGGCCGCTCACAGAACAAAGGACTGAGCGAATACCAGAGGAGAGCTAGCAGGTTGCGAACTGGCCCATCCCCCGCTGAAGACAGGAAGGCAGGCGGTGGACAGCCAGAGCCAGAAAGGGGCAATCTTGGACCCAGAGATGGCATCCTCTAACAAACTGCAACCAGGATCCCAGTTGCTAACCAAGATTTCTTGGGATTCTGGATGGCTGACAACCACTGAGAGGGTCTCAGCCAGAGATCAGCTCCCAAGAAGAGACACACAACATACCTGAGAGAGGCACGCCCGCTGCCACCCAGGAAACCAAGCAGCTGGGACCGGGGAGGTGATAAGATGCACTCCCCACCTGGGGAGACTCTGCTCGCCAAGCACCTTGTTGCCTGAGCTGCTCGGACCTGAACCTGAGCAGCTTAGACCTGGGAAGTGCAGGCAACCCAGGGCCCGCCTCAGACAGTTCCCCCGCAGAGCAACCTAGAGCCTGAGAAGTGTAGACTGGGAAAGTGCATGTGCCATAAGCGGGGGCAAACCCAGTGCAGACAACACACTGAGAGCACTCCCCACACACGCCAGTGAAATTTGTTTGCAGTGATCCTCCCCACAGCATGACTGAACAAGTGAGCCTAAATAAGTGACCACCTTTGCCCCCTTGTGTCAGGGCGGAAATTAGACACTGAAGAGACCAGCAAACAGAGGAAGCTAAAATAAACACAGGGAACCGCTTTGCAAGTGACAGGTGCAACAGATTAAAACCCTGTAGTTAGTACTGACTACACTGGAAGGGGCCTATAGATCTTGAGAAGTATAAGCCAGATCAAGGAACTATCTGAAACTGAACTGACCCCACACTGCCCACAACAGCTCCAAAGAAATTCCTAGATATATTTTTACTATTATCATTTTTTAAATTTAGAAAATTAAAAAAATTTTTGAGTCCTCTATTACTCCTTTTTCATTTTTATAACCTACTATTACCTTGCAAAAAAAAAAAAAAGACCCTATTTTTAAAGCAAACTTCACATGTATCTTTTATAATTTTTGTGACTTTGTTTTGCTCTTTTAATATTGTATTTTTGAGAATCTAATCCCTACTCTAGATTTTTAATCTTTGCTTTTTGGTATTTGTTATCAATTTTGTACCTTTAAGAACCCAATCTTCAGTACCCATTTTTACTTGGGAGTGTGATTACTGGCTTGACTGCTCTCTCCCCCTTTGGACTCTCCTTTTTCTCCACCAGGTCACCTCTTTCTCCTCCCTCCCCCATCTCTTCTCTACCCAACTCTGTGAATCTCTTTGTGTGTTCTGGGCGTGGAGAACACTTAGGCAACTGATTACTGGGTGGATCTGTCTCAGTCCTTTTGATTCCCCCTTTTCTCCTCCTGGTCACCTCTGTCTCCTTCCTCCCTCTTCTCTTCTTTGTGTAACTCCATGAACATCTCTGAGTGTTCCAAACTGTGGAGAGCAGATAGGGAATTGATTACTGGCTGGCTTGCTCTATCCCCTTTTGACCCCTTCTTCTACTGCTGGTCACCTCTATCTCTCTCCTCCCTCTTCTCTTCTCCATGTGACTCTGTGAACCTTTCCGGGTGTCCCTCACTGTGGAGAAGCTTTTCATCATTAACCTAGATGTTTTATCATTGGTATTGTATAGACAGAGAAGCCTAGAGGCTACTGTAAGAATAAGACTGAAAACCAGAGGCAGGAGGCTTATGTCCAAAACCTAAGAACACCAGAGAACTCCTGACTCCAGGGAACATTAATCAATAAGAGCTCATCCAAAAGCCTCCATACCTACACTGAAACCAAGCACCACCCAAGAGCCAACAAGTTTCAGAGCAAGACATACCAAGCTAATTCTCCAGTAATGCAGGAACATAGCCCTGAGCTTCAATATACAGGCTGCCCAAAGTCACACCAAACCCAAAGACATCTCAAAACTCACTACTGGACACTTCATTGCACTTCAGAGAGAAGAAATCCAGCTCCACCCACCAGAACACTGATGCAAGCTTCCCTAACCAGGAAACGCTGACAAGCCCCCATCCAACCCCACCCACAGCGAGGAACCTTCACAATAAAGAGGAACCACAAACTGCCAGCATACAGAAAGGCCACCCTAAACACAGCAATCTAAACAAGATGAAAAGGCAGAGAAATACTCAGCAGGTAAAGGAACATGATAAATGACCACCAAACCTAACAAAAGAGGAGGAGATAGGGAATCTACCTGAAAAATAATTCAGAATAATGATAGTAAAAATGACCCAAAATCTTGAAAGCAAAATGGAGTTGCAGATAAATAGCCTGGAGACAAGGACTGAGAAGATGCAAGAAATGTTTAACAAGGACCTAGAAGAAATAAAAAAGAGTCAATCAATAACGAATAAGGCAATAAATGAGATTAAAAAAAACTGGAGGGAATTAACAGTAGAATAACAGGGGCAGAAGATAGGATAAGTGAGGTAGAAGATAGAATGGTGGAAATAAATGAAGCAGAGAGGAAAAAAGAAAAAAGAATTAAAAGAAATAAGGACCACTTCAAAGACCCCTGGGACAATGTTAAATGTCCCAATATTCAAATCATAGAGGTCCCAGAAGAAGAAGACAAAAAGAAAGGCCATGAGAAAATACTTCAGGAGATAATAATTGAAAACTTCCCTAAAATGGGGAAGGAAATAGTCACCCAAGTCCAAGAAACCCACACAGTCCCAAACAAACCCAAAGCGAAACACCCCAAGACACATATTAATCAAATTAACAAAGATTAAACACAAAGAACAAATATTAAAAGCAGCAAGGGAAAAACAACAAATAACAGACAAGGGGATTCCCATAAGGATAACAGCTGATCTTTCAATAGAAACTCTTCAGGCCAGAACATACTTAAAGTGATGAAAGAGAAAAACCTACAACCCAGATTACTGTACCCAGCAAGGATCTCATTCAAATATGAAGGAGAAATCAAGAGCTTTACAGACAAGCAAAAGCTCAGAGAATTCAGCACCACCAAATCAGCTCTTCAACATATGATAAAGGATCTTCTCTAGACAGGAAACACAGAAAGGGTATATAAACTCAAACCCAAAACAACCAAAGTAAATGGCAACAGGATCATACTTATCAATAATTACCTTAAATGTAAATGGGTTGAATGCCCCAACCAAAAGACAAAGACTGGCTGAATGGATACAAAACAAGACCCCTATATATGTTGTCTACAAGAGACCCACCTCAAAACAAGGGACACATACAGACTGAAAGTGAAGGGCTGGAAAAGCATATTTCACCCAAATGGAGACCAAAAGAAAGCAGGAGTAGCAATACTCATATCAGATAAAAGAGACTTTAAAATAAAGGCTGTGAAAAGACACAAAAAAGGACACTACACAATGATCAAAGAGTCAATCCAAGAAGAAGATATAACAATTATATATGCACCCAAAATAGGAGCACTGCAATATGTAAGGCAAAGGCTAACAAGTATGAAAGGGGAAATTAATAGTAACACAATAATATTGGGAGACTTTAATATCCCACTCACACCTATGGATAGATCAACTACACAGAAAATTAGCAAGGAAACACAAACTTTAAATGATACAATGGACCAGTTAGACCTAATTGATATGTATAGGACATTTCACCCCAAAACAATGAATTTCATCTTTTTCTCAAGTGCATATGGAACCTTCTCCAGGATAGATCACATCCTGGGCCATAAATCTAGCCTTGGTAAATTCAAAAAAATTGAAATCATTCCAATCATCTTTTCTGACTACAATGCAGTAAGATTAGATCTCAATTATCACTCATTATCAGAGAAATGCAAATCAAAACCACAATGAGGTACCATCTCACACCAGTCAGAATGGATGCTATCCAAAGGTCTACAAGCAATAAATATTGGAAAGGGTGTGGAGAAAAGGGAACCCTCTTACACTGTTGGTGGGAATGCAAACTAGTACAGCCACTATGGAAAACAGTGGGGATTCTTTAAAAAACTGGAAATAGAACTGCCATATGACCCAGCAATTCCACTGCTGGGCATACACACCAAGGAAACCAGAATTGAAAGAGACACATGTACCCTGATGCTCATCGCAGCACTGTTTATAATAGCCAGGACATGGAAGCAACCTAGATGTCCATCGGTAGACGAGTGGATAAGAAAGCTGTGATACATATACACAATGGAATATTACTCAGCCATTAAAAAGAATGCATTTGAATAAGTTCTAATGAGGTAGATGAAACTGGGGCCTATTATACAGAGTGAAGTAAGCCAGAAAGAAAAACACCAATACAGTATACGAATGCATATATGTGTAATTTAGAAAGATGGTAATGATAACCCTATATGTGAGACAGCAAAAGAGACACAGATGTATAGAACAGTCTTTTGGACTCTGTGGGAGAAGACGAGGGTGGGATGATTTGAGAGAATAGCATTGAAACATGTATATTATCATATGTGAAACAGATCGCCAGTCCAGGTTTGATGCATGAGACAGGGTGCTCAGGGCTGGTGCATTGGGATGACCCAGAGGGATGGGATGGGGAGGAAGGTGGGAAGGGGGTTCAGGATGGGGAACACATGTATACCTATGGCTGATTCATGTCAATGTATGGCAAAACCACTACAATATTGTAAAGTAATTAGCCTCAAATTAAAATAAATTTTAAAAAATGAAAAAAAAGAAACCTTTAAGGAAGAGGAATACATTATGACATATTCCCTCACATATTAAATGTGAACTGATTCATTTCTAGAAATTATACCTTACTTACCATGATCATTTGAATCTTAGCTGAAACTTGAACACCTACAGTTGCCTAAAATGTCTAAAATGATACTGCGTTGTAACACTGAAACAAAAATGTCTTGGGTAAGGAGACTTGTCAAAATAGCAAGCAACACAAACAATGCCAGTAGAATCTATATGTGACGGGGTAACTAAGAGGAATGCAAAATATGGAGATGTTGGCATGCTTGATTTATTCATCTAGAAAATCTATTATATCATTTCTGGACATCTATGCATCAAAAAACCCTTTCATTTTTAAAAGAAGTTTAATATGTAATAAAATTTAAGAGGAAAACAAAATGATGTGCTCTGTCAAATAGAAAATACAGAAACCCCAGTGTGCCTTAGTATGCCTCAAGAAAATTCTGTGAGAAAGCAGGTCAGTGATTGCCTGGAGAGAAACAATGGTAGAGAGAAAGAGGGAGGGATGCCAAAGGGGTACAAGCAAACTCTGGGGGTGATGGACAAGCTTATTATCTTACTTGTAGTGATGGTTACATGGGTATATACATACTTCAAAACTCAAAGATCATTCACCTTAAATATGATATGTACATGTGGGCACATTTCAGTTATACCTCTGAAAAAGGGCTCATTCTGTCAATAATAAAGATAACACAGAAATCATGGTCATGAGCATGGATTATCAAAGACAGCATGACACGAGATGCCACACCAAAACGATTCAGGAAAATCTTCAGACTCGGAATAAATCTGAAGATCATTACCACCTTCATCATCAACACAAGCATATATTCAATGCTTGCTCAGCATGGACCAGGTTTCCTACAAAAACAATTACTTGTTTTATTTTGTTTAATCCTCACGACCACCCCAGAAGCCATATCTTACTATTATTCCTGTTTTCGAGACTGGGGGGTGAGAGACATAACAGGATTAAAACCTGCCCTGGATCACACAAATAAAAGACAGCAGATGCAAGATTTGAACTCTACAGTCTGTGTTCT
The DNA here is from genome assembly GCF_029407905.1 of Bubalus kerabau. Lineage (NCBI taxonomy): Eukaryota > Metazoa > Chordata > Mammalia > Artiodactyla > Bovidae > Bubalus > Bubalus kerabau. The sequence continues at coordinate 36,307,429 of NC_073643.1, read as the reverse complement.
GAAACCACTCTACGTGGCTTTTAGGACTGGGAAGATGACACTTAAAGGTTGTTTTCAACAGGATTTTTCATACTGGTATATAAGGATAGATAATGACATTTCTTTAAAAGTTCTGTACTTTGTAGGACCTACAAGAATATCTCAAATCTGTGGCCTATTAGAGGGTAACCACAAGTTCAAAGTCTATGTTGAAAATGGTACATGAGGACTTTTGATGATCTATGGTTTGACCAGTATGCAGTTAGGGTTTCCAAATGTGGTCAACAAGGGGCAAAGGTGCATAAATTTTGGTTTGGTTATTTCATTACTTTTTAGAATAAGGGGGTTGGTGAATCAGAGAGTCTAGAGGTACTTGGAAATTCTGAACATTTCTAAACATCTTATTTTGTGTGAGTATATAGTCTTGGTCTTTGAACTTTTTACTGTAGCAAAATATACACAATGTAAAATTGACCATTTTAACTGTTTTAAGTGTACAATTTAGTGGCATTAAGCACATTTTTCACCTTATTTTTAAAGGTAATATTTTACTCTGGGGAGACAGTATGCATAGTGTTGAGGGCATGGGTGCTGGAGTCACACAGGTTGGCATTTGATTTTCACTTTTGATTCTTACTGGTTCATGGTCTTGGACAAATTAAAAACATCTCTTTCAGTTTACTCTTCTTTAAAATGGTGATAGTAAAGACCTACCAGATAGTACAGTGGCTAAGATTAAGCAATATAATATTCAAATTGCTCAGTAAAATTCTTGGCATGGAGTAAAACCTTCAATGTGCAATACAAAAAGTAGTTACTGTTTACCATTTCTGTGAGCCAGAGGTTTGTAACCTGGGGAATGCGAACCTTAAGAGGGTTTGGACTTTTGACAGAAGTCTCCTAAATAATGTACAAATTTATGTTTTCTTACCTAGTAGACTGTGCATGCCTTTGTCAGCATTTTAATGTGCATGTGAATCACCTTTGAATCTTGTAAACATGTGACTCTATGTAGGTTCTGGGTTGGTCTGAGCTTCTAAACTTCTAACAGCTTCCCAAGGGACCACCCCAGGACTAGGGAGGCTCTAACCTCTTTATACAATTATCAGTATACTTGCCTTCTCATCAACTTTCTCTGGACAAAATGAAGACAGGGTCGGGGTGAATCTGATTCTATTTCCCAGGGGCTTTGCACAGAGGACAAACAGAAGTCGAAGTAAATGCTGAATGATGTATGAAATACACACTGAAGAGAAGGAAGTTGTTCTCTGGAGGCATGAAGGTATTTCTCCAGTTGTCACAACTGGACACATTTTCCAAATACCCATTTCAGATACTTTCCAGGTATTTTTCTGCCTCTAAGGTAAAAGTTTCCTCCTTCTCTGGGTCTCAAGGAAGGTTCCCTCCCATGCTAATCACTAACAAAAAGACTTAAGTGTGTCCAACATCAATTCCTAGAGAATAAGAACATTTACTGTGTAATGAAGTTCATTGTGTAAAACCTGCCCTGGGCATTAACATCTGCAGGACATAGATCCTCACCTGGCCATTCATGCACCTTGTCGTAGAAGGGGCTGTGCTTTGTCTAACATGGATTAAAAAGGATTAACTGATGCAGCTATGTTAGCCTATACTGCTGATGCAGGAAAAGTAAAGACCCAAGGAAAGAAGGAGGAAGCTGCATTGGAGCAGACACAGTAAAGCTCAACTTCTATGAGCAGGTGGGGACAGCTGCAACACCAGGTGTGACCACGTATTACCTTTCCTGCTCAGAGTCACTGCTGTCTTTACTTGCCCGTGAGTCGGCTCACAGAGAGGCACTCACAGAGAAAGTGAGTGCCATCAGTCAGAACGCTGTGCCCTGAGAGCACATGGTTTCCTCAGGCGATGATGGATCACACTGACACTCTCACATCTCCTTTCCCACGACCTCTGAGCAACTGGGGAAAGCCAAAGAACAACTCTGGGCATTCAATTTCCCTAACAAAGCCACAAAAGTCCCAGATTAAACTGGCCTCTTTGAAACTTGAAAGAGACCACCATTTGTCACCTTTTAAGGAGGCACACTGATGAATGGGCAGTGAATAACCACAAGACAATCCCCTGATTAAAAGTGTAGCCATTATAAATGCAGATTCAAGTGCTTAGAAATAAATGTGGACTCTTGAGTTCAGCTGAGTCTGCTCAGAAGTTTTGTATTTATAAAGAAAGTGAAAATTGCAAAGGCAACTTCTGAGCAAGTGTTTAAGAGACACAAAGACAAAAGAAAATTTTTAGCACAAATTCTGAATGCATTACTCAACAGTACCGAATACATTACTAAATTGCTAAACACTGTCTTTATATTACAATCTTCTGTCACCATTCTAACAAGGGCCTCAAAAGCTGGAAAAAGCCACCCATCTTCAACAAAATGTCAGTGTTATCTGACATTTCCTGATAACGGTGATGGCAACAATTGAGTTGTTAACATCAACCACTCTTCATATATTAAACTGTTTATTCCTCATGACAATATAAAATCGATGATTATATAACCTCATTTTTAAGGTACAGCGTTTAGGTAACCTGCCTAATGGTACATGCTGGTTAGTGGCAGAACCTCCTCAAACTTGGGTAATCTGGCTCTAGGACACATGCTTCCCATTCACCTCAGTTTGAATGAGATATAATTGACATTCAACATTGTGTATTTTAAGGCATACGACTGTACTGATTTGATAAACGTGCAATGTGATTACACCACAGCATTAACTGATGCTTTCCTCCATTGCATTATATAATTACCCTTTACTTATGGTGACAACATTTCAGATCTACTCTCTTGGCAACTGTCAAACATATAATTCAGCACTGGTGACTATAATTACAACACTGTGCCTTAGATGTCCAGAACTTTTCCTCTTCTAACAGGAAGTTTGTACTTTTTAATCAACATTTCCCACTTCCCTTACCCCACAGCTCCTGGTAACTCACATTCTACTCTCTGTTTCTCTAAGTTTGGCTTTTTTGGATTCCATATATAATTGAAATCGTACAATACTTGTCTTTCTCTGCCTGACTCACTTCACTTAGCATAATGCCCTCAAGTTCCACCTATCTGGTTGCCAACAACAGGATTTCCTTCTTTCTCATGGCTGAATATCACACACACACATGCATGCTCACACACATGCTCTCTCTCACACATATACAACACCCTACATCTTCTTTATCCATCTATCCAAGGGATAGACATAAGGCTATCTGACAGACACTTAGGCTGTTTCTATACTTGGCTACTGTGACTAATGCTGCAGTGAATGGGGTGGGGGTGGGGGTACCACAAGTGCTTTCCATTCCTCCTGGCACCAATCATGATGGTGCCAGAACATTAACTGCTATGTTTACAGGGCATTGCAGATTCTACCATATTTACTTCAATTATCCACAAAGTTGCTCTCCCAGCTCTCATATTCCATGAGATCATGAGCCAACTCATGGCAACAGGAAGATGAGTTTAGTTGAAGTGGTTCAGTTCAAAATCAATAAACTATTAAGTGACCAGTAAGTCCTTTTTGTGGCTCAGGAAAGGAGATGGGTGGTGGCAAAGGACATAAATGACACACAAAAAATGTGGTCCCTCTCCTCAGGTGTTATATTCTCTTTTTTAATATTTATTTATTTGTTTATGGGCTTCTCATTATGGTGGCTTCTCAGTTGTGAAGCATGGGCTTAGTTTGCTCTGTGATATATGGGATCTTCCCAGACAGGGGTTGAACCCGTGTCCCCTGCACTGGCAGGTGGATTCTTAACCATTGGACCACTAGGGAAGTCTCATGTGTTATCTTTTAAAAGACAGTAGTGTTACTCAGTCATGTTTGACTTTGTGACCCCACGGACTGTAGCTTCCCAGGCTCCCCTGTCCATGGGACTCTCCAGGCAAGAAAACTGGAGTGGGTTGCCATCTCCTTCTCCAGGGAATCTTTCCAGGACCCAGGAATCAAACCTGGGTCTCCTGCACTGCAGGTAGATTCTTTACAATTTGAGCTACAGGGAAGTCTAGAAGATACGTTTGAACTAAAGATGCCTGAACCTTGGGAGGCCTCACCAAAAGAACTGGATGACCACCCTAAAAGGAAGCCAAGGGTGGTGGTGCTGATTTTGTTGCCCAGGACCCTTTAGCTCCTCCACTGGTAATGGCATCCTGAACTTCTATTAAAGTGTCTAATACTTCCTACTCTCAAGATTCTCAGTCTTGTTTTGATATCTAGGGGCAGACAAGTGGCTTGAGTTATACCATCTGGAGTCATTCTCTTGGGAATTCAAATCTTGAGCAGAGCAATGCAAGGACAAAACCCTTTCAAAATAAAGAACAAACAAAAAGCCCATTAATATCAACTTAAACCGCATACCCACTTGGAGAAGGTGTTAATTCAGTTCTACTACCTGGATCTCCAGAACCCTGATGAGTGCCTTTGAGTGTTGTTCTTCACTGTTGCCTCCACAAATTCATTTTGAGCCTAGGCTTCCCAGTTTCTGCTGCTTGTAACAAAAAAAAACCCTAACTAGAACATCAAAATTACATACTCAGTTATTCTATGCTGCTGCTGCTAAGTTGCTTCAGTCGTGTCCGACTCTGTGCGACCCCAGAGACGGCAGCCCACCAGGCTCCCCCATCCCTGGGATTCTCCAGGCAAGAACACTGGAATGGGTTGCCATTTCCTTCTATAGACCAGTTAATATTGAACTACACTTATCTCAAGTCATTTTAGCAAAGCACTCTGTTGGCTATAAAGGGGAGTTCAGATAGGATTCTAAGAAACCTGCTCACATGCTACTCACAATGGCCAAACATGGAAAAAACCTAAAGGTCCATCAACAGGTGAACGGGTAAAGAACATATGTGGCATGTGTGTGTGTGTGTGTGTGTGTGTGTGTGTGTGTGTGTGTGTGTGTATACACACACATACATATATACACGGAATAGTGGTGGTTTAGTCACTAAGTCATGTCCGACTCTTGCGACCCTATGGACTGTAGCCCTCCAGGTTCCTCTGTCCATGGGATTCTCCAGGCAAGAATAGTGGAATGGGTTGCCATTTCCTTCTCCAGACACATGGAATACTCAGCCATAAGGAAAGAACAAAATAATGCTGTTTGCAGCAAATGAATCCACCAGAGATCATACTAACTGAACTAAGCCAGAAAGACAAACACCATATGATATTACTTACATGTGTAGTCTAAATGACAGTAATGAACCTATCTATGAAACAGAAACAAAATCAGAGACACAGAGAATAGACTGGTGGTTGCCAAGGGGAAGTGGGGGGAGATGGACTGGGAGTTTGGATTAGCAGATGCATACTGGTAATATATAGGATGGATAAACAACAAAGTCAAAAAAAAAAAAAAAAGAAAATCTCAAATAAACCTGATGAAAGTCGATGTGGTCATATTTTATATAGAAAAATAGCACATTATAAATTTATAATAAATGTCCCCCAAACTCTCTATGCAGCCTTCATTAATTGAACTGAGCACTGAGTCAAGAATCAGGAGACGTTACCAGCAGACCCAGCTCAGCCATGAAAAGAGTATGTGTCCTTGGGTAAGTTACTTCCCCTCTCTGAGCGTATTTCATTTCTATAATATTAAGGAGTGGAGGGTCTTTGAGTATTTTCTAAGCCAGGGTTTAAGGTTTTAAATGAAAAAAAGATAAGCTTTAGAAATTACTGAGGAATTGTGTAGATGCACCTTAAGACCTCTTCTTTCTATAAAGACTTTTTCCTCATATGGATGGGTAAGCTGGAGTTAAGTTCCAACATGACTCATTCTTGAATTCCAGGAGTATGAATGTTATAGTATGTTTCATATGCTGCCTGTAATGATCTTACCACTCAAGGGGAGATGTCCAAAAGTCAGGATTATTAGAGAACTCCTCAGTCATTTAACTGAAATCTAGTTATGGACCAACCCCAAGGAGGTCAGCAACAAGTGTAATTTAATTCTTAGCTATTAATAAATGAGTTTTAGATTAATTTGGATCTTCAAAGGAACTCTGTGTTGAAGCAAAATTAATCATAAAGCTTATTGGATTATTTTGTTGGCAACTGTTCAAACTTCATGGTTTCAAGACTTAGCTGTATCACTGAAGAAGAGCAAAGGAAAAATACATGTCTCAGTTGAAATAAACAGTTTGAGTCCTAAAATGTATTTGTCTTTTCAACATATTTCCTCATCTTATACTCCTCTGACCTACAAAAGCCACCCAAACCATAGATTTCCTAAAGCTACTCCTGATCTCTTTTTTCCTTGTTCTAGAGCTTACTCTTGAAACATACTGACATCATTTCTCAATCCTGTGGTCAGTGGCCATGAGCTGAGCAGAAGAATCAGTTCATAAGGTGAAAGGCTAGCTATCAAATGATTCTGATCAATTCTATTTGCAGTTAAATTCCCAGTGTTGACTAAAAAAGATGCACAACTTGAGAGTTGCGAGTTAAGTTTTATTTGGGGCAAAATGAGGACTGGTCTCCTGGGTGTTCATTGGAAGGACTGATGCTAAAGCTGAAACTCCAATACTTTGGCCACTTCATGTGAAGAGTTGACTCATTGGAAAAGACTCTGATGCTGGGAGGGATTGGGGGCAGGAGGAGAAGGGGACGACAGAGGATGAGATGGCTGGACGGCATTACCGACTCGATGGACATGAGTTTGAGTTGGTGATGGACAGGGAGGCCTGGCGTGCTGCGATTCATGGGGTCTCAAAGAGTTGGACACGACTGAGTGACTGGACTGAACTGAAATGAAATGACTGAGGACTGCAGCCTGGGAGGCAGCACCTCAGATAGCTCTGAGAGACTGCTCCAAAGTGGCAGTGGGGGAAGGTCAATATATAAGGTTTTGGTGAAGGATGAGTTCAATACCATTAAGCAATCATTATTCAAAAGGTTTTTTTGTTAGTCATGAGGATCTGATGTCACCATGAAGGGATTTAATGTTTTTCTCCATATGAGAAGATGTAAGGATTGAGATCATAATATCTGTTCCTAAAAACAGATCAGATCAGATCAGATCAGTCGCTCAGTCATGTCCGACTCTTTGCAACCCCATGAATCACAGCACGCCAGGCTTCCCTGTCCATCACCAACTCCCGGAGTTCACTCAGACTCATGTCCATCGAGTCAGTGATGCCATCAGCCATCTCATCCTCTGTCGTCCCCTTCTCCTCTTGCCCCCAATCCCTCCCAGCACCAGAGTCTTTTCCAATGAGTCAACTCTTTCCATGAGGTGGCCAAAGTACTGGAGTTTCAGCTTTAGCATCATTCCTTCCAAAGAAATCCCAGGGCTGATCTCCTTCAGAATGGACTGGTTGGATCTCCTTGCAGTCCAAGGGACTCACAAGAGTCTTCTCCAACACCACAGTTCAAAAGCATCAATTATTCGGTGCTCAGCCTTCTTCACAGTCCAACTCTCACATCCATACATGACCATAGCCTTGACTAGACAAACTTTTGTTGGCAAAGTAATGTCTCTGCTTTTGAATATGCTATCTAGGTTGGTCATAACTTTCCTTCCAAGGAGTAAGCGTCTTTTAATTTCATGGCTGCAGTCACCATCTGCAGTGATTTTGGAGCCCAATATAAAGTCTGACACTGTTTCCACTGTTTCCCCATCTATTTCCTATGAAGTGGTGGGACTGGATGCCATGATCTTTGTTTTCTGAATGTTGAGCTTTAAGCCAACTTTTTCACTCTCCACTTTCACTTTCATCAAGAGGCTTTTGAGTTCCTCTTCATTTTCTGCCATAAGGGTGGTGTTATCTGCATATCTGAGGTGATTGATATTTCTCCCGGCAATCTTGATTCCAGCTTGTGTTTCTTCCAGCCCAGCGTTTCTCATGATGTACTCTGCATATAAGTTAAATAAACAGGGTGACAATATACAGCCTTGACGAACTCCTTTTCCTATTTGGAACCAGTCTGTTGTTCCATGTCCAGTTCTAACTGTTGCTTCCTGACCTGCATACAAATTTCTCAAGAGGCAGATCAGGTGGTCTGGTATTCCCATCTCTTTCAGAATTTTCCACAGTTTATCATGATCCACACAGTCAAAGGCTTTGGCATAGTCGATAAAGCAGAAATAGATGCTTTTCTGGAACTCTCTTGCTTTTTCCATGATCCAGCAGATGTTGGCAATTTGATCTCTGGTTCCTCTGCCTTTTCTAAAACCAGGTTGAACGTCAGGAAGTTGACAGTTCACATATTGCTGAAGCCTGGCTTGGAGAATTTTGGGCATTAGTTTACTAGCGTGTGAGATGAGTGCAATTGTGCGGTAGTTTGAGCATTCTTTGGCATTGCCTTTCTTTGGGATTGGAATGAAAACTGACCTTTTCCAGTCCTGTGGCCACTGCTGAGTTTTCCAAATGTGCTGGCATATTGAGTGCAGCACTTTTACAGCATCATCTTTCAGGATTTGGAATAGCTCCCCTGGAGCACAGAATGCCTCACTCCACCCTGAACTCCCTCAAGGGTTGTTGAAGGTCAATAGCTATAGCAGCAGGGTTCTCCATAAAAGCAGATGGCAAATGCCTTTGCTGTTCAGTCACTGGCAATGTTCTTGGTAAGTGCCAATTTGTAGCTGACACCAGACAGGATGGGAGAACATAATTGATGGAAAAAGGTTACTTTTTCCAAGTATCATGAAAACAGATAAACAAACATAAACATTACTAAGATACATAGGGCTTCCCAGGTGGCACTAGTGGTAATGAACCCATCTGCCAATGGAGATGTAAGAGATGTGGGTTCAATCCCTGGGTTGGGAAGATCCCTGAAGGAGGGCATGGCAACCCACTCAAGTATTCTTGCCTGGAGAATCCCATGTACATATCTCTATATTAATATGGTTTTTCTTTCAAAAATAACATCAGAAGACATTCTTTGCTCAATAATTCTGAATTTAGCCATTGGTATTAAGGTTTAGATTAAGATTAAATAAGGTAATATATGGAAATTGATTAGCTGACAAACTTCAGCTTGTCAACTCCAGAGCTCTGACACTGAGCCAGGGACTGTTGTGAATCGTACTTAAATCACAGCATTTGATTCTATTGCCCTTTAAAATAGCACCTATTACTATTCAATTTTTCCTGATTAAAAAACAGACTCAGAATAACAGAGTCTGTGTCCAGGGTCACATAGCTAGAGTGGCAAATTCAGGTTCACATCTAAGTGTCTTATAGTTCATCTTTTCAACTTCTCTGCCATGTTAACCGATTAAAGAAGAATCTGAAGTAAAAAGAAGGCAGACAGTGGTTTCTTGAGAACTTTGAAATATTAACTGAGTATTATGCCAAAAGGAAAAAAGCATTTTTACCCCTTTAAATGGCATTGTTAGGAATTGTTGATACTACTGTGTATGTACATGATACCTGATGCCACTGGCAAACCTGGTGACTGCAAATCTGATCTGATTGTCTGGGTCTTCTTGGGGGTATGATTTAGAGGGAAGGAAGGTTGCCATCAGAAATAGTGGCTCCCTGTCATTGAGAGGTAAAAGCTAGAGGTATGTGACCTAAGCAGAAATCTTTTCAGACAGCAACCACCGCTGGCCTGGACTAGAGACTGACCCTGTATGAGGATCCATCTGTGCTGTCTACTCAGGAGGGGTTACATATTTATCTCCAGAGAACTTGACATAAGCCATTTGTCAGCCACTGTCACATGTGCTTGGTGTGGCCGTGCTTTAGTCATTTAGTCAAAGCAACAATTCCTCGTTGAGAGAGCAACTGTGGGATGCCAGGTGTTGATATTTTAGAAACACTGGTAGGGACAGCTGTGAGGGCAGATTTCAATTTTTTTCAGCCAAGCTGGTGGTTGAATTGGATGCCAGATGAAATCAAAGAGTTCCAGTTTTATGTTTTGCATCTCCACAAAAATGTGTGATTTGCCATGACCTTTCTCAGGGATACCCCAGGATTCACCTTCATTCTAGAGCATGAGACTCTAAAGAGGGGCTTTGCTCAGGCACTTACACCTCCTGAATGCAGTCAGAGATTCCTCCAGTTGTCCATGCTGGGGCCCTCCACCACTGTGCCTGTTCTCATCATTATCACTCATCACTCTGATGACCTTCTTGTCAGATCAAATTCAATATGACCTTTGTTTTCACTTTCTTTCATGGATTGATGTCCATCTGACCCACACTAAGAACTGCCTCTGGCATAATTTTTACTGCTTTTTGTGATAATCATTTCTATGAAGAGAGAAATAATACTTTAAGGAGATTTTAATGGAATCTTTGGTTTTTCAGGTAAAAGCAATGCAGATTTAACAAAATTATGCTCTAGATTCTTCAATATCTAGTAAACTCAGGCTCTCAAATAAAACAAAATTTCACTGCAGTACAAGACTAGTAGGAAATTACTTTGATATTTTACTAGTTCAGTTCAGGGATATAAGAAAATGCTATGTTCACAATGGTACTTGTGTGTATGTGTGCTCAGTCGTGTCCAACTACTTGCGACTCCATGGCTTCCATGACATCCTGCCAGGCTTCTCTGTCCATGGGATTCTCCAGGCAAGAATACTGCAGTGGGTTGCCATTTTCTTCTTCAGGGGATCTTTCTGACCCAGAGATTGAAACTGCATCTCCTGACTTTGGTACTTAACTTCTTTGAAAGCCATGCACCTCTTTCCAGAAAAAGACTCAAGTATCCTCAAAGTTTCCTATCCTCCATGTTTGGGTTTTCATGGATCTGGTGAATACTCTACAGTGTGTGCTCCAGACCAGTACTTCTGTAACACCTTCCTAGAAGGAAAATGTTTTCTATCTGCACTAATATGGTAGCCACTAGCCTAGACTGGACAGATAGCTCTAGACTAGAGGTTCACAGACATCAAAATAATAACTTATTTCATATAGATGTATTTCTAAAAAACAGCTTTATGCAGCTATAATACATATCATACAATTTGTTCAAATGACGTATATAGTAATTCAATGGTGTTTAGCATATTACAGCTCTGCAATCATCGGCACAATCAATATTAGAATATTTCCGTCATCCCAAAGAAATCCCAAACTCATTAGATGTCATTCATTTTCCCCAGTCTCTCCTAGCCCTTGGTAACTATTAATCTATCCCCACTTCATAGATATATCTATTCTGGACATTTCATATAAATGGAGTCATACAGTATGTAGTCTTTGTGACTAGCTCTTTTATAACTTCTGTAAAAGGTTCTTTAAAATACTTTTAAGGTTTATTCATGATGTAGTGCCAGTGGTACTGATCAAGATACTTTTGTGATCTTAATGTGTCAGCACACCATTCCTTTGTACTGTTGAATAATATTTCATTCTAGGATAGATGACATTTTGTTTACCTATTTATCAACTGAACAGCTTTTGAACTGTTTCTGATTCTTGGCTATAATGAATAATTCTCCTATAATTATTCATTTGCAAGTATCTGTTCACAAATATGTTTTAATTATCTTGGGTATATACCCAGGAATGGAATTGCTGGGTTACATGGTCACTCCATTTCTAATATTTTGAGGAACAGGCTGTTTTTTAAAAAACAAACTCAGAAAAGTTTTTCAAAGTGGCTATACCACTGTATATCCTTATCAGCAAAGTATGAGGGCTCCAATTTCTCCCCATTCTTATCAACGTTTACTATTATCTACCTATGATCATTTAAAAATTATTTTTAAAATATTTACCTATGATCACTAAAAAAATCATTATCTACTCTGATCATGTAAAAATAATTCTATTTGTTTAATTTTGGCTGTGCTGGGTCTTCATTGCTGTGCCAGCTTTTCTCCTGTTGTAGCAAGTGGGGGCTACTCTTTGTTGTAGTGCATAGGCTTTTCATTGCAGTGGCTTCTCTTGTTACAGAGCATGGCTGTAGGGCACGAGGGCTTCAGCAGTTGCTGTGTGTGGACTCAATAGTTATGATTTCTGGGCTCTAGAACATAGGTTCATTAGTTGTGGTGTGCAGGCTTAGGTGCTCCATGGCATGAGACATCCTTTTGGACCAGGAATTGAACCTGTGTCTCCTGCACTGGCGGGCAGATTCTTTACCACTGAGACACCATGGAATCCCCTCTGATCATTTTTTATATGTGTAAAATTTATAAGTATATTATGTCCTTTTCTGGATTGTTTTTTCACTTTTTAAATAAGTGCCCTTTGATGTGCAAAAATTAATTTTAATGAAGTCCAGTTTATCTTTTTTTTTTCTTGTCAGTTGTACTTTTAATGTCATGTCAAATAAACCACCTGATCCGAGGTTGTGAAGGTTAACTCCTAAATTTTCTTATAACACTTTTTGTTCTTATATCTTGGTCAAGAATCCACTTTGAGTTCATTTTGGAAGGGGTCCAATGTCATATTTTTGTATGTGAATATACAGTTGTCCCAGAACCCTTTCTTACAAAGACTTTTTTTTTCCTGTTGAATTATCTTAGCACTCATAACAAAAATCAACTGACCATACATATAAGATTTCTTTCTGGACTCTCAATTCTATTTTATTGTTCTATGTCTATCCTTAAGCCAGTACCACACTACTGTAGCTTTGTAGTAAGTTTTGAAATTGGCAAGTATTACTTCAACAGTTTTGTTCTTTTTCAAGATTGTTTGGGTATTCTGAGTCTTTTTCATTTTAAGTTGAGTTTTTCAATTTATGTAAAAAACAAATCCAGTTGGGATTTTTATAAAAATTCTGTTGAATCTGAAAATCAGTTTGGATAATGTTGTCATCTTAATAATGTTAAATCTTCTGCACATTAACAAGGATCTACATCCCGGAATATATTTATCTGAGGTTTTTCTCCAATAATCCTGTCCCACAGAATTTTTCTTTCATTTACTTCAAATTTTCACATCCATCTGATAACATAGAATCATTTTAAAACTCTAATATTATAATAGCATTAATTAGCTTAATTTTTATGGTACCTCATTTTTCATTCACTTATTTAACATTTTACATATTATATACTTACTGTGTTCCCTGAACTTTACTGATCATTCCTGTGCTGTGCTTAATGGCTTAGTCATCTGACTCTCTGCGACCATCCCTTATTTTAGAAATTTGAGTCTTCTCTCTTTTGCTGATCATTCTGATCATTCCAGCAAAAGACACATCAATTTTATAGATCTTTTCAAAGAATCAAATTTTTGTTTCAACAATTTTTATATTGTTTTTCTATTCTTTTTAAAATTAATTTTCATTCTATTCTTCATAATTTCCTTCTTTTTGCTAGGTCTAGGTTTAGTTAGCTCTTTTTTCCCCACAGTGTCTTAATACGGAAAGTTATGTTACTGACTTGTGACCTTTCTTCTCTTATAATATAGGCATTTACAGCTATAATAAATGCCTGTGTTATAGTTTAGGAACTCTTTTAGCAGTCTTCCAGAAGTTGAATAAGTTATTTTTTATTTTCATCCATCTAAGGATTTTCTAATTTCCCTGGAAACTTCTCTGATCCATTGGTTAGTTAGGCTACAAGTTCCTTTTGAAATGTAATCTAGTTCAAAAATTAATTATGAAAGGAAAAATACCAATTTTTAACCCATTATATTTTAATTTTTAAAATAAGTCATTTGGATTCAGCAAATAACACATTCTATAGTGATCAAGTTAATTTTCACGACTACATCTCTGTACTGCTTCTCAAGCTTTAACATAGACACAAGTCACCTGAGTTTTTGCTAAAATGCAGATTCTAGGTGTGGTGTGGGTGGGCTCCAAGAATCTGCATTTATATTAATGACACATTCCAAATGCTGCTGATTCTGATGCTGCTGGTTCAAAGAATCTGCTTTGGGTACAAAGGCTCTGTTCAACTGCTTGGGATACCTTTCATGTAGTCTTTGTGCTCAGGTGCAAATGGCCTTTTCTCCCAAAACTCTTACACCTTGTCCTTCTAGTCAGAGGGTGAACATTCTTTTGTGTAACTTCTAACACCTTCCCCATACCCTTCATTTCAACTTGTCCCATTCTTGTAATAATTTCTTAATGTACTGTTTTCTCCAGGTAGACTATGAGACTAAGAAGAGTAGGTCTCTGTTCTCTTCATGCTTCTGTTGTTTAGTTGCTAAGTTGTTGGACTATAGCCCACCAAGAACAAAACCCCATGTCTGTCCATGGGATTTTCCCAGGCAGGAATACTGGAGTGGGTTGCCATTTCCTTTTCCAGGGTAATCTTCCCAACCCAGCAACCAAAACTGGGTCTCCTGCTTGGCAGATGGATTCCTTACCATTGAGCCACATGGGAAGCCCCATTCTCTTCATGACTTTATCGCTATTGTCTGGTTCAGTATTCAATGGCTCAGACTAGATGCTTATTAACTCTCCATTAGTAATGGTAAATAACACTTACTGTGTGTTTACTGTGGGTCAGCACAGAGTCAGATGCTTGGCAGACATTATCTCAGGTCAGCCCTACAAGGAAGGTCCTACAATTATCCCCATTTTGCAGATGAGAACTGAAAATCTTGATATCCATGATTAGTTGTGTTTGATTTTGTTTCCTTTAGAAAATTAACTCAGTTCAATTTAACAATACTGATCAAATCTCTGAGCAATCTAACACATGTTACATTCTAAATTTATATATTATGGCAGCCAGTTCAGAAAGAGTAAAACAGCAGAACACCTTTCTCTCTTCTTCCTGCATGGGATATTGAGACAGGTGGGCAGCAACAGTGCCCCTCTAACTTTAGCCCTGCCCTCACCTCTTGCTTGGTCACAGCATGTGCCTCCCATTTTGGTCTCCTGCCTCCAGATCCCTCTCTTTTGTGCTTCTTCTAAAGTGTATTTGATCATGACACTGGCTGAAATTTTCAATGACACATAATATATAATATCCAAATTTCTTAGGTCTGCTTACAACTTTCCTACAAACAACTTGTTTAGCATTTCCTCCTGCTGGAAGAGGGTAGTTCTGGAATGCAGAATGACTAGTCATTCCTCAAACAAGACAATTTCTACTCCTTTGTGTCTTTACACACTCACTTCCCACTGCTCTCGGTGTCCTTGTCGAGACCTGTTCTTGTTGGGGGCCAGCGTGAGGCACTCCGCCCATGGCAAAGGTCATGAGGAAGGAGGCTCAACATACGCAAAGGCGGGATCGAGCCTCAGGAGTCCCCCTGGAAATTCTCGAGCATCTACCCCCATAACCAGAGCCTGCCTACTTTACTACTTTGTGCTCTCACCTACACCTCTGACTTTACGGGGGGCTGTCCCCCACCACCTCTTTCGGAGAAGGAGTTAACTTAGAGCTCCAGTTAATAATAATTCCTGGGCGTGATAGGAGTGTTTCAACCTACAAACTCCTCTGAAGGTTCTCTAGCCTGCCTGACAGGCTTGTCCGGCCACATGTGATTGCTCACAGTCTCCCAACTGTGAGAGGCACGAGATGCTTTAAACCTTTTAAAAACAGGTTCCTTAGAAAAGTTAGAAAACTATTAGTATAAGTATAATGGGCTGATTAGAAATTGTATTGATGAAGGGTTTTTCATTTGTTGAGCCAATGTTTGTTGCTAAGTCTCCATATCCCCTGCCCTTACACACATTAATAAATATATAGAAGAAATAAGTATTAACCTTTGATATTAATCATGTTAGACCTTAGGCTAAGTAAATTCTTTCCTTAACTAAAACCCACTACACCCTCACCCTATAGGAATGTAACTTTATTTGGGTGGCGTCTGTTTTAAGAATAATCACCCTTGGAGAAATAAGTGTCCTGGTTGACTGACCGCTGTCACAAGGAGAGGGTCATAAATTGTCAGCAGGCCCCCTGGCCAGAAGATGATGTAACACCCCCAAGACCTCTGTATACATTTGTATGAAGCACCTGAGTTTGATAAAAGTCAGGACTGCTGACCCCACGTGACTTTTGCATAATATCTCAGTGTATAAAAGTAGACCATGGAAAATAAAGAATTGGGGTCAGTTCCTCGAAAGACTGGTCTCCCCATGTCTCTCTCTCACTCTGGCTGAGTCTCCATCTGGAGCGTGGAACCCACCATGCTTACTAATTATGCCTGGGCTTCTAAGATCCGACTGGGGAGGCCTCAGTGTCTCCTCTCCTTCGGGAGAATGGAAGGACGCCTGTGGCCTACGTAAGTGGTGCAAACTTCTTTTCTTGAAGTTTTATTGGTCTCCCACGTAAACCAAGCTACTCAGCCTCTTTTCTCCACTGAATTTTCCTACTGAGCTATCCTCATTCTATTACTCTTTATATCTTTGATGAATAAATAATTAAGTAGGTTGCCGACGCCGTCCCCACTTCGAATACCCTGGATCAGCCGGGGCTGGACCCCGGAATGTCCTGTCCCTTATCCATTCATTTTTTAGGATCCAGTTCCTAATAACTATATTGAGAAATGACCTTAGCTCTACTCCAGGCTCCATTCCTCCTCCTTTGTGCTTCTTTACAATTACACACGTACCTCTAATGCTACAGTTGCCACATTTTATGACACTGATCTATTTATGTCTTCATCACTAGCTTGAGAGCTTCTCAAGGGCAAGAAATTTCCCATCTTCCTATTTCCAGCACCCAGCACAGGACTTGGCCCTCA
Source organism: Bubalus kerabau (assembly GCF_029407905.1). NCBI lineage: Eukaryota > Metazoa > Chordata > Mammalia > Artiodactyla > Bovidae > Bubalus > Bubalus kerabau. Next base: position 36,290,854 of record NC_073643.1, on the reverse strand, counting down.
ACAGATGTAGTTGCTTAAACAAATTAGGTCAAAACATAAGACACCAACTGTTAACCTTCTCTACAGAGTTCTTTCACATTCATTCCCAAAGCTTTCCATGTGTTTGATTACTATAGTAAATACCAGATCTGCTTTGAATGATAATTACATTTGTGCATGGGATTTGTGAGGACTGGAATAGTACCTGTTGGCTTGTCACATATGACAGTATCCTGTACACTGAAACCGTTCTGTGAAGCTCTGCAGATCTGAAATGAACCTAACGAGCTTCTTGGGTTTTAGCCAAGTTATTATAAAGCCTTCTACTACTCTGAGGAAACAATTATCTCCAACACAGGAGTGAATGATCTATCACAATGCTGTTTGATGTTTCACAGTTTCACATTCTTATGACAGGAGGTATGTTCAAATCAGGTTGGTGTACTGTCAACTGATTACATCGGTCAACACCTAACCCAGATAATGGCAACATAGAGGGTTTGAAAAGAGGGGAATCATTTTAGAAAGCAGAAGTCAACTGAAGAAGAAGTAATAATTTAGAGGGAAATATGCTTCAATTTGAAAGAGTGTTCATAGATCCACTCTCTTTCTCTTTTCTTGCATCACAAATTTGTTCCCAGTGAAGAAACATTCATGCATCTTACCTCCTGTCAGAGTCCCAGAGCATGTAAAGGTGAACCCACTGGGGCTGGCCAGGGTAGAAGAGGAAAGCTTTTTCCAGAAGGCACTGTCTGAGGAATCATAAGAATTTTAAACATGGCAAAGGGAGGAACAAATTACTATTTGAAAAATCAGTTGTTTTCCCCCAGGACTGAAGAAAGAACAAAGCATACTCAGTGGACTCCAACTCTTGGAGGATATAAAAAAATTGAATTTTCTTGGGAATTCTTGGTGGGCCAGTCATTAGGACTCTGAACTTTCACTGCTGAGGCCTGAGTTTGATCCCTGGTCAGGGAACTAGAATTCCACAAGTCTTGAGGTGCAGTCAAAAAAACAAAAACAAAAAAAGGTCTTTTCTTAAACAACCTCGCTGTTCAAATTAGCATACAATCATTTCAGCTTTTCTAAATAAAAGTGTTTTTGTTTTTTTTTAAAGAAAGAAAGAAATTTGTGAGATACTAGCACATGGCTCTCTCAATGACTCCTTGAGAGGCCTTTGCATTTTGCATTCTAGAAGGCCTCTGGCAACCTCAAGCTCATTCTTTCTCCCTCACCACCCTGCAAGCATCTACTGATCACTGGCTAAGCATGAAGCACTGTGCCAGGGACCACTAGGACAGATGATTAGGTAGAGAAAATACAGAATCAGAAAGCATTATTGGGTACTTTAAAATAATACTTTCAAAATCAAGGGCGAGAAAGATCACATGCCAACAGCCAGAATAACACCAGTAACTCCACTAGGCCATACAGGTATTTGAATTCAGACTTGTTGGATACTGCACAATGGATAACAGAGATAATGAGCCTAATGGTTATAAATGATCAACATTTGCTGCTCTAAGACAGTGATAACTGAAATTAATGTAACTGCTCCTAGGATGAAGATAAATATTAATATGGCCACTGCTTTCTTCACCAACTTTACCTCTTATCACACTCCCCCTCCTCAAGTATTTCAGTCACAGTGGCCTTTGTTCAGAGTCATGGACACTCTCTGCTCCCATGATAAGATTTGCACATACTCTTCCCTCCGTATGGAACATTCTTATCTCCTTCCCCTCCCTCACTCACAAAAGTAACCCCTATTTATCCTTTCTGTCTCAGTTCAGTGTCACTTTCTCAAACTCACTTCCCTGACTTTTCAAACCAGATTACATCCTCCTTTCAAACACCCTCCCAGCATCCTTTACCTCTTCTTCAGAATATTTATGGTAGTTACAATTTTTAAAAAATCTTATTCTTATCTACTTATCTGGCACCTCTACAAGACAATGAATTTCATGAAAACAGGGAGACAATTACTTTTTGTTCACCACTGGCTCCTCAGTGCTCAGCAACATGCAGGGAACAAAGAAAGTACATGATAAAAAAGGGCAATAAATGAATAAAATATAAGTTGAGGTGTCTTAAAAATATTACTATAGTGATTACTACTATAATATTAGAGTTTGAAAAGAATTCTATGTTGGCAGATATGAAACATAGATATGAAAAAGTTCAAAGTGAAAAAGAAAAAAGCTATAGAAAAGGACTGTTGGAGAAGAAATTCAAATATATACAAAGGTGTAGATTCAATGTAGATTCTGAAAACATGAGGAATGATGGACAAGACACTTCATAAACAATGGGAATTAATGGATGAATTACAGGAATCTTCTCAAAAAAGCTGTAATGCTAAGAAAAATATGAGGACAGATCTTTCAAACTCTGAGGAAAAGGAAAGAGTGACATATTAATGGTAGAAATACAGACTTTTTCTGGACTGAGTATTAAAAACACATGAGAATGTAATGACTTTAAAGATTGAGAAACTCCAATTCTAAATTCTAAATCCACCCTGTATATTTCACCAATGTGAACTATGAATTAAGCACATAAATTATGGATGCAGGAGTGAGGTGAGGGTGTAGGCCTATGGAAATAAAAACTTGTGATTAATACATCTGTCAGAAATTAGAATGCTATGCCAGCTGGTGATTTGCTTTAAGCTTGTCTCACTGAGAGTTCATGTTGCAAAAGATGCCAGCTGTTCAATTCAACATCACCATTTGTTTCTGGTGGACCACCTAGAACTGGGTCTTAGACTCAGTTTCGCATCATAAGAAGAAAATCACCTTCTTTCTTAGCCTGAAAGAAGTCTATGGGCTCCCATATAACATGCCTGGCTATGGCTAGGTGGTATCCTTGGGCCAATAACCAAATTCTACTTTTATGAAAGTACCCTATAGAAAACCCTTGGTGAGGGTTGCATGGCCGTTTCCCAAAATTTACTTACAACATCTAATGGACCTGGCCCGGGAAACTGGTCCCCTCAGCAATTACAGAGCCCCCTAAAAGACTACGTGTGTAGTCTGATGATTTAAATTCTCAGACAGGAAGCAGTTCAGGGTACTTCCATGATGTGAAGTCCCCACGCCCACAGGAACAGACTTGCTCTGAAATGACATTCTGTTTTCTCTGCCTCTGCTTGTCTTTATCCTCTATCCCAATACCAGGTGCCTTCCTGGCTCTGTAAGTGGGGGGGTTTCTCTGCAACACAACTCTTGTAAAGAGCCTATGATTAATTACAGAAGAGACAGAGGCTTGGATAATCAATTGTGCAATGCACCTGTTTATAACCAATTTCATGCTTGCTCTCATCCTCTTATGGCACATGGCCAATTTCTCAAAGGCTTAGGGTAAATTTGCACATTTGGGGTCTGCAGAAAATCCTGTGGACATAACAGTGGAGAGCTATTAATACTTGGCTACACAATACTTAACAAAATGACAGAGAAACTCTTATGGAAGGAAATTTGGCAAAATTCACCAACATTAGAAAATGTTTCATAGTATTTGACACAGTGTTAACACTTCCTTTTTACCAATTGGTGGAAGAAATAACCCCTATAATAAGAAAATGTACATATACAAAGCTGTTTTTTGATTCACTCACATTATAGCAAAGAAATGAATACAAATTGAATGGCAAATAGAGGAAATGTAAAGTAAGATGTGGTATGTCCACTTCTGGAAAATAAGTAGTTAGCATCAATGGTAGTTATAAAGACCAGGAAGCAAAATGAAAAAAAAAAAAACCAACAAAAAACAAACCACTTACAACTAACGTAAAGAGGGAAAAAAAAAAACCAGAATAAAAGTTAAATGTATATGTGAATTACAAGTAATAAAATACACAATAAACTGCAAGCAGGAAACACATTAAACGTTTCAACAAAAGTTTTTAAATTGTGGGTATATTGGCTGTTTTTTAAAATTTTATTTTAATTGGAGGCTAATTACTTTACAATATTGTGGTGGGTTTTGCCATACATTCACATGAATCAGCCATGGGTGTACATGTGTTCCCCATCCTGACCCTCCCTCCCACCGCCCTCCCCATCCCATCCCTCTGGGTCATCCCAGTACACCAGCCCTGAGCACACTGTCTCATGGACTGAAACTATTTCACATATTATAATATACATGTTTCAATGCTATTGTCTCAAATCATCCCACCCTTGCCTTTCCCCACAGAGTCCAAAAGTCTGTTCTTTACATCTGTGTCTCTTTTGCAGTCTTGCATATAGTGTCATCATTACCATCTTTCTAAATTCCATATATATATGTGTTAATATACTGTATTGGTGTTTTTCTTTCTAACTTACTTCACTCTGTATAATAGGCTCCAGTTTCATCCACCTCATTAGAACTGATTCAAATGTATTCTTTTTAATAGCTGAGTAATATTTCACCGTGTGATGTACCACAGCTTTCTTATCCATTCGTCTGCTGATGGACAGCTAGGTTTCTTTCATGTCCTGGCTATTATAAACAGTGCTGCAACGAACACTGGGGTACATGTGTCTCTTTCAATTCTGGTTTCCTTGGTGTGTATGCCCAGCAGTGGGATTGCTGGGTCATATGGAAGTTATATTTCCATTTTTTAAGGAATCTCCATAGTGGCTGTACAAGTTTGCATTCCCACCAACAGTGTAAGAGGGTTCCCTTTTCTCCACACCCTCTCCAGCATTTATTGCTTGTAGACCTTTGGATAGCAGCCATTCTGACCGGTGTAAGATGGTACCTCATTGTGGTTTTGATTTGCATTTCTCTGATAATGAGTGATGTTGAGCATCATTTCATGTGTTTGTTAGACATCTATATGTCTTCTTTGGAGAAATGTCTGTTTAGTTCATTGGCCCATTTTTTGCTTGGGTCATTTATTTTTCTGGAATTGAGCTGAAGGAGTTGCTTGTATATTTTTGAGATTAATTCTTTGTCATTTGCTTCGTTTGCTATTATTTTCTCCCATTCTGAAGGCTGTCTTTTCACCTTGCTTGTAGTTTCCTTCGTTGTGCAAAAGCTTTTAAGTTTAATTAGGTCACATTTTTTAATTTTTGCTTTTATTTCCATTACTCTCGGAGGTGGGTCATAGAGGATCCTGCTGTGATTTATGTCAGAGAGTGTTTTGCCTATATTTTCCTCTAGGAGTTTTATAGTTTCTGGCCTTACATTTAGATCTTTAATCCATTTTGAGTTTATTTTTGTGTATGGAGTTAGAAAGTGTTCTAGTTTCATTCTTTTACAAGTGGTTGACCAGTTTTCCCAGCACCACTTGTTAAAGAGATTGTCTTTTCTCCATTGTATATTCTTGCCTCCTCTGTCAAAGATAAGGTGTCCATAGGTGCATGAATTTATCTCTGGGCTTTCTATTTTGTTCCATTGATCTATGTTTCTGTCTTTGTGCCAGTACCATATTGTCTTGATGACTGTTGCACTGTAGTAGAGCCTGAAGTCAGGCAGGTTGATTCCTCCAGTTCCATTCTTCTTTCTCAAGATTGCTTTGGCTATTCAAGGTTATTTGTATTTCCAGACAAACTGTGAAATTATTTATTCTAGTTCTCTGAAAAATACCATTGGTAGCTTGATAGGGATTTCATTGAGTCTACAGATTGTTTTGGGTAGTATATTCATTTTCACTATATTGATTCTTCCAATCCATGAACATGGTATATTTCTCCATCTATTTGTGTCATCTTTGATTTCTTTCATCAGTGTTTTATAGTTTCCTATATATAGGTCTTTTGTTTCTTTAGGTAGATTTATTCCTAAGTATTTTATTCTTTTCGTTGTAATGGTGAATGGAATTGTTTCCTTAATTTCTCTTTCTGTTTTCTCATTGTTAGTGTATAGGAATGCAAGGGATTTATGTGTCTTGATTTTAAATCCTGCAACTTTACTATATTCGTTGATTAGCTCTAGTAATTTTCTGGTGGGGTCTTTAGGGTTTTGTATGTAGAGGATCATGTCATCTGCAAACAGTGCGAGTTTTACTTCTTCTTTTCCAATCTGGATTCCTTTTATTTCTTTTTCTGCTCTGATTGCTGTGGCTAAAACTTCCAAAACATTGAATAGTAGTGGTGAGAGTGGGCACCCTTGTCTTGTTCCTGACTTTAGGGGAAATGCTTTCAATTTTTCACCATTGAGGATAATGTTTGCTGTGGGTTTATCATATATGTCTTTTATTATGTTGAGGTATGTTCCTTCTATGCCTGCTTTCTGGAGGGTTTTTATCATCAGTGGATGTTGAATTTCATCAAAGGCTTTCTCTGCATCTATTGAGAGAATCATATGGTTTTTATTTTTCAATTTGTTAATGTGGTATATCACATTGATTGATTTGCAAATATTGAAGAATCCTTGCATCCCTGGGGTAAAATCCTATTGGTCATGATGTATGATCTTTTTACTATGTTGTTGGATTCTGTTTGCTAGAATTTTGTTACGGAGTTTTGCCTCTATGTTCATCAGTGCTATTGGCCTGTAGTTTTCTTTTTTTGTGGCATCTTTGTCTGATTTTGGTATTAGGGTGATGGTGGCCTCATAGAATGAGTTTGGAAGAGTTTGAGTAGGATAGGTGTTAGCTCTTCTCTAAATCTTTGGTAGAATTCAGCTGTGAAGCTGTCTGGTCCTGGGTTTTTGCTTGTTGGAAGATTTCTGATTACAGTTTTGATTTTCATGCTTGTGATGGGTCTGTTAAGATTTTCTATTTCTTCCTGGTTCAGTTTTTGAAAGTTATACTTTTCTAAGAATTTGTCCATTTCTTCTAAGTTGGCTTATAAGCTCAAACCCAAAATTTTTATTGGCATAGAGTTGCTAATAGTAGTCTTTTATGATCCTTTGTATTTCTGTGTTGTCTGTTGTGATTTCTCCATTTTCATTTCTAATTTTGTTGATTTGATTCTTCTCCCTTTGTTTCTTAATGAGTCTGGCTAATGGTTTCTCAATTTTATTTATCTTCTTAAAAAACCAGCTTTTAGCTTTGTTGATTTTTGCTATGGTCTTCTTTGTTTCTTTTGCATTTATTTCTGCCCTAATTTTTAAGATTTCTTTCCTTCTACTAACCCTGTGGGCATTTCATTTCTTTTTTTCTAGTTGCTTTAGGTGTAGAGTTAGGTTATTTATTTGATTTCTCTCCTGTTTCTTAAGGTAGGCTTGTATTGCTATGAACCTTCCCCTTAGCACTGCTTTTACAGGGTCCCACAGGTTTGGGGTTATTGTGTTTTCATTTTCATTAGTTGCCATGCATATTTTGATTTCTTTTTTGATTTCTTCTGTGATTTGTTGGTTATTCAGAAGTGTGTTGTTTAGCCTCCATATGCTTGTACTTTTAATAGATTTTTCCTATAGTTGACATCTAATCTTACTGCATTGTGGTCAGAAAAGATGCTTGGAATGATTTCAATTTTTTTGAATTTACCAAGGCTAGATTTATGGTGCAGGATGTGATCTATCCTAGAGAAGGTTCTGTATGCATTTGAGAAAAAGGTGAAATTCATTGTTTTAGGGTGATATGTCCTATAGATATAAATTAGGTCTAACTGGTCCATTGTATCATTTAAAGTTTGTGTTTCCTTGCTAATTTTCTGTTTAGTTCATCTATCCATAGGTGTGAGTGGGGTATTAAAGTCTCCCAATATTATTGTGTTATTGTTAACTTCCCCCTTTTATACTTGTTAGCATTTGCCTTACATATTGCAGTGCTTTTATGTTGGGTGCATATATATTTATAATTGTTATATCTTCATCTTGGATTGATCCTTTGATAATTATGTAGTGTCCTTCTTTGTGTCTTTTCATGGCCTTTATTTTAAAGTCTCTTTTATCTGATATGAGTATTGCTACTCCTGCTTTCTTTTGGTCTACATTTGGGTGCAATATGCTTTTCCAGCCCTTCACTTTCAGTCTGTATGTGTCCCTTGTTTTGAGGTGGGTTTCTTGTAGACAGCATATACAGGGGTATTGTTTTTGTATCCATTCAACCAGTCTTTGTCTTTTGATTGGGGCATTCAACCCATTTACATTTTAACATAATGATAAGTATGAACCCATTGCCATTTACTTTGTTGTTTTGGGTTTGAGTTTATAAGCCTTTTCTGTGTTTCCTGTCTATAGAAGATCCTTTACAATTTGTTGAAGAGCTGGTGTGGTAGTGCTGAATTCTCTGAGCTTTTGCTTGTCTGTAAAGCTCTTGATTTCTCCTTCATATTTGAATGAGATCCTTGCTGGATACAGTAATCTGGGTTGTAGGTTTTTCTCTTTCATCACTTTAAGTATGTCCTGCCATTCCCTTCTGGCCTGAAGAGTTTCTATTGAAAGATCAGCTGTTATCCTTATGGGGAACCCCTTGTGAGTTATTTGTTGTTTTTCCTTTGCTGCTGTAGGTATTTGTTCTTTGTGTTTGATCTTCATTAATTTGATTAATGTGTGTCTTGGGCTGTTTTGTCTTGGGTTTATCCTGTTTGGGACTCTGTGGGTTTCTTGGACTTGGGTGACTATTTCCTTCTCCATTTTAGGGATGTTTTCAACTCTTATCTCCTCAAGTATTTTTTCATGGCCTTTCTTTTTGTCGTCTTCTTTTTCTGGGACTCCTATGATTTAAATGTTGGGGTGTTTAAGATTGTACCAGAGGTCTCTGAGATTGTACTCATTTAATTCTTTTTTTCTTTTTTCCCCTCTGCTTCATTTATTTCCACCATTCTATCTTCCACCTCACTTATCCTATCTTCTGCCTCGGTCATTCTACTATTGGTTCCCTCCAGAGTGCTTTTGATCTCATTTATTGCATTATTCATTATTGATCGACTCTTTTTTATTTCTTCTAGGTTCTTGTTAAACTTTTCTTGCATCTTCTCATGTTTTGTCCCCGGTCTATTTATCTGTAACTCCATTTTGTTTTCAATATTTTGGATCATTTTTACTATCATTATTCTGAATTCTTTTTCAGGTAGACTGCCTATCTCCTATTCTTTGGTTTGGTTTAGTGGGCTTTTGTCATGTTACTTTACCTGCTGAATATTTCTATGCCTTTTCATCTTGTTTAGGTTGCTGTGTTTGGGGTGGCATTTCTGTATGCTGGAAGTTTGTAGTTCCTCTTTATTGTGGAGATTCCTCCCTATGGGTGGGGTTGGACGAGTGGCTTGTCAAGGTTTCCTGGTTAGGGAAGCTTGGGTCAGTGTTCTGGTGGGTGGAGCTGGATCTCTTCTCTCTGGAGTGCAATGAAGTGTCCAGTAGTGAGTTTTGAGGTGTCTATGGGTTTGGTGTGACTTTTGGCCGCCTGTATTTTTGTGCTCAGGTTTATGTTCCTGCATTGCTGGAGAATTAGCTTGGTATGTCTTGCTCTAAAACTTGTTGGCTCTTGAGTGGAGCTTGGTTTCAGTGTAGGTATGGCGGCTTTTGGATGAGCTCTTGTTGATTAATGTTCTCTGGAGTCAGGAGTTTTCTGCTGTTCTTAGGTTTTGGATTTAAGCCTCCTGCCTCTGGCTTTCAGTCTTATTCTTACCGTAGCCTCAAGACTTCTCCATCCATACAGCACCAATGATAAAACATCTAGGTTAATGGTGAAAAGATTCTCCACAGTGGGGGACACCCTGAGAGGTTCACAGAGTTACATGGAAAAGAGAAGAGGGAGGAGGGAGATAGAGGTGACCAGGAGTAGAAGAGGGGGAGTCAAAAGGGGAGAGAGCAGTCTAGCCAGTAATCAATTCCCTATTTGCTCTCCACACTCAAAGAGGTTCAAGGAGTTCCACAGAGAAGGGAAGAGGGAGAAAGGAGATAGAGTGACCAAGAGGAGAGGAGGGGGAATCAAAAGGAAAGAGACCAATTGAGCCTGTGATCAGCTCCCTAAGTGTTCTCCACAGCCTGAAATATCCAAAGAGATTCACAGAGTTAAGCAGAGAAGAGAAGCAGGAGGGAGGAGATAGAGGTGACCTGGGGGATACCATACAATCCATCCTTTTAAGTGTACAATTCAGTGTTGGTTTTTGTTTTTGTTTTGTTTTGTTTTTTAGCATACACATAGAACTGTACAGTCATCACCACTGTCTAATTACAGTGTTTTCATCACCTCTATAAGAAACTTGGTACCGTTAGTACTCATTCTCCATTTTGCCCTTCCCCTAGTCCACGTGAAAGTGAAAGTCACTCAGTCGTGTCCAGAGAGTCAAAAGGGGAGACAGCAATCAAGCCAGTAATCACACTCCTAAGTAAAAATGGGTACTGAAGATTGGATTCTTAAAGGTACAGAATTGATAACAAATACCAAAAAGCAAAGATTAAAAACCTAGAGTAGAGGTTATACTCTCGAAAATACAATATTAAAAAAAAAAATCGCAAAAGTTATAAAAAAGTGTATGAAATTTGCTTTAAAAGTAGGGTCTTTTCTTTTTCAAGGTATTAGTAGGTTTTAAAAATGAAAATTAAAGGAGTAATAAAGAACTTAAAAATTAAAAAAATTTTTTAATTAAAAAATGGTAATAGTAAAATAGTCTAGGAATTTCTCTGGAGAATTAAGGGCAGTGTGGAGTCAGTTCAGTTTCAGATAGTTCCTTGTTGCAGCTTATACTTCTCAAGGTCTATAGATCCCTTCCAATGTACCCAGTGTTAAGTACAGGGTTTTAATCTATTGCACCTGTGACTTCCAAAGTGGTTACCTCTTCCTTGTTTATTTTGGTTTCCTCTGTTGACAAGTCTCTTCAGTATCTAACTTCCACCCTGACACAAGGGGGCAAAGGTGGTCATTTATTTGCTGCTGCTGCTGCGGCTAAGTCACTTCAGTCGTGTCCGACTCTGTGCGACCCCATAGATGGCAGCCCACCAGGCTCCCCCATCCCTGGGATTCTCCAGGCAAGAACACTGGAGTGGGTTGCCATTTCCTTCTCCAATGCAGGAAAGTGAAAAGTGAAAGTGAAGTTGCTTAGTCATGTCCGATTCTTCGTGACCCCATGGACTGCAGCCCACCAGGCTCCTCCGTCCATGGGATTTTCCAGGCAAGAGTACTGGAGGGGGATGCCATTGCCTTCTCCGGGTCATTTATTTAGGCTCACTTTATTCAATTGTGCTGCCGGGAGGGAGGAACACTGCAAACAAATATCACTGGAGCGTGTGGGGAGTGCTCACAGTGTCTGGGTCACACTGGGTTTGCCCCCACTCACGGTGTGGGCTCTTTCCGGGTCTATACTGCTCAGGCTCCAGGTTGCTCTGCAGGGGAACTGTCTAAGGTGGGCCCTGGCTTGTGTGCACTTCCCAGGTATAAGCCACTCAGGTTCAGGTTCTTGGGTACTCCACAAAGGCACAGACTCGGTTAGGCCTGCATTTTGTGCCCTTCCCAGGTCTGAGCAGCTCAGGCGACCAGGTGCTTGGCGAGCTTATGCTCCCCAAGTGGGGCAATGCATCTTATCCCCTCTTCCGTCCCAGGTGCTCAGTTTCCTGGTGTGCAGTGGGAGGGCCATCTCAGGTGTGATGTGTGTTTCCTCTGGGGAACTGATCTTTGCCTGCGACCCTCCTGGCAGATGTCAACCGTCCAGGATCCCAGGAATCTTACTTAGCAACTGGGAACCTGCTCGCAGTTTGGTAGAGGATGCCATCTCTGGGGCCGAGTTTGCCCCTTGCCTTCCAGCTATGGCTGTCTCCGCCTTTGGCGGGGCATGGGCCAATCCGCAGCTGGCTGGCTCTCCTCTGGTATTCGCTCAGTCCTTTGTTCTGTGAGCGGCCTGGCAGTGCCTTAGGTTGGAGCTTTTTGCGTGAAAGTTCTCTCTTTTTTTTTCTTTCTCTGGCTATCCCACAGTTGGGCTTCCCTGGTGGCTCAGGGGTTAAAGCGTCTGCCTGCAATGTGGGAGACCCGGGTTCGATCCCTGGGTAGGGAAGATCCCCTGGAGAAGGAAATGGCAACTCACTCCAGTATTCTTGCCTGGAGAATCCCATGGATGGAGGAGCCTGGTAGACTACAGTCCATGGGGTTGCAAAGAGTCGGACACGACTGAGTGACTTCACTTCACTTCATCCCACAGTTAGCTCCTTCAGATTGCATCAGGGCATTCAGGCCCAGTCCTTACCCTAAGCAGTAAAGCCCGAGCCTCCCTGTTCAGACATACTTGCTGGTGGCAGACGCAAGCGTCTGGGCTACTTCTCCTCTGGGAGTTGCAGTTATGCACATAATCTATGGGTTTTATTTATTTATTTTTTCCTCCTGGTATGTTGCCCTCTGAGATTCCACAACTCCCCACAGACTGCCGGTGAGAGGGTTTCCTGATGTTTGGAAACTTCTCTTTTATGATTGCCCCCCCCCCCCCCCCCCAGGAGGGGTCTCCATCCCTAACTCTTTTGTCTCTCTTTTTATCTTTTATATTTTGTCCTACCTCCTTTCGAAAACAATGGGCTGCATTTCTGGGTGCCTGGTGTCCTCTGCCAGCATTCAGAAGTTGTTTTGTGGTATTTCCTCAGTGTTTAAATGATCTTTCAATGAATTTGTGAGGGAGAAAGTGAGTCTCCCTGTCCTATTCCTCCGCCACCTTAACACTGCCCCCATTGGCTATTTTTAATCTTCATCTTTGTTTTTTAAACATACAGCATTGTGCATTTTTTAAAAGAGAGTTTTATGGAGATCTAATTCACATACCATACAATCCATCCTTTTAAGTGTACAATTCAGTGTTGGTTTTTTTTTTAAGCATACACATAGAACTGTACAGTCATCACCACTGTCTAATTACAGAGTGTTTTCATCACCTCTATAAGAAACTTGGTACTGTTAGTACTCATTCTCCATTTTGCCCTTCCCCTAGTCCACGTGAAAGTGAAAGTCGCTCAGTCGTGTCCAACTCTTTTCAACCCCATGGACTATACAGCCCATGGAATTCTCTAGGCCAGAATACTAGAGTGGGTAGCCTTTCTCTTCTCCAGAGGATGTTCCCAACCCAGAGATCAAACCCAGGTCTCCCTCATTGGAGGTGGATTCTTTACCAGCTGAGACACAGGGAAGGCAAAGAATTATAGAGTGGGTAGCCTCTCCCTTCTCCAGTGGATCTTTCTGACCCAGGAATAGAACTGGGGTCTCCTGCACTGCAGGTGGATGCTTTACCAACTGAGCTATCAGGGAAGCCCCCATAGTCCATGGTAACCCTCAATCTACTTTTAGTCTGTATAAGTTTGCCTATTCCACTGACTCTATATAAATGAATCTACGCAATGCAGCCTTTACATTTGGCTTCTATCATTTAGTATGACATTTTCAAGGTGAATCTATGCTGTCACACCTATCAATACTTCCTTCCTTTAATGGTCAAATAATATTCCATTTTACAGATATACCACATTTATTTATCCATTTATCAGGTGATGAACATTTCAGCTGTTTCTACTTTTTAAATAACATTGCTATGAAAATTCAACTACAGGTGACTATTTTTATCATAGGTATTTATCTAGAAATGGAACTGTTACATCACACAGAAACTTTATGGCTAGCTTTTCTGATAAACTGCTAAAATTTTTTCCAAATTAGCACCACTGTAAAACCCTGCCAGCAATATGTGAGAAGTTCCAATTTACCAACACTTGTTACTGTCTTTTTTTACTGTAGACATTTTTGTGAGTGAGTGTGAGGTGATAAATCATGTCAGGTTTGATACACATCTCCCTAAGAATTAATGATGTTGACTTTATTTTTCATATGCTTATTGTCCATTTGAACAATTTGACATATTTTTTGCATAAATGTGTATTCCAAACCTTTACCCATTGGGTTATTCATAGTTTTATTATTAAGTTGTAAGGGCTCTTTTAATATTGTTTTTTCTTTTTTAAAAATTAAAGTACGGTTGATTTACAATGATTCAGGTGTTCAGCAAAGTGATTCAGCTATATATATGGGGGTGTGTGTGTGTGTGTGTGTATGTATATATATATGTATGTATATATATATATATATGTGTGTGTGTGTGTATATATATATTCTTTTCAGATTCTTTTCCATTATAGGTTATAAGATATTGAATACATTTTCCCTGTGTTCTTTTATTGATACCAAGCCCCTTATGATCTTCAAACTTTTTTTTCCATTCTAAGTATTATATTTCACTTTCATGATGCTGTCCTTTGAAGCCCAGATATTTTTAATTTTGAAAAAGTTCAATATATCTATTTTTCTGTTACTTGTATTTTTAATATCAAATCTAAGAAACCACTGCCTGATCTAAGCATCATGAAAAAACTACTCCTATTTTTTCCTAAGTTTTTATAATTTTACCTCCTAAATTTAGGCATATTACACACCTTAATTTAAATTTTGTGTATGATGTGAGGAAGGGGTTCAACTTGATTCTTTTGTATGTGACTATCTAGTTGTCCCAGTACACTTTGTTGAAAAGATTATCTTTTGCCCACTGACTTTTCTTGCAGCTCTGTCAAAAATCAACTGACCACAAAGGGAACAGTTTATTTATGGACTTTCAATTTTATTTCATTGATCCTTATGAAACAGCACACTGACTTGAATAGTGCAGCTTTAGAGTAAGTTTTGCAATTGGAAAATATAAATTCTCTTTGATCTTTTTAGAGACTGTTTTGGATACTCCTTGCATGTTAGATGAATTTTACAATGAGCTTGCCAGTTTTTGCAAAAATGGCAGCTAAGATTCTGATAGGTATTCTGTTGAACCTATAGCTCAGTTTGGAGGAGTACTACCATCTTAACAACATGAAAAAAAGGGAACCCTCTTTTATTGCTGGTGGGAATGTAAATTGATACAGCCACCATGGAAGACAGTATGGAGATTCCTTAAAAAACTAGGAATAAAACCACCTTATGACCCAGCAATCCCACTACTATATACCACTAGGCATATATGCCCCTAGGCATATACCCTGAGGAAACCAAAATTTTAAAAAAACGCATGTATCCCAATGTTCATTGCAGCACTATTTGCAATAGCTAGAAAGTGACTTAGCAGCAGAACAAGGAAACAACCTAGATGTCCATTAATAGATGAATGGATAAAGAAGCTGTGGTACATATATACAATGGAATACTGCTGCTGCTGCTGCTGCTGCTAAGTCGCTTCAGTCGTGTCTGACTCTGTGCGATCCCAAAGACAGCAGCCCATCAGTCTCCTCTGTCCATGGGATTCTCCAGGCAAGAACACTGGAGTGGGTTGCCATTTCCTACTCCAATGCATGAAAGTGAAAAGTCAAAGTGAAGTCGCTCAGTCGTGTCCGACTCCTAGCGACCCCATAGACTGCAGCCCACCAGGCTCCTCCGTCCATGGGATTTTCCAGGCAAGAGTACTGGAGTGGGGTGCCATTGCCTTCTCCAACAATGGAATACTACTCAACCATAAAGATGAATGCATTTGAGTCAGTTCCAATGAGGCAGATGAACCTAGAGCCTATTATACAGAGTGAAGTTAAGTCAGAAAGAAAAATACAAATAACGTATAGAAAGAAAGTGAAAGTCACTCAGTCATGTCCGACTCTTTGCAACCTCATGGACTATACAGTCCGTGGAATTCTCCAGGCCAGAATACTGGAGTGGGTAGCCTTTCCCTTCTCCAGGGGATCTTCAAAACCCAGGGATCAAACAGATCTCCTGTACTGCAGGCAGATTCTTTACCAGCTGAGCCACAATCGAAGCCCAAGAATATTGGACTGGGTAGCCTATCCCTTCTCCAGCAGATCTTTAAATATTGTATACTGACACATATATATGGAATCTAGAAAGATGGTACTGATGAATTTATTTTCAGGGCAGCAATGGAGAAAGAGACATAAAGAACAGACCTATGGATATCGGGGGAGAGGACAAGGAAGAGGGTGAGATGTATGGAGACAGTAATGACAGCTTATGGTGAACGGTGTTGGATCCTTGATCTCCAAAGAAGATGATTTAGCTTTGGGACCAGGCTTGATCACTCAAGAGCTTTTGTGTAGCAGAGTTTTATTAAAGTATGAAAAGGGACAGAGAAAGCTTTTGACACAGACATCAGAAGGGGGATGGAGAATGCCCCCCTCGCTAGTCTAAGGGAGTTATATACTTTTTAATTGGTTATTACAATAAATCAAAAGAATGTCTCAAGGTTGTAAAGATCTTACTAGACCCACTCACATACTATTCATTTTAAGATAAAAGGATTAGTCAGAAGGTTTTCAGAAAGAAGAAACTGTCCTCAATCAGGACACATTGTTGCTATATAATCCTTAGTACAGAGTTTAAACTGAGTTGTTTGTTGTGTAATCATCAGTTCCCAGCTTAAAAAAAAACAACATTTTATGTGACTAAGACTAAGGAACTAGAGGAAAAAAAAAAAGATGTTTGTCCTTTTCTCCTTCTTGAGAATTCCAGACCCTTCTTTCCTCCTCGGGGACCCTGGACTTCTTATCAACCTGCTTATTGACTCTCTCAGTAACATGGAAATTTATAGTTCAATATGTAAAATCAATAGCTAATGGGAATTTGCTGTATGACTCAGGGAACTCAAACAAGGGCTCTGTGACAATCTAGAAGGGCGGGATGGGGAGGGAGTTTCAGGAGGGAGGAGACATGGGTGTACCTATGACTGATTCTTGTTGATGTATGACAGAAAAGCACAAAATTCTGTAAAGCAATTATCCTTCAATTAAAAAATAATAATAAAGTGGCATAAAAAAATTAAAAAAAAAAAGAAATGCACAACATGTTTTAAAAAAAACCTGCTAAAGAGAAGAGAGCAAATAGCATTTCAGAGAGTGTTGTGGGTGGAAGGAAAGGGAAAAGTCATCTGGTTTTAAAAAAATGTATCTCTGTTTCTAAGCAGCCATGTTTTAGCTTCAATGTATTAGGGAACATTAGAAAACTCAGCAGTGGCCACAGGACTGGAAAAGGTCAGTTTTCATTCCAATCCCAAAGAGGGCAATGCCAAAGAATGCTCAAACTACTGCACAATTGCACTCATCTCACATGCTAGTAAAGTAATGCTCAAAGTTCTCCAAGCCAAGTTTCAGCAATACATGAACTGCGAACTTCCAGCTGTTCAACCTGGTTTTAGAAAAGGCAGAGGAACCAGAGATCAAATTGCCAGCATCCTCTGGATCATCGGAAAAGCAAGAGAGTTCCAGAAAAAGATCTATTTCTGCTTATTGACTATGCCAAAGCCTTTGACTGTGTGGATCACAATCAACTGTGGAAAATTCTTCAAGAGATGGGAATACCAGACCACCTGACCTGCCTCTTGAGAAACCTATATGCAGGTCAGGAAGCAACAGTTAGAACTGGACATGGAACAACAGACTCGTTCCAAATAGGAAAAGGAGTACATCAAGGCTGTATATTGTCACCCTGTTTATTTAACTTCTACGCAGAGTACATCATGAGAAACACTGGGCTGGAAGAAGCACAAGCTGGAATCAAGATTGCTGGGAGGAATATCAATAATCTCAGATATGCAGATGACACCACCCTTATGGCAGAAAGTGAAGAGGAACTCAAAAGCCTGTTGATGAAAGTGAAAGAGGAGAGTGAAAAAGTTGGCTTAAAGCTCAACATTCAGAAAATGAAGATCATGGCATCTGGTCCCATCACTTCATGGGAAATAGATGGGGAAACAGTGGAAACAGTGTCAGACTTTATATTTTTGGGCTCCAAAATCACTGAAGATGGTGATTGCAGCCATGAAATTAAAAGACGCTTACTCCTTGGAAGGAAAGTTATGACCAACCTAGACAGCATATTCAAAAGCAGAGACATTACTTTGCCAACAAAGGTCCATCTAGTCAAGGCTATGGTTTCTCCAGTGGTCATGTATGGATGTGAGAGTTGGACTGTGAAGAAGCTGAGAGCCGAAGAAATGATGCTTTTGAACTGTGGTGTTGGAGAAGACTCTTGAGAGTCCCTTGGACTGCAAGGAGATCCAACTAGTCCATCCTAAAGGAGATCAGTCCTGGGTCTTCTTTGGAAGGACTGATGCAAAAGCTGAAACTCCAGTACTTTAGCCACCTCAAGCGAAGAGTTGACTCATTGGAAAAGACTCTGATGCTAGGAGGGATTGGAGGCAGGAGGAGAAGGGGACGACAGAGGATGAGATGGCTGGATGGCATCACTGACTCGATGGCTGTGAATCTGGGTGAACTCCAGGAGTTGGTGATGGACAGGGAGGCCTGGCGTGCTGTAATTCATGGGGTCCCAAAGAGTCGGACATGACTGAGCGACTGAACTGAACTGAACTGATTTGCTTTTTGGTAAATGGCACTGCACTTAAATATTCCCTCAAACAGTTGTATTTCTTTAACCATTAGCAGTATGTTCTATAATTAAAGCATCATAAAAGATCCTGGATTAAGAGGCAGGGAAGGAAATTCAGGTGTCAGCCACTTAGTTCCTCATGTTTGGAGCAGCATATACCACTGATGGTACCCCCTCATCCTCTATAATAGCCCACTTTACTTTATCTCTGAATACCACTGGCTGAATCAAATCTCTCCCTTGCTACTTTCTATTTAAAGATAAATAAATAAGGCATAGGTAGCACTCTATTTTTTAATGCTTTCCTCTTTTAGAAACTGATACAAAGCCTTCCAACTTGGAAACATATTCAGGTTTCTATTTCAGATACTTTCATGTTTCTACAGTCAACAAATTCTTCAGTGGCACTGATCTGTGTACAGTGATTTATAATCCTCTTTGGCTACTCAGGTCTTTGTCACACATATCAACAGGACTGACTGTTACATTTTTGTACTGTGAATGTTACCACTTTTTTTTTTTTTTTTTTACTTCCTCTCTCCCCTCAAAAGTATTCAGGTCACTTACTTCCTGCTCCACTTAAAGAAAAATGTTTGCTATTTCTTTAAGAAACTTGTTCAGTTCAGTTGCTCAGTTGTGTCCGACTCTTTGAGACCCATAAATTGCAGCATGCCAGGCCTCCCTGTCCATACCAACTCCCGGAGTTCACTCAAACTCATGTCCATCTAGTTGGTGATGCCATCAAGCCATCTCATCCTCTGTCGTCCCCTTTTCCTCCTGCCCCCAATCCCTCCCAGCATCAGAGTCTTTTCTGATGAGTCAACTCTTCGCATGAGGTGGCCAAAGTTCTTGAGTTTCAGCTTTAGCATCATTCCTTCTAAAGAACACCCAGGACTGATCTCCTTTAGAAACTTATAGTTGCATGCAAATACATAGAAACCATTTTTCTCTTACAGAAAACCTAAACTCAAATATCGCACAAACTTTTAAACTGATCCATAAATAGGAATCTCAAAAGTAACATTTTCAGCTTACTTTCTTTAGAAATATCTCTGAAGAGTTGGACACAACTGAGCAACTGAGCAACATACACAAGTGTGTATACACACACACACACACACCAATTTACATTCTCACCGTTTGCAACAAATCAAGGAGTATTATGCAAGAAGAATGGCAGATGTTCAGTAAGAACCGTGAGCTTCATAGCAGTTTATCTTTCCTTAATTTTATCCCCTCACCTCAGTTCCATGCTAGCCTTTTACAGTATCAACCTATACTACAAAGCTACAGTAATCAACACAGTATGGTACTGGCACAAAGACACACTGATAATGGAACAGGACAGAAAACCCAGAAATAAACCCACATGCCTATGTTCAATTAATCTATGGCAAAAGAGGAAAGAATATACAATGGAGAAAAGATAGTCTCTTCCATAAGTGATGCTGGGAAACCGGATATCTACATGTAAAAGAAATCAGAACACTCTCTAATACCATATACAAAAGTAAACTCAAGATGAATTGAAGACCTAAATATAAGGCTGGATACTATAAAACTCCTAAAGAAAAACACAAGGAGAACACTCTTTGACATAAATCACAGCAATAATTTTTTCAGACCTATCTCCTAGAGTAATAGGGGCTTCCCAGGTGACACAGTGGTAAAGAAGCCACCTGCAAATGTAGGAGATCCAACAGATGTGCATTCAATCTCTGGGTTGGGAAGATCTTCTGGAGTAGGAAGTAGCAACCCAATGCAGTATTCTTTCCTGGAAAATTTCATGAACAGAGGAGCCTGGTGGGTTACAGTCCATGGGGTCACAAAGAGCTGGACAGGACTGAGCAACTGAGCTCACATACCAAGAGTAACGGAAGCAAAAGCAAAAATAAATGATGGAACCTAACCACCAAACTTAAAAGATTTTGTAGACCAAAGGAAATTGTAAAACCTATGGAATAGGAGTAAATATTTGCAAATAATGTGACTGAGAAGGGATTAATTTCCAAATTATACAAACAGCTCATATAGCAAACTACCAAACAAAACAAAAACCCCAAAACTATCCAATCAGAAATGGACAATAAACTTGAACAGGCATCTCTCCAAAGAAGACATCCAGATGGCCAACAGTCACATGACAAAATGCTCATCATTGCTAATTATCAGAAAAATGAACATCAGAACTACAATGAGGTATCACTTCACATTAGTCAGAATGGCCATCATCAAAGTCTACAAATAACAAATGTTGGAGAAGGTTTTAATAAAAAGGAACTCTACTAAGCTGTTGGTAGGAATGTGAATTGGTATGTGTGTGTGTACTCAGTCATGCTCAGTAGTGTCTGACTCTTTGTGACACTATGGACTGTAGCCCACCAGGCTCCTCTGTGCATGGGATTCTCCAGACAAGAATACTAGAGTGGGTTGCCATTTCCTCCTCCAGAGGATCTTCCCAACCCAGGGATTGAACCTGTATCTCTTGAGTTGGCAGGCAGATTCTTTACCACTGGAAGAAAACAATGGCTACTATGGAAAACAGTATGGAGGTCTGGGTTCCTTAAATAACTAAACACAGAATCACCATATGACCCAGTGATCTCACTTTTTGGCATGTATCTGGAGAAGATGAAAACTCTAATATGAAAAGATACATGCATTTCAATGTTCACAGCACCACTATTTACAAAAGCCAAGACAGGAAAGCAAACAAAATGTCTGATGAAAGATGGATAAAGAAGATGTGGTACATATATACAATGGAATATTACTCAGCCATAAAAAGGATGAAATAATGTCATTTGCAACAACACAAATACTGCATAGATCTAGAGATTATCATACTAAGTGAAGTAAACCAGGAAGACACATCATATTGCTTATATGGGGAATATAAAAAAAATGACACAAATTAACTTACATACAAAATAGAAAAAGATTCACATACATAGAAAACAAACTTACGGTTACCAAAAGGAAAAAAGGAGGAGACAGAATATAGGAATTTGGGACCAACATATACATACTATTATATATGAAATAGATAAACAACAAAGACCTACTGTATGGCACAGGAAACTATAATGTCTTGTATATAATCTACAATGGAAAATACTCTGAAAAATAATATGTGTAAGAATGACTGAATCACTTTACTGTATACCTAAAACACTATAAATCAACTATACTTCAATAAAAAAAAAAAATCTGACCTTGAACCTTTAAAAAAACTAAAAAACAAAACACACAAAAAACCCAAGCAGAGGGAAATAAATTAATAAAGATTAGAGGGGAACTTTATGAAATAGAGTATAGGAAAACAATAGAAAAAAAATAAAAAAAAAATAGAAAATTGAAAAAAAAAACTGGCTCTAGGAAAGACAAAAAAAAAAAAAAAAAAAAAACAACACTCAAAGGACTTAGCTAGATAACCAAACAAAAGAAAGAGACTGAAGTTACTATGTTAAGGACTTTAAAAGAAGCACGTCACTATCACTCTTAGAGGAATAACAGAAATTATAAAGGTATACTATGAATAATTTAGGTAGAGAGACAAAAATTTCTGAAACTGACTCAAGAAATAGGAAGTCTGAATAGATATACAACAAGTAAACATATTGAATTATTAATCAAAAAATTCCACAAGATAAGCCTGGGCTCAGGTAAGCTCAGACTTTGCTAGTAAATCTACCAAATGTTTAAGAAAAAAAATTATTACAAATATTTCTTCAACTGTTTCAAAAAAGGAGAAAAGGAGGGAATATGCCCCAAGTTATTCTATGTGATCAGTAATATCTTGATAGCAAAACCAGACAAAGACATGACAGGAAAAGAAAACTATGGCTGAATATCTCTGATGATTTATAAATGCAAAAATCCTCAACAAAAATACTAGCAAACCAAATCCAGCAAGATATAAGAAGGATTATACAGAAACTGACAGCACTCTGTAACAAAAGTTCAATTTATTCCCCAGGGATGCAAGATGAATTCAACATATGAAAAATCAATGTAATAGGCTGTATTAACAGGATAAAGGACAAAAACGACACAATCATCTCAACAAACCTAAGAAAAGAATTTTACAGAAATCCAGCAAGCATCCTTTCACAGTAAAATATTTAGCAAACTAGGAAGAGACAGGAATTTCCCCAAAAATGTTATTTATGAAAACCTCATAGCTAACATCATACAGAATGCTTTTTCTTGTAAGAACACGAAGAAGATAGTAACACTCTTGACATTTTTATTCAATGCTGTATAGAGGTTTTATCCAGGGCAATTTAGGCATTAAAAAACATTCAGATTAGAAAAAATAACTAAAAGTATCTACCTGCATAGCATATGATCATATATCTTAGAAAATCCAAGAAATCAACTAATAAATAATCAGATCTAATGAGTAAGTTCAGAAAAGGTACAGGACACAAGATCAACTTTTTAAAAATTATATTTCTATACACTGTACTAAGTCCCTTCAGTCCTGTCTGATTCTTTGTGATCCTATGGACTGTAGCCCACCAGGCTCCTCTGTCCATGGGGATTTTCCAGCAAGAATACTAGAGTGGGTTGCCATGCCCTCCTCCAGAGGATCTTCCTGACCCAGAGATGGAACCTGCATCTCTTGTGTCTCCTGCATTGGCAGGCAGGTTCTTTACCATTTGTGCCCCCTGGGAAGCCCCTTTCTATACCCTAGTAATCAACAATTCTAAAATAAAATTTAGATGACAATTACATTTACAAGAGTACCAATAAAATATTAAAAAATAAAAATATAAAATTATCACTAATAATTGTAAAACTTTTCAGAGAAATTAAAGAAGATCTAAATAAATGAAAATACATCTCATGCTTATGGGTCTGAAGACTTGATTAAGATGATCTACAAACTCAACCTATCCCAGCACAATCCCAGCTGCTACTTCTGCAGAGATGAAAAAAGTGATCCTAAAATTCACACGAAAACATAAGGAACCCAGAACAGACAAAATGATTTTGAAAATAACAATCTTTCTTTAGCTGATGAAAATTTTCTGAACTAAAACAATGTGCAATGCTGAACATGCTAGAAACCTCCCTGTCCCACTGCCCGCCCCCTAAATTGTACACTTTAAAAGGGTGAACTTTTTGGAACATGAATTCTGTCTCAGAGATGCTATTTTTATGAAAACCTGTAGCATTCATATCAGGTGAAACATATTGATGGTGCAGAGATTCGTTTATTTTCCTCTTATTTCTTTCACACTGAGAGATATTGGCATATTTATGATTTATTTGGAGAAGGCAATGGTAACCCACTCCAGTACTCCTGCCTGGAAAATCCCATGGACGGAGGAGCCTGGTAGGCTGCAGTCCATGTGGTTGCTAAGAGTCGGACATGACTGAGCGACTTCACTTTCACACATTGGAGAAGGAAATGGCAACCCACTCCAGTGTTCTTGCCTGGAGAATCCCAGGGGCGGGGAAGCCTGGTAGGCTGACGTCTATGGTGTGGCACCAAGTCGGACACGACTGAAGTGACTTAGCAGCAGCAGCAGGATTTATTTAGAATGATTGCTTCAGAATTATTTTCTAGAAAATAATATCCAATGTATGAGTTCAGAATAATTACAGTAGAAATGACTGTTTCTAAGAATTTTCCAATTTGGTCATAATAAGCAACATTTACCAGGTGTGATCAATACTGGTCTTGCAAATGTTCTTCAATGGAACAGTGATTTTAAAGATCTTTATGAAAATTACAAGAGGTCTTATTTTGCCAGTGTTCAAAAATGTGTACTGTTGTGACCTTCATCAACAGAAGGTCAGACTTGTTGGATTAAGACCAGATGTCAAGGTTTTTCACTCTCGGTTAAAAATCAAGGAAGCAATTTCAAGAACTGTCCCTATTCTTCTCTGTCAGATATTAGTCTTTGTAGGATCAGTTCATCTGGGCTCTTAAATTATGGATTACTGATTTTCAAAACACTAGGCTAACAAGCTTCCAAGGATAAGTATTAAATAAATATTTCACAAATGGAGAGCTGTAGGCCTAGATCACTAATTTCAGATTCCATTTCCCTGCTTTCTCTTCTGACTTCTTACATTAAGTAGATACAAAGAAGAAGAAAAAGAAAGCCTAAGGCTATTTGAAAAACCAGTTACCACGTGCCAAAAGATTCTTTTAAGGTCTTATGTATTTTGGAGACCATACTAAAGAAAGGAAAGTGTTCTGCATAGTGAAGTTTATAGTAGAAATAAACAATCAGGAGCTAGGTATTTATTTTAGCTCTTGATTTTCAGAAAAGATGGTACTGACCTTGAGATAATCCACTAGAAATCCTTACCATTCTCATGGACACCTGGCAACAGGATCAGTATATTTGGAGACAAGTCAGCTCATATGACATAACACTGTCTATCAGGAATACCATCTTTATCAGCTAAGCTTAGTACTATGGTCTGGTTCAGACAGTCAAGCATCTGTCTACAATGCGGGAGACCTGGGTTCCATCCCTGGGTCAGGAAGATCCCCTGGAGAAGGAAATGGCACTTCAGTACTATTGCCTGGAAAATCCCATGGACAGAGGAGTCTGGTAGGCTACAGTCCAGGGGGCTGCAAAGAGTCGAACACAACTGAGTGACTTCACATACATGGTCCCTACCATTAGCAATGAGCACCAATAAGCAATGCCAACTGAAAAAAAGACTCCCTTGTGTTAACACAGATGGGAGACATATAAACAAAAGTACATATCTGAAGGCATAACTCAGATGATGCTTGTGATAAGGATGGGAGTTTTGTGAGAACTTAGGTGGTATCAATCATAAAACTGGAAAGTTATTCAGCTGTCACTTACTGAACATTTCCAAGTTGGTGACACGTTGTTAAGATTTATCTGGGATTTGTTACTAAGATGTGAGATTCTAAAGTCCATACAATTAATCATAATTCTATTTGCCTCCCCAAAGTAAAAATGAATTTCATTCAGTAAAGAGCTCTATTAGAAGGACAAAAGGAGAATTTTCTTTGATTGCTTCTTCCAAACAACTATCAATATTGTATATAATATTCTGTGATTCTACAAATATGTATTAACTTCCTGCTATGTGCATGGAATACAGTCTTTAAAATACTATATAATGTGGCTGAATGGAAAAATGCATAGGGTGAGAAGTCAGGGCAGGGGTCTTGTACTCTATCATTTCCAGTATTTTGAATTAGTTTGACTTCATGAGGAGGATCTCATTACAAATAGGTTCATTACCAACTATCAAATTCTCTGAATGAAAATAAAAATGATCATATATCTGTACCATGATGATTTTACATATAAATATTAATAATCTTGTACTCACTCAGATCATTACATAATACAGTCATTTTTCAGTTCAGTTGCTCAGTTGTGTACAACTCTTTGCAATCCCATGGACTGCAGCACGCAAGGCCTCCCCGTCCATCACCAACTCTCAGAGTTTACTCAAACTCATGTCCATTGAGTCGGTGATGTCACCCAACCATCTCATCCTCTGTCGTCCCCTTCTCCTCCCACCTTCAATCTTTCCCAGCATCAGGGTCTTTTCAAATGAGTCAGCTCTTCACATCAGGTGGACAAAGTATTGGAGTTTCGCTTCAACATCAGTCCTTTCAATGAATATTCAGGATTGATTTCCTTTAGGATGGACTGGTTGGATCTCCTTGCAGTCCAAGGGACCCTCAAGTCATTTTTAGTTAACTTTTCAAACACAGCTATGGGTCTTCTACTAGCATGTTATCAGATCAGATCAGATCAGTCGCTCATTCGTGTCCAACTCTTTGCAACCCCATGAACGCACGCAGCACGCCAGGCCTCCCTGCCCATCACCAACTCCTGGAGTTCACTCAGACTTACGTCCATTGAGTCAGTGATGCCATCCAGCCATCTCATCCTCTGTCGTCTCCTTCTCCTCTTGCCCCCAATCCCTCCCAGCATCAGAGTCTTTTCCAATGAGTCAACTCTTCGCATGAGGTGGCCAAAGTACTGCATGTTATAGGGGACACTAAAATGAAATCAATAGGCTTATAACTAATTATCTTGTAGAATAATTACTGAATACAAATTAGATGGCTGACAATATTTATGTTACCATTTTAGCTTTTTTCCATCCCAATCTGTAATATATGCTAGGTGAAAAATTAGAAGCTCAAACTCAGGCCTAAAATTATGTTCAGCACAGAACAAAAATACCACATCTGTCCTTAAAAACCCTTTGCAGATTGAAAAACACACCACGTGCATAGTAGAAGGAGTCAGGTTTTATCTGACAGACTTGTTTTAAGAAGTCTGACCTCTGGCTGCCTTTACATTACTGCAACTTAACTTTTCATGTAGGAAGTGTCCAGTGTACTTTTTTTTTTCCCAAGCAAATTTCCTTGTCAAAACTACAAACGGACATTTGATCAAAGGTCAGTTCTTTCACATTCTCGTTTGATAAAGAAATTTCTATTTCATCTTCAGCGATCAGGCCAGTTTGAGAAAGTGTTACCTGACAGAGAAATCACTGATGCATTTCTTTCTGACCCTCTTTAATTTTTTTCTGCCTCCTATCTTTTCCCTTCTTTAAATTTTCTGGGTATTTAAATATGTTTTCACTTTTTAATGAGATACTTAAAATAGCTGTGGAATCTGAGCTTTGCTTGTTAACCTAGGTCCAACTGCTGGTAGATAACACCTAGTAACTTAGAGAATAACTTTATCAGCAGTATTTCATGCTTAACTCAGAACTTGTGTATTGATAAGCCTAGAAATGGCAAGTAGTTACCTAGGGCCAAATAAGGACTTTTCCCCCTAACCAGTATTATTTTTTAGTTTAAAATGAGTTAAATTTTTTTAACTAAAGTTTAGCTGATTTAAAGTGCTGTGTTAGTTTCGGGTATGTAACAAAGTGATTCAGTTATACACACACATACTTTTATATATATATATATATACATATATATATATATAATATATACACACATATACATATTCTTTTCTAGAATATTTTCCAATATCAGTTATTACAAAATATATTGAGTATAAGTTCTCTGAGCTATACTGTAGGTCCTTGTTGATTATCTGTTTTATATTCAGTAGTGTGTGTGTTAATCCCAAACTCATAATTTATCCCTCCCACTCCCTTAACCTTTGATAACCATAAGTTTTCTATGTCTGTGAGTCTATTTCTGCTTTATATATAAGTTCATTTGTATTATTCTTTTTTAAGATTTCACATATAAGCGGTGGTATGATATCTGTCTGGCTTACTTCACTTGGCATGATGATCTCTAGGTCCATCTATACTGCTGCAAACAGCATTATTTCATTCTGTTTATGGCTGAGTAATATCCCATTGTGTATATATATATGGGCCATATTTTCTTTTGTCATCTGGTAATGGATATTTAGGTTACTTCCATGTCTACACATACCCCAATGTTCACTGCAGCACTATTTATAATATCTGATTATTCCTTTGTTTTTATCACTGAGAAGAATAAGGAAAAGAGAAACCAAGAAATTCTTAAATTAGTTCATATAAATATACTGTTAATATTCTGTAATCAGTTTTTCACACCGAAAACCCAGGTTGAGTTTGCTGCTGCTGCTGCTGCTGCTAAGTCGCTTCAGTCGTGTCTGACTCTGTGCGACCCCATAGACAGCAGCCCACCAGGCTCCCCCGTCCCTGGGATTCTCCAGGCAAGAACACTGGAGTGGGTTGCCATCTCCTTCTCCAATGCATGAAAGTGAAAAGTGAAAGCGAAGTCGCTTAGTCGCGTCCGACCCTCAGCGACCCCATGGACTGCAGCCCACCAGGCTCCTCTGCCCATGGGACCTTCCAGGCAAGAGTACCGGAGTGGGTTGCCATTAACATTTATTATATTTTCAGTTACAGATGAGAAGGTTAACTTGAGATGCTACAAGATAGGCAAAGATTCACTTGAATCTTCAACAAGACTGCTTCAGGTAGTTATAAATGGTGTAGACACTTGAAAACTTCAGTAAGTTTTTTTTAAGAAACGGAACTCCTGATTATAAACACAAAAATTTCATCTGACAAAGAAGAAACTGTCAAGTGAAAATTTGGTGATCTAAATAACACTGTACCTGTAGAATACTTCACTATTTAATAAAAAGAAAAGTGACCACTGGAAGAAAGAGACTTTGAAAGGAAACAGACTGGGTTTGAACCAGTCCTGGCACTATCTAGGTATTTGACCTGGCATCACTTAGTGAATTTTTTGAGAACCAACTTGCTGATCTATAAAATGGGATAATGACAGTTCCTTACTTAGGTGCACTTAATAGATGCTGCTATTTCTCCCTTCCTTTTTTACATATGGTAAGTATATATATATTTATATATATACTTATCAGTAGTATAAGTAGATAAATATATATTTATCAGTAGTAGATACATGTAATAACCAAAACAGTAATAGTGTTGTGGGAAAGCCAAGTAAAAAATTTTTTTCACCACCCATTAAGAAGGGGAAGATTAGTGAGGTAAACTAGCCTGCCTAGAGTCCCATAGCTAAGAAGTGAGTCAAGCTTTTGTGTTCAGATCTTCTCTCTCCCCAAGAGCTCTTTTCTAGATTTTTCTCAATAGAAACTAGGAGCAGAAGGACTTTTAGCATTCCTGTGTATTGAGGAATCTGAAATCCTTCTCCAAAAAATAGTTTTGTCTACTTACTCCACCTCCATTGTTAAAGTTTTATCAATTTAGTTAATACTTTGCAAAATAAGCTGTCACTAGTTCTGTCCAATCCTATTCATTTAGAAAATCTGATTTGTGTTAACCAAGGAGAAAGTTTACTTTCCTTTAGGTAAAGTGCAATGTCCTTATACTCTGTCCCCAGGATTCTAAAACCCTCTGCTTACTGTCTCAATGTACCACCAATTGTTTTTAAAAACATATCTAAGGGGTCCTCTCTCAGTGGGAACATCCAGGGAGAATTCTTGACCCATGTGGTGAGTCTCAAGGCAATGTATTAAGCAGAGGCAATAAACCCATGGCCCAAAGAACTGTTGGGGTCAAAACCCTTACTTGTATCTTTCAAAGCTCAGGAATATAGGAGTGGCCATTTTTCCTTAGAGTATCCAGCTTTTTCCTCCCCTAATTTTTCCTTTATCCTTTCTCTGGTGTTTTATCATGTAGATTTATAAGGCATTCTTTCCTATGTAGATTAGAGTTTCTCCTTAGGGGAATCTGGAGAAAACTACCTACAGTTCTGGTTTCTCTTCTACAAGCTGAGGAAGCAGGGAAAGCTGAGAAAGAGACTCCCCCTGTGCTGTGACACACATCAGCTTTAGTTTTGTGGATCAGAATAATAAAAAAAAAACAACAACATTGTTGAGGATGCGAGTTGTTTAGGACAGGAGGCACCCCTAAGTGATCAGCAGTTACTAAGGTCACAGGTGAAGAGAAGTGGGAAATCCACCTCCTCTTGGATGTTCAGGGTGAAATTAATCAAGATACTGAAATAATAGTGTCAGTAGATGCCGATAGTTAATGGTCAATGGTCCTGCCACACTAATCATCTTTCTTTTGTAGGATGTCCCTGCCTCAGGTGAGCAGAGGCTCATTGTGAGTCTACGTTTTTCAAAGCTGAATGGCACTTTCCCCGCTGCACAGCTTCCCTACAGTCAACATCTCCTGGAAGGTTCAGTTCAGTTCAGTCGCTCAGTGTCCGACTCTTTGCGACCCCATGAATCGCAGCATGGTTAAGAACAGCATATTGGTTTGTGGAACTCAGTTACAGTTTACTTTTCTATTCCCTTTTGTTGTTGGGAGTTAGGACAAGAAGACATATTTGAGGCAAAGTGGTCATTGTAATTGCCTGGGACATCTGGATGTGGGTCCCTAAGTAAGGCCACATCAAAGGCAGGCATTCACAGGATTCTATGCTGTTTTCTTTCAGATGCTGATGATCTTTTCTTACTTTTAAAAGAGCAGAAGAGGGTGGCTGCACCCAGAGCTGCTTGCAGGCTTCCTAGTCACGGGGCTCAGTAACCTTGTGCCAGATCAGCAACAATCTGAAAAGGAATACTTTCTGGAACCCCAAATCCTCCAGCCCACAAATATATGCAAGTGAAAACCAAGCACCATTTTATGAAAAAAATTACTGGTTGTGAATATGAGGAGTAACAGCGCCATTACTGACCAGTTCCTACACATGTGTTGTATTTGGTTATCCAATAGATTCGGTAAAAATTCTAGTGGGTTTTTCTTCAATCACAGTTTTTGAGATAGAATCCAGATACTACTAATCTCGAGAATATACAAGCAACTCCTACAGCTCAACTCCAGAAAAATAAATGACCCAATCAAAAAATGGGCCAAAGAACTAAATAGACATTTCTCCAAAGAAGACATACAGATGGCTAACAAACACATGAAAAGATGCTCAACATCACTCATTATCAGAGAAATGCAAATCAAAACCACTATGAGGTACCATTTCACACCAGTCAGAATGGCTGCGATCCAAAAGTCTACAAGTAATAAATGCTGGAGAGGGTGTGGAGAAAAGGGAACCCTCTTACACTGTTGGTGGGAATGCAAACTAGTACAGCCACTATGGAGAAGAGTGTGGAGATTCCTTAAAAAACTGGAAATAGACCTGCCTTATGATCCAGCAATCCCACTGCTGGGCATACACACTGAGGAAACCAGAAGGGAAAGAGACACGTGTACCCCAATGTTCATCGCAGCACTGTTTATAATAGCCAGGACATGGAAGCAACCTAGATGTCCATCAGCAGACAAATGGATAAGAAAGCTGTGGTACATATACACAATGGAGTATTACTCAGCCATTAAAAAGAATACATTTGAATCAGTTCTAATGAGGTGGATGAAACTGGACCCTATTATACAGAGTGAAGTAAGCCAGAAAGAAAAACACCAATACAGTATACTAACGCATATATATGGAATTTAGAAAGATGGTAACAATAACCCTGTGTACGAGACAGCAAAAGAGACAATGATGTATAGAACAGTCTTATGGACTCTGTGAGAGAGGGAGAGGGTGGGAAGATTTGGGAGAATGGCATTGAAACATGTAAAATATCATGTATGAAATGAGTTTCCAGTCCAGGTTCGATGCACGATACTGGATGCTTGGGGCTGGTGCACTGGGATGACCCAGAGGGATGGTATGGGGAGGGAGGAGGGTTCAGGATGGGGAACACATGTATACCTGTGGCGGATTCATTTTGATGTTTGGCAAAACTAATACACTTATGTAAAGTTTAAAAATAAAAAAAAAGAATCCAGATACTGACAAATCACTCGTTGGAAGCGTAGAATTCATTGTTGTTGCTGTTTTAGCATATTCACAGAGCTTTGCGATAGTCACCATAATCAATTTTAGAATATTTTCAACACCCCACATGAAAACCTGTACCCATGAGTAGTCAGTTTCCATTTTTCCTTAATCCAAAGCCCTAAGTAATTTTAAATATACTTTCTGTCACTATATAATGGGATTCCTTTCACTCCTGCTTTTTAAATCAGTGGGAAAAAATCTACACATCACAGTACTGAGAACTACGGACAGCCTTCAGACCAGGGCCAAGCACAGAAGTCATCGCTAAAGAGGTTCCTAATGGAGTAAGAGCTGAGCATCTAAGAAGAAAGACCTGAATTCAAGTCCTAGTTCTGCATGGGTTGGGGCTTCCCTGGTGCCTCAAATGGTAAAGAATTTGGCTGCAGTGCAAGATACCTGGGGTTCAATCCCTGGTTCAGGGAAGATCCCCTGGAGAAGGGAATGGCAACCCACTCCAGTATTCTTGCCTGAAGAATCCCATGGACAGAGGAGCCTGATGGGCTACAGTCCATGGGATTGTAAAGAGTCAGATACCATTGACCGACTAACACACACACTGCACAGTCTAGCTGTGTGCTTGCTGAAAAGTTAACTTCTCTGAATCTATTTTCTCAACTAAAAAATAGGCTTGTTTTGAGTATTAAATAAGAATGCATATAAATCATTACATGTTAATTAATATGAGTATATTTCTTCTCATTATTTACAAACCTCTTTGCAGAATGGATTCAGGTTTTATAATAACTCATCCTGCCACAGCTTAACAGTTCCACTTTATTTCCTCTAAGTGACTGGAGTTGTCACTTGACAGGTCAGTTGTGAGAATGGCTTCAGAGCAGGGGAGGAGATGGATGAATGAGAGCTG
This sequence comes from Bubalus kerabau, assembly GCF_029407905.1. Lineage (NCBI taxonomy): Eukaryota > Metazoa > Chordata > Mammalia > Artiodactyla > Bovidae > Bubalus > Bubalus kerabau. The sequence continues at coordinate 36,258,457 of NC_073643.1, read as the reverse complement.
AACAAATGATAGCAGCAAAGGCAGACTCCTCTACCAAGAACTCGGGCAGTGGCATGAGGCAGAAGGTCTCTCCAGGATGGAGAGGATATTCAGAAGGAATCAATAAAAGGAATGAGACTAGAGATGCCACAGAAAAGAGAGTCAAGATCCCAAAGACAAGACAAGAGTCAAGGGCAGTCTGTAAATAGACATACCATATGAGTAACTGGGTAACCATTTTTAAAGTCAAAGCTAAGAAAATTAAAAACAATAGTGTTTTATCCTGGGTTCCCCTGAAAGTGGAGCCGAAGACAAGCTTTCAAGTGCACATGGTTAATTTGGGAAGGTGATCCCAGTGAGCAGGAGTACAGGGGAACAGGAGGGAAGTAGGGGGGAAGTTTCTATATGGGCTTGGCCTCCTCTGCAGGCAATGGGTGTTTAATTCCAAACCTTCTGAAAAAGCTCATAAAACATGTTTTAAAATTGCCTACCTAGGAGCAAAAAAAGAAAAAGAAATATTTTTCTTTTGTTTCCATTTCACCTAGGTCAAAGATGGTCCACTAGATGAACTTCTTTGCATTTCTGGGATGAGAAGATTTTGAGTACCAAGCAGGTTGTTGAGGGTACCCCATGATGTGGCATCTTAGAAACCCAAGGGCTGAAAGAAAAAGGTACAGGGCTGTGGCCCAGATGGAAAACTGTGCCACTGTACATGTTAAAGCCTTCAAAGCTGGCACAGAGCTGTCACAAGTAGTGCCTGGTGAGATAAGAGGTAAGGCTGAGAGGATTTTACAGTGATAGGAAGAGATGTCCCACATAGACAGTTATCACCATTCAACATTTATTATACATCAAGCAGTAGGGTCTAAGCTTCTGACATTAACTCATTTGATCTTCACAACCACCTTGCATTGCAAATAAGAAAACTGAGGTACAAAAAAGGTAAGAAACCCAGTCAAAGTCACAAAGCTAATAAGTATCAGAATTAGGAGTCAGAATCCAGCACACAAGCTCCTAACCATTACACTAAACATCCTCTGATAGAACTGGGCTGGTTGAAGCCGGGATAGGGGAATGACTGAGTGAATGAGTGAGTGAGTAAGTGTGTGTGTCTTTTACATTTTTCTGGCCCTCTCCCTGCAATGGTCCATAAATGACCACTAATGAACTTGAAGTGTAATTTATTCCTGGAAAGTCTGCCCAAGACAGTCCACTAGGAAGACCCTGTAGTTATCTCCTCCCAAGGGCACACCAAAAATTAAAGCTACTCACAGAACAACTATTTGTGTGAACAATGTAAAGACTAGCAGAAAAGAATCTCCACAACTAAAGATATAAAGCAGCAGGTTTATATGACAGGTAGGAGTGGCAGAGATGTGGTTTAGTCACACTCTGGGGCTGGTGATTCACAAATGGGAGGAATATCACAACCGCAAAGGTCCTCCCCAGGAAGTGGGAGTCTTGAGTCCCACATTGGGCTCCCCAGACTGTGAGCCTGAAGAAGCTGTGGGCAAGCAAACCATGTGGCCAGCCATGTGGGAACCTGGCCCTGACTACCAATGGGCCAGAAGCCACGGTGTCTGCAGGGCTGTGCAGCTGACCATGCGAGAAGCCTGCCCCGTGCACCCGGGGGCCTGCAGAGTCACATGCCACTGGGCTGTTGTGCAAGAGGCCTGCTCTGTTCTCCAGTGGACCTGCAGCCACAGCACAAAGCAGGGCATTGCAGCCAAGAGGGCCCGTGGCCAGCCCTGCCTAGCGGCGCACACAATGGTCCCTGCACAAGTGTGCACAGTCACACAGGCGCATCCCAGAGCACACAGCTCCAGTGACCAGGGGGGAGCATGCTGCTGGCAACATAGGACATCTCCTACAGAAGGCCGCTTTTCCAAGATTGGGAGAGACAACAGACCTAACTAATACACATAAACAAAATCAGAGAATTAGGTAAAATGAGGGAACAGATGTTCCAAATGAAGGAATAAGATAAAACCTCAGAAAAAGAACTAAATGATAGAAACATGCAATCTATCTGGTAAAGAGTTCAACCATAAGATTTTCAGAAGACCGAGGCAGTATGGCCTTTGCCATTGGTCTTACCAATATATATTTATATTTTTGGATCTGCCTCTTTAGGAAAGGGAAATAAAAGCAAAAATAAAAGAAATGGCACTACATCAAAGTAAAAAGCTCTTGCACAGTGAAGGAAGCCATCAAAAAATGTAAAGGCAGCCTACCAAATGGGAGAAGATATTTGCAAACAATGTATCTGATAAGAAGTTAATATCCAAAATATGCAAAGAACTCATATAACTGAATATCAGAAAAATAACCCAATTAAAAATGGACAGAGGATCTGAACAGATGTTTTTTTAAAGAAGACAGACAAATGGAAAAAGACAAATGGGTAGATGCTCAACATCACTAATAATCAGGGAAATGAAAATCAAAACCACAGTAAGATACATCTCACACCTGTAGCTACTTCCTTACTTCTTCTCTTGTATCCAGTCAGAGTGAAGAACTGAATCAGTAGCTCAAGGATGTTTACAAGGGTCTTTTCCCTCAGAAGGGGCATTGACTTGCCTGGCCTTCCAGTGAAAGTAAAAGTCACTCAGTCATGTCCAACTCTTTGTGATCCCATGGACTGTAGTCTGCCAGTCTTCTCTGTCCATGGAATTCTCCAGGCAAGAATCCTGGAGTGGGTAGCCATTTCCTTCTCCAGGGGATCTTCTCAACCCAGGGATGGAAGCCAGGTCTCCTGCATTTGCAGGCAGGTTCTTTACCATCTGAGCCACCAGGGAAGCTTCCAATACCAAGGGGTTCCCATCCTCTCCCATTCACAGGTGCCCGAGTTTTCTTTTCTTCTGTGTCCTCTACCTTCAGTGACAGCAGAGGGCAGCAGAGTTCTTTGCACAGGATGCATTATGAGCAAAGACCCAACAGTCCCGACTGTGCATAAAAAAGCCCCCTTCAGAGAGAAATTGCTAATTAGTCCTATTATGTCTAAGATGGGACTTACAGAAATGACATATTTTCTTTCATCTTTAATATATAAATGATTCAAACTTCTGAGGGAGGAGAGTCTGCATATTTGGAAATTAAAGTATTTTTGCAACTTTGTCAGAAAAAAAAAATCAGTCTTATGTTCCACATCCTCCTTATTAAATTATTTTATCTTAATTTTTATTTCCTTCTTTCCATTGTATTTAAGAGTTTTCTGAGAAGCCATAGGACTAGAGTAAGTTGACATTTGGTAGATTTGCATGTATTTGGCCTACATCTCATTCCTGGACTTTCAGGAATGAAAGCTGGCTCCTTGTGGTATGTAAGTCCTGAATTCATCTATACTGATTTCACTGAAAGGCAGGTGATTTTAATTCTAACTTTCCATATGACCCAAAAATAAAAGTCTGCATTAATCCATTACCATTATAGCATTGGAAATTCTCAATTAAAAAAAAAGACATATAGAATAATTAATAACTCATTTCTGGGGGTAAATTTTCCACTCGATTTCCCAGAAGTAATTTTAAAATCCAATAGGTAGTGAGGGTGCTGGTAAGGAATTCCTAAGTGTCTTGGCCCATCAGTGATTTTAGAATTAACACTTAGCTGGAAGCTTCAGTAAACCAGCAGCTTGAGGGTGTTTTACCTGTTGGATGTATATAGTTTTTAAATTTTCATTACATTTACTTAAAAAAAATCACAATTATTTCTTCATCTCTGTATTTCATGGACCAAAAAAAATGGCTTAGAAAAGACACTTGACCTTGGCATGTTGCTCATGAAAGTTAGGAGCTGGTGACTTAGCAGCTTCCTCCACTAGCTGTACTCAGTAGGTTTCCACCTAGAAATTGCTGTTTGTTGTCTCAGTAACGGCATTTTGATTTATAACTGAATTTATTCTGAAATTACATCCTACTGTTTTGCTACCTAGTAGTTACATGGATGTCTGCTATCGTGTTCTGGTGGCTTTTATTGTGAGTGTTACATTCTCGACAAATTCTGTTTAGGAAAAACAGGTCCAAGTGTGTAGGGCCCAGAGGAGAGAAACTTGACTTTGTTAATTCACAATCATAGTTATTATACCAATAGCCACTGGAAGATTGTTGCTGCTTATGGCCACACAAATCAGTCTTAGCTGGGATTGTCTGGGCTTTGTCTAAATTTGATACTTAACTTTGAACTCTAAGTTTTGAAAATTTCCAGTCTCAGGAATATAACCTTACGAAATTGGATTCTCAAGAGATAGTGTTGAGCATGCCTTTTAGATATAAAATAGGATTAAAGAGCTTCATCCTGTTGAAATAACTTACCACTGGAGTCTCTGAATACAAATAGACTCCTAAAAGCAGTGTAGCTTAAAGCAGCCATAGAAAGGAGAACAAGAAAGAACTTCTATTATTATACATATGAGATACTGAGAAAGAGATGAGAATAAACTACAAGGAAAATATAAAACAGATGTGGGACAGACATTCCATTTTGAATGTATAAAGATAAGTCAGGGGCAAATTCTATTTTCACTTATAGTATCTCTATGCAATATGCATAAACCAACCAACTCTTACTCAAAAAACTAATTCTGATTTAAGAGACAGAAAAAAGATCTTTGCATCCTGAATTTGTCCTTGTAGTGAGAAAGAAGTGAGTTATGATCACAACTCTTACTGATAGATACGAAGTCAGGACACTGAAGTATACATTTGATAAAAAATACAATGAATATTTCTTTGTGCCAAATATGGTGCTAGGCATAGTGGATACAAAAATAAGCAGGAAGGAGAAAGAAGGTCTCTGGCCTGGAGGACTTCGGTGTTTGAAGGAAGAGACAGAACAACTAATTTAATACATTTACTGAACAATCACAGTACACTATGAGAGTATAGGCAAAATGCTGCAAGAATGAGAACTAAGAGGAAACAACTTCTCGAAAACAAATCTTACATATGTACCTATTCAAAACACTTTGAAAATAAATCAGCATACCAATACACAAATACGAAGGTTACGCAACTTGTTTTGTAACCTCAGATTACTTCTGAGTATGATTTGTTGTTGCTTAGTCACTCAGTCCCGTCCGCTTCTTTGCAACCCCATGGACTGCAGCACACCCGGCTTCCCTGTGCTTCACCATCTTCCGGAGTTTCCTCAAACTCAAGTCCATTGAGTCAATGACGCCAATCCAACCATCTCATCCTCTCATGCCCCCTTCTCCTCCTGCCCTCAATCTTTCCCACCACCAGAATTTTTTCCAGTGAGTCAGCTCTTCAAATCAGGTGGCCAAAGGAGAGGAGCTTCACCATCACATCTTCCAATGAATAGTCAAGGTTGATCTCCTTTAGGATGGATTGGTTGGATCTCCTTGCAGTCTAAGGGACTCTCAAGAGTCTTCTCCAACACCACAGTTCAAAAGCATCAATTCTTCGATGCTCAGCCTTCTTTATGGTCCACCTTTCATGTCCATATGCGACTACTGGAAAAACCATAGCTTTGACTATACCAACCTTTGTCAGCAAAGTGATATCTCTGCTTTTTAATATGTTGACTAGATTTGTCACCGGAGAAGGCAATGGCACCCCACTCCAGTACTCTTGCCTGGAAAATCCCATGGATGGCGGAGCCTGGTAGGCTGCAGTCCATGGGGTCGCTAAGAGTCAGACGCGACTGAGCAGCTTCACTTTCACTTTTCATTTTCATTCATTGGAGAAGGAAATGGCAACCTACTCCAGTGTTCTTGCCTGGAGAATCCCAGGGACGGGGGAGCCTGGTGGGCTGCCGTCCATGGGGTCGCAAGAGTCGGAAACGACTGAAGCGACTTAGCAGCAGCAGCAGGAGATTTGTCACAGCTTTTCTTCCAAGGAGCAAGTGTCTTTTAATTTCATGGCTACAGTCACTGTCCACTGTGATTTTGGAGCCCAAGAAAATAAAGTCTGTCACTGTTTCCACTTTTTTCCCCCATCTATTTGTCATGAAGTGATGGGACTGCATGCCATGATCTTAGCTTTTTGAATGTTGAGTTTTAAGCCAGCATTTTCATTCTCCTCTTTCACCTTCATCAGGAGGCTCTTTAGTTCCTCTTCACTTTTTGCCACTAGGGTGGTGTCATCCGGATATCTGAGGTTGTTGATATTTCTCCCAGTAATCTCAATTTCAGCCTGTGAGTCATCCAGCCTGGCATTTCACATGATGTGCTCTGCATATAAGTTAAATAAGCAGGGTGACAACATACAGCCTTGACATACTCCTTTCCCAAATTTGAACCAGCCTGTGGTTCCATGTCAGGTTCGAACTGTTGCTTCTTGACCTACATGCAGGTTTCTCAGGAGGCAGGTAAGGTGGTCTGGTATTCCTGTCCCTTTAAGAATTTTCCACAGTTTGTTGTGATCCACACTGTCAAAAACTTTAGTGTAGTCAATGAAGCAGAAGTAGATGTTTTCCTGGAACTCTCTTGCTTTTTCTATGATCCAACCAGTGTCAGCAATTTGATCTCTGGTTCCTCTGCCTTTCCTAAATCCAGCTTGTACATCTGGAAGTTATCAGTTCACATACAGTTGAAGTCTAGCTTGAAGGATTTTGAGTATTACCTTGTGAGCATGAGAAATGAGTGCAACTGTGCAGTAGTTTGAACATTCTTTGGCATTGCCTTTCTTTGGGATTGAAATGAAAACTGACCTTTTCCAGTCCTATGGCCACTGCTGAGTTTTCCAAATTTGCTGGCATATTGAGTGCAGGACAGTTTTTGAGTATGAATATTTCTCTGTCATGACAGCCCTTATATGGTTGACCTTTGAACAATGAGGGGATTGGGGGACCAACCCTTGTAGCAATGGAAAATCTGCCTATAACTTACAGTTGGTCCTTTGCATCTGTGGCTCCTTTTGAATCCGCAGTTCTACATTAGTGGAGTCAACCAACACAGATGTTGTGGCACTGCCTTGTTGACTCTTGAAAAAAACCTGCTCTTAAGTGGATCCTCCCTGTTTAAAGCCATGTTGTTCAAGGGTTAACTGTAGTTTTATGGCTATTTGGGACTCAATTTGTGTTGAGTCTCTCTCACAAAACAGAGTTCTCTTATTCTGGCATACCTCCATAGCACCTAACTCTGGGTCAGCATTTGACAAAAATTTTTGAGCTAAATTAAGTTTGAATATGTTCTTATGGGGCAGATGAAATGGAAAAAGAGGTTACTCATTGGTAATATCTGAAGCAAAACTGGATACGTACCTAAAGAAAGGAAGATTATATGTATTTAAACCCTACATATGGTCATCCACCCAGACTCTATATTAAATATATGATTTACAACTAAAAATGTAACCTTAAAATTTCCATCACTTGATACATATTTATTGGGGTTTTATGACAGAAAATATATATCTAGTAACTAAAAAATAGAAATAAGACATCATGTATTAAGACATTTTCTTCTTAATACAAACGGGACCAGCTTACAAAGCATGTTTTATCCACAGTGGTCTGGTCTTAGGTAAAAATGTAGTCTTTAAAGTCTGCAGATTTCATAATGAGTTTTTTTTTTTTTCCTCTTAGAATTCATTATGACTTTTCATAGGGGTAGTTGCATTTCTAAGCTTTGCTTAACTGGGGTTAAAAAAAAAACAAACCCCTATCTAAAGTATCAGTAGGCAGATAGGGCATTTGTTTTGGGAGGCAAGGTGTCTGTCCCTGGCAACTCCCCTCCTAAATGACATCTCATAGATACATGCTGCTGCTGCTGCTAAGTCGCTTCAGTCGTGTCCAACTCTATGTGACCCCATAGACGGCAGCCCACCAGGCTCCCCCGTCCCTGGGATTCTCCAGGCAAGAACACTGGAGTGGGTTGCCACTTCCTTCTCCAATACATGAAAGTGAAAAGTGAAAGTGAAGCTGCTCAGTCGCGTCTGACTCTTAGCGACCACATGGACTGCAGCCTACCAGGCTCCGCCATCCATGGGATTTTCCAGGCAAGAGTACTGGAGTGGGGTGCCATTGCCTTTTCCGAGATACATGCTAAAAAGGTCCAAATGAAACTTGGACTTCCCAAATGGTTCTGTTTTTCTAAAACAGCAGGTCTTAGACCAAAAGTTCTCCATGCAAGAAGCTGCTTGAATCACCATGTAACCACTGGCTTCCCTCTGCCCAAAGCCACAAATAATTAACTGCCCATAATAATCACAGCACCTTGTACTTGCAGCAAACATGTGACATGAGTAACATCACAGCCTATCTGGCAAATCTCCGCTTTGAGATACAGAACCAGCTTACAGAGTTTACAAGAGATGAAAAACACGAACTTACAGATAAGCACAAACAGTCCACCACTAACTAGTGACGCTGGTCTCATTTTGTAGTTTTTTCCCCTCTTGGCATGGTGTTTTATAAAACTAGAGAAGATGCTATTTATTTCATGGACCCAAACTCTGTGGGTAATTTAACTTGCTAACTACTGGAAATCATCACCCATTCAGAGCAGGCATCAGCAACAATGGATTTCCAGTGAGTCTCTTACTGGCAGGATTTGAGAATGCCTCTGTTTCTGAATTCTGAAACAAAGATTTAATGAGTTCCTGCTGCTCTGAAGATACAGTATTCAAAGCTCAGGGTACCAAAAAATAAATATAAGTCTAGGTTTAAAAAAAATTTACAGTCTACTTGCAGAGGCTAGTAAATACACAAAAATTTAACCAGTGTTTGGAGACATATTTAATAATATGATAGACTGGAAAGTCAGATCGAGGAGGCAGGGATTTTTGTCTGTCACCGCTGTACCCTCAGCTCCTAACACAATAACAAGCACATATTTAGTGCTCCATGAAACAATTTTTTTTTTAATGAATGAGCTGCACAGGCAATGGGTATCATGGGATTCAGGGGGAGAGAGCTGCATGAATGAAGAGGTCATCAAAGGCACCACGGATGAGGCGATATGCCATCTGAGCCTTAACATACATAGAGTTAGGTGAGCTTATTAAATTTAGTATATCATTTATTCAGTGTCTCCTACACAGTAGGGTACTGGTCAGGAGGGGAGAGCAAAAACCAAATCCCTCACTGATCTAGGATGATCCTGAGAGTTTCACTCTGAGGCTAAAAGCCAGTCCTCTTTGCCAAATACTGCTTATCATTCAAAACATGTGCAGAAAACCAAAAGAGTGAAATAATTAAGAAGTCAGTAGTCTGAAAGCAGATGGTGTAGCAGTAGAAAAAGAGAGGGTACACTGTTTCTTTCTTGCCTGCCATTTCCTTTCATTTCTTGCTAAACATGGTTCAAAAGTCCTGGGAAGGGGTGGAAATGCAGAGGAACCAAAATGCTGCCCTTTTTGTCACTGTGTGCTGAAGGGATTCCCTTCGCCTTTGTTTTCCAGCCTAGAGGCTGGTTATACATTAGGCACGGTCGTCTGAACATCACTGTTGTCTAATGCTTAACCTCACTGCCCTCTCCTCTCTCTCAACCCATTCGCAGCTGCCACCCTGAAGTGAACAACAACAACAGACACACATACACTGCTGTCTGCGTTCCCGGGAAATCAACATACTTGTTCTTCATCATTTCTCTTGCAATATAAAAATTATCCTGACCCTGGCCAGTCAGGACGTAACTGAGAGACTAGAAAAATAGACACTGAGAGGAGGTCTGAAATCTTTCCACCACCTGCTCCTTAAGTAGGAAAGCCATGCAAAGTGATGGGTCTTTGATGGTAGAAATCTCACCTTTCTTAACTGTTACCTGGCATCTTCGCTGCGTAGGATTCCCTGATGGCTCAGCTGGTAAAGAATCCACCTGCAATGCAGGAGACCCCGGTAGGATTCTTGGGTCGGGAATATCCGCTAAAGAAGGGATAGGCTACCCACTCCAGTATTCTTGGGCTTCCCAGGTGGCTCAGCTGGTAAAGAATCTGCCTGCAATGCTAGAGACTTGGGTTCGATACCTGGGTTGGGAAGATCCCCTGGAGAAGGGAATGGCTATCCACTCCAGTACTCTTTCCTGGAGAATTCCATGGACAGAAGAGCCTGGTGGGCTATAGTCTGGGGTCGCAAAGAGTCAGATATGACTGAGCCGTTTTCACACTTTTGCCGCAGCAAATTAGCACACATTATTGTTTCATGTTGCGGGACTCGTGTTTAGAGGAAAACCCCCCAAAAGCATGTGTATGTGTATATATATTTATGTGTGTGTGTACATATATATATATATATACACACACACACACCTTTTGGCTTCACTGCTTCTATTCATTGGCTTCACTTGGAAACATGGTGAATTCAGGAAGCTTCTGTGACCTACAGTTTGGCTCTGAGCTTCAGGGTTCAGAGACCTTGGCTGAATTCGGGCACTACAAGAAGTTAAACCATCTATGTTTCCATCTACATGTTGCTGCTGCTGCTGCCAAGTCGCTTCAGTAGTGTCCAACTGTGCAACCCCATAGATGGCAGCCCACCAGGCTCCCCCATCCCTGGGATTCTCCAGGCAAGAACACTGGAGTGGGTATCTACATGTTGAGGGATGTCAAAACATACCTCAAAGCATTATTTTGACCAATAGACAATAGGATCACCCCCTCAACGTGTTGCTTACAGTCCCTGAGGTAGTGCACATATTAATATGTTAGCTATTCCTATAACTATTCTCCTCTGTTTCCCAGTCTTGAGCCTGACATCAAATTAATCATCTTAGTCACACTTTATTAGCCTAATTACTTAGGCCAAACACCTTAGGGTAGGCTTTCTCACTCAGTGTATGGCACTTTGAACCAGATATTTCTTTGTTGTGGAGGAATCTCTTGTGCCTTTTGACATATGTCCCCTGGGGGGCAAAAGCATTCGTGGTTGAGAACCACTGTGGTAGAGTCATTCTTGACTTTTCTCTTTTTTGCACACTTTTGTACCTAATCCATTAGCAAACCCCATTAACTACTTTAAAGATGATCTTTTCTCACTCTCTCTACTCTTACCTCCCTCGCCTACGCCACCAGCATCTTTCTTCGTCATTTCTGCGTCAGTCTCCTTGCCCATCTGTCATCCCCTAGCCGTCTTCTCTACCCTCATTCAGTTCCAACCACAGTGGTCTCCTGGTTGCCTCTTAAACACAACAGACAGGCTTTGCAATCTCCTTTTGTTCTTGCAAAACTGAAACTCTCTATCCATTAAACAGTAACTCCCAATTGCCTCTTTTCCCCAGCTTCTGGCAACCACCATCATACTTTTTGTCTTTATGAATTTGACTACTTTTAGGGAGCGCTTATAAGGGCAATCACATTACTCTTTGTCTTTCCACAACTGGCTTATTTTGGTTAACGTAAAGTCCTCAAGGTTCAATGATGTGTCAGAATGCCCTTCCTTTTTAAGGCTGAATGTATTTCATGATACATGTATGCCACATTTCAAAAAGTCCATTCACCTATCAATGGACAGAAGGGTAATTCTTGGATCAAACAGTAATTTTATTTTTACTCTTTTAAGGAACTACCATATTGTTCTCCATAGTGGTTGCAACATTTTATATTCTCACCAACAGTACACAGGGTTCCAATTTCTTCACTCTCTCACAACACTTGTTACTGTCTTTGTTTTTGATACTAGCCACCTTAATCGGTGCAAGATGGTCACTCACTGTGATTTGGACTTGCATTCCCCTAATGATTAGTGATGCTGGGCATCTTTTCATGTGTATCATCACTGTTTTTAACTTCTAGAGTCCTCATCAATAGGGTGTGTGCCTTTTCCAGGCAGTGTTACATACATCTCTGTCTCATACCCATGTCTGTTTTACTTGATATATCTTGAGGCTCTGAATCTCTGTCTCAGTCTTTATTCACCTGGCTTCAGTTGTTAGTGAGGGAAGGGGCTACCCTTTTCTGTTTGACAATAAGATAGAAACCTGTGGATTAAAGTCCATTTTTGTCCTTCTCTCACTGACATCATTCTTTATGCTTCTATAAGCAATTATCTCACAGAAAAGTTACAAGAGTAAACAACTGAATGTTTAAATTAGAACATTTATTGGTGAGACTTTCAGAAGCTCTCTGGGTGGATGATCACTCAGTTGACTTATTTATATAATTTTAATGTAACACTTGTCAATCAGATGTTTAACCTAGAACATAGCTTCTTTCCCATCTAGTTTCAAATTTTTTCTCTTTTCAATCTTGCAGCATCTTAGCTTTACAGAGTTACTTGTAGTCACTGACTTACTTTATCTTGTACATATGATCCATATTAATAATCCATATTAATTAGTATTCCATAAAGTCTGGAACAAGCTCATGTGTATTCACTAGAAACCTACCAAGAATAAAGACATCTCATATTCTCATGATAAATTTTTTTCCATTTAGCACTGATGAGTTCCTCTAAGACACTCTGAAATATTTCTCCAAGAAATATTACATTTTGCATATAAAATTCTGAACTGACCTGCCTTTGAGAGCTCATTTCAGTCAACACTTGCTTTCTTTACTGTGACTTTAAGACTGTTTTGTAACAATGATCCAATGGTGATTATACTGTCAAATGACAATACAAATTTGCATATTTTCCTAAGCTTCAAGAACACAGATGACTGTCTGCCCAGAAAGTAGATGGTATCTTCATCCTTCCTTCCTTTACTGTCTTCCATTTTACCTAACAACTTTTAGAATTCATTCTTTGGCTTCTCTGTAAGTTGTTTTCTATTCCATGTGGCAGAGAGCTCCCTCCCAAATTCTTTCAGAAGTTCCTCTTCTTTTTGCAGTCTTTAAACATAGGTGTTCCTCAAGTCTCTGCTCAGTCTCTTACTAGGCCTTCCTGTCAATCCCATTCATCTCAAATTTCCATTTCTATCTCTCTGCATGCCCAAATGCATGCCACTGGCATGGCCTTTCCTGAGCTCCAGACAGGAATCCCCAGTGCTGGTGAGGAATTTTGTCAAAGTCACCTTATCGCAGTAAATCCAATCCTCCCCTATACCTCCTTTCTGTTTATAGACACGTATCCTACTCATCTGAGTTTATGAAACTTAAATATCTTCTCTACTTTCATTTCTGCTGTCAACAACAAGTAGCCAGTACTTAATGCATTTAAAGGAGAGAAAGACTGTTCTGGGTTGGGGAACTCAGGGAAGGCTCCAAGGAAGAAATGACTTTGGGGGTGGACTTTAAAGGATATGGAGACGACTGTGCCAAGCAGAGAAGAGTGAGGGAGGGTTTTCAGACAAGAGGATGAAAGAGGCAAAAAGGCCATGTTTCAGGAGAAGACTTAGCTGGACCAGTTAGAACAGAGTGGAAGAGGAGTTTAAGGTCATGGAGAATCATGAGTTTAGAGTAAGAAGTTTGATTTGAAGTGAGAAGCCCTGAGAATCTAGTAAAGACTTCCCAGTTGAAGTAACATCATCTGAATTTACAATCTATTCTGTTGTATCCCACACTCTATCTTCTCTGAAAAACTATCCATCCTTAAGTAATCCATCTCTCTCTCTCTCTCTCTCTCTCTCTCTCTCTCTCTCTCTCTGATTCTTCTCTGTATTCCCCAGAATGTTACACAGCACACTGGTAAATGTTTCATACATGAGTAAATAAGAAAATAGTACAAGTATAAGGGAGCAGTGAGAATAGACAACAAACCACTAAAAAATACATGTTCCATTTAGCACTGGTACTTCATAAGCTTTTAGGCTTTCCCTCTAGGCTCAGCTGGTAAAGAATCTGCCTGCAATATGGGAGACACTGTATCATCCATAGGGTAGCAAAGAGTCAAATGTGCCTGAGAGAGTTTCACTTTCTAACCATCCAATGTCTCATTTATCATCCTCCCTTCTCTCACTCAGCTAACTAGTCCTGTTTACTTATAATGTATCAGATACAAAAGAGTAAGGCCTCAAGAATGCACTTGTGGGAATCAAACAGATGTATAAACAAACTTTGAAATAAGCCACAAGAAGGATTTGAGAGAAAAATGCTTAAAGTGATAATGGAACACAGTGAAAAGAACAAGTTCTGTGGAATGATGTATGAGCCATATAGACCATTCACTCAAAAAATATCTATGTGTCTGTCTCATCACTGGCAGGATTGTGTGTGGGATGTACACCCTGTTCCTAAGAACTGAGAATCTGATTAATAGAAAAATGTTCTTATTTATTGGGCACTGCCATTATCCCATAACTCCTCACATAAAAGCCTTTATACAAAGAATCTGAGAAGCAGAGAAGACAGGTAATCTACCCAGTTGGAGCTGGGGTTGACTTCAAAGCTCATTATTTGTTTACTACACAGTGGCTCTCAGAACAGTACAGGGAAGGATGTACAAAGTGTTATGAGAACTTAGAACAGGGTATAACTGGAGGGAAACTAGGAAAATCTGCCAGGAAAAGATGGGATTTTATAGCAGAAAAGCAACAGGATGGCTGTTACCTTTATTTGCTCTAATTAAAAAATCTTTAATATTAAGATCTAGTGACAGAATATTTTTCATCCATTATGCTATGCATTTGAAGCAGCACACAGATGCAATTTTGCTGGGTTTTTTTTTTTCCCATTTGGGTACCCAAGGTTATATGCAGAAGTGATTTAGGGGTGACATTTCCAGAAGAATGTATTTGCCCCATCAGAAGTCTGTTGCATGAGGCCTCTTCTCTCCCATCCTAACCCAACAGCAAAAATACCTGGGGCTCAAAGTTCACTACATATTAGTATAGAAAACAAAGCCAGGGCACTGAGGAAAATCGGCTCATCCTTTTCCCTTATCCAAGCATAGCTCAACTGGTATAAATCAATTTATTTGCTCTGGGTTTGAGAACAGACATTTGAGCCTTATGTGTATAAAAAGCAAGTCACAATATCCCCAGCCTGAATAATTCATGTTGTTTGTAATGGCTCTTTTAAGCCTTTCTTTTAAACTTGAAGATTAGTTTTTTGGTTGTTTTTTTTTTCTTCCTTAATCAAAGCTTATTTTGATTCAACTTTGAACAATTCCTCAAGCTGGATTGCTCAACTATTGGATTCCGTATTGTGGGCATTTGGAAGCAGGTTGCTGCTGGTTCTTAGGCCTGCTGTATTATTCAATGCCTTTGTAAATGATAAATAGGTTGAAAGCCTAGAAGGCTATTTTCTAATTTCTCAAGGGTCTCTTTACCACCTAATTTTCTTTTCATCAAATGTTATTTACTGAATAACTCCAATCAACTGCTTTGGTATTGCAGCTTGCTGTGATTTTAGCAGATAATAAATGTTAGCATGGGGAGGGTAAAAGATCCTAGCCTCAAATTTAGTAATACTGTTTGTGTGAAACTGACTCTGCTTTCATCAGACCAAGTCTCACAGAGGGCAAGCCCTTTACTCAGCCATCTTGGTAAGATACCCCGGGTTTCTGTTGGAATCTCTAAAATTTGCCAAGTGTGCAAGAGAAGAAAACATTTCAGTGATCTAAGAAACAATGTGATTTCATTTCTGTCTTGGAAATTGCTTTATATTATGTGTTTTACAGGCACACAGGCATATTAATGTGCAATCTATCAAAAACATAAGAACAAAGATGTTAAATTAATATGCCACAAACAGACTAGCAGGAAAGAATCATTTCTACTTGAAAGGGAAGTAGACTTAAGATGGGAAGTCACAGAAGGCAAACATGTACAAGGCAAGTCAGAGTAGGCCCTTCTACACCACCATATGTCAAACTGAGCAGTCTTTCATGCTGAGCTCAAATGCAGCTCAGAATCCTTCTTAACAAAGTTCTCCAGTAAGCAACTGGTGATCTTCAGCTGCTATGCCAGAGAAAAATTTTAGCCATTATTGATTTCTTAGAATAATTTTGTCCAAACACAGGGACATTCATAAACAATCCAAGAGGTGGCCTTATTAAACACTGTAACAAAATAATCTAACCACAAATGGGGAGGGAATCCATGTGATTATTTCAGAATTGACAAGCAGAATGCCAGGGTTCCTGTTGCAGTGGGTTTTCCATGACAGTTTACTGTGAGTATTTTATCTCATTATTAGCTAGTTTATTGCATGGCCATCTAGTTTACTCCATTAACATTTATTCTGCCTCATTAATAGCAGGCTTGCACCTCCTTTGAACCTTTTGGCCAAGATCTCTGTGTAGGATCTCCTGACGTCAGTAAAGGCATCTTTGGCCTTCACTATGCAGAGCTTCCAAATTTTGTATTAGTCCCTAACTTCTGTCTCACACCTTTTATGCCTGAAATATAAAGAGCAGTTTTTGTTTCCCTGTGTGAAATGCAGGCAAACAAGAGATGCCACATTTTACCATTTTACAGTCTAAAAAAGGCAGGTATTTTTCTATTCTTTTGAGCTCTAAATATATTTCTTCATCCAGATGTTTATTTCTCTAACTGTGCCTTTCAGTATGACATTTCATAACACTTATATAAAACCTATGCCAAACACTATTGCTTCACATGTGTTAAGTCTTAGCCTCACAAAAAGATGTTGTAAAGCTCTATGAGAATTCAGGAAAGGACACGACAATATCCCTGTTCTCCTTCTGACCTTGTCGTTTTCAGAATTTATGAAAAGCTGATTATGAGAAGACGAAAACTTACTTTAAACAAATGCTAGAAGATATTTTATCATTCAAGTTAGTAATATCAAATGTCAACTTAATCAGATCAGATCAGATCAGTCGCTCAGTCGTGTCCGACTCTTTGCGACCCCATGAATTGCAGCACACCAGGCCTCCCTGTCCATCACCAACTCCCGGAGTTCACCCAGACTCACGTCCATCGAGTCATTGATGCCATCCAGCCATCTCATCCTCTGTCGTCCCCTTCTCCTCCTGTCCCCAATCCCTCCTCTATGGCTTCACTCAAAAAGGAATGAGGTAGAGACAGGGACACACAGATTGCCTTCAACACTATGGGTTTCTTCTAGTTGCCACCTGCAAATGAGTGAGTGTGCCAACCTGTGTATTGTCAGCTTGGTAAAAAGTAACCACCTTCCCACAACTTTGTCAGACTATTTTAATACAGTATTTAATAGGGAATTAACCACTACCAGCCTTCCAAGCTTCCCTGGTAGCTCAGTTGATAAAGAACCTGCCTGCAATTTAGGAGACCCTAGATTGATTCCTGGGTCAGGAAGAGCCACTGGAGAAGGGATAGGCTACCCACTCCAGTATTCTTGGGGTCCCCTGGTGGCTCAGCTAGTAAAGAATCTGCCTGCAACATGGGAGGCCGGTGTTCGATCGCTAGGTTGGGAAGATTCCCTTTGAGAAGGGAAAGGCTACCCACTCTAGTATTCTGGCCTGAAGAATTTCACGGACTGTATAGTCCATGGGGTCACAAAGAGTCGAACACAACTGAGCAACTTTCACTTCACACCAGCCTTCCAAGCTTTCTTCTGTTTCACAGAGGAGAAGTCAGGGACTATATCCCCAATCACTGTCCCCATACAGTTCTCGATTATAGCTGGCCCTCAAGAAGAACAAATATAAAATCTGAAAGGTGAAAGAGAATAAGAAATCTTTATTTCCTCAGAGTAGTGGTAACCAGACATGCAGGCTGAGATATTTCACAGCAGATTCCCAATGAGCTGATGAAAACTATGCTTTGTGACTCTGTAGTGGGAGCTGGTGGGAGTTTCCTGGAGACTCGAGAACCACAGCAGGCTCTGAGTGAGCTCTACAAGCTCTACAAGCCACCTGCTGAGATCTGTGTGCCATTCCCAATCTTTACTTTCCTAGCACTTCTAATATAAGCCCCTAATTCCTATCTATTGGGTTGGCCAAAATATTCTTTCTGGCTTTCCCATGTTACGAAAAAATCATAACAAATTTTTTGGCTAACCTAATAAAATTCATCACCTCTGAAATATAGCGTAGCATCTTTTGTTCCCTGCCTGAACATTATCTAACATAAGTAAATGAATAAAAGAATGAATACTCAGAATACTTATCAAGCATTATAGACTGCTCATCATATTAAGAAAACAACTGAGAAACAGACATTTGTTGCTAAGCAAATACTTGAGTTTCCCATATTTCCAATCCTCTTTTGCAGTTGGTTGGGATCACGGAATTAATTCTGGCCATGAGGACTATCCATAAGCAAACTGATGGACCATTTCAGGGCCAAGGCATTTAAGAGCTTCTCTTTCTACCTCCACACTCCGTTCCTCTTTCGCAGAGGTTCTGTGTTACAATGGTTCAGCTACAAGATTACAGAGTTTCCAGGAGATGGGGGCTCTGAACACTACGAGCAGTGGAGCTACCTTGTTGATCTTTGTTGAACATGTAACATGAACAAGAAGGAAATCGTTGCCGAGTATAAAGTGCTGAGATTCTGGTTAAATTTGTTAACACAGCTGGCCCTAGCTTGGTCTGTTTAACAGGCACAAGACCTACTTAAGAAACAATGGAACCTGTCTTAAAATTTGAAACAATTTCACTTCTAAGTAAAATGTATTATATTATCATTAAACGAAATGCACTATATTATTATTGAAATAATCCTATTGAAATAGTGTATGCAGATACTGACACAGACACAAACACATACACGTATATGTAAAGCGTTAGTCGTTCAGTCGTGTCCGACTCTTTGTGACCCCATGGGCTACAGTCCGCCAGGCTTCTCTGTCCATGGAATTCTCCAGGCAAGAATACTGGAGTGGGTTGCCATTCCCTTCTCCAGAGGATGTTCTAGACCCAGGGATCAAACCTGGGTCTCCTGCATTGCAGGCAGATTCTTGACCATCTGAGCCACCAGGGAAGCCCCTATGTATATGTAAAGCATACACTCAAATGTTGAGAACTACAAAACAGTTAGTCAATAAATGAATAGAGACACAAAAATATAATTCACACAGTGAAAATATGAACTCCAAACAAGTTATTTTCCTTCACTAGTAATAAAAATGCAAACTGAAATAAGCTGTCACTTTAAAGTTATGAGATTATCAGTTAAAGTGTCCATCTTAGAAGAACAATACTTCAAGTTGGCTGAGTCATAATAGGAAAACTTTCTCACCCAAATTTTGGTGATGCAGTATAAATAAATGTTTTTAGAAAGGAATTTAGCAGGAAATGTGAAATAAAACTGGTCCTAACCTTTGCCCTCATAGTCCCACTCTGGTGAATAATTGCAAAGTGGAGAAAAAGTGGAGCCATATATAAGAACAAGTTTGTTGCCAATACTGTACATAATAGTGCAAAAACTGAAGAACAGATGTAACAACTATGGTACATTAACATGATATGCTGATATATCACTATTAAAAAGGTAATATAAAGCAGGTTTTCAACTCAACCATGCATCACAATTATACACTGCTTGACCCCAGTCTCAGAGGATGTGATTTGGTGGATCCGGATTGGGAGCCAAGAGTTTGTATTTCTAAGAAGTTTTCAGGAGATACTGCTGATGCTCGTCTAAGGATCGCACCCCTAACATAAGGTTTGCAAAATATAAGGCAACATTTATAATATAATGTTAAGTAAAGGAAAAAAACTTTTAAATCATGCACTAAGACACATCTAGTCAGTAATACAGAGACATTTTTAGAGGAATAGTGGTTAAGAGCATAGGATGATGAACTGGCTAGACAAAGTGGAATTTCAGCTCTGATGGTAGACACTATGGGCCCAATGGTCTAGTCCTATGAACTCTTCATGGCTCTTTAAAAATGCTTTCAGAGAAAAAAGAACTAGCAAAGTACACAGAGAAAACTGCAGGATAAATTAGTATTTAAGCGTCTAAAAAACAAAATATTGGGCTTATATCAATTAAAAGTCAACTCATAATTATACACAGATTTATTTCAACACTAGCAGTAGGAGTGTACTAAATTGTGGAGTAGGAAATGGCAACACTTGAGTATTCTTGCCAGGAAAATCCAATGGACAGAGGAACCTGGCAGCCTACAGTCCAGGGGGTCACAAAGAGTCGGACATGCCTAAGCAACTAAGCAGTATGTGTGTGTGTGTTTTGATTAATTTCTTGCCATTGTATGCAGTGGTGCTTCCAGAGTAAAGAAGATGGCACCTTTTTTTGTCAATAATTTTTAAACACCAATCTCAATTAAACTTATCAATGGCAAAGGAAGAGTCCTTGTTACATTTGGCTCTCTGCCATTCATCAATAGGCTTCACTCATCTCATCTCCCTCAACGGTGTCAGTTAATCTTTATTTCATGCATGATCTATTCTCCACAAATCTACCACAGCAGATTAAATATGTGTGCATGTGTGTACGTGTGTGTGTGTGTGTGTGTGTTGTGTGTGTATATCTCAGTTAAAACTCTCCAATGGCCTCCTACAGAAATGTGAAGGAAAGAAAAAATTCAAACTCTAAGTACAGGGACCATGTGCCCTGGTTTGCCTGAGTCAGACATGGTTTTTACCTGATGTCCTGGATTAGCTGTCAGTAATGCCCATGTGATCCAGTGTTTTTGTTTGGACAATAAGGATAGTTGTGATATTGTGATTTATAAGAAAAATATATGTTTGGTTTTCACCCAGGGTTCCTGAGCCACAGTGCACCAAACCCTTGGATTCTTAAATAGGGGGAGTGATGAAGCTGTCTATCATGTTAATGAGCTCAGGGCCCCACCTAGGACAGCAGTTGCCTGTTAGAAAGAATCAGTCAGGTTAGGTTCCATCCATTACTCCCCTCACCACACCCACTCTCCTCCACCCCTGACCCCCAAGGCAGGCAGAGAGAGGGCCAGTGGTTTATTTAACCAATCACGACTATGTAATGAAGTCTCTGTAAGACCCGAAAGGACAAGGTGTGGGAAACTTTCAGGCTGGAGAACTTGTGGAGATTTGAGGAGACTGGTGTGTCCAGAGACGGCATGGGAGCTCTGTGATCCTTCTCCATACCTTGCCCTAGGCATCTCTTCCATTTGGCTATTTGCCAGTTATATCCTGTCATAATAAACAAATAATCTGGTGAGTAAAATGCTTCTTAGTTCTGTGAGCTACAGAAGAGTCCAAGAAGGGGATCTTGGGAACCTCTGTTTTACTGTCAGTCGATCAGAAGTACAGGTAAAAAACAACCTGAACTTGCAACTGGCATCTGAAGTTCAAGGAGCGGGTGGTGGGAACCCCTCACTGTAGCCCGCCAGTCAGATGCACAGGTAATAGTCAAGACTCAAGACTGACTGAAGGTCAGCTGGAAGGAGGGAATGCAGTCTTGTAGGACTGAAACTTAACTTGTGGAATCTGAAGCTGTCTTTGGGTAGATAGTATCAAAATCGAGTTGAATCACATGACACCCAGTTGGTATCTGGATAACTGCTTGGTGGTACAGGAACACTCCTCACTTCAGAAATGATACCAGGATTGCACTTAATAGGATTGCCAGATAAAGTGTAAAATACCAAATATTGCATAGGATATACCTATAGTAGATGTTTTTCATCGTTCATCTGATATTCAAGTTTAACAGTCTCTTATATTTTTATTTGCTAAATCTGGCAACATTATTAACTTCACACAATGGCCTTAGGAGTTATGCCCCTGCCTACCACTCTGTCCTCTCTGCACCAGCCCTACTTGCCCTCAGACACCTTGAACATCCATACTCATTCCCTCCTCTGTATCCTGCATTTGCTCTCTGATCTCCATAGATCACTCACCTTCTTTTTTTCATCTTTACTCAGCTGACTGCTTCTAATCAACAGGGTCTCAGCAAACGTCAGCTCAGAAAGACTTTTCCCAATCACCTGAGTGAAGGATGGTCCATATCTTCTCCTCTCCTTCTGTCACTATCTAAAATTAACAGTAGCTATTTCCATGGCTGATTTTCTCATTATAATAGATATTCCCTGAGATTAGGAAGACTTGCCGGGGTTAAGTATACATGCCAGAGCAAAGCTTGGAATAGTCGATACCCAGTAACTAACAATACTTTTGTATCAAAACCCTAGTCTTGAGTTTCTGGGCACACATAGTATTTTTCTCTAGAAGGAGGGTCACACTTCTTTAGAAAGATCTAAGACTTGAATCTGAGCTATTTCCAAAAATGCAATGGTTGTGCACATGATAATGGTTTTAGAAAGTATGTTAATCAAGGAACCACGAAAATCATTTAGTCTAAGAAGTTTCCTCACCACCATCAAATACTGATTATATTTCCATAGAAACTGACTCATTACCATGCAGCTGATAAACATGGCTGAAGAGAGACCCCTGCAGAAATGTATTTGTCAGAATCTCCAATTCCATCTGCTGGCAGGAAATAATCATTTTTAAGACTGACACACAAAAAGTAACAATACTGCATACTTCCTTTTCCTACAGTAGAATCAAAGATTAATAAAGATAATAAAAATAAAACTACCGTATTAAAAAAAACGTTAAGGGCTTAGAAATATACAATGCTAGATGTTGTGATGATGTCTAAAATAAAGACCTAAAATAAATATTTGAAGTTCTTAAAAAAAACCATTTAGGTTGTACTCTGATAAAAACATTTAAAAAGATGAGAATAATGGAATGATTCCATGGATGATGTGTATGCTTGAAACAATTCTCTGTGTATGTAAATAAACACATAGGTACACACATGTGAAATTTTGTTTTCTATTTAAATTTAAACCAAAGGTATGAAATGCTTAAATGGAAACCCACCCCAGTATTCTTGCCCAGAAAATTCCATCAAAAAGGGAGCCTGGCAGGCTACACAGTCCATGGGGTTGCAATGAGTTGTATGCTCACATTCAAACACCATATTTTCATTCTTCTTTGGATATTATTTAAAAATAAGCCTCCTTTTCATTTATGCTGCAGGTAATTTTAAGAAGCACACCCCCATGAGAATCTGAGCTCCATACTGACCTGTTGTTGAAACCAGTAGGAAGGCTGTCACACCAGTGCCCTGGTCTCCCAGGTGATCTTCCCTGCCCTGTTCCACGTTCAGAATTCAGGCCCTCAGCGTAAAGAGCCCATTCAGACTATGATACCTGACTCAGAATTGGCTCAGCACTGATCTCAAGGTAACGTAAGTCACTTCAGTTGTGTCTGACTCTGTGCGACCCCATAGATGGCAGCCCACCAGGCTCCCCTGTCCCTGGGATTCTCCAGGCAAGAACACTGGAGTGGGTTGCCATTTCCTTCTCCAATGCATGAAAGTGAAAAGTGAAAGTGAAGTTGCTCAGTTGTGTCCGACTCTTAGCGACCCCATGGACTGCAGCCTACCAGGCTCCTCCGTCCATGGGATTTTCCAGGCAAGAGTACTGGAGTGGGGTGCCATTCTACAGCCCTCTCTTGTTCTAGAGAGCATTTTTATATTGAGGAGCTAAAACAGTTTCTATAATGCAAAAATGTGTTATCTGATGATTTTAAGGTTTAAGATCAATGTAGTGATTAACTTTTTTGTTCTGATTTACCTCTCAGTTTCACTCAGATACATGTAACCTTATTATCTAAAGTAATAATTTTCACAAATGATATTCTAATTATGAGTCATTAGTTCATGATTATAGAACGAGGTTTTCTACAAACTCTTTCAGTTATGTTAAAAACTGCAGTGATTAAAAAGTCCAGTAAAATGTGCTGAAGATAAAACAGTTTGGAGAAAGTAAAGAAGAACATTCTATAATTTAATGCATTCCTCTTCTATTTCAGTTTGTACTCTGGGATAATCAGTTAATGTAAAACGACCCCTAGACTGAATACAGAGTACAGCACCTGAAGATTTGGGGTGGCCTTTGGTTGACTCTGGATAATGGAATATACTTTTGTTTACACCACTTTACTCCCTAGTCAAGGCAAACCTCTAGCTGACATTACTGGCTGGAGACCTGCTCCAGTACTCTTGCCTGGAAAATTCCATGGACAGAGGAGCCTGGTGGGCTACAGTCCATTGGGCTGCAAAGAGTCGGACATCACTGAGCACACACTCATAACAATATATTGTAATAAGAGTTACTTGAATGTGGACTCTGTGTCTATCAAAATACCTTGTAGTCCAAATTTACTGCCTTTTTCCATCTTATCTAAGTACTCGTTGTGCGCTGTGGCCTTAACTTTTGCAGTTTGAGGTACGACAGCAAAACTAGTATTTCTTTTTCCTTTTTCACACGTTCATTCTTACTGCAGAAGCAACTTCAACATATGATTTTTTTTCTTATTAAGTTGAGAACTTTTACCTTTTCACTTAAAGGAAGTACTTTATGGTTTCTCTTTGGCACATCTGAACTGCCAGCATCATTGGTCTTGCCCTTTGGGGCCATTTATTATTATGTATAGCGGAGAAGGCAATGGCACCCCACTCCAGTACTCTTGCCTGGAAAATCCCATGGACGGAGGAGCCTGGTGGGCTGCAGTCCACGGGGTCGCTAAGAGTTGGACATGACTGAGCGACATCTCTTTCACTTTTCACTTTCCTGTATTGGAGAAGGAAATGGCAACCCATTCCAGTATTCTTATTTGGAGAATCCCAAGGACAGGAGAGCCTAGTGGGCTGCTGTCTATGGGGTCGCACAGAGTCGGACATGACTGAAGCGACTTAGCAGCAGCAAGAGTGACTTACACATAAGCACTGTCATACTGCAACACTTGATCTGATAACTGAAATGGTTACTAAGTGACTAACAGGCAGACATGCTGGACAAAGGACCATTCAGGACAAAATGGAGTGAGACTGTGAGAGATTTCAGTACGGTACCCAGGACAGCGTGCAATGTAAAACTTACATAAGATGTTTATTTCTGGAATCCCCCATTAACTATTTTCAGGCTGTGGTTAATCATGAATAACAAACTCTGAAAGAGAAAACATGAATGGGGGGGTCTATTGTATTTTGTAGACTCTCCTTCAACTTGTGTTTGATGTTTCCTCGTGATTAGACTCTAATTAATGAATCTTCAGCTTGATGGACAGAGGGGGAATGGAGTGCTGTTTTCACTGCATCCAATCAGATGTCAGATGGTTTCTATCTGTCCCATTCTTAATGCTACTCATTTTGATTCCCTGGATAAGCTGGCCTCTGCCAAGTTTCTCCACTGTAAAGTTATTTGGTCCACCTTTGTAAATTATAAGTATTTGGGAGGGGGTACTTTGAAACCATGCAAATACCTAATTCTTCATCAAACTTTCTATTTATTCATTCATTTACTTGTATCATATGATAATGGGGTTTCTATTTTTATTTAATGCGTTATACTCTATCCTCATCTATTTTGATGTTCATACTGTCCCATATTTACACAAAAGGAGTGTCTTTGAGCTGACACAGCCCCATGGTTCTTTGAGCGCTTCCTCGTTTTCTCACACAAGATATTCAGATTCATCTTCTCCTTTGCCTGTTCCAGCCCTGAAATCAGCCATTGCTAAAAGAACCCTTAATCTTTTTTAGTGGAGAATGATTTTGAGCAGCCAAGATTTGGATGCCAGCTGTGCTGATTGCTACTGTAATTGTACTGGTACAAATTCTGTTAGTAGACAGAGCTGAAAAAAATATACCTCCCCAAGTACACATACAGAGACATGTACATACACCTATATAAATTTGCATGTTTATCAGTATGTGTATGTATGCATATATTTATACACACACATATGTACAACCATCCATATATAAAATCTATGTATATTTGCTGCTGCTGCTAAGTCACTTCAGTCATGTCCGACTCTGTGCGACCCCATAGATGGCAGCCCACCAGGCTCCCCCATCTCTGGGATTCTCCAGGCAAGAACACTGGAGTGGGTTGCCATTTCCTTCTCCAATGCATGAAAGTGAAAAGTGAAAGTGAAGTCGCTCAGTCGTGTCCGACTCTTAGCGACCCCATGGACTGTAGCCCACCAGGCTCCTCCATCTATCTATATTGATTAATTTTTGTTGTTGTCATTTAGTTGTTAAGTCATGTCTGACTCTTTGCAACCCCATGGACTACAGCTTGCCAGGCTCCTCTGTCCATGGATTTCCCAGGCAAAAACACTGGATTGGGTTTCCATTTCCCTCTCTAGGGGGTCTTCCTGACCCAGGGATCAAACCCATGTCTCATGTTTGTGAGGTGGATTCTTTACCACTGAGCAACCCTGGAAGCCCGCATTCATGAATGTGTATATATACTGATTTTCATATCAATCTATATATTGAAAATATGAATTAACACCAAAACATTTAATTTCAACCCCACATCACAGGATTCATTCTGGTCTTGTCTCTGTCTCCATAGCTTTATTTTCCTTCTCTGACAGCAAGAAAACAGATTTCCTCTTCCCTCTGTGTCATCAATTTCCCATCACCGCCTCATCCCTCCCATTTGGTGATGCCTTCCTCAACCCACCTGGGCTTTGTCTGGGCCACACTCTTATATGGAAGCCATTTTTACCAGTTTGGGCTCTGACTTCATGGGCCAGGCTACCCATGTATGGATACTTTACTCACCACATGTGGGCTCTTGCTTCTGATGGGAGCCATCCCCTCTCCTGCATGGGCTCTGATACCAGGCAGACTCTTGGCAAGAATCTCTCCTCACTCCATTTGCACACTGTGACAGGCCTTTCAACTTCACGGATGCCCTTATCAACCAGTTTGGGTTCCCCATGCCTGCCCTGCTTGGTCTCGAAGATCCCATACCAGGCCACTCCCCCACGCAAGGCCTACCCTGCTCTGCCCTACTTAACTGATCTACTCTGTGGCCTGGATTGTTAGGAGATGGAAGGAAATAGAAAGGAAGGAAAATAATCTAAAGGAAAAGCCATTAGATTATTTTCAAGGACTTACTGTGGTGATCATGTATCAAATCATCATATTGTACTCATGAGACTAATTTATATGTCAATTATATCTCAACAAAAGTAAATAATACATTTAAAAAGAAACAAAGGCTAAGCATATCTACTCTTACTATGGCTATTAATTATCTATATGAGAAAGGCACTAATATAATAAAGATACAAAACTATTTGTGGTTGAAAAAAGAAACAAAGGCCTCAAATTGACACTCTAAGTGTCCATCTTAGCAAACCAGAAAAAGAGTAAATTAAACCCAAAATAGATAAAGAAAATAATAAAGGTAAGGCCAGAAATTGATAAAACTAGAAACAGAGAAACAACATAGGGGGAAAAAAATGAAACCAAAAGTTGCTTCTTTGAAAAGATCAGTATAATCTGCAAAGCTATAAGGGCAAACAGGAGAGAAGACACAACTTAACCAATATCAGGAAGGAAAGGGGAAATATTACTACTGATTCAACAGACAATAGAGAATAATTAAGGAATACTATTCAACTTATATGCAGAGTACATCATGAGAAACGCTGGACTGGAAGAAACACAAGCTGGAATCAAGATTGCCGGGAGAAATATCAATCACCTCAGATATGCAGATGACACCACCCTTATGGCAGAAAGTGAAGAGGAACTAAAAAGCCTCTTGATGAAGGTGAAAGTGGAGAGTGAAAAAGTTGGCTTAAAGCTCAACATTCAGAAAACGAAGATCATGGCATCTGGTCCCACCACTTCATGGGAAATAGATGGGGAAACAGTGGAAACAGTGTCAGACTTTATTTTTCTGGGCTCCAAAATCACTGCAGATGGTGACTGCAGCCATGAAATTAAAAGACGCTTACTCCTTGGAAGGAAAGTTAGGACCAACCTAGATAGCATATTCAAAAGCAGAGACATTACTTTGCCAACAAAGGTTTGTCTGGTCAAGGCTATGGTTTTTCCTGTGGTCATGTATGGATGTGAGAGTTGGACTATGAAGAAGGCTGAGCACTGAAGAATTGATGCTTTTGAACTGTGGTGTTGGAGAAGACTCTTGAGAGTCCCTTGGACTGCAAGGAGATCAGCCCTGGGATTTCTTTGGAAGGAATGATGCTAAAGCTGAAACTCCAGTACTTTGGCTACCTCATGCGAAGAGTTGACTCATTTGAAAGGACTCTGATGCTGGGAGGGACTGGGGGCAAGAGGAGAAGGGGACGACAGAGGATGAGATGGCTGGATGGCATCACTGACTCAATGGACGTGAGTCTGAGTGAACTCCGGGAGTTGGTGATAGACAGGGAGGCCTGGCGTGCTGCAATTCATGGGGTCACAAAGAGTTGGACACGACTGAATGACTGATCTGATCTGATCTGATGAGCAACTTTATGTGAATAAGATCCTCCCCAATTTTTTTTTTTACATAAAAGAGTTCAATTATGATCAAGGAAACAGAAAGGAAACCTTCATCACACACTAATAAACAATAAAGTAACACATGCAACCAATGAAAACGCATGCAATTTTAAGGACCACTCCAAACCCCAGTTCACCTGTATGCATACATGAACTTAAGTAAGAAAGATCTTCTCTTTTTCCCACTTAAGTGGGATCATACTTTAACTGGTTACCAATTTTTAATTTTCCCATTTAACAGATCTTGAAGATATTTACGTGGCATCACAACACATTTATAATAATAATTGCATAACATTTTTCAGTTTGAATTATGAACAGTATCAGTCTTCTACTGATGGACACAGAGACAGTTTTAGGTCTTTTCTTCTTACAAACAACACTGTAGTGTACATCCATGGAGAAATGCCTTTGGGTATGTGTCACATTTTCAAATTGTAAAATTATTTAGTCTTAAAATTAGGTAGTTCAAGTACAAGAATGTGAAACGAGGGCACCATATCCTAATTGTGAGTTTGTGCCATAGAATTTAAGGTTAAAAGGTCATGAGAGATCATTTTGTCCAAATGCTAGAGCCTGCCTGTTGTTGTAATTGTTTAGTTGCTTAGTCATGTCTGACTCTTTGCAACCGTGTGGACTGCACCACACCAGGCTTCCTTGTCCTTTACCATCTCCTGGAGTTTGCACACACTTATGTCCACTGAGTCAGTAATGCCATCTAACCATCTCATCCTCTGTTGTCCACTTCTCCTCCTGCCTTCAATCTTTCCCATCATCAGGGTTTTTTCAAATGAGTCAGTTCTTCGCATCAGGTGGCCAAAGTACTGGAACTTCAGCTTCAGCATCAGTCCTTCCCATGAACAGTCAGGATTGATTTCCTTTAGGATTGACTGGTTTGATCTCCTTGCAGTCCAAGAGACTCTCAGAGTCCTCTCCAACACCACAGTTAGAAAGTATCAATTCTTTGGTGTTCAGCCTTCTTTATGGTCCAACTCTCACATCCATACATGACTACTGGAAAAACCATAGCTTTGACCACACCGACCTTTGTCAGCATAGTAGTATCTCTGCTTTTTAATACTCTGTCATGGTTTGTGACAGCTTTTCTTCCAAGAAGCAAGTGTCTTTTAATTTCACAGCTGCAGTCACTGTCCGCAGTGATTTTGGAGTACAAGAAGATAAAGTCTGTCATTGTTTCTGTTGTTTCCCCATCTATTTGGCATGAAGTGATAGGACCAGATACCATGATCTTCATGTTTTGAATGTTGAGTTTTAAGCCAGCTTTTTCACTCTCCTTTTTCACCTTCATCAAGAAGCTCTTTAGTTCCTCTTCGCTTTCTGCCATAAGAGTGGTGTCATCTACATATCTGAGGTTACTGATATTTCTCCAGCAATCTTGATTCCAGCTTACGCTTCATCCAGCCTGGCATTTCATATGATGTACCCTGCATATAAGTTAAATAAGCAGGGTGACAATATACTGCCTTGACATACTCCTTTCCCAGTATTGAACCAGAATCTGCCTAAATCTCTTTAAACAGGTGAAGGAAGGTCAAAGCAATTTATGGACAAGGTGACTACTAGTACCCATGAAAATCCAGACAGGGCTCCATACAGAAGTTGCCATAGGACCAAAATCCCAACCTCTAAGAGGTGACCCTCTCACTATCTTCTTTGCATCACTTGCAGCTCCACCTGGTACTGCACTGCTTACATTCACAAAACCCTTTGAACTTCATGATGTACAATTTACTCATTGACATAGTTGAGACCCTAAAGTTGAAATCAAGTTAAATTTTTGGCTCCTCTTCTATTAATGTTCCAGCACTAAATCAATGACTTTGTTTTTAACACTTAATTATCTGTATCATCCCCAAATGCATCACATTAATGAAAGATAAGATCAATAAGAAAGAGGATGATCAAAGAAGATAAAACTGAAGACATGATCTTAAAGATGAGGACAACCCATGGAAGAGAATAAACAAATAAAATAGAACAAAACAAGGTAAAAGTGTTTCAGAAGGCAAATTGCCTTATAAGAGTTGAGAGAAAAGACCACTGAGTTACAGGAGATACAACAAACTGTAGGCTTAATCAGCTACAGAAATTTACCAGACAGGAAGTGGAGTAAGAAAAACTTGGACATATCAAGGAAAAAGAAAAAAAGCACAGTCTTGGCTTGTTTGCCTTATACTTTAAATATTTCAGTGTGTCAAGTTACTTTCCACTGCATGCGTGCTTAGTCGTGCCTGACTCTTGGCAACCTTATGGACTGTACCGGGCCACTCTCCTCTGTCCATGGGATTTCCCAGGCAAGAATTCTGAAGTGGGCTGCCATTTCTTTCTCCAGGAGATTTTCTTGATCCAGGAATCGAACCCATATCTCCTGCATTGGCAGGTGGATTCTTTACTACTGAGCCATGTGGGAAGCCCTCATCTCCCACTAAATCTTCTTAAACCCCAAACTGAGTAGTTATATTTGGATTGCATTAATTAGCCTTCCCTTTAAATTACTGTCAATTATTTGTCTCAACTAAATACAGAGGAAAAAATAATGTAGGAATAAAACATAAGGTATATCCTTACAAAGAAAATCTTCCATCACACACACACACACCACTATCTTAACACATCAAATTAACAAGATCCTAAACTTAAAAAGGAGATACATGAATTTTTCATGTCGCATGCCACAGAAACAGCAACCTGCAGTAGTTTTTAAGTAATTTTTTTTTTTTACAACTCTAAAATATGCCAACTCAAGTTTCTGATGATTCAGCTGGTACCATCTTCAGGGGACCACACTATTCCTTGTGATTTCCTTCCACCCTGCCCACATGTTTATAAATAGTCCTTTTATTAACCCTTCTTGAATTGCCCTCAATTGCAGTGTGCCTTCTATTTCCTGCTGGGACCCTTGCTTCTTCTACAGATCATGAGTGGTGTGCAATGCTCTTTCAGGGGACTTGGTCATAAAGGAAAGGTAGGGTAGATATGAGTAGAGGGAGGAACAGGATGCAGTCACCTCTTCATTCTTTCACTCTTCAGATGCATGTGTACATCATATTATGTTACTTAAGAGTGCAAAAAAAGTCATATTTTCAAAAATTCTTACAATGACACCTAGCTCTAGCTTTACTTGTTTGAGATTAAGCTCTAGAGAGCTACTTTTAACTGGGCTGGCAAAGCACAGGAGAGCAGGTCAAATTCTGATCTTCTCTCCTGGGCACTGGTCAAGCTGGGCTCCTTTGCCCTTGTGTCATGGTCCTTTTGGAGGCAGGCATCCTGTGTCTTAGTTTAGAACTGGGATGAGGTCTCCAAGGCCTCAGAGACCACTCAACAGCTATTCCTCCAAAGTCAGTCCCTCCTGGGATATATGGTGACCCATGTCACCACCATATGCAGTCCCACCAACCTGAATTCTCCAGGCCAGAATACTGGAGTGGGTACCCTTTCCCTTCTCCAGGGGATCTTCTCAACCCACGGATTGAACCCAGGTCTCCCACATTGCAGGCAGATTCTTTACCAGCTGAGCCATCAGGGAAGCCCAAGAATACTGGAGTGAGTAGCCTATCCCTTCCCTAGCAGATCTTCTCAACTCAGGAATTGAACTGGAGTCTCCTGCATTGCGGGAAGATTCCTTACCAACTGAGCTACCAGGGAAGTCCAGAGTTTGGCGTATATTTCATTTAATCCACCCACTGACAAGGCCACTGAGGCTCAGCACGTAGGAACTGGTGAAGTCTTTGAGCGGGGCCCAGGCTTTCTAACACATGTGACCTTCAAGGTTCAGAGCTGCCACTGGCAAAGCCCTCCCCAGAATGTTCTTCCCCACCTCTCCATCTGGTAGAATCCTTTGCTTTCTTAAAGCAAAGCCTGGCTTTTTATCTCCCTGAGCTCTTCCATGGCTACAGTCAACAGGGTTGGTCCTTTGTCTCCCTCTGTCCCCAGAGCTACTTCAAGGCCTTTTTGTTACAGTTCTTATTACTTGCCTCCTTCTTACATGCATTTCTGAAGGTCTGTAAAATACTAACTGCAAGATGTTTGGGAAACCAAGACTGAAGGTATATTATTCATCTTTGATCGTTAGCTCTTGCACAGGGCCTGGTGAGTGTGATATGCTCTATCTTATTTGGTAAGATAAGAAAAGAAGGAAGGAATTTCTTACACTGTCCCACCACCATCTATGGAATGGAACAAACAAACACACACACATATGCTTTATGTGGTAGGAAAGTTTCTAACCAGTAGTATCTTGTCATCCCAAATAATGAGATGTGTCACATACACAACTGGGAATAACAGATAAGCTAAAAAGGCAGCAAAGAATAATATTTAATGAAAATAATATTGAAAGTAGTGACAAGAACATCATTCCGTAATGATTCCAAAATTGATCTAGAACATAAAATATCCTGAATTAAGTTGAAAAAAGGAGAGCAACACAGATGAATTATTTTTATGTAAGGAAAAAGATAAAGACCTTGCAAAAATAGAAAACTGACAGAAAGATTAACATTTAAGATCAAGGCAACATCTCTAAAATTCTAAAGCTTGAACAGGAATTTTAAAAAGTGGACTGTGCTTGTGTACTAAGTCAATTCATTAGTAGTGTCTGACTCTGTGCAACAATATGGACTGCAGCCCGCCAGGCTCCTCTGTGCATGGGATTCTCCAGGCAAGAATACTGGAATGGGTTGCCGTGCCCTCCTCTAGGTATCTTCCTGACCCAGGGATTGAATATGCAACGCTTATGTCTCCTGCACTGGCAGGCGGGTTCATTAATACTAGTGGTTTATACTCATTTATAAAATGGATTATAGAGTAGATTACAATGATTCTATATTGTCTTTATGGTGGTTGAGATGAATAAAAATCTGCAAAAGTAACACAATTAGGGTCGAAAACTGTCATTTTCAATGTTCCAATCTAGAACTAAAAGGAAAAATGAGAAAATATCAGTGTGTATTAAAAATACAAAGTGAACAGTATTAATAAGATCTCACTTATAAGGTACAGAATAAAATTAACTTACTCTCCTCAACACACTGTGAGGCATGGTTTTAACAAAATTCTTTTAGTTTTCCCTGTGTACAATTATATAAAATATTATACCACTGCAAAGCTAATTTATGTCAAATTGAGACACTAAAATGTAAATTTAGGATATCATATTCAAAATTCAGCACTCTTTCCACTGGTTGCATTAAGCATAAAATAAAAACAGTTCTCAGGAAAAAAAAAAAAAGACTGTCAATTTCAGAAAGAAAAATACTGTTGACCACAAAACAAGATCTGTTTATGGAAGAACTTTAAGGTCATAATTTATAAAGTAAGAGAATCTTACTTTAAGGTGATAATTCGTAAAATAAGAGAATCTAAGATCATTTTAATCTTGCATATACTGAACCAGTTATTTCAAGAGTCTTCTTAAAAGTAACTCAGTACAAAACAAGCATACTTTTACTAAGACATCAAGTCCCTGAGCTAATTACTATACAACGAGTAAGCCTGAAATACACCAAAGACGATGTTACATTATTTTGTCCAAAGAAAGTTCAAGAACCTTTGTACCAGGTAGTGAATGTTGCACTTGGAGAAGCCATTCTGTTGCAAATTACTTGATTAGGAGTTAACTTGAAAAGATCCTATCAGAACAGATTGGTTCAACAGATATTATTTGTAAACCTTTTTAATAAGGGATTTTGTAACAAACCTTGCTATTTTATCTTAAAAACTCAGAATCTAGAAGGAAGATAGTTATTTTAAATTCTAGTCACACATTCCTCTCAATATGTCACTAAAATTCATCCTGAACTCAACACCAAATGCCTACACTCATCCTCTCTAGTAAAGAAATATTAGTAGCTGAAAAATAAATGTTACGAAATACAGGAAGTTAAATAAGTCTGTATGATTATTTATGTTTCTAAAGCATTTCTTGTTTGTTCATTCAATTCATATTTCTTGAGCACTTACTCAGGATTCAGGAAGTGTGACAGGGCAGACAACAGGGCAGTAAGTGAGGAAAATTCTGTCTCTGTTCTCAAGTTTACAGTCTAATGGTAAAGACAGGCAGGAAATAAATATGTGCACAAAAATGTATTTCTTCCATGCAAGATGGTGAAATAGAAAGCTCTCAAGGTTTGGAGTCAGACAACCTGAAACCAGAATCCTGCCTAGCAGTGAGCTTGTGATCACATTTTAGTATGCTTATTTTTAGCAAAATAGGAATTGTGAAACCCACCATTGAGAATTCTCCTGAAGACTAACTGGAATAATGTCTGGGAAAGACTGACAATTTACAGGTATTCAAATCATTCTGTTTCTTCCCTCATTTCCTCCCTAATTCTTATTTTCCATCAGCTAAATTTGGCCACAAAAATATGACAGTGAAAAACCCTTTTTCTCTATTAAATTTAAGAAGTTATTTAACAAAACAATTCATTTCAAAACAAAAACTAAAATAATTTTCTTAGTTAATGAAGGAATTATCTCGATTGAGAATAAGTGTATATTTAATTTTGTTATCAAGTTTCCAGTCCATTCTCAGTGTTCATCCATTTTCCCTACAATTTAAAACTTTTAAAAAAAGGAATAACATTTTCATTGCCTAAGGGAAAACAAGATTTTATATTCAAAACAACAAAGCTCACAGAAAGCAAAGAATAAAACACATATATTCTGAGCTATTTCCTCTTAGGTATAAGAAAATCAAGTTCATGGAATTAAAATTACTTAGGGTTATGAAATCAGTGTAAGCTTCACAAGCAAATGCAGTTAAGGCAATTATTTGTAGTTTATAGACTAACACTTTTTTTTTTTTTTTTGCTTACTGAGGTTATTGAGTACAATAAAAAATTAATCTTCATTGGAAATGTTCATGAATATTAAATTTTCTCCAGCTTTTAACTATATTTTTAAGACACTAGTAGTGTTAGAAGACTTGATCTTGTATGTGACATTTTGAAGAATGACAACCATACTCTTCAGTACTGATGCCTTTTTAAACCCTATAGATTTAAACTCTGAGCATTTACAGTCTATTTTAATATAACCTTCCTTGAAAGAAGGTTTAACATTTTGCTTATAATCTAAAATTCTGATGAGGAAAAGAATCTTGCTGCCTTTTCTACTTGAGATGTAAAGAAAGAAAAGAGATGTCAGAACTTCAGAATAATAGCATTCTGTTGTTGGAAGGGAACTTTAACCAAATTCCCTTATTATATTGAAGAGCAAACACCAGTGGTTTAAAGTCCTATTTCAAATAAGTATCAGAGTCAGGACTGGAGTGCAGCCTACCAGGGTGGATGGGTGGGGGTGCGCGTGCACAGCGGTGGCAGGGTGAGTGGTATGGTAATGTGTCTGTCAACTTGTGTTTACCTCTGTATATTGTTATATAGAGTCGCTAAGTCATGTCCAACTCTTTGTGATCCCATGAACTACAGCCCTCTGGGATCCTCTCTCCATGGGATTTTCCAGGCAAGAATACTGCAGCAGGTTGCCATTTCCTTCTTCAGGGGATCTTCCCCACCCAGGGACAGAACCTGTGTCTCCTGAATTGATAGGCAGGTTCGTTACCACTGAAGCCATCAGGGAAACCTCTCTGTATACTGATGGCAAATTTAACACTCAAAAATGTCTGCTCTACAGAAAGTTGGGAGGGAGAATTTTACTATTTTTCTCCAAGTAGTTTTGCATCCAAGTTTTAGGGTTCACACATGTGCTTCCAGCATTCCATGAACATTAAATAGTTCTTATTTTTATATCATTTTAATTGTTTTCAAACAATAAGTAAAGGAACAAATCACATGAACAACTAAATGTATTAGACACCAGATTTTAACTCATTAGAACTCTTATATACAAATCTTTGCAGCTTAGTTAACCTGCTTTTCTGAAGACCTTGGAATAAAGCAGGAATCACAAATGACATCAGGGACCAAGGAGGTAACATGAGGGACTGAAGGCCGTGAGGACGCAGCTG
The DNA here is from genome assembly GCF_029407905.1 of Bubalus kerabau. Taxonomy (NCBI): domain Eukaryota; kingdom Metazoa; phylum Chordata; class Mammalia; order Artiodactyla; family Bovidae; genus Bubalus; species Bubalus kerabau. The sequence continues at coordinate 36,222,416 of NC_073643.1, read as the reverse complement.
CATCTCATCCAGGCAGCTGATCTCTGTGTGAGGAAATACAGAGCCAATGTCGGCCACACTGATTCTCTCAAGTCAAGAAGAGAACCCTGTGTCTCTATGAAATTAGGAAAGCAGGAAAAAAAAATTACTAGTTAAGGATTCAACCACTGACTAACTTCATCACCACCTGTTCTAATTAACTGACTAACCATAAGGTGAAAACACAAGTCAATGAAAGAGATATAACACAGCATAAGGACCCAGAATGTCCCGGGACTGAAAGCATCACCCCCATTTGAAGTGTTTCATGACCACCTGCAAGTACTTAAGTCAAAGACTCAATCTGCATCTGTCAAATAGAGAATAACAATACCACCTCATGGGAGTCAGTGGAAATTAAATGAGATAATACACACAGATACTGAGGCAGAGTGCCAGCCTTCTAGTAAACCTCTCTTGTCACTGTCATCACCATTTATTTGGGGACTGTTTCTCCAGGAACAAGCTGAATTGAGTCAATGGACTCAATAATACAATACAGCAGACAAGTGAACACGTACTCTGTAAGAAAAAAACAAACTCCAAAAAAATGCATATATATTTTGGTCTTTTAACACAAATGTATCAAATGGTTCTATAAAACAATTTATCTTCAATGTACTTACAAGTCAAAAATTACTGATTTATAAATACAATATTCACCTAATAAAGAACACAATTATACACAGGAAGAGAAAATACAGGATGAGATTCCCCCAACATAGATTATCATTTAAAGCTATAGTCTTTTATGTAGTACTCAGCATAATCTGCCTGATTTCTTAAAACTGTAACTGCTGTTGGCCCTATTAAAATCCGTAAAGGCTATCATTTTTAGATTAATTTTTTGAAGTCATTTGTATGAGATTTTTTACTTTTCTTCAGTATCAAATTTTAGTAATTTAGGAAGCTTTTCTTTCCCCAACTACATTATAGATAACCATGGGTTTCAACAGAATTGTTTAATAAAATTGTTTCCATTTGTAAGAAGAGACATTTGTTACCATTGGAAGATCAATAGTCTATTAGGTTTTCTGCTTCAATCAGACTCTCCAACCTATTGCCTCTGTGGTATAACCAGAAAAAGCACTAGTATATTTCAAGGAACTTAGTCAACATAGGAAAATGAGGTGAAAATTTAAAAGATAATTTACTTTTAAAGCTACTATAAATTTAAGCTTGTGCAAAAATAGATCATTGTAATAGTAAGTTAATCGAACCAATTTAAAATAACTTTAAAACATGGATTTATATATAAGGATTTATATATAAGGATTTATACAGTGCTTTTGCTATTTAGTTTCAAACACATTTGTAACTTTATAGGCATGCTTCCTAAATAAATATAAATAAGAGTAATCAAAGAGATAAATCTTCTGTAAAGTTTAGAAGTCAAGGAAACAAGCCTCCAGATACTTGAATAACACAATACTCAAAGGCTAGAGGAGATGGGAGGAAAATAAAAACAGGGAAGTTAAGGGCTTTTCTGTATCTGTACACAGGGAACAGAAAAGCCCTTAACTTTTCTGGCTATATTCTCCATATGTCTCCCAAGAAAGTTCTCAAGTACAGAGCATCATATTTTTCCTCAAAATGTTTAAGACTGAAGGCCAAAGTTCAAAAATTGCTCTGGAGCTTTCCAACTTCATTTTTGTCAAACCAGATAACTCGTTGTATAAAAGGACCAATTTGTGAGAAGCCAGACGACAGACACCACAGGTGAAATTCTACTAAAGAAGCCTGCATTGTATTGCCACAGGGCTGACTCTGAAACCGAAGCCCATTAGTTCATACAAACAAATATCTGAAATCCACCTCGGTTAACTTTTATTTCTCGACTCATCACACTGGAGTATCAAACCTCATTTTCCAAAAGATCAAGAAGTTGCCAAATTAAAAAAAAAAAAAAAAAAGGAAAAGCACCCATAAGTTGACTAACGTTTCATACAACGTAAAGAATACGCCTTGCTAAACACAACCAGATTCCTGGCCAACAGAAAAGGTTAACATCAAAAAAAAAAAAAAAAAAAAAAAAAAAAGCGCGACCTTTCTCGGCGAGCAGCGCTAGGTGGCAGAAGAGAGTAGGGTAGGCGGCAGCTCTTGAGCCAAGCTGAGGCCCGTGCTGCTCTTCCGCTCACCTTCTCTTCGGTCTCACAGAGTAGCTATTTAGACTGACCTGATTCCAACCCGCGGCCACCTCATCAACGGGAAACCGTATGAGCTAAATACAACCCTCTGAAGCTTCCACTACATCTTATCTGACTGGCGGAATTAGGCCCAAACTGAAGGGACCAGGCTGGACAGCCCTTTCCCTCAGTCTAGCATATCACCAGTCACCAGACAGCGCCACCATAAGTAAGAGAAACATGCCCCAGACGGCGGTTGGGGACCCTTTCCCCCCTAAAAAAGGAAAAAAAAAAAAAAAAAAAAAAGATGAATTACTTACAAATGCGGAATCTTCGGAGGAAGAGCTGAGAGGGCGCCTGCTCTCTGAGACGCCGAGGCCTGAACCGGCTTCATCTGATCCGGCTTTAAGAAGCTTGCGTGGGCGACGCATGCAGGCGCGGTGCCTGCTGGGATGCCGCTAGTGGACCTCGTGTTGGTGGCGATCGCAGACATGGAGGATGTTTTCTAGGCGTCAAGCTTCAGTAGTCACCTAAGCCACCTAAGCCTCATTTTATTTCAAAAACGTGAGGCTAATAACAGTACTTATTTAAAGGGTTGTTGTGAGGAGTGAAACAGGTGATCCATGCAAAGTGCTTTGTTTGGTGCTTTGTCAGAACCATACTCAATGAATGTGAGCTGTGGATCTGCCCACCATCAAATGCGACAGGAAATGGGAGGGGGTTGATAAAGAACAATCATCATTATCACCGTTATTGTTATTAACATTCTCTTCATGTCCTCTTTGCTCCATCTAAACCAGCTGCATTGCGGTTTTTGCTGGCACGCCCTGTAATATCTCCTGTCTCTTTAGAATTCACAGCTCTTGCTATAGAATCACATACAGTTGATTCTGAAGTCTGAGTGCGTGCCTGCGTGCTAAGTTGCTTCTGTAGTGTCCAACTCTTTGCGACCCCCATGGACTGTAGCCCTCCAGGCTTCTCTGTGCATGGTAATCTCCAGTCAAGAATACTGGAGTGGGTTGCCATGTCCTCCTCCAGGGAATCTTAACGACCCAGGAATCTAACCCAAGTCTCTTGTGTCTCCTGCATTGGCAGGTGGGTTCTTTACCACTAGCGTCTCCTGGGAAGCCCCTTGTGAAGTCTACCGCTGCCATTTACCAGCTATGTAACTTTGGGCAACTGGTTTCATTTTTCTGAGCCTCAGTTTCTCCACATCAAGAACAAGGATAGCAATAGGACTTCTCTTCATAGGTTACTTATGATAATAGGACGCCGTAGCACCTCATGCAGAGTAAGAATTCACCAGACATCCTTGTAAATAATTAGTATTTGCTTTGTTTGGCATATGCTGTCCATCTAAAACCTACTTTTTCTTTAAGGCTCATCCATTCTGTCATGTAAAATATATTCCTATGTCTCTTTCATACTCTTGGGGATTAATAAGTGAATTGGACTTAGCTTCTGAGCTTCAGGTATCAAGGAGTTCCTAGCATGGGAGCAGGAACAAGTCAAGTGTACATTGCTCTTAGTGAAATGTAGTGTTAAGTGACCAATGAAGCATTTATTTTAGAGATGGTGTTAATTTCACCCTGGAAGAATCTGAGAAGGGAGACAATGTGTACCATCGTGATTAGAAGAATAGAGTTTTGTGTTACATCTGAAGTTAAAGTTCAGCTTTGCCACTTGTTAGCTGATCACTTGGGATGAATCATAATACTGTCTCTGAATCTCACTTTGTGTTCCTGTAAAACAGATTTATTTGGAAGGAATGATGCTAAAGCTGAAACTCCAGAACTGGCCACCTCATGCGAAGAGTTGATTCATTGGAAAAGACTCTGATGCTGGGAGGGATTGGGGGCAGGAGGAGAAGGGGACGACAGAGGATGAGATGGCTGGATGGCATCACTGACTCAATGGACTGAGTCTGAGTGAGTCTGAGTGAACTCAGACCTTTAGGATGGACTGGTTGGATCTTCTTGCAGTCCAAGGGACTCTCAAGAGTCTTCTCCAACACCACAGTTCAAAAGCATCAATTCTTTGCTGCTCAGCTTTCTTTATAGTCCAACTCTCACATCCATACATCACCACTGGAAAAACCATAGCCTTGACTAGATGGAGCTTTGTTGACAAAGCTTTTTAATATGCTGTCTAGATTGGTCATAACTTTACTTACAAGGAGTAAGTGTGTTTTAATTTCATTGCTGCAGTCGCCATCTGCAGTGATTTTGAAGCCCAGAAAAATAAAGTCAGCCACTGTTTCCACTGTTTCCCCATCTATTTGCCATGAAGTGATGGGCCTGGATGCCATGATCTTAGTTTTCTGAATGTTGAGCTTTAAGCCAACTTTTTCACTCTCTTCTTTTACTTTCATCAAGAGGCTCTTTAGTTCTTCTTCACTTTCTGCCATAAGGGTGGCATCATCTGCATATCTGAGGTTGTTGATATTTCTCCCAGCAATCTTGATTCCTTGGAATCAAGCACAATCTTGATTAGCTTGTGCTTCTTCCAGCCCAGCCTTTCTCATGATGTACTCTGCATATAACTTAAATAAGCAGGGTGACAATATACAGCCTTGATGTATACCTTTTCCTATTTGGAACCAGTCTGTTGTTCCATGTCCAGTTTTAACTGTTGCTTCCTGACCCGCATACAGGTTTCTCAAGAGGCAGGTCAGGTGATAATCCTCTGTAAAATGTAAAAGCGTATTCTTCCCTTTTCTGGTAAAATTTTGAAATAAAGAAGTTTTTCTTATTTATTAATTTATTCAGCCATTCAACCAGCAAATGTACCTTAGTGATATTATGTGCTGGGTGCTAGCCTGTGGCCTCAGATACAAATAAGGAATCAGGATTCCTCACTTTATTAGGTGGCTGGTTAAATCCTTGTAAGGCAGAGCAACAGAGTATTCTCTGCAAAGTTCAAGTGAGCTTAAGATCATTTTCAAATGCTTAACTAACCTCATGCAAAGGCCTCTTTTAGGCACTGTAAAATCAACAATCGAGTATAAAAGAATTAACTTATTTCTATGCATAAGGAACTGTGGAGGAAACCAAGATATAGTAGTCAGTGAGATACTATAGCATGTCAGCTTTAGAATACAGGTTCTAGAGTCAGAAAGGCATGGATTCAAATCCCAACTTTGTGTCTCACTTACTTACCTTTGACAAGATATTGACCAATCTAATCCTCAGTTTCTTCACATTCAGAATGGGAACAAAATAGTATCTGCTTCAGAAGGCTGTTATAAGACTAAAACAAGATTATGCATGGAAGGCACTTAGTGGCCCTGAATATGTTATATGCAAGGAATATGTTCCTGAAGCCCTCAGATAATCTAAGACTGACCCAGACAGAGGATGGAGGGCACTTTTATCTACTGGCTACAAAGGGACTTCCTGGTAGTCAGTTCATTCATTCATTCACACAAGAATATAATCGCTTGGCTGACCAAACCTTGAAATTATGAGATTCTTGGGCTTCCCTCATAGCTCAGTTGATAAAGAATCCGCCTGCAATTCAGGAGACCTAGAAGATCCTCTGGAGAAGGGAAAGGCTACCCACTCCAGTATTCTTGGGCTTACCTGGTGACTCAGCTGGTAAAGAATCCACGTGCAATGCGGGAGACCTAGGTTCAATCCCTGGGTTGGGAAGAACCCAGGAGAAGGGAAAGGCTATCCACTCCAGTATTCTGGCCTGGAGAATTCCACGGACTGTATAATCCATGCGGTCACAGAATTGGACATTACTGAGTGACTTTCACTTGGCACATTTTGGTTTGGTTGGGTTCCTGGGAGGCAGACTCTGTGTGGAGGTGAGCATTTGGGAGATTTATTAATGAATACTGTAGGGATCAGTACATACAGAAGGGAAGGATACAGTTGTAAGAGGGCCCCAGTCAACCCTCCAGGATGCTCTGAGGCTGAGATGGCTGTTCTAGGGCATCCAGTATTAGGACTTTCATCCCCTTGTTGTAACCAGTTCTTGGAGGGAAGGGGTTATGGTCTTGAGCAGGGCAGCTCTTTTCAGATGAGGTGATCTCCAGAGAGACACTGACCTGAGGCCAGTCAGATTATTTCTCTTCCATCAAGCAGCTGAATTAGGCCCTCAAGTGAGGATGTTGGCAATGTAGCATCCCATCCACTGCACAAGTGACTGTCATAATTGCAGGTGTTGTATAGCAAGTGAAATGCTATACTTTTAAGTGATATAATTTTGAAATTATATACATGACTACCTTAGTGTGTATGTTCCCTGTTACTACTATTTTGCTACCTTTAGCCACTTCTTAATTTCTTATCTGTTTGCAGTGTCTATCTCGTAGCATTTTGGTGAAGATTAAAAATCATATAATGTATGTAAGGTACTTTGCAAAGTTCCTGGCATGCAGCAAATGTCTGGTTTGTGTTAGCTATTTTTTTTTATTAAGAGAAGGTCTTGGAATATAGAAGGACTCAGTAATAGATGGAGAAAAGGAAACTATGTTAAAATTCTAAAACTTACATACTGACTTAAAGCACTGAGCCTGTCACTGGCAAAGTTTACATTATGGTATTTGACTAGTGGGTGTCTTGGGCTAGTCTTAAGTCAACATTAAATAAAGATTTGGGTTTTGGCACCTAGTAGGAAGTCCTGGCCAGACTGTGAACATTCTTCTCTCTCTTTTAAAAAAAAATTTTTTTTCACTCCCTCCTATGAGAAGGGAATGTGGAATGTTAGAATGATACTCTTGTCCATTTGGGGAATAAACATGAAAATAATGATAACAGGAAAGGGATAGAACTAAAATCTACTTACTAAAGGATCTAAATTCAAGTTACAGGGTATTTATCGCTCAACTAGGTCTTCATACCATTTTTTCATGTTAATTATCTCACTTGAATCCTTAGAACATGTATTCCCTTAGCCAGTGACCAAAATTCTGTAACTGCTTTTTAATTTACTGAACTAACCAGCACTAACGGACAGAATGATAATCTTCCTTTTCACTGTCTTATGAAAGTGAAAGTCGCTCAGTCGTGTCCGATTCTTTGCGACCCATAGCCCATGCGACTATATAGCCCATGGAATTCTCCAGGCCAGTATACTGGAGTGGGTAGCCTTCCCTTCTCCAGGAGATCTTCCCAACCCAGGGATCGAATCCAGGTCTCCCACATTGCAGGCGGATTCTTTACCATGTGAGCCACAAGAGAAGCCCAAGAATACTGGAGTGGGTGATCTATCCCTTCTCCAGCGAATCTTCCCAACCTAGGAATCGAACTGGGGTCTCCCGCATTGCAGGTGGATTCTTCACCAACTGAGCTATCAGGGAAGTCTTAGGGGCATGGTTACCTTTTTAAAGTATATTTCATGTTCCTGTTGGTAAAGGAAGCTTCAAAACAAAGCCTTCCTACTGTTGTCCTGCTCCTGCTGCTGCTAAGTCGCTTCACTCGTGTTCGACTCTGTGTGACCCCATAGATGGCAGCCCACCAGGCTCCGCAGTCCCTGGGATTTTCCAGGCAAGAACAGTGGAGTGGGTTGCCATTTCCTTCTTCAATGCATGAAAGTGAAAAGTGAAAGTGAAGTCGCTCTGTTGTGTCCAACTCTTAGCGACCCCATGGACTGGAGCCTTCCAGGCTCCTCCGTCCATGGGATTTTCCAGTCAAGAGTACTGGAGTGGGGTGCCATTGCCTTCTCCGTGTCCTGCTCCTACCCAACCCCTAAAATGCGGTTCAAATGCTTATTTGGGGATCAGGAACCATGTCCTATTCTGATTGTGTTTCATTTTATTCTGGTTTGTTTTATTGATCCACCTAGAGCAGTACTTGGAATGCAGTGGGTACTCAATGAAAATCTGTTGCATGAATGAATGAATTGAGGAGCTGGGAACAACATTGGGGTCCTTATTTTAGAATCCTGTTCAGGGAGATGGAGGCATATGCAGGAGGGTGCTGAGCTGTCTGAGTCACAGCAAGAACCTAGGTCTCTGAAGTTTCCACTGCAATACATTTCTGCATTTTGTATTCTGGGAACCCAAGGAAATCTGCTCATAGCATTGCTGTACAATTATCCCCACCCCAGACATTCCTTTTCTTAGAGCTATTTTCTTCTCTAAAGCTAGATGTTGAATAGAGCATGTTTTCCTCATTGCAAGCCCATAAAATAATTTTATTAATATCATGTCCCACTTACCTTCATGCTTTTTTTCTTTCATATCTTTGGGAAACTTTCTTTTATTTTTAGGGTATATCAGATGCCTTCTTTAATGATTCCTTGTAGTTCTGAGGTTCTTCTTACTTACCTACTTAATTCCACAAATTTGGAATAGATCTAGATTATACACTAATGGAAAAAGCAGGACAAGAGCAAGTTTGAGACATGTAAACCTTTAGATCAATTATTATTAAAATCTGTATACTCATCTTCAATAGAGAAAAGTATTTCCTGAAAATCTTCTATGATTTTGCCTCACTAACATAGGAATGATAATAGCATTCTGGTGAATTTATTCACAGTATTTTTCTCGTTGACATATTTTCTCCTATGTTATAATCAGAGTGTACCACACTGAGATCTACAAATTCTACTTGTCTACTCAACATTATATGATAAGCATTTCCATTTTTAAGATATCCTTTATATAATGTTCATTGGCTGTACAATGTTCCATTATAGGCATACATCACAACTGACTTTACACTTTTTCTAAAGGTGGACATGAATGCTTTTTTCCCAGTCATTTGGTATTATCAACCAAGTAGGCCTGATTATTTGGGGTCACATAGCCTTTTCCATGTTTTGGGTAGGTAGCTCCCTTAGGACACATACCCAAAGTAGAATTACTGAGTCAAATAGACTAGACATTTTTATGGCTCTTCAATCACATATTATCAAATTCTTGGTTGGGGGATAGAATTCTTTGTTTAATAAATTGAAAGAAAGGGTAGCTATGGTGATTTTCCTGCAATCACTACTGCCAGGCAAGCAACTGAGCTCAATGATGTGAACAGAGAGAGTTGTTTTAAGGAAGTGTCCAACTTTCAGCCCAACCTCTGGAGACTTATTAGAATTCTAATGGATCAGAAAATGATTTCTGAGAGATCTGCACTAGAAACTCTAGCTAGACTTCACTGTTGACTCTTCTTAATCCTGTTTTGGTCTGTTACAGTTATCTAATAAGCAGAAAAAAGAAAGCTTTTCAGATAAACACATTTTTATGTCCTTCATTCTAATGATATGTTCTGAAGTTGAGACTTAAAAGAGACAGAATATTATGACTCAACATTTCTGTCATTTCTGTAACATTAAGTCACACTGTCAGAACCCATTATGATTTAGATTTAGATTTAGATTATGATTTAGACCCTGATCAAATAGGGTCCTCGGGGCCTGGGTTTACCACTTGAAGCTCATAGAAGTGAGATGGAGAGATTCCTCTACAGGTGGGACCCTTAGGAACACATCTGAGTAAGTCAGACCCTTAGGAACACATCTGAGTAAGTCACGTGTCTGGATGTTTATATCAGGACAAAGAGACTCCCATCTATTCTTAAACCACATGTCTAACTTTTGGGTAAAACAAAAACAAAAACAAAACAAAACAAAACAAAAAAAAAACCTTCCTTTCCTGCAAAGAAAACTCTGTGATATTTATTTCTCAAAGCAAAGAAAACTCTGTGATGTCTCAGAGACCCACTGCATGATGATGACAGCAAGCTCAGCCCTGGGGGTGGGAGGGAGACTCAAGAAGGAAGAGATATGTGTATACATACAGCTGACTCATGTTGTTGTACAGCAGAAACTAACACAATGCTGTAAAGCAATTATACTCCAATGGAAAAAAATACAATAGATAAAAAATTTATGCTGGCCCCCCAAATTTAAAAACAATTAAAAGAACTAATAACACCTCCTATCATTTGCACATGCTTTCCAGTTTTATGAGTGATTTCACACACATTACCCTCACAAGAGCCTTGAGAGCTTAATACCTTTTGAATCATGATTTTAAAGATAAAACAGTGAAGGCTCAGGTGCATCTCTGATTTCCCTACAGTCACCAGGCCAGCAAGAGACTGAATGAAGACCTCAATTCCTCTGATCCCAAATCCTGTAAGTTTATTTCTCCCTTCATCATAAAGAACCAACGACAGAAATATATTAGGTGACTATCAAAAATCCTGCAGTCATTTAAAAGAAAACCTCTGAATATGAGAATTACAATTGACAGAAGATAGAAATAAATAATAATAATAAAATTGGGTCAGAACTATCATGGAGCCCAAGCCAGCAGAGAAAACGGGAAAACAGAATATCCACCTTCCAATTACAGATGAGCTACTTATTGAGGCCAAGGAAGACACTGTACCCAGAAGAGCTTGAGATCGTGCCCTGAAACACACCTTTTCCATTCAAATGGCTTTCCCCACAGCCAATTTCTTATCATTCAGAAGACAGATTATACACCTCACAGTCAGGTCTCCATAAGTGCATACACTTTGTGCTGCCTTTAAATCATCAGTGTGTCATTTGGAATGTTCTTAAGATTTTAAGAGATCTCTATAGAGTATCTGAGCCAGCTCCTATTCTGAGAAATGTGGAATATTATGAGTTGGAAGGAAGTGAGGTCTGCAAAGTTGTGCCTTGTTCAAAGAAAGAGGAAAAAGAATGGGTCTCCTACAGGTAAGATGCTTTTTGAACTATGATTGAGGGAGAACCAATCTTGCTGTCTTTCAATAGTTCTTTCAGCTAATAAGATAGAAATGCTACCCTACTGGAAAGGTTGAAGCTCTCACCTCTTCAACACTTCCATGAAAAGAGAAATGAATTATCTGGCTGGTGAGAAGATGAACAGTCTGACGTCTGTGGCCTGTGTTTCCTTACTAGAAGACCTGGATGAATTAGATGCTGCTCTGTTCCTCTGGCTGCACTCTCTCCATCTCCCTAGATTCCTCTTATGCTAAGAAAGCATTCAGAATTCCCCTTTGAGTATCTGTCCACGTTAGGGTCTCCAATTGGGCTTGAACTCTGGTGCCTGTGTACTTTCTATGCCAAATTCTCAGTTGGCTTAGGATACATAGGGTTGTTGGCCAGGGGGGAGGTGAAGGCATGTTTCGTGCATTTACTGGCTTACTTAGGAAACTCAACAATTTCTGAGTCTTGACATCATTTACAGTTTGAACTTATTTAATTACTGCAAACATATAAACATATAATAGAAGCTCCTTTAAATCTCTACTTAGCAGCTTGCCAGATCAACTAATGCTCTCCAATCCAGAGTTTCTCAATCTCAGGACTTTTGACATGTGGGGCTGTATAATTCTTTGTTGTGGGAGGCTGTCCTAAGCATGGTAGTGTTATTTAAAAACTGGATTCACCTCTTGGTGGATATCAAGCCCAAAAGACATAACCAAGACAAAGAATGGGAAGAGGAGGATTTATTTCTTACAGTAATAAAGAAGGACACCAGGGATACTTCCCAAGCAGAGTCTCTCCAAACAGCGCAACTGAGGAAGTTTTTTTTTTTTATTTTTTATTTTTATTTATTTTTTTTTCTTTTTTCTTTTTTTAATTTTATTTTATTTTTAAACTTAACATAACTGTATTAGATTTGCCAAATATCAAAATGAATCCGCCACAGGCATACATGTGTTCCCATCCTGAACCCTCCTCCCTCCTCCCTCCCCATTCCATCCCTCTGGGTCGTCCCAGTGCACCAGCCCCAAGCATCCAGTATCGTGCATCGAACCTGGACTGGCAACTCATTTCATACATGATATTTTACATGTTTCAATGCCATTCTCCCAAATCTTCCCACCCTCTCCCTCTCCCACAGAGTCCATAAGACTGTTCTATACATCAGTGTCTCTTTTGCTGTCTCGTACACAGGGTTATTGTTACCATCTTCCTAAATTCCATATATATGCGTTAGTATACTGTATTGGTGTTTTTCTTTCTGGCTTACTTCACTCTGTATAATAGGCTCCAGTTTCATCCACCTCATTAGAACTGATTCAAATGTATTCTTTTTAATGGCTGAATAATACTCCATTGTGTATATGTACCAAAGCTTTCTTATCCATTCATCTGCTGATGGACATCTAGGTTGCTTCCATGTCCTGGCTATTATAAACAGTGCTGCGATGAACATTGGGGTACTCGTGTCTCTTTCCCTTCTGGTTTTCTCAGTGTGTATGCCCAGCAGTGGGATTGCTGGATCATAAGGCATGTCTATTTCCAGTTTTTTAAGGAATCTCCACACTGTTCTCCATAGTGGCTGTACTAGTTTGCATTCCCACCAACAGTGTAAGAGGGTTCCCTTTTCTCCACACCCTCTCCAGCATTTATTACTTGTAGACTTTTGGATCGCAGCCATTCTGACTGGTGTGAAATGGTACCTCATAGTGGTTTTGATTTGCATTTCTCTGATAATGAGTGATGTTGAGCATCTTTTCATGTGTCTGTTAGCCATCTGTATGTCTTCTTTGGAGAAATGTCTATTTAGTTCTTTGGCCCATTTTTTGATTGGGTCATTTATTTTTCTGGAGTTGAGCTGTAGGAGTTGCTTGTATATCCTCGAGATTAGTTGTTTGTCAGTTGCTTCATTTGCTATTATCTTCTCCCATTCTGAAGGCTGTCTTCTCACCTTGCTAATAGTTTCCTTTGATGTGCAGAAGCTTTTAAGGTTAATTAGGTCCCATTTGTTTATTTTTGCTTTTATTTCCAATATTCTGGGAGGTGGGTCATAGAGGATCCTGCTGTGATGTATGTCAGAGAGTGTTTTGCCTATGTTCTCCTCTAGGAGTTCTATAGTTTCTGGTCTTACGTTTAGATCTTTAATCCATTTTGAGTTTATTTTTGTGTATGGTGTTAGAAAGTGTTCTAGTTTCATTCTTTTACAAGTGGTTGACCAGTGTTCCCAGCACCACTTGTTAAAGAGATTGTCTTTAATCCATTGTATATTCTTGCCTCCTTTGTTGAAGATAAGGTGTCCATATGTGCGTGGATTTATCTCTGGGCTTTCTATTTTGCTCCATTGATCTATATTTCTGTCTTTGTGCCAGTACCATACTGTCTTGATAACTGTGGCTTTGTAGTAGAGCCTGAAGTCAGGTAGGTTGATTCCTCCAGTTCCATTCTTCTTTCTCAAGATCGCTTTGGCTATTCGAGGTTTTTTGTTTTTCCATACAAATTGTGAAATTATTTGTTCTAGCTCTGTGAAGAATGCTGTTGGTAGCTTGATAGGGATTGCATTGAATCTATAGATTGCTTTGGGTAGTATACTCATTTTCACTACATTGATTCTTCCAGTCCATGAACATGGTATATTTCTCCATCTGTTAGTGTCCTCTTTGATTTCTTTCACCAGTGTTTTATAGTTTTCTATATATAGGTCTTTAGTTTCTTTAGGTAGATATATTCCTAAGTATTTTTTTCTTTCCGTTGCAATGGTGAATGGAATTGTTTCCTTAATTTCTCTTTCTGTATTCTCATTATTAGTGTATAGGAATGCAAGGGATTTCTGTGTGTTGATTTTATATCCTGCAACTTTACTATAGTCATTGATTAGTTCTAGTAATTTTCTGGTGGAGTCTTTAGGGTTTTCTATGTAGAGGATCATGTCATCTGCAAACAGTGAGAGCTTTACTTCTTCTTTTCCAATTTGGATTCCTTTTATTTCTTTTTCTGTTCTGATTGCTGTGGCCAAAACTTCCAAAACTATGTTGAATAGTAATGGTGAAAGTGGGCACCCTTGTCTTGTTCCTGACTTTAGAGGAAATGCTTTCAATTTTTCACCATTGAGGATAATGTTTGCTGTGGGTTTGTCATATATAGCTTTGATTATGTTGAGGTATGTTCCTTCTGTTCCTGCTTTCTGGAGAGTTTTGATCATAAATGGATGTTGAATTTTGTCAAAGGCTTTCTCTGCATCTATTGAGATAATCATATGGTTTTTATTTTTCAATTTGTTAATGTGGTGTATTACATTGATTGATTTGCGGATATTGAAGAATCCTTGCATCCCTGGGATAAAGCCCACTTGGTCATGGTGTATGATCTTTTTAATGTGTTGTTGGATTCTGATTGCTAGAATTTTGTTAAGGATTTTTGCATCTATGTTCATCAGTGATATTGGCCTGTAGTTTTCTTTTTTTGTGGCATCTTTGTCAGGTTTTGGTATTAGGGTGATGGTGGCCTCATAGAATGAGTTTGGAAGTTTACCATCCTCTGCAATTTTCTGGAAGAGTTTGAGCAGGATAGGTGTTAGCTCTTCTCTAAATTTTTGGTAGAATTCAGCTGTGAAGCCATCTGGACCTGGGCTTTTGTTTGCTGGAAGATTTTTTATTACAGTTTCAATTTCCGTGCTTGTGATGGGTCTGTTAAGATTTTCTATTTCTTCCTGATTGAGTTTTGGAAAGTTGTACTTTTCTAAGAATTTGTCCATTTCTTCCTCGTTGTCTATTTTATTGGCATATAATTGTTGATAGTAGTCTCTTATGATCCTTTGTATTTCTGTGTTGTCTGTTGTGATCTCTCTATTTTCATTTCTAATTTTATTGATTTGATTTTTCTCCCTTTGTTTCTTGATGAGTCTGGCTAATGGTTTGTCAATTTTATTTATCCTTTCAAAGAACCAGCTTTTGGTTTTGTTGATTTTTGCTATGGTCTCTTTTGTTTCTTTTGCATTTATTTCTGCTCTAATTTTTAAGATTTCTTTCCTTCTACTAACCCTGGGGTTCTTCATTTCTTCCTTTTCTAGTTGCTTTAGGTGTAGAGTTAGGTTATTTATTTGACTTTTTTCTTGTTTCTTGAGGTGTGCCTGTATTGCTATGAACTTTCCCCTTAGGACTGCTTTTACCGTGTCCCACAGGTTTTGGGTTGTTGTGTTTTCATTTTCATTCGTTTCTATGCAAATTTTGATTTCTTTTTTGATTTCTTCTGTGATTTGTTGGTTATTCAGCAGCGTGTTGTTCAGCCTCCATATGTTGGATTTTTTAATAGTTTTTCTCCTGTAATTGAGATCTAATCTTACTGCATTGTGGTCAGAAAAGATGCTTGGAATGATTTCTATTTTTTTGAATTTACCAAGGCTAGCTTTATGGCCCAGGATGTGATCTATCCTGGAGAAGGTTCCATGTGTGCTTGAGAAGAAGGTGAAATTCATTGTTTTGGGATGAAATGTCCTATAGATATCAATTAGGTCTAACTGGTCTATTGTATCATTTAAAGTTTGTGTTTCCTTGTTAATTTTCTGTTTAGTTGATCTATCCATAGGTGTGAGTGGGGTATTAAAGTCTCCCACTATTATTGTGTTATTGTTAATTTCTTCTTTCATACTTGTTAGCATTTGTCTTACATACTGCGGTGCTCCCGTGTTGGGTGCATATATATTTATAATTGTTATATCTTCTTCTTGGATTGATCCTTTGATCATTATGTAGTGACCATCTTTGTCTCTTTTCACAGTCTTTGTTTTAAAGTCTGTTTTATCTGATATGAGTATTGCTACTCCTGCTTTCTTTTGGTCCCTATTCGCATGGAAAATCTTTTTCCAGCCCTTCACTTTCAGTCTGTATGTGTCCCCTGTTTTGAGGTGGGTCTCTTGTAGACAACATATGCAGGGGTCTTGTTTTTGTATCCATTCAGCCAGTCTTTGTCTTTTGGTTGGGGCATTCAACCCATTTACGTTTAAGGTAATTACTGATAAGTATGACCCCGTTGCCATTTACTTTATTGTTTTGGGTTCGAATTTATACACAATTTTTGTGTTTCCTGTCTAGAGAATATCCTTTAGTATTTGTTGGAGAGCTGGTTTGGTGGTGCAGTATTCTCTCAGCTTTTGCTTGTCTGAAAAGCTTTTGATTTCTCCTTCATACTTGAATGAGATCCTTGCTGGGTACAATAATCTGGGCTGTAGGTTACTTTCTTTCATCATTTTAAGTATGTCTTGCCATTCCCTCCTGGCTTGAAGAGTTTCTATTGAAAGATCAGCTGTTATCCTTATGGGTATTCCCTTGTGTGTTATTTGTTGTTTTTCCCTTGCTGCTTTTAATATTTGTTCTTTGTGTTTGATCTTTGTTAATTTGATTACTATGTGTCTTGGGGTGTTTTGCCTTGGGTTTATCCTGTTTGGGACTCTCTGGGTTTCTTGGACTTGGGTGATTATTTCCTTCCCCAATTTAGGGAAGTTTTCAACTATTATCTCCTCAAGTATTTTCTCATGGTCTTTCTTTTGTCTTCTTCTTCTGGGACCCCTATGATTCGAATGTTGTAGCATTTAATATTGTCCTGGAGGTCTCTGAGATTGTCCTCATTTCTTTTAATTCGTTTTTCTTTTATCCTCTCTGATTCATTTATTTCTACCATTCTATCTTCTAATTCACTAATCCTATCTTCTGCCTCTGTTATTCTACTATTTGTTGCCTCCAGAGTGTTTTTAGTTTCACTTATTGCATTATTCATTATATATTGACTCTTTTTTATTTCTTCTAAGTCCTTGTTAAACCTTTCTTGCATCTTCTCAATCCTTGCCTCCAGGCTATTTATCTGTGATTCCATTTTAATTTCAAGATTTTGGATCAATTTCACTATCATTATTCGGAATTCTTTATCAGGTAGATTCCCTATCTCTTCCTCTTTTGTTTGGTTTGGTGGGCATTTATCCTGGTCCTTTATCTGCTGGCTATTCCTCTGTCTCTTCATCTTGTTTAAATTGCTGAGTTTGGGGTGTCCTTTCTGTATTCTGGCAGTTTGTGGAGTTCTCTTTATTGTGGCGTTTCCTCGCTGTGTGTGGGTTTGTACAGGTGGCTTGTCAAGGTTTCCTGTTTAGGGAAGCTTGTGTCGATGTTCTGGTGGATGGAGCTGTATTTCTTCTCTCTGGAGTGTAATGAAATGTCCAGTAATGAGTTATGAGATGTCTATGGTTTTGGGGTGACTTTGGGCAGCCTGTATCTTGAAGCTCAGGGCTGTGTTCCTTTGTTGCTGGAGAATTTGCTTGTTATGTCTTTCCCTGGAGCTTGTTGGCCCTTGTGTGGTGCTTGGTTTCAGTGTCGGTATGGAGGCGTTTGATGAGCTCCTGTCAATTAATGTTCCTTGGAGTCAGGAGTTCCCTGGAGTCAGGGTTTGGACTTAAGCCTCCTACTTCCAGTTATCGGTCTTAATTTTACAGTAGTTTCAAAACTTCTCCTTCTATACAGCACCACTGATAAAACATCTACGTTAAAGATGAAAAGTTTCTCTACTGTGAGGGTCACTCAGAGAGGTTCACAGCGTTACATGGAGAAGAGAAGAGGGAGGAGGGAGTTAGAGGTGACCCAAATGAGATGAGGTGGAATCAATAGTGGAGAGAGTGGGCTAGCCAGTAGTCACTTCCTTATGTGCACTCCACAACTGGACTGCTCAGAGATGTTCACGGAGTTATACAGGGAAGAGAAGAAGGAGGCAGGAGACAGAGGTGGCCAGAAGGATAAAAGGGGGAAATGAAAAGGAGGGAGACAGATCCAGCCAGTAATCAGTTCCTTAAGTGTTGTCCACCGTCTGGAACACACAGAAATTCACAGAGTTGGGTAGAGTAGAGAGGGGTTAGGGAGGAGATACAGGTGACCTGGTGGAGAAAATGGAGAGTCCAAAGGGAGAGAGAGCAGTCAAGCCAGTAATCTCGTACACTAGTGAAAAATGGGTCCTGAAGATTGGGTTCTTAAAGGTATAAAATTGGTAACAAATACATAAAAACAAAAATTAGAAATCTAGAGTAGAGTTTGGAATTTCAAAAATGCGATGTTAATGAAAAGAAGAAGGAAAAGAAAGAGAGAAAAAACGAACAAAAAAAAACAAACAAGGTCGTGAAAGTAATAAAGAAACTACAGGTACAAAATTGATAACTAATACCAAAAAGCAAAAATTAAAAATCTAGAGTAGAGTTTGGAATTTCAAAAATACAACGTTAAAAAAAAAAAAAAAGAAGAAGAAGAAAAATAAAGAGAGAAAACAAACAAACCAACAAAAACAATGTCGCAAAAATTATAAAGAAAATACAGGTACAAAATTGATATCAAATACCAAAAAGCATAAATTAAAAATCTTGAGTAGAGTTTGGAATTGCAGATATACGATGTTATATAAAAGAAGAAGAGAAAGAAACAGAGGAAAAAAAAAGTCACAGAAATTATGAAAAAAACTATAGGTACAAAATTGATAACATATATCAAAAGGCTAAAATTAAAAATCTAGAGTAGAGTTTGGAATTTCAAAAATATAATGTTAAAGAAAAGAAGAAAAAGAAAAAAGAAAAAAAAAAAAAAACCATGGTCAAAAAATTATAAAATATATATATGAAGTTTGCTGAAGAAGAAAAAAAAAATAGGGTCTTTTTTTTTTTTTTGCAAAGTAATAGTTATAAAAGTGAAAATTAAAGGACAATAGAGGACTTTAAAAAAAATTTTTTTTTAATTAAAAAAAAAAAAAGAAAGAAAGATTGATCGTAAAAATAGTAAAAATATATCTAGGTCTTTCTCTGGTTTTGTTGTGAGTATTGTGGGTTCAGTTCATTTTTGGCAGTTCCTTAGTCCGACTTATATTTCTCAAGATCTATAGGCCCCTTCCTATGTAATCCGTAGTAACCACAGGGTTTTAATCTATGGCCTGTAGCTTCCAAGGCGTTTCCCTCTGTTATAGCTTCTTCTGTTTGCTGGTCTCTTCAGTGTCTGGTTCCCGCCCTGACACAAAGGGGATGGTTGAGGACACTATTTTTTTTTTTTTTTTTTAATTTAGGCTCACTTGTTCAGCCGTGCTGTGGGGAGGGAGGGAGGGATGCTGCAAACAGATAACACTGGCGTGCGCTCGCAGTGCCTCAGCCACACTGGGTCTGCCCCCACTCACGGCGCGTGTAGCG
This sequence comes from Bubalus kerabau, assembly GCF_029407905.1. Taxonomy (NCBI): domain Eukaryota; kingdom Metazoa; phylum Chordata; class Mammalia; order Artiodactyla; family Bovidae; genus Bubalus; species Bubalus kerabau. The sequence goes on along the minus strand of NC_073643.1, from coordinate 36,203,405 downwards.
TCCCTGCCCACACTGCTCGGGCTCTAGGTTGTTCCGCTGGGAACAATCAGAGGCCAGCCCTGGGCTGAGCTCCCAGATCCAAGCCGCTCAGGTTCAGGCACTCGGGTAGTCCCTCAGAGGCACAGACTCGGTTGGGCCTGCGTTTTGTGTTCTTCCCAGATCCGAGCAGCTCAGGTGATGAGGTGTTTGGCGGGCGCCAATGCTGCGACTTATTGCCTCCCCGCCACTCGGTTATCTGGGTGTAAAACCGGCGCACCTTCTCAGGCAGATGTTGACCGTCCAGACCCCCAAGAAGTTTTAGTTAGCAAAGAAGCCTGCTTACAGTTTTATAGATAGTGTCTCTCTGGGGCTGCGATGTCCCCCTTCCGGCTCTGGCTGCCTGTCACCGGAGGGGGAAGGTCTGCAGCCGGCTATCTCTGTTCAGTCCTTTGTTCTGTGCGCGGGCCTGGCGGTGTCTTAGGTTAGGGCTGGCTTTTTGCGTGGTAGATATCCCACAGTCTGGTTTGCTAGCCCAAATTATTTCGCTCAGATAGCGCTCAGGACATTCGGCCCGATTCTTACTCTAAGGGACACAGCCCGCGCCGCACTTCCCTGCCCAGCCCCCGCTTGCTAATGCCGTGTGCAGGCGTCTGCGCTGCTTCTCCGCTGGGGGAGTTACCGTAGGGCTCACAATCCGCGATTTTTAATTGTTTATTTTTTTTTCCCCTCCCTTTTATGTTGCCCTCTGTGCTTCCAAAGCTCGGCACAGATTCGGCAGTGAGAGGGTTTCCTGGTGTTTGGAAACTTCTCTTTTTAAGACTCCCTTCCCTGGACGGAACTCCGTCCCTCCCTCTTTTGTCTCTTTTTTTGTCTTTTATATTTTTTCCTACCTCCTTTCGAAGAGTTGGGCTGCTTTTCTGGGTGCCTGATGTCCTCTGCCGGCATTCAGAAGTTGTTTTGTGGAATTTACTCGACGTTTAAATGCTCTTTTGATGAATTTGTGGGGGAGAAAGTGTTCTCCCCGTCCTACTCCTCCGCCATCTTCTAACCTTCTTCAGGAAGTTTTAAGTTAAGGGTATATGCATGATCATGAAAGAGTTTGAGCAGAGAAGTCAGCATAGAAATAGGGCAAAGGTCAACAGAGTCCAATTTCAGTGGACTAAAGTCAGGAGAGTTAGAAAAGGTCAATGCCATCACCCCTTAGGTTCCAACTGATCTAGTGGTTCAGCACCTAAGTTCAGTTCAGTCGCTCAGTTGTGTCCAACTCTTTGCGACCCCATGAATCGCAGCACGCCAGGCCTCCCTGTCCATCACCAACTCCCAGAGTTCACTCAAACTCACGTCCATCGAGTCGGTGATGCCATCCAGCCATCTCGTCCTCTGTCGTCCCCTTCTCCTCCTGCCCCCAATCCCTCCCAGCATCAGTCTTTTCCAATGAGTCAACTCTTCGCATGAGGTGGCCAAAAGACTGGACTTTCAGCTTTAGCATCACTCCTTCCAAAGAACACCCAGGACTGATCTCCTTCAGAATGGACTGGTTGGATCTCCTTGCAGTCCAAGGGACTCTCAAGAGTCTTCTCCAACACCACAGTTCAAAAGCATCAATTCTTCGGCGCTCAGCTTTCTTCACAGTCCAGTTCTCACATCCATACAAGACAACTGGAAAAACCATAGCCTTGACTAGATGGACCTTTGTTGGCAAAGTAATATCTCTGCTTTTGAATATGCTATCTAGGTTGGTCATAACTTTCCTTCCAAGGAGTAAGTGTCTTTTAATTTCATGGCTGCAATCACTACCTGCAGTGTGGTTTAAATTCTGCAAAGCAGCTCAAGAAAGTGCTTCAGGCTAATCTTTATGATTGGGGGGAAAAAACTGGGGATCTTGTTATCTCATTTATTATCCTTGCTACAGTTACTTCACTTGCCTTTGACCCTTAAGATCATTACTACAAGACCTATTCAACGGCAACTGTCATGGGCAGGCTTGGATCACAAATAGCTTAAGCCTAAAATGGCTTCTCTTGTGTCAGAAAGCTCTATCTGGGTCTTTCCCTAGGGGAATCCCCTTCTGTGCTTACAGTGGGAATATTTAGCAGCTTCCCTGGTCTTCACTTACTAGATGCCAGTAGCACTTCCTAGTAATTACAGTAAATCTAGAAGAATTACGTTGCTGTAAATTAAAGTTTTTCAGATAATTAAAATTTTATATAAAATTATATATATATTAAATATTAAGTTTAATATTTAAGATACAACATTTAACTGTATAAATATATGAATTTAATTTTAAAAACATTTAAAAATATCTCCTACTTATATTAGAAATGTGTGCCAACTTAAATTTAAGGATGCAGTATGTTTGAAAGAAAAAGGAGGAAAAAGTTAGATCATGTAAATACCAATTAAAAAGAAACCCGTGTGGCTATGTTAATATATTTTTTTAATTAATTTTTTATTGAAGGATAACTGCTTTACAGAATACTTCTGTTTTCTGTCAAACCTAAACATGAATCACCCATAGGTATACATGGATCCCCTCCCTTTTTAACCTCCCTCCCATCTCCCTCCCCATTTCACCCCTCTAGGTTGATACGGAGGCCCTGTTTGAGTTTCCTGAGCCATACAGCAAATTCCAGTTGGCTATGTATTTTACATATGGTAATGTAAATTTCCATGTTACTCTTTCCATACATCTCACCCTCTCCTCTCCTCTCTGCAAGTCCATAAGTCTATTCTCTATGTCTGTTTCTCCATTGTTGTAAATGGAGTAAATTCTTCAGTACCATTTTTCTAGATTCCATATATATATGTGTTAGAATATGGTATTTATCTTTCTCTTTCTGACTCACTTCACTCTGTATAATAGGTTCTAGGTTCATCCACCTCATTAGAATTGACTCAAATACATTCCTTTTTATGGTTGAGTAATATTCCATTGTGTACATATACCACAAATTCTTTATCCATTCATCTGTCAATGGACATCTAGTTTGCTTCATTGTTCTAGCTATTGTAAATAGTGCTGTGATGAAAAATCAAACTCTTTCAGTTTTGGTGTCCTCAGGGTATATGCCTAGCAGTGAGATTTCTGGGTTATATGGTGGTTTTATTCCTAGTTTTTTAAGGAATCTCCATACTGTCTTCCATCGGAGAAGGCAATGGCACCCCACTCCAGTACTCTTGCCTGGAATATCCCATGGATGGAGGAGCCTGGTAGGCTGCAGTCCATGGGGTCGCTAAGAGTCGGACACAACTGAGCGACTTCACTTTCACTTTTCATTTTCATGCATTGGAGAAGGAAATGGCAACCCGCTCCAGTGTTCTTGCCTGGAGAATCCCAGGGACGGGGAAGCCTGGCGGGCTGCCATCTATGGGGTCGCACAGAGTTGGACACGACTGAAGCGACTTAGCAGCAGCAGCACCATACTGTCTTCCATAGTGGCTGTATCTATTTACATTCCCACCAACAGTGCAAGAGTGTTCCCTTTTCTCCATGTCCTCTCCAGCATTTATTGTTTGTAAACTTTTTGATGAGGGCCATTCTGACCAGTGTGAGGTGATATCTCATTGTAGTTTTGATTTGCATTTCTCTAATAATGAGAGATGTTGAGCATCTTTTCATGTGTTTGTTAGTCATATGTATGTCTTCTTTGGAGAAATGTCTGTTTAGGTCTTTTCCCCACTTTTTGATTGGGTTGTTTGTTTTTCTGTTATTGAGTTGTATGAGCTGCTTGTATATTTTGGAAATTGATCCTTTGTCAGTTGTTTCATTTGCTATTATTTTCTCCTGTTTTGAGGGTTGTCTTTTCAGCTTGCTTATAGTTTCCTTTGCTGTGCAAAACCTTTTAAGTTTAATCAGGTCCCACTTGTTTACTTTTCTTTTTATTGCCATTACTCTAGGAGGTGGGTCTAGAGGATCTTGCTGGGTACAGTAATCTTTGTTATAGATTTTTCCCTTTCAGTAGTTTAAATATATCCTGCAATTTCCTTCTGGCCTGCAGAGTTTCTGCTGAAAGATCAGTGGTTAAATGTATGGGGCTTCCCTTGTATGTTACTTGTTGCTTCTCCCTTGCTGCTTTTAATATTCTTTCTTTGTGTTTAGTCTTTGTTAGTTTGATTAGTATGTGTCTTAGCGTGTTTCTCCTTGCGTTTATCCTGTATGGGATTCTTTGTGCCTCTTGGACTTGATTGGCTATTTTCTTTTCCATGTTGGGGAAATTTTAAAATATAATCTCTTCAAGAATTTTCTCATACCCTTTCTTTTTCTCTTCTTCTTCTGGGACCCCTGTAGTTTGAACGTTGGTGGATTTGATATGGTCTCTGAGACTGTCCTCAGCAGTTATTTCCACTATTTTATATTCCAGCTCCCTGATTCACTCTTCTGCTTCAGATATTCTGTTATTGATTCCTTCTAGAGTATTTTTAATTTCAGTAATTGTGTTGTTTGTCTCTGTATGCTTGTTCTTCAATTCTTCTAGGTCTTTGTTAATTGATTCTTGCATTTTCTCCATTTTGTTTTCAAGGTTTTTGATCATCTTTACTATCATTATTCTGAATTATTTTTCAGGTAATTTTTCTATTTCCTCTTCATTTATTTGGACTTCTGTGTTTCTAGTTTGTTCCTTCATTTGTGCAGTATTTCTCTGCCTTTTTTTTTTTTTTTTTTACATTACTGTGTTTAAGGTCTCCTTTTCCCAAGCTTCAAGGAAAGGTGAATTCTTTCCTTGAAGAAGGTTGAATGCTTTCTTCCTTTTGGTTTCTGCCCTCCTAGGTTTGGTCCAGTGGTTTGTGTGAGCTTCATATAGGTTAAAATTTGTGCTGAATTTTTGTTTGTTTGTTTGTTTGTTTGTTTTTCCTCTGATGGGCAAGGCTGAGTGAGGTGGTACTACTGTCTGCTGATGATTGGTTTGAATTTTAGTCTTGTTTGTTGTTTAGATGAGGCATCCTGCACAGGGTGCTTCTGGTGGTTGGGTGATGCAGGGTCTTGTATTCAAGTGGTTTCCTTTGTGTGAGTTCTCAATATTTGATACTCCCTAGGGTTAGTTCTGTGGTAGTCTAGGGTCTTGGAGTCAATGATCTCGCTCCAAAGATTCAGGGTTTTATCTTTGTAACAGCGTGCTCTATTGATTTGTCTCAATCAAATCCACATAGTTTTCCATCTCTAAATATACCAGTTAATTATGTCATTCAAGGAAACACTTTTACCTGTCCTTCAGTATCTCCCAGAGTTTGGTCAAATTCATGTCCATTGGGTCGGTGATGCAATCTAACGGTCTCATCCTCTGCCAACCTTTTTCTCCTTTTGCCTTCAATCTCTTCCAGCATCAGGCTCTTCGCTTCAGGTGGCAAAAGTATTGGAGCTTCAGCTTCAGCATCAGTCCCTTGTAACCGATGGATGAAATGTGGGCTGGTGTGTGGATGTCAGTCTAGCAAGGCAAGTGCAAAGTCCCATCTTGGAGCTTGTCTTAGTTTCTTGGCAAGGTCCAAGGGAGGGGACCACCAGAGGTGGGCTCATGAGAGAAGCCCACCCAATTGTGGTGGATCTTCCCTCCTGGGTTTCAGCACCAGAATGTAAGGTGAGTGCAGAGTAAAAGAGAATGAGTTGGGCAGTCAGGCAAGAAAAAGGAAATTTATTAAAGGGAAAAGAGAAGGTGACTGACTATGTTAATCTTTGACAAAATAGACTTTAAGATGAAAGGCATTACTAAAATGCAGAAATAGAAAGATGAACATAAAATAATTCTTAAATACTATATACCCACATGTGACAAAAGTCATATCAATCAAATTTACTAAAAAGTAGTTGTTAAAACCCTAGTTAAGCTTTCCTACACATACTATATATATACATATATGAAGTTAGTCAATCTAAGAAAGGAATGGAAAATTTTAGTCAAGTCAAATTTGAGGATTATAATCCAGGAACAGCATCTCAGAAAGTTCTGAGAACTGTTTCATCTACTAGAAGTCAAGGCACAGTTACATAAATTTTTTGAGACAGAGGACTGTATATTACATATTATTGCTGGCTTACACAGTCCAGATCTAAGCACCATGTCACCTCTTAAGAGATCTACAAGGAACATTATCTTTCAGGAGTTGTTTCATTGATGCTAGGAGAATACTACTGTTTATGGTTGAACAGGTATTTCTGTCACTGGGAAGGCCTGGAGCATGCAGAATGCAGATACACAAAGCACAGTTGGGAGAGAGAGGAGGCCAAAGGGCAGAGAAGATTTTTTTGTTTAAATTTTTCTTGTCTTGCTATAAAATATGAATTCTATTTCATTTATATCATTTATGCATATAATGAGTGTGTATATTTCAATAGGGAAAAAACATTGGGATGGTTTGGTGACAAAGTATGACAAAATAGGAGAAAATACTTCAATTAGGTGTTTAGATTTCTTGCTCAATCTATGCCTAAGCCCACTGAGTTCATTTTATTAGTCTGTGTGGCAAGTGAAAATGCAATTAAAGTTTTTTTATATTGTGGATGAAAAATTATCACTCGCCATCTCCCTCTACAAGGATTAGGTCTCTAGGCAGTCTAGTCACTGACCTTCAACACACCCTGAAAGGAATTCAGGGTGGAAATTAGGAAGGAGGCACTCTGTGCTATGCGAAAGACTGGCAGAACAGGACTTTGGATAGTTAGACATTTTTCTTGGAGTTGTGACATCTTTTCATTATTAATTTGCCTTTTATGATCATCAACAGCTTCCTTCAAAAGCATATTTCTATTTTATTATTTTTTCTCATGTTATTTATGTATTTATTTTTGTATTTGGATTATAGCCAATTACCCTGGGTCGGGAAGATCCCCTGGAGAAGGGCATGGCAACCCACTCTAGTATTCTTGCCTGGAGAATTCCATGGACAGAGGCACCTGATGGGCTACAGTCCATAGATTTGCAAAGAGTTGGACATGACTGAAGCGACTTAGCATGCCCGCATGCATAGCCAATTAACAATGTTGTTATAGTTTCAGGTGAACAGCAAGGGGACTCAACCATAAATATACATGTGTCCATTCTCAGAAAAAGATTTTATGAGCTCAAATTCTTACATCTTCTCATATCTAGAAAAGCCCTAAAATCATAAACAGAGATTATCTGTTCCTCACGACTGGCAGCAACCTTCTTGTGAAGAGCAGTAACCTCCCAAAATGTGTACTTTACATACCCTCCTTCACTAAAATAAAATATGTGATCATCTTTCTTTCCTCTTACCTTTTCGGAGCAGCTCCTCAGAGTTATCTGAGAGGCTGTCTCCCAAGCTACAGTCCTCAGTTCAGTCACTCAGTCGTGTCCAACTCTCTGTGACCCCATGAGTTGCAGCACGGCAGGCCTCCCTGTCCATCACCAACTCCCAGAGTTCACTCAAACTCATGTCCACCGAGTAGGTGATGTCCTCACTTTACCCCAAACAAAATCTAACTCACAATTCTCATGTTTACATTTCTCTTTGTGGTTGACAATATCTGACCTCATTCCTTAATCTACCCACCCATTTCTGACCATTATCCATTAGGTAGAGTCAGGACCAATTTGGTGACAGCTTTAGAGATGTAGGGAATGTCAAAATTGGGTTGGAAAATACAAAGTGTGATATAAAACATAACATGAAAATTAAACTTCAACCATAAGCTGAGAATCATGTAATAATTAAAATCATTTTCTTAAGAAATTATTTAGGGTTTCCTCAGTTGTTTCTGAAAGATGTTTATTGCTATTACCTTTAATATTTTTTTTTTTAGTATAAGAAATAGGCAGAGCTCACAATTTTTAGAATTACAGGGAGAAAGTTATGACCAACCTAGATAGCATATTGGAAAGCAGAGACATTACTTTGCCAACAAAGGTCCATCTAGTCAAGACTATGGTTTTTCCAGTGGTCATGTATAGATGTGAGAGTTGCTGATGTATAGATGAGAGAGATGTGAAGAAAGCTGAGCGCCGAAGAATTGATGCTTTTGAACTGTGGTGTTGGAGAAGACTCTTGAGAGTCCCTTGGACTGCAAGGAGATCCAACCAGTCCATCCTGAAGGAGATCAGCCCTAGGATTTCTTTGGAAGGAATGATGCTAAAGCTGAAACTCCAGCACTTCGGCCACTGATGCGAAGAGTTGACTCATTGGAAAAGACTCTGGTGCTGGGAGGGATTGGGGGCAGGAGGAGAAGGGGATGACAGAGGATGAGATGGCTGGATGGCAACACCGACTCGATGGATGTGAGTTTGAGTGAACTCTGGGAGTTGGTGATGGACAGGGAGGCCTGGCGTGCTGCGATTCATGGGGTTGCAAAGAGTCGGACACGACTGAGCAACTGAACTGAACTGAGATTTCTGATGAAATTTAGCAGACGATGGTATGCTTTCTATGTAACCAAATTGTGTTATGTATTTCTAAAGTGAGTGTTACAATACACGCTGGTGTGACTTTATATTGTAATTTTATTTACCACCATCTTCTTGCTAATACAGTATGACAAAAGACTAGAAATTAAAACTGTCTACCTTTCTGTGCTGCTAACTGATATACATGTGTGTACATGTGTAACATCCTAGGCAAGACCTCTCTCCTGCAAGTAATAAAAGAGTTTTAGTTTTAACTTTCTTTAATTACTGAAGCTTGAAAAAGTGAAAGTGTTAGTAACTCAATCATGTGTTATTCTTTGTGACCCCATGGACTGTGTAGCCTGCCAGGCTCCTCCGTCCATTGAATTCTCCAAATAAGAATACTGGAGTGGGTTGCTAGTCCCTTCTCCTGGGGATCTCTCCAAGCCAGGAATTGAATCTGGGTCTCCTGCATTGTAGGAAGATTCTTTACATCTGAAACACCAAGGAAGCTCCCATTATTGAAGTCTACAGAAAATTAATTCACATTAGCAAAGTATATTATGTTTTGAATAATTATAACCATACTTCACCAAAGTGCTGCACTCAACATGCCAGCAAATTTGGAAAACAGCAGTGGCCACAGGACTGGAAAAGGTCAGTTTTCATTCCAATCCCAAAGAAAGGCAATGCCAAAGAATGCTCAAACTGCCGCACAACTGCACTCATCTCACACGCTAGTAAAGTAATGCTCAAAATTCTCCAAGCCAGGCTTCAGCAATATGTGAACTGTGAACTTCCTGATGTTCAAGCTGGTTTTAGAAAAGGCAGAGGAACCAGAGATCAAATTGCCAACATCTGCTGGATCATGGAAAAAGCAAGAGAGTTCCAGAAAAGCATCTATTTCTGCTTTATTGACTATGCCAAAGCCTTTGACTGTGTGGATCACAATAAAACTGTGGAAAATTCTGAAAGAGATGGGAATACCAGACCACCTGATCTGCCTCTTGAGAAATTTGTATGCAGGTCAGGAAGCAACAGTTAGAACTGCACATGGAACAACAGACTGGTTCCAAATAGGAAAAGGAGTACATCAAGGCTGTATATTGTCACCCTGCTTATTTAACTTACCTGCAGAGTACATCATGAGAAATGCTGGACTGGAAGAAACACAAGCTGGAATCAAGATTGCCGGGAGAAATCTCAATCACCTCAGATATGCAGATGACACCACCCTTATGGCAGAAAGTGAAGAGGAACTAAAAAGCCTCTTGATGAAAGTGAAAGAGGAGAGTGAAAAAGTTGGCTTAAAGCTCAACATTCAGAAAACAAAGATCATGGCATCCGGTCCCATCACTTCATGGGAAATAGATGTGGAAACAGTGGAAACAGTGTCAGACTTTATTTTTCTGGGCTCCAAAATCACTGCAGATGGTGAATGCAGCCATAAAATTAAAAGATGCTTACTCCTTGGAAGGAAAGTTATGACCAACCTAGATAGCATATTCAAAAGCAGAGACATTACTTTGCCAACAAAGGTCCGTCTAGTCAAGGCTATGTTTTTTCCTGTGGTCATGTATGGATGTGAGAGTTGGACTGTGAAGAAGGCTGAGCGCCGAAGAATTGATGCTTTTGAACTGTGGTGTTGGAGAAGACTCTTGAGAGTCCCTTGGACTGCAAGGAGATCCAACCAGTCCATCCTGAAGGAGATCAGCCCTGGGATTTCTTTGGAAGGAATGATGCTAAAGCTGAAAGTCCAGTACTTTGGCCACCTCATGCGAAGAGCTGACTCATTGGAAAAGACTCTGATGCTGGGAGGGATTGGGGGCAGGAGGAGAAGGGGACGACAGAGGATGAGATGGCTGGATGGCATCACTGACTCGATGGACGTGAGTCTCAGTGAACTCCGGGAGTTGGTGATGGACAGGGAGGCCTGGCGTGCTGCGATTCATGGGGTCGCAAAGAGTCGGACATGACTGAGTGACTGATCTGATCTAATCTTACCACTTCCAGGCTTCTCAGGTGGTGCTAGTGGTAAAGAACCTACCTGCCAATGCAGGAGATGTAAGAATTGTGGGTTTGATCCCTGGGTCAGCAAGATTCCCTAGAGGAGGGCATGGTAACCCACTGCAGTATTCTTGCCTGGAGAATCCCATAAACAGAGGAGCCTGGCAGGCTACAGTCCATGAGGTCACAAAGAGTCGGACAGGCTGAAGTGACTTAGCATGCATATTATCACTTACACATTATTTTGAATTTATTTGCTTTGACACTGTGTCCTCACATGGAGAGGGAGAGCATCAGCTCTCTGGTGTCTCACTTTATAAGGGCACTAGTCCCATCATGAGGGCCCAGTCTCATGAATGCACCTAAACCTGATTACTTCCCAAAGGCTGCATTTCCACATGCCATCATACTAGAGGGAAAGGCTTTGACATAGGAATTTTGGGAAGACACATTTCAGTCCATAGCGGCAATCAATAAGGAGGTCTCCAAGGTCCAATCCACTACAATGAACTATCAGGTCTCATAAGCACTGAGTGCTGACAAAGCATTTTTTTCTACCAGCACCAACTGGGACTAGTCAACCAGGCAGCTTCGAATCCAATGTTGATAAATCAGTCAGCTCAGACTAAGTCATTATAAAGAGGCATGCGTTTATTGTCACCATCCTGATTAGGTCTCTCCCTCTTTTTTTTTTTTTCTTTTTCTTATAATGAGAGACATCAGTTGACACTGTGTAGCTAACTCTGGAATCATCCATCATCACTGATAGAAAAACACCCTGAGGAGAGAAGCATCATCTCCTTCATTTAACAAAGATGTATTAACAAATAGTGTGTTCCAGCATATCCAAATATTCTTTCTTAATGACTCAACCTACAACCTTACTTCTACCAATTTACTTTAAAGAAAAATTCAAAACAATTTTTATTGCCATCTCATTTTAAGATTTTAAACTTTAATAGGAGAACCTCTTTTCTACTGCCTCACATATCTGGGATTTTCTTTGCCTGCCTGCTTGTTTTTTACTTCTTTATTTGAAACAGTGTAAATAAAATCTGCAAGAGTAGAACAATATAGTCTTGTAAGTGTTTCATTTTGAATCACCAAAAGGTTAGTATTTTGCCACGTTTGCTTTATTCCTGTGTAGGCGTATATACTTTATTTTTAATTGAAGTATAGTTGATTTACAGTGGCATGTTAGGTTCAGGTATACAATGGCACCCCACTCCAGTACTCTTGCCTGAAAAATCCCATGGATGGAGGAGCCTGGTAGGCTGCAGTCCATGGGGTCGCTAAGAGTTGGACACGACTGAGCGACTTCCCTTTCACTTTTCACTTTCCTGCATTGGAGAAGGAAATGGCAACCCACTCCAGTGTTCTTGCCTGGAGAATCCCAGGGATGGGGGAGCCTGGTGGGCTGCCATCTATGGGGTCGCACAGAGTTGGACATGACTGAAGCGACTTAGCAGCAGCAGCAGCATACAGCATAGTGATTCAGTTAAAAATATGTATGTGTAACTGAAATATATATGTGTATATATTTACATATATATTTATATACATTTATATATGTTCTTAGATTCTTTTCTCTTACAGGTTATTACAAAAAATTGAGTATAGTTCCCTGTGCTATACAGTAGGTCCTGGTTGTGTGTGTATACTTTTATAATTATTATTTATCCTAGACCATTTGAAAGTATGTTGCAAGAATCATGACTCTTCACACCTAAAGCTCAAACCGAGAAGAAAAGCATTTATGTAACAAAATCCAGTGCATGAAAGGGAGAATATGCTGGTCTCCACCAAGGACAGGTATGAAAGGGGCCAACTTTTTTTTAATGAAGATGCATAGCAATTAAATTTCCCCTATGACTGTAGACACTTGATAAATGAAAGAATTCCAAACTGAATTTAGGCCTGCTCCTTTGACATGAGTCATTCAGAAAGTGTTGGGATTGTATTTGCACTACAGGAAATCTAACACAGGAGGAAAAACCAGCAATTTATTGATTTGGTCCAAACACTTCCTTAGACTATTTCTGAGACCCCGTGCTGGATGCCTTCTTGTAAGTGATTGTACTGGCTCCCTCTCAGCCATCGGGATTAACATACTGCTGGGCCAGGGTTTGCTTTTTGATTTACAGATTAACAACCCACAGATCTCCTTTTGGCAGGCATCACATCATGGTTCTGGAGCCAATCATTCTACAAGCCTCAGGCTTGAGGCTCAGATGGGGAAACAAACCTTTCCATGTTTTGGGATCCAACCTTAAACCCAAATTCTAACACAAGCTGACAGTGGAGAGGTCAAAATTACCTTAGCGTGGTTTACTTACAGCTCCTGACCCTGAAGTACCATAACAAATTCCTTCTATTTCCTCCCTTACTTCTGGATTTGTGTCTGACAAAACTTGCCCACAAACTCAGATAGCACCATGGATTTTTACTACACCCCTTTTCCTTGGTCACTAACCACTGATCATTTCCTGACTCCTCTTACCATGCTAGACTTTTCTTAGAGAAAGGTGCTTCAGGGTAAGAAGGTCTCACCGTAGCCCTCACCTTATTATCCACAGTCAGCATCTAATTATGTCATGCCACTCTTTTTTTTTCCCCCATTGGGACTAAATCTTGCTTAATCAAGCGGGCCAATATATCAGTGGCTTTGGTTTCCTTTTCCCAGGTAAAGCAATCTTAGCAGCTGCTAGTTAATTTCAAAATCAGATGTGGGAACTTCCCTCGTGGTCCAGTGGCTAAGACTCTGTGCTCCCAATGCAGGGGGCCCGGATTTGACACTTTTCAGTTTCATGCATTGGAGAAGGAAATGGCAACCCACTCCAGTGTTCTTGCCTGGAGAATCCCAGGGACGGGGGAGCCTCGTGGGCTGCCGTTTATGGGGTTGCATGGAGTCAGACATGACTGAAGTGACTTAGCAGCAGCAGCAGCAGGGAACTAGACCCAACATGCTGTAACTAAGTGTTTGCATGCTTCAACTAAAGATCCCCCACGTCACAATGAAGATGGAAGATCCTGTGTGCCACACTGAATACTTGGTACACCTAAATAAATAAATGTTTTTTTAAAAAGTCATATATGTTCATGCACAGATTGCCTCTTATCTGTCAGGTCACTGAGAGTAGCTGCTAGGTTTTGTTTATGCTCAATCACTAAAAGCGCCCAGCATAATCTTTGTATGGTATGTTTGTCATTGATGTGGATCTCCAAATATTTCTGGCTTTCTTCCTTCTGAGAATGGTAGAATTGAATGTTCCATCCTATTTGCAATGAGGAGTGCCCACTTGACTTTTCTGACCACTGAAATGGGAAGGGAAGTGATGCATATTTTTCCAGGTGGAAATTTTAAGAGCCAGTGCACAATGCACCACCCACTTGCTTTCTTTCAGACATGGCAACCATCCCCATTTATGATGGTGGCCACCCATCATTCTGGGTCTCTGAGTGACTACAGTGAGCAGAGATTTCTGCTCACCTCAGTTGGACATACACAAGAGTGAAAAATAAAATTTTTGGTGAGTTACACTACTGGAAGTATGGGATTATTTGTTACCACAATGTATTTTAGTCTATTCTAAAGTATAGATGCTTCCCTGGTAGCTCAGTGGTAAAAAACTTGTCTGCCAAGCAGGAGATGTGGGTTTGATTCCTGGGTCGGGAAGATCCCCTGCAAAAGGGAATGGCAACCCACTCCAGTATTCTTGCCTGGGAAATCCCATGGACAGAGGAGCCTGGTGGGCTACAGTCCAGGGGGTTGCAAAGAGTCTGACATGACTTAGCAACTAAACCACAATGCGTGCTGGGTTTAATGTCAGGGACATTTGGATTCGGAGCACCCCTGAGGGTGTTTTGGTTCCTCTTTCCTTACCCTTAGCAAGGCTAGAGGTCCCTGATGGTGAGAGCCAGGGGAAGAGCTGCATCTCTGGTTCCTGATAAGGTTAACTCTAAGCTGCAAAACTGGTAAATGTTCCATGGAGAATAAAAAATTAATTGCCATGATTATCTGGAAAATTAAACTGAATCTTCACTATCACAGTCCTACTACTACTAATAACGAATATTCACTGAGCATTTTCTTTGTGCCCATCAATGGACTAAATGCTTTGCAATAATCTATATAAATTATCTCCTATATTCTTTATAACTGTAAATGCTATTATTAGCTCAGTTTTAGAGCTGAGGAAACAAAGGTGCCAGGAAGTTATTCATTTGTTTGCGGTCACAGCTAGAATACAGTTCAACAAGAGTTTGAACTGGGGTAGTCTGATCTCATATCCTGCACTTCTTGACAGCTATGATAATCTACTTCCTAGAGAATGATTCTCTGATTTTCCAGAAAATGAGGTCCTGGTGAATGTGCAGAGATGTGCCTAACAAGTTAGGGCTACATGTTCTCTAACAAGGAAGCCTTATGAGATGGTTGGAAAAAATAGCCATATATTTGAAATGAGGCAAGATCCTAAACTTGTAACCGAATCAATCAAACCTATGTATATAAATGAACACATTTCTTTCTGGGGGATGGATTGGGTCATGCAAGAAAGCTGCATGTAAGACACCATCGGGTTTGGGTCACTTCTAATGTAGTGAGTGTTATAATTTTGGTTCCAGACCCACAGAAAGAATTCTGCCACAATTATGAGGCTTGATGTCTCTATCATGTGTGTGTGTGTGCATGTGTAAGTCACTCAGTCATGTCTGACTCTTTGTGACCCCATGGACTGTAGCTCTCCAGGCTCCTCTGTCCATGGAGTTCTCCAGGAAAAAAAAATTACTTGAGTGGGTAGCCACTCCCATCTCCAGGGGATCTTCCTGACCCAGGGATCAAACTCAGGTCTCCTGAATTGCAGGCAGAGTCTTTACTGCCTAAGCCACCAGGGAAGCCTGTCTCTATCATAGTAACCTGTTTATCTTCAAGATTTAAATCTAGTAAAGTGGCTCATCTCCAGAGATGGCCACAAAGGAACCATACCTCCAAGGTATTCAAGTCCTCATCCCATATGAATCTCACTCTCCTCACAAGATGACCCAGTGAAACCCTGCTGCAGTCAAGTGGACCACCCAATTAACGGACAGATGTGGGCTGATTGTTTACCTCACAATTTTCCCTTTAAAGTATTACTCTTTGAGGTCTTTCATATTTTGAAATTCTCTCAATTTGTATGAATATTAAACACTTGATGGAGAGACAAAGAGCAGACAGGAGAGAGAAGTTCAACTGTTGGAAAAGTTTTGTACACTTATCTATATATTAATTCATCCACTGTGTTACTTTCCTATTGCTGCTGTAACAAATTATCACAGATTTAGTGGCTTAAAACAAACCAAATGACCTTACAGTCCTGGATGTCAGAAAACCTGAAACTAACACGTCAGCAGGACAGACTTCCTCATGCAGGCTCTAGGGTAGAATCTATTACCTTGCCTTGCTAACTTCTCCAGCCTGCCTGCATTCCTTGGCTTATGCTCCTGAGTCATCTTGAAAGCACATCACTCATCCTCTGCTTCTGTCATCACGTCTCCTTGTTCTGGCGTTGACCCCTTTTTCTCCTCTTATAAGGACCCTTGTGATTATACTGAGTCCACCTGGATAATTCAGGGTCATCTTCCCATCTTGAAATTCTTAATTTAAGCACATCTCCAAAGTCTCTTGGAGAAGAAAATAGCAACGCACTCCAGTACTCTTGCCTGGAAAATCCCATGGATGGAGGAGCCTCATAGGCTACAGTTCATGGGGTCGCTAAGAGTCGACACACTGAGTGACTTCACTTTCACTTTTCACTTTCATGTATTGGAGAAGGAAATGGCAATCCACTCCAGTATTCTTGCCTAGAGAGTTCCAGGGACGTAGGAGCCTGGTGGGCTGCCGTCTATGGGCTTGCACAGAGTCGGACACGACTGAAGCGACTTAGCAGCAGCAGCAGCCAAAGTCTCTTGTGCTTTATAAGGTAACACATTCACAGATTCTAGGGCTCAGAACATGGACGTCTTTGGGCAGCCACTATTCTGTCTACTATTCCCATTCACCATCTGATGTATTCACTTATGCAATTAATTATGTGAACACTTATTTGGCACCTAATATACATCAGACAGTAAGCTAGTTGATGGGGATATAAAGAAGGATTGACCAGATGCACAAAAGCAACATACACAGATCTTAAAACACGGTACTGAGTGAAAAAAGTAAGATATAAAAGAGATCCATAGCACAATACCATTATATAAAGTGCATAAAACAACAATCAGAATTTACAGAACAGATGTAAACAGAGGGATCCACATCAAACCATTACAATGGCTGTATATGAAGTAGGAGAGGATGGGATTAGAGGATGTGGGGAGGGGTAAAGAAAGTAGGACATCTGTAACACAAGAGATGGGGCTTCTGGACCAAAGACACTATTGTGTTATGAACACAAGAGATGATTAACTCAAATCCTTGCAATGAATATTTAAAAGGAAGATAAACAAAACAACTTTAAATAATAAACATAGATCGATATAAAGTGTAATAGAACTGTTAACAAAGCAGGAGGGCCCAGAACAGAGAGAAGCATATTGCGATACAGTGGTTCTCAACTGGGGATGGTTTTCCTGAGGGACATTTGACCACCTCTGGGACATTTTTGGTTGTCAAGTCCTCACGGAGGGTACTGCTGGCATCTGGTGCATAGAGACCATGGATACTGGTGAGAGCATTTGATAATGCACAGGACAGAACCCCCCTGCCCTCCGCCACCAAAAACTTCTCTGCTGGCAAATATGGATAGTGCCAGGATTAAGAAATCCTGGGGTAGAACAAGCAGAAATAAAAATTAAATATCTCTGAAGTTACTGTGGCATGCCAGCAGATTTGCTTTCTAAATATTTGATTCTTTTAGGGATTAAAGTACCATCAGTTCTTCATCCTTTGTGTTCTCTCTGCTGTGTTTAATATACTTCTTTCCTAATACCTTATGCCTCTTCTCCATGAATTTCTGTTCCTATGGCTACATGCTGAAGACACTGATGTTTCTTATCTTTACATTTTCCAGAGATACCATGAACTTAAAAATTTGGATCATGACTGAGGTTAGAAAGAAGCAGCAATCATTGATTTCTATCAGTCCCATTTGGGTTATAAGATAATCTTCATACAAGGAAAGGTGTTGATGTCTCACATTTTGACAGTGGCTTTGGCTCTCTCAATCATTCTAAGTTTAAATATTGTAACCGAAGGGTCCAGTAGAGTAATTCTGTTCAAGGTTTCCAGTTTTTCACTCAGTTATATAGTAGAATAGTGAGTTATGATCAGCTTAACAAATATCAATGGTTAATATGGTTTTTCCAGTGGTCATGTATGGATGTGAGAGTTGGACTGTGAAGAAAGCTGAGCACCGAAGAATTGATGCTTTTGAACTGTGGTGTTGGAGAAGACTCCTGAGAGTCCCTTGGACTGCAAGGAGATCCAACCAGTCCATTCTGAAGGAGATCAGCCCTGGGATTTCTTTGGAAGTAATGATGCTAAAGCTGAAAGTCCAGTACTTTGGCCACCTCATGCGAAGAGTTGATTCATTGGAAAAGACTCTGATGCTGGGAGGGATTGGGGGCAGGAGGAAAAGGGGACAACAGAGGATGAGATGGGTGGATGGCATCACCAACTCGATGAACGTGAGTTTGAGTGAACTCTGGGAGATGGTGATGGATAGGGAGGCCTGGCATACTGCGATTCATGGGGTCGCAAAGAGTCGGACATGACTGAGCGACTGAACTGAACTGAATCATGAATACATATGATATATAATTATATGTGATTAACCATATACATGTAATTATATATATGGTTAATCATTCATATATATGTAATATGGCTTCCCTGGTGGCTCAGACCGTAAAGAATCCACCTACAATGCAGGCAACATGGGTTTGATCCCTGGGTCGGGACAATCCCCTAGAGAAGGAAACGGCAACCCACTCCAGTATTCTTGCCTGGGAAATCCCAAGAACAGAGGAGCCTGGTGGGCTACAGTCTGGGGAGTCACACAGAGTTGGACACAACTGAGCACATATGCACACACAAAGCACATTATATCATTTACATCTATCTATCCATCCATCCATATATAAGCCTTAGTCTACTCAAGCTCCTATAACAGAACACCATAGACTGGGTGGTTTATAAACAACAGAAATTCATTTCTCACAATTCTGGAGGCTGGAAAATCAAAGCTCAAGGCACTGGTGGGTTTGGTTTCCAGCGAGGACTTGCTTCCTGGTTCACAGATGTCTGTCTTCTTACTGTGTCCTCACATGGTGAAATGTCTTTGGGGGTCTCTTTTGTAAGGGCACTAATTTCTTTCATGAGAGCTTCACCCTCATAATCTAATCACCTCCCAAAGGCCCTGTCTCCAAATACTATCACGCTGGAGATCAGGTTTCCACATCAATTTTGCAGAAACACACTGAGTGTCTGTATCTGTACTGCTATCTTTATCTCTATCATCAACACGTACTGTACTGTTTCTGGTATCAGGAACACTGCTTTATACAGTGTCTGCTCAGAATGCAGGTTCAGGTGAAGGATGGAGATGATAAGTATTCTTGAGGAACTGACTATCCCAGCTGCTACTTTTAGTGCTTCCCTGGTGGCTCAGATGGTAAAGAATCTGCCTGCAATGCAGGAGACCTGGGTTGGGACAATCCCTTGATCCGGATCCCTTGGAGAAGGGAATGGCTACCCACTCCAGAATTCTTGCCTGGAGAACTCCATGGAAGAGAAGCCTGGCAGGCTGTAGTCCATGAGGTCACAAAACAATTCCCCCCTCCCTTTTTCTCACATATATGCTAAATTTCAAATACTTAAAAGACAAATTAATATGATTTAACATCTTACAGTATGATCAAATTCAGTGATTTATAAAATGCAATCTTCTAGTTACTACCATGTTGAGTCCTCACATAACCTTAGATGGAATAAAAATTAAAATACAATAAAGGTTACTAATGTTCAATCAGTAAACCTGATGCTACTATCTATTTAAAGTTTTGTATTTCAAAGAAAGTAAATCATATACAATATATAAGGTTCTAGAAATTACCCCCCCAATCTCTTTCAATGTGTAATATTATATCAAATTTATATTCAAATAATCACTTATTTTCAAATAATCACTTTTATATTCAAATAATAAAATTGAAAATATAATTATTTGAAAATTATATTCAAATAATCACTTTTGTTACTGCACTTGAGGCAGTAATCCAGTCACTCCAACAGTCTTCAGCAAGGAAAATGTCATCTTTTGCTGTAGCCATAGCCTGAAAAGAATGATACTATATATATACTATAAGATGTCATTTGTTAAAAAGTAGAAGTCACAGGAATTCTCTATTTTCCTTTTAAGTTGCTCTGGTCAATTTCATAGCTTGAATCAAAACTGAATGGGGAAACTGGAAAACTGCAGAAGAGATTTGCAGAAGTGAAGTCCTATTTTATTTTACACTTTCTTCATCAGAGTTGCTATCATTCTTGTGTTATGTGGTATTATTATGGACAGGAGCCTGGGCACACCTGATAATTGCTAAGTCATTCTCTTAAAGTAGAAGCAGAAAAAAAAAACAAAACAGGGCAACTGTGCAATTTTCTTATTTTCCAAATTTGTAGCTTTCCTTTCATCTCTGTCAGAATTCAAATGTGAAGACTTTTCAACTCTCAAACAACTATGGTTATAGCAATCTCCTTTGCCTTCAGTTCCTAGGTAATAAATAATAAAGTAATAATGCTCTAAATGTCTAATTTGAAATAAATATAGGTCCTTCAACTATTTTGGTTTGCTTTTTCAATTTTCATCTTCACTAAAATTTACTTTAAACTCTATTTGAGAAGATTGCTTCAGAGGACAATTCAGTACTTAATACATAAAGAAGAAAACGGGTTTACCCTTGCTGTTGCCTTTCTAGATTGGCAATGAGTTCTTCTTAAATTTCATATCAGAGCTATTTGAAAATAAAGCTCTAGTCTTTGGCTACTTAATATCAATCCTGAAACAAAATCTCCTTTGTGTTCTTACAGATCACTGAGAATAACTGCTATGGGACTATTGACTCAATTTTGACATTTTCCCACTTATTCTGCATTTTTCAAAAGTGTCTTTTGAATGATGATGGACTCTACCAGGTAATGCCATTTGCCCAGTAGGATGAAGTTTATTTATAGTGTCATATAAACGGCAACCTTGTAATTATAAATCTTCATTTTTTCCCTATTTATATTTAAATTGACTTTTGCTTTTTGTATTCTGCCCACCTCCAAATTTAGAAATTCCTGTGGCTCAAAGAATCAGAAAACTTAAAAAAATGGAAAAAAAATATTGCCAAATCTATTTCTTAGTTAAGTGAAAATTAAATGTAAAAGCAAATTGGCCAAATTTCTAAAACCTTAAACAGGTGGCTACCAAAAACCAAACTCAAACAATAAAACCCCTATTTTAACAGGCTTGAAAAGGTTGACAGATAAAATACAAAACACCCAATTAAATCTGATTCAGATAACAAGTGATATTTTACTATAAGTATCTCCCGATACTGTGCCTTCTGTGTTTTTATTCGCTAAATTTGGCAACCCTAAGTATTGATGTCATTTGTTTTGTGTGTGCTAGTTGCTCGGTTGTATCCAGCTCTTTGTGACCCCATGGAATGTACCTGCCAGGTTCCTCTTTCCATGGAATTCTCCAGGCAGTAATACTGGAGTGGATAGCCATTCCCTTCTCCAGGGGGTCTTCCCAACCCAGGGATCAAACCCAGGTCTCCTGCTTTGTAGTCAGACTCTTTACCGTCAGAGCCACCAGGGAAGCCATTAATATTGTGAGTGAAATTCCCACTATTTCCGTAAGGTAGAAAGCAACAACATTTGGCTCATAAAAAAATGGAAATTTAAAGTCCTGAATAACAGAAGTTAAATCAATTTCATTCATGCAGAACTGTGTATATAGGGTTATCAATGTCCACATATCCCAGTCCCAAAGAAACACAAATTCTTGTTAACCTGCACAGAATTATAATACTTTGAGCTCTAAATTATTCAGCCGACCTTGTAGGACAGAACTGTATTGTTTTTCCTCATTCTCTCTGTTCCACAATTACAACTTAAATTCTGAGATCCTTCATCAGAAGATTGAACTATTTGGTCTTTTCAGGGTTAGAAAAGCTATGCTCATGCACTAACTATATATCATCCAAAACTTCCTTACTATTCGCTGGTAAGACTTCCTTACAAGTCAAATATTTGGAAATAGCATTTCCAATGTTAGCTCATTTGTGCCTTACATTTATTTTTCAAATATTAACTACCTATAATGTGCCAGGCACCCTGTTAGATGCTAGAAGTACGGGAGAAGAAAATCAAAACATGTCAACAGTAAAAACATTTTTGTTTTCTTTCAAAAGGCTTGCTGCCTATGAAGCAGCTAGAAAAGGAATTATTATTCACACACTACAGGTGAAGGAGCTAAGTGACCAAGAATTAAATGGTCTTATCTAAAGGTCCCACATTAAGAAGTAGAGCCAGGGAGTCAATAATCGTCCCTCGTTTCAGGCTCAGGGCACTTTTCAAGATTTCTTCAAAGGAAAATCCAGACTACTTAGTATCTTCACCACTCAATTTACCAGGAGCAAAAAGGAAAGCGTCTTGAATCCCTCTGTAATGTTCATGTACTCTTAAAAGTGGAACAGGTGTTCCCCGGGTGCTCAAGAAAAGCAACGCATTGAGTGGGAGTTAAAGATCCTGAGCGGCGGTTGTAACCAGACCAATTAATCTGTAGAAACCGCAGCACTCAGCCAAGTCGATGCTGTTTCAATTGGGTGTCACAGGTGACTCATCAAAGATGGCTTGCTTTTTGGCCTCCTGATATTTTTCTTAGGGGTGAGGTGTCAGGTTTCCTTCCCATTTTTGGACAACAGCTCTCTTGTCCATTTCCAAATTTTTCTGGTTTCACAGCCCTCACGTGGACCCCAGCTTTCATACCGGAAGCTAGTCATTGGCAGGAGGTTTAGGAAACGAAGGACGAGGTGGGGAAGAAAAAAAAAAAAAGAACCGGGGGCCTGGAGAGAGGCCTAAAATGGGGAAATTTGCACTTCAAGAGCTTTCCCTAACCTAGCCTCTCAGAATGACAGCTCTCCTCAGCCAGAAGACTACCTCTTCCGGCAGGCGCTGCGCGCCCCACAGACACAGGCTGGCGGGCTCCCTGCACTCCGCCCCCACCCAAAACAGCCAATAGAAATTCCGAGCTTGGGCCTCCGCCCTACACGGACCACGCGGGAGCGGGGGCAATAAAACTACATTTCCCGACGTGCCGGTGCGCTCCTCGTGACCAATAGACCCCCTGATTTCGGAGCCTAGGGGCGGAGCCGGATGCATAGGTCACCCCATTGGCTACGGACGGCTTAGAAGAGCCGGAACCCGGGAGAGAGAGAAGCGAAATGACATTTCCTCTTTAAATAGCTGGAGCCCGGGCCGCGTCTAGAAATGGCCGCGTCGGCAGGTGGGTCGTGTGGTGGCTAGGGAGGTGTGGAGGGGAGGTGGGCCGGAGGCCAAGTTCGTGCTGCGAGCTTAGGCGGCGGCGATGAGGACTGGGAGAGAAGGATGGAGAGGTGGACAGAGATGAGGAGAGGGAGGATGAGTGGCGTGGAGGGAGGTGGGCGGTCCGGCCGGACAGGGATGGGGAGGCCGGGTACCCGCCGCCGCTCCGACCTGTTCGCAAGGCGGTTGAGGAGGCAGTGGCGGCCGCCATCCATCGAGCTTCCCTTGTGAGGCTCCTGCCCTCCGCTCTCAGCTGGGACGTTCTGGCTGTTGGCGGAGTCGCCGCAGACACCTCGCCTGTTCTGCCTGCGCTGTCTGTCGGCGAGCACGGGGCTTCGGGCTCGCCGGGCTCCGGGAGAAGCAGGCTGGTGTTTGAACTTGCATCTCACCTCGCTCTTTCCCATATCCTATCTCGCGTTCTCACTGAGGGAGTCTATATACATATGTGTATTTTTGTAGCGGGGAGAAAGCAAGCCAAGCAGACAATCCCCAGCCCCATCCCACAGACAACAACAAAACCAACCAAACAAACACAAAAACAAAAAATAAAACCCGCGACGCCGAAACTGGCCCCGAACTTCTTGTGGTTGTACGATTTTTCTCCTCCTAGATTTAAGTAAGTCTTCCCCAACACCGAATGGAATACCATCTTCAGACACAGCCAGCGATGCCATGGACCCCTTCCATGCTTGCAGTATTCTTAAGCAACTCAAAACAATGTACGATGAAGGACAGCTGACAGACATTGTAGTGGAAGTGGATCACGGGAAAACATTTTCCTGTCATAGAAACGTTCTTGCTGCAATCAGCCCTTATTTCAGGTATGATGTTGGTGGAAACCTCTATTGATGTCTGCACCGAGTCCCCTTTCTCCTTCAGTACTGCCCACTTCATTTTTATATTGAGATGCAACAATGGATGAAACTAATGTATTTGTTTCCTGAGAATAAATAACAGGCCCTATTTTATTAAGCCCCCCTTTTTAAAAAAACTTACAGATTCTTCTAGAATTCAGATGACTGGTTTTAAGTCAATAAATATGTTTTTGTTTGTATGTTTCAGAAAAATCTAAAATTGCACTGCCCAATATGGCAGCCACTAGCCATGTGTGGCTAAACTTCACTTATCTAAAATTAAATAAAATGAAAAAAAAAAAATCAGTTCCTCAGGTACACTAACCACATTTAAAGTGCTCAGTAGCCACATATAGCTAGTGGTTGCCCCACTGTATAGCCCTGAAACAGAACCTTTCCATCACTGAAAGTTTTATTGTACAGTGCTGATCTGGAATTTGTTCCAGAAATTTATCCAGGATTTCTTTAGTGCATGTTAACTCTTTTAGAATTTAAAAATTAATAGCCTTTTCTTTTAAAAACAAATTGCCCACTTAATGGACTGTTTTAATCCCATGATGATAACAGCAGTGAAGTAAAAATCAATGAAATACCGTTTCTATGTGTGTTAGGCCCCACACTAATGACTATTTCTAAGATTTCCAGAAGTATTTTAGAGGTCAGTTTTCATTTTCATTTATATTCATCTTTATATATTATAAAACTTTGAAAAGTAAAATTTCAAAACTTGGATCTAAAAAACAATGTCATACTCTAAGACAAGATCAGTGATAAAGGCAATTTCCTGTTCAAGTTTAACTTTTTTTTTTGTTTGAAGTACTCACTTTAAGCCTTTTTGTTTTCAAAAATGGTGCATGAATGACTGTGAAATAATTTTCTCAGCCACACAGTAAATATATTTTTTCCTTTTGAAGGTGCTTACCTTTATAGGGCATATAGCAGTGTAATGTTCCAGACAGTAGTTTCTGCTTCCTCTTTCTCAGAATACTGGGTTAAATATAGTCACTTCAGTTTGATGTTTATGATGTAACCATTTAGATTTGCATTGGATAGGCCATTGCACTATTAAGTATTAACCATAACAAGGGTGTGACCTGGAAAGAAAAAAGCAGAAACTGGTATACACGAAAGGTATGAAGTATGCAAATTGCTGGTGAGATTCAGTTATCAAGGCTATCCATTAGATATGGTCAGGTCATTTATGTTTATATATGCTACAGTTACGCTTATCAAGCTCTAGGTAATGCTCATTTTACCTATGTCACTTTATATAATCTTTATAATCCTATTTCTACACTCTTGTTATTCCCATTTTACATGTGAAAAAACTGAGGCTCAAAGAGGTTACGTGAACTGCCTAAATCATCTAACTAGTAAGTGGCAGAGGCTGGATTGGAGTCCAGAGCCAGGCTTCTTAGTCACTGTATATAACTTTTAAGGAACAAGAGTGGGTCCTCTTTAAATTTTAATTTACAGAAGTGTTAATTGTATATTAGATTTAAATAGTAAAAAAAAAAATTGAAACTTTAAAGTGAAAATATTTATATCTCAGTGTAATTTTATATTCTGGCTTATATCATTTAAATATCATACTTGGTTAAAATTAGTTTCGAGGACCTGACAAATCTTTTGGAAAGAGTATGCTATAGTAGATTTTCTTGCTTTCCAAGAAGTTAAGGAAATGCTTGGAAGGCTTTCTAAGCATAAGACAGGAGAAGTCAAATGAAGGTATTTGGCTAGAAGACTCAAGGATTAGGTTCTTCTCACTTGACTAGAGCTTTTGTACAGAAGTTTCTTGGGCACCAGTGTTGCACCTTATGTGAGATGTAAAAAGTCATACTTAATATTTGCAAATCTTGCATCACTGATGGAAAAAATAGAATAGCTTGCAATCTGCCATGGCTGTTTCCTGATCCCAGAGACTTGTCAGAAATAAAATGTGTATAATTATTAGAAACATGCTGCTCAGGGTTTTGTGTGAGGAAGTACTCCCACTTGAATTAGAGTTTACATACAGAACATGATAGAACAGAGGGGAACTTGCATGTTACACTGCTGTGTGTGAGGCCAGCTTATTCAAGTCAGTAGAGTAGCTCCCTTGATAAAGGGTTATGTGGTAATGTTCTCCTTTGGGATTTAATCTTTGCATAATGAAGGGCTTTCTTTTTCTTTTTCTTTTTTTTTTTTTTATTTTTTTTTAATTTTTTTTTTTCTTTTTTTAATGTAGGTTTTATTATTATTATTTTAAATTTTTTTTTTTTTAAATTTTATTTTATTTTTAAACTTTACATAACTGTATTAGATTTGCCAAATATCAAAATGAATCCGCCACAGGTTTACATGTGTTCCCCATCCTTGGGACCTATATAACTGAGTTTTTCAGTACCTGAATTGAAAAACCAGCTCATACATTGGAACGTTTAGTTTTCAGTCATTTAAGGGAAAAAAAAAAAAAAAAGTCTGCAGGATATTAAACTTAAATTTTGCATAATAGCAGTAAAATTAGGACTCAAAGGATAGTTAACCCAGGTAACAAGCTGGGTCCAGGTACCCCTGTATACCTCCAGTATTACATATTGCATTTTTGAATTAATTTCATGTTTTTGACAAAGACATTAAAAGTGATCTGAAAATCTTCCCACTTTTTTTCATAACATCACACTTAATATAGGAGAGGTCTGGATCTGAATAATCAAGTTTATCCCCAGTGTTAGGTCAGTATCTTCAACAGACATCTATTAAGCATTCTAGGGCATACCATCCTTTTCTCAAGAGTATTTTAAAAGAGCTTTTGACCTTTTTATAAGTTTAATTTTAAGAACTTCTTAGAAAGAAACATCAAAGGAAAGAGAAGAAAGGCAAATGATGTTTATAAATGACTAGCATTTTAAATGGAGAAGGCGATGGCACCCCACTCCAGTACTCTTGCCTGGAAAATCCCATGGACGGAGGAGCCTGGTGGGCTGCAGTCCATGGAGTCGCGAAGAGTCAGACATGACTAAGTGACTTCCCTTTCACTTTTCACTTTCATGCATTGGAGAAGGAAATGGCAACCCACTCCAGTGTTCTTGCCTGGAGAATCCCAGGGATGGAGGAGCCTGGTGGGCTGCCGTTTATGGGGTTGCACCGAGTCGGACACGACTGAAGTGACTTAGCAGCAGCAGCACTTTAAATAAAAAGCTAGGATTTTGATGTCTTAATGGTTTGGCCAAGAAAGTACCATGCTGTGCTGTGCTTAGTCACTCATACTGACTCTGTCCATGGGGATTCTCCAGCAAGAATACAGGAGTGGGTTGCCATGCCCTCCTCCAGGGCATCTTCCCAACCCAGGGATCAAACCCAGGTTCTCCTGCATTGCAGGTGGATTCTTTACCAGCTGAGCCTCCAGGGAAGCCCAAGAACACTGGAGTGGGTAACCTATCTCTTCTCCAGGGCATCTTCCCCACCCAGGAATCAAACTGGGGTCTCCTGCATTGCAGGTGGATTCTTTACCAGCTGAACTACCAGGGAAGCGCTGAAAGTACCATAAAAACACATTAAAAAAGAAAAGGAAAAGAAAGCTTGGTCTCAAAGACAAGAACCTGGAATTTTTGAAAACCAACAAAATCAGATCTGCAACAAATCCGTTAATTCTTAAATTCTCTTTAGAAGTAGGCATTTATTAATATTAACCCTACTCAGATCTTTATTTATGGCCTCCCAGGTGGCTCAGTGTTAAACAATCCCTCTGTGATGCAGGAGACAGGGGTTCAATTGCTGGGTTGGGAAGATCTCCCAGAGAAGGAAATGGCACCTACTCCAGTATTCCTGCCTGGGAAATCCCAGGACAAAGGAGCCTGGAGGGCTACAGTCCCTCGGGTCCCAAAGAGTCAGACACAACTGAGCATCAATGAGGCTAACATTTTTATTATATTTTATAAATAGATAAAACTATGGTAACTTTGAGAAAATCAAGTATATTTCTTGATTTTCTCAAGCAAAAATTTTCAAAATATCCAAGGATAACTGATGAATTGATGTGCTTTATATTCTTTATAGTGATTAAGGAAGCATTCAAAGGATAATTATTTTAAAAAGGAGTAGGAAGAAAATAAGAACTTCTGAAGAACATCTTATTTATCTAAGCTAAAATTTTTAAAGATACGTTTTGGGTACAGGTTGCCTTGTAAATTTCCACTGGGTTATGAGAAGTTTGATTAGACAGTTTCTATATGTTAATGTGTCACACTGATACCCCATAGGTATTTGTAAACTTTCTGACTGACCTGGTGATTGAAATAAGTCCCTAAAGCAACTTGATCAGAAGCCTGGATAGGGCTCCAAGGAAAATAAGATGTCCTGGAATATGCCTTGCCACTTTTCGGTTTGATTTAGTTGGGTATACTCTGCTTTTCTCAGAGTTGGCACAAAGTGGACTGACTGGCCCTGACAATAGGGTTTCTTTGAGATTAGCCAGATTAAATCCTTCTGCTAGATGATCAACTTTTATCCCTTTCCTGATATTCAGGATATCAGGAAACATATTAGGAAATGTTTTTCAGGTTCAAAAAGTGATCCTTGTGATAACTTTTTACAAGCTTGCCAACAATAATTTTTATTTGTAGTGCAGATAAATTCACCACTCTTTCCTTCCTAGATCCATGTTCACTAGCGGCCTTACAGAAAGCACTCAAAAAGAAGTTCGAATTGTTGGTGTTGAAGCCGAGTCGATGGATTTAGTGTTGAACTATGCCTATACCTCCAGAGTTGTTCTGACAGAGGCCAATGTTCAAGCCTTGTTCACTGCAGCTAGCATCTTCCAGATTCCCTCCATCCAAGACCAGTGTGCCAAGTACATGATCAGTCATTTGGACCCACAAAATTCTATCGGGGTCTTCATCTTTGCTGATCATTACGGTCATCAGGAACTTGGAGATCGATCTAAAGAATACATTCGTAAAAAGTTCCTGTGTGTCACCAAAGAACAGGAGTTTCTTCAGCTGACAAAAGACCAACTGATAAGTATCCTAGACAGTGATGATTTAAACGTAGACCGGGAAGAGCATGTTTATGAGAGTATTGTAAGGTGGTTTGAACATGAACAGAATGAAAGAGAAGTGCACCTTCCAGAAATTTTTGCCAAATGCATACGTTTTCCTCTGATGGAAGACACCTTTATAGAGAAAATTCCACCTCAGTTTGCACAGGCTATCGCCAAAAGCTGTGTGGAAAAGGGACCAGCCAGTCCCAATGGCTGTACACAGAGACTTGGAATGACTGCATCGGAAATGATCATATGTTTCGACGCAGCCCACAAACACTCAGGAAAGAAGCAAACAGTGCCTTGTCTAGATATATTCACAGGAAGAGTGTTCAAACTATGCAAACCACCAAATGATCTGAGAGAAGTTGGAATTCTTGTATCACCAGATAATGATATTTACATTGCAGGAGGGTACAGGCCAAGCAGCAGCGAGGTATCCATTGACCACAAGGCAGAAAATGATTTCTGGATGTATGACCATTCCACCAATAGGTGGCTTTCCAAACCATCCTTGCTTCGAGCCAGAATAGGCTGCAAACTGGTGTACTGCTGTGGTAAGATGTATGCAATTGGAGGGCGTGTCTACGAAGGTGATGGGAGAAACTCACTAAAATCTGTGGAGTGCTATGACAGCAGAGAGAACCGCTGGACTACTGTTTGCGCCATGCCTGTTGCAATGGAGTTTCATAATGCCGTGGAATACAAAGAGAAGATCTATGTTTTACAGGGTAGGTGCCCAAGTGGTTAAAGTATTTCTTGGAAGAGTCTGTTCTTTAAGGGACTAGTAAAGAAAATAAAATTTTCAATCAAAAAAGGCAGGTACTTTCAAGTTCCTAAAATGATCCTGTAAGTTTTTTATGTTCTTACTGTCTTTTAACATCATGTGACATAAGTATTTTTGAAAACTTTTTTTCCCATAAATAATAGTTCAGCATTTGAGAAAAACTATTTCTGTTCCATTTTTAAGACTTTAAACAAGGAAGCAAGTTTGATACATAACTTTTTGCAGTTGAATGATATATAATCAAGGGATGGTAGCAAGTATTCTTCTTATGGAATGTACTGGATTAGTTTAAAAGAGAAAAAAAGAACAAAGCCTCAACTGCAGTTGTACTACTCAGTTGCCAAAGAATTTTGTATGAAGTCTTACGATGGCAAAGGTTATGAAACTCACTTACAAAGAGTTTGAAATCACACTGTTCAAGATTTTAGTTTCACTGCCGTTGATGTTGTCACCCATAATACAGTGTTTTCAATTTTTTTTTCACTGAAAAATTTTGAGATGCCATCTTTTTAACATTATAAGATGAGAGGGATGGTAATATACTTAGCTTAAAAATTTTTGTTTAAACAGTTGAAGACTGGTACCTTGATAAAGATACCAGAAAGAAGAACTGAGTAACAGTAAATAAGATACTTGATTCAAGGTTCTCATTTGTGCTAATATTTTCCTTGTGTTTGGTTTCTTATTTTAGTTGCTTGAATGCTGAATACAGTATTGACAATGCCAACATCCTTCTTCTTTTGCATTTCTTAACTGCTTATAGATAAATGCTTTCCTTCACTACTATAAAAAAAAAACAAAAAACAAAAAAAAAAACAAGGAAAGGGGTGCAAGTTCTGTGTAGATACATATGATTTTTTAGTTTTTTTCCCCACTGTAAGTTTTTTTTTAATATTCTTTGCTGTAATCCTTTATTTGACTTATAATTTCTTAGAAATGCCTAAACCCATTTGTTTAAACTTCAGTGTAAAGTTAATTCTCCAGAGAGAGTAAGGAATACTCTCGTGCCTCATTTTAGTTGAATGGAAGCCTGGGATGATGGAGGTTTGTTGGTCTTGCCAAAAAATGGAGTTATCTGAATGGATGTAAAAATCTATAAAGAATGGTTAGATAGGGCTTCCTAGGTGGCTCAGGTGGTAAAGAATCTGCCTTTAGTCCTGGAGAGCCAGGTTCAATCCTTGGGTTGGGAAGATCCCCTGGAGAAGGGAATGGCTACACTCCAGTATTCTTGCCTGGAGAATTCCATGACCTGAGGAGCCTGGTGGGTTACAGTCCATGGGGTTGCAGAGTTGGACACAACTCAGCAAGTAACACTTTGACTTACATGGTTGGATGGGTTATATCATCCAATATGATGAAGCTCTCTCTTCATAGATTTTTGGTTTTACTGGCTAAGCAGTTATTTTTTAGTAGAGACAGAATTAATTAGAAGACTCCCAAATGGAATATAAAGGTTGTATATTAATTTAAATACTAAAGCAAAGTAACAGTGAATTAACAGAATTTCAGGGTTGGAATGAACATTGTTTAATCAGATTGTATTTTATATAAGACAGATCTGAGGCATTGAGGGTTTTAATTGCCCATTACTGGTTTTGGTTTATTAAAGTCAACTTTAGGTTTAAAAATCAGCTTTTAAAATGTATTATCTTTCCTTTTTATAAGAAATTTGTAGCGAGGTAGTACATGGTAAAAAGTGTTCATTCCTGTCTTCTTTATTAAGAATCCTGTTACATTTTAGTCAAGAAGCATAGGGAATATGCAGGCAAAAGCTGAGAGTTTAACAAGCTATTTTATGAAAACCTGTATTTTTTCAGCATCACTTTTATTAGGTAGGTAGTTATATTTATTGATATGAGTTAACCTAGTTCAAAACAGTTTTCAAGGGGAAGCTCAATTTAGAAGTAGGTACTTCTGATCTAAACAAAGCCTCTTTATATAAATAAACTTGACGTGAACAGTCAGAAGATCATGCCCGACTGTCAGTGGCTATTGGAGTACCATTTAATCTGATCATAAAGGGTTCAGATTTTCATATCAAAGACTTTATTTGATTCTTTCAAATCCAAGATTTTAATGTTATAATTAGCCAAGCTCTTGTAAATCTTCACTAGCTTAATTCTTTTAGACATTTTTACATCGGCAGTGTGACTCAGCACACCTTTTCATTGTCAAAACAGAATGGAAACGGCCTCATAGTCAATTCCATAAATGATGTGCATGTTTTCTAACAGCTTAAGGTCATATTTTCTCCTCTTGATATTTGTCTTTGCCTTATAGCAACACTAAAGTAAACACATTAGTGGCCCATAGACACAAATCTGCACAATTCTATGTACTACCTTATAATTAAATAACTAGCACATAAATTTATCATGGCTTATTCATGATTGAACCTATATGCATATTTTGATCTTCCTGGCTAACCATTAGTAATAGTACTTTTTATAAGAGCTAGCTTAAAATCAATTTTCTGAAATACCCAGATATTTGGATAGAGTAAATGAAACCAAGCTCTTAACCCTTATACTGCCATCAAGCCAAAGTAACTTCTCACACTTACCAGTTTGAATGCCCCAAATCAGGTTGATTCTAATATTATGTTATGTTGTGCCATGGGATGTAGATGTTTTAAGCTATCTTATATTTAAATGTTCATATTCTTGTTTTCTTTTCTCTCTCTCTCTTTTTTTTCCTTTTTCTTTCTTTAGGAGAGTTTTTCCTCTTCTATGAGCCTCAGAAAGACTACTGGGGTTTCTTAACCCCCATGACTGTGCCTAGAATCCAGGGCTTAGCAGCTGTATACAAGAACTCTATCTACTACATAGCTGGAACCTGTGGAAATCATCAGCGGATGTTTACTGTAGAAGCCTATGATATTGAGCTCAATAAGTGGACTCGTAAGAAGGACTTTCCATGTGATGAGTCCATAAACCCATACCTTAAACTGGTACTTTTCCAGAATAAGCTCCATTTATTTGTTCGAGCTACTCAAGTGACCGTTGAAGAACATGTCTTCAGAACCAGCAGAAAAAATTCCCTTTACCAGTATGATGATATCACTGACCAATGGATGAAAGTATATGAGACCCCAGATCGCCTCTGGGACCTTGGCCGGCATTTTGAATGTGCTGTTGCTAAACTGTATCCTCAGTGTCTTCAGAAAGTACTTTAATGAATGGCAGGCCTTAGTGAGCTCACCGGCATCTTGTGCTGGAGGAAACTTAGTCTTTCAGTGATAAGAAGAAGTGCTGTCAGTATTTAAGAAAGCTGAAGAGAGTTTACACATGGAGATGGGTGCTGTTTAAGATGAGTGTAGGGAGGGATTTCTTTTCATCCATGTGATGTTTTCATTTCAGTAAGCAAAAGGTAACAAAGTGCAATTATCAGCATTTTTTTTTTCTGGTATAAAAGTAATCACATCATTCTAGAATTGCGTGTTGAATAGTCACTGAGATACCAGACGAATTGACAACTATGCACTCTTAGAAGAGCAGTTAGGGTACTATGGATTAGAGACATCCAAAATAGTTTGATGTGACTTTTTATTTTAAATACGGGTAAAAATTTGAGGCAATATCACTAGGACTTTAGCTGTGACTTCTCTGCTACAGAGACGCACTAACTTAGATCCTCATTCTGAATATGTGTATATTTTGTGTACTGTTTTCATGTGTACTGGATTTAAATGTGTTATTAGAGTAGTTTGAAGGAAAAACAAATCAGTCTCAGAAAGAGCTTTTAGTTGGATTGTTTTATATTTCCCATGTTAGTTTAAATTAAGCTAAAGTTTTAAAGTAGTTTTGTGTTGACAATTTTTTCAAGTGCTAACACTGTCTCATTTTTTTTTTTTTTTTTTTTTAAATCCCGAGAAGGGTTCAAATTCACAGGTGGCTGGTGCTAGTATAAGTTAACTCATGTGTATAGTTAGGTATATTTCAAATATCTGAGCCTATGCTTACCTTTCAAATTGGTATGTTAGTTTCATGGCCATAGTACTTGACTTGCTGAACTCTTGTGATTTCACAAGATTCTCTGCTTACATGATGGCAAGCTATGGCTAGTTACTGGTCTAACTGGATTCACTCTGAGAATAGTGAGAAGACTATTATCCTCATTTTGCACTAACACGGGCCATTTGTCGCCTAAACTCCTTTCCATCCTTACCTGTCCATTCATTATCGGTACAATGAAAGGTAACTTAATTGTCTTCTGCACAGAGCAGAATGTGAAGTTTTAACTCCTAATTTGAAAATTCTGTTTTCCAGAAACATAAAACTCCTGCAATAGTCTCATTTAATGTCTTTTGCATTACCTATGACAATTAAAACCTCATTTTTAAAAAAGTTTTTGCACTTAACAGTTATGAATAGTTTTGCATTGAAAACCTTTGTTCTAACTGCAGGTGACTGAGAAGGAAAAGTGTGAGTGAATAGAAACATAGCATTATAGGTACTAAATCATTTTTCATATTTAACTGATTAATTTCTAACAGAAATACTCACAGAGAGAACAAACCAACTCATGTGTTATACCTAAGGCAGATATTTAGATCAGTAACTTATTTTTTACTCTTCCCGGAATAAGTAATAAAGGATATAAGTATAGCCAGAGTCTGTCCTTAACTGGAACATTTTGATTCCCTTAAAGAAAACAAACTGGCACAGTTTGTATTAAAAACTCTTGCACAAATTGTAATATGATACTGTGAAACAAATCGAAAACATTGCCTCTTTGCATCACATACCTCGTTTTTTGGAAACTTTCCAAACTGCTTGTCATAGCCCTCTACAAGTAGGGAATGTTTCCTGAAGCCGAATTGAAAGTGGACAGCATTTAGAGAATTGACATTTTAAAATCCAGTCTTGGGAAGCTGGGTACGTGCTTTCTTCCTGCTGGCCTTGGTAGTGTGTCTATAGTCTCCTTATTGACTGTCAACTAATCAGCTATTTTTTTTCTTCTGAGTTTTTCTTTCTCTTCGTGCTGTTTTGGGGCTTTTTCTGTGAGCATTTTGAAGCATCTACACCGTGATGCATTGTCAAGGGGAGGAAAAACCAAACTAAACATTACAAGAGATGTTCCCATAATTTATTTTTGAAAGCTTTGTTGCTTCCTGTGACTTCCTGCCGCTTTTTGACAATCTCCTGTATTTATTTAGAACACTGTGTTACTTGAAAACATGACATTAGAACATTAACAATTTCCATGTGCCGTGTGATGTATAGGAGTACAATGTACTGTAGTTAATTCTGCAGTCGATTTATTCTATTGATCTGCACAACAGTTGATCCTCTAACAATTGATCCTATAACCGTTTATACTGAGGGTGTGCTCTAAGGATAGTGTGTCAAAGCCAAGGTTTAGAATTTGCTATGGAAGTATCAATAGAATATATATTGAATTTTGTATGAATACCTATTTGTTTAAATTATATAGCTGGGATATTTTGCCACTTTTCAGATGATTTCAGAAGAGGTTCTAGAAAACTAGGATTAGTAATATGTGTGGGTCTGTGTTTAGATATTTAAGGTACATTTGCTTAGTATGATGAGAATATAAGTAAAAGGCATAATGGGTACTATAGAATTAAAATAGAGGGTGATAGATGCCAGTCCCACTTGAGCTTTGTTTTTGCATTTGAAGAAAGTATGTAGCACTTTCCTATGTATTTTTTATACATTGAAAACTGGATGTGGTATAACTATGTTATAGGAAAGTAGAAACTGTATTCTTTATTTTCCATCTTTGTTTTCTGTTATCCTACAAAGTTGATGCTTAAGCATCAAGCTGATTTCACTGCTGCATGAGAGAAAGTGGATGTGATCTTGCAAGGAATCAGATTTTCTACGTGAAACAGTTTAAAATGGCATTCGATGTTCTGTGCTCAGGTATGTAGTTAAGTACTGTAGTCCTTTGGGGGCAAATGTGTAGATATTTTTAAACATTTTGCCATAATTGCACAATTTTTTGCATTTTTACCTGATGGCATTGTTTCTTGTAATAAAACTTTTTCTGACTGACAAGTTCCATTGTCATAAATTGATCTCTGACCTAGCAAATTTGGAAGAATTAAAACTTCGTGAAAAATCATGTAATACCTTTTATCGGGAATTGGAGGAGATTTTAATCTACCAAATGCCTGGTCTCTGGTACAAAATGAACAAGGTAATTCATAATGCTTGAATAATGCTCTTGAAATTCTGAAGCACATGCACTCATCAGTAGCCCCTTTGTTGAGTGGTTCTGCCCTCAACTCTTGGTGTCCCACTCCTCTCTCTCACAATTCATGTCAACCCATCAGGAAATCCTATTGCCTCTTCCTTCAAAATGTACCTCAACTCTCACCACATATCTCTTGCACCACTATCACCCCAGTCTAAACTAGCCGACCTTGTCTGCCTTAATGCTGTGCCACTGAGTTGATCTCCTCTCCATCACCTTTGGCTCCTTGTAATCTATTCTGTCCACACAGTAGCCAGAGTGTTCCTGTTGAAACATTAAGTCAGATTACTTTCTTCTGCTTGGATCCCAGTGGCTCCCCATCTCCCGTCATATGAGAGCCACACCCCTTCCTCCCATGATCCATCCCAACCCTACTCTTGGAACTACATTGCTGTTCCACCTGCTCACTCCATTCCAGCCATGCTGACTGCTGTTCCAAGCCCCTTCAACATCAAGGCCTTTTTCCTTGCTGTGTTTTCTGCTGAGGAAGCCCTGACAACTCACTTATTTAAGCATTAAAACTCCAGACAGGCCTTCCCTGACCACCTTGTGTAAAACAATTCCTTCCAAACTCACCCTCACCCATACCACCAGTCTTTTCCCAATTTATTTTTCATACATCTCCCCCCATTCAAATGTAAGTTCCATGAAGGCAGGGGATTTATTTTATTTCTTGTTCACCTCAGCCCAGCACCTGGAACCTACAAGGCATTCAAAGTTGTAAAAAACAAATTTTCATTTCAGTCTTAGAAAACCCTGGGAAGCGGCAGAACCAGTGCTATCACCTCCGTTTTATCAGATCAGAAACACAAAGCCCAAGTAAATCGCTGAAGGTTGTGTAACTAATGAGAAGCTCACCAGGATCAGAGCCAAGCACTCCACTTTGACTCAATCTAGTTCTGATAGGTGCTCCATTGAAAAGTGAAAGTGAAAGTCACTCAGTCCTGTCTGACTCTTTGCTACCCCATGGACTATACAGTCCATGGAATTCTCTAGGCCAGAATACTAGAGTGGGTAGCCTTTCCCTTCTCCAGGGGATCTTCCCAACCCAGGGATCGATCCCAAGTCTCCCGCGTTGCAGGCAGATTCTTTACCAGCTGAGCTACCAGGGAAGCCCAAGAAGACTGGAGTGGGTAGACTATCCCTTCTCCAGCTGATCTTCCCGACCCAGGAATCGAACCAGGGTCCCCTGCATTGCAGGCAGATTCTTTACCAACTGAAGTATCAGGGACGCCCTAGGTTCTCCATTGTGTGTCAGTTGTTCAGTCATGTCCGACTCTGTGACCCCATGGATTGCAGCCCGCCAGGCTCCTCCATCCACAGGATTTTCCAGGCAAGGATACTGGAGTGGGTTGCTATTTCCTTCTAAACAAAACTAATAGAAAAGCAGATGCTCTACATTTTGTGTTTACTGGTTGCCTTTTCTGAGTCCCACCTTTTTTCCAACACTATTATTTAAAATATCTATGTCATGGGATTGCAAAGAGTTGGAGAAAACTTAGAAACTGAACAACAACAACTGTATATTATGACTGTGATTAGCTCTCAACAAGGGAATGGACGAGGTAGGAACACATCTCTGTCACCCCACCTGCACTCCCATAATTATATCATTATGCTTATATACCACTGTGCTGAGTTCTATCCCTCAAACAAGTTGAAAAAAAGAAAAGGCTTGAGAAATATTGATTTAAATGAGAGTGCTGTTACTTTGGTTCTCTGTGAAGTTAAAATAACTTGCCAATTTAAAAACCTTGGCTGTATGACTTTTTTTTTTAATTGACAAATTATTTGCAAATACAAAAATTAAAAATAAGTGATCTGGATTCTAACTTCAAAAAGTGAAAGAAAGTGAAAGTGAAGTCGCTCAGTCCTGTCCAACTCTGTGATCCCACGGACATGGGATTCTCCAGGCAGGAATATTGGAGTTGGTTGCCATTTCCTTTTCCAGAGGATCTTCCTGACACAGGGATTGAACCCAGGTCTCCCACACTGCAAGCAGACTCTTTTACTGTCTGAGCCACCAGGGGCTCCAAAAGAATGCTGTAAATGTTTACACCTAGTTTTTTGAAGTGAAATTTGGAATTTTATAAAATGGAGTAAGGAAAAAAGTATTTTCCTTCAGTTAATGTATCCCTCAATTGATGCTTTCAAACTGTGGTGTTGGAGAAGACTCTTGAGAGTCCCTTGGACAGCAAGGAGCTCCAACCAGTCAGTCCTAAAGGAAATCAACCCTGAATACTCATTGGAAGGACTGATGCTGAAGCTGAAGCTCCAATACTTTGGTCACCTGATATGAACAGCCGACTCATTGGAAAAGACCCTAATGCTGGGAAAGATGGAAGGCAGGAGAAGAACAGGACGTCAGAGGATGAGATGGCTGGATGGCATCATCGATGCAATGGACATGAACTTGGGCAAACTTTGGGAGATGGCGAGGGACAGGGAGGCCTGGTGTGCTGCAGTCCATGGGAGTCTCAAAGAGTCAGACATAACTTGGTAACCTGCTTCAGCCTAGTTTACTTGTGTAGGTTTGTAAGAAAGCTATTCTACACATTTGAACAGGGGAATCAATAGGGCTACCACCCCAGAGAAAGGAAAAAGTGTAGACATTCCATCAAAAAGTATATATTTGGAGATTTAAATTGCTAAGCCACAGGCAAAATTTTAATTTATGGAAGTATAAAGTATTTTATGCCTACTGAGAGGAATATAGTTCAGTATGACTTAAGTAACCACAGACACAATATTCTACTTTTAAGTCATGCATTTTAAATCACTCAAATGATAGAAAGTATGTAATAAGCTTCCTACTAGCTACCACCTCTATTATTTAAATCCACTTGCTCAAGAATCCTGCAATTAGGTTTTTTGGATTTCATTGAGATGCCAATCCACTGACCCCAGGACTTTTTCTACTACCCATCATCCCCTACTGGGGACTTTTTCTGAACTTACCTATCTTAAATTCCGTAATCTATTCAAAATAATGCCATTTTACATTTCCTCAATTCCTTCTTGTTAATGCTGCCATACTTGCCTGCAAAACCCCAACTCTGAAGATCCCGGCTATGAGCCTCCTCTGTGCTTGGGCCCTGAGTGAAGGAATATTGCTGGAGAAATTCCATATGTTCATACAGACTCTCTTTTGACATGATGGACCTCCCATGGGTTCTCAGCATAATGGAGCAGTTTTTACCTTTTCTCAAACTTCTGTATATATATATCTTTTATCCCTCTTGGGTATTAGTTCTCTACTTTTCTTCCTGATGTACTGAGGTGGCAGCCATTATATAGGTGCTCCCCTTTCCTTCCACCATCTGCCTAAATCTTCTCTGCTCACCGTTTTAAAATATGTGAAGGCTTTTTCTACCCATGGTTGCTTTGTGCTCTTCACCATCCACTCTCCTAAGTCATCCAAAAATCCCTCTCAGATCATTTGACGAAAACAAAAAATGCACTTTTCTTTACCACTTAGCAAAACAAAAACAAACAACAACAAATTGTCCTTTAGCCCAGCAGCTCCCTCCACTTAGTGCCCCTACTCTTGGCTTCCATGAAAGCCACAGTTTTGCAATCGGGTTGTTTCTAGAAACTTCCTATTTCCCAGCTTTCATTCACTCTTCAAACCACTGAAGTCACTACATTCTCCTCATAACCAAAACTCCCGTCATCAGACTTAATGCTTAACAACATTAAGCTGTAAATTCATTTTGCACATTTCTGTCCTTAACTCACTTGACTTCACAGATGTGTTTGGCACAGCTGACTGCCATCTTCTGAAGCCCTCCTGGGACACCATGCCCTGAAAATTCTTGTTACTCACTTCTCCTTACTGCTGCTGCTGCTAAGTCGCTTCAGTTGTGTCCGACTCTATGTGACCCAATGGACGGCAGCCCACCAGGCTCCCCCGTCCCTCGGATTCTCCAGGCAAGAACATTGGAGTGGGTTGCCATTTCCTTCTCCAATGCATGAAAGTGAAAAGTGAAACCCCCCTTTACTGGCTCCTTCTTTCCCTGAGTCCTCTTCTGTTTTTTCTTCTCATCTCACCTCAACTATTTCTTTGGCATTGGAATGCTGTATGCATACTGATGACTTTCAAATCTATATTTTCAAACCATATCTCAACTCCTGTCTCGAGGTTCCCATCCAACTGACTACTAGATAGCTCCTGTTCAATTGGTGGACACATCTCAAGCTTTGCATCTTTAAATCCTCCTTTTCTGTTATCTCCTGAAAAGCTCCATCTGCAAAATGTAATTTATACCTGTCCACCCCTCTCCATTTCCACTACTCTCACCTATGCTGAAGCTAGACTTCTACTGCCTGGACCACTATAGCAGCACCATAACAGTTCTGCCTATTTCAACTTACGCCACATCCTCAGTCTCCATTCCCAGTACAACAGCCAGAGTGATCTCACACAAGAGGTGTTTTGTTATTGCCAAGTGTGGAACGTAGCAATTGCCTGCCATCAGGTGCTACAGAAATGGCCTCCTGCTTACTCCTCTAACCTTATCCAGTGCCACTTTTCTCCTGGCTACCTGTTCTTTAGGTCCAGTGCTATATGTAAAGACCTTGTGCGTGTTTCTCCCATACACACTTGGCACTCACTGTTTCCATGCCTACTGACCTTTATGACTTTCACTTGTCATACAGGTATTCAAGTTACAGGTAGTTACCCCCGAGGAGCAGCTTACAACCAGTTTCTGATGGGAGCTGGTGGATAAAGATCCCAGTTTCTTTCCATAGGTAGGATAAGTGAGGCATGTTCTCCACTGTCTCCTCGAGTTCCCCAATGAGAATGAGCCCTGCTGCTGCTGCTGCTGCTAAGTCGCTTTCAGTCGTGTCCAACTCTGTGCAACCCCACAGACGGCAGCCCACCAGGCTCCCCCGTCCCTGGGATTCTCCAGGCAAGAACACTGGAGTGGGTTGCCATTTCCTTCTCCAATGCATGAAAGTGAAAAGTGAAAGTGAAGTCGCTCAGTCGTGTCCGACTCTAGCGACCTCATGGACTGCAGTCTACCAGGCTCCTCCGTCCATGGGATTTTCTAGGCAAAAGTACTGAAGTGGGGTGCCATTGCCTTCTCCGAGAATGAGCCCTAGTTGCCCATAATACCTGCTTAATAACTGTGTCTTCTCCCATTCATTTTCTTCCTATCCTACCAATGCTTCTTGGGACTACCTTCTCTCCCCATAGCTAACTACCTGCATTCAGATCCTTGTTCTTACACTCAAATCCTGGCTCATGACTGGCTTCTGCAATAACTCAACCTAAGACACTGGCCATTTTTTCAGTACCTCAAGGCACCTATATTATGAGCTTTGTTCATGCTGTCTCCTGCACCTGGAAACTTCTGTCTTCACCTCTGCTCTTTGCACGACCATTTCCTTCTTATATTTCAAGTCTCAACAAGATCTCGCTAGCCAAATCCTATTGAGGTATTTAAACTTTTGTTTAAAGAAAACAATCCTAACTGAACTAAATGTCCCTGTCACGTTAGATCTTACCACCCAAAGTGGTCTATTCCCCCACTGCTTTTTTCTGTTTCCCAACCAAACAGTTCTACAAGGGCAGAGCCCAGGTGTATTGTCATCCAATATTTGCCCATACCTGGAAGAGTGTCTCACATATAATTTTTTAAAAAATTATTTTTAATTGGAGAATAATTGCTTTACAATATTGTAATGGTTTCTGCCATCCATCGACATGAATCAGCCATAGACATACTTCTCAAACCCTCCTTCTCAAACCATTCTCCTACCTTCCTTTGCATCCCACCCCACTAGGTTGTCACAGAGCATCAGTTTTGGATTCCCTGCTGTTCCACATTCAGTCACTAAGTTGTGTCTGACTCTTTGCCACCCCATGAACTGCAGCATGCCAGGCTTCCCTGTCCTTCACTATCTCCTGGAGTTTGCTCACATTTATGTCCACTGAGTCAGTGATGCTATCTAACCATTTTATCCTCTGCCACCCTCTTCACATTTTGCCTTCAATCTTTTCTGGCATCAGGGTCTTTTCCAATGAGTTGGCTCTTTACATCAGATGGCCAAAGTTGCAGTTTTAGCTTACACATCAGTCCTACCAATGAATATCCAGGACTTATTTTCTTTAGGATTGACTGGTTTGATGTCCTTGCAGTCTAAGGAACTCTCAAGAGTCTTCTCCAACACCACGGTTGGAAAGCATCAACTTTCAGCACTCAGCCTTCTTTATGGTGCAACTCTCACATCTGTACATGACTACTGGATTCCCTGCATCATACAGCAAATCCCCACTGGCTATCCATTTTACATATTGTATATGTTTCAGTACTGCTCTCCGAAGTCATCCTACCCTTTCTCTCCTCCACTGTAACCATAAGTCTGTTCTTTATGTCTGTGTTTCCTTTGCTGCCCTGTACATAGGTTCATCAGTACCAACTTTCTAGATCCTATATATATATATATATATATATATAAACATATATGTTTTTAAATAAACTTTTTACTTCAAAATAATTTAAATTTCCAGAAAAACTGAGTAGAACAGAGAGTTCTCATATATCCAACACCCAGTTTCCCTTATTATTAATGTATTAGTAAGCAAATATAGATTCATTCAGTTCAGTTCAGTCACTCAGTCATGTCCGACTCTTTGTGACCCCATGAACCGCAGTATGCCAGGCCTCCCTGTCCATCACCAACTCCCGGAGATTACCCAAACACATGTCCATTGTGTCGGTGATGCCATCCAACCATCTTATCCTCTGTTGTCCCCTTCTCCTCCTGCCCTCAATCTTTCCCAGCATCAGGGTCTTTTCCAGTGAGTCAGATCTCTGCATCAGGTGGCCAAAGTATTGGGAGTTTCAGTTTCAACATCAGTCCCTCCAGTGAACACCCAGGACTGATCTCCCTTAGGATGGACTGGTTGGATCTCCTTGCAGTCCAAGGGACTCTCAAGAGTCTTCTCCAAAACCACAGTTCAAAAGCATCAATTCTTCTGCGTTCAGCTTTCTTTATAGTCCAACTCTCATATCCATACATGACTACTGGAAAAACCACAGCCTTGACTAGATGGACCTTTGTTGGCAAAGTAATGTAATTAACTAAACTCTATACGTCACTAAGAAATTCTTAGTTCTTACATAATCTCCTGTTTATGCTCCAGGACCTCATTAAGGATATATAACATTTAGTTGTCATGTCTCCTCAGGCTCCTTTTGGCTGTGACAGTGTCTCAGAAATTCCTTATTTTGGATGACTTTGACAGTTTTCAGAGACACTAGTCAGGCATCTTATACAATAGCCCTCAACTGGGATTTGTCTGACGTTTTTCTCATGATTAGACTGAGGTTATGTGGTTGAGGAAGGAAGACCATAGAGGTAAAAGTACTAGTCACATCATCATATTACGGGTGTTTAGTCTCAGTATGACTTGTCACCATTGATGTTAGCCTTCATCACCTGGCTGAGACAGTGTTTGTTAGGTTACTTCCCTGTAAAGTTATGTCCCCCTCTTTCCTCTGATAGGAAGCCACTGTGTGCACTTCCTCCTCAAGGAGTACAGAGTTATGGCCTCCTTGAAGGCAGATTATCTAAGTAAGTTATTTGGAATTCTACTGTACAGATTTATCACTCTTCCCTAATTTATTTATTTATTCAATTCTTTATTTATATTAGTATGGACTCATTTTATACTTTGGGCTATTATATATATTTATACTTTGGGATATAATCTACTGCTACTTTATTTTGTGGGTCAAATTGTTCCAGCTCTGGCCACTGGGAGCTCTTTCAGTTGGCTCCTGTGACCTTTGGACATACTCCCATTAGCATATTTTCTTTTTTTATATGTATATATTTTATAAGCTGTTCCTATTTTCTGGTCCTACAAGATGCTCCAGGCTTAAGTCATAAGTTTCCTTTCCCAGTCCTGGGATTAGCCATTTCTCCAAAAATCTACAGTTCTTTTTCATTGGACATCTGGGCACTCAGTGTTCTCATTGCGACTGGAATATCTTTGTGTCTAGACCCTCTTAGCTGACTGAAAAAAAGTCATGTGTGTGTTCTAAGAGCTTTATAAGCACATATCTAAAAAATTCCTATATGCATTCATATCAACATGAAGCTAAATTTCAGTTTATACTGTGTCCTACCCTAATGCATTGCTACATGGAAATTCCTAGCCTTCTCTCCCATTCAGCAAGAAGCCTGGCTCTAACTATCTACCATTCATTTACTAAACTGTTTATTTCTACTGTATGCATCCAGTGGTTTCAGAAATGATAACCCACACTCCCATGAGAAGCAGCTTTATCAGTGAGAACATGGTGCTTATATATAGTTCTTTCAACTTTACTCTTATAGACTCCATTCATTTCTAGAGTTATTTAGGTCAGCACCTTTCCCTCCCTGGTTTCCCTGGTGGCTCATATGGTAAAGAATCCACCTGCAATACAGGAAATCTGGGTTTGATTCCTGGGTTGGGAAGATCCCTTGGAGAAGCGAACGGCTACCCACTCCAGTATTCTGGCCTGGAGAATCCCATGGACAGAGGATCCTGGCAAGTTACAGTCCATGGGGTCGATATTGTTTCATACAGTTTAAATAATTTATGTGATGATATAGTTTTTCTTTTTCAGCCTATGGTGTGGTGGATTACACTGATTGATTTATAAATGTTAAGCCAGACTTGCTGCTGCTGCTGCTAAGTCGCTTCAGTCGTGTTGGACTCTGTGCTACCCCATAGATGGCAGCCCACCAGGCTCCTCCATCCACAGGATTCTTTAGGCAAGAATACTGGAGTGGGTTGCCATTTCCTTCTCCAAACCAGACATATATACCTAGAATTAAATGTATTTTGTCATGATATATAATCCTTTTTATACATTGTTGTATTTGGTTTGCTAATATTTTTTG
This sequence comes from Bubalus kerabau, assembly GCF_029407905.1. Lineage (NCBI taxonomy): Eukaryota > Metazoa > Chordata > Mammalia > Artiodactyla > Bovidae > Bubalus > Bubalus kerabau. Next base: position 36,158,722 of record NC_073643.1, on the reverse strand, counting down.
AGGATTTTTGTGTCTGGGTTAATGAGAAATATTGGTTAATGTCTTTATTGTGTTTGGTGTGAGGATAATGCTGGAATCATTAAAAGTCATTAAAAGAATTTTTCCCTCTGATTCTGTTTTCTGAAATAGATGGTGGAAAACTGGTATAATTCCTCCTTTAAAAGTATGGTAGAATTTACAGTTGAAACCATGTGAACCTAATGCTTTATTCTTGGCAAGTTTTTTAAAGAAAATTCAATGTCTTAAATAGATATTTGGTTACTCAGGCTATATATTTCTCTTTGAGTGAATTTTGTTCATGTCTTTCAAGAAATTAGTCCATTTTAAAAAGACGCTTACTCCTTGGAAGGAAAGTTATGACCAACCTAGATAGCATATTCAAAAGCAGAGACATTACTTTGCTAACAAACGTTTGTCTAGTCAAGGCTATGGTTTTTCCTGTGGTCATGTATGGATGTGAGAGTTGGACTGTGAAGAAGGCTGAGCGCCGAAGAATTGATGCTTTTGAACTGTGGTGTTGGAGAAGACTCTTGAGGGTCCCTTGGACTGCAAGGAGATCCAACCAGTCCATTCTGAAGGAGATCAGCCCTGGGATTTCTTTGGAAGGAATGATGCTAAAGCTGAAAGTCCAGTACTTTGGCCACCTCATGCGAAGAGTTGACTCATTGGAAAAGACTCTGATGCTGGGAGGAATTGGGGGCAGGAGGAGAAGGGGACGACAGAGGATGAGATGGCTGGATGGCATCACTGACTCGATGGACATGAGTCTGGGTGAACTCCGGGAGTTGGTGATGGACAGGGAGGCCTGGTGTGCTGCGATTCATGGGGTCGCAAAGAGTTGGACACGACTGAGTGACTGATCTGATCTGATCTGATCTACATTATCAAGTTTGTGGGCACAGACTTATTCAGAGTATTCCTTTATTATTCTTCTAATGTCCATGGAATTAGTAGTGATTAACCCTCTTTCATTCCTGGTGTTGGTAATTTGTGTCTTCTTTTTTTCTTGGTTTATTCAGCTTCGTTTACTCTTAGTTTACCCAGCTAGAGGCATCAATTTTATTGTTCTTGTCTAAGAACCAGATTCAGGTTAACCAGTTTCCTTGATTGTTTTGTGGCTTTAATTTCACTGATTTCTGTTCTAAGATTTATTATTTATTTTCTTATCCTGGCTTTAAGCTTTAATTACTCTTCATTCTCTAATTACCTAAGGTGGAAGCTTAGGTTACCCATTTTAGATCTTTCTTCTTTTCTAGTATATGCACTTAAAGCTATTAATTTTCCTCTAAGCACTACTTTTGTCGCCTTTCACAAATTTCAATATGTTGTTATTATCACTTTTGTTCGTACAAAATATGTTTATTATGTCTTCTTGGAGAAGGAACACTTTCATAGTTATGTAATTTCTGATAATCTTCCTTGTTCTAGAGACTTCTTCTGTGAAATTAATATAGTCATTCCAGTATTCTTTTACCTAGTGCTAACTTGATATCATCATCTTTCCCCATCCTTTTTAACTATCTGAATCTTTATACACAAATGAGTTTCTTGTAAGCGACTTATACTTAGGACTTGTTTTGATGTCCATTATAAGAAGCTCTATCTGTTCATTGTATACATAGACCATTCACATTTAATGTGACTATCAATATAGCTGGATTAATATCTACCGTATTTGTTAGCATTTTGTTATCCTTATTAGTTGTTTCTTCTTTTCGTCTATTTCCCTGCCTTCTCTTCATTTATTCCTTCTCTGACATTGTCCATCTCTTTATGTAGATCCAAATTCCTGACCTACGTTGTTTAACCAGTTTCTGAAGAACTTTTTACATGGCTTGCTGAGCAGGTGTGTAGGTGATGAATTCCTTCAGATTTTGTTTGTCTGAGAAAACTTCTTTGTTTTTAAGGATAATCTTACTGAATCAAAAATTCTATGTTGCTTTTTATTTGTTGGCTTTTTTTCAACCTTTTAAATATTGCATAGCTTCCAATGAGAAGTATAATGTAATTCTTATTTTTGTTCCTTTTTAAATAGGGTGTATTTTTCATCTTATCAAAAAGAAAGATTTTCCCTTTCTATTTGGTTTCCTTCAGTTTGAACATGGTATCTCTACATGATGGTTTTTGGTATTTATCTTGGTGTTCTCTGAGCTTCCTAGCTCTGTAAGTTGGTGTCTGTCATTAATTTAGAGAAATTCTCAGTCATTGTTAAATGTTTCTTTTTTGCTCCTTTCTCTCTTTCTTCTTCTGGTATTAAAATTATGCTTATGTTACACATTTTGTAACTGCCTAACAGTCTTTGGATGTTCTCTTCCATTGTTTTCATTCTTTTTCTTTATGTCAGTATGCCAAATTTCTACTGACATATGTTCAAGTTCACTGATTGTTTTATCAGACATATCCAGTATACTGATGAGTCCATCAATGGCAATTTTCATTTCTTGTACAGTGTTTTTGACTTCCAGTATTTACTTTTGATTCTTTCTTAGAGTTTCCATCTCTTTGCTTACATTACCCATCTGCTCTTGCCTGTTGTCTGCACTTTTCCATTAGAGCCCTTACATGTTAATTAGTTATTTTAAATTATCACACAGACCTTTCCAAAATCTTTGACATATCTGAGTCTTGTTCTGATGCTTGATTTTTCTCTTCAGATTGTGTTTTTCTTGCTTTATTTTAGCATGCCATAGTTTTTGTGAAAGACAGACATGATGCATTGGGTAACAGGAAATAAGGTAAACAGACCTTTAGTGTGAAGATTTATGTTAAAATGGCTAGGAGTCTGGGCTGTATTTAATGACTACTCTAGCTACTGGCATTAGAGGCATCAAATTCCTGTAGCTCCCTTGTTTTGTCTACTCTCTTTCTGTTGGACTTTTCTAAGTACTTGTCAGAAACAGTTTGTGTCTTGTGGCTCTTTCTGCTATAATTCATTCTTATTATCTGCAGTCCTGTTGGTGTGGTGGTATGGGTGAGGGAGAGCACTGTAAAGTTTTATGATTAAATTTCAGTATTTTAGTGGGCCTGTGTCTTGGGCTGTTACCTTCTCTACTGGTACAGCTCTTTATTTTCTCTTGCCTCACTCCCCCTTCCTTGGTGCAGCGTCCCTAAGCTATTTCCTTAAAGCTCTGATCCCTGTGGACCTGTTCACTCTTTTTCCCTTTAGATGAGATGGAAGGCTAGCTCTTCGTCCAGCTTTTATCAAGCTCTCTCAGGGTATTTTTCTCTGGAGAGGAGGCCTTTGTTATGGAAAGGCTCTGGGAGCATTTCACAATTGTCACCCCTCCTCTCATGCCAGAGCTGCTAGGAAACCTTTCTCAGCTCTTCACTATGAGAACTGGTGCCTGTAGGCAATGTCCACTAAGGCATAGGGGTCCAGGAGTTTCACACTCTCCTCCTTCTCTGCACTCAATTTCCAGCAATTCATCAAAATTACCGTTTTAGCGTTCTTATTAGTTGATAGCTCTTGGGATTTCTGGTCTAGGTGAGCAGATCTTGATGACAGTTGTTTGGACTCACCTGCACTCTAGATTTCAGAGTGACTGCCCTGCAACCTGACTTCTCTGATTGGGCCAAGAAAAGTCATTAATTCTCAGCTGAATAGCTTTTCCTTGTTGTAAGGTTGAGAGTGACAACTTCCAAACTCCTTACATTTCAGTGCTGAATCTGGAAGTCTCTATAATAAGCTTCTATTTATTTACTAAGTGAATGAGTTATTCTTTCCCTCATACATAAGTATTATATAGCCTCTTTTATATGTATATATTTCACAATAAAAAAATAAGTTTAAAAGTTAGTCTTTCTTTGTAAACATGTCCATAAACTTAATCATATGTAGGTATCCTTACATGGTCACAGAGTTATTTTTTTTTTTTTTCTATTGGAGGCTAATTGCTTTACAATGTGTTGATTTGTGCAGTACAACGCCAGGAATCAGCCGTAGGTATACACATGTCCCCTCCCTCTGCACCTCATTCCCACCCTCCACCCCATCCCATCCCTCCAGGTCATCACAGAGCACCAGGCTGGGCTCCCTGTGCTGCACAGCGGCTTCCCACTAGCTAGCTATTTTACACATACTAGCTTATATATGCCAGTGCTTCTCTCTCAATTCATCCCACCCTTGCCTTCCCAGAATTATTTAATACATAGTTCAGTGATTATTGACTCTTGAGTACCTAATAGCCCAGCTTTCCAGGACCAAATCAAAATTATATGATATAATTTAATTAAGATTTTACTTTTGAGCATAATTATATATTTGAGTATAAAATCTATTTTCATATATGTAATTATACTATTAAAACTAAATTGGACATTTGAATGTAATCATTTTAAATTATCCTTATCATGCATATACAGAACATTTTCTATTGATTAGTTTGTTAGAAATACATGAAAGTTAATAGATCCTTTTCTTCCTTTCTTTCCCCTTCTACGGATATATACACAAGCATATGATTTGGTGGAAAAGAAAGCTAGACACAAATATTAACAAACAGAAAATGTGTAATATGTTTCCTAAATATTTAAGTTGGTCTTATGAACAGGAATTACAGTGTTTTGGGTGACTGAGCAGATTACTTGAAGTCCCCAAGCTTTAATCCTTCTCATATATACAGTAGGACTTTTAATATAATTCAATTTATAGGTTTTTTGAAGAGAAAATAAGCATGAAAAAATCATATCACAGTGCCTGGCACGTAATAAACACTCTAAAATGGTCCCTGTTAATGTTATTCTCAGCTATCCTGCCGTCTTTCGGATACACTTAAAACAGCCTCAGTAGAATAACATCTCCTTTACAGCTAATATAAGGTACATGCTAAAAAGAAGGGTAGCCGTTTGGACTCTTATTAATGAGACTGTGCCCATAATCCACACATGAAAACAATTTTCACAGTTTCACAGTCACACAGTTCTCACTTTCACTTCTTCACCACTCATTTCTAAAGGATTGAAACTAAACAAACAGTACCCTCAGCAATTGCCACAAGGCTAGTGACTTCTGTCTGCAAAATAAAAATTGGGCTTGTGTGTGTTTGCTTGCCTATTTTTAAGAACTGAAAAGAGTCTCCTCAGGGTTTAATCCTGTCCTCTGTTCTCACTTATGGATGAGGATCTACAGGATTCAAGTGACATAGTTCAGTTCTTGAAAAATGTCATTCTAAAGCTCCTTTAAGGATAAAAAAATACAGCCAAAGCATTGTATACTGACACCTAATTAGGATATCTGAGGCCTATGCCTGACTCAGGTGATCAAAGTTTTAAAGGTCACATGCTAAGAAGAACCTACACAACACAGGGGGACATTTCCTTGTAGCTAGTGAGCATCTCAGATGACAAGAAATCCACAGATGCTCTCTGACAGTTGGTCTAAAGCCGAGATCAGGGTTAGCAATGGAACTTAGGAGTCTGGCACCAAATTAGCTGATTTTAGTTAAATTTCAGTAAATAGATACATTGGCTAAAACATAAAGTGTAAAGGGAGAAGAAAAATTATCTAAGAACAAAAATCTGAGAAATTGAGTTGAAAAGGCAGAAGGAAGGCAACTAGAAAGTTATCAGAGGAGAATGTGATCCTAAGAACATGAGGAAAATGCAGCTAGCTCCAGGCTCTGGCAGTTTAAAGATCGGAAAGGATGCAGCGGTTTCAGCAGAGTGCTAGGGACAGAAATCAGATTGCTGTGACTTAGGGTACAGGTTGAAGGTATGAGTGGGGGAGGGTACAGGTGCTCAGCCCAGGAAGCCTAGAGGTAGCAGGAGTCAGAAACAGAGGCCCTGGACACATGGAGTTTAAAAAATAAATCAGAGCACGTCATGCTTTTTCAGTAAAAACTGGATATGAGCAATACCCATGCAGTCAGAACCAACTCTGTTTCTAGACTATTCCCAGGTGAGAGTTCTGCAGTACCCCTGTTCCCACTCAAAGTAATGAAGACTACAGAGACAAGGACACCCAGAGAACTGCAGGCTGAGCTCTGAATCAGCACAAGACAAACTCTTAGAAACAGGAGCAGATGAAAAACCATGCAGGAAAATACTGACCCAGAGAGAAACAGACACCCTTTCTGTGGCCTCTCACATCTCTGCCAGAGAGTACAAATGTTAACCGATTTTGCAAGTTCTTGCTACTTCGCCCCACAGGCCGGATGAAATTCAGTTGAGAGCCCAATCTGGTTTCCACCCCTGACCCAAGACATCTGGTTTGTGATAAGTACTCAAATATCCTGTGTTTTCTAAAGTATGTGGTGGGTGTGGTGATGGCGGGAGTCACAGGCAGAAGAGCTGATGAGCTAATCAGAACAGGCATATGTGTAGGTATGGAGGACCTAGTTCCTCTCACACGGTGTTCGTGCAGCATGTTTGGGCAGCCGGGGTGGCTAGGGGATGGTAGCCATCCCCTGGCCAGCCCCCAATGAACACAGACTTCCCCGAATTTCAAATTTCAACTCCTGGTTGTGCAGCGTGTGCCTGGGGATTTAGTCCTAGAGCAACTATTGTCCACAGTTCATAAAACCACAACAGAATGATAACTGGAGCGGCAGAAATGAGGCAATTTGGGCACGTGGATATTACACTTTCATAGTCATACATAAATGTGATATACAGCAAATTTTGTGTCTCTGTATTCTTGAGGGCTTGCTTCTAAGAGGTGATTCTGTTGTTTTTTTTTTTTTTTTCTTAAACCTACATTTCACTCCTCCAAAAATACAATACTATCCACCCTTTTCTGGGCACTGGGCTGTTCAAGATTGATTTGGAGTTTGGCATGACAGACTCTATATTTTTAGGCTGCAGATCCTCTTGATCATACTAATATATGACAATAGCCTCCCACATGAAAAATATTTTAACATTTATGAGCCACTAGCTGATATCTCAGGGACGGGGGAGCCTGGTGGGCTGCTGTCTCTGGGGTCGCACAGAGTCGGACACGACTGAAGCGACTTTTAGCAGCAGCAGCTGATATCTTATTCTTGTGTGACACTTTCTACTTTTCAGAACGGTTTTGTATGTATTATTTGCTGTCATCTGTCACTGCCTCTGTTTTTACTGTTGAAGAAACAAAGGAACTGAAAGGCAATTGTCAAACTAATGGGATGAGAACGTAGCTGTAAATGGAAGCGAATTTATGAATTTCTCCCTAGTCCCTCGTGAGTGGGGACCCAAGAGATGGCCAGAATGGGTTCTATTGAAAAACAGAACATGTTGTTGTGAGGACAGCAGACGGCTGGAAAGGCAGCCAGTGTGGGATGTAAAGCGAGTGAGCTCACTTTTGGAAGAGCCTGAGTTGCAAGTGACAGAGGGATAACTATGTATAGACTGCTGTGTGGGGAAACAGCCAGGATGGGCCTGGAGACAGGAAACTGAAGGAAGGTGATAGGTCAGGCAAAGATGTGAATTTGGCAGCCAGCCAAGACTGAGCAGCGCTGGAGCCCCCAGGCATGCATGCGAGCATTCACGGAGGGAGTGTGGAGAGAAGGGTGTGGGGAAAAGCCAAGCCTTGGAGGGCCCACGTGAGGCACGGGAAGGGGAAGAGTCCTTCGAAGGAGCCAAGAACAGAGAGGTCCTGGGAGAACCAGGAACTCGGGACTGAGAAAGGAAAGAGGCCACACAGTGTCAAGTGCAAACCGGGTGTTCACAATGACAGGACTTCTGAAATGATGCCTGGAAACTCAGTAATGCCTTTTGCTTCTGAGTTCACTGTTAAGGGTAAGTTTCAAATTCTGACTGTGAAAATTGTTTATGCGTATAGAGTAACGAGATGATTTGATGCATCAGAACGCCTCTCTCCCTAACCAACACGGCTCAGAGGAACTTGATTTTGTTTCCTGATGCATGTTGCTGAGTGTCCTCTTACTCGCCTGTACCTTACAGGACACTGGTCCCCCTAAGCTCCCACATGCATCTGAAGCTCCAGAGGACAGGGGCCATGTACCTAGTGCATTTAGTCTCGAGTGTCCCCTGAGCGCAGAGCAGGGTGTGCGGCAGACAGGAGTTCCCCAACTCTTTGATTAACGGAGGTGTGTGAAAGTCCTTTTTTCACTTGCCACGGGTTTCTTTCTCCTCTCTGGGACTTTCAGACTCCACATTCCCCCACACTGTTTGGAAAGATACATTTTCAGGCTTAGCAGTGATTGGCAAACATTTTTATACAGGGCTTGGCATTTAACATCCGGAAAAGTTGTGAAATCAATTTGCTGCAGATAAAGATGGACAGATGGAAATATCTGGTGCTTCCTTCACATGTGCAATATACATAATGAGATCATTGCTTACTGTGATACACTTGAACTCTGTTTTACCAGGGTTTAGGAAGAACATTGTCCTTTGTTCTGCAGCAAGACCACGTGGGTAGAAACATTGTCCCCTGACTAAAAAGAGGACTGGGTATGGAATATTTGTCAGTGTTGAGATTTCATACGCTTTTCCTAAATGCTTACCAAATCTCTTTGGAGACTTTAGATTTCCTTTTCATTTGAAAAATGGTACATTTGCACTGACTCTGTCTATTTTATCATGCTGTATGTGTAGGGGGAGGGCGAAGAAAAAATAAAATTAACAGAGATGGGAAAAGGGGAAGGGAACTAGTATTTTTTTTAACCACACGTGGGAGCCTATCTTGGAAAATAAAAAAAGTGTGTGCACCAAGAAGGAGGTTGTAAGACTTTAATATTGTAACCTATGGGGGGGGATAATAATTTCATTATTTTAAATATAATCAATCAGGCCATCTTTCTAGGTGAATGGGAAGAAATGTATAACATGTCCACTTTCATTTAATTCTAAGTTTGATCCAATAAATTTAACAGTTGCCTTTCAGGAGTCTTCAGTTTCTTGGATAGACACACCCAGTTTTATCTCTGCCTGAGCAGGCAGTTCCACTAAATCAGAGTGGCCTGCCCTGGGTTGGTGTGGGGACAGTACAGGGTATCGTCTTGTCCAGGATTCTAAACAAGGATGAAGGATGGCTCTGCTCTTGATGTTGTTGCCACATCTCTCGCACATCCTCTCTTCCCTTTGAGAAGGAAATAATGAAACAGTCATCTGGTAGCTCAGTGGTAAAGAATCTGCCTGCACTGAGGGAGACCACCTCCAATGCGGGAGATGTGGGTTCGATCCCTGGATTGGGAAGATTCCCTGGAGACAAAATGGCAACCCACTCCAGTATTCTTGCCTTGGAAACCCCAGGGACAGAGGATCCTGGCAGGCTACAGTCCATGAGACAGCAAAAGAGTCAGACACGATTTAGCAACTAAACAACAAGAACACATCTTGACCACTCAGTTCTTTTCCTTTCTGTCTACATCTCATCCTCTCTCCATCTCATCCTCTCTCCGTCTCATCCTTCTCTCTCTTCTCCTTGATTCCTGTCTCACAGAAACCTCTATGCTCCAGGTGACTAAGCCTGGTGCTTGGTCGCATGAAGGTGAATGGTCAGGCACGGATAACTTTCCCTCGAGAGAGAAGTTGGCTTTGCACGATTACCTTCTTGCTGCATAATCTTACTTCGTATGCCATAAGCCAAGTATCGCTCTATTCCCTCTCTCTGAAGTCTTTCTCTAAAAGAATTCTAACCATCGGTGGGACACACTCTAAATCCTAGAGGCCAGAGGAACATTCCTCAACGGTAAAAGAAAAAAAAAATATTGGTCCAATTTAAATACAAATACTTAATTTTGTGTCTAAATACCCTCATCTCCCCTTGTCTCTCTTTCCCTCTCCTCATCTCTTCCCTCTCCTTTTCCTGGAGACATCAGTGAAGCATCCCACAGTCCTGAACACTTCTGTCTCCAAAGCCAATTACATGCTGTCATTTTAGAACTCTTGTCTTAATCTTGTGTCAGACTTATTATTTCTTCTTTCTTAACCTCTGCCTAATTTTACATAAGCTCATTTTCTACCAGTTTTCTAAAAACACTTGGAGATAAATTGTATTAAATCCTGTTCATAAAGGGTCCACAGGTAGGTATACTTTTAAATCCTTGTGTATCAGAAAATGTTTTTTATGATTTAATTTTACTCTTGCCCTTGACTGTGAAAGTTCACAGTCCTTTACTCTTAGAACTTGGTAGGCATTTGTTCATACCTTCAAGCATTTAGTAGCATGGCTAAGAAGGCTGATGCCAGTTTAATGCTTATTGTTTTGCAAATAACCAGTTTTAGCTTCATTCTAGAACATGTAGTATATTACCCTTAGTCTGGAAATAAGAAACATCATGAAAGACTACAGTGGGCTGGTGGTTGTGGGAAAGATACCAGGCTTCACTACTTGGTATGGATCAGAAGCACTGTTAGGACTGGGAAATGTTCTGCCACTGTGTGTGTGCTCAGCAGTGAAGTCGTGTCCGACTCTTTGTGACCCCATGGACTGCAGCCCGCCAGGCTCCTCTGTCCATGGGATTTTCCAGGCAAGAATACTGGAGTGGGTTGCCATTCCTTCTCCACGGGATCTTTCTGACCCAGGGATTGAACCTGTGTCTCTAGCCATGTCTCCTGCATTGCAGGCAGATTCTTTACCACTGAGTCACCAAGACAGCCCAATACTACTATCACCACATAGTAGTATTTTCTTCTGGGTCTCACACCTGAGAGAAAGTAAGGCCTAAAAGGATCATCTTGGGGTCTCTCGGGTGTTTTAACTTTTGTTTTTTTAATATTTAACTTATTTGTGCTGCATCTTAGTTGCGGCGTTTGAACTCTTAGCTGTGTCCTGAGTCCCTGCATTGGGAGTGCAGAGCCTTAGCCACTGGACCACCAGGCAAACCCCTGAAGTGTTTAAACTTTAGACCCCAACGATGCAGAGAAATAAACAGTTCATCAATCAAAGACCTGATAGCTGCCATTCTCACCCAACTTCTTACCAAAATGGCATGCTGACCCTCAGATTTCAGGAGTTCCCCTAGGAAGGGTTTTAAAAAGTATCCAATTGAGCGGAAGTGATCCTTATAGCAAAGGATTTAACACTTTCAGAGAGCAAGGGCAGAGTATCACTCGCTGTGAATATGCATAGGGAAGAGGTTACTTCCCTCTCCTCTCAGAAGTTGGATGGCTGAATAGATACTATTAATATAATACCCAACTTTCATCTCATATCTAAAGGGTAAGCTTCACATGACACCCAGACAGATGCAGAAATGTGGAATCAAGGAAACATCTCATACTAAAACTAAATGGGATAGATTTGTATTTTCCTCAAAAGTCAGTGAAAGTAGCCTGAAAGATCCTACAAATGAGTGATAACTTTCATCAATAGGTAGGCCATAAGAAAAGAAAAAGACCTAGTTACAGGGATACCACTGCAGAGTAGGGTAGGGATGAGGAGGAAACACACAAGCTTGCCATCCAGATTCACTCTAAACTTTCCCAGAAAAAACAAAACAAAACATGCCTAAAAGTGTGAGGAGGTAAGTGACAGAAAAGAAGCAGTGAGGAACTCTGTATATGCCAATCCGGTCAGCTGAACAGAGATAAAGCAACAGAGAGTCATGGAAGGATTTGTGACACAGGAAGACACTCTTGCCTCCTGCTCACCCCAAAGTGAAGAATGCTAGAAACTGACAAATGATGTTGCCCCTAGGAAAAAGACATATGATTTAATAAGAAAATATTAATATTTAAAAACAAGAATACAAATTAAAGCTACTGGCTAAAAACCAGCTCCCCTAAATTGCTCCTACTTTGTTAACCAGGTGCCTGAGGAAAAACTCTCCACATACAAAGAAGAGGAACGTGCAGAAAGGAATAATATTGGGATCTATGCTTTGATAATACAAAAGAAAATGGGGGATTGAGAGAAAGAAGAACGAGGAGGAGGGTGGGAGGGGGACAGGGAGGGGGTAGAAAGAAAGAACAATAAATAACCTGTAGATAATGAAAATATGAGAGCAGAATTACTCCAGGAAACAAAAGAAAACTTCACACACATATAAATCTATTCTCATATTCTCCTATTAGTTGAAGAAACAATATACTGTACTATAGAAAAGGAGAGGTCAAAGAAATCTCAAGAAGACAAAAAATAAGATGAAAATGTGCTGGGAAACTTATTTAAGAAATGGGAACCAAACACATATGTTAAAGGACAGACATTCCTATTCAAATCAGAAGAAGGTGTGCACCAACCACTGTGAAATTAGACGAGGGAACAAAATAGATTTTGTGGGTAAAGAGAGATATTATTTGTCTGTGAATGATTGGTTTGCCTACCTAGGAGAAAAAAAAATCTAAGGAAACCAAACTGATAAGATTGGAACTAATTATACAGTTTAGTGTTGGGCAGTGACCACAGATTGTGCTTCCCTGATGGCTCAGACGATAAAGAATCCACCTGCAATTCAGAAGACCCAGATTCGATCCCTGGGTCACTCCAGTATTCTTGCCTGGAGAATTCCACGGACAGAGGAGCCTAACGGGCTATAGGCCAATGGGGTCACAAAGAGTTGGATACCACTGAGCCACTAAGTGCACACACACACACACACACAAATCAAAACTACTGAGTAAATAAGTCAGAGAAAGACAAATATCATATGATATTGCTTGTATCTGGGATCTAAAAAAAATGGTACAAAAGAACCTTTTTATAAAACAGAAATTAAATCATAGATGTAGAAAACAAACTTATAATTACCAAGGGGGAAAGCTGGGGGAGGGATAAATTGGGAGATTCTGATTGACATATACACACTACTATACATAAAATGGATAACTAATAAGAACCTACCGTATAACAAAGAGGACTCTACTCAATACTCAGTACTCTGTATATCCTATATGGGAACAGAACCTAAAAAAAAAGTGGACATATGCATACATATATATAACTGACTCACTTTGCTGTACAGCAGAAACTAACACAATATTATAAATCAACTATACTCCAATAAAAAATTAATTAAAAAAATCAAACATGTGTACTGGTTAAAAAAAAGAAAACACTGGTGTGTGCACACCAAAGTTTTTCAAAACAATGATTTTAAAAGGATGATCAGATTTTAACATTATATTTAAGGTGAAAAGTGAAAGTCTCTCAGTCGTGTCCAACTCTTTGCAACCCCATGGACTACATAGTCCATGGAATTCTCCAGGCCAGAATACTGGAGTGGGTAGCCTTTCCCTTTTCCAGGGGATCTTCCCAACCCAGGAATCGAACTGGGGTCTCCTGCATTGCAGGTGGATTCTTTACCAACTGAGCTATCAGGGAAGTCCATATTCAAGGTGGTAGTTAATTATTTTAGTTAATTAATTAATTCTAATCTTGGAGGATAATTTGTCATTATCTGTCAAGTTTCCTTAAGCACATAGACTTGAATCAAGAACTTTACTCCTCAGAATTTGTTTCAGAGAAATTCAGCACATGTAAAAACATATATGTGCATAAGAATGGTAATTGTTGTATTATCCATAATAGAACATGGAAAGGTGTATTTTAAAGACACAGAAACATGCAGGTTAGATATTAAGAAAAAATGATATGCATCGTATAAAAGTATCCATTCTTGTGAAAGTACTGTGTCTATACATATATGTAAGTCTATGTACTTAAGTCTCAAACTGTTACTTTTTGAGCCCAGGATGGAGAGGTGTTCTCACTGTTTCATTTTATATACTTCTAAACAGTTGTATTTATTTGTTTCTGAGTAGCTTTTTTGTCTAGTTGACTTTTGTTTACTTATTCTAAACAAAGACCATGCATTACTTATTACACAAACTAAACAAAACTAACACTCAGTTCAGTTCAGTTCAGTCACTCAGTCGTGTCCGACTCTTTGCGACCCCATGAATCGCAGCACGCCAGGCCTCCCTGTCCATCACCAACTCCCGGAGTTCACTCAGACTCATGTCCATCGAGTCAGTGATGCCATCCAGCCATCTCATCCTCTGTCATCCCCTTCTCCTCCCGCCCCCAATCCCTCCCAGCATCAGAGTCTTTTCCAATGAGTCAACTCTTCGCATGAGGTGGCCAAAGTACTGGAGTTTCAGCTTTAGCATCATTTCTTCCAAAGAAATCCCAGGGCTGATCTCCTTCAGAATGGACTGGTTGGATCTCCTTGCACTCCCTCTCAAGCGTCTTCTCCTAAAACTCCTTAAATTTGAACATGAACTCTACCACTCACTGGCTTCTGTGATCTTTGCCAAGTAACTGGAGTTTTCATGGTGTCAGTTTTCTCATTTTAACATGGGAGTAATAATAATACCTACCTTGTAGAGTTGTTAGAGGATTATTAAATTAATATATAATATATAATATAAAACATATACAAATATCCCAGCATACTCTAAGCATTCTTTGTTAACTACTGTTTAGGGGCACTCTTTTAAGAGTTGTGAATTATTTGCCCTAAGATTACTTTTTGAAGACCATTTAGTTTTTATAAATAACATATTAAATAAAATTTGATATATATTTTTATAAGTGGATATCTTTTATGTTTTATATAATTATACTTTTTTACTGCTCAACTGAATAAACTGATTTGCAGAACAATTTTCTCAATTTTCTTTTTTAAAGAAGATATGACATACTACTTAAGATATATACTCTCTTGATATATGAAACCAATTTTTATAAAAACAATGTATAACTCTTCCCTCAACTCTATTCATTTTATTCCCTCCCTCAAATATTATTGCTATTTAATTTTGTCACTCACATCCAGAAGGCTGCAGAACTTTGAAAAAGCCCTCCCAGGAATCCACTGTAAGAAAATAATACATTCATCTCTTCTTTTAAAAAGAGTACTTTGAACTTTTTATGCATATAGTCTTATACATATATTTCAGTAGAGAAGGTAATTAATATTTTGTGGTTATATTTTTATCACCATGTTAAGTGGTAGCTTGAAAAACCAGTTTATCCTCTGTCTCAGGGATCATATGAATCTGAAATTGTGTGGGTTAAACTCAGATCCTCTAGCATGAAGCTCCCTTTCTGGTTTAGAAAAAGTGATGTGTTTTCATTATATTCTGGGGTAAGAATTAGTGAGGCTGAATACTGTCACAGCTCTTTTCAAGTTAGGACTCAGGATGACTTTAATTCTTTTGTCTGAAGGTCTACACTATGAATCTCAAGAGGATTTTGATGTGCCTATTTTAATTATGAAACAAAAATTTGTCAAAAGTTCTGTGATACGTATTCCTTCTCAGTTATTTGAGATCTGAAGCTGATCATACTTAGGGGTTGATAATATTAAAATGCTAAAATTAGCTTTTTGGTACAGTTGAATGCAGCCTTAGTGATCATATTTCATAACTAATCTGGTGGCAGATAGAAAGCTCATTGGTAAATAAATGTCTCATACTGCCCCAAATGTACTGTATACACTGAAGAGGTTTTTTTTTAAAAAACTTCCATTAGTTTGTAACCTTTTTTTAAGAATTAAAAAACTATAATATATATTCTTTTAGTGTGAGGAGGTCAGGTTAAATGAAGCCATTCTAGCTGTAGGAATTTAATAGTGGCAATGTTATTAAAATATCCTCATGTAGGAAAAGTCTGGTGCAGAAGTAAGCCTACTGACCCAGTTAAATGGATTTTTTTAGAGTTAGAAAATGTAGAAAAATTTAATGAAATATGTGAAAAGTTCTGAATATTTATAGTTTCTCCCATTTTTCCTGGGAACGTTGTTTCACAGATGCATTTCAAACTTTTTTGACTACAGCTTCATAGCAGTCATCTACATTGTCTTAAAATTGA
The DNA here is from genome assembly GCF_029407905.1 of Bubalus kerabau. Classification (NCBI taxonomy): domain Eukaryota; kingdom Metazoa; phylum Chordata; class Mammalia; order Artiodactyla; family Bovidae; genus Bubalus; species Bubalus kerabau. Next base: position 36,143,019 of record NC_073643.1, on the reverse strand, counting down.
ATGAAAAAGGGTCTACTGATTCTTCCCTATTGTAAGAACTTTTCTGTTAATGACAAAGGTGTGATTTTGAAAGTGCATTTTGGTCTTTGATCATCAAATCGTGACTCTTTGCAAAAGGTCCTTGGGAAGGCAGCTCAGCATCTTCAGCTGGATGAACATCTAATTAGCAGAAAGAGGGCTGCCTTCTCTGACAGAGGATCTCTGGGCAAGGCGAGTGCACAGTCGTTCCCCAGCATCACCAGGAACCAAGTCCTCCCCTGTGTGCCCTACAACCTTAACTTCTCAGCAAGAGGACCCTCACCTCTCAGTGATGAGTTCATGGTCACGGAGGATACCCAGATAGCATCTTTTCTGTGAACTCTTCACATAATTGTAAAGGGTAACTATGAGGGCTTAATTTCATGTGTCAACTTGACCAGGCTAAGAGATGCTTACATGGCTGGTTAAAAAGAAAAAAAAAAAAAGAAAGAAATGTCTGTGTGTGTCTCTGAGGGTGCATCTGGAAGATATTAGCAGCTAAATCAGTAGACTGAGTAAGAATATCTGCCCTCCTCTTTGTAGGTGAGCATCATCCAATGCAGTGAGGGCTCAAATAGAACAGAAGGCAGAGAAAGGGTGAATTTTCTCTCTACTCTGCTGGCTTTAAGGATGAAGAAAGGGGCCACAAGCCAAGGAATGCAGGCAGCCTATAGAAGCTGTGAAAGATGAGGAAACAGATTCTAACTTAGAGCCTTTACTAGCAGCAGCATAGACCAACTGACAGCTTGATTTTGCCCATTGGAACTGATTTTGTACTTCTGACCTCCAGAACTGGAAGTTGATAAATTAATGTCATTTTAAGTCACTAAGTGTGTGGTAATTCACTACAGCAGAGGGAATGGAAATATACGCATCACACTGTCCTACCCTTTCAGCCTCCCTCTCTCCCTTGGTTCCTTGCTTTCTTCACCTGTACATGCTCTTGAGCTTCCCTGGAGTCTAAGCTCCTGGATTCTTTAGGCCAGTCTGTCTTCATCATCATCCTTCTTACTGCTTCTATGTCCTAACCATACACTCACTACTTCATTCTCTGTAAATGGAGTTCAATGTTCACTGAAATGTCTCTTTAGAATTTGACTTAGGAAAGTGTAACCCACAGGTCTGTCCTGACTGCCTTCTCTGCATATCTGAAGCATCTCATAAAGATGAATCACCTAACCTACAAATCTTTCTCCCCTTTTAAGTGGACTTTATTTATAGAACATTTTTGGATTTATAGAAAAATAGACAATATAGTGCAGAGGATTCCCATACACCCACTTCACCAGTTTCTCTATTTATTAACATTGCTGAGTTGTCCAGTCATGAGACCTCAGAGTGGTATTCCGTCTTTCTTGCTAACACCTAATTCAGTAATTTATCACTTCCTGAAATCCTCCATGTAAAATACTTTTCTTATCAATCTCTTTCTTTTCATCCCCATGGTCAGCCAGAGTCAAGGTCTCATTTCCTCTTATCTCAGTAGTTCCAGTGGGTATCTGATCACACCCCTCTTTCCTCACAGTCTGTTCTATTGTCTATTGTCAGATGATTCATTCAATACAGCTGAAGTTACAGAATCCTGATACAAGCATCTCTATGGCTTCCTATTAGTATCTCCCTTCTTCCCTATCTTCTCCCTTCCCTCCCTCCTCCCCAACCTTTCTCCCTCCCTTTCCTCACATAGCCACGCCACCACCAGCGATTACTGAATGACATTTTGATACTAGTGGGATAGAGACAAAAATTGTTAAAATGTATCTTCTGTCAACCAAGCTAAAGACACAGTCTTCACTGTGACATATCAGGCACCAAATATCCCAGTTCTCAGCTCCAAATACATTCTCTGCTCACTGACACCAAAATATGTCTTTACAAATGTTTCTTTAAACATATTATTTAATTTATATAGAAGGCCCTGCTTTCTGAGACAGCCCCATTACACACAGAGATAGAGACACAAACACACACAAACACACACACATGATGATGTCTCTCTGGTCAAATTCAGATAGTATTTTGTATCCTCAATACATGGGGTGCTCTTTTTGTTAAATTATAGCCCTTTGTGTACATGTCTTTTCTCCCTTACCAGATGGGAAGTCCCTCCAAGCAGGTGCTTTGTCACACTTATCTTTTGTTATCTCCTATAGTGTTTGCACAAAGTGGACACTCAGTAAATCACTGTTGACAGTTTACCTTGCTTTGGATTAAAGTGAAATCCTTGAAATGAGAAACGGTGCCTAGATAACTACTGTGAGCATTGCCCTGCATCCCACACACCACTATCAAGAATGGACTGTAGTTTGTATCCAGTTTGGTAGGCATCAAATAATTATCTGTCCAGTATGTATGTACTGTTGGAAATTATTTTATCATTAGAAAGAACGTTAGTGATAAGAAACAAAGTGAAACACATAGCTGAGGGTTTTCGACCTACTTATAATAAGCAGCTATTATTTAGTAGCTTTTAAAATCCCTTGTCAGCAAAGATATTTTAAGCACCTTTCTATGACTTAATTGTGTGAAATAAACATGGTCTTAAAGTTGAACTTCTAAGTGATCTTTCTTTTTTGTGTCCTTCCCAGATTCACTTTGGACATAATTTTCAGTTTTGAGTAATAACATTTAAACTCAACCCCAAGGTAAAAAGTGTAAGACAACATAAAAAATGAAGTCTTTTTCATGTTTCCCATTGGCAAATTACTGTGTTTTTTCCTGCCATCAGATTTTTATCTAATGATGTGACCTTTACTGTGCTAATAGACAGCAAACAAAAATCTGCCAAACTGTGATAAAATATAGGTTTTAAATATAAAATTAATTTAGCCAAGAAACTTTACAAAGGTCAAAAGCATGAAAAGAATTAAGTTGAAACAGTGATTTGTGTTTGACACATGTTGTACCAGATTTTCTCCAAGGTTAGTTATTTTTTTGAAATTTTAATGCTCAATAACTGTAGGAAAAAATGTATTTTTAAAAGCAGCACTATGGAATTACTAATCTTTTGGCCAAAATGTTAGTTTATTCACGACTCTTTACTGTGTATCGAATAAGCGCCAGGCGGCGGTGGCACCCTGGTGAGTGACCTGGCCCCTGACATCTGTGGCTTCTGGTTTAACAGGTGATGGGCACAAGCAAACATTCCACTCCTCCACAGAGGAGGGCCACTCATCAAAAGCGGAGAGACTGGTGAGAGCTGTACTCACCTCACCCAGACGTCTAAGCTGAGCCCTAAAGGTAAGACGGAGGCCCCTAGACACAGAGGAGTGGGGAGAGTGCTGTATACATGAAGGGCATGCAAGGTACACACGTACAGAGGAGAAAGAACAGTGTGCATCTGTAACCGAAAAGAACTCGTTATGGTGGGAGGTCAAGTTGAGGGAGAAAAAGGCTATATATACACTGGTGACCGTCAACCAGGGAAGCTTTTGGCTCCCAGGGGGCACTTGTCAATGTCTGGAGACGTTGCTGTTTGCCACAACTGAGTGTGTGGGGAGGCTACTGGCTTCAAGTTGGTGGAGGCCAGGGATGATGCCAAACATGACGATACACAAAACAGTCTCCTACAACAAAGGGTTATGTGGCCCCGATGTTAACAGTGCCTAGGCCAGAAAGCCGCATTATAGATAAACTTGTAGATGAAAATTGGGGCTAGATCACAAAGCTAATTAAAGGGATTTGGGATTAATTCTGGGAGTCATGGGTCACCATGGAAGATTTAAACACATGTTTTTTAATCATGCTGAGAGCCAGTCTCTTATTATGACTGAACTTAGGTATCATGTGTCTCACATTATCAGAAAATTGTGCTTCCTGTGAATTACAAATTACATCTACTAGTCTTTTTTTTTTTGGCCTTATGGGATCTTAGTTCCCCAACCAAGGACTGAACCGGAGCCCTCAGCAGTGAGAGTCCCGACCACTGGACCTCCGGGGAAGTCCCTTCTTATCTAAGAAAGATTGAAAAAGCATAACTGAGGAAAGTTTGCTAAAAGCTTAAAAACAGAAAGAAAACATGGCAGAATTTTTCATCCTTGCCAGTCACAATATTTAAATTATCTCTATTTATTTCATTGGACTCTCCCACACAAGGTCAAGCATGAACACCCATTCTCACGAATGCGAAGCACTACTGGAGATCAACAGAACATACACTGGACCACGACGCAGTTTCAGCTAGAAACAGAAAGCTTGTACATCAAGAGTAAAGAAGAATCATGCATGCAAAGCTCTGGAACAGAGATTCTTCCTATTACTAATATTATTTTAATAATAATATTCAGACTCCTTTAAATATCTGATGACACTTAAGACTTTTCAGAAATATGCACTTATTCCCTCAAATATACCTAATACTTAGAGGCCAACAGATGCTATACAAATTCAGTACTTTCTTACATAATGCTGATGTTCCCAGAAATATTTAAGGCCAGAAAGATAACCACAAAAATTTGTGAAAAGAAATAGGGCATAATTTAGAATCATTCAGAGAAGGCTTTACACTTTTTAATCAATGAAGAACTCTTTCTAAAAAAATGTTCATCACAATACTATTTGTGTCACCTTGTAATATATACGTAATACTTCATCAGAGCAAAAAAAATTCAATAGAAATGAGCAATTTTTCTTATGATCCATAATGAGTACAATACATTGCTTTGGTTACAACTGTGATGAATGGTTCTGTAAACCATGAGCTTTCTGCTATTTCTCATCCATTTAATCATCACTTTCTCTAAAAATAATGATTGAGAGTAGGCTCAGTGACTTGTAAGTTAGGAGAAAGGGTGAATTGATCTGTGCTTCAATTCATTACTGTTCTTTTCTTTGACAATCAAGTACCAAACTTTCAGTTCTCTTTACTTTCCTTTACTACAAATGTCCCAGTTACCTTCAGTTCAGTTCAGTTCAGTTGCTCAGTCGTGTCCGACTCTTTGCGACCCCATGAACCGCAGCACGCCAGGCTTCCCTGTTCATCACCAAATCCCAGAGCTTGCTCAAACTCATGTCCACGGAGTTAGTGATGCCATCCAACCATCTCATCCTCTGTCATCCCCTAATCCTCCTGCCCTCAATCTTTCCCAGCATCAGGGTCTTTTCCAATGAATCAGTTCTTCACATCAGGTGGCCAAAGTATTGGAGTTTCAGTTTCAGCATCAGTCCTTCCAATGAATATTCAGGACTGATTTCCTTTAGATGGACTGGCTGGATCTCCTTGCAGTTCAAGGGACTCTCAAGAGTTTTCTCCAACACCACAGTTGGAGCATCAATTCTTTGACATTCAGCTTTCTTTATAGTCCAACTCTTACATTCATACATGCCTACTGGAAAAACCATAGCTTTGACTAGACACACCTTTGTTGGCAAAGCACTGTCTCTGCTTTTTAATATGCTGTCTAGGCTGGTCAATTACCTTAAGCCAATTACCCAGTTGACTTAAGTCAGGACAAAAGCTGTCCCCAGAACACCTACACCATCTCAAACACACACATATACACATACACACATCTTGGCAATTCTTTTGAGGAGATAATACCTGCTTATTTAAAAGTTTCTATCTCTGTGCTAATGCCATTGCCATTAACCCAAAGTGTTTTCCACTTCTTATTGGTCAGTCTTCCCATGATTTTTTTCACGTGGGCTATTTCTGTTGAGAGAAGGTGAATGTCCACTTTATCTCCAATTCTTCCTGTGATTTCAAGTAACGTATTCTTTTGAGTTCAATTCCATGATAACAGTCTTAATGTCCCTGATGCTCTTTAGATTTGGATTTTGCATACTCCAAAAATATTAGCCAAAAGTTAACATCTAGCCAGAATCAAGGTATCAGCTGGGACTGCAATTCTTATGTGGATCTCAGCATTTCTTACAAGTTCATTGGTTTTCTGCAAAACCCATTTCCTTCTCAGGTTTTAATGTTGCTGCTTCCACTTGTAAGCCAGCAATGAGTCCCTTTCAAGCTTCTAATCTCTGAGTCCAGCTGAAGAAAGTTCTTTGCTTGTAAGGCTCATGTGGTGTGCAATACAGGCTACCCTAGCTACTGTTCTAACCTTAATTCTGCAAAGCCTCCTGGCTGTGTAACATACTCATATGTTCCTAGGATCAGGGTGTGGACCTTTTGTGGCAGGGAGGGGCAGGGGGGGTTATGTTACCAGAGAGACCTGCAGGTAAAGTGTCACAGATATTCAGCAGGGATAACCAGTTCTGATTCGAACTATCATGGAAGACCAAAACCACAGTGACTATCACCTCACATCTGTTGGGATGACTATCATCAAAAGGAAAAAGATAAGTGTTGGTGAGGATGAAGGGAAATGGGGGGGGGGCTCTTTTTGCATTTTTGCTAGGAATGTAAACTTGTAGAGTCACTACTGAAAACAGTGTAGAGATTCCTCAAAAAATTAAAAACAGAACTACTACATTATCCAGCACTTCTCACTCTGGGATATATATATCCAAAAGAAATGAAATCAGGATCTCAAAGAGATAGCTGTACTACCAGGTTCATTGCAGCATTACTGACAATAGCCAAAATATGTAAACAGCCTAAGTGTCTGACAATGGATGAATAAAGAATATGTGGTATATACATAACAATGGAATATTATTCAGCCACAAGAAAGAAAAAATTCTGCCACTTGTGACAACATGGATAGGCCCTGAGGGCATTAAATTAAGTGAAATAAGTCAGACACAGAAAGACAAATACTGCATAATATCACTTACACATATAATTGAAAAAAGCCAAAGTCATAGAAACAGAGTAGAATTGTGGTTACCAGTGTAAGGGGAAGTGGGGAGATATTGATTTAAAGGTAGAAACCTTCAGTTAAAAGATAAACAAGTTTGGGGAATCTAATGATGAGTATGGGTAAAAATACTCTATTACATACTTGAAAGTTGCTAAAAGAATATGTTAAATGTTCTTACCACAAAAAAGAAGTGGGAATTATGTGGGATGATGGTGGCATTAGCTAACAGGATGAGGGTAATCATTTTGCCATATGTAAGTAAAACAAATAAACAGGCTGTATGCCTTAAATTTACACAGTGTTAAATCTCAATTACAAAACTAATACAGTTATGTAAAGTTTAAAAATAAAATAAAATTAAAAAAAAAATCTCAATTACAGCTCAATTCAAAATTAGTAACCAAAAAAAAAAAAGTTTCTAAAGCTAAATGATAAGAAAGAACTATTACAAAAGTACTATCCAATTACAACTATTAGAGGTGGGACCTTATGTGGATAGAATTTTGACTGGTGGAAGTTAGGGGTATTCTGGATGGTGATAATAGGGTGCTTAGATATCCGAAGGTGGAAAAGTATGGGACTGTGGAAGAAATAGTGAGTACTTCAATTCTGGGATGTGAAGGATGAAAAAGTAGGTTGGAGCCAGTAAGTAGGGAATTTTAAATGATGGGTCAAGAGTTTACTCTTACTAACAATATACCCTCTACCTTAAATACATGAAAAAATAAGCATTAAAATTAAAAATTAAATGGAAACTTTCCTTAACTGATGCAAGTGAATTCTGAGAAATGTCAATTTTCTGATGGCTGGAGAAATTTATCAGCAGGGTTGCAGCAAAGTTCTGAGAACTGATGAAACCAAATAAAACTGGTACCAATTAGCAGTTCCTATACAAGGAGTTCTCAAGGTTGTGATTCTTTTCTATCAGAAAGCCTCAGATTTTACAGATGTTCATTCTCAAACATCATTATAGATGCCTGTCTCTTTGAAAAATTTGAACGACTTGCAGGCTATCCCTTTCCCCCTACCATTCATGACAATAACTGAGCATATTATGATGAAAAAAAAAACTAAGAGGATATAATGGAAAAAAACATCTCATTTACAGTATTAAATGAAAAAGTAAAAGAGAATAAATTTGAGAAATATGCAAGACTTAAAACATAAAAATAGCTTTAAAACATGGTCAAAGTATACCAAAAAGAAAGATGTATTAATGTTCTAGATCGAGAAGACTCACTACCATAAAGATATAAATTCTTCCTATGTAAATTTAAAATTTAATGTTATAATGCCAATAAAAATACTAAGTCTTCATCTTTTTTTATTAGAAAAGCTCTATATAAAATATAAAAAAATATCAAAACAATATAAAATTCACATGGCAAAATAAACAAAAATATCCTCCAAATAAAAACTCCAGAAAAGAAAGGCAGAGAAGTGAGACTAGCTGTAATAGACAGAAAATCATACCCTCATAAATCAATAATTTAAACACTGTAGTAGCAGTTCAAGACTAAACAGAGAAATCAATGAAATAAAACAGAAAATACAGAAATTGACTCAAACACATGCTACACAGTAAAGAAGCCATCTCGGGTTAGTGGAATAAATATAGAGTAGTCAATAAATGGCATTGGTACAACTGGATGAGTATCAAGAAAATAGCTGTGTCCAAACCTGATACACTGATCTACCAGATAAATTCCAAGTGGATCAAAAATACACAAGTAAAAAGTGAAATCATAAAAGCATTAGAAGAATACATGAGAAAATTCCTTTATGATTGTGGAAGGTCAGAAGCTATAAAACAAGGTATTTATGTTGACATTAAAATTTAGTCTTAGCTGAAAACAATGTAAACTAAGTCAAAATGCAGTAACTGATAAATATATTTGCAGCAATATTTGAAATAGCAAAACTATTGGCAACGTTTTATATTTCATTGGTGCTATGCTGTGCTTAGTCCCTCAGTCATATCTGACTCTTTGTGACCCCATGGACTATAGTCCACCAGGCTCTTCTGTCCATGGGGATTCTCTAGGGAAGAATACTGGAAGGACTAGTTAATAAATCATGCTGATCAATACAATGGAATACTGTGCTGCTGTATAAAATAGGGGAGCTCTCTATGTATTGATATTGAAAGAACACAAAGATACACTACAAAGTGAAAAAAGCAGAGTACACAACACTGCTTTAGTATGATACCTTGTATAGAAAAAGGGGGAAATTCAGGCTATACATTTATATTTGTTTGTGTAAGGATGAAAAAACATTGGAAATATATAAAATAAACCAATAATAATAGTGCTTATCTGGACATTGGCAAAATGGAAAGAGAGGGTCAGAGGTGAGGGTAAATTTTTTCTTTGAATCCCTTTTTAAATTTTTGTATTACTAATTAACATTGTAAAATAATAAAAAACAATCTAGCAATACTTTTTCTGCTGCTGGTAAGTCGCTTCAGCTGTGTCTGACTCTGTGCGACCCCTAGGGAACCCTAATTTATTCTATGTACCAACTGAAGAATTCCATCAAAACAACAGAATTACATGACATCAGTCCAAAAGAAACTGGCTAAGTATGTGGTACCACATGGTTCTAAAACACAAAACTGCTAGAGCGATGCTCAATGTGAGAAGGGTAAAGTCCTCCTGGGTTTTGGCCTCTGTGGATCAGAGTCACTGCCATAGCTGGCCACATTCTTTATAGCTCTCTGAATCCATTCATTCAGCTTTAAAATACAACTCTAGGAATCTGGTGGCTCTGGGGCCAGAACTAAGTAAGTGGATCCATGACTAGGATACAGTTAGCAAACAGAAAGAACATAGCGCCCAAATGTTGGCTGGGATCCCCACTCCGAATTTCCTTACCCTGCTCCCCTGGTTTCTGTGGATCTACCCTGACCTCTTACCTTGATAGAGCCCCACAAGTTCCAACATGATATAAAGGGAGACAGACGAGGAATTAGACGGAGAGGGAGAAAACTGCCATTTTCATCTGTCATTTCCACGTATGGTATTTTCAGTTTATAAGACATTTTGGAGAAGCTGCTTTAGAGTTCCATTTAGAACCATTTTAATATGTGTCTAGGTATACCTTTCTTTCGGAGAAGGCAATGGCACCCCACTCCAGTACTCTTGCCTGGAAAATCCCATGGACGGAGGAGCCTGGAAGGCTGCAGTCCATTTGATCGCTGAAGGTCGGACACGACTGAGTGACTTCACTTTCACTTTTCACTTTCATGCATTGGAGAAAGAACTGGCAAGCCATTCCAGTGTTCTTGCCTGGAGAATCCCAGGGACGGCAGGGCCTGGTGGGCTGCCATCTATGGGGTCGCGCAGAGTCGGACACGACTAAAGTGACTTAGCAGCTTACCTTTCTTTAAAAAGTTGAATTCCAAGAAATGGAGTCTGGATTCATTTAAATAGGTCAGACTGTGATGCTGAAAACCATTTATGTGCATATAGAGGGCAGGTGGTAGAAGAGAGCACACAAGCCTAGAATAAATGAAATCCCATTCCAATTAAAAAAGGAGGCTTGGAAGTACTTCAAGCAAACTATAATTACTGTCACGCCTGTTGATGTTCTAATCTCTCCTTTTCTATTGGGTGAGAGGCATGTAAAAGAGAAGAGAAACAAGGCAAGTAACTTGAGAAATCAGATGAAATGTTTTTCTTTATAAATTTTAAGTGGACAGAGGCTGGCTGCTGTCGAGATACAATTATGGTATAAATGGTCTGAAAAGAAGAAAAGCTACAGTCATTTTGATAACTGACCTCAGCGAATAAGATGTTAATTCCTTAAAGAAGTCCTAGAAAAACTAAAAAAAAAAAAATCAGATTGCAAGGGATTCACTTGAGCTTTGAAGGGGAACTCAAGGTTAAATCGAACACTGAGCACTAGAGCTGAAGATGAGTAAGCAAAACATCCAATCTCACCTGGTATCTTTCTAAGTTTTTCTCTAAATTGTGCCTCTTGTTTAAAGAGAGTCTTTCTTCATGTTCTGCTATTTTCTTTAATAGAGAATTCTCCTTCAGATAAACCTGAGAAGAAAATTTAGCTAAATCCTGTGACTGACTTAAGCATGCCTGTGGGAAGCTAGCAATTCACACTTGGAAGCTATAACTTAGAGATCACGATGAATAGGATGACAGTTCCCTCCAACAGTAGGCAGGGGGTCAGGAGAAATTTAGAATCCGCTTAACTGCTAGAATGAACATGCAAACCTACACAATAGCCTTGGTAAATACCAGAGATGGTACAAATGAGATTTTTCTGGGGGGGAATCTATTGCTTAGAGCACAGTGGTGAACTTGGCTGTCTGAGTGGATGCAGTTTTCAAAATGAGAATTAGATGTTAGATCTTCAGAACCTAAATAACAAGAAAATGAAATAAAACTTAGGGATGGTCATAGAAGTATACTGAATGCTTACTTGTACAACTTAAAAGCCAGTAATTTTCATCCTTGTATTATTTTAACACGACAGTTTTCAAAAGCTTTAAGCAAAAGTGGACCTTGTATTTCGTTGTCTTTTATAGACTCTGGAGACATAAAATAAGCACAAATAGAAATTTAGTCATTTTAATCTGTTTTATATGTTCACATCTATAATGTGTTTTTATTTGTAAAACCAGAGGATATAATTAGGCTGTTTGACACACTGAGTAATGATGACAGCCATACTCTTTTATCAGTTTTGGCAAAACATTGTTTTGTATTTTGTTTTGTTTGCACAATAGGGAGAAATTCCTAATTCGTAATATAGGAGAAATGACACTTCTCTCAGTCATTCAGCTTGCATTCTCAAGGTACTGGACACTTAAACTGATTCTGAAACACTACAGAGGATACTAGATATTTTCCTGCATTTATGCATTTTGTTATCCATCTATTGCTCAGATAATAAGGTAGGTAAGTGCTTAAATTTCAGAGAAGCTGATTAAAAAACAAAGATTTTTTTTTTTGTAGAAAAGATTTTAAAAAATTATCTTATAATGTGACATCTGGTGTAGTTATTTGAAAAAGTCTCCTGTATACTTCAATGCTTGTCTCTAGTAAATAGAGGGTCACTTAAAATTTCAAAACAGTAAAATGGACTTTGCTTTGCATTTTAAGTTCAAGATTTGCCTTCACTGCTTACTGCTTATGGTCTGCAGTAGCCAGGATGGTGTGACTACAGACTGCACAGTCTAATGAATCTTATTCATATTATAAAAATGACTGGCAAATACAAAAGCTGATACGAAATTACAGTCTAATGTGACAGACATGTACAGTCCTGAATAATTATTTAATACTAAAAAGACATGTAAATTAAGAGATGGGATTGACATACACACACTCCTATATATAAGAGATAACCAACAAGAGTCTACTGTATAGCACAGGGAACTATACTCAATATTTTGTAATAAGCTATAAGAGAAAAGAATCTGGAAAACAATGTGTGTGTATATATATATATACATATATACTTGCACATATATATAATAATATAAATATATGTAACTGAATCACTTTGCTATACACATAATACTAATACAACATTGTAAATTAAAAATACTTCACTAAACATAATAAAATAAAATGACATTTCCATATTCAAAAGTAAAACATGTATGTAAAGTCACATACATTTTTTAAGATTAATATTGCATTGGTAAGTTCAACTATATGCAAAAGAGGTTAAAGCAACTATTATTTTCATATTGGTACCTCAGTGATTTCACATGAGCACATGAGATCAGGCACTAATTCTCTCTCATGTGTTAAAATTTGATATTCAACACTTTTGAAAAATTGCATCTATTATAGTCTGCATGCGTGCTAAGTCGTTCCAGTGGAGTCCAACTCCTTGTGACCCCATGGACTGCCTGTCCGTGAGATTCTCCAGGGAAGAAAAGTGGAATCGGTTGCCATGCCCTTCTCCAGGGGACCTTCCCAAACCGGGGATCAAATCCACATCTCCCATGGTTCCCACATAGCAGGCAGATTCTTTACTGCCGAGCCACCAGGGAAGCCTCTATTACAGTTTAAATAATATCTAAAAATGTATGAATTAATGTTTGAATTAAATAATTGCGGGACTCCTGAAGCACATTTGAAATATCCTTTAAGATATCTCAACAGTGGAGTCAGACTTTGGGGACCTAGGGTTGGAACAATTAGTACAAGCCTAAAATCCTGAGCTTTCATGTTGGTGTATAAATCCCATAAATCTCTTAATCACTGCTAGGGCAAGCTTTCATCTAATTTTCCCAAGAGAGTTATCAAAGCAATTCTTGGAGCTGAATTAGGGTAGTTGGAGCTCTTTAGAGGATAGGCTTCTTATTCTTCTCACAAATCAATATGTATCCCAAGTTGCCTAATACAATAACTGTATTAAGTTCACTTCTTCAGACTATTGTGCTCTGACATTATGTCTTCATATTGTTATCACAAAAAGGCTGAATTTCTTTCCTTAAAAATGTAAAGTTAAGCTTTCTTTAAGTAAATAATAGAGAACATTTTATAAGACTTTCTCACAGTAAATTCTTCTAGTTTGAACTTTAGTTAATTTTACCTTTTGTCTCTATCAACTAAAGGTCTTTTATATAAGATGTCATGAATGGAAACAGCTATTGATGAAGATAACAACATCCTGACTTTTTATTTTTTACTGAGATATAGCTGATTTACAATATTATATAAATTTCCAGTGTACAACATAGTAATGCATAACTTATGATTATATTCCATTTGTAGTTATAAGATACCAGTTATGTTCCCTGTGCTGTTTAATATCCCTTAGCTTATTTATTTTATACATAATAGCTTGCATTTCTTACTCTCCTAACCTTATATTTCCCCTTCCCCCATCCTCTCCCTGATGATAACCACTAGTTCGTTTTCTATATCTGTTGAAATCCTAACTTTTCTCAGTGGGTTGATAATCCAACTGGAAGCATAAAAAACATTGATGTGTCTATCCTTTAGGTTACTGATTGGACTTAAAGAGGCAGCTTACCAGGGTCTGTAGTTACAGACCAATTACAACTTTCACTTTCGGTGTCAATTAGCATGGGATGAAACCATTAAAAAATTATGATGTCTTCATCTTTGTTATTCTCCTGTCCTATTTCAGAACAGTAGTCAACTGGTAACGATCTTTTTTCCCATAAGGAGACAACATAAAACTAGTCACTCTAGAGCATTCACGCTAATGATTTTAGCCATTCTTGAGTCTTGACTTTCACTCACATTTTTCTCACTACTAAACAACCTGTAAAAGGTAATACCATAACTCTGACCTCTGCTAGTTACTTGTGAAAGTTGTATTTGCACTCTTCATCCTCCTCCTGTTTTGTCCTTAAGCTATTCTGTGAAGATACTAAGGGAAATAAATCCTTTTTTTAAAAAAAACATTTTAATGCAGTAAGGACACTTAGCATAACATCTACCCACTTGATAATTTTATTTATTTTTTTTTCCCACTTGATAATTTTTAAGTGCACCCTACATTATTGTTTACTGTAGGTACAATGTTGTATTCTTTTGGCCTCTGAATTTTATTGGCCAAGTGAGGTTCCTGATGGAGCGTGGCACTATTGGCATGGTGGGCAGTAGCACGGGAAGGCAAAAAGAATGTCAGGAGGCTAGTTTGTTCCAAGGACTCACTAGTGAAGTGTGGCTGTCCACCTCAAAGGTTCTCTGGACAGACAGATTCAGCAGTCAGGTTTAGCCTTCTTGTTCAGATATATTTTAACTGGTTAGAAAACATTTATAGAATATTTATGAAGTGATTCCATCCCTAGATATGGGAAAAAGTATTAGCAGATTTGTGGTACACAGAAATCCCATTTTCTAGCAAAGGCATAATAAACAAGCTCTGTTATAAAGCTATAAAGCTAATTCTTGTTCAGTGCTGACCCAGTAAGCCATCAGAAAATGGTCTATTGATCCACAGGGGAAAAACCTAAAGAATTCTTTATTCTTGCTTTTGGATTATAGTTACACATGTATATTTGGATGTGTCCTTCATTCTGGAAATTCACATTGCTTTGATTAGTTGACTCAAGAGACAAGATGCTTATATCAGTTTCCCACTGGTTTTTGCTGACCAGTCCTTCTGGTTCTAACATAGCACCTCATTAACTGAAGCAAAGCAGCGGTTTTGAAAGAGCTGATATGTTTCTATTTACTAATAATCATCTATCATGTAGGAAAATGAAGTACTTTGCCATACATTCCAGTTTCCAGATAAAATAAAACAACCTATTTACATACATTAGAAAGCCCTTAAATGAGTGAAGCAAGTGACACTGTCAGTAAAAGTATGAAGTCCTGACTTAGCATGTTAAACAGAGATTCCCTTCAAAGGTAAGGCACAGAGGCTGTGCCTCATTTATCTCAGCGTTGACAGGTAATATAGAGGTCTAATGATTCTATCCAATTTTTCACCTTCATTTTGCTTCATATAACATACAAAAAATGTTTCAAGTGAATCAAAGATCAAATTGTGAAGCACAAAACTTCAAAAAATTTTTTGTAGAGGTTAGGAGAATATTTTCACAATACTGAAGCAGAAAGGAGTAGATTATAGAAGAAAAGTGTGATAAATTTAACTACATACAAACAAAAATATGTATTAAAAAAAGAACTATAAGCTCAGTTAAATGTCAGTGGCACGTGAGGAGAAATCATCAAGATTTTAAGTGAAAAAGTGTCACTATTCAGAACCTGCAGATAATTCCTACAGATCTATAAGAAGACCCAAGTAAAAAATGGCAAAGGATAGGAGTAGGTAACTCACAGATGAGAAAACTCAATAAACAAATTAAAAAGATGCTCTATTTCACTAGGAATTTGGTGAATGAAAATTAAAACTACAATGACAACATCTCAAGCTTTAAAACTTAATAGTAGGTTAATACCAGGTGTCAGTAAGCATGTGGTCAAAAAGGAAGTTTGATAAACCTCTGGCAGGAGTGCCAATTGGTACAATCACTTGGGAAAGTGATTTGGTAATAATTTGTAAAGTTAAACAGACTCACTCTCAGGTATATACGCTAACTTGAACATGTGCACAAGGAAACACCTAAGAATATTCAACATGGCAATTCAAACAAGTAGAAGAATGGGCACATAAGCAATAGAATTTTATATAGCAGCTAAAATTAGTGAGTTTGCCTTATACATAGTGAAATATAATGTTGAGTGAAAACAAGATTCACAATGTTAATTACGGGATGACGGAGGATGAGATGGTTGGATGGCATCACCGACTTGATGAATATGAGTTTGAGCAGGCTCCAGGAGTTGGTAAGGACGGGGAAGCCCGGCCTGCTGCAGTCCATGGGGTTGCAAAGAGTCAGACGTGACTGAGCAACTGAACTAATATAGTACTAAGAAAATGCACACATCCCAGGTGTATGGGATCTTCCCTCGTAGCTCAGTTAGTAAAGAATCGGCCTACAAGGTACAAGACCTGGGTTCGATTCCTGGGTCGGGAAGATCCCCTGTAGAAGGAAATGGCAACCCACTCCAGTATTCTTGCCTGGAGAATGCCATGGACAGATGAGTCTGGCGGGCCCCAGCCCATGGGGTCACAGGAGTCAGACACCACTTAGCAACTACATTGCTACCACCAGGTGTTTCCACGGGGCAAATAAACATCGGAAGATACTCATGATTCCCAACTCAATGCACGCATTAAAAGAAGACAATTTTTTCACTTGAAAAAATTATCCTAAAATTAATCTAGAAGAGTAAACAAGTGAGCCTCCAGCAGAGTCAGGCATATGGTAAAGACTCAAGGTCTATTAAACACAAGATCTTACAAAGAGAAAACTCAACAAGAAGAGGAGAACCATAACGATGTGGGTGGAGCCAGGGAAGGGGGAATTCAAGAAAGAGGGAGACATCAACACAATTGAAAGATCAAGAAAAAGAATAAATTTGGTAATTAGAATGTCAATGTGGGGTTTCAAAAGAGGAAAAAATATGTAATCCTTTTCTTCCCTGCCTAACTGTAACAATTGAGAATTCGGTCAAAAAGAGTGAGGCAAACGGAGGCTAAAGCATTGCCGTTACTAATGAAACTGATATTGCAGAAAGTGAATGCCACAAAGCAGGCCAGTGACGTTCCAACACGGACCTCAGCTTTAAAGTAATCCTCCTATTCTCAGCTCCAGCTAGACCTGGCTGGGAAAACCTGAGAACACATTTTCTCTGTCCAGACTTGCTCCTAAGAAAAAAGAAAAAGGCCTAATATTTAATAGCAGAGGGCCAGAAAGTTCACCGATAATCATTTCATAAACAGAATACTGTTTAGGTTTGAAAAGTAAAGAACTACAGCCAGGCTCATGAAAGACAAATCTTAAAGACATAACAGTAGCAAAAGATGCAAGTCACAGAAGAAAACAAGTAGTATGCTTCCATTAATATAAAGCTCAAAACAGACAAGGATTCATGATATAGTGTTCAGAGATAAATACACAGAAGGGGACTAGTTTTGGTGTAATTGTGCAACAGTGATAAACAGTTTTTATTCCTGATATTCTCATCGGGACCAAAGAACAAGGAAAGCACACATATACATTAAAAAGAGAGAACAAGAATGTCTGGTAACAGGATTAATTTATTTCCTGTTCTTTAGTTTTGGCTATGGGATTTTAAGTATTTTATTAAACAAGTGTTGCTAACTGGACCAAAATAGAACTTTAAAAGGAAATAAGCAGTTTATGTTGATCTTGAATCTTGACTATAATAGTATTCAGTTCAGTTCAGTTCAGTTGCTCAGTCGTGTCCGACTCTTTGCGACCCCATGAATCGCAGCACGCCAGGCCTCCCTGTCCATCACCAACTCCCCGAGTTCACTCAAACTCATGTCCATCGAGTTGGTGATGCCATCCAGCCATCTCATCCTATGTCGTCCCCTTCTCCTTCTACCCCCAATCCCTCCCAGCATCAGGGTCTTTTCCAATGAGTCAACTCTTCGCATGAGGTAGCCAAAGTACTGGAGTTTCAGCTTCAGCATCATTCCTTCCAAAGAAATCCCAGGGCTGATCTCCTTTAGAATGGACTGGTTGGATCTTCTTGCAGTCCAAGGGACTCTTAAGAGTCTTCTCCAACACCACAGTTCAAAAGCATCAATTCTTCGGCGCTCAGCTTTCTTCACAGTCCAACTCTCACATCCATACATGACCACTGGATAAACCATAGCCTTGACCAGACGGACCTTTGTGGGCAAAGTAATATCTCTGCTTATTACTAAATGCTTTTATGAATACTTTCTCTAACACCTCTTTGATTTTCTATTGACCTCATGAGTAAGTTTTTGGCTTCCTCTCCCATTAGAAAGGAACCGTTTTAACCAGAGGATTATCACAGATGTCAGGAGAGAGGTTATCTTTAGGGCACAGAGGGGCTGTCATAACCATCGAATACAGGGTCTTTCTAAGGTTTTGGTTATATTCAAATTCTAGAGTGACATTTAAGTATTTATTTTATATGCATAATGTATTTCAAATTGAAAAAATAAAAATGATATGAAAAGTAACTAAAAAACCTTTCTATTATATCTATATCTTGGTTTTCCTAAACAAAGAAAGCCTCACCATTAATTAAACTTTTAGCTGTTTCTTTTGGAAAGATATCAGTTGACTCCATCCCACCTTTTGCCACGATTTTTTTTTTAACTTAAAAAGAATTATAATTTCAGAAGAGTTGCAAAGATAGCACCTCAAACTGCAAGCATCCATAACCTGGTTTCAACCAATGGTTCTGTCTTATATAATTACAGTATGTCATCAAATTGGGAACTTGACATTGTATGTATAGCTCTGTTCTTTTACCACAGGCATAGATTTATGTAACCATCGCCATAATAAACACACAGGACAATTCTATCGCCAGAAAGATTTCCCTCATGCTACACCTTTACAGTCACAGCCTGTCCCCAGCTGCCCAACATCTCTAATCCCTTGTAATCGAAAACCTACTTTTCATCTCTATAATTGCATCATTTTGAGAATATTATGTAGAGTGAATCATATAGTAAGAGATTTGGCTTTGTTTACTAGGTATAATGCCGTTAGACCATCCAAGTTGTTGTGGGTATCAAAAGTTTATTCCTTTTTTTATTGGTGACTAGTATTCTATGTTGGAGAAGGAAATGGCAACCCACTCCAGTGTTCTTGCCTGGAGAATCCCAGGGACGGGGAAGCCTGGTGGGCTGCCGTCTATGGGGTCGCACAGACTAAAGCGACTTAGCAGCAGTAGCAGTATTCTATGTCATGGATGTACCACATTTTAACCATACACTTACTGAAGGACATTTTGATTGTTTTAAGTTTTTAGCTTTTACAAACAAAGCTGCTATGAACAATCATGTACAGGTTTTTGTGTGGACAGAAATTTTCATTTACCTGGGATAAATGTCCAGGAGTGCAACTGCTGGATCATATGGTAATATATATGCTTCGTTTTTTAAAGAAACTGCCAAACAATTTTTCAGGGAGGATCTAACATTTATATTTCTATTTCTAACAGAAATGTAAGGAAGATTTATTTTCTGTGCATCCTCACATGCATTTGCCATTGTCACTATTTTTCAAATTTTAACTGCTCTCGTAGGTTTGTAGTAAGATCTTTCTGTAAGAAATAAGATCCATTTCTCTAATGGATAGCTTAATTAATTTCCTATTGCTGCTGTAGGAAATTATCTTAAATTTAGTGCCTTGAAACAAAACAGATTTATTTATTCCCTTACAGATCAGGAGGTCAGAAGTGTAGAATGCAGGAAGACTCTAGGGGAGTATATTTCCTAGCTTTTTTTGACTTCTAGAGATAATCTTTGGCTCCTGGCCCTTTCCCCCATCTTCAAAGGCAGTATCATAGCATCTTCTCTTATCTCTGATCATGCCTCCCTCTTATAAGGACACTTGTGATTACATCAGGCCCTGCTGATAATCCAGGACAGTTTCATTGCAAGATTCCTAAAAACTTATTCACAGCTGCAAGTCCCCTTGGAATGCAAGATAGCATATTCAAAGTTTCTGGGAATTAGAATTATGGATTTTGAGGGGTTATTATTGTGTCTGTAACAGCTAATGATGTTGAGCATCTTCTGCTGTATTTTGTCATCCATGTAATCTTTTCAGTGATGTCTTCTGCAATTTTCTAATAGGATTGTTGTTTGGACTTTGTCATGTTCTGTTATACTGTTAGGAGAGTTCTTTGTATATTATAGATGTAAGATTTTTGTCAGATATATTTCTTTGAGTTTTCAGCTTGTCTTTACATCATTTTGATTGTGAATTTTAAGATATTTCTGTTTACATTTTTAATTTTAATTAATTTCATCATCTTAACAGGGTCTTTCACAGAGGGAATTTTAAAAATTTACTTTCGATGAAGACCAATGGATTGACTTTCTTTGTCTTGCTTTGGTGTAAAGTCTATGAAGTCTTTGTGTATCCCTAGATTATGAAGATTTTCTCCTATTTTAAAAAACAGTCATAGTTTTATATTTTATACTTTAGGTCATGATTCACTTTGAGTTAATTTTTGATAAGGTGTAACTTAGATCACAGTTTATTTGCTAACACTGTTTCTCTGCTTAGGCTGCTATTTCATCTGTTTCAAGTGTGTTAGGAATTGCTCAGAAATATTTTTATGATGGCTGCTTTAAAGTCCTTATCTGATAGTTCTAACATCTGTATCATTTGGTCTTCACAGATACTGCTTCTGTTGTAGAAACTGAGATTTACTTTGTTCTTACATGATTAGTGATTTTTGATTAAAGTTACAGTACCATTCCTCAGGTCTGAGGACTTTAGCCCATCTGCCTCTTCTCTCTACCCATATATAATACCCAGGGGGTTTTAGATGTACTTAGTAGGAGGAATGGGGAAAACTGTCTACTTTATCTTTGCAGAAATAGAAATATCCATGAAAGATTTTTAATGGCATTTTGGTTACTGAGCACAATTATGTCACAATATTTGAATTAAAAAAAAATTTGTGTGTATATACTTGATTGAAAGCCAATAGGTATAGCATGTGATCACATCAGTGGACTGGGGTTTATAATTTTGATACTTAGCTCCAAAATCATGGATATATATCTGGATTGAAGAATTTTTAGATGTTAACTACATTTTTAAAATTCAAAATTCTAATATCTTCCCTAGATAGTCCCAAGAGGTTTAAAAGCCAAATGACTCAGCAAAAAGTTAAGCATTCTTTCACTTTATATAAATCTCACCTATATAATTTTAACTCTCTAAGCAGAGTTGTCATATTTGTTATACAGATTGTGCAATGCACAACTTCATATTGTGAAATACTATTCACAATGTTTTCTACTATAAGCAGGATAAAGAGAACAAAAATTATCATAGTCCTTGCTCATTGTCACCTTTTATAGTCATAATTAATCTGATGTTTCTTACTCAATTTACTAGAGCAGAGTGACATGTTCAGAGTTAATCCAACAATATTCAGGTGCAAAGTTAATTGGATTCTAAATCTCCTAACTGCTACATAAAGACACTGCTCAAAAATAACCACTGGGAGCCCAAGGCTTTTTAAGGGCTATAGTGATACAGACAAATGTAAGAGAAGGGAGGGGATTTACAACTGACAGCATGGTGATATTTCCATTAGGTATGTGTTCCCTTCAAGTTCTAGATTTGAGGCTCTCATATATTTGGCCTTGTGCAAAACAAGTAGTTTCCAGCCCCATTTCTGAACTCTTCTTACATCCCCATGGGTTGGAAGTTTCTGGAGGAAAGTGATAGCTCTGTACTCCTGCCCTGTCTGAGTGAGGGGTGGGGTGGGGGACGGAAGAGCAGGTGGTGAGGAGGAAGGCATGGTGTGGGAGCTGCACAGTAAGGGCGGGCTGAGTGTTCTCTTCTCACCTGGTCAAGTGGAAGATAATCATGGATATAGTCCTCTCATTTCCATCTTTTTTTTAGGCAACAGCATAAGGAGGGAAACACAGGAATACTATTTTTGTTTTAAAGCAAGAAGCACAAGCTGCCTTGAAGAGGACTTTAAAATTTTACCCTAAAAAATGAATGTACCCAGAAAGAGGGGAAATATGTGAATAAATTTGGTATTAATACCTTAATTTTAAAAATTAACATGAATTAATATTAAATTAATATTACTGACAACCCAAGAACAATACAAAAAATCATCTAAATCAAAGTGTCAGCACATTCTCAAGTAAGTGACTTTATAATGTAAAATTTCAATTTTTGGCAGGGAGGAGGTTATCTCTAAACATTCTCAAGAGAATCAAACATTTCTTGGAAGGTAAAAATATTTATTTATATAAAATATAACATGGATTACAAATTAGTTTTAATTACAAAAACTTGGAGATCCCTCAAACTTACCAACAATATCTATTTGTTAGATAATAAATTGTTTAAAATATAAACAGAAGATTTACTTAAGGAGTTTTCAATAATCATATCTTTCTGGCATTAATCTGAAGTAGTGAAACTTAATGTTGTCTCAAACTCGACTTCTGATAATGTGTGAGTCAGTTTCACTGGGTCTACAAATTGTACCATGTATCCACATTCTCCTTTAGCCAACTAAAGAACAGTCATTATGGGTATGAATAAAGTCACTGCGGGTGTAAAACAAGGTAGGGATTTGGTAAGTAGTTGGAAAAAAATGTGTATTTTGTTAACATAGCTAATAGTCTATACTACTGATTTAGATTATTCTTAAGTTTAGATTTTAAAAAAACTTTAACATGAATTACATAGAACTGCGTCATCTGGATCCCTCTGCCCACACTGCTAACATCACCCCCATGAGTCTCTCTCTGACTTGCTCCACTGGGCTGGAAGACAGCCTGCACAGTGCTGAGCACACAAGGACCATTTTCATGCTAACTCTTCTTTTTTAGGGAGGAAAACACTGTATGCAGAGGGTATGAACACTTCCAAGAATTGGTTTCAGAGATATTCTTCACTGAGAATGATTTTAAAGCACTTAAAAGAGGGCTAATGGCACCACGATGACAAGCATCTGATGACAGTGACCTGTCTGCTTACATTTACCTAGCTGACATAGCTATGGCTGGAGGGGGCAGACTTTTATTAGGCAGAGTTCTCTTTAATTATTTAATTATTAGCAAATTCTGTAAGGGTCATTCAGCATCAAGGCACAAAAAGTAAAGTCAATGCCACTGGCAATGAAGTGGTTGAATTTTTTTTTTAATTTATTTATTTTAAATAGAGGCTAATGGAATTAAACTTTATTGACTGAAGAAAAACACATGGCTCCCTTAATATTGGTAACTTCTAGACTCTACCTTTTGGAGCAAAAAATTTTGCTAATTTTCTTGGAGATGCAAAGACCATTCAAATCTTTTCCTTCTTAAATGGTTTGGTAAGGCTGCAATAACAAATACCATGGGCTGGGTGGCTTACACAACAGAAATTAATTTTGTCTCAATTCTGGAGACTAGAAGTCCAAAGTAAAGATGTTGAATGGTTGGTTTCTTCTGAACGTCTCTTCTTGGCTGGTAGATGGTCTTCCTCTCCCTGTGTCTTTACATGGTCCTTTCTTTGTGTGTGTCTCTGTCCTATTTCCTCCTCTTTAAGGACACTAATCATATTGGATTAGGGCTCACTCTAAGGACCCCGTTGAACTTAAATCTTTTTTTTAAAAGACTCTACCTCCAAATGTAGTCACAATCTAAGAGACTAGGAATTTGGATTTCAATATATAAATTTTGGGTGAACACAATTCATCTTACACCTTTACCCAAACTATTTCTGATACTTCAATTAACCCATTGGAATGAACCATTTATAGCAACTTCTTCTCAGAGCATTGAATGCCTTGTGTATATTGTTTCCAGGCCTTGGACTTGAATGTGGGCAAAAGATAAAGAAAGTTCAGCCTTTAATTCCACATGGTAACGGTATAGTAATTCTGTATGTTGAGGATCATGTAGATTAAGCATGAATTTTCTAGGACCCTTCTAGTAGTACATTGTGTTTTTGCTTCAATGGCTTTATTGAGATATGATTTATGTACTCAAAAAGTCACCATTTAAAGTTCCCAATTCAATGTACACAGAGAGTTGTGTAACCACTAATCTAATTCCAAACATTTTCATCCCTTCCTCTGCAAAAAACCATACCCATTAGATACTGCTACTGCCCTTTCCTCCTTCCCCCAGAGTTTTGTAATCACTAGCCTACCTTCTGTCTTTTGAGATTTACCCAAACATTTCATATAAATGGAATTATATAAAGTATGTAGTCTTTGCTTTCATTCACTTAGCATAATGCTTTCAAGGTTCACACATTTTGTAGCCTATAACAGAATGTCATTCATTTTTATTGCCAAATAGTATTCTATTGTATAAATATATGACATTTTGTTTGGATATATATTGTTTATTCATTCATCAGGTGCAAGACATCTGTGTTGTTTTCACTTTTTAATTATTATGAATAATGCTGCTACAAATATTCATGTATAAGTTTCTGTGTGCACACATGTTTTCAATTAACTTGAGCATAAACTGAAGAGTCAAATTACTAGGTCATACAGTAACTCTATGTTTAACATTTTGAGGAACTGCCAAACTGTTTTCCAAAGTGACTACACCATTTAATAACCTACCAGCAATGTTTAAGGGTTCTCAGTTCAGTTCAGCTGCTCAGTCGCATCTGACTCTTTGCAACCCTGAAGACTGCAGTATGCCAGGCCTCCCTGTCCATCACCAACTCCCGGAGTTTACTCAAACTCATGTCCATTGAGTCGGTGGTGCCATCCAACCATCTCATCCTCTGTCGTCCCCTTCTCCTCCTGCCTTCAGTCTAAGGGTTCTATGGGTTCTGATTTTTCCACATTCTTGCCAACATTTGTTATAGCCCGTCCTTTTTTATTTTAGACATTCTAATGGGTCTGAGAGCATGTATTGTATGATTTTTATCCTTTTAAATCTTGTTTCTTTATGGCCCAGAATGTGGTCTATCTTGGTGAATTTTCTGTGTGAGCTTGAGAAGAATGTGAATTCTGATACCGGTGGATGAAGCAGTCTATAAGATGTCCATTATATGCAGTCTAACTGAGGTGCTGTTGAGTTCTTCTATGTCCTCTTTGCTGGACCTTCCATTTCTGAGAGAGGTATTGACTATCAAATAAATAGTGGGTTTATCTCTTTCTCCTTGTACTTTTATTTTATCTATTTCTCCTTGTACCTAAAAGTTTGACTTTCTGCTGTTAGGCACATAGTATTTTGCGAACAATTGGTGTTATCCTTGAGTTTGATACAGTTTAGAGAACACAGATTCTCAGTGATGCAGGAACGTGTCTGAAACCACAGGTACAATGACCACCTGGCTCCAGCTGAACGTTTGAACCACAGTTACTCCATTTCAATTTTTAAATGAATTATTTTCTTTAATGGGTGAGGCAGATGTACAATGAATGCTCAACAGGCCATAAGACAGATTGTTCTAGGCATAAAGTTCAAGACAATCAAATATAAGGTAGAATGACTTCCCCATACTTCAATGTGTGAAAAAATTTTCCATCATGTTGTTGCTTCTGTTTGCTTATTTTGTGACTTTCTTGGTCAAATTAAGGAAAGTCTGCACTCTTTGTCATTTGAAGTAACCAAAGACTGTGCTTGGTTGGCTTGGTAGTCAGGTAATGATTATTTAGAGACGTCCTTGACCCAGAGAGTTCCTGCCTTTGCCATGGGGCTCTTTGTGTGTGGTTGGGCACACTGTCAATGCGCAGGCTGGTGGTTTAAAACTCTGCCTTAACCTTCACTTCCTGTTTGCATAGAGCCTTAAGTAAAGTAAGTGTTAGTCGCCCAGTCGTGTCTGACTGTTTGCGACCCCATGGACTATACCCCGCCAGGCCAATGGTAAGAGAAAAAGGCCTTCTCAGGTCTCTCCTGAGCATTCACACTGTCCTGCACGTGCCTGTGTTCTAGGTCTCCCGGCACACATCTGGGATTTTTAAGTCCCCTATGGACATCTAATTCCTCAGCTTTCCTTTTAAGTGTTTTTGTCAGGCTCTTGTTAGCCTCAACTGATATCACCACCTCAGGAAAGAGTAATGTTAAGCAATTGCTGCTGGTTTATTTATTTATTTAGACCAATGTCTTAGCAATGACGCTGTTTTCAAAGTGAGTTCTGTGTCAGGTCAAACAAAGACAAGCCCTGAAAGTGGATCTTCTCCAGGGAGTTTTCAAACAAGTCAAAGAGTGACACGTATTATGCTTTTTGAGGACTCCAACCCATCCTGCCTATTTTAGTGGCTGCTACGCTTCTGGTTTTCATAGTTAGCATGGCTGTGAGGCTGTTGTTCATCATGGCTATTTTCTTTCTTTTCTTTTTATTGTGTCTATATGAAAAGAGAGACGTTAGCTGAACCTCTTCTGGTAATCATTTCACAACATTTGTAAATCAAACTATCACACTATATGTTTTGAAAGTGATGTATGTCACTTAATTTTAAGTAAAACTGGGGGAAAAAAGTAAAGTGAATTACAGTGGTCTAAGAACTGGGGAGCTGGGGATGGGAATCAGGCGAGATAGAAGCCATGAAGCTTGCAGTCTTATTGAGATTCAGTTCTTTTTCTTGCATAAATGTATATGTAGCCAAAGAATGATTGCAAGCATTTGTTTAAGATCCAGAGTTCTGAATGTGTTGATTTTCATGATTTTTGCCAGTGTTCTCATTCCTTTATGGAGGAGTGTTTCTTTTTTTTTTTTTTGGCCATGCTGCACATGTAGGATCTTAGTTCCCCAACCAGGGATCAAATCTGTACCCGCTGCAGTGGAAGCTCAGAGTCTTAACCTCTGGACCACCAGGGAAGCCTCATGCAGGAGTGGATTTTTGGAGGTCCTTATTTTGCCATTCCAGAAGTGTTTCTCTTGTGGTGTTCATGGCATATGTTTTGACTTGATTGATTCACTACCATTTGAAACTCTCCCAGTCATGGTGAGAACAACCTAACATACAAGCAATTCTGGGATCAGCTTGCTGGGGATGCTTTACCATCGTTATCTGAAGCCCAGATTCTCCTCATGTCTCTTTTCTTAAAGACAGCTATAAATGGAGAATAGAAGGGAAAAAAAAAAAAAAACAAAACTGCCAGGATATAAGAGAATGAATGCTAAACCAGAAACTCCCAAGGATAAAAGTTAGCTCTTTGGATCCACAAAATTAGATTTAGTTGTTATTACTTTCAGGTAGATACAGTTTCCCTTCAAAAAGCATTTGAAATAAAAATGCTATGTTACTTTAGGAAAGTTGTTGAGAGTAAATTCTAAGAGTTCACATCACAGGGGAAAATTTTTTTTGTCGTTTTTCTTTCTTTTCTTTTTACTGTATCTATATGAGAAGAGAGATGTTAGCTGAACCTCTCGTGGTAGTCATTTAACAACACATGTAAATCAAACCATCATGCTGTATGTCTTGAAAGTGATGTATGTCAGTTAATTTTCAGCAAAACCCGGGGAAAAAAAGTAAAGTTAATTACAATGGCCTGATTTAGTTGTCCTATAGACTTAATTTGCATGCATGCTAAGTCACTTCTGTCATGTCCAACTCTTTGCAATGCTATGAACTTTAGCCCTCCAGACTTCTTCTATCCATGGAATTTTCCAGGCAAGAATACTGGAGTAGGTTGTTGTGCCCTCCTCCAGGGAATTTTCCAAACTGAGGGATCGAATCCTTGTCTCTCATGTCTCTTGCTTTGGCAGGTGGATTCTTTACCACTAGTGCCACCAGGGAAGCCCCATAGACTTAGGCATTTAATTATATAACCTCTTTTTGCTCCTAGCTTATAAGTAGGAAGTGTCTATGTAAAAAAACCTTGATACCTAGACTGATATAGGGCATCTGCTTCTCCAAACTTCAGAGCAAAGCTGGCTCTTAAATTACAATAAATCTACTCAATAATCTTCTTTCTATTAAAAGAATGATAAATTATTACTACCACATTTAATATAATTAATTCACTTAAGTACTTTCTGGACTTTAAAAAATATTTGTTTAGTTATATTATATAAGTGAGCCTCAGACCTGAAGTGAAAATCTCATCTTAGTGTCTCACTATTCTAATATTTAAATATAGAACAACTTAATTTTAAGTTTAGAAGATAGAAATGTTATTTCAAGAGAAAGCATGAAAATTTCTACATAAGTTATATGTGTGGTTATGGATTGTTATGGATCTTACAGCTATGTGTTTGTCAGTCCTAGCATAGTTGAACTATATTCTGAATTTTCTTTTGTTTTATAATGGTCCACCCCAACAGAATAATTAAGAAAAGAGGAAAAACTAGAAATAAATAATGCAATAAGACAATAGCATAAATCAAAATATTAAATGTGAATAGTTGAGAAAGATAAAAGCAAGCTAAAATAAACTTAAAGATATAGTAATTACTTCATCTTCAGCATATGCTACCCTCTGAGCACTATAAACACAGAGAATTCTCACAATGCTCTAGGATATTGCCTTCCTATAGCCATTGCTGTTTCATAGTTAAACATGAGTTTCCTATTAATGACTCAAAATATTCACATTTATATAAAAAGAATTACATATTATAAGTAGTAGAAATACAAGGACACAAGGAAGTCACTGCAGATTTGGTATTCTATCAATAACTTCAGAGCCTTCTATTTTTAGATAAAAAATAAACTCTAAAAATATCACATCACAAATATGGTATTATTAAAAGTATAAAGAATTGAGAAATATTTATGTGTTACAAGCGTAATATACTATAAAAACGTGTGTTGACATTAAAACTAAAATTACATGGAGTTAATAACAATTCATTTGATCTATATGTGAGCCAACAGGCAGCTGTGACATATGAGAGTTGCCTTGGAATTGAAACCATATTACCCAGCTGGAGAGACTCCCAGTAGATAGGCCCAGTGCTCTAAAACATGTATAAACTTTTCAGTTCCTAGGAAATCCTTGTATCTTTTCAGATTTTGGCTCAATTTTAAGTTTTTCACCCTCCTACTTGGTCAACAATTTTAAGCAGACACTGCTATTCATTTTAAGTTATAGTATAGTACCTTTTCAAATACACGCCTTAACTAGTTGGTTAGAAATATTTATCCTATGAAATAATAGGTATTTTCTCATCAAATATGCTATTTTTTCTATTTAATCCATATTAATAAAACAGGGCTAAAAACCTACATATAGTTTCACAAATATTATCTGATTTACTTTATGAAATGTGAACATCACAACTTTCCTATCTAAAACTGACTTAAAGTTGTTCTTTTTTAAATTTTTTTATTGAAGGATAATTGCTTTACAGAAGTTTGTTGTTTTCTGTCAAACTTCAACATGAATCAGCTATAGGTATACATATATCCCCTCCCTTTTGAACCTCCCTCCCATCTCCCTCCCCATCCCACCCCTCTAGGTTGATACAGAGCCCCTGTTTGAGTTTCCTGAGCCATAAAGCGAATTCCCATTGGCTATCTATTTTACACATGGTAATGTAAGTTCCCATGCTACTCTTTTCATACATCTCACTCTCTCCTCCCCTCTCCCCATCTCCATAAGTCTATTCTCTATGTCTGTTTCTCCATTGTTTCCCTGTAAATAAGTTCTTCATTACCATTCTTCTAGATTCCGTATATATGTGTTAGAATACAATATTTATCATTCTCTTTCTGACTCACTTCACTCTGTATAATAGGTTCTAGGTTCATCCACCTCAA
This sequence comes from Bubalus kerabau, assembly GCF_029407905.1. Taxonomy (NCBI): domain Eukaryota; kingdom Metazoa; phylum Chordata; class Mammalia; order Artiodactyla; family Bovidae; genus Bubalus; species Bubalus kerabau. The sequence goes on along the minus strand of NC_073643.1, from coordinate 36,113,498 downwards.
CAGAACTGACTCAAATGTGTTTCCTTTTATGGCTGAGTAATATTCCATTGTGTATATGTACCATAACTTCTTTATCCATTCATCTGTCAATGGACATCTAGGTTGCTTCCATGTTCTTCCTTAGAACATAAACAGTCCAGACACAATTTTGTTAACTGTCAACCAAAAGTGAATCATATTTGTGGATATAAATACAAAAGGTTCTAGTCAATTTTATTTCTTATAAAGGTTACCTTTACCTTTCAAACTTTATATCATGTGATCAATTTTCAATAAGGGCTTAATTTGTTAGTAGTATTTTGCATTTTTTTCAGTTGTTATTTCAAAGAGTACTATGAATCTGTTATGACATTATGTTTTAAAGTATCAGCATTAACTAATTTCAAGTGAAGCTCATCATTTAAGGAACTCTATTTGCAAGTAAAAGTAGTAACTACTTCTGTATGTACAAAGCATAGCTCTCCATAAAATTTTCAAATTTATGTGCTTTGTTGCATCATACATGAATCAATCATTTCCCACAGAAAAGTTTCAATTACAAAGAAGAAAATGTTGAATTAATAATAAGTAAATGAGAACCAGGTTTTAAAGAAGGATGCTCTGAGTATAAAAATTTACTAGAATGTGAAAATATGTCTCCAGTGGAAACAACGCAAAACCACACAGATGAGGGGGAGAAAAACCAATCAAACCTAAAGTAGTTTTTTAGAAAAAGTTAAGAGCTGGTGAAAGTTAAAAGTAATAGGTGAAATTCTTAATAGAGATGTCTTTGAGATTCTGACTGGTGTCACTTGAGTAAGGGGTTTCCAATCCTATATGATGGAGACATGTTAGGCTAAGTGATAAAATGCTCCCTGACTGCAGGACTCCTCAAGCCTATAATGTGTGCACTGTTAATTACCAAGAAGATGCAAAAAGGAGTAAATAGGGTCTCTTAAATAGCTTTGACTACAGATTTTTAATCTATTTTATTTAACTTCTTGGTGGGGCACTGCATAGAGGATTCCTAAGAAATACTTTTGGAAATGCTATGGTAAATGTTGTCACCAAGTTTATTATGGAAAACATTTGAGGTTTCACTGAAATACTGGGCAAGTAAAGTGATATTACAAGAGTTTCTATGCTCCATTAATATAGTCATTTATCTTTGTAGATTATCTTTCAAAGAAGGCTATTTAATCTATTTAGCAAAAATATAGAATTTTCAGTTAAGACATGAAAGATACTAATTTCAATTTTTAAATTCTAAATAAAATCTCCCAGCAACATAGACCAATGGAACAGAATAGACAGTCCAGAAACAGGCTCCTACAGACATGCCCAATTGACATTTGACAAATACAACTTTGCAAAGGCATTTCAAAGGGTTTCACCAAAATAAGGGATTCCCTGGTAGCTCAGCTGGTAAAGAATACTCCTACATTTTGATTCGATTCCCTGGTTCAATTCTTGGGTCAGGAAGATTTGATGGAGAAGGGATAGGTTACCCACTCCAGTATTCTTGGGCTTCCCTGGTGGGTCATCTGGTAAAGAATCTGCCTGCAATGCAGGAGACCTGGGTTCGATCCCTGGTTTGGGAGGATCCTCTGGAGAAGAGAATGGCTACCCACTCTGGTATTCTGGTCTGGAGAATTCCATGGACTATATAGTCCAAGGGGTTGCAAAGGGTTGGACATGACTGAGTGATTTTCACTTTCACTTCACTTTCACCAAAATAAAAAGATTTCTGCTCTGAGAAAAATACTGGTAAGAGGAGCTGCAAAGACAAGTAAAAAACTTGGACAAAATATTTGCTATCAAATATTTAATAAAATATTTGAATCCAGACTATGAGCTTTCAAAACTTAACAGTATGATAACAAACAACCAGTTACGAAAATATGCAAAATATGTGAATAGACATTTCATTACTGCAGATATAAGGACAGTAAATAAGCATGTGAAAAGACGTTGAAACTTATTACTCACTAGGGGAATGCAAATTGAAACCACAATAAAATACCATACACATCTATTAGAATGGTTAAAATAATAAACAAAGGGACAGCACAAATTACAACAATGAAACTGATATAACTTAAGGCTTGCCAGAATACAGTGCAGTTAGAACTCTCATACAATGCTAGGAATATAAAATTGTATAAGCACTTTGCAAAATAGGTTGAGAATTTCTTAAAAAGTTTAAGAGTTGCTTATCATAAAATCCAGCAATTCTGCTTCTAGATATTAACCCAGGAGAAATAAAACTTGTTCACACAAAAAATTGGTTCATGAATGCTTATAGCAGCTCTATTCATAATCACCAAAATTTGGAAAGAACCCAAACATCATTCACCAGGTGAATAGGTATCTGTGGTGCATCTGTACAATGGAACACATGTATACCTGTGGCGGATTCATTTTGATATTTGGCAAAACTAATACAGTTATGTAAAGTTTAAAAATAAAATAAAATTAAAAAAAAAAACAAAAAATACATGCAAAACGAAAGTACATGCAACAACAGAGATGCATCTCAAATACATTATGCCATCTGAAAAAAGCCAGACTCAAAGGCTACATGATTCCATCATATGTTATTCTGAAAAAGGCAAATCTATAAGCATGGAAAACTCAGCAGTGGCCACAGGACTGGAAAAGGGCAGTTTTCATTCCAATCCCAAAGAAAGGCAATGCCAAAGAATGCTCAAACTACCGCACAATTGCACTCATCTAACACTCTAGTAAAGTAATGCTTAAAATTTTCCAAGCCAGGCTTCAGCAATACGTGAACCATGAACTTCCAGATGTTCAAGCTGGTTTTAGAAAAGGCAGAGGAACCAGAGATCAAATTGCCAACATCTGCTGGATCATCGAAAAAGCAAGAGAGTTCCATAAAAACATCTATTTCTGCTTTATTGACTATGCCAAAGTCTTTGACTGTGTGGATCACAATAAACTGTGGAAAATTCTGAAAGAGATGGGAATACCAGACCACCTGACCTGCCTCTTGAGAAACCTGTATGCACGTCTGGAAGCAACAGTTAGAACTGGACATGGAACAACAGACTGGTTCCAAATAGGAAAAGGAGTATGTCAAGGCTGTATATTGTCACCCTGCTTGTTTAACTTCTATGCAGAGTACATCATGAGAAACGCTGGGCTGGAGGAAGCACAAGCTGGAATCAAGATTGCCAGGAGAAATATCAATAACCTCAGATATGCAGATGACACCACCCTTATGGCAGAAAGTGAAGAAGAACTAGAAAGCCTCTTGATGAAAGTGAAAGAGGAGAGTGAAAAAGTTGACTTAAAGTTCACCATTCAGAAAACTAAGATCATGGCATCTGGTCCCATCACTTCATGGCAAATAAATGGGGACACAGTGTCAGACTTTATTTTTCTGGGCTCCAAAATCACTGCAGATGGTGATTGCCACCAGAAATTAAAAGACGTTTACTCCTTGGAAGGAAAGTTATGGCCAACCTAGACAGCATATTAAAAAGCAGAGACATTCATTACTTTGCCAACAAAGGTCCATCTGGTCAAGGCTATGGTTTTTCCAGTGGTCATGTATGGATGTGAGAGTTGGACTATAAAGAAAGCTTAGCACTGAAGAATTGATGCTTTTGAACTGTGGTGTTGGAGAATACTCTTGAGAGTCCCTTGGACTGTGGGGAGATCCAACCAGTCCATCCTAAAGGAGATCAGTCCTGGGTGTTCATTTGAAGGACTGATGTTGAAGCTGAAACTCCAATACTTTGGCCACCTGATGCAAAGAGCTGACTCATTGGAAAAGACCTTGATGCTGGGAAAGACTGAGGGCAGGAGGAGAAGGGGACGACAGAGGATGAGAGGGTTGGATAGCATCACCGACTTGATGAACATGGGTTTGGGTGAACTCCGGGAGTTGGTGATGGACAAGGGAGGCCTGGCGTGCTGGGGTTCATGGGGTCGCAAAGAGTCAGACACGACTGAGTGACTGAACTGAACAGAAAACTACCTGGCACAAAGGACAAAGGGTCAAATCTTACATCCCTAAGTAAGGTGACCATACAAGTTGTCATCCCAAATGGATGCTTATGAATAAAAGGGGGGAATCTATGATTATATAGAAAGTGAAGCGTTCAGTCATGTCTGACTCTTTGCAACCCCATGGACTATAGCCTACCAGGCTCCTTCGTCCATGGGATTTTCCAGGCAAGAGTACTGGAGTGGGTTTACATTTCCTTCTCCAGGGGATCTTCCCAACCAGGGATGGAACCCGGGTCTCCTGCATTGCAGGCAGATGCTTTACCATCTGAGCCACCAGGGAAGCTGGCGATTATTTAGAATGAGACACCAAATTAGGACTCTTCCAGACACTTGGGATATATGATCACATTGATATAAGAGAACTTAGAAAAACATTCCAAAGAAACGATTCATAGCAATATAAATAAAATGTTAAATGCAATTTATGCAGCAACATTCAAGAATGGTTGTGATAATATTTGGTAAGCCACATGCAGGAAAGATTTCGGAGCTTGGAGTTATATACAAAGATCTGAATTATGGAAACGTCTCAGTGTTTTTATGTAACAAACATGCTGAAAGTGTATCATCTTTGCTTATTTTCCTACATTGATTGATATAACTCTTAAAAATAGATTGAGTTTGGGTAACATCCAGGAAGAGGTGGAGCCAGCTGGGGGGAGCCCTGCATCAAAACCTGTTTTGACGAGAAGAAGCTTCAGGAGACAGTGTAGAGCAGCAACACTTGGCAAAGAAAGTGGAGGGTCAGCGGCTTGGATGGGCATAAAGTCTATGGTGCAAAAAGCTAGCCCAGGACAGGAAAGTGAACCAATTACTTACTGATGAGAGATTTGCATTTTTCTGAAGCTCTAAAATGAGATGTATTGAGATAGGGAATTATTCAAAGGGACACCTAATAAGAAATAGGAGTGAAATCACAAACAGCAGAAAATTTCAGTGCACTCAATCATTCAGTGAATATTTACTGAGGAAATAACATGTGTAAGATAGCATTCCAGGTACTGAGGACACAGAAATGAACAAAATAAAGTCCCAAACTTTATGTGGCTTACTTCCAGTAGAGAAAAGAAAACATGCACGTGTGTGTGTGTATAGGTGAGTTCAGCTAAAAAGCATGATAAAAGCTAAAAACAATAAAATAAAATAAAGCAGGGAAGTGGGATACGGAACACTGGTTGCTTAAATCTGAGACATCAGGAAAGGCTTCGCCAAGGAGATGACTGGCTTAGGGACCTTAGAAAGTGAGGAAGGTAGCTGTCTGAGTGCCTAGAGGAAGAGCCTTCCCGACAGACAGCACTGCAATTACACAGGCCCTGAAACGGGAGTGTGCCTGGTGAGTTCCGTGACCAGCAATAAGGCTCATGTGGCTGGAGCACTTCCCGCAGGGAACAGCAGTAGGCAGTGTGGTCACAAACATGACACAAGCACACACCATGGTGTTTAGATCATGGGACACTTTCAGGGGGTTTAGAGCAGAAGCGTGATGTGATCTGGCACACATTTTCAAGGACCACCGTGGCTGCCTTGTTGAACATATACTGCAGCTGCAAAGGAGAGAAGCAAGGAGATAAAACAGGAGGCTTGTGCACTAATCCAGGTGAGTGATGCAGCTGGCTCAGGTGAGGGTGGGAGCAGCAGAGGGGGTGTGAAGTGCTAGGATTAGATTTATTCTGAAGGTATACTTAATAGGATTTGCTACAAACTAGCTCTGGGATGCAAGGAAAAGAATTAGCACCGTTGTTTTTAGTCTAAGCAAACTGAAGGAATTTCCATTAACTGAAAAGCAACAAGTCTAGAGAGGAGGAGGTTTGGGGAGAAAAGTCAGGAGTTCTGTTTTGGGCTCTTGGGCATTCATGTGGCGATGTCAAGAGGTAGATGAATAAATGAGGCACAAGGCAGAGGACTGGAGATAGAAAAATGCGAGTCAGAATGGAGATGGCATTTAAAGTTAGAAAAATGGATGTGACCACATGGACAGAGGATCTAGATGGAAAAGAGAGACACAAGGTCTACATCATGGAGAACTCCTCCTCTAAAGACATGGAAGAGCTAGAGGGACAGGTGAGCCCTGCCGAAGTGGCAAGCAGACAGAGAGCCACAGGAGCTTGCCCCAGTGCTCATACGTCCATGCAGTCAAGGGGCTAGATCCCTGCTGCCTCTCACTGGAAAGCATACGACCACGCTAAGAATGCTGGGGAAGAGTAGCTGCTAAACAACAATATCGTGACAGTGCCTCCCCTTTATCGGGTGCTTACATGTGCCATGAAATACACTAAACAAATGTAAGAAGTTTCAACTATTTTTTATCTTTATTATCTACATGAGAAACATATAGATGGAGGGGATTCAAAAACATGCTTGGGGCCACACCTCTAGCCTGTGGTGAAACCTGGATTCCATTTCAGGCAGTCTGCTTTCTGAGCCCGAGGGAGCTGACTATTTTTGATACCAAAATGAACACATCCTGATGAAGATCATGGCTTCATTGTCAGGGTGAGTTGGGTTCTACTATCTGGTTATTAATTCTTTCCACCTTGGGCACGTGATCAACATTTTTAGAACTTTCACCTCATCTACGAAATAGGTCACCTCTATCCTGCAAGGTTATGCAAAATCTAACAACTGAAATCTCTTATTATTTCTTAGCATTCTCCTGCCCTTCCTATCACAGTCCAATCCATTATCAAGTTCACTGATTCAATTCTCTGTGGCTTCCTTGTATCTCCTTCTTTTTATTTCCACACTAGTTCAGACCACCATTACCTCTTAACTGGATTTCTTTTTGTCTAACTGATCTCTCTCCCTCCCTCCATCCCTATCTTTCCCTGCATCCCTCTCTCTCTTTCTCCCACACACACATCCACACACACACGCACATGCACACACACATGCACACACAGCAGCCAGAGTGATCTTTCCAAAATACAAATCAGATTGGGTCATCCACACTGGTTAAAACTCTTTAATGGATCCCTCAGGATAGAGTATTTTGAAGGTGACTTTAAGCCTTTCCTATCCCAAGTTATATCAGAATCAGTACTTTTTGTAGATAACAGATTGGGAGGGAGATGGATTGAGACAGTCAGTTTACTGGTCTGGGCCCCTTCTCTCCCTCCACGTGCCCTCTGGACTAATATAAATCTCTTCAAAGGCAGGAACATGATCTGGATAAGATTTCGGTAAATCCCCAGGGTCTAGTATAGGGCATGGCATGGAGCAAATATTGGCTTAAGAACGACACACAGTAAGTATTGTTGGTTCAGTGACAAAAAATACTGCTGGCTGAATAACACAAGGTATCAGGAATAAATATAAACATGAATGAGAATGAGTTTGCCAAGACATATATGGTTCACTTAAACTTAAACTGCAAAAGGCAGAGATCTGAGCATTTAGGATAGGAAAACGAAGGTCAAAATTGCTACTGGCAAAGTCTAAGAGAGAGGAGAAAGCCAGAAGGATCTATGCTATTGAGTCACAGGGTAAACATTACATGAAGGACCTCTGATCCTAAGGCTGGGTTAGAACCTGGGTGTATGAACCACCTCCCTCACCACACACACATCTGCCTTGTTTGCTTATTTTGTTACAGATCTCTGAGCTGAAAAGACAGTCTAATGAGGCAGTAGTATACTTTGGTCACAAGACAGGCAGCTTAGTACCAGGTCAAAAGAGTATCAGCCTGGACCCTCCTACACACTCCCCTTTCACACAAGCACTGGGGCTTCTTGGCCTGGAAGACACTGAAAACCACCACCCTACTCAAAGGAAGGGAGTAAGACTGAGACCAAACGAGGGACCCTAAGAGAGCCCGGGGAAGTGCTGGCTGTGGCGACATAAGAGAACTGGACACGAGTGACACACCCTGCCTCCTAGGGTTGTTGGGGATGGCTTCAGGTGTGTATCCAAGCACGTCCTCTTGGAAGTGATGCTGTATTTGAGGAATTCTTTATTTTTCTGGGATAAACTACATGTTTCCAGTTTTTCCTCCCATGTCGACTTGGTAGCTGAGCATGTTTTTGAGTTTTCCTCAAAGTGTGGCTTGTGCAAGCAGCCCTGGCATTATTAAGGAATTCATCAGAGAGGCAGAATCTGCATTTTAACAAGACCCCTAAGTGATGTGTATGCCTATTAAAATTTGGGGAGCACCCTTATAGAGGACTATCAGAGATGAGCAAGACACCAGAGGTTCTCCAAGAGTCACAGTCCTCTACCAGCAGTGATATCACCTGGGAACTTGTGAGGAATGCAGATCCTTCGCCCCATCCCAGGTCTACTGAGTCAGATACTCTGGGATAGGGCCCAGTAACCTGTGTTTTAACAAGTCTTCAGGCTGTGGCTGCTGCTCACCAGCGTTTGAGAACTGTCCGTCATCCAGGCAGATTGCCAGTAATCAGTGCCGGCTGTGGGTACATGGTGCAGTAGGGGGATGAGGAGGCTGGAGCTCTTGCCAGTTGCAGTTAATTAGCTGTGCGACCTTGGGGAAAGAACTTGTCTAATTATCTAGATCTAGTTTGTTTAACCCCAAAGAGAAAAGCGTATAAATTTCTTGGAGTAAATGTTCTCAAAATGTGGTTTGTGGGGGTCTAGGTGGTTTATTGAGGGCCCATTAGGCAACTGAGTTATTATGAAGATATAACAGCACATATGATAATAGGAAAAATGTATTTTGCTTACATGTAAGGTATGAAAGCCATAGAACTGTGATTTTGAGCAATGATTTGCAAGTGTAAGATATGAATGCTACAGAACCATGATTCGATATCACTGCACACCTGCTCTGAGGTCTGGGCTGAACAAAGCTGATCAGTTCATCTCAGCTAACTTTTAGTTAACGGGGTAACAGATATTTTCTGTAATGTGTTTTCACATCATTTACTTCTTACCATTTACATTTGTTACTCTCTCATATTTGTTTGTGGCAATTATACTATATTATAAACACAATTTATAAAAATGGTTCAATGGCTCATAAGTGATTCAGTGATGCAAAAAAATGCCGATGCAATGACTACATAATAATAACCAGAATAACCCTGTGGATATAATGAATGTATATAGGACGTGAGCCTGATCATAAAGGGACACGTGAATCTTTAATATAAGGATTTTGCTCAGGTAGTAGAAAGAGTGTGAATATAAACCAAAAAGATAATCTAAATATTTTCTCTTAGTCTTTGCTATGCTGTCTGTTAAGAAACGTTGAGAATACGCCTTTGTGTCTGTTGCTTTCCATGCTGCCCCAAAGGGTAAATGCCATACTTCATCTAAGAAGCATGTAAATACAACATTAATGACATACAAAATCTGGTTGGAAAGGAGAAAAGCCTCCTGGCAGATTCCTTAATGACAGTACTGGATGATAGCACAATCCCAGTTATGCCCAGTATGGTAGACTTACACGTGTGTGTGTGCGTGTCTGTGTTAGTTGGTTGAAATCTCTAAATGCAAAATATGAATCTCCTTTGTATGCACACACTTAGGACATATAGAATGAGGGGTGCTTGATGGCTTTTAATTCTGCTTGTCACCCATGCCATATGAGAAGCCATTTGCCAGTCAGCCAGTGTTCAAACTGCTGGCCAGATGCAGACTAGAAAAGGTACACTCTGGTCAACACTGGTGGGAAGGCAGAGATATAAGAGCCAGAAAGGGCATGGCTCTGGAAACAAAAGGGGGCCAGAATGCACATGGCTTCATTGACGGGGAAGAAATGACATTCAACACTGTGCCTCATGGTCTCGATTCAGCACTGATGGCCAAAATAACAACTAGGAATATGATTAAAACATGGCAACTGAGTGAATGCAAGTTCAGTGAGAGGAGAATGGCAAGAGGTTCAAGACTGTTTTTCCATATTTAATCACTCGAGTTAACGACAGCCAAAGTGCTTGTGTGAGTTGTCTGAAGTTATTCTTATTGAGGCATGCCAAAGAATAATACTCCATAGCCAAACAACAGGATTTATCAAGAAGACCAAACTGTGGAACACATGGCTTGATTGACCAGAGTCTGACTATTTCCTTGAAATTAGTTGTCTTTTTTTCATTTTTTTTGAGAAAGAAATCAATGATCTTATTGGCTATTAAATATACATGCATATACATGTGCACGCACACACAGAGGCACAAATGATACGAAGCATATGAATGTTTTCCAGAGTCCCTTAAAACAGCTAAAGAGAATATTAAGAATACATTAGCTGTCATCTTTCAGGTTACTTATTTAATCTTATAGCTTTTGAGTACGATGTGTATCTGATAGTATACTATAAATGGTCTTCTGTGAAAACGCTGTATATATCTTGGTCTATCCATATTCAATGAGAACATCTAAACCTATCAATATTTAAGCCAAAACTCGCTTGCCACCATTTTTACCTTTAGTTTCATATTCATATTTAATCCATAGTTTATAAAACTCACTCAACTGTTTAGTTTTTCTTTATATTCATATCATCATAATTATTTTACTATCCTGTGTGACACAAACATTTTATATAATTAGTAAGGCTCATGGTGCCTTTCACAGAAACCAAGGATTACTTTATAATTTAAGGCTGCCTTCCTATTTCTGTTTTTCTAAATAAATGGAAATTCTCAGTTGGGATTTTCAGGAAATCACCCAACTACAGGCTGCTCCAATGAGTTGCCATGAGAAATTGAATATGCAAATCATTTTTACACGCACGTTTATGTAGGCAAAACACCTGCACATCTGGGTTTCCAGCAGTCCCTGTTGATTAATATGCATGTAACCCAGAGCTGCCCATTGCTGGGTAATAGGAATTTTAAATGCACTTGGCTCATTTTCAAGTAAATTCCTGGGATGTCAGTACTGCAACAAAATGTGCCAGGTTAGATGCTCATTTTATATTAAATCAACTTCCTACTCTATGAAAGAAACTTCTTTTGCATTCAATATGTATTTTTTCTTTACTTTGGGAAAAACAATGACTCAAGTTAACAGCAAACAATGGGCTTTACAATATAAAGAGAACCATCTGGTAAACTAGAATGTTTTACAGAGTGATTTAAAAAAAATGTAGGGGAGATGGCTCCTGCCCAGCAACAGCTGAAAGCCCAAATGTAACTGAAAAATATGAGCCAGCTGGCTGGGGTGCCACCAATGAATGGTATCTCCTTTTTCTGTGGAGTTACTAAGAAAAATCACATGGTATGTGTATTATTTCACTTGGGCATCTACAAAACCTTGGGGGTAAGTAGCAACAACTGGATTGTATTTTGAGGTGGATAAAATGAGGCTCAGCATCCCAATGTCCCATTCAAGACCTTTGAAACAAGCAGAAATAAAGATCAGAAGCAGAGTTCAACGCAATTCACTTTCTTTGTTAAGCTTCTGCCACCATTTTGCTTTGGCAGTGTCCAGTCTTAGATCTGTAGATCATTTATTCTATCTTCACCAGAAATGAAAACGTTTACCTATAACTTTATAATTTAAATAAAACCATTTTTACATTTGATTACATTTTCTCTTAAACGGGTCTTCAGGAATCACCAGGCAGAAAATCTTCAGGAATTAATTACCTACCACACCAGACTGAAAAGTAATGAACTTATGAATGCAATTTGCGAGAAGGGGTTACCAAATAGAATAGTCTAAGAAATACTGAAGAGCTAAGTCTGACACACATTATGACACTCCCCCAGAAAGCATAGTCACTGTGATTAAGACACCATTCTTTTTATACTTTAGTATACTATTTATGATCTTTCACTAAAATCTTACACTAATATCAGATGATACTAATAGAACTGCATTTCAACCCATGTGCACTTGTTTATTTAAGTTCTTTTTACATATCAAGCATGACATATTAATTTCATTTACTTAATCCTTAAAACAACTTAACTAGTAGTATTATTTTCATTTACATATGAGAGAAGTAAGACCTAGAAACTGTCTGAACCAGGGTGACTGAACCAACCTGACTCAGCTTGTGCTTGCCTCTCCCATCCTCAACAACAAGTGGGTTCCTTCTCCTTCCTCCAAATTTCATCTTCTATTTATCTAAACACTATGTTCTGTTCTTCTGAACTCAAGTGAGCATATATGATACAGTGAAGAAAAGTTAGTGAAGCAAAGCAGTCAATATACAATCCTCAAATAAGCAGTCTAGTTAAACAATATGAAATAAGTTGACATGATCAATAAAATATCCTAAAAGGTGGTTCTTGCTTTTGCTCTACAGTTTTGTTTTACATCTCCACTAGTTTTTGGAGTTACTGGCTTTACACCATGTCAGCCACCCATTTATAACAATCCACTTACATTTGGGACATTTTCCCACTTTTGACACTGTAAACTCAGACATTCTCCTCCCAGATCACAAGCTTCTTTTCTTCTGGTTCTCTCCATTATTCCCAAGAATACAATTATTTGTTTTTCACTGAGACCCAACATACTTTCTGGACTCCCCTGCAGCCTCCTTAATTTATTTTTCTATTCACTGTGCAGTTTAGAATCTATTTCTCTTTAAAGTAACTTGCAAATATCCTTAATCTCCTTGACCTCTTGTCCTTCTCTTTCACTTGCCCTACTACAACTCCATCCATATTTGGACAAGTCCCAGAGCCCCCCTTTCCATACCCAGAATACTGACAAGTGGTGGATACAACTGTGCAAATGGGGGCCAATATACATTTGCAATCATTGACCTCAAACAGCTTGAGTATTTTCTTCCAACAATCTTATTTTTATTCTGAATCAGTTCATGCCCATATTCCACAGCACTCATGTCAAGTACTCTGTACTCTTCTCAAGCCTTCAATTCCCTAGCCCCTTGTCACATTCTGTGATTCTTTCCATTCCTGTATCACACTGTCTTAAAATCAGAGTCTTCTATTCTGTACACTTCTTGGACAGAGTTTTGTCACTTTTTGACCCTTTTGATGTGGGTTTCAGTTAAGACCCTTGGCTTTTTAGAGGGCTGTATAGTAGTGTAGCATAGTAATTGTGTACAAGTAGCATAAGAAAGCTTGATGAAGAAAGTCATGTTTCTGCCTGATGCATTAGGAAGCATTTCCTTTGAGCAGGTAGTACTGCTGCAAGAGAGAGGGGGTCTCGAGGGGATGGTCACATCCCCAGTCATGTCTGAGTCCCTGGGACAGTGAAGTATGGGTTCTTGACTTTGTGCAGGAAAGAATTCAAAGGCCAGAGTAAAGGGGGAAAAGGCTTATTCAGGGAGGAAACGCACTCCGTGGACAGAGTGTGGACCATCTCTGGAATGCGAGAGAGGCTTAAGTGGAGTCTTCTAAAAACAAAGGCCTGAGGTAATATTCAAATTTTCATGCTTTACAGAGAAGTGCAGTCTCAGAGCATTCAGGTTGAGGAAGAAGGGATGTGAGACAGAGAAGTATGGAAAAAAACACAAGGTGATGCATCATTCAGCTGTCTGCTTCTTCCTGAGATGAAAAGAGACATATTTACTTACTCATGTAGAATATCTATTCACAGGCTGTACAGAACACAGATATTCAGGGATAGTCTGATGGGGTCAGGAATGAAAAGGGATGTTTCTAATGGTTCCTGTTCATCTCTGGCCAGAGTCTGTTTCATCTCCTCCATACTTCTCTTTTGTGGCACTTTGTGTCTTTTCAAATTTTTTCAAATTTTCTTTCTATCTTGTTTTTTGGATTCTGTTTACACAAATATGTGGCTGTCTGGCATTTCCTATAGTTTTCTACTACCCCTTTCAATTTTTATAGCTGTTTATTATCTGTGATTTATTTCGAGTAACTTCTACTGTTATATCTTCAACTTCACTGATCTTTCCTGCAGCAATGTCTAATATGTAATCACTACATTTTCCTATCTTGTGCATTTTTTAAAGTTTCAGACATTATAATTTTCATCTCTAGAATTTTAATTGGGGTATTTTGTTTATTATTCCCTAAATATTCAATCTTTCCTCTAGCTTTGTAAATATATGGAATAGTTAAATAACTATGTAAATGTCCTTATCTGCTCTATATCACTTGCATCATTTCTAGATGAGTTTTGATCAATTTTTCTCATCATTATGGGTCATATTTTCTCACTTTTTTGAAATGTTGGTAATTTTTCATCAGATGGCAAATGCTATACATTTTAACTCGTTGATTGCTGGATCTTTTTTCTTCCCTCTAAAACTATTGTTTTGAGACATGGTTAAATTGCTTTGAAACAGTGTGATATGAGTACAACTCTAACTGATGCTATTAGTTTCTCACATGTCCTCACATGCCCCTACAAAAGATGGAGTAGGACTGGGTGGGTACCACTGTCCAGCGTCCTCAAGCCGCACCAAAGTTCCCGCATTTACTAGGATGTATGCATAGGATGCATCCACCATATGCACAGGTAAGATTTATTACAGCAACAAGACAGAAATAAAAGTCAACAAAAGGAAAAGGCACATGGGGTAAAGTCTGGAGAAACCAGGTACAAGCTTCCAAAGATCTTCTAAGTGGAGTCACATAGAACATGCTTAATTCTTACACTAATAAGCTGTGACAACACTTATGAAATGTTATCTGCATTAGAAGCTCATTAGAAAACTAAGTGCTCAAAGTTTTTGTTGGGGGGCTGGTCGCATAGGCAGCCTTTGCCAAGCAAGTACCAAGATTCAAGACTCTCAGAAGGAGAGCAAGTGTTCAGTATAAATCACGTCATTTGGACAAGTGGTTCAGGCACAGTGAGTCTTTCTTAATATAGAATGGTGGGAATTCTCATGAAATCTAAGGGTCAACCTTGTAGGCAGGACTGTTAGGAAAAACTATATTAGGCCTAAGACTAATACAGACTGGTCTGCACAGTGCTGATCCTTTAGGTTTCCATAGCAACCTATACTCCTCCTATAAACCTACTTGTTCAAATGCCTGTCTCTCATAGCCTGTAACCTCCATGAGCAAAGAAGAAAGGCTGACTGAGATCGGAGAGAAAAGAAGAAACTGTTTCTATTTTATTCAATAAAGCGTCTCCCGTGTCTAGCATAAAGCTTAGCATAAAGTAGATGCTCAATAAATACTTGTTAAATGAAGACAAAGGGTTAATATTGTGAGAATACATAGAACTCTTAAACTATAAAGAAAAATGAGCATATGACATAAACAAATATTCACTAATAAGCAAATATATTTATATTTAAAAACTGATAGCTTTTTCATGTATCAAAGTGATAAAAGTTAAATGCTAATACATAGAGTTAAGAATTTGATTAAATAGTAACTATTATACATTGCTGACAAGAAATGTATGTTATATAAACAAACAATTTAGTGATATATGTCGAGTATTAAAATGTTCATAACCATGCCTTAGAAAATTCCATTTATAGTAATTTATCAAAAGAAACTAATATAAGAGACTAAAAGACAATAGATAAAAGTGTTAATTGAAGCATTATTCATATGGCAAATATGTGCAAACATCATAAATGTCCAATGATAGGGGAAGGTTAAATAAATTATGGGATATAAATACAATGAGATATTAAGAAGTCAACTGTAGATTGCTTTCAATAAATATTTTTTGACATGGAAAAACACTGAGGATTCTAAATGAAAAATTAAGAATTTCCAAAAGTTAATACATTTTGATCCAAAATCTGTTAATATATATGTGTGGGTTTATATATATATATATAAAAATATGTTTTCTTTAAAAATATAATAAATTTGAGATATATAAGCTAAAATAATAATGATTATTACTTTTGAAGAGTTTATTTACGGGGTCATTGGTCTTTTTTCATTTTTATGTGCTTTTTAAAATGAGTATATTTTATAATTAGGATACACACACACACTCCTGCATGAATATACATCCATACAAATAAACATGTATATCCTGATTTATTTTATTACTTGATCACTGACCAATAACTGTTGTTGAGAGAAGGATTTCTTATTAGACATCATATAGGAAGCTCATGAATGAAAATAAAGTATATATGTAAACAGGAAAAGATCAACTCTCACTAAAGACATTTGGAGAACTCACTGATCCTTAGCTGGCACTAACCTAGTATGACTCGCCATCATCAATATTCATTCAAAGAGGTACTTTTAACAGTATAATTGTTTTATTTCAGTAATTACATTTTCCATCTCTTCTTTCTATTTCCTTCCTTTATGATCTTGGGGTTATTTATGTCTATTTCTGAAGCATGGTTTATTAAGGTATTCACAATATATTTTATATTGCCTTTGAGATTTTGATTTTACTTTCCTTCATATTTTAAGTTTTAAAGTATTTGCCTTCAAAATATGAGTGAAATGTGCAACCATCAAAGGTTAATTAAATTTTTTTGGTCTGAAAATCTGAATATTTACATAGGATTAAAGGATTTGGGTACACACACACACACACACACATCTTGTAATTCTGGCTCCAAAATCCTCAGAAGGATGGGTATATAACTTGATGACAAATGATTTATTAAAAAGAATCTTCCCTGAAAAGCTGTATTCTCTGAAACATCTGGAATTTTCCTATCTGATTATAATGCCTTTATTTCATTCAAACCATTATAGACAATGGGTGCTTTGATTAGTGAAGCTGGGAGGGTGAATTATCTTCAAAACCTGGCTTCATCTCTGTCTTGATTTGGGTTCTTTCTAAAGCAATCTCTGAGCCAAGGATTTGAGAGCAAGTAAATTATTTGGAATCCAATCTCAGGAGACACAATGAGGACTGGGGAGGAAGATAAAGAAGCAGGTGTTAATTACCATACTACTTCTGAAGGCAGCCACAGCCCTCAAGAGATCTCTGTGGAACACACCTCAGAAATACCCCACTGAATGTACCAGTGCAGCTACTGTGGAAAACAACATGGAGGTTCCTCAAAAAAACAAAAACAAAAACAGAGCTGCCACGTAACCCAGCAATCCCATTCCTAGACCTCTATCTGGATGAAACTGTAATTTAAAAAGACACATGCATCCTTATGTTCATAGAAGCACTATTTACAATAGTCAAGACCTAAATGTACTATATATTCTAAATATCCATCTATATTCTAAATAGATGAAAGGATAAAGATGTGTTACATATATATAATGTAATACTACTCAGCTATCAAAAAAAATAATGAAATAAGGTCATTTGCTACAACATGGATGGACTGAGAGATTATCTTACAAAGTGAGGTAGGAAAGAGAAAGACAAATATCATATGATATCACTTACGTGGAATCTATATTATGACACAAATGAATATATCTATGAAGCAGAAATAGACTCAGAGACATATAAAACAGACTTGTGATTGCCAAGGAGGTTGGAGGAGGGATGGATTGGGAGTTTGAGATTAGTAGATGCAAATTATTATATATAGAATGGATAACAGACAAGGTTCTATTGTATAGCACTAGGAACTATACTCAATATCCTACGATAAACCATGATGGAAAGGAATATGAAAAATAATACATACATGTTGGTATATATATTCAGTTATATGTAACTGAATCATTTTGCTGTACAGCAGAAATCAATACAACATTGTAAATCAATTATACTTCAATAAAATAAACAAAATAAAGAAAGAAAGAAATGTCCCACTTAAAGACAAGTAAACTGGGTATGAGTTCTATTTATCCATAAATACTTCTCTGTCATTGCTTCAGGGTCCTCCCAGGGACACTGAGTTTCAGGCATTTCCAGCCATCTTCAGAAGTGGGATGCAGATATCCACAGGCACAGAGAAGCAGAAGATGCTCCGTGGGTGGAAGCTGTCGGCAGGAGACAGAGGCACTGAGCACACGTTCTGTGTGGATCAAGATGCAGTGTAAGAGAAGAAGTAACACTTTGGCTTCTTCTCTTTTATGGAGACTTTATCGCTGACAGTCACTAGTTCTGCCTGCAGCCTCAGCACTAAGGAGCCCCGTGGTTTTGAGCCAGTTAGAGAACCTCCCCAAATCTTAGTTTTCTCATCTGAACTAGGGTTTTTCCGGGGGAAAAAAGTATGACACACTTAGAAATAGGTAAACGGATTACTACAAACTCCTTCAGTGCATCTAAGCTTGATTTTCTATTGCCTGGGCCATTTTTGCCACTTTGGAAGGACAGAGGTGGGTTTTAAAACCTTGTTTTAGCTGTGAAACCCTCCTGTCTAAACCAACATAGACTTGTGTTTTGTGAAAAAGATGGGTGAGCAGGGAGAGGCGCACAGACATGCTCACCTCCAAGCCTCGCAGGACAAAGCAAGTGCTCTCCTGAATGATGAAGCAAGGGCTATTTATTCAGGATTTGTGGTACAAAAGAGTTAGCCACCATCACCTGAATTTTCCAGAGACTGAAAGGCAGGCAGAGGAGTGGGAAAGCTTTACAGCGGAGAAAGGGACGGCTTCAGGTGTGCCCTGATGGAGGCTGTCAGCATGGCGATGCTGAAGGCAGGGTAACCACAAACAATGCATCTATTTGACTGCCTTAGGAAACATATTTGGCCTTTTCCTTCTGGTCCTAAGTTGGAAATGGAGTCAAATATTAGAGAACCTTATTAAGTTCTATTAAGTGACTACGTTGGACCGATTGCTACAGAAAATATGGTTTGGTTTCCTGGACCCGTTGCTGCAAGTTATGGATCAAAATTCTATTTTTATATAGTGTCTGGCCATTGTTCACTGGTTTGTTTATTCAGTCTCTCAAAACTGAGACTTAAGGTTACTAAGTTTTTTGAGGTTGCACATATTGTGGCTAAAGAAAAACTTTGTATCTCCAGTGAATTCCAGCTTTAGCTTCACTGTAAAAAGGTAACGTTTCTTTTGGTTAGGAAGTAAGGCAGATCCCAAGACCCAGCAAGTAGCAACAACTAGGAAGGCTTGGTTGAAGAACAGGAAAGGGCAGCATGAGGAATCACAAGGCCTTCCCCAAAGTGAGATGGCAAAAAGGCAGTAAAGAAAACTGAGGGGTTGCTAGAAGTTAGCAAATGTTTTGATATTTATATGACTTCAGAAATGCCAGACTAGTAGAATTCATGAGAGGTTATATCACATCTATATACATGGATACATCATACTGGATAAGCCACATTCCTTCCTCATGAATCTGTAAATAGCCATCCCTTCAAATCAGAGCTTGGCTTCCTCCCTTATCTGAAAACAGCATTACAAGCAGAACATAAGTAGCTATCGCCATGGGGATGGATTGAAAGACTCTTTGATCAGCATTTCCACTCACGTGAGCCTATCCCTAAACCAGGGATGGTAACGAAAGTAATTTAACATACATCTATAATTAATTTGTTACACTTTTCCTGCTGCTGGCAAATCACACTGTTTTAGAGAAGTTCATGGAATTAATCTCCCAGAAGAGAGATGAGATGGAAAGCCTGCAGAAATAAATGGTTTTGTTTACTTCCAAACATGTGAGTTTTAAGAGCCAATTTTGGCTATAGGTCAGGGTTAATTTAGTGTTTCAAACTTGTCTTTTAGAAAACTGTATGAAGTCAAAGATTTTCTTCCCACCAGATAACGGGGGCCTGCAGTAAAAAAACCATTCTTCTTCTCAAATGGTTCCTATGATCTGGTAAGGAAGTAGATAATATGTTTTTATTTTTTTACCATAAAGACAATATGTAGGTAAGATAGGTTATAAAAATGTGTTCTTCATTCAAGTGTGTCTTGAGATTAAAGAGAACAGTGTGCATTCCTGGTATGGGTATTACCTAAATGACTTAGAAAACAAAGGCAGATACTCATTAAATTTAGAAGGGATCAAAATTTGGTCACACTGTTAGGTAAGGAGACCACCTCATCCTGGCTTGTCTAAGACTTTCCTGGTTGTGGCACTGAAAGTCTCGTGTCCTAAGAAACTCCTGCAGTCCTGGGCACTGGGGTGACTGGTCAGTCTACCAAAGATTTCAGAAGATTTGAGTTTAAACAGACTCCATTTGGGAAAATGAGGAACACTGTAATATGGAATTTAGTCAGGGCTAGTCTGAGGCTGTGCCCGTGTTGTTGCTTAGTCACTCAGTCATGTCAGATTCTTTCATGACCCCATGTACTGAAACCCACCAAACTCTTCTGTCCATGGGATTTCCCAGGCAAGAATACTGGAGTGGGTTGCCATTTCCTTTTTCAGGGAACCTTCCCAAGCCAGGGATCAAACCCGCGTCTCCTGCATTGGCAGGTGGGTTCTTTACCACTAAGCCACCCGAGAAGCCCACATTGTGTTCTTAAGGATGGAACATAGGTTTCCAAGATATGGGATAGGGAAAAAAAGACCAGAAAAATATAGGAACTAGAGAGACTGCAAAGTGCACAAGAGGCTCAGAATTAGAAACAGGAAGAAATCATTTAAGGGTAATCTCTCAGTTAATGTCCAGCTAGCAATACAAGGCAAGGTAGGACTTAGATTCTGTTACCCTCTTATCTGCTTATTCTACCCCACTAGATTACTTGGTTTGTTTCTAAGAACATCTACAGCAATGGTTCTCATAGGGTGTTGTCTAGACCAGCAGCAACAGCATCACTTAAATACTTAATGCTGCTGCTGCTGCTAAGTCGCTTCAGTCGTGTCTGACTCTGTGCGACCCCATAGACAGCAGCCCACTAGGCTCTGCTGTCCCTGGGATTCTCCAGGCAAGAACACTGGAGTGGGTTGCCATTTCCTTCTCCAATGCATGAAAGTGAAAAGTGAAAGTGAAGTTGCTCAGCCATGTCCAAACTCTTAGCGACCCCATGGACTGCAGCCTACCAGGCTCCTCCGTCCATGAGATTTTCCAGGCAAGAGTACTGGAGTGGGTGCCATTGTTTTCTCCAAAATACTTACTAAAAAAGGAAATTCTAGTTGGCCCAAGAGTTACAGAATCTGAAACTCTGGAGGAGCAGCAGAGATCTGCCTTTTACCAAGTCCTTCAAATGATCTTGATGAGTGATAAATGTTGAGAACCACAGATTGAGACCAATCCTTCCTACACAAAACACGACAATGTAAAATACAGCATGTGGGGAAAATGGACCAGGCTACTTAGGGCCATATCAAGGGGCTAAAATGTCACTTTCTCAGTATTCAGGGACCATGTTTTGGCACACCAGATGGGAAGGGCATAGATGGCTACACCTACTTTCCCCACATGCCTGTCACTCTTTCCCACCTGTAATACCAATAACCAGTAACCAATAATTAGTCATTGATAATAGACTCTTCCCTATTTCTGATGATGATTAAGGTTCCAAATGATTTTAAAATTCGCTTGCATAGAAAAACCATAAAAACTAAGGCAACTTAAATAATAGATTTTTGCTTCAATTATGTTGCCAGAAACAGACACCCTAAATCCTAGGGCATCCTGCAAATGAATTCAGTCAAGGGGAAGTGAAGAATGGACCAGTGAAACAGATGAGTCATGTCCTGGTTTTGAGTCAAATTACATCACATCCTTTTTGTTTAATCTAACAGATTCTCTCCTGTGTTTTAAAGAAAAGAGATTGGGTCTGTCATCTTTTTTAGCATCCAAAGAAGACTCTGCCCCAAGTGTCTGAGCAGAGGCATTCCCTCACCAACAAAGCTAGATCTTGATCTCATTGACAACCAGAAGCCAAGGCAGTTGTCTGGCACTGAGTACTCAATGCTCCCAAGAGCAATGGACTGAGACATCAGTTCAACAGTAATTTCAATTCCTTGATGTAAGAATCTCGACTCCATGGGGGAATAAATGATTTGAATGAACTAACTTGTATTTAACGATGCCAAAACATTAACCAATATGTTTATGTGAGGAGTTGTGTCAAAAAATACTAGCCTTTAAATAAAAATTTAGATAGTCTCACATTGAAAATTATCCAGAAATATATTGAAAATGTCAACAACCACAGCTGACTTTGTACACATGGCTTTGTGAAGATGCCTGTATCTCAGGAACAAAACAGAAACTTTTCTCAACCTGTAGAAGTCTTTAGG
Organism: Bubalus kerabau; assembly: GCF_029407905.1. NCBI lineage: Eukaryota > Metazoa > Chordata > Mammalia > Artiodactyla > Bovidae > Bubalus > Bubalus kerabau. The sequence goes on along the minus strand of NC_073643.1, from coordinate 36,091,577 downwards.
GTCATCTGAAATCATTCAGCTATGAACTAAATTAGTCAAGAATGTCTGTCCAATTAGGAACAACTTCCAAAGCATTCTTTTCTTTTTAGATCATCAAGACAGTATTTTCAAAGTCTCAGTAGAGCATGTGTATCTTTTAGGAGGCCTATTGTTTCATCATCCAAGTTAATTCAATTGTGAGACAAATACTTCCATAACTTTTGCCATTTTTCAATTAAGGAGGCATGGTCATTCCCTGTGAGTTATCCCAACACTGAAGACTTCAAAGAGGTGCACAGGTACAAAAATAGATCAATTTCCACTAAAGAGCTGAATTCCAAAGCTATACTTATTTTTAATATATGGTCTTTAACCAACATTTTTCTTACTTGGGGTAGGGAGTATTTTTTAAATGGGTGCAACATCGATAAAGAACCTGTGGCGGATTCGTTTTGATGTTTGGCAAAACTAATACAGTGTTTGAGGTTTAAAAATAAAATAAAATTTAAAAAAATAATAAATAAATAAAAAGTCTATATTAAAAACAAACAAACAAACAAAAGAATATTTTTGGTAGGAATGTGATTTTATTTAAAATAATACTTACAGGATATAGAAATTAAAAAGCCTGTGAAACTTCAGGACAATTTTAACTTCAAACTTGTCTCCTAGAAATAGAGTGTGCGTGCGTGCTCAGTCACTTCAGTAGTGTCCAACTCTTCTCAACCCTATGAACTATAGCCCGCCAGGCTCCTCTGTCCATGGGAGGAGAATGCTGTTATCCCGAATTCATCCTACAGATATGCATCAGGTAGCTGTGCCTGCCTGGTGTGATCTTAGAGTCTCCAACACTTTCTGCCTTTTCTTTAATGACTATGTCTGTATCTGATTTTTCACTCTGTGTGTGTGAGAGAGAGACAGAGAGGGAGAGAAGGAGTGGGAGAGAGAGAAAGAAAGAGAGAGAGAATGAAATGGGAGAGGGAAAGGGAAGGAAGTGGGGGAGCACCTCTATAAAATCTGCTTTTTCTTTCCAACTGCAAAAATGCTTGGCAGGATTTTTATCTAGAGTAATTTAAAATGAAGTGTGGTCAACTTACTAGAGTGGACCACATTTCTGAGAGAAAAAGAGACTAGGATTAAAGGGTAAACCTCCAATTAAAGAGGGAGGAAAGGTCATCAAAATGCCAACTTCTTAATATTGCTTAGTATCTGAACTAACTAGGTACTCTCAAAGTAGCAGAAGGCATTAGATGTTTTTAACATGGCAATTTATCCAAGTAAGATGGCAACTACAAGGCTGACGATTGATGATGAAGCTATAATAGCATTAGATGTTTACTAACTACAGATTATGTACTAGGAAACACACTGTTCATTGTTCATTTCAATTTTTTAACTCTACAAAATAGACTATTATTACTCAAAAAAAAAAAAAAAAAGGATCCGGAAACAGAGACTCAGAAGCATTAAATACCCCACATACATGAGAAATACTTGGCAAAACTAAGAAATGACTTGGTGTTTTGAATGAATGAAACTCTACTGCTCCACCCAAAGCCAAGTCCTCCCCTCCCACCGAGCTGTGTGTACCGCGCTGTGTGTACTGCTCAGGGAGCAGGAGTTGATGGGCTGAGGTGTTAAGAGGAAATTTCAAAGACCCACAGTTAACAGGAGTTAATTTTTCCTTTGAGTCAGAACATACCCCCATTTAGGGGGAGGGTGGTTCCTCAAATGGGCAGGCCTCTGCTCTTCTAAAATATTCCAAATTACTCATAAAGCCCTTGATTCAATCCAGAGCTCAGAGAGTCTGCTCTGCCCCTGGCCCTCTTCCAGGAAGCTATTTACTGGTTCTTCAGATCTGACCTAATTTGGAGACAGGCAGCATGGCTCCCTGGAATGGCTACCTCTGAGGTTGGCCTTCAGAACAGACCTCATTTTGCTCCACTCTCAGACAATCATACCCCACAGGTCTCCAGCTCACACATGTATGGACAGTATTTTACCAGGAAGAGTAAAGTGGAGAGGTGAAACAATGTTCAAGAACAGCTTATGCAAAAACTTCAGATGAATGATCCAGTGGTCATGTTAGCCAAGTAATTGTCCGACTCTCGACTATTCCATACCTTGACAAATTGGTTTTTTAAAAACTGAATCCACAGGGAGAGTTTCCACCACTGGGAACAATGGTAAACAACCCAGGGGTAGTATGTCTTTGAAGAGAAATGTGTGTGCTCAGTCAAGTCTGACTCTTTGAGACCCTTTGGACTGTAGCCCGCCAGGCTTCTCTGTCCCTGGCACTTTTTAGGCAAGAATACTGGAGTAGGTTGCCATTTCCTTCTCCAGGGGATCTTTCTGATCCAGGGATCAAACCTGCATCTCCTGTGTCTCCTGAATTGCAGGCTGATTCTTTATGCTGAGCCATCGGGGAATCCCCTAGAGAAATATTAGTGCCCAAATCTAGAAGCATAATGGTTGGAGGCCTGAATAAAAACATCCTCAACTCCAATGAACCACAGTCGGATCTATTTTCTTTAGGTCTCTGAAGGAGAATTCCTATTACCAACAGACGCAAGTTGTCAACAGAAAATTCCAACCTTTCCATTAATCTGGGCTCTCCCATCATTTGAGGGTTACAACCTGCCAAGGATTCTTGCAGGGTGGGATGGAAGAGGCACAAGAAAGGCTAAAATGTCTGATTCAAAGTTTATACTCCTTCCTCTAAATGAACCCAATACTTTGTCCCTTAAGTGTGCTGTGAAGAATAACTAATGAAGGATCATAAACTATCCAGACAACTTAGAGCGCAGCATAAGTGATGAATCCTATTTTTCTCTTGTGGCTTTCTTTCCATTTTATATAGAGCACTGAGATTCCGTGTTTTATGTCTGCTCTTGGTTATGCAATCCCTGCGGCTTTTTGCAGGTAAAAAATGCCCCTCCTCAGCTAATACACACGACGAGGCCCCACATGCCTGTGTTCCGTGGAGACTGCTTTTATAGATGAAGTGACTGCGTGTGATTCCACCTCCTGTGGTAATGACCTTGTAACTTCTGAATATGTGAAATACAAGCTAATGAGAAGCAGCCCCCCTAGATGTATCTCCGCTCCATAGAAACAGCAACTAAGTACAAAGCAAGTCCAGGATGGTTTTGAATTAGGTGTCTGTCACTGTCAGAGTCAGGGCCAAGGTTTCTCCAGAATCTATTTGGAGGCAAAGAGAACACTGCTTGGGGCTAACTACCTTGTTAAACAACAGGAGAGTCTCAGAACATCACACGAACATAAATTCGCTCAGTCTTCTGTGTAAGGAAGTACAGAGGACAGTCAATGAGTCACAGAAGCCATTCGCTGGGGACTCAGGTAAACAACCATCTGTGTAACCTCAGGGTTACAACCTTCAGAGTGGAAAGGAAAGGTAATATAGTCCCTTTCCTGAGTGGCTGATTGTTAACTGGAGCACAAAAGGATGGATGAAACAGCTTTGTTTCCACTTCCAGGAGTTTATTTCAAATTGGACAGAGGCCACAGAAGGGATGAGGACCCTAGAATGTATCTTCCATGCTATAAAAATTTGTTGCAGATCTGTAATAGCTTACAAGGACTGTGTTTAAGTCTATACTATCATTTCTGGTTTCAGCTGAGACATGCAGAGAACTTGGGAATCAATACTCTTGTTATTACAACAGGAAAAATATGGACAAGCAGAAAACCAGTGATTTTTTTTTTTTTTTTTTTGCTGGGCCCATTAGAGTATTGAAGTTGCAAGTCAAACTGTCACCACAAAATATGGGGAGACAGGGCTACTGCTGGAGCCATGAACTGGGAAGAACATTTCAACAGAAAGTGTGATGAGTTGTTGGAGGCTGAGTGCAGACCAGCGTGAGAGCAAGAAATTCCTGGGTGCCAGTCTTAGGAGGCCCAAAGGCTTTCTTGGCTTTTGCATCTAGGAATCTACCAGATTCTCACAGTGAAGAGCCAAGAAAGATATCTGGCGGCTCTGGAATGAGTAGAAGAATAATCTTTGTGACATATGCCCAGAGCCTTCCACATAAAAAGCAAAGGTCTCTAATCCAGAGGAAAAGATTTGCTAGAGTCTTACCCTACTTGGAATAAGGACTTTTTTCTCAACCCTCTTTAGCCTTCCTGTCTCATCTAAGAGGAAATAAAAAATCAATTTTGGTCAGGCTTTAAGAAAACAGACTGGAAACATTTCAACCATTGAAGGAAGTAGGAGACAGGAGGCAAAAAGTTATACCATAGGAGACAAACAAGTGAAAGCAACAACCCAAGTCACTGGACCACTAAAGCATGGAGATTTAATCAGAAAGTTATAGAATACTTCCTCTCCCCACATCTTATCACCACATTAACAGTTCTGGTATAAGAGCAGTGGATAATATTTTCAAGTATTGTGATACACAGAATCTTTCTGAGTAGGTAAACTTAGGAAAATCCAAAGTCAAGAGGGGACACTCAAACAAGGACACTAGAACAATCTGAAGCTTCTGGCATCTGTAGGTACATTAGTAGGTACATCAGACAGACTAATTCCTGGCCAGAGTAACATAAATCCTCACATACTAAAGGTCAATTTGCACTCATTCCTATTATCTGATACAATATAGCTTTCAATAAAAAAAAATTGTAAGGCATTTCAAAAGGTAAATTAAAAAATTTAAAAATGAACCCAAAATACCACAGTCTGAGTCTGCTTTATTGACTATGCCAAAGTCTTTGACTGTGTGGATCACAATAAACTGTGGAAAATTCTGAAAGAGATGGGAATACCAGAGCACCTGACCTGCCTCTTGAGAAACCTGTATGCAGGTCAGGAAGCAACAGTTAGAACTGGACATGGAACAACAGACTGGTTCCAAATAGGAAAAGTCGTACATCAAGGCTGTATATTGTCACCCTGCTTATTTAACTTATATGCAGAGTACATCATGAGAGACACTGGGCTGGAAGAAGCACAAGCTGGAATCAAGATTGCCAGGAGAAATATCAATAACCTCAGATATGCGGATGATACCACCCTTATGGAAGAAAGTGAAGAGGAACTCAAAAGCCTCTTGATGAAAGTGAAAGAGGAGAGTGAAAAAGTTGGCTTAAAGCTCAACATTCAGAAAATGAAGATCATGGCATCTGGTCCCATCACTTCATGGGAAATAGATGGGGAAACAGTGGAAACAGTGTCAGACTTTATTTTTGGAGGGGGGGGGCTCCAAAATCACTGCAGATGGTGATTGTGGCCAGAAATTAAAAGACACTTACTCCTTGGAAGGAAAGTTATGACCAATCTAGACAGCATATTAAAAAGCAGAGATATTACTTTGCCAACTAAGGTCCGTCTAGTCAAGGCTATGGTTTTTCCAGCAGTCATGTATGGATGTGAGAGTTGGACTGTGAAGAAAGCTGAGCACCGAAGAATTGATGCTTTTGAACTGTGGTGTTGGAGAAGACTCTTGAGAGTCCCTTGGACTGCAAGGAGATCCAACCAGTCCATCCTAAAGGAGATCAGCCCTGGGATTTCTTTGGAAGGAATGATGCTAAAGCTGAAACTCCAGTACTTTGGCCACCTCATGCGAAGAGTTGACTCATTGGAAAAGACCCTGATGCTGGGAGGGATTGGGGGCAGGAGGAGAAGGGGACGACAGAGGATGAGATGGCTGGATGGCATCACCGACTCGATGCACATGAGTTTGGGTTAACTCCAGGAGTTGGTGATGGACAGGGAGGCCTGGTGTGCTGCAATTCATGGCGTCCCAGAGTCAGACACGACTGAGTGACTGAACTGAACTGAACTGAGGGGATAAAGAAAGTCCCAAAACCAGGCTCGTGTCTGACATGCATGTTGAAATAATCAAACAGGAATATAAAATAACTATGAGTAAGGAGTTATGGGCTTTAATGGGAAAGTAGACAATATGCAAGAAAATATGTGTACCATAATAACAGAGATGGAAATTCTAAGAAAGAACCAAAAGGAAATGCTAGAAATCAAAAACACTGTACAGAAATAATGTCTCCTACAAAGTGACAAAAAATTCAGTGACACTGAAAATAGGTCAAGAGAAAGTCCCCAAATGTTCCCAAATACAGACAGAAAGAGAGAGAGAGAGAAAGAGAAGGAAAAGAAAGCATCGTGTCTAACAAGTATAGGACAATTGCAAAATTTATATGTGCATTTGTAGTGCTAGAAGGAAAAAAAGAGACAGTGGAAAAAAATATTTGAAGTAATAATGGTTGAAAACTTTTTAAAGACAGATACAATATTAGAGATGCAGGTAGCTCAGAGGTTGCAGAGCAAGGTAAAGATAAAAAAAAAAAATAAACAAGAAACATAAAGTGAAGTGAAAGTGAGGTCGCTCAGTCGTGTCTCTTTGTGACCGTGGACGGTAGCCCACCTAACTCCTCTGTCCATGGGATTCTCCAGAATACTGGAGTGGGTTGCCATTTCCTTCTCCAAAGAAACATAAACCCCCTACAAAATTCACAAATAGGCATATCATATTTAAACTGCAGGAAGTTAAAGAGAAAAATCTCAAAAGAAACCAAAGAGAGAGAAAAAAACTTGCCTACAGAGGAACAAGATAAGAATTACTGTAGATGTTTCATCAGAAAACAGGCAGACAAGAAGAGGGTGTAGTGAAATACTTAAAGGATATGTTATAAACTGAATGTGTTTCCCCGAAACTCTTATGTTGAAGGCTTAACCACCAGTGAGGCTGTATTTGGAGATGGGGCCTCTAAGGAAGTAATTAAGGTTATATGAAGTCATAAGGGTGGGGACCTGATCTAGTGGGATTAGTGTCCTATAAAAAGAGGCATCAGATCACTTTTACTCACTCAGGTTTCATGCTCTTTCTAATTCTCTCCTCCCTCTCTCTTTCCCTCTTCCTTTAACTCTTTCTTCCCCCCTCTTCAAGTGTATACACCAAGGAAAGATCATGTAAGACACAGAGAGAAGGTGGTCATGTGCAAACCATGAAGAGAACCCTCATCAGCAACCAAATTGGCCAGAACCTTGTTCTTAGACTTGCAGCCTCCAGAGCTGTGAGAAAATAAACTACTGTTGTTCAACCCACTGATCTATGGCATTTTACTGATGGCAGTTGAAGATGAATACAATGTTGACTGTAAAAAAAAAAAAAAAAAAAAAAACAGAACACCAATTTAGAATTCTATATCCAGTGCAATTATCCTTTATCAGTAGAGGAATATTTTATCATATAAACAAAAACTAAAGGAACTCACCAGAAGATCTGTTCCTGAAAGCAATGTCAAAAAAACTTCTTCAGGTAGCATAAAAATGATGTAGGTCCGAAAACTGGAACTCTGTAAAAAATAGGTAGCACTAGACAAAGAATATATTAAGGCAAAATAAAATATTTTACCTTTCATCTTTTTTATTTGTTCTAAAAGATAATTGTGTGTTCAGGGTAATAATAGCAACACTGTATTGGGTGTTTATAGCAAATAGATAAGTGAAATACTTGATAAGATTGTCTCTTTTATTATTTACCTACACTATAGGCAACATGGTATCATGTTATTTGAAAGCAGACTTACATTCACTAAAAATGTATACTGTAAATTTAAGGCAACCATTTAAAAATTTAAAAAGAAGTATAGTTCACATTCCAAGAGAGGAGAGAAAACAGAATTATAAAAAATGCTCAATTAACACAACAACAAAAAAGGCAGAAAAACAGAAGGGAAAAACAAAGAATAAGTTCAATGAATATAAAGCAGAGATGGGGTAAATATTAATTCAACCATAGCAACAATTATTTTAAGTGTGAGTGGTCCATAAGCATCAATTAAAAAGAGATTATTTTGTTCGGGGAGTAAATCCTAAGAGTTTTCAAGTCACCACAAGTTCTCATGACATTGCTGTTATTCTTTTGTATTCCTTTTTTTTTTTATTGTATCTATATGAGATAAGGGATGTTAACTAAACCTGATTTTTTCACAATATATTTAAATCAAACCATCATGCTGTATACTTTAAATTTACAAAATTTAAAATGATATATGACAATTATTTACCAGTAAAACTGGGGGGGGGGACCCAGAGATTGTGACTATAGATATAAAGACACATTGCAACTACATGTGGCTTATTAGATACCCATTTTATAGACTCAGGTTAAAAGAAAAGAGGTGGAGAAAACCACAGAATTACTACTAATCAAAAGGAAGCCATAGTGGTTAGACTAATCTCAGACCAAGCATACGCTTCTCTGGTGGCTTAGTTGTAAAGAATCTGCCTCCTAATGCAGAAGACACAAATTCGATCCTTGGGTCAGGAAGACGCCCTGAAGAAGGAAATGGCAACCCACTCCAGTATTCTTGCCTGGGAAATCCCAACAAAAGAGAAGCCTTATGTGCTACAGTCCATGGGTTCACAAAGAGTTGGACATGAGTTAGTGACTGAACAACAATACTTGAGTACAAGGACAGTTATCAGGGATAAAGAGGGGTGTTACATAATTATAAAATGGAAAATTCCTCCCTCCAAATGTTTAGGCATCTACAAAGAGAGCAACAAAATGTATGAGGAAAAAAGCAAAAAGAAATCTAAGGAAAAATAGATAAATCCACCATTCTAGCAGGAAACTCCAAAACCTCTGTTTGTCAGTGACAGACCAAGGAGGCAGAAAATTATGAGGACATAGACAGTCTGAACCATCAATAATCTTGGTCTAACTGATACTCATACAATAATCTATCCAACAACAGCACAATATACGCTTTCTCAAGCACACATGGAAAATTCACCAAGACAAACCACATTCTGTGTCACAAAACACATCTTCACAAATTCAAAATAACAGAATTTATACAAAATACATCCTTAGACAACAATGAAATTAAACTAGGAATCAACAGCAGGGAGATAATCTGAAAAATCCCCAAATATCTGAAAGTTAACACACTTTTATTTTTCTATTGAGGTAACATGGATTTATGTTATATGAGTTTCATGTGTACAACACTGCATTTCTATTTCTATATACCAAGCAACGTGCTCACCACCAAAATTCTATTTTCCATTTGTCACTATACAGTTGATCCCTTTTATCCTTCACTCCCCCAGCCTTTGACTTCTTTCCCTCTGGTAACCACTACTCTATTCTCTGTAACTCTGTGTTTTAAACAGTACATTTAAAAATCAATCATAGGTCAAAGAAAAAGTTTCAAGAGAATCTCAAAACTATTTTGAACTGAATCAAAATGAAAATTACAATTTATGAAAACATGTGAGATACATGTCGACATTGTTCTCAGAGAGAAATTTTAGCATTAAATGCATGTATTAGAATAGGAGAATCTAACATTGTTAACCCAAAGCTCTCACATAGAAAACCACAGAAAGGAGTGCAGCTTAAATCTAAAGCAAGCAGGAAAAAAGAAAAAACAAAGAAATGATAAAAATTAGAGCAAAAATCAGTGAAAGTGAAAACACAAAACAATAGAGAAAATCAATGAAATTAAAAGCCAGTTCTTAGGAAAAAAATCAATAAAATTGATAAAACTCTAGCCAGGCTAACTAAGAAAAAAAGAGGAGAGAAGACACAAACTACAACATCAGAGATGAGAAAAGGTACATCGCTAATGACCTCCTGGACATTTATAAAACAATAAAGAAATGCTATGAACCAGCTCGACACCCACACATTTGTTAACTTTGATGAAACAGTCCAATTTCTCAAAAGATACAAACTACCAAAATGCACACAGATAAACATATAACCAGAATAACCCTATATCTATTAAGTAACTTGAATAAATAATTAATAGCCTTCTAAAGAAAGAAAACTAGATCCAGGTGTTTACTAGTAAATTCAACCAAAAATTTAATGTAGAAATTATACCAATTCTCTATAATCTCATATCTTTCAGTTAACAGAAGCAGAGGAAACACTTCTGAAATGTACTGCATCTAGTTCTGCTCTAATATCAAACGAGGTAAACACATTGACTGAGAAAGGAAAACTACACATCAGTATCTCTCATGAAGTTAGATGCAGGATCCTCAACAAAATATTAACAAATCAAATACATATTTATAAATACATACAGGTACAAATATACTTGTATAAAAGTCATAAATCAAGTCAGATTTATTCAAAGTATGCAAAGCTGGCTCAACATATGAAAATTAGTTAATGTAACCACTAAAGAAGAAAGATATGGTCGTATCAGTTGATGCTGAAAAAGCATTAGACAAAATCAAAGATCAAGTCATCATAAAATAACTCTCAGTAAACTAGGAATTAAAAGCAACTTCTTCAACTTAATCAGTAACAGCTATAAAAAAGCTGCTTAGGAGAGACTGTACACCATGCCTCATAGAGATTGTATACTTTCCCTCTAAGGTTAGAAACAAAGCAAGGATATCCTGGCTCAGCCCTCCTAGTCAATGTTATGCTGAAAGTCTTTGCTAGCTTAATAAGAAATGTAGGGCTCCCCCTGTGGTCCAGTGGTTAAGAATCCTCCTGCCAACACAGAGTACATGGTTTCAATCCCTGATCCAGGAAGATCTCAAATGCCCCAGAGCAACTAAGCCCAAGCCCGAGTGCCACAGCTACTAAACCTCAGTGCCGAGAGCCTGTGCTCCACAACGAGAGTGCTGTGTTTAGTCATTTCAGTCATATCTGACTCTTCACAGCCCCATGGGGTGTAGCTCCCCAGGCTCAGAAGCCTGCACACTGCAACAAAGAGTAACCCCTGCTCACTGCAGCTAGAGAAAGCCCATGCTCAGCAATGAAGAACCAGCACGGCTAAATAAATTTCAAAAAAAAAAAGAAAATATATACAGATTGGAAGGGAAGAAATAAAGTTTCCGTTATTTATGGATGGCATAATTATCTACACAGACAATATTAAAGAATCAACAAAAATTAATGAACTAATAAGGAAGTATAGCAAGGGTTGCATGATAAAATGTCAAGACACAAAGGCAATTGTTACCTTATATGCCTGCACTGAACTTTTGGAATTTAAAATTTTTTTAAAAACTACAGTTTCACAAACATGCATACACACAAAGAGAAATATATGGTATAAATTAACAAAATATTTTTGGGATTTATAGGATGCAAAACAATACAAATAGATACTCCATGTTATTGGATTAGAAGACTCAATATTATTAAGAGGGTAATACTTCCCAACTTGATATAGATTCAACATAATTCCAAGAAAAATCCAAGCAAGAAATTCTGCAGATACTGACAAAGTGATTTTTAAAGGATATATGAAAAAGACCTAGAACAGTCAAAACAATATTGAATAAGAATAAAACTGGAAGATTCACAATTCCTGATTTACTATAAAGTTATAGAAACCAAGACAACATGATATTGGCAAAAAGTAGACACAGATCAAGATCTATCAAGAAGACCTACACAAATGTAATCAATTGATTTCAACAAAGATGCAAAGGTAATTTAACAGAGTAAAGATAACAGCATGCTGGTTCTCTTTAGATACAGCACCCAAACACAGTACATTGAAGAAAAAATGACCCACTGATTTTATTAAAACTAATAACTTCTGTTCTACAAGAGACACGGTTAATAGAATGAAAAGATAAGTCGCATACTTGGGGACAATATTTGCAAAATGTATATCTAAGGTTGGACTTGTATCTATAATACATATGTATATTAAAATTCAACAATAAGAAAATGAGAAACCCAGAGAGAAAGTGGGCCAAAGATTTGAACAGACCCCTCACGAAGGAAGAAATACAGATTACAAATAAACACAAGAAAATATTTAAAATATCATTTATTACTATGGAAATGCAAATTAAAATAACAATGAGATGTCACTAAATTATCTATTAAAATGACAAAAATTTTAAACAATCACAATATTAATTTATAGAAAAGATACAGAGCAATAGAAAGTCTCACTCAATGCTGAGGTGAATGCAAAATAGTATAGTCACTTTGGAGGTATTTTGCAGTTTCTTGCAAAGCTAAAATAGGCTTACTATATCTTCTAACAATCATGCTTCTTAGTATTTACCAAAGTAATATGAAAATGCATGTCCACAAAAAACCCAGCATGTGAGTGTTTTTAGTTGCTTTATTTCTAAACACCACAAACTGAAAGCAACCAAGATGTCCTTCAGTAGGTGAATGGAGAAAACACAGTTTGTTTATCCAAACTGTATAATTTTCCAAACTGCATTATTCATATAATGAGATACTTTTCAGTAAAAATGAATGAGTTCTTAAGTCAGTAACAGAGAAAATTAGCCAGGGGTGAAATTATATGCTTTAGAGCTGAAAGTGAAAGTGAAAGTCGCTCAGTGGTGTCTGACTCTTTGTGACCCCATGGACTATACATACAGTCCAGGGAATTCTCCAGGCCAGAATACTGGAGTTGGTAGGCTTTCCCTTCTCCAGGGGATCTTCCCAACCCAGGGATCCAACTCAGGTCTCCCACATTGCAGGAGGATTCTTCACCAGCTGAGCCACAAGGGAAGCCCAAGAATACTGGAGTGGGTAGCCTATCCCTTCTTCAGAAGTTCTTCCCCATCCAAGAATCAAATCAGGATCTCCTGCATTGCAGGCGAATTCTTTACCAACTGAGCCATCAGGGAAACCCCTTTAGAGCTGAGCTGTTCAATATGGTAGCCACTAACCAATGTGGTCACTGAAGGTGACATGTGATTAAGAAAATGAACTTTTAATTTAATTTAATTTAAATTTATTAATAAATAGCCACATGTGTCTAGTGGCTGCCATTTTAGGCAGTTAAGCTAAAAAACATAAAACTCTGCTCCCACTCCTCCCTTCAATTTTCTCTAACCTCAAATTTAGTAGCTTTCCCCCTTCTCTCTCTGTTCTTTGTTGTGAGGATCAATTTAGCTTTTCTTCTCATTTGATGGCCTGTGCAAGGTAGGGATTTGGAACATGGAGAATGGGGATAAATAGAAAAGTTGGCCAAAGAAAGATACTTCCTAATCCTTCCCTTCCCTTCCCTTCCCTTGAAGCTTGTTTATAAAACCCCAACCTAGTAACATGAGGCTGAATGATCTCCTTACTATTCCCACAAGCACTGCCCTAGCTTAAGTCCACTTTACCCAAACCACCACAGTCCCTTAACTGCTTCTTTCCTATAACCCACCTCTAAAAATGCTTCCCAAAGCTACTGGCTTGGTTTTCCTAGCGAAGTTTAGCAGCTCAGAATTACTCCTTCACCCAAGTTTTTCACACCTTCCCCACTACATGGTAATAGTAATGTTTCTTAACTTTCTTGATCCTTGGCCTTCTTTCTTTTCCCCAAGCAAACTGGATCTTTTCTTTCCAGAGCCCTTGCACCCACTAGCCAGAGATGATACTATCCCGGTGTTTCAGTTGTGGCTCCTGTCTTGCAGGAAAGCCTGTGCTCAATTTTACCCTCAGAGAGATTGCCCATGGCGAGCCTACCTAATCCAGTGCCCCCTTTATTCTTTTTTCCAATACTCAGATTTATTTTCTTTTGAAGCATTTATCATTACTCAACATATCTATTTTCTGTAGTTTCTTATTAGAATATAATTCTACAAGGGCCCATGATTATTTGTTTTATTCATTAATATCCATGCCCATGATTATTTGTTTTATTCATTAATATCCCCAGCACCTAGAATCATGTCTAGATTACCAGTAAACATTTGCTAAATGAATGCAAAAATGTGAAATACAAACCAGAAGAGCTCTGTTAATCAACCTAGTTACAAGGGACAGAAATCCAGGATGGCAAAACATATTTGTCAGTAAAAACAGTCTATATATGTTATGAGTATTGTTTCTATGGAGTTCTACTTCCCAAAGAGTGGTTGAGTGAATACTTGTCCTGTACAAGTCATTGTTGAAAAGTGTCATGTAGACAAAAAAGATTAAAAAATGCTGCATTCTGTATCCATTTCATGGAGAAGCACTCTTCCCATTACCATGCGGAATGTTCTGAGCAGTCCTGCAGTAAATGAACTGGATTAGTCTTATTTTAAAATGTCTTAAATATATATTGGCAAAGAAATCATTTTGCAAAGAACTCCGTAGTTGGGAGTCACTTGACATGCAATAATTTCACCCCAGCTTCTTCTGATATAGACTTTGTGTATCTGGGCACTGTGGTAGGCAGGCATATGATCCATGCTGGACCAACTACAGTGGCTCATGATTTGTCTAAAGGGTGGGCCTACAAACCAGGCCAGGCCAATCAGGACATCTGCAGGAATTAAAGGCCGAAACTTGGGAGACAGACATCCCTTGTATTTTAGGTCATGAATTCAATGCTATAACTTTTAAGTAGCCTGTTCTATACTTTTTGTTACATGAGAAAGCTTGTATGTAGCAAGAAAGAAAACAGTTTAGACACAGACCTGCATTTGAGATGTAGAGAAAGAAAGGAGAAAGTAAATACTACCCATTGGTCCTTTAAGCCTCTAAGTCCAGTTATCCCTGAGGCCAGGTATACTCTGTCCTAATATTTTGTCACAAAAGAAAATATACCCCCATCTCCAATCCTAAAGGAAATCAACCCTGAATATTCATTGGAAGGACTGATGTTGAAACTGAAGCTCCAATACTTTGGCCACCTGATGCAAAGAACTGACTCATTGGAAAAGATCCTGATTCTGGGAAAGACTGATGGCAGGAGGTGAAGGGGACAGAGGACGAGATGGTTGGATGGCATCACCAACTCGATGGATATGAGTTTGTGCAAACTCTGGGAGATAGTAGAGGGCAGAGGAGCCTGGTGTGCTACAGATCATGGGATTGCAAAGAGTCAGACATGACTTGGCAATTTAAACAACAGTAACAACTTCCTTTTTTAGACTGGTTCACTAATAACACATGCAACACCTTTTTTTTTTTAACTGAATTTCTTTGGGAAATCCTCTCCTATGGCAACCTCAGCAATAAGTCTGAGCTGTTGACAGTACACTCAAACTTGAATGGACAACAAATAACCAACCAACCAATCAGAGAAAATGACTCTTGTTTCTGAATAACATACAGATTTCATAAACATAGATCTATTTCCTGGATGAAATCTGCATAGACTCTCAGCTTCAAGTTGGAGCCAGATATTCAGACACAGCGTGATATTGTGCAAAGATGAGGGCAAGCACATACAGACTCTGAAGCACACAATTCTAAGGGATGGCAATTTCACGGGATGTAGTGGGAGCGATTCACAGCAGTCTCAGGAGTCTTTTTCGTCTGGCAGACCTAGCTGTGCAAGTTCTCTATACCTCTATTATCTTCCACCCAGGGAAACAAGACACTTGCCTAACGCCTCTTGCTGTCCTCAAAACAGCGCTCAGAGAAGGAGCTTAATTCATGTTTGTGGACTGAATGAAACTTAGGCTGGTCCTATTCCTTATTAACGTGGTTACAGTCAAGGTTGACTTAAGGAATTCTTAATAAACTTTATTTTCAGCACATTACTTCATGAATGCTATCCTTGTAGATTCATATATATTCGGTATATACTCAGTGGTTGCTTTTGAGAAATCTAAAAATACCGTCCCTTGGCATTTGCCCTAGAACAGTGTGCTGCCTTGACATAGCCATAACAGTCCCACCATATGGGAGGAAACCTGGGTACTTTCAAACAGACTTTTCTTTTAGGATCAAGTCTGCTGCTGTAGCTCAGGCTTGTAGCCTCCTGAACCTCTTTATTTAGGTACAAAATTCCAGGGCTACTATTTCATATGTGCGTGCATGTGTAGTTGTGTCCAGTTTTTTTTACCCCATGGACGGTAACCTGCCAGGCTCCTCTGTCCATGTCCATGGAACTTTCCAGGCAAGAATTCTGGAGTGAGTTGTCCTTTCCTTCTCCAGGATTATTTCATATGTAGGATTTTTAAATAGCTTGTAGTTTCAGCTTTTCACCACTAGAGTTCAATCTTGCTCTTATCTAGACTATCTCAAAGAAGAAAAACAGAAGACCGATCCCCTTAAACAAAACAAAACAAAAAGAAAATTCCCAAAGTGCTTTCTCCTATTTAAATCCTGACCTTTGGCTACCAAGAGCTGACTTTATTAATGTGCCTTTTCTTTTCAACATACTTAAGATTTCCTGGCTGGCATTGTCATCAAGTATAAAATTATTGAATGTTTTTGTTACAACGAATTTTTCAATTGTTGAGAAACCATTTCCTTTAGACTCAGTTTGTTCATTTCTAAGTAAAATCTTCAGCTATAATTACCTGGCTGATTTATGGGAGATTATGCTTATGGTCAGTGGCACTTGGGGGCTCGGGCTCATGGCAGGACACCAAGAGCTACAGTAAATACAACTGCTGTTTTGGGCCTCACAGCTAATCATTCCTTTCAATAATCATTCCCTTCAAAAGAACTTTTCAAAAATAATTTAGATTTCTCCATGAGCCTGTGAGTTCCAACTTAAACAATGACTTAGTTTACCCCTTTCTTTGTACCTATTGTCTTCAAATATATTTCTGATGAGACCAAAATCCCAAAATTTGCTTTCAATATAAGCAGTTTCTACAAAACTTCTCACACGTGCCTGGAACAGTTCGACTAAATGAATTTAGAAAGTGACTTTAGAATTTAGAAACTGGGATGCAGGCATGTATGTATCATTATTCTAGCTTCTTAAAGGTCTTATTCTTTGCAGTATTTCGTATGTGTCATAGATAACACTTGAAGGATACCTTGAAATGAGTTCATCTTCCCTGTATAAAGAGGTTCTCCCTGAGGCTGGACCCAGTTAGGACAGAGAAAAAAACCATATTGACTTAGCTACTATTCATTTTTAGACAATAGACAGAAAAAATTTGAAAATGACATCTTATAACCCTAGTTTTTGTTAGGCAAATGTGATAACCACTATACTATAGAAACCATATAACCCTAGTTTTTGTTTTACAAACAATTCAGCCCCATTTTACAAATTAAAGTACTAATGAGCATGAAGTGTGCTTTTCCATCACTTGTCTTTTGAGGGGAAGTGAGTGGTAGGATCACATCCAAAATCACTGCAGATGGTGACTGCAGCCATGAGATTAAAAGACACTTACTCCTTGGAAGGAAAGTTATGACCAACCTAGATAGCATACTCAAAAGCAGAGACATTACTTTGCCAACAAAGGTCCGTCTAGTCAAGGCTATGGTTTTTCCTGTAGTCATGTATGGATGTGAGAGTTGGACTGTGAAGAAAGCTGAGTGCCGAAGAATTGATGCTTTTGAACTGTGGTGTTGGAGAAGACTCTTGAGAGTCCCTTGGACTGCAAGGAGATCCAACCAGTCCATTCTAAAGGAGATAAGCCCTAGGTGTTCTTTGGAAGGAATGATGCTAAAGCTGAAACTCCAATACTTTGGCTACCTCATGTGAAGAGTTGACTCATTGGAAACGACTCTGATGCTGGGAGGGATTGGGGGCAAGAGGAAAAGGGGACGACAGAGGATGAGATGACTGGATGGCATCACAGACTCGGTGGACGTGAGTTTGAGTGAACTCCAGGAGTTGGTGATGGACAGGGAAGCCTGGGGTGCTGCGATTCATGGGGTCACAAAGAGTCGGACACGACTGAGCAACTGAACTGAACTGAGTGGTAGGAAAATAACCTCAGTGACAAGAAAAAGAACATTGACAAGAGAGGCACCAAAGACATAATGTTTCATAGTTTTGCTAAGAATCAAGTGATAATTCCTAGGACCTCTAAAAATGATGCCATGTCAAATGAGGGATATATAGTAACTACTAATATTTACTGAGCATTTACTATGTGCTTGGCACTTTATGTGGTTTATCTCATGTCATCTTCACAACTGCCTTCACAACTGAGTTAAGGTTGCTCCTCAGTCTGATTTTCCAGATAAATGAAGTCTAATAGAAGTAATTCAATAACAGACACCTATACTAGTGGTAATGGAGAAGGCAATGGCCCCCCACTCCAGTACTCTTGCCTGGAAAATCCCATGGATGGAGGAGCCTGGTAGGCTGTTAGTCCATGGGGTCGCTAAGAGTCAGACACGACTGAGCGACTTCACTTTCACTTTTCACTTTCATGCATTGGAGAAGGAAATGGCAACCCACTCCAGTGTTCTTGCCTGGAGAGTCCCAGGGACGGGGGAGCCTGGTGGGCTGCCGTCTATGGGGTCGCATAGAGTCAGACACGACTGAAGCGACTTAGCAGCAGCAGCAGCAGCATACTAGTGGTAAAGAACCTGCCTGTCAGTGTAGGAGACCTAAGAGATGCTGGTTCAATCCTTAGGTTGGGAAGGTCCCCTGGAGGAGGACATGGCAACCCACTCCAGTATTCCTGACTGGAAAATCCCATGGACAGGGGAGCCTGTTAGTCTGTGACCCATAGGGTGGCAAACAGTTGCACACAACTGAAACAACTTAGGATGGAGGGACAGATGGTAGATGGTGGAGCTAGGAGTCAGACCCAGGTGCCCAGTTGAACAATGTCGTGGATAAGAGTTCTGTATCATATGGTCAGAGCTTTATTTGAAGTTATAGATGAAGAGAATTGTTACAACTCTGATATAAAAGAATGGCCATTGCCAGGCAGAATTGTGAAAAAAACTTGCAAGACAAGATCAGCAGGAATTAGATGATAAACAAGATGTAATATGGTGAACTTTACCATCTACTGGGGTTTTGTAACAGACAGATGTGTGACTCAAATAGCTGAACGATGTGTCCTTCGCACCTTCTACCTCTAGGACACAGAGCCTGGTCACATGGTAAGAACTTCTTTCCTCCGTCAAGTGCCTAAAATTTACACTATTTTTTAAAGGAGAATATTGAAACCCCTCTTGGAAACTCACAGTTGGTATTTGCAGTTGTGACAAATAATTATGCTCAGGTTGTCTCTATGATGAATTATCTGCATTCTCACTCCATGGTGCAGTGGAAAGTGATAACTAATCTCTTTCTTATCAATGTTAGATTGTGGGTTAAACAATCCTGCCTCCCAGAAAAGACTACTGCAGTAATTACCCATGATGAGCTGTTCATTCATTCACTGATTCACTTGAGTATTTATTAAGAACTTACTACATACAAGGCATTACTAGGTGCTGAGAATATGGAAGAAAGTAAAACAAAAATAAAACAATAAAAATCTCTGTCTACAACCTGGGAGGGGAGATGAAAAACTAATACAAATGAGGGAAACATAGTATGTATGATGCTGATAAATTCTACAGAGAAAAGTAAAAATGGGAAGGAAGATAAGGAGTGTCATTTTCTTCTGTTTGCTTGTCTTGCAGTTTAAAACAAGATGATCAGGGAAAGATACTAGTTATGATGGTAATAATAGTAGTAGTTTTTATTATTGTGTCATTACAGGCACTAGCATAGCTTATACTTGTAGAACGTTTACTATTAATATATAACAGCTTCCTTTAATTTAGAGCTTATTTAATCATCACTACCACTCTTTCTCACAGATAAGGAAAAAAGATCAAGAAAACCATACACCTTGTCCAGATTCAGCTAATAAGAAAAAAGTGTAGACATTCTGAGCCTCAACCCAAGTTCTTCAGCCCACCAGAAGGCTTCTGTTGAGTGTCGCTGCTATACACTGTAAATGCCCACGAAGGAGACAACATCGAGGGAACCACAATAACCTAATTTTCTCAGTCAGTCAGTTCAGTCGCTCAGTCATGTCCAACTCCATGGACTGCAGCACGCCAGGCTTCCCTGTCCATTACCAACTCCTGGAGTCTACTCAAAATCATGTCCAT
Organism: Bubalus kerabau; assembly: GCF_029407905.1. Classification (NCBI taxonomy): domain Eukaryota; kingdom Metazoa; phylum Chordata; class Mammalia; order Artiodactyla; family Bovidae; genus Bubalus; species Bubalus kerabau. Next base: position 36,071,856 of record NC_073643.1, on the reverse strand, counting down.
CACGTTAGTGATGCTCATCCAATGATCTTATCCTCTGTCATCCCCTTCTCCTCCTACTTTCAATCTTTCCCAGCACCAGGGTCTTTTCCAATGAGTCAGTTTTTCACATCAGGTGGACAAAGTATTGGAGCTTCAGCTTCAGCATCAGTCCTTCCAATGAGTATCCAGGACTTCCTTTAGGATTCACTGGTTGGATCTCCTTGCAGTCCTTTAGGATTCACTGGTTGGATCTCCTTGCAGTCCAAGGGACTCTCAAGAGTCTTCTCCAACACCACAGTTCAAAAGCATCAATTCTTCGGTGCTCAGCTTTCCTTATAGTTCAGCTCTCACATCCATATATGACTACTGGAAAAACAAGAGCTTTGACTAGACAGACCTTTGTTGGTAATGTCTCTGTTTTTTAATATGCTGTCTAGGTTGGTCATAGCTTTTCTTCCAAGGAATAAATATCTTTTAATTTCATGGCTGCAGTCACCATCTGCAGTGATTTTGGAATCCAGAAAAATAAAGTCTCTCACTGTTTCCATTGTTTCCCCATCTATTAAGCTAACTGAAATTATGATTTATTTATATGTCGAGAATATATAACTCCCTCTACATTAAAATATTTACAGCAGTTGACAGAATCTTGGGCAAAACAAACTGTCTGAAAGAATTATAAATTATAAAGAAATGTTCAGTTGGCTGTGCATGGAAAGTCAGAATAAACCAATTATCGATAAAAATAAAATAAAGATTGTGTGAAATAACAGTATTAGGTATTTGAAATGAACTCATTACTCCTGTTAGAAAATGAGTTTGACTATATATTGTTATTGTTGTTCAGTCACCAAGTCATCTCTGACTCTAAAATCGCATGGACTTCAGCATGCCAGGTTTCCTTGTCCCTCACCATCCCTCAGTGTTTGCCCAAGTTCATGTCCATTATGTCAGTCATGCCATCCAACCATCTCATCCTCTGTCACCCTCTTCTCCTTCTGCCTTCAATCTTTCCCAGCATCATGGTCTTTTCTAATGAGTTGGTTGTTCCATCAGGTGGCCAAAGTATTGGAGCTTCAGCTTCAGCATCATTCCTTTCATTGAGTATTAAGGGTTTATTTCCTTTAAGATTGACCAGTTTGATCTCCTTGTGGACCTAGGGATTCTCAAGAGTCTTCTGTAGCACCAGAGTTCTAAAGCATCATTTCTTCAGTGCTCAGCCTTCTTTATGGTCCAGCTCTCACAACAGTACATAATTACTGGATAGACCATTGCCTTGACTATATGAACCTAGACTATATATTACCTCATAATTAAGAGGGAGAAAACCATGCTAAGCTACATAATATTAATTTTTGTTTCAGACAAAAGGCAGGTAAGTTTCCTTGATAGAAATTTTTTGTGTAACTGAATCCTTTTTAAAAGTTCATGGGCTAAGAGTGAAGAATAATGTTGTAGGAGGCACAGAATCCTGCAAGAATCATTTAACCAACCTTCTATAATAAATAAAAACATAAATGAAATTGGCATTTCTGGGTAGTAAACAGCTGAAATAATGTGATCTGGCTATTCTGTGTACTGCATATCTTATTTAACAATGGGGTGAAGAATGAGAAAATGGATAGTTAACATTTCTGAGTTCTTCCTCAAAATATTACAGTAAGTAAACTTTTGACAGGTGTTATTTAAAATCAGTTTCATGACTGGCAGAAATTATAATAAGACTAACAAAAATAATAATAGCTGCCTCAGAACAAAAGAAACAGTTATTAACTATTATTTAACTGGGAGCTAAGGTCTATGCTGAACATTTATAAGCACTATTTCATTTCATTTTTCCCATGACTCTCTAAGTTCAGCAACATTTTCATTTTAGGGATGAGAAAACTGAGGCTCAGAGAAGTTTACCTCAGTTCAGTTCAGTCGCTCAGTCATGTCCGACTCTTTGAGACCCCATGGACTGCAGCACGCCAGGCTTCCATGTCCATCACCCACTCCCAGAGCTTGCTCAAACTCATGTCCATCGAGTCGGTGATGCCATTCAACCATCTCATCCTCTGTCATTCCCTTCTCCTCCTGCCTTCAATCTTTCCCAGCATCAGGGTCTTTTCCAGTTAGTTAGTCATCTAACTAACTGGAAGTTAGTAAAATTTAGACACCTCCAAAAGTTTCCCAGTTTGTAAATGGTAGAGCTCAGACTTAGAAATGGTCAGACTGATTCCATAGCTTGTATTTTTAACTATTACTCTAAAATTAGTCCTCTTGCATATAATCATTCCATATTTTTATTAGATTTAAACATTAGGATCAGAATGCATAGAGAAAAGCTTATGTGTTCCCAACTTCCTAAATCAAAATAACAAGTGTAAGAAAAATGACAAAACTTTAAATATTACATGAAATAAGCTCTACTATATATGAAGATAGAAAAAAGAAACAAGGAACTCTTGACAGTGGTATAGCTCAGACCAGAATCCCTCTTCGGGTTCCAAATAATGAGAAACAGCTGTGACTTATGGGCAACTGATATTTCAGAACCAAGGACAGAGGCAGATATTCCTTCCACTAGAGGGCAGAGTAATCATTACTTTTAGAGAGTCTTTAGAGCCCAACATGATTCTCCAACAGGCAGAAAGCTAGCTCAATTTTCACAGTTTCACAGTGATTAGAGAGCACGCCAAAAACCCTTAATTGCTCCAGATAATAAATGTAGATTTTTATTTAAGGATTAAAATTTAAGAATATTTTATTCATTTTAAGGATTTTTTTGCAGTGGACACATCAGGGTTTATACTTGGTAGCCACAGTATCAAAGAGCAAGAAAACAAGTGCAAAATATCAAACAGCATAAGATAGTTTTGGACAATTTGGATCTGAAACTTCATAGCCCTTGTATTAATATTGACTGACTTCATATTTACCTATTGAATGACAGCAATAAATGTCCTTTTTAGGGTGTGTTTGGAACTTGGATTATGTAGTCTATTAAAATATTAAGAAGGGGAGTTCTGGGAGGGACATATGAAAATGGTAAAAACATGGGCTTTAGATCTGGATTTAAACTTGACTCCATCACTTACCCTCTATGTAACTCTGGGTAAACGATAACATCTCTGCACCTTAATTTCATCAATTATGAAACAGGAAAATAATAATACACATCTTAGAGAATGGTTATGATGAGTGAGTCTGTAAAGCATTTGACTTAACATCTGGCATACAATGCTCCAGAGATCATGACCACTACAGTGATGATGATTCTACATTGTGAAGGGATAGGGAGAAATGATGACCTCAATGTATGTCAACTTATTCAAAGTAGTGTATACATATCAAATGAATTTATATACAAGAAATGTATATAACCATTTACTTGCTTATTTATTCATTCATCGAGCATTTATTAAACATCTACTCTGTGCCAGGCAAAGTGAATACAAATGCAGTCATTAAGACATTTTACAAACACTCTGGCAGATGGTAACAAAAGATTTAGCCAATGAAACGACAGCAGTGATATGCATCGTTGCTACCTCAAAGGTTCATAAGCTACTGTGTGCTTTGCCATGATTTTCTTCTCCCTGCCAACCCCCTCCTCAACCAGTACACAATGCTTCAGATCATGTTTGCCCTGCCAGCCTGGGTCCCTGAATGAGAACAATGACAGTGTGGAGGAGAGACTCTAGCTAACCCATGATGGACAGAAAATGTACCCAAGAAATCAACGTTTTAAAAAAGTTATTAGATTTAGGGTCATTTATTACCTCAGCATAATCCAGGTCTATCTTGAATGGTATACGTTGGTTGCTTTTAAAAGCACTTACATTATGGAATTCAGGGCTGGGGGGAGGAGAGATGCATATAGGTAAACTCTAAACTCTAGTGTAAAGCCTATAAGACATTTAAGAGCAAAGTGTGAAGCAGAAGCCAAAGCAATAACTTTGTGATGTGATGTAGGGGAGAATTTGACCAAAGAAGCGACATCTTATTGAACTACACTATTCTAGCAACTATTTCTGTAAATTGGTATAAATTTACATCCTACTTGGGTGCAAAAAAAAAACAAAAAACAAAAAACAAAAAAAAACACCCAAAAGCCCCAAAACCACATTTCAATTCATTAAATCTGACTATGAAGTCTAATCATTATATAGGTGTCCATGGTTCTTGCACTATCTCAGGAGGCTGATGCAACCTACAGAACTTGGAAAAAGACTTCTGGCCGTGGTGTACCATGATGGCCACCTAAATACTCCCTATCCAAACATTTATAGTGATTTACAGGTGAGTAACTCTGCTCCCTCAAGCATGCAAGCATGGAGACGTTTGCAGCTGTTCACAAATATGTGGAACTTGGCCTGGACACTCCAGAAACCCATTATTCCTTTTTCCTGCAGAAGCCATGTTCTGAGCCAGGACACTCAACCCTGTTCATCCTTGAATTTCTAATGTGTAGCCATACCCTCCAACTTTGAAGTAATCTAGTCTACTCTTCCTCAGGGACTAAAACACAAAAGCTATTTCCCTCATATCTGAGTTTGTGTTAAGCATGTTGTGTGTGTGTGCGTGCGTGCGTGTATGAGAGAGAGAGGAAGGGAGGGAGACAGAGAGAAAGACAGACAGAGACAGGAGAAAAACAGAGGGATGACTTAATTTTCCTGAAAACCCAACAATGCACTCTCATATCAGAGACAAGAAATTAAATGTCTTATTCCTTCCTGATAGTCTACAGTCTCCCCAAAGAAAAGACAGTAATTAGCATTGAGGTCTTTGTGGCTGTTACTGTGGTTGTTATAATAACTCATCATGTTACCTTGTGAGTTAGAAGAACTTCATGCACCTAGGAGCTGGCAGGAACAAAGAAAAAGGAAATGGGAAAGAGGCATTAGCTCCTTTTAGAATATAATAGGAGCCTTCTAGTATGACTTTTTCATACAAGGAGCTTAAATCTTCAAGAATTTAAATGCACTCCCACAGGCATTTAAATTGTGAATAGGTTCTCTTTGCAGTAATCTTGGGAGTGATAACCACTGATACAGTGACAGTCTTTGGAGGTAAAATGGGACAGGTGCTTTTGATGACTACACCATTCTCTGACAACACTTTGGGTTTTTTTTTTGGTAGATATGACTAGGATTTCAGCCTTAACCTGAGTAACGGATATGGCCATTTTAATAAACACAATGGATACTGCTCCCCTTTACATGACTGAAAAGAAGCCTTCTTGGGGAAGAGATTTCTAGTATAGGGATTTCATTTTCCTACTTTCATTTTCAACTAGTCAATCTCTTTTCTCTATGCTCCGTAACACACAGATAGATAGAATATGGACCCAAACAGTTAAATGTCTGAAAAGGGGAGAAATTTATATGCCTGAATAAGGACAGTCAGTTCTTTTAATGAGACCAGGCTACTAATGATCAGAGCACAAACTTGATCTCTACCAGTTTTATCAATTTCCAGTTGTTTTATGACCTCTTTATCTTCTATCAATCTCCTGGTGACCATCTCCCTAAAAGCTTTCCAAGAGGTGACTTTATATTTCTGGTTATCAATTAAAATATTACCACCATCACCAAAAAAAAAAAAAAAATCAAAACAAGACACTTAAACAACAAATTCAGCTAAGGGTGGCATGGAACACGGAGTGAATAACTAAAACATTTTTTGGGGGGGTGGATAAAGTTATAATTGATTTACTCACTGGTAGTGCAATTCATGCGATTCTGCAGAGTTACTTATGAACATAATGTGATTCCAGTTGTTATGGCAACATATACCAAAAAAATAAGTGGAAAGAGTTCATGATTAAATTTTTTTTGAAGTAATCCAAAATATTAACTGCAAGTATGAGGATTCTGTAGAAAATGTTATTTAAACTCTTTCTCAGAGCTGTGGCTGAGTTGCAAGGCATATCTGCCTGCAGCTATTCAGGTGGTATAATCCCCTTTGAGATGAGGGCAAAACAGGATGAACATTTGAAGAAAAACAGAAGTCTTGCTTTGCCCTCAGGATATCTCTTTCTGACTCCCCCCTGTATTAATATGCAAGGTGTTAAACCTTAAATGTCACATCCATGTCATACTCTAACGCCTATGAACTGCGGAAGCAAAGTGTGGAATTCTTTTGCCAACATGATTTGGGCTAAAAAAAAAAAAATCCCATTAACCAGAAGAAAAGGTCAAAAACATAATTCTTAGTTTTCCTTCAAATTTGCTACCAAAATGAGGACAAATTGGAGAAAAAAAATTTCCCAGGCTTTTAAGATATCATTTTCTTAGTTTTCCAGTGGAAAATAGGACTCTGAATGAAAAGGTCACAAAAACCCATCAAACTGCCTTTTATCATACTTGAATAAAAACCTATAGCTTCATCCAGAAAAGGAAACTCATAAAACCTTTTAGGGAGAGAGGCCACTGTTCTATCATCCTTTAAAATATTTTTTATTATTATTGTTTTTCAGAGGAGAGACCTGATATTTTTCTTGCCACTATGCACTTAACAATGGTGCTAAGAAAGAAAGTAAATCATCGATCATTATTTCCATTCCCAGCAGAACAGAACTCATTGTATCAATGATGGACCATCAGCATCTAATTCTGCAACTCTCTCTCACAAGACTACTGAATCTCTCTTGATGAGAATTCAATTCGCTTTAGTGACTGAGAGTTTGCATGAGAATTTGAACCAGGCTAATTTTACCAGTCGGAGAAGGCAATGGCACCCCACTCCAGTACTCTTGCCTGGAAAATCCCATGGACGGAGGAGCCTGGTAGGCTGCAGTCCATGGGGTCGCTAAGAGTTGGACACGACTGAGCGACTTCACTTTCACTTTTCACTTTCATGCATTGGAGAAGGAAATGGCAACCACTCCAGTGTTCTTGCCTGGAGAATCCCAGGGACGTAGGAGCCTGGTGGGCTGCCATCTATAGGGTCGCACAGAGTTGGACACTACTGAAGTGACTTAGCAGCAGCAATTTTACCAGTGGCTTGTCAAAAGCTGTCTGCAACTGTCCACATTGCTCTGTACAAGCAGCCAGGTGGGTTAGTACAGGCTTCTTTCCACTTCTCAGTAGACACAAGTTATCACGGTCACCCAAGAAACATTTCTATTCCAACAAGATTACTACACAGGCTTTGGTGTAAGTACTTAACTGATGCCAGAGTTGTAGGTGATACCCTGGGCTGGCAGGAGATGTGAACACCCATATGCTACTTTGATACAAAAGACACACCTTTCTGATTAGTGTTCCTCTAGTTTGCTACTCTGTAATTCATCCATTTGTCTTCTCTTCCCTTCTAATGTGAAAAGAATACACTCTTCAAATTCCACACTAGTGATTTGTATCTCTCTGTGTATGCAGCTGGATTTCATATACAAACATTTGAGTCACACTCCTGATATCAAAAATACAGTAAGACACTGTTTTGTGGCTTCAGTAAATTTACCTGCAATGTTGCATTTTTCTCAGGGTCACCCTCAGAGTATGTCTTTTAAGTCAAACTGTTTATTGCATTGTGTGACTGAAGAACTGGACTCTAGGAATGCAGTGGGTGTGGGGGAAGACATAGGACTTGTTCTCATGGAGTTTATGTCCTGGTGACAGAGACAGACATTGAGCAGATAATTACACAAGCTGTTTAGCTACATGGTAATCAGTTTAATGCAGAGACAGAGAAAATCAAAGTCAAAAAAGTTTAAATACTATTATGGATAAATAATTTCTCTCTTCTTTCTCTTTCTTCTTCAAAGAGCTGTGGGGAGAGTGATCAGTATAGGCTGTTCACATTACCAATCAGCAACCATTAAATGCCCAAACATCACCAGGTGTCAATTCCAGAATGCACCATGGCTGTTATGAGAAACAGTGCATGCAAGAGCAGGCCTGGACTTTTAAACGTGTGGTGAGACATCTTGGAGGAACTCAGGGAATTTTAGGACAAGGTGAGCAACTGGTGTTCCATCAGCCAGTGCCCTCTGGGAATTTCTTGTGGTTTGAAAATGCTCTCAGAGATGTTGCTTCCTCTCACAGCCTTTATCAATGCAGTGTGTTCAGCAAAGCCAGTGTGGTGCTCTCATGACCATTGCATGCTGCTGATTTTCTTGGTAAGGGCAAAACTGGAAGTTATGCTTGAAGTCTTTGACACCATGAAAAGATTTGCGAACTTGAGGGATAGGAAACACAGACACACACACACACACACACAACTTTAAGAGCCAGGCAAAAAGCACTGAACCAAGAATCAGGAGATGCGGTTCTCTTCCTGGCTCCATTACTCTAAATTTGTTTTGAGAGGCTGGGAAGACTGTTTCACATCTCAGCCCTCACTCATAAGAAGATAAGTTGGACAGAGCAACTCTAAGAAAAAGAGTTTAACCAAGTAACTGATAGAATGGACTTAGAGGAGAGGTAGGTGTGGATTTGCATTGTTATTACTAGTAACTCACAAGGGTTACTTAGTCCTGCTAAACCTCAGTTTCTTCTTCCGTAAAATGGAGATGATCATAGGACCTACCTCATAGGGCTGTCGAAGAATAAAATTACATAAAAGAAATTAAATATTTATCACAGTGTCTAGCTAAGAGCTAGTTATTATTCACTACAGGTTTAGGAAATTTCTATACTTGCTTTGTAATTAAGGCAATGAGTATTCATATAACTTTTTATGAAAAGGCTAACCATAATAATGACACTATGTATATAATGACATTTGAAACAATGAGCTATTTCAAACCCTAAAAGATGATGCTGTGAAAGTGCTGCACTCTATGTGCCAGCAAATTTGGAAAACTCAGCAGTGGCCACAGGATTGGAAAAGGTCAGTTTTCATTCCAATCCCAAAGAAAGGCAATGCCAAAGAATGTTCAAACTACCACACAACTGAACTCATCTGACACGCTAGCAAAGTAATGTTCAAAATTCTCCAAGGTAGGCTTCAACAGTACATGAACCAGGAACTTCCAGATGTTCAAGCTGGTTTTAGAAAAGGCAGAGGAACCAGAGATCAAATTGCCAACATCCATTGGATCATAGGAAAAGCAAGAGAATTCATAAAAACATCTACTTCTGCTTCATTTAGCTTCTGCTTAATTTACTATGCTAAAGCCTCTAACTTCTGCTTAATTTACTATGCTAAAGCCTCTGACTGTGTGGATGACAACAAACTGTGGAAAATTCTGAAAGAGGTGGGAATACCAGACCACCTGACCCGCCTCCTGAGAAATCTGTATGCAGGTCAAGAAGCAACAGTTACAACGGGACATGGAACAACAGACTGGTTCCAAATAGGAAAAGGAGTACATCAAGGCTGTATATTGTCACCCTGCTTATTTAACTTATATGCAGAGTACATCATGAGAAATGCTGGATTGGATGAAGCACAAGCTGGAATCAAGATTGCCGGGAGAAATATCAATAACCTCAGATATGCAAATGACATCACACTTATGGCAGAAAGTGAAAAGGAACTAAAGAACCTTTTGATGAAAGTGAAAGAGGCGAGTGAAAAAGGTGGCTTAAAGCTCAACTTTCAAAAAAAGAAGATCATGGTATCCAGTCCCATCACTTCATGGCAAATAGATCGGGAAAGAGTGAGAGACATTATTTTCTTGGGCTCCAAAATCACTGCAGATGGTGACTGCAGCCATGAAATTAAAAGACGTTTGCTCCTTGGAAGAAAAGCTATGACAAACCTAGACAGCATATTAAAAAGCAAAGACATTACTTTGCTGACAAAGGTCCATTTAGTCAAAGCTATGGTTTTTCTAGGAGTCATGTATGGATGTGAGAGTTCTTTATAAGAAAGCCTGTGTGCTGAAGAACTGATGCTTTTGAACTGTGGTATTGGACAAGACTCTTGAGAGTCCCTTGGACTGCAAGGAGATCCAACCAGTCAATCCTGAAGGAAGTCAGTCCTGAATATTCATTGGAAGGACTGAGGCTAAAGCTGAAGTTCCAATGCTTTGGCCACCTGATGTGAAGAACTGACTCATTAGAAAAGACCTTGATGCTGGGAAAGATTGAAGGCAGGAGGAGAAGGGGACAAGAGAGGATGAAAGAGTTGGATGGCATCAGCAACTCAATGGACACGAGTTTGAGCAAACTCCAGGAGATGGTGAAGAACAGGGAAGCCTGGCATGCTGCAGTCCATGGGGTGGTAAAGAGTCAGACACAACTGAGCAACTGAACTGAACTGAATAATGACTGAAAAATTCTACTGGCCCTTTCTTTTTACCTGTTTAAGGTGTGCATGTGTGTGTTTGTATGTGTAAATATATGTATGGCTGGATGAAGACATTTATTTAATAAGTATTTACACAGTTCTTAATATTGAAAATAACACTCTACTAGTTCTGTTACTGTGGAGATACAATATAACTTTCACTGCTTAAAGCATACTTGGAGGGTGGAGAAGATAAACTGTCACAAAATAACTAAGAGTCTAAGGAAAGACAATCAGTCACAAAATCAGAGGGAAAAAGGCAAGTACTATAGTATATATAAAAAATACACTTCACTATTATTTTCCTGGTTTTAGAATAAATTTGGACAAAAAATTGGGACTTTGTCTAAAAGGATTAATCACAGAAATATTGAAGGGCCTTTATTAGACAGCTTGACTTGTCCAACAGACCTCTGATCATAATTTAAGGAACTCTCCTGACTGAGGGTAATGTTAAAGCCTTTCTTCAAAAAGTGTGTTATGTCATAAAAGGACAGAAAATGAACTGCTAAAATTTGTTTTAAATTAGGTACCTGGATTCATAACATCTATAGTTTGGGGGAGGGGCTTTTTTCTAATAAGATGGATCTATTTCTGGTTTCATCAGTTGATTAATAAAACAAGTGCTTCTGAGAAGTGTGTCAGCCTTTCTATGATGCAGAGATATTTATTACTGTTTGGAAATAGTCAGATGGTATTATTTCCTCCTCAGTCAGTAGTCTTGGTAACAAAAATTGATTGATTCTATGCCCTTCTCTATCTGCTTTATAATTTTAATGATAACAAGTTAGCATCTGGATTTGACTCCACCATAAACTGCAGTTTGGTTATATACACATATTATGGTGAGTGATGTCATTCTCTCCCCAGTATGTTTCTCACTAACAAACACATTCAGGGCTGTCAGTCAGTCAAGCTAGGGGATACTGAAAAGGCCAGTGCTATCCCGTACAAAACTTCATGCTCTAAACCTAATGGACATCTTGATTCTACTACATCTTTCCACAAAGTCCCAACAAGAAATCTCCAGGAACACTGCCTCAGTGAACCTTCATTCCTGGTAAACCTGACTTTTCCGAAAAGTATGCTTGTCATGTTTGTTTCATATGCCATCTTGTTGCAAGATTTCTTTTGTCATCCTACAGAGATGTGGTTATATCACTTGATAACTTTTACCTCCCTCCTCTTCAAAAAATAACAGAAATAAAAGTCTTTAAAATATCAGTTACTGATTGTTGTTTGGAACAGATACTCCGTTTTACTTTCTTCGTGTGTTCTTCTAATTTTGCCCTCTTCAGGATAAGTGCCCAACTGATTCCCATATGTAGAGGGACAGAAAGGAGCTGAACCTAGGCTACTGCTGTTCTCAGCGAGAGACTATTCACCAAAGCTTAGGCACTTGTCAGCAATTCACTAATTTCTATGAGTATTTGTGGACACTTAGCTTGTTTCAGGCACTGGGATATGCCTTTTACAAGGATTATTTTTTTTAATTCCCACAAGGATCCAGGAGGTGGGCACTCTCATGACCCTGTTATTCTGATGGGGAATGAAGCTCAAAGAGATGAAGGACACTTGTCATGGTACACAGCTAGGAAAGGGGGGAGGTGGGATAGAAATCCTGGGTACTGAAGTCCATGCTGTTGGTCACTCTACTACAGGTTTGCTAACTCACAGTTACCCAAGCAGACCAGCACTGTATGATCACCCTGCATTGAAAAAATGTCCTAACTACAGCATAGCGTATGGAGTAGTTGAACAGTGATTAAAAGAACTCCGGATCTGAGGCCCAGCTTCTAATTTTTACCCTACCACATCCTATCCGTATGGCCTTGGGCAAGTTACCTAACCTCTCTGACCTCAGTTTCTTTTGGTTCCAAAATGCGACAAATAAAGAGAATCGTCTGCCAAGGATGTTTGTAAGGATTAAACATGATAAAACAGACCATTATTTAGTACGTTGTCATGTGCCAAGTGCTCAATACTACTGATGATCTATTCTTATTTGTTAAGAAAGTAATTCAATAGTCTGTTATCTATTAATTATGCACTTGTTTGGGTGAAGGCTGTAGAGAGGAAAGCAGGAGAGAGGGCAGTTTGTTGGAAAGAAAAAGGCAAAGTATTTGGAAGCAGGTGCCTGAGGCAGCAGTCTGGGCTGAACACATCACACAGCTTCCAGCCCTGTGAAATTATTATGTTTTCCCTTTCCCATTAAGGATTCACATCTGGATATAAAGTTCAAGTACAGACTTTGTCACAACCATGGGACACAGGAGCTGCTGTTACTGGTGCCTGGGTTTTATATTTCTTGTTCTCCCCTGAATTATTTATCTAGAGCATCTGTGTTACATTATCTTTATGTAATGTCACAACAGAAATGGGAGAATGATGTTCCCTTCTTGTTCCCCCACTGACAGTGAGTCTGCATGCAGCTTCCAGGTGTCTTTCCTGCCTCTCTTCACTCACTTATTCAGTCATCTCCCTGTCAAGTGGGGACACATGCCTTTCTCCTTGGGGGCTGAGTGAAGCCAGTCTCCAGCCAGCTCAGGGATGACAGACAGTCCCAGCTCCACTCAAAGATAAGGCCAATTGATCTTTTCCAAGAGCTCCATAGCAGCCCTGAATGCATAAGGAACCTGTACTGCAGACTGAATATTATTTTGCAGCCACCAAAATACAAATGTCCTCTGTACATTGGTTGTAATTCCACTGCCCAGGCTGAATCAGAACTTCCTAGACTATTCCTAGACTATTATGACTATTTGGTAGGCATTTTAGAACCTAGAAACAGTGGAAAACAACAACAACAACAACAACTGCTAATATTTTCAGAACCTAGAAACAGTAAAAACAACTCAACAACTGCTAGCATTTTTAGGTACTTAATATACACTAGGAACTAAGTTATATGTTTTACATTAACTCATTTAAATTTTACCACAAACCTCTGAGATAGGTATCTTATCCTCATTATAAACAAACGGAAGAAAATTAGGTTCAGAGAAACCAAGTGACTCGCCCAAGTTCACCACCAAGAAGGCACAAGAGCTAAGATTCAAGGCCAAATCCTGGTCCATGCTCTTCCCAACTATGTTTAGGTCAGTGTTTCCATGGTCATCTTTTGAAATTTAACTTGTCTGTGTTTTTTTTATTTAAAGTGATTTTCTTTCAAGCAGCAAGTAGTTGAGTCTCACAAAGTATCCAATTTAACAATCTCTGAGTTTTAATTACATTGTTTAGAGGATTTACATTCAATGTGATTATCAACATGTTTGGATTTAAGTCTAGTTTTACTATTTATTTTCTATGTGCCTTTTCTGTTCTTTCTTTCTTTGTTTTACTATTTCCCTGCCTTCCTTTGAATTGACTATCATTTCTTATTTCATTTTATCTCCACTGTTAGCTGACTCTTCCTCTTTATATTTTCAGTTTTCTCTAGAATTCATAATAAATACTATCACAGTCTACCTTCAAACAATATTACATCATTTCACATAATACATCAGAAGCATAAATTCTTCCCTCTTATCTTTTGTACTGATATTATATATTTTATTTCTTCATACTCTATAAATGCCATGTTATTATTTTTGGTTTAAATAGTCAAATATCTTTTAAAGATCATAAAAATATTATACTTACCCACAGACTTACTATTGTTGTGCTGTTCATTTCTTTGTAAAGTCACACTTCTACCTGTTACTGATTTCCTTCTGCCTGATAAATAACTTACTCGTTATCAGTAAAAGACATGGGGCTCCAGGGCCTGCTTGCAGTTGCTCCTATAAAGAAACCGAGTCCCGGTGTCATCACTAGGGGTCACTGACTTGTGGCTGGTGGACCATGTTGCACAGGTAGCTGAGCTACTTCTGCAGAGATGCACACCCACACAGTTAAGCTGGAAACCTTGATCAGAATCAGTGATGGGGTCCTGGAGGAGAGCTATCCATCTGCAAGCTCAGTCAAGCACCTTCTGGATCTTGCTGCTCTTGCATATTCCTTGACTGAGATTGAACTCAATAACATTTCAGGAGTCCCTTCCTACCCTACCTATACCTTAAAGCCTTTTATGAGTAGATGATTGAAAACTGTGGACTTCACCAGCTAGCTGTGTCTTTACATCAACCTGGGGTCTACAGAATGAGTAGGTATCATCTGTAAAGGAGCTGCCTATCAATTCTCCAAGGACCAGGAAGCAGCTCAGCCTTAGGAAATCTGTTCAGTGGTGATCACACTACACGGAGAACTGGGCTGGAACCAGGCACTGTCATGGCCTACTTCTAAGAGCTAGTGATGATTATGATGAATGATAATAATAGTTCTAAATCACATCAACTAACGATCTGGTAAGGACCAAGCACTAATCTAAGAGCTTTACAAACATGGATTCATTTAATCCTGGTAATAACACTGAGAAGTCGATCCTGTTATTTGTGATTCTTCCCACTTCTAGGACACAGAGAACTTAAATACCCTGAACAGGTTACATGGTTATTAAGGAGCAGACATGGAATTTTAACCATGGAAGTTTGGCCTTATGGTTTCTACACACCACTTTAGAACACTTCTAAGCAACATGGAATTTCCCACTTTGCGCAAAGCCAATTTTCTTCCTTTTTCCCAAACCCAAATATCTGGTATTTTTCTCCTTACCGATTTATAACAAGCAATGATTCACTTAGTTCCACCTGGTCTGAAAGGATCTCATTCAACCGGAGAAACAGGAAGCCCACCGAGGCTCAACGCTTCTGCATCTCAGTTCTGGTTTCTTCACATAGGCCAAAGCTTTTCAGACTTTCTCTGGAGACATATAGGGAAATGGGAAAGGGTGCATATGGAGTCCATGTTTCTTATGGTTTCCCCAGTAGCTAGACCAGGGTCTGCAGACTGGAGGTTCTGGTCCAGCAACGCCTCCAGGGTCTAGCAGCTGAGCCCTCTGGAGGATGCAGACCTCAAAATAAGTGATCCTTTCACAGTAAGGTGCACAGAAATAGGCGTAACTTGTAGAGCTGAGTTTCTGCAGAAAGCAGAAATCACAAAAAGACATGGCCCTTATGGATCTGGAGGCTAAGTTAAAAAGGCCATAATTTTCAGTGGCATAACATTCTTAGAAGAGAGGCCTGGAGTTTCATTCTTAGAAAGGAGGTGTTTGCTTCACAGCAGCTTTGAACCATGAGATGCAGAAACTGAAGTGTTAGGATGCTGATTACTTTCCAGCTAAAAGGGCAGAAATCCTATTCTTTGGAGAAATGAGGCTTGTAGCTGTGACTCTACCAGGAGCTGGCCTTGGGAAAGTCTTCGAGTCTGGCCCATGGAAACTAGGACCAGCACTTGCTCTGGACAGGCATGGGATGCCCTACAGGAAAAGAAGAGAGGGATGCTGGGATCTCATTTCCCATTGGTTGCTCAATCTTCTCTCTTCTTGGGGACTGACTCCAACTTAACCCAGTGATATCCCCAAATAAATCTCACCAGCCACGACACTCTGCCTGTAATGTCAGGTGACAAGGTGATCCTTAAGGTAGCTGGGCTGCCGGAAGGGATTCATGGGAAAGGAGAAGAGGTATGGCACTTGGTAGGCTGTTAATATGGATAATTTTGCTGCTCAACAGCCAGTGTCTTTATTCCAGAAACTCTGTCCCAGGTACTCAATTAGGATTCTATCAAATTTTCCAGCAAACAGAGGAGACAGAATCTACAAATAACCAGCTCTCTGATTATGGGTATGAGGTCCAGCAGGTGTTATCAACCAACCATCTCACTATCTGTGATTCATAAACCTTTCTGAAACACTGGGTAAGGAGAAGGAGACATTGCTCAGTCATTAAGTTATGTCTGACTCTTTGCAACCCCATGGACTGCAGCACACCAGGCTTCCCTATTCATCACTATTTCCTGGAGTTTGCTCAAACTCGTGTCTGTTGAGTCGATGATGCTATCTAACCATCTCAACCTCTGCCAAAGGAGACATACATGTGATTATACTTATTCTGCCATTTTCAGGCCCTCAAGACTATCTGTACTTTCCAAAGCAATTTTGCTGATTGGAGTGTTGTGACACTAATATAATCCCTCCTGTGTCATAACAAAGACATTTTTAAAATGAATGTACATGATGCAGGATTTGAGTTATCATGATTGGTGACCAAGATCAATAAGAGAAACCAGTATGGTACCTGGACTTGGACAAGAAGGGCTCCAGCCCTGGGACTCTCATGTTAGAGACCTTTCTTCTCAAAACATATTTATTAACAGAAATGTATTTATTAAAGAACATGAGGGAGGGGGTGGGCTTCTGTCACTCAGGATCCAGCCCTCTGTATCACTGCAGCATGATCCATAACCTTAATCATTCACTATCATGACTGACCCTGTTCATGTCTAGGAAAAGGCTTCTTTTCACTTCCTATGTATTCAAAACAAATGTGTGGGTAGTTGCTATGGAATGTGGGGAGGTTTTGAGTGGTAGAAAATCTTGGGTAAAAGATAAGACAAATTAACTCCTACAAATCCTTCTCTCAGATTGTGAGAATGCAACAGATTTTTTGCACTGTGTACCACCATTTAAAAGGTACATGAAAAGATGCTTACTAATCATCAAGGAAGATGGTGTTTGCTATGACCAGTGCGTTCTCTTGGTAAAACTCTGTTAGCCTTTGCCTTGTTTCATTCTGTACTCCAAGGCCAAATTTGCCTGTTACTCCAGGTATCTCTTGACTTCCTATTTTTGCATTCCAGTTCCCTATAATGAAAAGGACATCTTTTTTGGGTGTTAGTTCTAAAAGGTCTTGTAGGTCTTCATAGAACCATTCAATTTCAGCTTCTTCAGCATTACTGGTCAGGGCATAGACTTGGATTACTGTGATATTGAATGGTTTTCCTTGGAAATGAACAGAGATCATTCTGTCATTTTTAAGATTGCATCCAAGTACTGCATTTCAGACTCTTTTGTTGACTGTGACGGCTACCACATTTCTTCTAAGGGATTATTGCCTGCAGTTCAGTTCAGTTCAGTTGCTCAGTTGTGTCTGACTCTGGGACCCCATGAATTGCAGTACGCCAGGCCTCCCTGTCCATCACCAATTCCCAGAGTTCACTCAGACTCACATCCATAGAGTCAGTGATGCCATCCAGCCATCTCATCCTCTGTCATTCCCTTCTCCTCCTGCTGCCAATCCCTCCCAGCATCAGGGTCTTTTCCAATGAGTCAACTCTTCACATGAGGTGGCCAAAGTACTGGAGTTTCAGCTTCAGCATCATTCCCTCCAAAGAAATCCCAGGGCTGATCTACTGCAGAATGGACTGGTTGGATCTCCTTGCAATCGAAGGGACTCTCAAGAGGCTTCTCCAACACCACAGTTCAAAAGCATCGATTCTTCGGCACTCAGCTTTCTTCACAGTCCAACTCTCACATCCATACATGACCACTGGAAAAACCATAGCCTTGACTAGACGGACCTTTGTTGGCAAAGTAATATCTCTGCTTTTTAATATGCTATCTAGGTTGGTCCTAACTTTTCTTCCAAGGAGTAAGCGTCTTTTAACTTCATGGCTGCAGTCACCATCTGCAGTGATTTTGGAGCCCAAGAAAATAATGTCTCTCACTCTTTCCCGATCTATTTGCCATGAAATGATGGGACTGGATACCATGATCTTCTTTTTCTGAATGTTGAGCTTTAAGCCACCTTTTTCACTTGCCTCTTTCACTTTCATCAAAAGGTTCTTTAGTTCCTTTTCACTTTCTGCCATAAGTGTGATGTCATTTGCATATCTGAGGTTATTGATATTTCTCCCGGCAATCTTGATTCCAGCTTGTGCTTCTTCCAGCCCAGCGTTTCTCAAGATGTACTCTGCATATAAGTTAAATAAGTAGTAGATAAAATGGTCATCTGAGTTAAATTCACCCATTCCAGTCCATTTTAGTTTGCTGATTCCTAGAATGTCAACGTTTACTCTTGCC
Source organism: Bubalus kerabau (assembly GCF_029407905.1). Classification (NCBI taxonomy): domain Eukaryota; kingdom Metazoa; phylum Chordata; class Mammalia; order Artiodactyla; family Bovidae; genus Bubalus; species Bubalus kerabau. The sequence continues at coordinate 36,053,693 of NC_073643.1, read as the reverse complement.
ATCTCCTGTTTGACCACTTCCAATTTGCCTTGATTCATGGACCTAACATTCCAGGTTCCTATGCAATATTGCTCTTTACAGCATCGGACTTTGCTTCTATAACCAGTCACATCGACAACTGGGTGTTGCTTTTGTTTTGGCTCCGTCCCTTCATTCTTTCTGGAGCTATTTCTCCACTGATCTCCAGTAGCATACTGGGCACCTACTGACCTGGGGCGTTCATCTTTCAGTGTCCTATCTTTTTGCCTTTTCATACTGTTCATGGGGTTCTCAAGGCAAGAATACTGAAGTGGTTTGCCATTCCCTTCTCCAGTGGACCACATTTTGCCAGAACTCTCCACCATGACCCGTCTGTCTTTTATTAAATAAAAAACAGAGACATTACTTTGCCAACAAAGGTCCATCTAGTCAAGGCTGTGGTTTTTCCAGTAGTCATGTATAGTTGCGAGAGTTGGACTATAAAGAAAGCTGAGTGCTGAAGAATTGATGCTTTTGAACTGTGGTTGGAGAAGACTCTTGAGAGTCCCTTGGACTGAAAGGAGATCCAACCAGTCCATCCTAAAGGAGATCAGTCTTGAGTGTTCATTGGAAGGACTGATGTTGAAGCTGAAACTCCAATACTTGGGCCACCTGATGTGAAGAGCTGACTCATTTGAAAAGATCCTGATGCTGGGAAAGATTGAGGGCAGGAGGAGAAGAGGACAACAGAGGATGAGAGGGTTGGATAGCATCACCAACTCAATGGACCTGAGTTTGGGTAAGCTCAGCGAGTTGGTGATGGACATGGAGGCCTGGCGTGCTGCAGTCCATGGGGTTGCAAAGAGTCGGATATGACTGAGTGACTGAACTGAATTGAACTGAATTGAATCATTAGGAAAATGCAAATCAAAGCTACAATGAGAAATCACCTACAGCTGTTCAAACCACTATCATCAAATAGATAAGAAATAACTTATGTTGGTAAGGATCTCAAAAAAAAGGGATCCTTCATGCACTGCTGGTAGGGCTGTAAACTGGTATAACCACTATGGAAAACAGCATGCAGACTCCTAAAAAAATTGAAAACAGAACTACTGTATGATTCTGCAACTGCTATTCTGGGTATTTATCTGAAGGAAACAAAAATGCCAACTGGAAAAGGCATATGCAGTCGTATGTTCATTGCAGCATTATTTACATCGGCCAAAACATGGAAACGATGTAAGTGTCCATCAATGACTGAATGGAAAAAGAAAAATGTGGTGTGTATGTATGTATATACAATGGAACATTATTTGACCATAAAAAAGAAGGAAATCTTGCCATCTGCAAAACATGGATGAAGCTTGAAAGCATGAAGTAAGTCAGACAGAAAAAGACAAATACTATACAATCTCAGTTATATATGGAATCTAAAACAAACAAATAAACAAACAAAAAACAAACTAAAAACTGATTTCAAAGTTACACAGAACAGTTTGGTGGTTGCCAGAGGCGAGGGGTGAAGGTTGACACAATGGGTGAAGGTGATTGAAAGGCACAAACTTCTAGTTATAATTAAATAAGTAAGTAAATTCTGCAGATACAATGTATAACACAGTATCTACAGTTAACACTGCACTGTAGATTTGAAAGTTGCTAAGACAGTAGATTTTATAAGTTCTCATCACGGGAAAAAAATTGTAATTATGTGTCATTGGATGTTAACTATTCTTATTGTGCTGATAATTTCACATTATACCCAAATATCAAGTCATTTTGTTATACATCTGAAACTATCTGAAACTATTGTGTTATATGTCAATTATATCTCAACTAAAAAATGAAAGGGAGAACTATAATTCTAACAAAAATTATCACCTTCCATTAGGGTTAAATGTCTGGATACCCTTGGTTTTCCAGTTTATAGTTCTTGAGACATATGCAAGTTAGCATGGTAGTCACAGCAATTGGATGTGAGGAACATTTCACAATATTAAATAGCCGTTTTATTTCTAAATGTGTATGTATGTTGATCTACTCCAGATGTATCGTTCATGAACTCTGTCACTGCTGCTTCATATATGTAAGTAGTATGCAGATATAAAGTCCAGTGCTGCAAGTACTAATATTTTCATAAATGTAACTTAAGTTATTCAGGATAACTTAATTGAAATAAAACATTATATGACTTTAGCTTAAAAATAACTTAGTTATGATTTATAATTATGATTAATATTTTGACTCAATTTTATAAATACTTCTAGATAATTAAGAAAACTTTTTGAATGCATTTTAAAATGATTATAAGTTCAACTTTTTACATTTAATTGGTATTTCTGATGCAATATATTTAAAATTAAGCAAACTGATCACCTTTCTTTTTTTAATTCTTTAGCTTATTACTGTCACCAAAATGCAAAATAAATGAAAATTAAATTATAACATTTTGTTGAAATGAAACCAGAAAAATAATTTTTGCAATAGATACATAATGCTTTAAGAATCTTGTCTATTACTCAAAGAAATATCACTGTCTTAACAGAACAACCCAGAACAATACTCAACAATAATTAAATCCAGCTGCTTCTGATATTCCACAAACTGTTCAACAAATGAAGAAGTTACCTTTTCATGTATTTTTGATTTTCCATAATGAAAATTTATTTGCCCAGGTAGCAGGACCAATTGTTCTATTTAATACCTGGTCAGACTGATTTACAACTTTTAAACATTTAGAGCTATTTTAAGTAGACTTCCATTTATTCTCTTGTTCCAGCCAGACTTCACAAATGTTAGGAACATAAATGAGGAAAACAACAATTTTTTCCCACAATTTGTGACACGTGTCTCTTGAGAAGTGACCATGACCACTCTCTGAAGGGACTATTCGCAGTGTTGATCTCGGACTCATCATCAGCCAAAAACTTCTACTTAACATAAACAGCTCCATTTTTACAGCTAAAAAGTTGTGAACACCGATTCACTCTTCAATTAAACTTGACAAACTTAAAGGATTTTTGGATTTCAAGAACTTAGGAAACTTTTTGTTCCTGTAAAAACTGACAGTGACTCCAGTTTATACCTCTTTCACTGACCTTGCCAAGCCGCAGGGATCTGCTCCATTTCTGTCTTCCCCAGACCAGCCAGGGTCTCTACCCCTTTTCAGAGCCCTCTCTTCTCCCTTAATTCTCTACTCTGGACCTTTCTCTACTGTGACCTCCTCCTCTCAACACTAACACTTGCCTGCTCTGATTGCATTCTTGCTGGGCTTGCTCTCTGCTTGACCTTAAGGCTTCCCTGTGCCTTGAGTGATCTCATTAAGTCTCTCGCTACAGAGAGGAGCAAGGTAGGAAAAGCAGACAGGGCTTGTCACTCTTCTTGGAGCAGAAAGATGCTAGGAACTCCAGACTCAAGAAAGGAAGTGCCCCAAGGCAAGAGGAGAGCTGTACAGTTATCAGCTTCTTTCACTGCAAAGATAAAGGTTGGAGGCAGACGTGCGGGGCATCCCAACTATGTGTGCTGCTAAGTCGCTTCAGTCGTGTTCGACTCTGTGCGACCCCATAGACGGCAGCCCACCAGGCTCCCCTGTCCCTGGGATTCTCCAGGCAAGAACACTGGAGTGGGTTGCCCTTTCCTTCTCCAATGCATGAAAGTGAAAAGTGAAAGTGAAGTTGCTCAGTCGTGTCTGACCCTCAGCAAGCCCATGGACTGCAGCCTACCAGGCTCCTCCATCCATGGGATTTTCCAGGCAGGAGTACTGGAATGGGGTGCCATTGCCTTCATGTGTACTTCCTTCAAATAAGCTACTAGGCCACTGTAACAGAGTAGTTTGCAATTACACAAGTGGCAGGATGATTTATTTATATATTAATTTGTATTTATTTTTGCTGCAGTTTTCCTTCTACCTATTCCAAGCAAGTAGCCAGAGTCTATGCATTCCTTGTGCTAAGGAATTTTGCAGGGCCGCATAGGTAATGGCAGGAAAGTGAAGCTTTATGAGAAAGTTTGAGCTCAGGGAAAATAGGATGCTAGTTATTTCCAGAAAGTGGGAAGGAGAGGTGGTCGCCTTCGAGGACAGGGACAAAAGAGAGCTTCTTCCTTTTTTTTTTGTTTTCCCCACCCAATTTTAGACTGGGAAGTGGAAGGAAATCAGGAGGCCCAGGTATGGTTTCTTACAGATGGACTCAAAGCCTTAAGGGCATGACTTTCAGGTACACTTAAGAAAAAGAACCCTAGCTCTAGGATTTCCATTCTCGTCTGTTCTCCCCAAACAACAGAGTTGTTAGTTTTACGAGACCTTGTGGGTGTAGACAAAGATGACGTTAATACTAACTTCAGTAGGCAGAAAACCTGATGCCTTGTGGGTACAGGATAATGACAGGGACTGAATTTCCAGCCAGGCCAGTAGAATGAGGGCTAGAGTTGGGTTTTAATTTTGAAATACATTTTCATTTACAGAAAAACTGCCAAGAGAATAGAATTTCCATATATACCTCACCAATTGCCGCAGATTACCTTACTAAGGAACATTTGTCAAAACTAAGAAATGGACATTGGTACATCACTCTTGTCTAGACTTTTATTTGGATTTCACTCATTTTCCACTAATATCCTCTACGGCTCCAGGATCAGTCCAGGTATCATGTTGTGTTTAGTTGTCACGTCTCCCCAGTCTTCTCTGTTCTGTGAATTTCTCATTTTCCCTTTATTTTCCGTAATCTTGCCAGTCTTGAGCAGTACTGGTCAGGTATTTTGTAGAAAATCCCTCAGTGGAATTTTTCTGATGTCTTTCTCATGATTAAGATTGGGATTATGGGTTTTTGGAACAAATGCCAGGAAGTGAAGTTCCCTTCTCATCATATCAGGGGAGTAAAGTATTTTTTCATTTTTTTCTTGATAAAGAAAACTAATGATTCTTACACATCAGAATCTATAGATAGGATTCACTGCTTTTTATTAATATATATTCATATACAAAAAGGAGTTTATACCACCACCTAAAAGAACACTGCTCTAATCATTACAACTGAAGAATCAACAGCTCTTGCAGTTCTAGTTTGGTAAACGTTTTTATCAAAACTCCTAACAGACCTTCATGGGGCTTCCCAAGTGGCTCGGTGGTAAATAATTCACTTGCAATACAGGAGATATGGGTTCAGTCCCTGGATCGGGAAGATCCCCTGGAGAAGGAAATGGCAAACCACTCCAGTATTCTTGCCTGTGAAACCCCATGGACAGAGAAGTCTGCTGGGCTATAGTCCATGGGATGAGAAAAGAGTTGGACACGACAGTGACTAAACAACAACAAACAGATCTTCTAATGTGTTCAACATCCACTGAAAAATATTTAGATAAAGATATCTTAAAAAGCCTCTTGAAATCACATCAAAGTCAGGAAGGAAGTAAAACCTTCCTCACTTTGTATACTATTAATGGCTCTTTTGGCCAAATGAAATCAGTTTTCTTCGAGTCTTCAGAAAAAAGAAAAAAAAGTACATAAACCCCTAACACTGTACATCTCAGGGGCACAAAACAGCATTGTCTCATGGTTTTCAGGATACAGGAGCTCATTAATAATAACTTTTTAGACTGGATTTTAATACTGTGGAATAAGTTTAGAATTCATGGTAAGAGCTACAAAAAGGACAATGACCAAGGTTATTTAAAAAAACAATTACTCCTTATCCCATTTTCACCACAATTTTTAGCCCTTGGCATCATCCCAGGTCACCGTGTAGGCATTAATCAAAATGTTTCCTCCAGCATTGCTGGAAATTCTGACCCATGGATAATGACTGATGGTCCCTTCCCAGGGACTGGAAAGCTGTCTCCCAGAGAAGCTGAACATCTGACCAGGGCAGAGAGCATGCACAAGGCTGAGCAACTGGTCAGCAACAGGATCGCATCTGTGCTGTCAAGATGACACCCCTCCTTGCTTTGCCAGACTTCCTTAGTTTTAAAAAAGAGTTCCTGCATGGGATACACATCTTCACTGGGAATATAGAAATCTAGAGATTTGACAGAAAAGGGTTTGGCTAAATTATTATTATTATTTTAAATACAGAAGTATTCTCTTTGCCAAGGAATGGTAAGATGAATAGCCTTTAAACTGACAAGCTTTGGAGTATAATAATAGAGTCATTAGAGTAAGAGATAAAGATCAGGAGGCTGCAGGTACCCATAGTTCGGTGACGTCCCAGAAAGCAATGACTCAGTCTACTATTGGTCTGCATGGGAGCAAGGGTACCATATTTTATTTTTCTCTTATACACCATCCTATCCTCTGTTCCATTAGAGGCTGGGCGTCTCTGCCACTAATATCTTTTCCACTGCTTGACTTTTCACTTACAAAGAATAGTTGGATAATATTTTAAAGGAGAAAAAAAATAAGGGACGTGTACAGTGGTTAAAATATTAATGTGTGGATGTCAAAATGCAAATTTCACTGCAGTGGGTGGGTGTCAGTTCAATGTGAGTCAGGCAAGGCCTAAACAGAGACATAAAGAGAACTTGTCTTAAGAATATGAAGGAGATAACTATATTAGTAAATCAACCCCTCATTATGTGCTGATTTTAGATAATGAATCAGTTAGGCTCTCACTTCCATGAATGCAGATCTAATGTTAAATGAAGCTGGCTCCCAATAATGGCCTGCCAGGTACAATTTAAGATGAATTACTAATACAAAAATAAGATGAAAATGCAGGCTTCATTTTGATCTCCAAAATAGCACAAGGAATTGTCTGGTTCCTGTTCATGCACAAGTAATACCTGTCCATGGTAGTATTTTGATTAACATGGCTCACAATAACTGAAATGTAACATCTACGAAGCATCAGCAGTGTAGACCAAAAACCTCCTGGAAGACAGGATCACAATGTGTTGGGATCATTATTTTCCTCCTCACAAACTTTGCCCCATGGAAGTTTTTGGGACTACTTCCTTCAAGCGAAGGAGACAGGAATGGTATCAAGACCACAGCCAGTTCTCCCAAGTTCTTCTTTTTTGTTAAAAACTTCTGATGTTTAACAGCAAAATGGCAAGCTGATCAGAGAAATACTTTTAGGGGAATTGATTGTTAGGGTAAATGTCCATTTTTAATCAAAAGCATGTAATCAGATCAGATCAGATCAGTCGGTCAGTCGTGTCCGACTCTTTGCGACCCCATGAATCGCAGCACGCCAGGCCTCCCTGTCCATCACCAACTCCCGGAGTTCACTCAGACTCACGTCCAACTAGTCAGTGATGCGATCCAGCCGTCTCATCCTCTGTCGTCCCCTTCTCCTCTTGCCCCCAATCCCTTCCAGCATCAGAGTCTTTTCCAATGAGTCAACTCTTCGCATCAGGTGGCCAAAGTACTGGAGTTTCAGCTTTGGCATCATTCCTTCCAAAGAAATCCCAGGGCTAATCTCCTTCAGAATGGACTGGCTGGATCTCCTTGCAGTCCAAGGGACTCTCAAGAGGCTTCTCCAACACCACAGTTCAAAAGCATCAATTCTTCGGCTCTCAGCCTTCTTCACAGTCCAACTCTCACATCCATACATGACCACAGGAAAAACCATAGCCTTGACTAGACTATCTTTTGTTGGCAAAGTAACATCTTTGCTTTTGAATATGCTATCTAGGTTGGTCACAATTTTCCTTCCAAGGAGTAAGCGTCTTTTAATTTCATGGCTGCAGTCACCATCTGTAGTGATTTTGGAGCCAGAAAAATAAAGTCTGACACTGTTTCCACTGTTTCCCCATCTATTTCCCATGAAGTGATGGGACTGGATGCCATGATCTTCGTTTTCTGAATGTTGAGCTTTAAGCCAACTTTTTCATTCTCCACTTTCACTTTCATCAAGAGGCTTTTGAATTCCTCTTCACTTTCTGCCATAAGGGTGGTGTCATCTGCATATCTGAGGTGATTGATATTACTCCTGGCAATCTTGATTCCAGCTTGTGTTTCTTCCAGTCCAGCGTTTCTCATGATGTACTCTGCATATAAGTTAAATAAACAGGGTGGCAATATACAGCCTTGACGAACTCCTTTTCCTATTTGGAACCAGTCTGTTTTCCCAGGTCCAGTTCCAACTGTTGCTTCCTGACCTGCATACAAATTTCTCAAGAGGCAGATCAAGTGGTCTGATATTCCCATCTGTTTCAGAATTTTCCACAGTTTATTGTGATCCACACAGTCAATGGCTTTGGCATAGTCAATAAAGCAGAAATAGATGCTTTTCTGGAACTCTCTTGCTTTTTCCATGATCCAGCGGATGTTGGCAATTTGATCTCTGGTTCCTCTGTCTTTTCTAAAACCAGCTTGAACATCAGGAAGTTCACGGTTCACATATTGCTGAAGCCTGGCTTGGAGAATTTTGAGCATTACTTTACTAGCGTGTGAGATGAGTGCAGTTGTGCGGTAGTTTGAGCATTCTTTGGGACTGGAATGAAAACTGACCTTTTCCAGTCCTGTGGCCACTGCTGAGTTTTCCAAATTTGCTGGCATATTGAGTGCAGCACTTTCACAGCATCGTCTTTCAGGATTTGGAATAGCTCAACTGGAATGCCATCACCTCCACTAGCTTTGTTTGTAGTGATGCTTTCTAAGACCCACTTGACTTCACATTCCAAGGATGTCTGGCTCTAGGTCAGTGATCACACCATCGTGATTATCTGGGTCGTGAAGATCTTTTTTGTACAGTCCTTCTGTGTATTCTTGCCATCTCTTCTTAATATCTTCTGCTTCTGTTAGGTCCATTTCTGTCCTTTATCGAGCCCATCTTTGCATGAAATGTTCCCTTGGTATCTCTGATTTTCTTGAAGAGATCTCTAGTCTTTCCCATTCTATTGTTTTCCTCTATTTCTTTGCATAGATTGCTGAAGAAGGCTTTCTTATTTCTTCTTGCTATTCTTTGGAACTCTGCATTCAGATGTTTATATCTTTCATTTTCTCCTTTGCTTTTCGCTTCTCTTCTTTTCACAGCTATTTGTAAGGCCTCCCCAGACAGCCATTTTGCTTTTTGGCATTTCTTTTCCATGGGGATGGTCTTGATCCCTGTCTCCTGTACAATGTCACGAACCTCATTCCATAGTTCATCAGGCACTCTATCTATCAGATCTAGGCCCTTAAATCTATTTCTCACTTTCACTGTATAATCATAAGAGATTTGATTTAGGTCATACCTGAATGGTCTAGTGGTTTTCCCTACTTTCTTCAATTTGAGTCTGAATTTGGCAATAAGGAGTTCATGGTCTGAGCCAAGGTCAGCTCCTGGTCTTGTTTTTGCTGACTGTATAGAGCTTCTCCATCTTTGGCTGCAAAGAATATAATCAATTTGATTTCGTTGTTGACCCTCTGGTGATGTCCATGTATAGAGTCTTCTCTTGTGTTGTTGGAAGAGGGTGTTTGTTATGACCAGTGCATTTTCTTGGCCAAACTCTATTAGTCTTTGCCCTGCTTCATTCCGTATTCCAAGGCCAAATTTGCCTGTTACTCCAGGTGTTTCTTGACTTCCTACTTTTGCATTCCAGTCCCCTATAATGAAAAGGACATCTTTTTTGGGTGTTAGTTCTAAAAGGTCTTGTAGGTTTTCATAGAACCTTTCATCTTCAGCTTCTTCAGCATTACTGTTTGGGGCATAGACTTGGATTACTGTGATATTGAATGGTTTGCCTTGGAAACGAACAGAGATCATTCTGTCGTTTTTGAGATTGCATCCAAGTACTGCATTCGGACTCTTTTGTGGACCATGATGGCTACTCCATTTCTTCTGAGGGATTCCTGCCCGCAGTAGTAGATATAATGGTCATCTGAGTTAAATTCACTCATTCCAGTCCATTTCAGTTCGCTGATTCCTAGAATGTTGACATTCACTCTTGCCATCTCTTGTTTGACCAATACTTGCAGGTAACTGTACAAAATACTTACTAGGGACCAGTTTCTACTCTAATGTGCTGTACATGCATCATTTTTTAAATCCTTTCAGCAAAGAATAAGAGGCATACTATGTAATCCCCATTTTACAGACAATGAAACCAAGGTGTGGAGAGGTGGAATCACTTGCCCAAAGTCTCATAGTAAGTGGTGAAGTCAGAAGTCAAATCCTGGCAGTCTGATTGACATTCATGGGCTTACTGTGCATCCTCTTCCCTTTTCTCCTCTGTCCTGAATAAGACTGCTAAGCTAAAATGTTTGAGATTAAACTAGATGGATATCACTGGTAGAAAAGAAAAAAAAAAAAATCAATCCTCTCTAAGGTGATGTTAGGAAACTGGGCCATAAAATATCTGGGCAGCACTGAGTAGTAACAGAATTCTTTTAGTCTACTTGACTTTACTTGTGAGTTGAAATAAATCATACTTGCAGATTTGCTCCCCATTTTCTTGTAATAATGTTACTTTCAGGGCAACTCTGCTAGGCTCTTAGGCCCAACTGCGGTTGATAGAAATACCAGGCCAATAACTCTAGATGCTATTGAAACTACAGCTAAGGCTGACAAGAAGAGAAATGACTTTAGCACCTAGGCTGGCTTTTATCTGTATGGGTAGAATGAAAGACTGAATGGTGAGATGTGTACTGGTCTTTCTTTCACTTATCTCTTTCAGAATTTCTTAATTCTCACCTCTTCTCAGGAATCATGATTTCTTTGCATGTTTTCTGGCTGGTGAAGCCACATCACTTTCACCTTCTGCTTGGAGGTCAAAAGACTATTATGAAATGCTTCAGTTTCCATCCATTCATCCTTCTAATATTAAGTGACAGCAATCTCATTCAACCTCATTATGTCATGGAGTGTTCAATCAGAAAATCTTCAACCCATACACAGAGCTTTATTCATTTCCAAGTTCAGTTCAGTCACTCAGTTGTGTCCAACTCTTTGCGACCCCATGGACTACAGCATGCCAGGTCTCCCTGTCCATCACCAACTCCTGAAGTTTACTCAAACTCATGTCCATTGAGTTGGTGATGCCATCCAACCCTCTCATCCTCTGTCATCCCCTTCTCTTCCTGCCTTCAATCTTTCCCAGCACCAGGGTCTTTTCCAATGAGTCAGTTCTTCACATGAGGGGGCCAAAGTACTGGAGTTTCAGCTTCAGCATCAGTCCTTCCAATGAATATTTAGGACTGATTTCCTTTAGGATTGACTGGGTTGATCTCCTTGCAGTCCATGGGACTCTCAAGAGTCTTGTCCAACACCACAGTTCAAAAGCATCAGTTCTTCAGCCCTCAGCTTTCTTTATAGTCCAACTCTCACATTCATATATGACTACTGGAAAAACCATAGCTTTGACTAGATGGACCTTTGTTGGCAAAGTAATGTCTCTGCTTTTTAATATGCTGTCTGGGTTGGTCATAACTTTTTTTTCCAAGGAGCAAGCGTCTTTTAATTTCATGCTGCAGTCACCATCTGCAGTGATTTGGGAGCCCCCAAAGTTAAACTCTGTCACTCTTTGTTTCCCCATCTATTTGCCATGAAGTGATGGGACAGGAGGCCATGATCTTAGTTTTCTGAATGTTGAGTTTTAAGCCAACTTTTTACTCTGCTCTTTCACTTTCATCAAGAGGCTCTTTAGTTCTTCTTCGCTTTCTGCCATAACGGTGGTGTTATTTGCATATCTGAGGTTACTGAAATTTCTCCTGGCAATCTTGATTCCAGCTTGTGCTTCATCCAGCCCAGTGTTTCTCATGATGCAATCTGCAAAAAAGTTAAATAAGCAGGGTGACAATATACAGCCTTGATGTACTCCTTTTCTGATTTGGAACCAGTCTGTTGTTCCATGTCCAGTTCTGACTGTTGCTTCTTGACCTGCATACAGATTTCACAGGAGGCAGGTCAGGTCTGGTATTCCCATTTCTTGAATAATTTTCCACAGTTTGTTGTTATCCACACGGTCAAAGGCTTTGGCATAGTCAGCAAAGCAGAAGTAGATGTTTTTCTGGAACTCTCTTGCTTTTTCAATGATTCAAGGATGTTGGCAATTTGATCTCTGGTTCCTCTGCCTTTTCTAAATCCAGCTTAAGCATCTGGAATATCATAGTTCATATACTGTTGAAGTCTGGCTTGGAGAACTTTGAGCACAACTTTACTAGCATGTGAGATAGTACAATTGTGTGGTAGTTTGAGCATTCTTTGGCATTGCCTTTCTTTGGGATTGGAATGAAAACTGACTTTTTCCAATCCTGTGGCCACTGCTGAGTTTTCCAAATTTGGTGGCATATAGAGTGCAGCACTTTCACAGCATCATCTTTTAGGACTTGAAATAGCTCAACTAGGATTCCATCATCTCCACTAGCTTTGTTCGTAGTGATGCTTCCTACAGCCCACTTGACTTCACATTCCAGGATGTCTGGCTCTAGGTGAGTGATCATATCATTGTGATTATTTGGGTCGTGAAGATCTTTTTGTACAGTTCTTCTCTGTATTCTTGCCACCTCTTCTCAATATCTTCTGTTTGTGTTAGGTCCAAACCATTTGTGTCCTTTATTGTGTCCATCTTGGCATGAAATGTTCCCTGGGTATCTCTAATTTTCTTGAAGAGAAAATTTCCAAGTTAAGTGAGAGTACATAGAAAAGTTTACTTGTCATATTTCCAGGACCAAAAGACTGCATTTGTTGACAAAGTAAAGTACACTTTGAACACTGTGATGGCCATGGAGTGTACCACTTTGATCTCCTTTCTCTTGAAGAAGAGCTGAGAAGCATGCAGTTAGCTGACAGCTTCTAACTGCCATCTTCACAGATGTATCATGACCTTCATGTCTGTGTCCTGTGCTCCCAGAGCCACTCAGACAGTGTTTAGAGCACAGCAGGGGTTCCAGAGCTGGGCCATTCTCATCTGATGTGACTCTCTTCCAATGGAAGGCACATGCTTGGGGACTCTCACCACTCTGGCTAAGACTTTTGCAGAATGGTGCTGCAGATGAAGGCTCTTCCCACCCCAAACCCCTTCCTTTTCTTTCTCATTTCTTAGCAATCAGACCTACACTGCAGAACTACACTGCAGTTTCCCTCCACCTCCTCCTGCTTCCTTCCTCATGTATCTATCCTTCCTGGGCCTCTCCCCCAATGAGTCTCTTGTATGCTGAAATTTAATCTTGGCGCCTGCCTCTCAGAGGACCTGCACAGAAACAAACCCCGACTCCTCCATTTACACATATCACCACTATGTTTGTGGATGCCTGTTGGGCATGTTTCAAGCTGTACCCTACAACAATTTTGCAGGTGGTTCATCTACATATGTGACTCACAAATTTAAAATCTCATGTTTCAAGTTCCCTCTGAAATCTAAATGCCTATCCAACTGTTTAACTGACATCTTTGCTTGACACATGAAAACTTAATATCTCAGGTTCAACTACTATTTCCCTTGTTTACTTCAGATATATTGGCTTTCCTGCTGTTCCATAAAATGCCAGAAATATTTTTAACTGTGTTTTTTTTTTTTTTTTTTTTTTTTTAACATTTGCTGCTCTCACTGCTTGGGGCTGCCTTCCCTCACATATTCCTTTCATTCAGATTCCTGCCACCTCCTCCAAGAAGCCTTCCCTAACCATCTTAGATACAAGAGCACCCCTTATTACTCAACTCCCTCTTTCCAACCTTGCTCGGTTTACCTCACAGTCTTATCACTGGTATTTTATTTAAAAAGGCATACGAGGGGACATATGTACACCTATGACTGATTCATGTTGATGTTTGACAGAAAACAACAAAATTCTGTAAAGCAATTATCCTTCAATTAAAAAATAAATAAATTAAAAAAAATAGGAGGCTACAGAAGTGAAAGAAAGAAAAGGAAAGAAAAGAAAAATAAAGGAAAAACTAAAGTGTGTTCTTAACCTGATCATACTATGTTGGCAAATTCAGTCATTTTAGATTCTTTCATAGATTATTTGAATAAGTGATCTATTCACATCAACTAAAATTAAATATCTGGAAGATATAGCAAATATTACCTGTTCATGTGTCTTCACAAAAGGGGTGAGAATAGTAATATTACCAAGCTGAATATCTTAAGTATACCTGGCACTTTCAGAAATTATATGGATGTAATTTCCATGTAATTCCTAGGTAAAATGGTAAATTCCAAATTCAAGGTGAAAAATCAAAACAAATTCTTATTTATAAACTCCCTAATATAAACACTGCTGCTAAGTCACTTCAGTCATGTCCGACTCTGTGCGACCCCATAGACGGCAGCCCACCAGGCTCCCCGTCCCTGGGACTCTCCAGGCAAGAACACTGGAGTGGGTTGCCATTTCCTTCTCCAATGCATGAAAGTGAAAAGTGAAAGTGAAGTTGCTCAGTCGTGTCCGACCCTCAGCGATCCTATGGACTGCAGCCTACCAGGCTCCTTCATCCGTGGGGTTTTCCAGGCAAGAGTACTGGAGTGGGGTGCACAACTTGAGTCTATTTCCTATAGTTCCTAAACTACATCAGTAAGGCCCTGGGGAAAGAAATGGACTTTTTCTTGCCCCTGACATTGTATTCACAGTCCATACAATAGATTTACAATATAATGGCTATGGATGTGTTTAAGTTCTGGTCTATTAATTCTATTTACTGGTCTCTGTCTCACAGAAATTGGCTCAAGCAGGTAAAGACATATGTACATGATGTTCACTACCGTGTTGTTTGTAAAAATAAAAAAACTGAAGCAACTTAAAATGTTAACTAATAGAGAACTGGTTAGATACATTATGGTATATCTACATAACGTAAATCTTTCCAGCAGTTAAAATTATATAAAATTATATATTTCTCCTGTTTCTATTAGGGAGAAATATTTGTGATTTATTCCATGAAAAAAATGGATAAGTTAAAAATTTGCATATATACACATGGGTGTGTATATTTATACATATCTAATTATTTACTTATAAACACAGAATAAAAGGTTTGAAAATACATTGCAGTGAATATTAAAAATTTGTGAATATGCACATTATGAGCTTTCAAAATCTTTTTTCATTTTTCCTAATTTTCAGCTATATAAAATATAAGGATGCCTCAATTAAAAAAAATAGTTGAAAAAATTAAAGCAAACACAGAATCAACATAACAGAATTACAGGTTAAGGTTATATTTGCTGACTTGGAGTGCAGCATTCATTAAACAGTATCTAGTTCAAGAAACTCTTCCATTTACCAGAAGAAGAAACTAAGACCCAGAAGGAAAATTATCTGGTACTAAGATTTACGACTTCCTTCCTCCCATCCTTGTGGCATGTTTACACCCTGGCAGGTGCTCAGCTCACTACAAGGTTGATGTAATTGGTTGTATTGATGTGGAGGAACCCGAGGGTGATCTCATTTCACTGTTGAACTGTGGTGGAAAATTTCACAGTGAGAACAGAAGGGGTTCAATTTTGCCCTCTGAACCAATTATGCAAGCCTCTGATTTACATTGATCAGGACATCTTTTTGGATAGCAAAAGAGTTGATAGAAATCGCTAATGTAAGATTTCCTCTGACTGGGAATGTATTTAATGACTCCTACCCTCAGCAACCATTTGCAGTGTTCACTGAGAGAAACACTTGCCCTAAAATCATATTTTATTTAGACCTTGTTAATTATTTTATATGAATTCCATCTTGATGGAAGGACTAGAGCTGAAGTTGATTATAAAAATACTACACAGAACTGTCTTTTTTCTCCTTATTTTTGTAGTGTAAAATAATGTGCATCAGAAAGAAAGCATGTTAATAACAAAGAGTTTGAAAAACTGTTTTCTAAAAGGGCAAAAAATGCTCACAGCAAAAGCTCAGATTCCAGTTGTAAGTTCAGCACTGGGTTTGTGAAGGTAATCTTTGTGATCTTTTGATGACACTGTCACTGAAAAGGAGGGAAAAGTAGCCTTTCAATAGAGTTTCAGGACTGTCAAAAGAATATTAAATTTTCAGTCTGAAATGCAGCATAACTCTTGCCTTTTTTCCCAATTTCCCTGTTCAGTGGTTCACCAAGACATGATCATAACTTATGGCAATCGTCACTAACCTCTTCTGTTATCTTGTGTTGGCCAAGAACCAAAAGTCACATGGTCCTGTGCGTCTTTATCAAAGAGTTAATGCAGAAACAAAAAAGTATTACTTTTGTCTCAAACTTCAATGGCACTGGACATTAATAGAGTGGTTTGCACATAATGAGGAAAAAAATAATGATCGTGGGGGAGAATAACTCTCTACTATCATCTTTCTTGACAACAGGTCACTGCCAGCAAAACTATTATTTGAGAAAGTTTTGTATTTATTAGGTAAATCAGAGCCAACCTAGGACGTGTTTGACAGGAGACATTCAATTTCCTCCTCAGTAGGACATCTTATTCAATAGAAGGTGGCTGAACCGATCTTTTATCCACTGCCCTCTGTGGAAAAGTGGTGTGAACTGTAAATTGATTGCATTAAGTCACCAGAGCACTGAACTCTGTGGTCCTGGGTTTGTTTTTCTTTCTCTCCTTTCTTTTTTTAACCTTCTACAGAATGATTTATTTCCTCAGCAGTTTGACTTACATGTTCTGCCCTTTATCTTTCACATTATTATCTACTTTGCACAAAATATTCCAGTATGAATACTGTTGGACTCAAAAAATGGTTCAAATGTCATTGCTCTGTACATCTCATTCTCTTGAAATTATGTGACTCTGGAATATAGAAGTACACTGGCACTAATGACAGAGAGAGCTGAATGAAAATGGTAATTTAAGAAGTCTTCTCTATATATTTTATTATCTGCCAATAAATCTTTTCAGTCAATGTAATTATGGGCTTCCCTGGTGGTTCAGATGGTAAAGAGTCCACTCGCAATACAGGAGACCCAGATTCAATCCCTGGGTCAGGAAGATTCACTGGAGAAGATAACGGCTACCCACTCCAGCATTCTTTCCTGGAGAATTCCATGGACAAAGGAGCCTGGTGGGCTACAGTCCTTGGGCTTGCAAAGAGTCAGACAGGGCTGAGCAACTAACACTTTCACTTCACCTTCACTTATGTAGTATAGGATAAAGAACCTTGGAATGGAAGACAAAAGACCTGGGTTCTAGTTTCAGCTGTGATTCAAAATAGCTGTGCACCTTTGAACAAGTGACTATATATAGTTTTCTATGGTTCCTGTAACAAATTACCACAAGCTGAGCAGCCTAAAACAATACAAACTTGTTATTTCATGGTTCTGTAGGTCTTAAGTCCAGTCAGCTTGACTGGTTTCTCTGCTCTGGGTTCCATAAGGCTGAAATCAAGGTGTTGGCCAGCCAGGACTCTTCCCTGGACACTCTGAGGAAATTACATGCTTCCAAGCTCATTTGTTCTTAATAGATCATTTGCAGAATTTTGCTCCATTGTTGTAGTTTTGAGGTTTCTCGCTAGCTGTCAGCCTATGGGTTATTCTCAGCTTCTGGAGGTCACCTGCATTTCCTAACTCTGTGTTTCCTTTATTTTCAAAGCCAGAAATATTAATTCCTCTCAGGTTTCAAATCTCTCCTGCCTCTTCTGTTCCTCTAAGTCTTTGACTCCAGCCAGGGAAGGGTTTCTGCTTTTAAGCATTCTGATTAGATATGGCCTACCTAGGCAATTCAGGATAATCTCTCCCTTGCTGTTGTTATTTAGTCACTCAGTCATGTCTGACTCTTTGCAACCCCATGGTCTGCAGAATGCCAGGTTTCTCTGTCCTTCACCATCTCCTGGAGTTTGCTCAAACTCGTGTCCATTGAGTTGGTGATGCCATCCAACCATTTCATCCTTTCTCATCCCCTTCTCCTCCTGCCTTCAGTCTTTCCCAGCATCAGGATCTTTTCCAATGAGTTGGCTCTTCGCATCAAGTGGCCTTAGTATTGGAGCTTCAGCTTCAGCATCAGTCCTTCCAGTGAATATTCAGGGTTGATTTCCTTTAAGATTGACTGGTTTAATATCCTTGCAGTCCAAGGACTCTCAAGAGTCTTTTCCAGAACCACAGTTTGAAAACATCAGTTCTTCAATGCTCAGTCTTCTTTAGGTACATAAATCAAGGTAAACTGGAAGTGGTCAAACAGGAGATGACAAGAGTGAACATTGACATTTTAGGAATCAGTGAACTAAAATGGATAGGAATGGGTGGATTTAATTCAGATGACCATTATATCTACTACTGTGGGAAAGAATCCCTTAGAAGAAATGGAGTAACCATCATAGTCAACAAAAGAATCCAATGCAGTACTTGGACGCAATCTCAAAATCGACAGAATGATCTCTGTTCGTTTCAAGGCAAACCATTCAATATCGCAGTAATCCAATCCTATGCCCCAACCACTAATGCCAAAGAAGCTGAAGTTGAACGGTTCTATGAAGACCTACAAGACCTTCTAGAACTAATACCAAAAAACGATGTCCGTTTTACCATAGGGGACTGGAATGCAAAAGTAGGAAGTCAAGAGATACTTGGAGTAACAGGCAACTTTGGCCTCGGAATACAAAATGACTCAGGGCAAAGGCTAACAGAAGCTCCCCATCTCAACATCCAAATTGAAATACATTTGCAAAGACTGTTCTACTGTATAAGGTAACTAATTCACACGTTCTGAGGATCAGAGTGTAGACGTCTTTGGAGGGGTCAGCCATTATTCTGCCTATCCCTCATTTACCTCTCCTGTAAAAGTGTCTTTACCTATAAAAGAAGCAGGCTGAGTGAAATCACTCTCTTCAGAGTGTGTGGAAGCCATCTTCTGGAAGATCACAATGTAAGTGGGATCCGTATCTGAATATAACATTAAGTCACAAAGAATCAGACAGTCTCTTTCACGTCTTCATAGAAACAGGGAAAAGGTCTGTTTGGTGCTAATATTTCTTTTAGACTGCTCTAATACTTGCTTATTTACTTCCTCATTAGGGTGGAGTTTAGAAATAAAAAGAATAGAGACTGGGACTCAATCTACCTAGTTAAATTTGATAACATGATTTTGCTTTCATTGTATTCATTTAACTGCTATCTTCTGTTTATGGGAAGTTTATATTGCCTTTCCATTTATAATACTCATAGAAATTTAATTCTAAAATCAATATATAGTATGTAAAAATAGAATGTGTCAATTTATAGAAAAATATCAAATAAATAATAGCAGGGATATAGATAAGTTTCATACTTTGAACATGGCACAAGAATGAGAGAAGATGCAGACATGCTGTACTAGATGGATGAATGCTTAAGTTCCTTCAAACTCTTCAAAGAGTCAATTATATCAATAGGAAAATGGGCCAAACCCTGAATAAGTACTTTTAAAAAAGAGGCTATCCACATGGCCAATGAACATATGAAAAGGGTCTTAGTTTTATTAATAATCAGGAAAATGTATTATTTTCCTTATTAGTGAGACACCATTACATACTCATCAAACTGACCAAATTAAAAGGTCTGACACTACCAAGTGTGGCAAGTACATTGTAGGCACTACTATCTATAAAATAGATAACTAATAAGAACCTGCCATATAGAGCACTGGGAACTCTACTCAAGACTCTGTAAGTGTCTAAAAGGGAAAATATTCCAAAGAAAAATGAGAAAAATTAACTATATACACACATATAGTTAACTGATTCACTTTGCTGTACACCTGGAACTAACAACATTGTGAATCAAGTATATTCCAAAAATATTTTTAAGAAAAGAATGTATGGGAACAGGAATTCACATGTACTGCTAAGGAGTGCAAAGTGATACTATGGGGAGAAATTGTGAAAGACCTTGATAAAGATCATAAGTTTACTAACTTTCCTATTTAGTGCCCCCGTCCAAGTTATTGCTGTCTTTCATTGTTTCTGAGGTATTTTATACTTCTGAAAACTGCATAAAATTGACAGAAATACAAATTGTTATTTTTCATAGAAATGCAAATTGTGTCCAGTTGGATGGCATTAACAATTACTCAATGTATACTGACCTATTTTGCATCTATTTGTCAAATCTTTTCAGCATCTTGGATGATGTATATTTGCATGCTTTTTGGTTTCTTCTTTGAACTGACTGTGACACTAAGTTTCCTGCATCAATTAATAAATTAAATAAACTCTTTGACATGTATTAATTTTATAATTGTATGAAAATCAAATGGCTTTATATTTTAAAATAAGCTTTAACAGTAAAAGCTAGAAAATAGTTGAATATTAACAGGTAAAGATAAGCATCACCCAGAAACTCCACCATCCTGTATATCCTAGAAAAACTCTTTCACTCATGTAACAGAGGGCATATATAAGACTACTGACAAAATATTATTTGGGGACTTCCTTAACAGTCCAGTGGTTAATACTCTGCACTCCTGATGCAGGGAACACGGGTTTGATCCTTGGTCAGGGAACTAAGATCCTGCTTGTTACATGGCATGGCCAAAAAAGAAAAAGAAATACTATTTGTAAAAGCCTAAAGAATTTAGAAAAGCCCAAATTTTTCTCCACAGAAGCAATTAATAAATTATATATTAATAATTTATTAATACAATATAAATTATATTTATTTATAATATAAATTATATATCAATAATTTGTATGATTGAATAATATGTAATAAAATGAATACAGTACAACTATCTATAACATGAATGTATAAAGAACATGATATTTAGTAAAAGAATTCAGATACAAAAGAATATATATTTATAATCCATTTATGTAAACTTCAAGAAGGAGTCTAGGGATGCATGCTTAGGTGGCAAAATTAAGCTGTCCTATTTAGTACCCCCTTCTCGAAGTTACTGCTGTCTTTCATTGTCTTTGAGCTATTTTATAGCTCTGTAAACCTCATAAAACTGATAGCAATACAAATTGTTCTTTTTCATAGAAATGCAAATTGTGTCCAGTTGGACACATGCATCCCTACAAGTGTCTAGGGATGTATGCTTAGGTAGCAAAACTATAGAGAAAATCAAGGTAGTGAGTATCACAGAGGTTAGAATAGTGGATGCCTCTTGGATGGGTTAATGTGGCATTCTGGTAATGTTATATCTTGTAAGCCAGGTGGTGGGTACTTAAATATTTGCTTCACTATTACTTTTTAAAATGTATATGTGTATTTTATACTTCCCTAAACATATCATGTATGGATATAGGAGTTGGACCATAAAGAAAACTGAACACAGCAGAACTGATGCTTTTGAACTGTGGTGTTCAAGAAGACTCTTGAGAGTCCCTTGAATACAAGATCAAGTCAGTCAATCCTAAAGAAAATCAATCCTGAATACTCACTGAAAGGACTGATGCTGAAGCTGAAGCTGAAGCTACAATATTTGGCCACCTGATGCAAAGAACTAACTCATTAGAAAACACCCTGATGCTGACAAAAATTGAAGGCAGGAGGAGAAGGGGATGACAGAAGATGAGATGGTTGGATGGCATCACCAACTCAATGAACATGAGTTTGAGCAAGCTCCAGGAGTTTGTGCTGCAGGATGGGGAAATGCTGCAGTCCATGGGCTTGCAACAGAGAAGGCAATGGCAACCCACTCTAGTACTCTTGCCTGGACAATCTCATGGACGGAGGAGCCTGGTAGGCTGCAGTCCATGGGGTTGCTAAGAGTCGGACACGACTGAGCGACTTCACTTTTACTTTTCACTTTCCTACATTGGAGAAGGAAATAGCAACCCACTCCAGTATTCTTGCCTGGAGAATCCCAGGGATGGGGGAGCCTGGTGGGCTGCCGTCTATGGGGTCACACAGAGTTGGACACGACTGAAGCGACTTGGCAGCAGCAGCAGCAGCATGGGCTTGCAAAGAGTTGGACACAACTGAATGACTGAACTGAACTGAACTGAACTGAACTATATGACATACTCTTTACCAAAAAAGTCAAACTCGGTGTGCATCTATTAATCTAAGTCTTTTGGATAAGTCAACAGCTAATTGAAATATTAGAACAAATGACCTCAGAGACCATCCTGTGAATCCGGAAGCTGGTATTTGAAAATTATTCCTTCCTGGCAATAATGTACATCATGAGGCCAACCATAAGCTTGGGCTCCAAATAACCTGCAATGAGAAGGTCTCATAAACACTATGATCCCTACTCTGTCTTCCATATTAAATTGTGGGATGAAGGACAGAGTTAACAGGAAGTGTGTTAGGAACAAGTAGTGGCTGCAGCTGTGCCAATTCTTGAGGAGGATGAAAGCCATCTCAGCAAGTTCTTAATCAAGAAAAAATAGGGGAAATAGAGGAAGTGATAGAGGCAAAGGGAAGAGAAACCTTGCCTTCCAGTTTGTTTTGGGGACCCAGATTTGGAACATATTCTACTGATTGAGATAATTAACTTGGTCTACAACAGTAAAGCATAAACTGGACTGTTCCATTTATTCTGCCTCTTTCCTTTTCAATTCCAATTAGTTTTGGATATTATTTGCTGAAATATTAATAGATTTTTATCTTAGCTATGAACGCATTTTATAACCTGAATAACACGAATGGTGCAACACAGTACCGTGAATGTACTTGTTCAAATTGGCCAGCCCTCATTTGGGTAGTTATATGAAAGAAATGGTGCTGACTAATGAAGTTTGGGCAAACTTAGACTTTAAAAATGGCAACCCACTCCAGTGTTCTTGCCTGGAGAATCCCAGGGATGGGGGAGCCTGATGGGCTGCCGTCTATGGGGTCACACAGAGTCGGACACGACTGAAGCAACTTAGCAGACTTTAAAAAAGCATCACAATTACCACTATACCTATATATTTATCATTGTTGTTGCTGTTTATTCGCTAAGTTGTTTCCAATTCTTTTGTGACCCCATGGACCATAGCCATAGGGCTATACAGGCTCCCCTGTTCATGGAATTTCCCAGGCAAGAATACTGAGTGGGTTGCCATTTCCTTCTCCAGGGGATCTTCCTGTCCCAGGCATCAAACCCGCATCTCTTGCATTGGCAGGTAGGTTCTTTACCACTGAGCCACCAGTGAAGCCCTACATATTTATGGTGGTGGTGGTTTAGTTGTTAAATATCCCTAAATCTACACCTAGGTAGAAAATAATAAAGGCTCTTTTAACCTTTAACATCAAAAAGCTAATCAAAATTGCTCTGAATGTTAATAACAAATTACACAGAGCAGAACTCTAGCTCTGTTTCAGCCCAACACTTGGGCTGAATTTGCAGAAGCTACAAATTTCCTATAATCTAGAATTTCTATGCTTTAGTTTTGACTATACTAGAAAAATTAATAATTAACCAATCTGCAGGATAAATGAACAGCTCTACTTGAAAATCACAAAGTAGAATGTCACTATAATGAGATTATAGCTAGAACAAAAAACTATTTCAATAAATGACCATTTATCACCCCATAGAAATAACCTCCTACAAGAATAATCATTAAATTCTAAAAGCACTTAATTATTCAGAACAACTTCTTAATTAGGGTGCCTAGAAACCTTTCTTTAGCTGTGTAATCTGCCACCATAATTAATATTAATACTATTGATCCCGTGACTAGATGGTTACTACTACTAATTTGCTACAGCTTTCATTTGTCAAGTACTAACTGTTACTTAGATGTGAAGAAATTGATCAAAGTAGATGAGCCACTTAAAGCAAACATCACCTCCTGGGTAGAGTTAGTTGCTGATGGTTGCATATAATTTTTAAAATTGTGGATAGTTAAAATTACCCTTGAAATTCCTTTAAATCACGCATTTAACGTAGGTAATAGTTTTGTCTACTGCTGCTGCTGCTAAGTCGCTTCAGTCGTGTCCAACTCTGTGTGACCCCGTGGACTGCAGCCTACCAGGCTTCTCCGTCCATGGGATTCTCCAGACAAGAACCATCTTAAAAAGTCAACAAAGGCAGTTTTCCCTACAGCACTGTAACTAATCACTCTCCCATTACATGAGATACTAGAATACTTTGGAGGTCCATGTGTCCAGGTGAAATGTGAACAGGGTAGGTTCTTTTTAACATCCTATAGTGATAAATCTACCCCTTCTCTCTTCAGGCTGGATTCTCTCTATATAATATGTGAAATCAATCAGTTTACGTTTCAGGGAATTTGTAAACTTAAATGTATGTGTTTGAAATGAAAGAGTATTTACATCTTTTGAGGAACCACTGGCTTTCTTTAGAAGGTCTAATAGCTTATTCATGACTCAAGTCAAGATCTCTGGCATTAATTTGGATGACTGGAGACTCTGGGATTTAAACCAGTGATTAATGAGTCTTTAAACAACCGGTTGCCTATGTGTAACTCCCCAGCTCAGTACTGTCTTATTTATTTATTTTTAAACATACCTCAACAATACAGTAAATCTTGCAGAGAAGGCTTTGGAATCAGAGAAATCACCATTTAGAATATTGACTGCCATTCCCATTGCAGTGTTCTCATGATAATTATTTAGTGATTTTGAAAAGGTACAAGATCAGGTATGCTTTATACACCATGACTTTGGATATGTTTCAGTCCAGGAAGAATCTCCAAGCTCTGTCTTACTCAAAACTAACAGGGGAGGAAAGGCTTGAGCTCTGGACATCAAAAAACAAACAAACACAAAACCCCAAAAGTTTCCATTCTAAGTTATTGGCTTTGCTTGCATGTCTTACTCTTAGTCTCAGTTTTGAACAGAGACTGTCTCCACACTACCACCCTTTGAAGCACTCTCCTGTTGAGTAATATAACTTTTTCAAATGATTCTGCAGCAGCATCCGTCTTACCCTCCCAACAGCCAAATAGGACTCTCCTTATTTTACCAAAGCAGAATATATTTAGATGAAGAGATCAAGTGCCATATTCACAGTATAGATATTATATACCTGACAGGAATCAGAACCTAAATCTAGCTTCTAGTTCTGTGTTCCTTCAGTCAAGCTGAGACCTAGAACAAACTGGTTGCCAAGTTCTTCTCTGAGTTTCTGAAGTTATCAAGAAAAATCTCCTGAGCTGTTTTTCTCTGTTCCAGATGCATATGTTCTTGCCTGGAGAATCCCAGGGGCAGGAGAGCCTGGTGGGTTGACGTCTATGGGGTCACACAGAGTTGGACACGACTGAAGCGACTTAGCAGCAGCAGCAGCATACTCTCTTAATAGGTTTGCCAGGTAGCACTAGTGGTAAGGAACCTGCCTACCAATGCAGGAGATATAAGAGATGTTGGTTCGATTCCTGAGTCAGGAAGATCCCCTGGAGGGGGGCATGGCAACCCATTCCAGTATTCTTGTCTGGGAAATCCCATACTCAGAGGAGCCAGGTGGGCTATAGTACAGAGGGTCACAAAGAGTCAGACATGACTGAGGCACTTAGCACTCATTCATGCAAACTCTCTTAATAGAGGAAAGCGAGGAACAGAAGGGCACTTCTGGAGGAACAAGTGCTTTCTTAGAAGCAAAGGGAGAATGGGACCTTATGGAGACACAAATGACTTTTCTGTAAAGATAACAGGACCATTAGGAGAACAGATGGGATACAGGATAGTGACAGTTTGTGACAGTGTCTCTCTGGGTGTGATAATAACTTCTCTCCCAGACAGAAGATTAGAGTTGAGGAGGGCATTTATGACAATTGAGTTCTTTTGGGAGGCTCTGCCTTATTAGGCAGATAAGGGATTTCAGAAGCTCAGATGCCTTTAGTACAAAATAATTCTTATGCCAAAATGGCATATTTTGCTTTTTAAAATAGAGGTTTATTGAGGCTTAACTGAGTCACTGCACATATTAAAAGCATGTAAAGTGTTGAATTTTAGCTTGTGTGTACATGTATGAAACCAACACCACAACAGATAAGAAAATGAACTTATCTGTAACCCTCCAGAGGTTCCTTGTGACTTGTTATAATCCATTTCCTTTCGAATCAAGCAACAAAATGAATTGCTCAAAAAAAAAAACCAGTTAAGTCACTCGTTGAAACCCACTTGAAATCCTCCAATACCTTTTCACTGTCTTTGGAATAAAATACTTACTTGTATGAAGGCATTAGAAGGTTGGTGGTCATCCATGGCAACCAACCTGTCTGATGTCATCCCTTTCCCTCCACTATCTTCTCCTGCCTCCATCTTCCCACCACCACCCCCAACTCCCTGCAGTCACTACACTCTAGTATCTCCAGCTTTCTCTCGGTTTCTAGAGTAAGAAAAACATATTCATGCTTCTGTGCCTTTCTACCTATTCCTGCCTCTGGCTGCAACACTCATTCTTTGATTTTACATGACTGGCTCTTCTCAATCACATCTCAGCTCAAATGCTATCTAAGAGCCATCTTGGACCTCAATATCTCTATTCCCCATCGCCAAGTCATCACTCATTCTATTTCTTTATAGCACCTCTGACTTTGGAATTCCTTGTTTATATTTTTATAGGTTTATCATCAGGATCTTCCACTGGGCTGCAAACTCCTTAAGAGAGTTTTGCATCCTTCACTCTACTCTTCTCCACTAGAACATTCTAAGTTTTCCATTCATTATCTCATTCCAAATCCATGACACCCCAATGAGAGAGGACCATTATCATCATTGTATGAAATCAAAGAAACTGAGGCTCAGAGAGTTTAAGTAATTTTCTCATAATTGTACAGTTAAGAAATAGTAAACCCAAGTAGCCTGGGTTACAGAACCTTCACTTCAACCTCTCTGCCCATTGCCCAAACTAATTAATTTCTAGGCTCAGTCTTAAATGTATTGGACAGGATCCATAACACCATAATTGGGTAGTTCTGATCAGAGATCAGATCAGATCAGTTGCTCAGTCATGTCTGACTCTTTGTGACCCTATGAATCGCAGCATGCCAGGCCTCCCTGACCATCACCAACTCCCGGAGTTCACTCAGACTCATGTCCATCGAGTCAGTGATGCCATCCAGCCATCTCATCCTCTGTCATCCCCTTCTCCTCCTGCCCCCAATCCCTCCCAGCATCAGAGTCTTTTCCAATGAGTCAACTCTTCGCATGAGGTGGCCAAAGTACTGGAGTTTCAGCTTTGGCATCATTCCTTCCAAAGAAATCCCAGGGCTAATCTCCTTCAGAATGGACTGGCTGGATCTCCTTGCAGTCCAAGGGACTCTCAAAAGTCTTCTCCAACACCACAGTTCAAAAGCATCAATTCTTCGGCTCGCAGCCTTCTTCACAGTCCAACTCTCACATCCATACATGACCACAGGAAAAGCCATAGCCTTGACTAGACGAATCTTTGTTGGCAAAGTAATGTCTCTGCTTTTGAATATGCTATCTAGGCTGGTCATAACTTTCCTTCCAAGGAGTAAGCGTCTTTTAATTTCATGGCTGCAGTCACCATCTTGCAGCGATTTTGGAGCCAGAAAAATAAAGTCTGACACTGTTTCCACTGTTTCCCCATCTATTTCCCATGAAGTGATGGGACCAGATGCCATGATCTTTGTTTTCTGAATGTTGAGCTTTAAGCCAACTTTTTCACTGTCCACTTTCACTTTCATCAAGAGGCTTTTTAGTTCCTCTTCACTTTCTGCCATAAGGGTGGTGTTATCTGCATATCTGAGGTGATTGAGATTTCTCCCGGCAATCTTGATTCCAGCTTGTGCTTCTTCCAGTCCAGCGTTTCTCATGATGTACTCTGCATAGAAGTTAAATAAACAGGGTGACAACATACAGCCTTGACATACTCCTTTTCCTATTTGGAACCAGTATGTTGTTCCATGTCCAGTTCTGACTGTTGCTTCCTGACCTGCATACAAATTTCTCAAGAGGCAGATCAGGTGGTCTGGTATTCCCATCTCTTTCAGAATTTTCCACAGTTATTGTGATCCACACAGTCAAAGACTTTGGCATAGTCAATAAAGCAGAAATAGATGCTTTTCTGGAACTCTCTTGCTTTTTCCATGATCCAGCGGATGTTGGCAATTTGATCTCTGGTTCCTCTGCCTTTTCTAAAACCAGCTTGAACATCAGGAAGTTCACGGTTCACATATTGCTGAAGCCTGGCTTGGAGAATTTTGAGCATTACTTTACTAGCGTGTGAGATGAGTGCAATTGTGCGGTAGTTTGAGCATTCTTTGGGACTGGAATGAAAACTGACCTTTTCCAGTCCTGTGGCCACTGCTGAGTTTTCCAAATTTGCTGGCATATTGAGTGCAGCACTTTCACAGCATCGTCTTTCAGGATTTGGAATAGCTTAACTGGAATGCCATCACCTCCACTAGCTTTGTTTGTAGTGATGCTTTCTAAGACCCACTTGACTTCACAATCCAGGATGTCTGGCTCTAGGTCAGTGATCACACCATCGTGATTATCTGGGTCGTGAAGATCTTTTTTGTACAGTCCTTCTGTGTATTCTTGCCATCTCTTCTTAATATCTTCTGCTTCTGTTAGGTCCATACCATTTCTGTCCTTTATCGAGCCCATCTTTGCATGAAATGTTCCCTTGGTATCTCTGATTTTCTTGAAGAGATCCCTAGTCTTTCCCATTCTGTTGTTTTCCTCTATTTCTTTGCATTGATTGCTAAAGAAGGCTTTCTTATCTCTTCTTGCTATTCTTAGGAACTCTGCATTCACATGCTTATATCTTTCCTTTTCTCCTTTGCTTTTCGCTTCTCTTCTTTTCACAGCTATTTGTAAGGCCTCCCCAGACAGCCATTTTGCTTTTTGGCATTTCTTTTCCATGGGGATGGTCTTGATCCCTGTCTCCTGTACAATGTCACGAACCTCATTCCATAGCTCATCAGGCACTCTGTCTATCAGATCTAGGCCCTTAAATCTATTTCTCACTTTCACTGTATAATCATAAGGGATTTGATTTAGGTCATACCTAAATGGTCTAGTGGTTTTCCCTACTTTCTTCAATTTGAGTCTGAATTTGGCAATAAGGAGTTCATGGTCTGAGCCACAGTCAGCTCCTGGTCTTGTTTTTGCTGACTGTATAGAGCTTCTCCATCTTTGGCTGCAAAGAATATAATCAATCTGATTTCGGTGTTGACCCTCTGGTGATGTCCATGTATAGAGTCTTCTCTTGTGTTGTTGGAAGAGGGTGTTTGTTATGACCAGTGCATTTTCTTGGCCAAACTCTATTAGTCTTTGCCCTGCTTCATTCCGTATTCCAAGGCCAAATTTGCCTGTTACTCCAGGTGTTTCTTGACTTCCTACTTTTGCATTCCAGTCCCCTATAATGAAAAGGACATCTTTTTTGGGTGTTAGTTCTAAAAGGTCTTGTAGGTCTTCATAGAACCGTTCAACTTCAGCTTCTTCAGCGTTACTGGTTGGGGCACAGACTTGGATTACTGTGATAGTGAATGGTTTGCCTTGGAAATGAACAGAGATCATTCTGTCATTTTTGAGATTATATCCAACTACTGCATTTCGGACTCTTTTGTGGACCATCATGGCCACTCCGTTTCTTCTGAGGGATTCCTGCCCGCAGTAGTAGATATAATGGTCATCTGAGTTAAATTCACCCATTCCAGTCCATTTTAGTTCGCTGATTCCTAGAATGTCAACATTCACTCTTGCCATCTCTTGTTTGACCACTTCCAATTTGCCTTGATTCATGGACCTGACATTCCAAGTTCCTATGCAATATTGCTCTTTACAGCATTGGGCCTTGCTTCTATCACCAGTCACATCCACAGCTGGGTATTGTTTTTGCTTTGGCTCCATCCCTTCATTCTTTCTGGAGTTATTTCTCCACTGATCTCCAGTAGCATATTGGGCACCTACTGACCTGGGGAGTTTCTCTTTCAGTATCCTATCATTTTGCCTTTTCATACTGTTCATGGTGTTCTCAAAGCACGAATACTGAAGTGGTTTGCCATTCCCTTCTCCAGTGGACCACATTCTGTCAGATCTCTCCACCATCACCCGCCCATCTTGGGTTGCCCCACGGGCATGGCTTAGTTTCATTGAGTTAGACAAGGCTGTGGTCCTAGTTTGATTAGATTGACTAGTTTCTGTGAGTATGGTTTCAGTGTGTCTTCCCTCTGATGCCCTCTTGCAACACCTACCGTCTTACTTGGGTTTCTCTTACCTTGGGCATGGGGTATCTCTTCACGGCTGCTCCAGCAAAGTGCAGCCAATGCTCCTTACCTTGGACGAGAGGTATCTCCTCACTGCCGCCCTTCCTGACCTTGAATGTGGGATAGCTCCTCTAGGCCCTCCTGTGCCCACGCAGCCACAGCGTGGGGTTGGTCCTGCAGGCCAGCACCCCTGGCCTAGGGCGTGGGGGCGTGGGGTAGCTCCTTCCGGCGGCCACCCCTGACCTCAGACGCGGGGTAACTCCCCTCGTTGCAGCCCCTGACCTCGGACGCTGGGTATCTCTTCTCGGCCACACCCCCTGACCTCAGACGTGGGGTAACTCCTCTTGGCTGCCCTCCTTCGGGCATGGGGTCCTCCCAGCTTCTGCCCCTGACCTCGGACGTGGGGTAGCTCCTCTCGGCCGCGCTTAGCGCGCCCGTCGCAGCCGCCTAATTTGGCTTTCTCATCTAAAAAAAATAGGAATCATGCAGATTGTAATTCAGAGGAAAATCATGAGGTTAAATACTGATAGGCTAACACAGGTTAAATACTAGTAGATCTGTGCTTCTTCAAGTGAAATCTCTGGACCAACAAAACCAGTACCATATAGGAGGTTATAAAAAATTGCATTTTTCAGTCTCATCACAAACCTAATGAATCAGAAATTTTAGGGGTGGTACCCAGCAATCTGTGATGTAATCTTTCTTCCAGGTGACTGTATGCACAATAAATGTGGAGAGTTATGGGTAGGGTGAATTTTTTTTTAGTGTCTGGCACAAAATAAGTGAAAATAATGGGGGCTGTTGTTAATACAGCGAGATAAATAGTCCAGTGGTGCTTCTCTAGGTACATTACTGATGTTTTAGCAGGATATTTTCTTGTTACACAAGACTGTTCCTCACATGTCAATTTTCAGCATTCTTGGATCTTCGGCGCTAAACATCAGCTACAAATACTCCAAATTTTGTGACAAACAATATATGCCTTCCCTGCATTTCCCAAAACCACATTTTGCAGGTGAGGGACTCAGTTATATCACCAGTTAAGAACCATAACTCAGTAATCAGAATGGTCCCCTGATATGCTTCCTTGTCAGATTATAAATGGACTTCTGTGAAAGGGAGACGTTGGTATGCATTAGAAGAAATTTGAGTGGCAAAGCAGCACTGACATTTTGGATCCTCTGAATTGCCTATTTATCAGACTCTGCAGGGAATATAAAGATGAATTAGAAATGATTTCTGCCCTCAAGGAGTTTCAGCATAATTGGAGGAGTTAAAGTAATTGCAAAAATAATTATATCACATGGAATAGTGCAAGTCTCTAAGAAATGCCAACTGATATTGGAATTCTGAAAGAGTAACCACTAACAGCACAGGGAGCTAGGACACATTGCTTGATGAAGTCAGTATTTGAGACAATAAATAAATGCCTTTGACTAAAAGGATTTAGATTTCCTCAGTTTAACAGGGAGTAAATAATGACACTATGTCATTTTTATGGATAAGAAGAAACATATGTATGTGAGTAAAAGAGTGAGAGATACAAAGACATGAGGTGATTATGAGTAAAAAAATCCTTTCAAAACTAATAATCCACTGTTTCCGAATACAAATCCACTAAAAAAGTTCTCAAAAATGCTAGCACCATCCTAGCACCTAGCATCTACCAACTCTCCACAAATTCTTATCAGTAGAGATCTCCATTTCTGCTTGCCAATCAGCAAGAAGTTTCAAAGTCTTTAATCAAATACTGCCTCCTTCATCAGAGATGGAAGGAGATGCTCCCAAAGAATTCCACATGTTAACAGAGGAGCACAAATGTTTTCAGCTTTCAAAATTCTCACGCTGTTCCTAGTCTTGGTGTTACTAGAGGAAAAGTGTGGTGGGAGGAGGGGAATGAAGACAACCTGTGATGCTCATCTGGGACATAGGGGTCTCCTGAAGGCTTGTATGGCAAAAATCATGAGCACCATGCTAATCAATTATTAATGGTGGCCTGAATAGGACTGTGAGGCCACAGTTAGCAAGAAAGAATGCCATAAACAATTAACAATGTCTACCATGAAAAAGTGTTAACTTGTGATTAGAAAGAAAGTTTGCCCCATATAATTTCTATGCAGTGGTAAAAAAAAAAATGCCTTAAGCTATTATTTCATCAACAGGATAAATGAATCTGTATTAAATTCGGGGCACTTGATATTGGAATTCTGTTGAAGTATGTGATTTCTATTTAGACAGATCTACATAGAGATCTACACAGATCTCTGAAACATTGTCTTCCATCCTAATAGCATGTCCTTTTCTCCATTTAGAATCAGACTAGCAGTAATAAGCTATACTTTGTTAGTTCATTCATTCATTCAGACTGTCCTTCACCTCTTGGTTACCTACTGCTGTGTAACAGATCTCTCCCAAACTTGGTGGTCTGAATCAACAATAATCATGTTATTACCTCTCCTAGTTTCTAAGGCTCAGAAATTTTGGAAAGGCTCTGATGGGTGGTTTTGGTTCAAGGTTCTCATTTGGTTTCAAGTCAGATGGTGGCTGGAGGGAGGAGAGGACAGGGCTGGGGCAGCTGGGGGATGGGGGAGTGCAGGGGGAATGCAGCTGGGTACCTCATTCTCTTCATACTGTTTCAGGGCCTCTTCAAGTGGGTTGATTTGGACTGCAAAGGCAAGATGTATCACCATGTATAACCTCGTCTCTGAAGTTACACAGTATCAATTCTACAGTATCCTATTGGATATAAGCCAAAAAAAGTGCCCTTCACCCCTCCAAGACTGAAGATGTGGAGACTAATTCTCTACCTCTTGATGAAGATGTGACTAGGTTTTATTAACAGAAAAACATGGAGGCTGGGAGATACTACTGTCATAATCTTTGGAAAATATGATCAGCCATAGTCACAAATGTTTGCTGAAAACCTGTGATGTGCCAGGCTACAGACATACTGAGAATCATGAAGACAAATAAGGTCCTTCCCCCTGTGAGGTTTATGTCCTACTGAAGATGAGTGAAGAGATGAACAAAAAGTAAACACGCCAGGAAGCCCATTTGGGATAGTGATAAGTGACATAAAGAATATTTAAAAATTAGAGTAATTGGGTCTAAGGGAGGTTTTAGAGAAAGGTGATTAGGATAGGGCTCTCCTAATCAGAGAACTTAATGATGAGAGGAAACCAGTTACATAGACATCTTGGAGGAAAACAGATTCTAGACAGGTGGAAGAGCAAACGCATAGCATGTGTAGTAGGAAGGAGTTTGGTATGCTTGAGAAACAGCAAAATGCAGAATAGTGAGCAACAAGGAAGCTGACACAGAATGAAGTCCGAGAAGCAAACTGGGTACAGCTCAGGGAGAGCTTCAAGGGTAAGAGAAGAATGGATTTTGTTTCAGTCCTCATGTAAGCTCTATGAGTAGAGGTACTTACTCTGCTTATTCACTTGTTGGCACCACATGACCCAGAACTCTGAAACAGCCGACGCTCATCAGAGATCTGCTGGACTGAGAATGAATCAAGGGCATCAAAACTCACTGAGGGAATAGTTAGCGTCACACTCCCAACCCAAGGCAAGCTCCATGTGGCAGGTACATTTTCCAAGGTGATAGAGTGGTTGAGATCTCATGTTAAATCTTTAACTTAAGACTGGCTGGGCTACTCAACTGCATCTATTACCACCTAAATGAAGATGCATAAGAGGGAATTAATTACAATGTGTCTTGCCCTGCTCCTGAATAATTAAATATTTTATTGTGATGTTACAATCTGAATTTATTATCCTTTGCGGAGGAACAAAATTAAACATAATGAGGGTTGTTAGTCTCCTCACAGTTCTGCTTGTATCCTGTATCTTATATCATTTTTACCACTTTGATTAATGAGTTTAATTTACTCTGACTGGCGTATGTAGCACTCAGTGGGGTGGGGGGAGGTGAGACTATTAAAATCCTTTTAATTATACTAATAATGCCAAATCTGCATGTGTTAACAAGGGTGCACCATTAATTAGCTTTTGGAGGTGGTTTCTGGAAAGGTAGCAGAGTAGCTTTAAAGTTGCCTCGGTGATACCAGGAGATCTATTAAGCTGACAAACAGAGTGTGACATTACGTATTCCCTCAAGATGAAGAGCCTTTGGTATCTCAAGGTGTAGAAAATCGCACATGATAGATGGACACATCCTTAATTTGCTGTGTGGGATGACTTCTGCTTACCTCTCCAGGTCCACTGTTTTCCCTCCTCCCTCTGCTCTCTGCCCCAGGGCTGCCCTGCATGCAACAGATCAATGGGACTTGCAGGCACTCTGCCTGTTGGTTGGATGTGGCTAATGGAAGCTCAGCAGGAGATGGGAGTATTTATTCCTTGGCTTTCCCTGGACCTACAACCACTTTAGCTCAAGACAACTCTCCTTACTCATCTCTCTCCCTCTGGTTCTGCTAACATCTTTCTATTTTGGTCCCCTTTCGATCTAGAAGAGGTAATCGCAGTCCCTCCAGTCCTGGCCCAGGTCCTTACACCCCTCTATGACTCTCCCACACCCTATCCCCATCTTTGTAAACAGTGCCTTTGAAAATGGACCCTCCCTGAAATAGCCTGCTTTGAGTGTACTGTTTCCTGTTGGAACTCTAATTGCTGCCCTCTTGTTAATACCAATGTTTGATATAATTCTGTAAAAGTTTCATTAAAATTGACTGCATCATTCAAACAGGTTTCCATATTCTGTATTTAAGATGAGATAGGATTATATTTAAAGGGTTATGCTTTTTCATATGGCCTTCCCAGGTGGCTCAGTGGTAAAGAATCCTCCTGCCAATGTAGGAGATGCGAGTTTGATCCCTGGGTTGGGAGATTACCTGGAGGATGAAATGCTAACCTCATTTCTCTACTGTCAATATTTGTTTTGAGAAAAACCTAGAATATTTTGGATGGCTGGTAGGTGGGAAACAATCTTTAACAGTTGAAACAAGTGCTTCTAAAAATAAACCATTTTTTAAAATTACATATTTCCAACATATATGAAATAAATATAATGCGGTCAAGAAATTTTCTCCTCGGTCACTATTTTAAAAACAGCACATCAGTTATTCTCTAAGAGAGGAATACACAGGCCTCAATGTTTATGTGAAGAAGTAGATATTAGAAATCTATATTCATAAATCAATGTACAGTATACACCTGCACTTATTAAAAAAAAAGTTCTAGAATTCCAATTATTTGAGGAGAAAAAGGTGATGAAGCTTCTTAGCACCAAATTCTAAAACTTAGTCACAAATTTCTTTTTACATTTGCTAGAGAGAAGTTGACACAGGAGTCTGTGCGAGGAGCGTCCTTAGGCCCTGGTCTCCTTTGCCTGACCTTCCACTCTCATGCCCACAACATTTTTCTCCTCCAGGTTAGAGGTTTCAGTGAGGTCCTTGTGTCTCAGTTGCAGGGATGGTGAAGCCTGCTAGTCCACCCAGCACTCTTTCTCCCCTTAACACTTGCTAACAGATTTTACTGGGATTGGAAATGAATGTGGCCCCATAATGAGTTTTGGCCACTGAGATGTAAGCAGAAGTTATTGGGTAGGGTTTATGGACAATATACTTTAAATGTATGTCCCCTTGTCTTTTTATTTCCCACCTGGAAATTAAGTTTAATGGCTGGAACTCCAAGAACCATTTTTGAAACGTTACCCTGCAGATAGATGCCATATCCTCAAGTAGAAGGGGTGGGAGGAAAGGAAACGTGCTAGGACACTAGTGGAGCCATGGGTCTGCAGCAGCAGCCCTGGGTGACTCACCACTCGCTATGTCAGCAACTCTCCTGCTGAACCCACTGCTACCTGTACCTTAATGAAATGCCTAAGTAACACCCAGAGGAAATAACCCTGGGTACCATTTGCACCATCCGCAAGAGGAGACTGGCTTCTTTTATGATTAAGACAAATTTCTGAAATGTAGGTTTAGACAAGCTTTCACTCCTGAAGTAGGGTTAGAGTATAGACATAACCTTATTTTTAATAACCAGAATAGAAGATTTATCGATTCTCAGAATCCCCCTGTATATTTCCGTGTTTAGATCTTTCTCTGGGTTCTTGATATACTTTTTCACTCTAAGGTTTATTTCATATGATTTGTAATTTTTTCAATAGTCTTGCTAAAGATGACATACCATGTTGGATTCTTTATAGACTAGTATGTGTGATTCTGCTTCTTTTTGAAGTGGAAACTCACAATCTACCCTGCTATACTGTGAATCCACGAGAGCATGGACCATGTGTATTTTGTTTCCCAAGTACCTGGTAGAGCCACCTCAATAGACAAATGTTCAGACAGTGAATGAATAAAAGAAGAGGTCAATGAAAAAAATAAAAGAAAATAAGTTAGAATAGAGAGGCTTTTTAAAGGTTGAAGCAATGAGGGGAACTATAAAAGAATTTAATTTTGTCAAAGTGGGGGCTAGTGGGGAAGGGGCTACTAACTGAATCCTGTGTGTTGTGGAGTGAAGAAGTTAGGAGTTTGGGGACCAGGAGACAATGTCTATGAGCTCTATTTTGTCTCGTTCCAGAAGGCAAACTGGAACAGAAGCCAAGTATTTAATAATTTAAGTACTTTGGTGTGACAAAGACCCTAAGCAGGAGGAATGACCTCAAGAACCCCAAACAATCTCTACATTCTGGTCAAGGGTATTTAAGCTCATCACAATCAGAACAACAAAACCATTTTTAGTCACTCTTTAGTTAACAAATAACTCCAATCAGTAGGTATTAAGAGTGGGGAAAATGCACAGCAGTAACTCATTTCACAACTGTGCCCATGACCTTGGCCCCTCTGGCCCCTCTGCTAAGATGTGCTAATTCCCATCAATACGGTGCTCCCAAACCCAGCACCCAGGCACCCCTGGAGAGCGTCTCCTGGGTGTGACAGTTGTGCCTTTAAGCATTCTTGCCCTTCTGGTTCCTTGTTCTGCTGGCTCACTTAAAACAAGTATTATGTAATCATTCGACCCTGAGCCAAGGACACAGGCCTGCGGAGGCCCCAGCTGATGTGGGAGCAAAGCTTTTAGCTTTGTGAGGCTGAGGCTGCTGGGCTAAGCAGTATCCTAGGACTTATAGATGTTGCTCTTGGGTAGTTAGTTATTCTGTTACATTCTTTTCCTAAGAGGTGGACAAATCTTTGCAGATAAAGCAGTTACTTGTATACCCCAGTTCCACATGGGCTTGTTTATAACATACCACCAAAACGTGTTTCCCATGGAATCCTGAGATTCACAGGGGGCTTACGTGGTGATGGATGTGTTCCTCTTGTCTAGAGTTCTGAGTCACTCTGTGATTTGTATGAATTTGCTTTGCTCTCCGGTAATAAAATCAAATCTACAACTGGTCAGATTTTCTTTTCTTACAGGAGTAATGCTTATATTTATTATTCTGTGCCTGTTGCCAGACAATGAGTAGACTGGCCCTAGCAGGTTGGCAGGAACACAGACAGTGCAGTATAAAGGACACTGAAATAAAGGCAAGGGTACCTGCACTATGGCATTTCCTTCACCATCACCAGGTTCCTGATGCTGAGATAATGCTCAAACAACTTCTCTTTGGAGAAACTCTCCCTGATCTCACCGCATCCTCCCCTATCTCCCGTGGTTTCATCCTTCTCCTCTCTGCTCCTTGTATTTCCCTGAGTTTTACTTGATGAAGCTTTGCTTCAGATAATAAAGCAAACAAAACAACAAAGGTCTGACCTTGAAACACTTTTAAAGCGCATACAAACTGGAAGGTGGAATGAGGATATAAACATTCCCCGCCCCCTCCCCCGCCCAACAGGAGTATTTCTCATCAGCTCCATGTTAAATACCATGTCTTCCATCGATACCACCCTATTTGGATAACTTTCTTTTTGTTGTTTAAGCCCAGTTGTTTCTGCATTCCCCTATTCCTTGCCTTCCCTGGTTTGTGAAGGTCAGTCATGACTAAGGTGCCATCCTAATACTGGGGGAAAGATGTTGAATATGATTCTGGCTATTGTCCATCCTCATTATTTACTGGCCTCCATGGAGGCGCCCCCTGTTCTGCTGGTCCCTGGCCATCCTAGACAGGTGTCTGCTGAGGTGCACCTGGCCCTGCCTGTTCTCTGGAGCTGGAGTCCACGACACCCTTCTGCAGCCCTCACATGATGTTATTAGACTCAGAACAGTAGATCAGAAATGCACATGACACCTGTGACCATGGCAATGAATTTGGATATTCTTTCCTTCTAATACAAATATGTTCTTCCTATTCAAAAGAAGATGGCTCCTTATATTGTTTTGCCTCTTCAACGTCCATCAACAACTCTTACCAAAAGATTCTGCTTATCTGCATAGCAACAAACTCAATTTGCTTATACCTGTGAATCATGAATCTGCTTATGAACAAATATGTTTTGTTCATTTAAAATTTGACCCTTTATATCCACTAAGCCCTATATTTGGAAGGAACAAGATTGGTAACTGTTCTGTAATAAAATGTTTAAATACTTAAACATGTTAATATTTTATTAGTAAACATTAGAGTATATTCTACTCTAGGTGCAGATAATTATATCTACTGTTGTCACTTTTAAATAGACTAACTAGGACTTCAAAAGAAAACCTCAAGATACTTTAAGTCCTGTTTTTCAACTTGTTTTACAAAGAAAAATAGATTTCATTCGCATAATCTAGTAGTCATATTTAATTATACATATCTACATTTCAAAGAACATATTTGCCTTGAGCCAGGGAAAACAGAATCCCAACACAGTTCATATTGAATGTGTGCATCCTAGAACACCACATAGAAGCTGACATATGCACTGGAATTATTCATACCACTTGTATACTTTAGGGGATGAACATCTTGAAGATAAACTCAGAATTTTATGAATAGTAAGTCAAATCTTGATCTTTTTTTTGCAATAACTGAAAGCAGAGGGGGTAAATAATCCATAACAGCAAATAATCTAAAAATAACTTAACTTTAATTATGAAATATGTTGCGCATCTAACCCATTCCAGATGCAGCTAATGATGTTTTACCCAAATTCATAGTGAAACTGATTTAGATACATATTAGTGTGGGGCAAGTGATGGAATCAGGTAAGAATGTCTGGAATAAGATACAAAGACAAAGTAGATTCAAAATTCAAATATAATTCCATTGCTTTTTAACTTCCGGGCAAGTCTGTTATTTTAAAGAATCACACTTTTCACATCATTCTCAGAGGAGAGGTCTGATTGTCTCAGATGTAAGCAACTCAAATGTTAAAAGTCACAAAAGGCAGTCAAACACTTGCGTTTATTTTATCAGTCCATATTCACCATTGGGCTTTCCCAAGTGACTCAGTGGTAAAGAACCTACCTGCCAATTCAGGAGACACAGGTTCAGTCCCTGGGTCAAGAAGATATCCTCGAAGAATGCATGGCAACCTACTCACACTTCTTGCCTGGAGAATCCCATGGACAGACAGAGAAGCCTGGCAGGCTACGGTCCACAGGGTCACAAAGACTTGGACATGATGGAAGTGACACAGCACGCAGGCATGAATGCATGGATCCACAATTAGCCCACCAGTATATCTCAACCAAATTTGACAATTTGGACTTGACCAAAATGACCTATAGTTTCCCAACTTTGTGTTACATATCTACATTTCAAAGACAGACACACTTTCTCTGCTCCTGTCACAGAATTCAACTCAGGAGGGTGAAACAGAAATGGTTTCTGAGGTTTGAAGTCTGAAAGAAATTACAAAAAAAAAAAAAAAAAAAAAAACCCCAGAAATAACAACCAATAATAATTGAGCATGCCTTTCTCACTCCTCAGACATCTTGGAGGCTGCTCTTGGTTGGGGGTGTCCCTCACCTAAGGCAGGATGATGGTGGCCACAAAGAAAATGAAAAAGTCGCTGGAGTTAGTCAACTCTAGGCTTCAACTGCTTATGAAAAGTGAAAAGTATGTGCTGGGGTACAAGCAGACTCTGAAAATGAGCAGCAAGGCAAAGCAAAACTGGTTATACTTGCCAACAACTGCCCAGTCTTGAGGAAATCTGATACAGAGTATTATGCCATGTTGGCCAAAACTGGTGTCCATCACTACAGTAGCAATAATGTTGAACTGGGCACAGCATGTGGAAAATACTACAGAGTATGCACACTGGCTATTATTGATCCAGGTGATTCTGATTATCATTAGCAGCATGCCAGAACAGACTGGTGAAAAGTTAATCATATATAATTTTCCTTAATAAAACTGACTAGAGATTGTTTTTTTTTTTTTAAATAATAATTGAGCCCTTCCTCTATGACAATAATCACAGCAAGAGTCAGACATGTGTCCTCCCATGACACTTTGAATTGTGTTAAGGTTTGGAAACTGTCAGAAATATTTAAGGCCCTGCAGAGCAAAGACAAACTGAGCTTGTCTCAAAACACCAGAAAGTACACGACACTCTTATACTCTGGGAAATCAAAGACTCAGAGCAAGGCAGAGTGAAAGAGAAATAATGATGTTAAGAAAAAGAGCTAAAGTAAATAAATAAGGTGCAATTTATGAGCTATCACTGTCTTCCACATTTGCCTTGTTTTGTGATATCATGCCAGTACTAAAGCGTGTTTTACAAACCTTACAGTCAACATAGGCATTGAAATTAAGAGTAACACACTTCAGATGGATTAAGCTCGGTTCTGAGGCACAAGAATTGACAATAAAGTCTTTATTTCTTTATACTGGACATTGAAAAACACAACAAAAGGATCTGTAACTGATAAGCAAAGACAGAACACAGTCACTAAATTTTACTAGAGACCATTGCAGCCTGTTCTACCTTTATTGTCATAGTGATTTGCTTATTTTTTCACCATGAATGTCTTTCTACATTGTAGGCACAATGCGCATGTTTGTCTTAATCTCTCTACTAAACTCTAACCAATTTAAACTAAGAGATGGATTTATTTCTCCCTGAGAAAAAATAATGCCAAAGAAGTTAGCCCAGTGCCCTCCACACACTAGGATCTCAGTAACTACCTCTTGAACTGAACTTTGCCTGCAGATCACAGAGTCATGAAACACTTAACAGTCATTTAAGAAATGGGGTAGCCTAATGGTCTACAGCTAACTGCCTGGGTTCAAATCCTGGCTCTGATACTTACAAGCTGTTTAACCTTGGACAAATATCCCTTTGCCTCACTTTCTTCATAAGTAAAATTGTAATAATGCCACTGAGTATTAAAAATGTCAAGTTATATATAATACTTCAAACATGCTGGCATATATGTAATTATTAC
Organism: Bubalus kerabau; assembly: GCF_029407905.1. Taxonomy (NCBI): domain Eukaryota; kingdom Metazoa; phylum Chordata; class Mammalia; order Artiodactyla; family Bovidae; genus Bubalus; species Bubalus kerabau. Next base: position 36,012,563 of record NC_073643.1, on the reverse strand, counting down.
CATTATATTCTTCTTAATTTAGTTGTCCATGAAAATTACATTGGATTGAGGTTCCAAAGTAAGAAGAGATAATAAAAATGTTTCATTCCTCATGAAGGATATTGTTTGCAAGAGATTACAAACTTATAAATCTTCCTCTTTCTTCTGTTCAAGGTAAAATATGGGGAACCCACTACGGAAATGTCATCTCCTACTCTCTACACAGAGAGCTCCTAATTCATCCCCCTCTAAAATACTAATTATTTAAGAACATTAAACAGACAGAACTTATGGAAAAAGGGACAAAGTATGTTTTGCTTCTCAAGATGACTGTTTTTGTTGGCCATTACTTCTGATTTCACTTCAGTTTGGGCTCCAAGAGCCAGGAAAGTTTTGTAGTTGGTGTCTGATAAATGACAGAAAACAAATACAGTGGATAATCTATCTCACCACACAGCAGAGAACCAAGACAATTTAATAAGGCCTCAGCCTGGCTGATTAACAGTCTATAAATCACTATTTTGCTTCTTGTGCTGATGAGGAATAAGATGCTAGCATCACTCTGAGAAGCCAAAGAATAGCAGGTGTTCCACAAACAGGTCAATGTGACTTTCTTCATCAAGACTTTCTTCCCTCGCCTATCCTTGTCTCTCCTAATCTCCCATTTTACTACACTTCTTAACATCTTTGAGGCTCACTGAGGTGCCCAAAGGGCCAAGTGCATCCTTTTTCTCTAACTCCTCCTTGATTAAAGGCCTTGCCCAGCTTAAACAGTTAATTTACAGTAAATATTCCTTAGTGGAGCTCTTAACACACTGTGTCAAATCTTTAGCAGATCAAGCAGACCAAAAAAATAAGGATACAGAAGAAAGGAGAAACAATAAATAATTTTGGTTTTATAGCTATGCATTAAAATTTAGTCCCTAGAGAGACTACACATTTTTACGAGGCCACAAAGAAGAACATCTCAACAAAATCCTCAAATAAATTGTTCAGGTTTTTCAGATTAGCAGAGAGGAAAGTAGGTAAGAGAGTCCAGGGTGATTAAATTTTGAAAGGCCCTGCCTATGTCTGGGTAGAGCAAAGTCCCCCAAAACAGTGCTTGGGAAGTGAGAATGAATGCAGGGTATGATCAATACAGTTTATGGAGGAGGACAAGGGGAAAATGGAAACATCATTTGATTATCTTCCCTATGAGTCTTGGGGACAAAGATTAATGTTTCAGTTGCAAAGTTCCTGTTATTTTCTCTAACATCTATTCATCTTAGTTTTAATAAACATTGTATCAATATATTACTTAAAAAACTGGTAAAAGGTGACACTTTAGGCAAGTTTTACTCTAGTGGAACTCTTGGTCCACCACCCCTTCCACTTCCAGCCATGAATCTGGGTCACTTCTGAAAGTTCTGACAGAAGAGGAAGAAGGTGAAACACATCTAAGAGCTGGGCTGGCAGACTCATGGAAATGAAATATTGCTGAGCAGAGCTATTTGGTAATTACAGGCCATTCAAATACTTCCTCTCAGCACTGGAAAATTGACAATGATTAAGTTGAGTTTTGCCCTCAATGTGGTAGAAAAAAAAGAGAAAGCAAAAACAAAACAAAACAAAAAAAAAAAAAGGAAATACAATCTAATCCAGAAATGGTTATAGAAATAGTACAGGACCAGGAAGAGAATGCCAGTTAGTGGGAAATAAGAGGTAGGGAAAGGGTTTATGAGGGATACAGAAAAGAGGCAACTTTTTAGCTGGTCCAGGGAGAGAAGGGTAATAAGACGGTCCTGATTGAAGGCGGAAGTCTTACAAACAAGAAAGAACACAGTCCATGGACAGCTTGGGGAACTCTGCTGCTGCTGCTAAGTCACTTCATTCGTGTCCGACCCTGTGAGACCCCATAGACAGCAGCCCACCAGGCTCCGCCATCCCTGGGATTCTCCAGGCAAGAACACTGGAGTGCGTTGCCATTTCCTTCTCCAATGGGTGAAAGTGAAAGTGAAAGTGAACTCTAATGACCTCCAAAGTGAGTAACTCAGCAATTAGTGATAGTATAGTATATTTTTATTAAAAGAATATATATATATATATATATATATATATATAATGCTTATCCTAATCCTTCTATAATACTCAGAAGAAACAACCTAAACCCTTTCTTTTAACACATCTCAGCAAAAGCAATCTGCTTCTAAGATTGTTTTTTTTTCCAAACTCAGTGGTAGAAACATCACATATTTACCAAAACTCTTCAAGTTTATTTAGGAGAGGGAGCATCTGTTTTCCTCTCCTGTTTATCATAACATTCCTAGTTGTCCTTTTTATCTCATGAAAAGAAACGTCTTATGACTATACAAGTAATACATGTGCAGTGCTGTGCTTAGTCGCTCAGTCCTGTCAGACTCTCTGTGACCACATGGACTGCAGCCCACCAGGCTCCTCTGTCCATGGGGATTCTCCAGGCAAGAATACTAGAGTGGGTTGCTATGTCCTCTTCCAGAGGATCTTCCCAACCCAGGGATAATTCCAGGTCTCCTGCATTGCAGGCAGATTCTTTACCATCTGAGCCACTAGGGAAGTGCAAAAATAATACGTAGTTTCTGGAAAAATATAGCGAAGAATAAAAAAAAAATTAGAGTCAGTCATGTCTTTATTACCCAAAGATAATCACTCTTAATATCATGGTATATATCATCAAATGCTATTTTCTGTATAAACTTAATGTATTTATTTTTAAAACTTTAAAATCATAAACAACATTAAACATACACATGTAAGAACCTTCTATGTCCTATCGTCACTGCATTGTGTTCCACAATATTATTAATTTTGCATAGGGTTTTACAGTACAGGGCTTCCCTTGTGACTCAGCTGGTAAAGAACCCACCTGCAATGCAGGAAATCTGGGTTTGATCCCTGGTTTGGGAAGATCCCCTGGAGCAGGGAAAGGCTACCCACTCTAGTATTTTGTTTTCAGTATTCCATTAACCTATTCATGACCATCTTAGAATGCTTCCACCTTTTACTACCTTTGACCACTTTTTGACAAAAGAGAACTTCTATGGCCTTCCTTTTCTTGGATGTAAAACCTCTCAGGGTCTACGAATGTAAGGCAGTCTGGGCCTCCTCTGTAGGGGACCTAAGAAATTAGTCTACCTAACTGAGCCTGTGGACCGTGAATGTGGAGCGGGGCAGCTTTTGCTGCATGACAAGCAGTGTCTGTGAGCAAAGAGGCTGTAATTGGCATTATATAATCTATCAACTAAAGTGTCTTAAGGTGGAAAAACCCCTCCCTATCAACCGATTCTTTCTTTCTTTACATACAAAAAAGTATAGGCTCTCTGGCTGGGCATGGTGCTCCTTTGATCTGATTTTTATTACATGGCAGCTGCTGGCTTTTCTGAACTGTAAATGCCTGTGGCTCTTTCCCCAGCAGTGAGATAACCATTGTCCTCTGGGAAACTTTAAAAAGAAATTCAGATTATATGAAGAGCAGAGTGAAGCAATACTTGGCTATAAGAATCCTCTTATTAGGTAAAGCATTTCAGAAAATGCTAAGCTTAGTTAAAATAACCTGAGCAGAGTTAAATAAATAATGATAGCTATGAGAGACACAGGCTAGAGGCATGTCATTTCAGCTCATTCAGAAAACAGAGGAAATGTTGCTCATAGGAAAAAGACTCCTATATTAAGTATTCAAATTAAAGAAGAGAAAAATGTATGAAGTTGGAAGAGTATGCTTGGAAAAGAGGATATATAATTTTAAACAATGTTACACAATGGGGTCTGATGAATGGGAGCAGATCCATTTGTGTGAGCAGTTCTGGGTTAGACCAGGGATCTGCAAACTCTTCCTCCTAAGAGCTAGATAGTATTTTAGGTTTGACAGGCCAGACAATCTCTCTCCCTAGACTACTCAACTCTGTCGTTATAAGAAAAAATAGCTGTCTCCATGTTCCAATAAAGCTCTAGTTATAAAATTTGATGGCAAGGTGGAGACTGCCCATGGGCCATAGTTTTTAGACCTTTGGTTTAAATGATCAAAATGGTTGCAGCTCTCAACCTTCCTTTCCTTTTTCTATGAATTGGAAATCATATTTTCTCTTTTGGTTGTTATAAGAATTAATTGGGGCTTCCCAGATGTGCAGTGGTAAAGAATCCGCCTGCCAGTGCAGGAGATACCAGAGATGTGGGTTCGATCCCTGGGTTAGGAAGATCTCCTAGAGAAGGAAATGGCAACCTACTCCAGTGTTCTTGCTTGGAAAATCCCAAGGATAGAGGAGCCTGGTGGGCTACAGTCTAGGAGCTCACAAAAAGCTGGACACAATTGAGCTCACACACACACACACACACACGGATTAATTAACAATCATGAGAGATCCCAATCTAGTACCTGGCCCCAAATTTACACTCAAATGTTAACCAGCAGCACCCCCATCCCCACATAGACCTTTTCCAAGTTAATGATCATTATGCACAAAGGAGCATTGCCTCAGATAATTACACATACAAATTAAAGACAGAAAAGCAAGTAGAACAGAGTGACTTGATAAATAGAAGGCAGTTATTGATTTTGGTTGTGGTTTTTCTATACATACAACTCCAGACAAATCACTGAAAAGCACTGTCTTGCAAATTGAAGAAATAGAGCAAAGTGCAACTGCAAAAACAAGTTGAATCTAGTTCATATATAATTTCCATAAAAATAAGCCTGTTTCTCCTTGTCTTTTTTGAGCTTTTTTTTTATATATATATATGTATATATATATATATATATATATATATAATGAGAATAATTACAATAGTGTGATGATTTTTGCTGTACATCAACATGAACTGGCATTAGGTATACATATGTTCCCTCCCTCTTGAACTTCCCTGCCACTGCCTTCCCTATCTTACCCCTCTAGGTTGTCACAGAGCACTAGCTTTGGGTTTCTTGTGTCCTACATCAAACTCCCACTGGCTAGCTATCTATTTTACGTATGGTAATGTATATGTTTCAATGCAATTCTCTCATATCATCCTACCCTCTCTTTCCCTGACTGTGTCCAAAATGTCTGTGTCTCCTTTGCTGTCCTGCAACTAGGATCATCAGTACTATCTTTCCATATTCCATATATATGCATTAAAATATGATATTTGTCTTTCTCTTTCTGACCTACTTTTACTCTGTATACAAACCTTTAAAAATACTTTCAAGAAATGGAATTTCAGTTAAAAAGTAGAAGCAGAAACTTCTTGGTATGGAGGAAAAGTGTAAAATATTCTATTTAAGATTATTAATTTTAGTCAGAATGACACCTTTAATTTTGATCGGAAGTGGAGTCACAGTAGTTTTACTTTAGGAAGTTCTCGACTGCCTCTCTAGAGAGCACCACTACTGAGTTTTTGAAATGCTTTTAAATGAGATCATTTTATTTTACATGAGGTTCCTTGTAAAAATTATTGTCTTTCTGTACATCTAATTAAAATAAAGATGTAATAAAGAATTTACCATTTTAATTAAGGCATATTTTTAAAAGCAATTACTGTGTCATTAATAATTCTTTAACCGACTTTCTTGCACAAAATGAATAACATTTTTACACCATGAAGAATCAATACACATTACTCACTTACATTAACAAAGCTACACAACCCAAATGAGTTTTCACTAAATTATTTCTCCTGTAAACTAGAGGAGTTTGGAGAATCAAGAGCTATTAATAACCTAGTGGAACTTCATTTACAAGGCAGAAATCTTATCCAGGACTAGATACTTGTATCAGATCATTTAAATGCAGAACTAAATAATATCATGTGGAAACAGATTAACAAATTCCATAAGAAGAACTGAAGAAAGACAGTTACCATCAAGGTTTTACAGTATAAATGATTCACTACTCTATTGTCAGACTTTATTTTTTGGGGCTCCAAAATCACTGCAGATGGTGACTGCAGCCATGAAATTAAAAGACACATACTCCTTGGAAGAAAAGTTATGACCAACCTAGATAACATATTCAAAAGCAGAGACATTACTTTGCCAACAAAGGTCCATCTAGTCAAGGCTATGGTTTTTCCAGTAGTCATGTATGGATGTGAGAGTTGGACTGTGAAGAAGGCTGAGTGCCGAAGAATTGATGCTTTTGAACTGTGGTGTTGGAGAAGACTCTTGAGAGTCCCTTGGACTGCAAGGAGATCCAGCCAGTCCATTCTGAAGGAGATCAGCCCTGGGATTTCTTTGGAAGGAATGATGCTGAAGCTGAAACTCCAGTACTTTGGCCACCTCATGCGAAGAGTTGACTCATTGGCAAAGACTCTGATGCTGGGAGGGACTGGGGGCAGGAGGAGAAGGGGACTACAGAGGATGAGATGGCTGGATGGCATCATTGACTCGATGGATGTGAGTCTGAGTGAACTCCAGGAGTTGGTGATGGACAGGGAGGCCTGGTGTGCTGCGGTTCATGGGGTCGCAAAGAGTCGGACACGACTGAGCGACTGAACTGAACTGAACTCTATTTGAAATGTAACCATCTTACATTTTTGTCATGAATTTGTGATTAAGGTTTTCCCACCACCACTCTGTTCCCTGTCCGGCTCTCTTCCCCAATATACATATCTGGGTTGCCTTTCAGACAAATGGGCGTCCAGGGGACATGGAGACCAGTGACTTTACAATGCGATCATTAGGGCAATCTTAAGGAGTGTGTTTTCAGAGGTTAGTATTTTCTATAATTTCTTCTAATATTATTATTATTATAGGAAAATCTAGAAAAGACAAAACTAAAAATACTCAAGAAAATTTTTTTTATATTGTTTAGTTTTTTTAGTATAAAGAAGAAGGCTATGCTGTAAAAAAAGTCATTAAGAGGGAAAAAATATATGGCACTTTTAATTTTATCTTTACCCCCAGTTGATAATGTGGAGGCTGATGTGGACCCCTCTACATAAAATCGAAAGGCCCAAGGTCACACAATATCTAGTCCCCCTGGGGAAGAACTGTTTAAGGGACTGAATGAGCAAATACATAAGTGCAATAGTGACTTTGGGTCCTTGTTCTGTTTGAGTTGTTTTCTGAGCCCATTAAGGTAACAGAGGTTGGAAAGGACATTAAGACAAGTTCTTGTTGGGTAATTTGGTAAAGCTCTCAGTCAGCACGATCAGTTTTGATGAATGGTAAGTAATGATAATGAAATTAAGACCATTAGTAAAGCCAACAAATCAGCAAGCCAGACTGTGAACTTATGGATAAGTGAGCTGGTCTTGGGGCCTGGTGACCAACTTGCTCCAGCAGTCTTGTAAGAATTTAGATAGCATTTGTGAATTGTGCACCTGATTTTTAAGAAAAATTATTAGTTGGCAGATTTGTGGTTAATTATCTCAGTTCTCACAACTAGGCCAGAAAGAAGCCTACTGGGGTGGAGGGAGTGGACGGGTTCAGAGCCACCTGGCCTTTTAAAGATTTACTGAAAATATAAATTATCCATAATTTTTCTCAGAACTATTTGGTTTTCTTTTTTAATATTTAAAATTGTTATCCATCTGAAATAAGTAGTATTGGAGTTCTTGATATAGCAGAGTACATGTATAATTTATAATAAAATTAACTTCAATGACCCTCAAGGAAATGTTTTTCAGTACCCCTCCCACCGTGACTACTACAATCAATTCTTTTGTTCTCAGAAGGACATGAATTTATATTTCACAGAAGAAACACAAATAATTGATACATTAATGGAAATATTTATATATTTATTATCAATGCAAAAACATTGCTTTGTTCATTAATTAAAATAAAAAACAACAGCAATGCTGACTTGGGTATGTTGAGACAGGAACTCTTATCCTGATTAGTGGGAATGTGAATTATTTTCTGAAAAGCAATCTGGCAATATATTGCCAAAGCTTAGAAAAGTTAATAGTCTCTGATCTAGTAATTTCATTTTAGGAAATATACCCTATGAAAGTGGTAGTTTGGTATTAATATTTTGACAAAGAAATTTGTGGATATTCATCACAGAATTATTCTTGGTAGTAAAATATTACCAAAAATATCTCTCAACAAAAATTTGATTAAGCTATCACATATTTACCCCTGGGATGTAACACAGATATTCTGATGGTGTTTTTGAAGAATTTTTAATAACATGGGACAGCTGTTTTAATATAATGATGAATAAAAAATAGCATATATACTTTCATCTTGGAGTAGGCACAGAAAAATGACGTGAAGGAAATATACTATATTATCAATTACTTCTTGAGAGGTAAAATTATGGTTAATATTTATTTTCTGCTTTATATTTTTCTGCATTCATTTTTACCACAATGACAATGGATTTTATGTTAATTATATGTGTGCTGGTGTGTCAGTTGTGTCTGACTCTTTGCAACCTCATGGACTGTAGCCTTCCAGTCTCCTCTGTTCAAGGAATTTTCTTAGCAAGAGTATTGGAGCAGGTTCCCATTTCCCACTCCAGAGGGTCTTCCCAACCCAGGGACCAAACTCTTGTCTTTTAAGTCTCTTGCATTGTCAGGCAGATTCTTTACCACTGTACCACCTGGGAAACTCCATTTTAATTATAAGGAAGAACTACAATATAAATATGATTCTGGGTCTCAAACTGAACAAACAAAAAAAAGCAACATTACTTACCAAAAAATCAGCTTAACCACAATTTTTCCTCTCTTGGTCTGTGACATGTAACATTATTACTATTTTGCTGCCAAATCCAGCATTATTTCTCTCATTAATAACTTGATGAATATGAAATGAGTTATAAACTAGTTATGTAAAACTTATTACTGCCTAACAGACATAAAAATAACATTAACTCAGAAAAGCATCTATTTTGCGCTGACAACCCTGATGATCAAACTGCCTAGAAAAATGAAGCTCCCATCATTTAAATTTGCCAAATCTCACCAGAAACTTAGTCACTTCATCATCAAGCAATATGGTTTCTTGGTTGGTTAAGGTCATAAACTTATTGAGAAAAGATTGGTTTTACCTAAAGGGGTCTAAAAGTTCAAGAACACAAATATATTTATATTCTGATCATCCGAAATTGGACTGATGACCTCAGTAAAGAACAACAAAGTCTGGAAAGGATAATAATCTATTTATATGGTTGAGTACAGAATAAAATAATAGTTTATTCTGATTAGTTCTAGATTTTAATTTGCTATGAAATCTTAGCAAATTTATTTGAAGTGACCCTAAAGTATGCCAGAGACTTACTATAAAAAGTATTCCTTCTAGCAATATTTATACTGATGAAAATAGGAGAACATTTATCTAATAATTGACCTTTTTAAATATACATTATGTTTTTATATAATGAAAACTTATGTAATCATTAAAAAAAGATGTTGAGTGAGTGAAATGCAAAAATGCAAGCAACATACATTAAGTAAAGATTGAAATATTTATGCATATAATATACATATGCACATGCATAATTTTCCCATTCCTTTTTCTATCTATATAAACCCAAATATATGTATGTATATATATAGATAGATAAAGCAAAATTTTGCCCCCGAATATCATCTCTAGATAATAGTATCATAGTTTTATTTTCTTCCTTTTTATTTTCTCTTTTTTCCAATTTACTTGTGACAAAAAAAAAGACCCCTAAATCTTTGCAGTCTTCTCATCCATGAACCTATTAAATAAATTATATTAATAATAAAAACAGAACTTTAATATGAATTGAACCATTGTAACTGAGGCTAAATCTCGGTAATCCTGAAGTATTTATTTATACAACTGGGGACAAAAAGCTATTTTAAAACTCTTGGCAGTTTTTCTGTTAGTGTTAGAATGTTGCTCTTCCATATAGAGGAAGGGGAGTATCAGCCCTTCAAAGATACTTTCGATTAAGCAAAAAGTGAAACCTTAATGGAGTGGCCAGGACTTAAAATGAGATTAGGAGGAATTAAAGTGCTCTGCATGACCCTGCAAAAGTGTGTGTTCCTTGTATATCTTTTTGTCCTTCTGAGATTCTGTTTTCCTGAGAGGTAAGCACAGAATGCACAGAAAGGGGTAGTGAGGGTGGAAAGTTTCTCTTTGTTAGCTGGATGGACAAGGCCATAGGGTGGTTATCTCAGAGGCTTGAGGATACCGAGGTTCCAACTATGCAGAACACAATCCGTGGGAGAGATGATCAGAAAATTTCCTATAAAGTCTTGGCTTTCCACTTTCCACAACTTGTAATCTATGTTGAAATGTAAGATGTGTAATAACTCCTTGTCAAGGAATATTAATGAGCTAAGTTTGCAGAGGCCTGATGTTATAGAAATGACCAGAAGGATTAAAAATCACTTATATTTAGAGGGCAAGGCAGAAGAATGTGCCTCTTTTCTTCTTCATAATCTGATATTATCTCCTAAATAATGTATTATAGGAACATATTTAGCTACAAGTAATAGAAAACCCAATTAAGAGTGGCTTAGGCAGGATAGACACACAGTATTCCATGGAAGAATAGGGCAGCTGCTGACACTGGTCTCAGTATTCAATGAGGCGACCAGAAACTCTGTCTCTTCCTCTCTTCCCATTCTGTCATCCACAGCATGCAAGGGTTTTGGCCTTGAATTTGCTGCCTCATAATTATATTACAAGGTGGCTGCCAGATCCTGACATTATACTTGCATTCAAAGACAGAATAAACGGGAAAGATACAAGAGCAAAAATTTCCCCAGAACTTCCATCCTTACCACCAGGGACTTTCTATCAGATCTGTCACATAGACACCATTGGCTGAAAGAATGGCTGAAAACTATTTCATTTTTTCCAACCCTTCAGGGAGGTGCGTCAGGGACAGTAGGCTTCAAAGTGACTCTTTATAGCCAAGCAAAGTCTCTCTCACTTCTTGTGGCTTTCACATTTACACAACAATTTTTCTGTCATTTCTGCTTGTTCCTTTGGTTGCTCCCCACAATTGTTATAGAACATCTCTATTTTTCCATTTTGTCTGAGAAGTCCAGGTATAACAACACATAAACTTCAGTTAACTTGGAATCTTTAAACACAATGACAAATTTACTGATGATTTTGTAAATCAGAAAGTGCAAAAGCGCAGACAAAGCCCCTGGACAAGATAACATCAAAAGCTTTCTTTCTGCCATGGCGATGGGAAGATTAGAGGATGGAGCACTGCATAATTGCAACATTGGGCCAATATTATGTTTTATCGGCATCTCTTGTTCTATTTACCTAAGAGGACACCTGCTAGAGAAATGATTCCTGGTTTTGGAAACAATGAATACTCAAGGGTTAGTCTATAACCAGTGTTTTCAACTTGTTTTTTCTTATCGTCCTCCTGAGAACTTTTTACATATCTATTTTTTCTTACGGTGAAGGCAATGTCACCCCACTCCAGTACTCTTGCCTGGAAAATCCCTTGGACAGAGGAGCCTGGTAGGCTGCAGTCCATGGGGTCGTTAAGAGTCGGACAGGACTGAGCGACTTCACTTTCACTTTTCACTTCATGCATTGGAGAAGGAAATGGCAACCCATTCCAGTGTTCTTGCCTGGAGAATCCCAGGGATGAGAGGGCCTGGTGGGCTACCGTCTATGGGGTCACACAGAGTCGGACACGACTGAAGTGACTTAGCATAGCATAGCATAGCATTTTTTCTTAATTGCCTCCCCCATTAATTAATAGGCTGCTGCTGCTGCTGCTGCTAAGTCGCTTCAGTCATGTCCGACTCTGTGCGACCCCAGAGACGGCAGCCCACCAGGCTCCCCCGTACCTGGGATTCTCCAGGCAAGAACACTGGAGTGGGTTGCCATTTACTTCTCCAGTGCATGAAAGGGAAAAGTGAAAGTGAAGACGCTCAGTCATGTCCGACTCTTAGCGACCCCATGGACTGCAGCCTACCAGGCTCCTCGGTCCATGGGATTTTTCCAGGCAAGAGTACTGGAGTGGGGTGCCATTGCCTTCTCCGAATTAATAGGCAAATGTACTGATTATCTGTTTATGTACTCTGTGTATCTGTATGTTATACACAAAGAGTAAGATTTTTTTTTTAGCCCCCTCCAACTATGAACCAATTTTTACTCCCCTGAGGATAATACTGTTCCCACAGAGAATGCATATTTGTATCATAAAGAATTCTTTTTAGGAGAGGTGAAAGGACAGAATTAACAGAATCATCTGAACTGACTCTTGGAGGATGGAAAGAACTTGGTCCAAGTTTATGGTCCAATGGATGGGAGAGTTGGACTATAAAGAAGGCTGAGTGCCAAAGAACTGATGCTTTTGATTTCTGGTGCTGGAGAAGACTCTTGAGAGTCCCTTGGACAGCAAGGAGATCAAATCAGTCAATCCTAAAGAAAATCAACCCTGAATATACATGGGAAGGACTGAAGTGGAAGTTCCAATGCTTTGGTCACCTGATGGGAAGAGTCAACTCATTGGAAAAGACCCTGATGCTGGGAAAGACGGAAGGCAAAAGGAGAAGGGGGCGGCAGAGGATGAGATGGTTGGATGGCATCACTGATTCACTGGACACATACATGAGTTTGAGCAAACTGAGTGCTGCAATCCATGAGGTCACAAAGAGTCAGGTGAGACTCAGCAACTGAATAGCAACAATCCTCGAAGATATGGAAGCTCTCAGGTTGTATCCTCGGGAATCTCAGTGTCAGGCTTCAGAGTATAAACTGTGACAAGTGATGAATTCACTAAAGGGAAGGGAAATCATCAAGTAGTGGTGATTTGGTTGATGATTTCTGGTTTGACTGGTCACCTTCATTTTACTTCTCAAAACAATCGCTTCCAAGTTAGAATAAAAGTCTACCTTAACAATCCTTACTAGTGTAGATGAGTATCACTCTTAGTTCCTACTGGACAAAAAGACTTTAACCTGTACGGATAAACAATGACTGGGTACCTACTGAAGCAGCACTTGAAGAACTAAGAGTGCTATGAAAAATGTCTGAGTCCGGAGAAGTCTGTATGAATTATCAAATGGTAACATCTCCCCTGAGCTTCTTACCTCAAAGAAAACACCTGGGAGCTTAGGCGTGAATAAAAGTTGCTTTGTATTGTACTTTTCTTCCTAAATGGTCATAATTAATTTTGTTGACACAAATATACAAGAGGTTAAAAAAGAGGAAGGGCACCATACTGGTGAGAAGACCAACACATTTTTGCCTAATATACCAGAGAAATACACCCAAGCCATTCAACCATGTGAAAGCAAATTTTCTGAACCTCCAAGGTCAGGAAGACCTCTGTTAAAAATAAACTAAAAAGCTATTGCATGAATGCAAATACACCAGGATCACATTATACATTTAATTTAACCAAGCTTTCAGACAAAGTTATGTAATAAAAATGAACGTGAAACTCATAAAGACCACTTTCATTTGCTTTCTCTGGTATTATTTTATCCCTGTTAGAATAACTCCCACTTTGAGAAACACACACACTCACAGAATAGGATAACTTCACGAGGTGTGCTTTAAAACTAAAAGTGAAATCTGTCTTGGGAGGGGTCAATTAACACATTATATATAGATAGTTTTTTTGTCTTTTGGGTGATAGATCAATAAATTTAAAAAGAGGAAATTTAGGCAGGTTTTTTTCCTTGTCCATTAAATATATGACTCTGGCTGTTTCAAATAAATTTAGAAATTATCCTATTGTATTGATTGATCTTTTTTTCCCTTGTGAGGGAAACAAATATGTGTAACAACTGTGCCATTCAAAACTCTGAAGCGCCCAGCTCCTTCTTTCCGAACAAAAAGAGGAAACCATTAAATAAGATGCAGTATCTTTTTACCAGAATGCAACACTTGCAAACAGGGCTACAAGTTAAAATTTCTTAAGTCAAAGGGAGGATTTTCCTAAGTTCACTTTGATATCTTAGAGTGGATCCCAGGTAAAAGATATTAGCAGAAAGAGTGGTGAAATCCTAATTAAGCCTGTAGTTTAGCTAATATTAATGTAGTAAAGTTAACTTTAGTAAAGTTAACTTTAGATGGGTCAGATGTTACCATTTTAGAGGAAACTGAATTAAAGTTACGTAGGAACCAGTGTATTATCCTCATGACTTTTTTGTAAATCTATTGAAAAATTATGCCCAAATACAAAGCTAATCTAAAAAAAGACTTCCCTCAAGTTTCCCAAACCAAGACACTCCTTAATATTCCCTGGAGAGTACCATCTTTTCTGGTCACCTGAATACATCAGGAATTATTTTGCTCTTTTATCTTCTAGTACACAGAATCATTTAATAAATGCTTACTGCATTCAATTCTACAAATGGAACAGCAAACTTGCTCTAGACTTAGAGGTGCGAATTCTGGATTTGGATTCCTCATGAGCTGTGAGATCTTGTGCGTGTCTTGTAACCCCTTAGTGGCTCTTCCCCTCCACTTTAAATCTTCTCAGGGCAGGACCCACCTGTGCTCGTATCTGGACCTTCAGTAACCTATCCCAGAGGAAAAAGGGTCAAGATGGGGGTTCTAGAGTCAAACTTAGTTTACATTTCCAGCTCATACACTAACCAGGTGTGCTATTTTGGGGCAAAATGTTTGACATTTCTGAGTTTCCATTTCCTCATCTGTGAAATGAACTGTTGAGATAATCAAATAAGGTGATAACTTCAGAACAAAGGTTAGCCTGCCTCTTCTACAACACAGAACAATTCACAAGGAAGTTTTTATTTTCAACTTTGAAATACTCTTCTAGTATGTATCATGTGTGAAATTCCCTTAAATGTATTTCAAATATTACTCATTTCAAATGTTACTTATTTTATCATTCTGACAATTTTATGAGTTAAGTACTACTATTATTGTTATTATTAGTTATCATCATCCTATTCTACAGATGAGGAAATAGAGGTGCAGAGACGTTAGCCTACTTGCCAAGCTTGTAAATATACTAAGTGGAAGGACTGAGACTTGTACCCACATGGCTGGCTCTAGGGTGTCTAGTCCTCAAACACTAAGCTATCATGGAACACAGTCTGAATGGAGACACGTGGGATCAGATGCTGTCTGCCTTCTTCACTGGTGCATCCTGAGACTGCCCAGGGGGTGCTCAACCACACGGTGACAGACTGAATGGAAGTACAGAAGCCCCTCTAAAGACAGGAGCTGAGTCGAACATCTGCCCATCTGTCTCTCAGCATCCTGACATCACCAAGACCCTCCCATATCCTAGTCCACTGTGTTTCAAATGTTTGATTCTCACTCAAGTCTCAAAACCATCCTGTAAGTTGAACCAAAATACTTTCTTTTCCCACCTGGAGAAATCAGAAGACACACAAAGAGAGAGCTTAACTTCTCAAAGTCATACAGCTAATCAGAAGTGTGGCCAGGATCAGAACCCCGGGATTCCTGCTTTCAAAAATCAGGATTTTTCCAGTATATTTGCAGGTTCCCAAATGAGATCATTGTTGGGTCTACGTTTTTTTACAGAGTGGCTCCTTCCTTCACTTGAGCCAGTTCTCTGTTAGATACCGTCTCACAGTGACTTTCCCTGACCTCCCTACATAAACTGTAGCCCACTCACTTGCCATGCTGTTACTCTGCTTATTCTTCACGTATGAGTATTTGACATCATATTGCATTGGTTGTTTACCTTCTGTCTTCCAACTGAACTGGTAGGTTCTAAGAGGCAAGGGACTGACTGTCTGTATTGGTCACAGTGTACCCTAGGGCCTAGAATCATACAGAGAACAGACCCAGAAAAAAATATTGCTGAATAAATGAATAGACATGTAGGAGATTCCAGTAATAGTTTGTTATTAACCTTATTATGATTAGTAGTATCTCCTTTTATCAGTTCAGTTCAGTTCAGTCGCTCAGTCGTGTCCAACTCTTTGTGACCCCATGAACCGCAGCACACCAGTTAGGTAACCCGGTTAAGACAAAGGTTTATTTCCTAAGACAAAACTGATGGGAAATTGAGTGAACAATGTTGGTTTCAATCAGATCAAAGCACAAATTCCAAGCAACACCATTAATAACCAGGAGACCACACACTTGGGACAAGGATGTCCTCCAAGCACAGAACAGCCAGCATCACTGAGTCACCAAACACGGCCCTGGTTTTCACTGTTTATAAATCCTCCTAAACTCACAAACAGCCCTCTGCTGCTCATCGTAATGTTTTTAATTCATCTCTCCTTTTTCCATCAGGAAACACCTGGCCTTGGTTTACTTTTTATCACTTTATTTACATGTTCACTGAAAGACCGAAGCATTGATTTTCCTAAGAGATGATGACAGTAGGATCGATAAGCCACAACGAGAAGTATCAAAGTGCAGCTTCTTCACCCTATAGCCTGCGGCAGCTGGTGCTGCAGGCGAACAGCCTTTGCTGATACCCACCCAGCCCCGGCGATTGTGAAGGTGGCAGGAGGCATCTTTGCTTATAAACTTGGAGTGAGCTCCGGCACTTTGATGACCCAGATAACGTGCCTAACATAGCCTAACTGAGAACTCTGTGGGGAGTCTGGAAGCCTAAAATAGTAAAGTCAGATTTGAGAGCTATCTCTAAATGAAGTCCACGCTAGGCACAGAATATGTGGGAGAGGCAGCCAGGGGCAGGGGGCACGCAAAGGTTTAGATCCTTTGTTGGAAACCTGTTCTGAGTGACGGGGGTAAAGTGGAACAAGCCATTTCCCAGGTGGGTCTTACCTTTCACCTGCTTTCAGAGGCTTCTAGTTCTATTGTGCCCAACGCATGCAGCAAAAGGGAGCCAGACAGCTCACTGCTGAATGGCAGAGCTCCTCGAGACAGGTTATTCGAACAACAGGAATGTGGTCTCATTTCCTGCTGTCTCCAGACTCCAGTGCCACCCAGGTGAGCAAACTTCCATCCTGCAAACACACAGGCCACACGGTTCCTCTTACTTCAAACAGCTATGGCATGTGTACTAGGTTACTACAATATAAAGTGCTCAGTCTGACTCTGGAAAAATCAAGCAGGGACTCTCTTAAAAACACACACCTGGAAGCAGTGGGTAGCACTGCCCATCTGAGCTCCTATCTCTCCACTCACCTGAGGTCCCAGCTCTAGACGTTGCGTAGATGGCCAGGGAGCTCTTGGAAACGAGATTGCCCTGTTTCACTTCATACCTACTGGTGAAGAAATGGGGCCAGAGAGAGCATTAGTTAGGGTAGGAGAATCCATACCTTTATATGCTCTCAATGGATTTTAAAAGGCCGCTCAGCTACTGCATATCTGATAACCAATTTTTTCAAAATTCCAATGGTTCCCAAACATGGCTGCCCATTATCTGAGTTATCCGAGAAGTTTTTCAATGGTTGATGCCTGTCTCTTGCTCTAGATTATGGTTTCTGTATGTGGGGGCCACCTTGGACTCCCACCAGTGATAACCAAGTATTTTCCCCTCTCAAGGACAAATGTCTCCAGACATTGCCAAGTGTCCTCTGAGAGACAAAACACATGCCTTCCCTCTCCTAGTGGCAGTGACGAATCATCCTCTGTTTTCCAGCTCATTTTCTTGTGGAGTATTTTGTGACTTCATTTTCCTTACATCCATCATGCCCTTTTACTCCCTTGTTGCTCTGGTTGATATGTGTATCTTCAATATACACGGCACATGTGTTTTAGGAGAATACTGAGTCCATACCCTGAGCTCTAGGCCAGCTGGCCTGAATATCTTATGTTACATGTTCATGGCAAGACTTGCATTTGCATTGACTTAAAAGAACACTTCACAAAAAGGAATGGACAACTGATAATACATTACAAATGAGGTGAGATATTTTGAAAAAAGTCAAATTAAAAGGACCGAATGTGGCAAAATGAACTCACTCATTTAGTATCTATGAGTGTCTATAATGTGCCAGGGAGGGAGGGACACAAAGACGGATACCACGATGCAGTTTATCCTCTGGAAAGGGAGAGACAAGCAAGGTTCAGAATTACACACTGAGTGAGATAATTTCACACAGCCTTGAGTGCCATGAAGGAAACAAAAGAGGGTGACATGCGCGGAGAATCTTGAACGCAGGAGGCTACTGTAGGATATCAGAGAGGGACACAGTGGCCGTGACATTTGAGCATAACACTGGCGCTGTCACACTCTGCTGGTGACACGAAAATTGGTGTGGTCGTATAGGAAGGTAATTTGTCAATGTATGTCAGGGGTCATAATACTGTTGATTTCATCCAATCATTTAACAAATATGACATCTCTGAAGATATGCTCTGTCAAAATCACCACGGGGACAGTATGGCAAGGAAATCTTCAAAACACAGAAAATAACCCAATAATTCAAAAACTTTATAATATTTTATAAAACTAGAAGCTACTTAATTGTCAACTAAAGGGGACGGTAGGATGAATTCTGATAGGTTTACTAAAACATGGAGATGCTTATGACATAATTTTTAAAAGTTATATAATATGTAGAATAATATTAAAATAACAAGTTATTTTGTTAATGGTTTAACAAAATAAAGCAAAGTTAAATGTGTCTATACACATTAATTGTATATAAAACTAAATAGGTAAGAAAGATGGAAAGAAAATTCAACAAAATAATAACAATGATTGTGTAGGAGGTGGCATTTGTTAGGGACTTTTTTCCTGCTTTCCCAAGTTTTTTGATACATTTTTCAAACAAATTTCTAAAATACTGCTTCCAACTTTTGATCCTGACTTTTCCTCCAATTTTTAACCTATATGACCCAAATCTGATTTCTCTTTTGAGGGTCACCTCAAATGCTACATACAAGTAGCCTTATGTGACTACCTTGACCCCAGAAATAATACACTGTTTTCTGTCCACTGCTCCAAAAAACATTTTGCCTTCCTGTTATGGGTTAAATTTCGTTCCCTCCAAATTCCTATGTTGAAGCCCCTAGCCCCCAGTACCAGAGTGTGACAATATTTGGAGACAGAGCCTTTGAAGAGGGGATTAAGTTAAAACAAGGTTGTGAGGGCCAGCCCAAATCCCGTCTGACTGATGTCCCAGTAAGAGGAGGAAATTTGGACACACAAAGAGACACCAGGGATGTGAGCACAGAGGAAAGACCACACAAGGACACGGAGAAGGTGGCCCTCTGTAAGCCCAAGAAAGAGGCCTCAGAGAAAACCAAACCTGCCGACAACTTAATCTTGGACTTCAGCCCCCAGAGTTTTAAGAAAATAACTTTCTGTTGGTTTTAAACATCCAGTCTGTGCAATTTTGTCGCAGCAGCTCTAGCTGACTAGGACCGTTTTGGTGTAGTTCTAACAGAATTATCAGTGGCTGTGTGCTTATCTTTCTCTTCCACTTGCTAATTTGCTGATTGAGCATTGGACTCCTTTCTAGGTAACTTTAGCGTCTTTTACAGTTCCTGGCCCATCCAAGGCAGTCATTTAATAAATGTTGGCCAAAATGAATTATCTGAACTTTTTCCCCTCAACTAATTTGGGGACATAATGTCTACAGAATTTTAATAAGCAGTGTCAAAGAACCTGAACTTTCAGTTATAAGGCGATTAAGTTCTGGGGATCTAATATACAACATGGTGATTATTGTTAATAATACTGTATCATAAACTTCAAAGTGTCTAAGGGGGTAGATCTTAAATGTTCTCACCACAAAAAACAAAACAGCAATTATGTGAATTATGTAATGGAGGTGTTGGCTCACATTACAGCAGTGATCACTCTACAATATAGAAGTGTATCAAATAAACATGCTGCATACCTTAAACTAACACAATGTTACCTGTCACCTGTACTTCAATAAAGCTGGGGGGGGGGAGCAATTTAAATAAGCAAAAAAAAAAAAAAAAAACAAATAAGTAAGAAATAGCTCAAAAGAAAAACTGATGTTTGTAATAACAATAACAAATAACCCATTGGTAGGCATTCTCTATAAAATATGTTCATGATCAGGAATTATTTCTACTCCAAAATAAACACCTGTTATGCTTCAAAAACTAAGCAGCTGTGAGGTCATTAAAAATTTTGTAGTGAGTTTCAGGAACATCAAATTTTCTTTCTAATGTCTGTATTAGCACCACAGATGCTAAAGGGATAATTTGGCAAATAATCTACTCTTTAATACACTGAAATCTCACTTTTGAGTGTGTTCTAAATTTTGTCATAAACTTTTGAATATTATGTGTACATGATACACATATAAAGGTGTTCCTTTATATTTTTCAAGCATGAAGCTGAATTCAAATAATGGTCTTTCATCTCAGTATTCTAAAATATTTTAGATCCTTGCATTTCAAATGCAAGGTCTATGAACCAAAAGCCTTTGTTAGAAATGCAGAATTTCAGACTCCACCCTGACCTACTGAATCACAGCCTATTTTAACGGAGTTTTCCAGATGACTAGTATACTCATTAAATTTTGAGAGGCATTGCTCTAGAATATGGGCTCTCAAGATTAAATGACATGTTCAACCTATCTTTTCTATGTACCTGATAGATTAAAGAAGTAGTATTTTCCATAGTTACAACCAAAGCTATTGTAAAATTCTTTATACTCTTTATTTCATATTTAGGCAAAGGTAAGGACATCCCTGGTGGCTCAGAGGTTAAAGCGTCTGCCTGCATTGCAGGAGACGTGGGTTCGATCCCTGGTTGGGAAGATTCCCTGGAGAAGGAAATGGCAACCCACTCCAGTATTCTTGCCTGGAGAATCCCATGGATGGAGGAGCCTGGTGGGCTACAGTCCACAGGGTTGCAAAAACTTGGACACAACTGAGCGACTTCACTTTCACTTTCAGTTTTCAAGGACAATCAGAGTCATTTTAAATTTAGGAAGTGTATCTAGCTTACTCTTTCCAGATTTATCTATAACTTGGAGACAGTGTCCTAGATAAGTGAATGGATGGTATAAAGAAATCCGATGTCCTTTAAATAAGTCACAAAGTCAATAAAGAAATAGGTGAAGGTACAAATAAAAAACTCTTAAGAATCTTCCTGGAAAGACTAAGAGCCAACGTAAATAAGACAGTCCAATTTAAAAACAACAGGGAAGTCCTCAGATTCAAGGGTAACAGTGAAGGTGACTGCCAGAAGTCACTTTTCTTGAATCTGAGATGAATAAAATGCATATTAAAGAGACTGTTGTGCTCGAATAGTAATTGTAAATAAATGTTCAAATGGCTATGAACAAACATCACTATGATACAGAGACACAGAATATTGATTCCTCCTTTTTACCCACCTCCAGGCCTTGATTTCACAGAACAATTCAACTGTATTTATGGCTCTTGAACAAACATAATGGTAAAAATGTTTTGTGGGTATAAATACATTTTTCCCAGGGGTTCAAACTGTATTCTAGACATTATCTCATTACTTGCTCTGTTAAATCTTTCTCATTGATTTTTATATTTTTTGAACCAGCAAGTTCACTATTGTTTGCATATGAAAGAAAGAGTTCACTTCAGTTAGAAACTGAGATCTTAAGCATTTTTTTAACTGCGATGTTACATCTCAACTGACAAGGAGTTATTGGAGTGGCTTTAAAAAAAAAGTGACCTAACATTATCATTTATTTATTTATGTATGAACTAGTCCAAAGTTCTGAGAATGTCTTGGGAAGATTGTATTAGGAACGTAAATATTTGACTAAGGTACCTTGGCTGTGTCAACCAGGAAAAATAGGTCTGAAGATTAGACATATGCAAATGTCTCATTTTGGAAAGGAAAAACAAAATGCTAGTATGCATTATTAAATAAGCTGTCTCATAAAATAATTCAGTGATCACTAGAGGTCAGTAGGTATTTGCTAAGCACAAGGTCATTCCAAACCAGCCATAACCCTGATTTTGACAGAATTACCAGTTTTTTTTTGTTTTTTTTTAAGTGCATGCTGCTGCTGCTGCTGCTGCTGCTAAGTCGCTTCAGTCGTGTCCGACTCTGTGCGACCCCATAGACCGCAGCCCACCAGGCCCCACCGTCCCTGGTATTCTCCAGGCAAGAACACTGGAGTGGGTTGCCATTTCCTCCTCCAATGCATGAAAGTGAAAAGTGAAAGTGAAGTTGCTCAGTCGTGTCCGACTCCCAGCGACCCCATGGACTGCAGCCTACCAGGCTCCTCCGTCCATGGGATTTTCCAGGCAAGAGTACTGGAGTGGGGTGCCATCGCCTTCTCCCTTTTAAGTGCATAGATACCATAAAATTCAACTAATAATACCTTTTCTTCACTGAGCACATCCCATGTGCCACAAACTGTGGGAAGCACTTTATAAACATCATATTTAATCTTTTGAAATTCACAAGAAGGTATTATAACTGACAATTTATGTATAAGGAAGACTACTCCATAGTCATGAGGCAGTTCCCAAAGATAACCTTCCTATGATACTATTTTCAATAAATATGATTTGTTGTGAAATCATAGGGTCAGTGGTCCTCCATCTGAGTGATCTAACACTTTGTCCACAGTTTCTGTTACTATAGTATTCCTGTTTCAAGAAAAGATATTCCACGTTAGATAATAAGACTAAGGTGTCACCACAGTGAGATACTGCCACATACCCAATAGGATGGCTATTATTAAAAAAACAAACAAACTGAAAGCAACAGGTGTTGGCAAGAACGTAAAGAAAGGGATGAAAGGTTGTGTGAGAGCCATTCGAGGAAAATAAGGCTGATGGAGAAGCTGAATCAGATCAGCTTTCTCTTCTCTCTGGGGAGGAAGGCTGCATGCTGCCTAGCCCTTGTTCTCATAGAGTGCTTCCCTCTTTAAAAGTGAAGGATTGCCCTTCTCCTCATATAGCTGTCTCTACAAGGAATAGCACTAGCAGGCTAGACTTTCTCCTTATAGATTTCTCTCTCTGATCCAGTTTCTTCAAAAAGTCACTAAAATGGAAAAATAACTTTAAAAGAGAGAGTGCTCAACAGCTAGATAATAAGAAATGTAACAACACAAGGAAATCTGCTGACCTTGACTCTTGATTCAAATAAGACAGCAGTTAATATTTCCTAAAATGGGCTTCCCAGGTGGCTCAGTGATAAAGAATTCACCTGCCAGTGCAGGAGATGCAGGTTCAATTGCTGGGTTGGGAAGATCCCCTGAAAGGGGAAATGGCAACACATTTCAGTATTGTTGCCTGGGAAATTCCACAGATGGAGGAGCCTGACGGGCTTCAGAACACGGGGTCACAAAAAGACACAACTTAGTGACTAAAACAAAACAAACAGTATTTCTTAAACAAGTGGAAAAAATTCAATGTCGACTAGTCCAAATGCTCCTAATGTTTGAATCCTAGGTACTTTGACAGGCTAATAGAGAAGATATCTTCGGGTGAAGTATAATTTGATTAATTCTAGGTTCCCCAAATCTAGGATCTCTTTTCCTATTAAAATTTGAAGTTATGTGGTCTTTAAAAAGACCCGTTTTTTTTTTTTTGTTTGTTTGTTTAATTTTATTTTATTTTTAAACTTTACATAACTGTATTAGTTTTGCCAAATATCAAAATGAATCCGCCACAGGTATACATGTGTTCCCCATCCTGAACCCTCCTCCCTCCTCCCTCCCCATACCATCCCTCTGGGTCGTCCCAGTGCACCAGCCCCAAGCATCCAGTATCGTGCATCGAACCTGGACTGGCAACTCATTTCATACATGATATTTTACATGTTTCAATGCCATTCTCCCAAATCTTCCCACCCTCTCCCTCTCCCACAGAGTCCATAAGACTGTTCTATACATCAGTGTCTCTTTTGCTGTCTCGTACACAGGGTTATTGTTACCATCTTTCTAAATTCCATATATATGCGTTAGTATACTGTATTGGTGTTTTTCTTTCGGGCTTACTTCACTCTGTATAATAGGCTCCAGTTTCATCCACCTCATTAGAACTGATTCAAATGTATTCTTTTTAATGGCTGAATAATACTCCATTGTGTATATGTACCAAAGCTTTCTTATCCATTCATCTGCTGATGGACATCTAGGTTGCTTCCATGTCCTGGCTATTATAAACAGTGCTGCGATGAACATTGGGGTACTCGTGTCTCTTTCCCTTCTGGTTTCCTCAGTGTGTATGCCCAGCAGTGGGATTGCTGGATCATAAGGCAGGTCTATTTCCAGTTTTTTAAAGAATCTCCACACTGTTCTCCATAGTGGCTGTACTAGTTTGCATTCCCACCAACAGTGTAAGAGGGTTCCCTTTTCTCCACACCCTCTCCAGCATTTATTACTTGTAGACTTTTGGATCGCAGCGATTCTGACTGGTGTGAAATGGTACCTCATAGTGGTTTTGATTTGCATTTCTCTGATAATGAGTGATGTTGACCATCTTTTCATGTGTTTGTTAGCCATCTGGATGTCTTCTTTGGAGAAATGTCTATGTAGTTCTTTGGCCCATTTTTTGATTGGGTCATTTATTTTTCTGGGGTTGAGCTGTAGGAGTTGCTTGTATATTCTCGAGATTAGTTGTTTGTCAGTTGCTTCATTTGCTATTATCTTCTCCCATTCTGAAGGCTGTCTTTTCACCTTGCTAATAGTTTCCTTTGATGTGCAGAAGCTTTTAAGGTTAATTAGGTCCCATTTGTTTATTTTTTCTTTGATTTCCAATATTCTGGGAGGTGGGTCATAGAGGATCCTGCTGTGATGTATGTCAGAGAGTGTTTTGCCTATGTTCTCCTCTAGGAGTTTTATAGTTTCTGGTCTTACGTTGAGATCTTTAATCCATTTTGAGTTTATTTTTGTGTATGGTGTTAGAAAGTGTTCTAGTTTCATTCTTTTACAAGTGGTTGACCAGAGTTCCCAGCACCACTTGTTAAAGAGATTGTCTTTATTCCATTGTATATTCTTGCCTCCTTTGTCAAAGATAAGGTGTCCATATGTGCGTGGATTTATCTCTGGGCTTTCTATTTTGTTCCATTGATCTATATTTCTGTCTTTGTGCCAGTACCATACTGTCTTGATAACTGTGGCTTTGTAGTAGAGCCTGAAGTCAGGTAGGTTGATTCCTCCAGTTCCATTCTTCTTTCTCAAGATCGCTTTGGCTATTCGAGGTTTTTTGTTTTTCCATACAAATTGTGAAATTATTTGTTCTAGCTCTGTGAAGAATGCTGTTCGTAGCTTGATAGGAATTGCATTGAATCTATAGATTGCTTTGGGTAGTATACTCATTTTCACTATATTGATTCTTCCAATCCATGAACATGGTATATTTCTCCATCTGTTAGTGTCCTCTTTGATTTCTTTCACCAGTGTTTTATAGTTTTCTATATATAGGTCTTTAGATTCTTTAGGTAGATATATTCCTAAGTATTTTATTCTTTCCGTTGCAATGGTGAATGGAATTGTTTCCTTAATTTCTCTTTCTGTTTTCTCATTATTAGTGTATAGGAATGCAAGGGATTTCTGTGTGTTGATTTTATATCCTGCAACTTTACTATAGTCATTGATTAGTTCTAGTAATTTTCTGGTGGAGTCTTTAGGGTTTTCTATGTAGAGGATCATGTCATCTGCAAACAGTGAGAGCTTTACTTCTTCTTTTCCAATTTGGATTCCTTTTATTTCTTTTTCTGTTCTGACTGCTGTGGCCAAAACTTCCAAAACTATGTTGAATAGTAATGGTGAAAGTGGGCACCCTTGTCTTGTTCCTGACTTTAGAGGAAATGCTTTCAATTTTTCACCATTGAGGATAATGTTTGCTGTGGGTTTGTCATATATAGCTTTGATTATGTTGAGGTATGTTCCTTCTGTTCCTGCTTTCTGGAGAGTTTTGATCATAAATGGATGTTGAATTTTGTCAAAGGCTTTCTCTGCATCTATTGAGATAATCATATGGTTTTTATTTTTCAATTTGTTAATGTGGTGTATTACATTGATTGATTTGCAAATATTGAAGAATCCTTGCATCCCTGGGATAAAGCCCACTTGGTCATGGTGTATGATCTTTTTAATGTGTTGTTGGATTCTGATTGCTAGAATTTTGTTAAGGATTTTTGCATCTATGTTCATCAGTGATATTGGCCTGTAGTTTTCTTTTTTTGTGGGATCTTTGTCAGGTTTTGGTATTAGGGTGATGGTGGCCTCATAGAATGAGTTTGGAAGTTTACCTTCCTCTGCAATTTTCTGGAAGAGTTTGAGCAGGATAGGTGTTAGCTCTTCTCTAAATTTTTGGTAGAATTCAGCTGTGAAGCCGTCTGGACCTGGGCTTTTGTTTGCCGGAAGATTTTTGATTACAGTTTCAATTTCCGTGCTTGTGATGGGTCTGTTAAGATTTTCTATTTCTTCTTGGTCGAGTTTTGGAAAGTTGTACTTTTCTAAGAATTTGTCCATTTCTTCCTCGTTGTCCATTTTATTGGCATATAATTGTTGATAGTAGTCTCTTATGATCCTTTGTATTTCTGTGTTGTCTGTTGTGATCTCTCCATTTTCATTTCTAATTTTATTGATTTGATTTTTCTCCCTTTGTTTCTTGATGAGTCTGGCTAATGGTTTGTCAATTTTATTTATCCTTTCAAAGAACCAGCTTTTGGTTTTGTTGATTTTTGCTATGGTCTCTTTTGTTTCTTTTGCATTTATTTCTGCTCTAAGTTTTAAGATTTCTTTCCTTCTACTAACCCTGGGGTTCTTCATTTCTTCCTTTTCTAGTTGCTTTAGGTGTAGAGTTAGGTTATTTATTTGACTTTTTTCTTGTTTCTTGAGGTGTGCCTGTATTGCTATGAACTTTCCCCTTAGGACTGCTTTTACCGTGTCCCACAGGTTTTGGGTTGTTGTGTTTTCATTTTCATTCGTTTCTATGCAAATTTTTATTTCTTTTTTGATTTCTTCTTGATTTATTGGTTATTCAGCAGCGTGTTGTTCAGCCTCCATATGTTGGATTTTTTAATAGTTTTTCTCCTGTAACTGAGATCTAATCTTACTGCATTGTGGTCAGAAAAGATGCTTGGAATGATTTCTATTTTTTTGAATTTACCAAGGCTAGCTTTATGGCCCAGGATGTGATCTATCCTGGAGAAGGTTCCATGTGCGCTTGAGAAGAAGGTGAAATTCATTGTTTTGGGATGAAATGTCCTATAGATATCAATTAGGTCTAACTGGTCTATTGTATCGTTTAAAGTTTGTGTTTCCTTGTTAATTTTCTGTTTAGTTGATCTATCCATAGGTGTGAGTGGGGTATTAAAGTCTCCCACTATTATTGTGTTATTGTTAATTTCTTCTTTCATACTTGTTAGCATTTGTCCGCAAGAAAGGTTTAACAAGGACTTAGAAGAAATAAAAAACAGTCAATATATAATGAATAATGCAATAAGTGAAATTAAAAACACTCTGGAGGCAACAAATAGTAGAATAACAGAGGCAGAAGATAGGATTAGTGAATTAGAAGATAGAATGGTAGAAATAAATGAATCAGAGAGGATAAAAGAAAAACGAATTAAAAGAAATGAGGACAATCTCAGAGACCTCCAGGACAATATTAAATGCTACAACATTCGAATCATAGGGGTCCCAGAAGAAGAAGACAAAAAGAAAGACCATGAGAAAATACTTGAGGAGATAATAGTTGAAAACTTCCCTAAAATGGGGAAGGAAATAATCACCCAAGTCCAAGAAACCCAGAGAGTCCCAAACAGGATAAACCCAAGGCGAAACACCCCAAGACACATATTAATCAAATTAACAAAGATCAAACACAAAGAAC
Organism: Bubalus kerabau; assembly: GCF_029407905.1. NCBI lineage: Eukaryota > Metazoa > Chordata > Mammalia > Artiodactyla > Bovidae > Bubalus > Bubalus kerabau. Next base: position 35,984,983 of record NC_073643.1, on the reverse strand, counting down.
AAATATTAAAAGCAGCAAGGGAAAAACAACAAATAACACACAAGGGAATACCCATAAGGATAACAGCTGATCTTTCGATAGAAACTCTTCAAGCCAGGAGGGAATGGCAAGACATACTTAAAGTGATGAAAGAAAATAACCTACAGCCCAGATTATTGTACCCAGCAAGGATCTCATTCAAGTATGAAGGAGAAATCAAAAGCTTTTCAGACAAGCAAAAGCTGAGAGAATTCTGCACCACCAAACCAGCTCTCCAACAAATACTAAAGGATATTCTCTAGACAGGAAACACAAAAATTGTGTATAAATTCAAACCCAAAACAATAAAGTAAATGGCAACAGGGTCATACTTACCAGTAATTACCTTAAACGTAAATGGGTTGAATGCCCCAACCAAAAGACAAAGACTGGCTGAATGGATACAAAAACAAGACCCCTACATATGTTGTCTACAAGAGACCCACCTCAAAACAGGGGACACATACAAACTGAAAGTGAAGGGCTGGAAAAAGATTTTCCATGCAAATAGGGACCAAAAGAAAGCAGGAGTAGCAATACTCATATCAGATAAAATAGACTTTAAAACAAAGACTGTGAAAAGAGACAAAGATGGTCACTACATAATGATCAAAGGATCAATCCAAGAAGAAGATATAACAATTATAAATATATATGCACCCAACATGGGAGCACCGCAGTATGTAAGACAAATGCTAAGACCCATGTTTTGAAACCAACCCCAGTGCCCTGGCTAGACTGGAAGCTTCGAAAGCACTGCCTCTCTTTCCTGGAAAGATTGACTTGTGTGGGCTTGCCAACATAAGAGATGCAGGAAATGCAGGTTCGATCCCTCGGTCAGGAAGATTCCCTTGAAGAGGAAATGGAAACCCACTCCAGTATTCTTGCCTGGAAAATCCCATGGGCAGAGGAGCCTGGTGGGCTGCCATACATGAGGTCACAAAAAATAATCAGACATGACCATGACTGTGAGCAACCAAGTACATACACACATTTCATGAAAGCAAACTTGGCCACCGAGAGGCCAGGCTGGAAATGTTTTCTTTATTGAACTGTTGATTCTGGAAAAGGTGTGCCCCTCACATATGTCTGTATTTTTAAAAATCAGTTAAAGACCAGAGTTGAACTGGAAAAATACCAATTTTCAACCTGCAAGTGAAATAACTGATTTGAATAACAATCATCCTTGAACAAAACTACTAGTTGAAAGGTAGTAGATAAGACTACTAGGTGACTATCACTAAAGGTAGTAGATAAGACTACTACTAAGGGTTAGGTTGCAGAAACTGTAAAGGGAAGGTGGACTGAGACCCGGAAAGAAACAGGCATACAGGGCGGGCTCGAGGCACTTGTTCATAGTTGTATGTGATGTACAGGGCAGTCAGTGTGGTTATGTTTTACAGAATCTGTGCCTTATTTACAAAAATAGTGAGTGGGATGGAGCTTGCCTCTTAGGGAAGAGACCAAGAATTTGTTTTTGTCATGATACTCAAGGGATGTGAGTCCTGTCTATGTTTCCAGAGAGAGGTAAAGATCCCTTTACCAAGTCAATTTTGTTTACTGTGCAATAAATGCACATCTGTTCTGCTATCCCCTTCAAGAGATGAAAATGTGGGGACCCCAAATAGTGATGGGGACATGGGAGGGCGTCCACTAATTTAGACCTAATAAAACCAAATTAAGACTGTTTTTCTGATTAAAATTAGGAATGTTTTATAAATCATGCTGGTAATTTGGTGGAAGACAGCTCTAAGTATGTTTATTTTTAACATCATCACTTACCATTTGTGAAGGGAAAGATACATAAAAATTGTTGTGTCAATTAATTAAATGAAATAAGCTCCCAGAGGGGGAAAAATTACAGAATTTTGGAGAAGAGCTTTAGTCCGTGTTGACATATATCAATATTTTAAGTGTTACATTAAATATGAGCTATTTAGCCAAATTAGTCAAAACTTCTGAATCACTTTTTCAGTCTCAACATGTTTAAGATTTTAACTTTATAAAACCTTAAGTGTAATCTCACGGTTTATAAACACTTCAAGTTGAAATTCCCTTGGTCACTACCCTGGCTCTTGCTTAGATAATACTTAATTTAAGTGTTTCTGTGATAAAGCCAGTTGATGTGCTTGGTGGAAATTCCAGATTTTTGTTGAAACAAATGAAACTACCACTTCATGGCACCAAGGTGTACAGTTTAAACATACCTTACAGGAAAAGTTGAGCTATTTCATTAATATGAATAAAATCACTCATATAATTCAATTTTAAGGAGTTCAGCATTCATTTGGCTATAGTGAAAAGCTTGACTATCTATTCTGTTGTTCAGGGCCTTCCACAACCAGGTTATGGCTTTTCGATACTTTTATCCACCTTCCTACAGCAAACCCTCTGAGGCAGCCCATCACTGTCTCCACACATGCCGTGCTGGCTGAACTCTTTGCCCTTCTTCCTCTCCTCTATTTGTCATACTCAAAGCATCCTTCAATTCCAACTCAAATTCTTCCCCTAGAAATCTTCATGGATGACCCAAGTCCAAAGTAAGTGTTTCCTCAAAAGAATTCCTAAAGCATACACTCTTGCCATGGGTCATTTGTCATCTAATGGATACCACCTTTAAAGTTTTATTTTGTTTTCATTAAAAATTGTGTGTGTTTAATAATGCATACAATTTGGTGAGTTTGTACATATGCACAGTATTTGGGGATTAGGCAATGATAGTATCCATGTGGTGATCCTATCACTTGACTGTAGAGTCAAGATAACGTTTCTACCCATCACCTCTAAAATTTCCCTGTGTCTTTGTGTGGCTGTGTGCATGTGTGTGTGGCTATACATGTGTGCGCATGTGTGTAAGAACACTTAACAGGAGGTTTACTCTCTTAAATTGTCAAGTTCACAATACTGTGTTGTTAACAGTAGGCACAATGTCAAACGTGCATGCTTGGTAGCTCAGTTGTCTCCCGACTCTTTGCGACCCCAAACTCTTCTGAGACTGGTTTATTTCTCTTTTGCATGATGCCCTCCAGGTCCATCCATGTTGTTGCAAAGAGTAGTATTTCCTTCTTTCTAAGGCTGAATAATATTCCATTGTACGTGCATGCACAGTCAGTCACATCTGACTCTTTGCAACCCTGTTTACTATAGCCCGCCAGGCTCTGTCCATGGAATTTTCCCAACAAGAATATTGGGGTGGTTGCCATTTCCTCCTCCAGGGGATCTTTCCTACCCAGGGATTGAATCTAAATTTCCTGAGTCTCCTTCATTGCAGGTGGATCCTTTACCACTGAGCCAGTGGTGAAGCCCTCCATTGTATGTATATACCACATTTTCATAATCTATTCTTCTGTTGATGGACATTTGGATTGTTTCCATATCTTAGCTATTATGAATAATACTGCAGTGAACCAGGGAGTGACTTTTGGCTTTTAAAGACGTTGTTTCATGTCTAAGCTCCCAGAGGCAAGGGAAATCACTTTTAAAGTTGTATCCTCAGGATCTAGCATAATACTTGTATCTTACAATCATCTTCTCAATAATTATTTGTTGTCAAATCAGTCAGGTGAATGAACAGGTCATCTAACCCAACAAGGCTGCAAAAGTGATAATAAATACATAGTGATTGTGATGGTTAATTTTATATGAACTTGACTGGGTAAAGGGATGCTGGTGAAACATTATTTTGAGGAGTGTCTGTGAGGATATTTCTGGAAGACATTAACATTTGATTCAGTACACTGAGTAAAGAGCGGTGCCCTCCCCAGTGTAGGCAGCCATCATCCAAACCGCTGAGTGCCTGAACAGAACAGAAAGGCAAAGAAAGGACAAATTCCTTTCCTGTCTTCTTCAGCTGGGCACGAATCTTCTCCTGCTCACAGATATCAGAGCTCCTTGTTCTTAGGCATTCGGATTCTGGGACTTACACCAGCAGTTCTCAGGCCTTTGACCTAGGATTGGGAATTATATCACTGTCACTGACTTGCCTAGTTCTCAGGCCTATGAACTTGGACTGAATTGCCCGATATCTTTCCAAGTTCTCCAGGTTGCATATGGCATGCTGTGGGATTACTTGGCCTTTATAACTGTGTGAGCCAATGTTTATGATAAACCTCTTTTATACATCTTTTTGTGGCTTCCCCAGTGAATCAGATGGCAAAGAATCTGCCTGCAATGCAGGAGATGCAAGTTCAATCCCTGGGTCTGGAAGATATCCCAGAGAAGGGAATTCCAACTCACTCCAGTATTCTTGCTTAGAGAATCCCATGGACAGAGGAACCTGCGGGACTACAGTCCATGGGGTTGCAAAGAGTCAGATACAACTGAGTGACTAACATTTTATACATCTTTATATACCTTATTGGTTTTGTTTCTCTGGAGAACCCTGGCTAACAGTGATTTAGGTTAGTTTTGCACTTATTAAATGCTAGTGGCATTCATGATTTTAAAATAAAAAAAATGAGTTAAAGATATGTACACTGGATGTCAGTGAAATGAGAATTTGAAACCAAAAGTCCAAGATTTAGATAATCTATACTGAAAAAAGATAATATAGAACAAGTGCTTTAAAAAGCAGTAATTAATCCAATATTTTGTTTCTAGAGCATTTCAACTGAAAAATCATTAAAGAAACAATACTTCTCACAGCCAGCATAGTGTGAGAAGAATAATTTCATTTTTTTTAAAAAAATTCAAATCTACACCTTGGTGTTTCAGTGAAGTTGAGGTTTTGCTGTCATCATGATCAGAAGCTGAACAAACCATTGCCCATGCAATCCAGCTATCAAGATAGTCTAGGAGGTCTCAAGTGCTAGTTCAGTGCCGCAGGAGTATAATTAGAGTGACTGTGGGTTATTGGCTGCTCAGGGACAGGTGTGGGATGCTCCAGCTACTGGCTTTTGAACCAGAGCCCAGCCAGAGTTTGGAGAGAACTAACTTAAAGGTAATACTAACGGAAGTTACACTTTCCTGAATGTTGAGCATGTCTAAGGCACTGTGCTTAACATCTTAAAGATATCTCACTTAAGCTCCCTAAAACTTCTATGAGGTCAAGACCATTATTATCCCCATTTACAAATGGGGCAACTGAAGCTCAGAGAAGTTAAATAATTTGCCCAAGGTCACACAGCTAGGAAGTGGCAAAACCAAAGCTTGGCTCCATGCCCAGATATCTGCCCCTGAAGCCTATCCTCCTTAACCACAAACATAGACTGGACTTAGCAAATAGTGATGATGTGCTTCATTTTGGCGGCACTTGCCTGCTCACTTTGGGTTCCTGTCTTTTTCCCATGGAAATCAGCAATAACCTTGTGAACTGGGTAAGGCATGGATTGTGGTCACCTTTTGATATATTCAAGAACTATTGCTAGAAAATATGGCATAGTTTAGTAGAGGGCTAGAAAGAGACTTGTTTGAGCTCAAATCACAGTTGTGTTACTTCTTGGTTATATGATCCTAAAAAAAAGTTGCTCAGGCTGTTTGAGTCTGAGTCTCCTTATAGTTAAGAGGATGAAATGTGACAGTGCATGCACAAACCCAGAACACTTACTAATACTGACTGCTTAATAAATGTTAGATATTTGTAGTATTTTTCCCAATTATCTGATAGTAAGTGTAGTGTCAAATAAATAGTTTTAATTCAATTTCATCCAACCCTATTGATTTCAGCTACTGATTATTGGACATCTGGCAGGGGACAGTATCCCAGGTCCATGTATTGTGATTTCTAGTTCTGTGTAAATTAATTACACTTAACTTATGCACCACTGAAACCCAGTCTTGAGTTGAGGTGAACAGCCCATGACATTAACACCTCATGGGTGTTAACGCCTGTGGGTGCCATTTACTATTGCCATTTTTAATACACGTCTTCCTTTTTTCTTCCTCTCTACCACTGACCTCTTCTTAGATAATGTGGAACTTCCCACACTCTATCCTTCCCTTTTCTTCGGATTCTATGACTTAGGGTACCACTGACATCCAGAAATCCACAGTCCATTGCTCTGCCCTGTTCACAGCCCCTAAAACAAGAGACCAGTGACTCTAGTAATTTCCATTTCAAGGAGTGCAGCTTTTTGAAAGCTGCACGATAAAGGAGGTGGTAAAATGGCCATCCATGTGAGAACGGGAGCAGACTGCAACCAAGAAATGAGTCAGAGCCAGCACACGGTCTCCCGCCTGACGTGAGCCATGAAACACAGCATTTAAAAACCGCTGCTGAGATGTATAGCTGGGCTCTTTGGTGGCCTCCTTCAGGCTAACACACTTTCACTTGAGTGCTCTGGTTCATGCAAGTTTGTTTAAGATGAATAATTCATAAAGGGTCCCTAGCACCACCCCTGAATAACTTTTCACTTCCCACCTGCTCTCAAGCATTTGATGGACTGATTGAATGTCATAGGAAGATCACTCCTGAAATCTGTCAATATCACACATTATGGCCAAGGATGGGACCCTAGCTACTCATCTGTTCATTCCCTCTGCTCCTTGGCCGTCCCCTTCAGATGTCTGTAGAAGTATGTTTTCTTGGCAGATTCTTACGACCTGTGTGGAGTTTCAAACAGAGTCGAAGACAAGGAGAGCGTCTCTGCATCAACCACATTTCCATTCACCATCATCACGTCAGGAAGCAAGAACTAACCTCCCCTGACTCCTTGTTTATTGCATTAAAAAAGGGAAAATGAGATTAGAAAGGTAAAGCATAAGTTCGGCACTGCTTCTAAGTCCTTTTGAGTTGATGTGAGCAAGAAAACAATCTCCTTGGAATCTAGGAGGTTGCCTCAGATTATTTGTCACTCCTGATGCCCAAGGATGACATAATGGTCAATTTAGAGGTGATTTATGGTGCTCCTGGTAAGACTGATAAGCAGTAGCTACACAGGAGGGGTTACTTGGGGGAGGCATTTTTAGTGTTCTAACCTGCCCCAAATATCCTTTTCTTAGCACACTTTGATGATTTTTTTTTCCAGTATGACAATATGAGACCCTTTAAAACAATCTGTCAAAGTAGGCTGGAAGACAAATATAACTCATAACTTCATGCCCTGAAAAAATTTATGTTATGGGTTAGCCAACAGCCATTTCTACTAATGGTTCCCTGACTGCAGTAGTTTTGCAATTGGTCATTATATTTCAACCTAAATACAGGCCAGATGTGTAAAGAGTAAGTGATAGCAATAAGATGGTCATATTAGCTACTGCTTATAATCAATGCTCATTTAGGAAGCTCAACAGACTGTGCATCTATACTGTTCCTTCCAATAACTCCAAATGGTCAATTCTCTTATTATTTCCATTTCACTCCAGTATCCTCATTTATGCTGCTGCTGCTGCTAAGTTGCTTCAGTCGTGTCCGACTCTGTGTGACCCCATAGATGGCAGCCCATCAGGCTCCCCTGTCCTTGGGATTCTCCAGAACACTGGAGTGGGTTGCCATTTCCTTCTCCAATGCATGAAAGTGAAAAGTGAAAGTGAAGTCGCTCAGTCGTGTCCGACTCGTAGTGACCCCATGGACTGCAGCCTTCCAGGCTCCTCCGTCCATGAGATTTTCCAGGCAAGAGTACTGGAGTGGGGTGCCATTGCCTTCTCCAATCCTCATCTATAAGAAAATCTAAAATATAGTAGCAGTAGCAGAAATAACATATCAATTAAAACAATAACAGTAATCACCTTTTACCAAGGATTTATGAGGGGCTGCACACTGAGACAGATCTCTCATTCCTCAACTCATTATTTCTTTAACCTTGATGACCCTGAAGTAAGTGTTATCATTATCTTTATTTTTCAGACAAGAAGGTGAGGCATTGGGGAGGTCAGGCACCATGCTGAAGAGTTAAGCTAGTTAAGTTGAAGAAATGACCTCAACGCTGGTCTGAACGACCCTGTTGATTAAACCAGACACTTTGCTCTCAAGAAAAACTCATCAAAGAGTTGATGGCAGAAACAGCAAAGAAGATGCCACATCAAATGCAGATTTTAGTTACTAAAAAAAGACGACTGCTGATTAAATCCACTAAAATCCAAGGAATTAGCAAGGTGAGTAGCTTAGCAGTTTGGCTACCCCATGGTCAGCACCCAAGTTAAGGGCAGTTTGACCTTTGCAGAAAGGTGGGGGTTGGCACCTGGGACAGGCCTCAGTCTTAAAGGGTCACGCATTTTGCCCTTTAAGGGAATTCTGTTGGCCCAAGTAGAATGAACTATGCCTTTTCTGTGTTGGACAAAAGACATTTTATTCTGGCTGGTTTGACTGCTTTTCTTCACGGAAAGCTGCCACTTCTTAACTACTTGCTAATTACCAATCAGTGTACCTAGAAACCTCTGTATATATGACCTCCATTAAGCCCCAAGACAGCTCGATGAGACAGATTTTATTACTCCCACATTTACCTATCTTTCAGGCCCCTCACCTGTTTTTCTACAGATTTTTAAAGGTTATAGAGGAAACTTTAAAAATTCTATTGCTTGCATGAGCTGAACACAGACTCTTTATTGCTCTCAGCCTCCCAGATGAGGTGGGGCTCTTGGAAAAGGTTCACTGAGCACAGGCTGGTACCAAGAATAACTAGATAAGTAGCAGAGCTTCACTAGACTCTTCTTTTGACTAGTACTGAAGCCAAGAGTTGCTTTCACTGAATGAAATCACTTAGAGAACACTTGAAGACTGAATTTGGTCAATCCCATTTTGGGGTATGGCCCCTATCTCAATCCTTCCTGATACAGTTTGATCTTTTTTCAGAATGCAGTGAGGACTTTGGGGTTGTGAGCCCTGATTTAAATGTCAGGTCATTCCATGAAACCCTCCTACACCCCTCATTCTCTTATCTTCAATTTCCTCATCTATGAAGTGAGACTTACAGTCATGACAGCAGACTTTTTTTGAGTGCTTATTAGGTGCTAGATACTAGCCTAAATGCTTTACATTTATTATCTCATTTAAATGTCACAAGCATCTAATGAAGGAGGAACTATTACTGCCCTGTATCATAAATGAAGAGACAGCAGTATGGTAATGAAATCACTAAGTTGACACAGCTAAAGACATGTAGGATTGGGATTCCAAACCCAGTGGACTGAATCCAAAGTTGAACTCATGTCCACTACCCCTGGGGTCCTCCAACCTGAGTGTGCATCACAATCACCTGGAGAACAGAGGTCCAGGTAACTGTACAGTGACCAGCCCAGGCTTCTGCACCCAGGGTCAGTGCTATAGACGTGATGATGGCAATGCAGTTGACAGTTTGTAATGAAGAACAGCAGTACATCAGAGTCACAGAAGTGAATGTGAATTCAATTCAGCAAAGCAGACAGGTTAGTATATAAAGTGGCGGCTTGATTAATGCACAGAAATAGACCTGAATGAGTTTCTCTTAGTTACCAGTAAACTTGGGCTGAAATATATATATTCATGAATCTGTTGGTCTAGAATATTTTATACTGAAAAAGCAAATCTTGTCTATGCCCAGTGGCCTCATATACAGAGAAGGCTTATTTTTGCCTCGAGGCAGAAATATGATTTTTGACACGAAGTTTCAACACCAATAACTGGGATATTAATCTAATTCTATTGGGCTATCCTTTCAATGGAAATAGGGCCAGTGACAGATCATGTGTGAATTATGAGCACCTATGTATATTTCTATAAAGACCCCCCTCTTACTTCATCTTCAGATCAGATCAGTCGCTCAGTCGTGTCCGACTCTTTGCAACCCCAAGAATCACAGCACACCAGGCCTCCCTGTCCATCACCAACTCCCGGAGTTCACTCAGACTCACGTCCATCGAGTCTGTGATGCCATCCAGCCATTTCATCCTCTGTCGTCCCCTTCTCCTCCTGCCCCCAATCCCTCCCAGCATCAGGATCTTTTTCAATGAATCAACTCTTCGCATGAGGTGGCCCAAGTACTGGACTTTCAGCTTTAGCATCATTCCTTCCAAAGAAATCCCAGGGCTGATCTCCTTCAGAATGGACTGGTTGGATCTCCTTGCAGTCCAAGGGACTCTCAAGAGTCTTCTCCAACACCACAGTTCAAAAGCATCAATTCTTCGGCGCTCAGCCTTCTTCACACTCCAACTCTCACATCCATACATGACCACAGAAAAAACCATAGCCTTGACTAGACAGACCTTTGTTGGCAAAGTAATCTCTCTGCTTTTGAGTATGCTATCTAGGTTGGTCATAACCTTCCTTCCAAGGAGTAAGTGTCTTTTAATTTCATGGCTTCAGTCACCATCTGTCGTGATTTTGGAGCCCAGAAAAATAAAGTCTGACACTGTTTCCACTGTTTCCCCATCTATTTCCCATGAAGTGGTGGGACCGGATGCCATGATCTTCGTTTTCTGAATGTTGAGCTTTAAGCCAACTTTTTCACTCTCCACTTTCACTTTCATCAAGAGGCTTTTGAGTTCCTCTTCACTTTCTGCCATAAGGGTGGTGTCATCTGCATATCTGAGGTGATTGAGATTTCTCCCGGCAATCTTGATTCCAGCTTGTGTTTCTTCCAGTCCAGCATTTCTCATGATGTACTCTGCATAGAAGTTAAATAAACAGGGTGACAATATACAGCCTCGACAAACTCCTTTTCCTATTTGGAACTAGTCTGTTGTTCCATGTCCAGTTCTAACTGTTGCTTCCTGACCTGCATACAAATTTCTCAAGAGGCAGATCAGGTGGTCTGGTATTCCCATCTCTTTCAGAATTTTCCACAGTTGATTGTGATCCACACAGTCAAAGACTTTGGCATAGTCAATAAAGCAGAAATAGATGTTTTTCTGGAACTCTCTTGCTTTTTCCATGATCCAGCGGATGTTGGCAATTTGATCTCTGGTTCCTCTGTCTTTTCTAAAACCAGCTTGAACATCAGGAAGTTCATGGTTCACGTATTGCTGAAGCCTGGCTTGGAGAATTTTGAGCATTACTTTACTAGCATGTGAGATGAGTGCAATTGTGCGGTAGTTTGAGCATTCATTGACATTGCCTTTCTTTGGGATTGGAATGAAAACGGACCTTTTCCAGTCCTGTGGCCACTGCTGAGTTTTCCAAATTTGCTGGCATGTTGAGTGCAGCACTTTCACAGCATCATCTTTCAGGATTTGGAATAGCTCAACTGGAATGCCATCACCTCCACTAGCTTTGTTCGTAGTGATGCTTTCTAAGGCCCACTTGACTTCACATTCCAGGATGTCTGGCTCTAGGTCAGTGATCACACCATCGTGATTATCTGGGTCGTGAAGATCTTTTTTGTACAGTTCTTCTGTGTATTCTTGCCATCTCTTCTTAATATATTCTGCTTCTGTTAGGTCCATACCATTTCTGTCCTTTATCGAGCTCATCTTTGCATGAAATGTTCCTTTGATATCTCTGATTTTCTTGAAGAGATCCCTAGTCTTTCCCATTCTGTTGTTTTCCTCTATTTCTTTGCATTGATCGCTGAAGAAGGCTTTCTTATCTCTTCTTGCTATTCTTTGGAACTCTGCATCCAGATGTTTATATCTTTCCTTTTCTCCTTTGCTTTTTGCTTCTCTTTTTTTCTTGCAGACTAAAAAGCATATTTCCAACAAGAAACACTTCCTACAGCTATGACTTGTATTAATATTATTCCAGCTTTCATGCACTGAGTACTTACTATGCACCAGACATTATATTAAGCACTTACATCTCATCTAATCCTAAGTATAACCATAAGAAGTAGTTACTGTGATGATAAACCATCAGTTTATAGATCAGAAAATTGAGGCAGAGAGAAGGTAACACACACGGGTAATAAATGTCAGAACCTGAATGTGACTGAGGCTGAAAGTCTCTGGAACTCATTGTTTCTACCATTTCACTGACTCCCCAAAGTTTTCATTGCCCTTTTGATGAGAAATGCTATATTTTAATGAGAAAGGTTACATGGACAGTGGATTAGTAACAATGATAACAATGATACATAACATTTATTGTACTCCTATATTCTTCTTGATGTGCCAGGCAGTTTATCAATTAATACTTTATCAAATTAATAATCCTATCTTACAGAGGAGGAATGAAAGGTTTTCAGAGATTAAATAGCTAAAAACTGGCAGAGCTGGCACTCAAATCCAGGTCTGCTTGAAGTAGAAAATAATACAGAAAGCTTAGCTCCTAAGGTCACCCGCTGTGGGCCAGCGTTCCTGTCCTGTCTACAAGGTACTACACATTGGAAATGAAATTGTTGGGGATGCAATGACAAGCAATGTACAGACTTCACATTTTCACTCCTTTTTCCGAGTGAAGGCACTTTAGAAAAGTTTTTTTTTCAGCCTGCTGACCATAAGAACATTTTTCAGTTGAATGACTTTTGTGTGGTATTAATGAATAGGGGCATTTTTGCACTGCATACTTTATGCACAAACTTGCTCTCTTGGAACCAGATAGTATTTTTTCAAATGTTCAAATAGGTGATGACCAAATGTAGAAAATCATACTTTGCTAATTAAAAATCCTTTTTTCTTATCTTTCTCTGCTTCCAAGCTTGTGTAACACTCCTTTAGGGGTATGCTCAGGCCTCAGCCCTCTTCTTTGAGCCCCTCAGAGGCATACAATCCAGCAGGTATGTGTTATCACCCTCTCCCCCAACCCAGTCCACTCACTACCTCCGATGACACATGACTCAAGGTGAACTAATCAGGGCTCTCTCCCTGGAATTCTGAATTGACTTTATGATAGAACAGATAATAGGAAAACTCAAAAGTTTTGTCCATTGATACAGGGGGGTGAGACAAGCTAGTCTATAGAAAGAGAAGAAGCAGCTATAAATGAAGTAAAAATAGGAGAATCTGCAGCCCCAGGGGAAGAGCAAGACAGCTGTTCACTTCCTAGTTTCAATCTGTCCCTTTGATGCAGGTGCATTTCTGGTCTTGAGAGACACCACACGGTCTTTAGAATAAAGCCCCTCATCCATCCTTTCAAAAATGTAATCTAGCTTAAGTGGCTTTTGTATTACTTAGAACGAAAAGGGCCCTGACTTGGACACAATCTAAATAAACTTATGGGCAATTAGTTCCAAATTAAAGCAAGCAGAATTCCCTAACATTCGCTTGAGGGGTAAACAGTGTCTGCTCTTTTTCCTATGAAAGAGGATCTTGTTTAAGTCACAGTGCCTGGTTTTTGTAACATAAAAAGCTGAACAAAGATTCCTGGTTTGGGATTCCCCAGATCCAGACCCCGAGATATGGATTTGAGTGCAAGTTATTTCCCTGAGAGGTGATTCTAGGAACCACTGTAGAGGAGGTGGAAATGAGACAGGGAAGGGACAGAAGGCAATAACGGGTATGTTGTCACACTATTATCAGCCTGGGGAAGTGAAGCTAACCCTCTGGGAAAACTCTGGGGGTCAGTGTAGACTCTATGTCTCAGGGTCATCCCACCTGAGGATGCAGTGTTGGGGTATCCGTACATCAACTCCCATCAGAAACTCATTGAGGACTTCTGGGAGGGAGAATGCATTCCCAGCCTGCTGTGTGGTGGGCAGAGAATTCCCACAGGGGAAGAAAAGCAGGTGCAAAGAGTGGGAAGACCTGGAGGTAAGCATGCAAGTTGTACAAGCAAGTGAATATGGGTGGGATACCCATGGCATCTACAGCTGGCTTCAGAGATCTGGAAAAATTACTTAGCTAGGAAAGATTTTAAAATACATGCTCACTAAGAAGTTTGTTCTCACTGTCTTACTGCAGGGGAATGATGAAGGATGACTACAATTTGGTATGGTTTTCAGCATTTTGTTCCCTGCCAGCTATTTGCAAAGAATGATTTTTTCATTAACAAGTGGGACTGGACAAGAGATGTGGGCTGTGAGGTCCCATTTATATGGGCTCTGATGAAAACATTTCGGACTCACACTAGGGCCGGAGCAAAACTTTCCAAGCGTCTGCCTGCTTCACCGTCTCTTTCAGGAACCTCCCAGCTGATGGAAGGGCAATCAACTGAGGAAACAATTCCCACAGACTGTAAAAATGTTTACTCAAAGAGGTCACAGATAAGGCTGCAAATCTTGCTTTGTATATAGACTGAGTTGTTGTTTAGTTGCTAAGTCTAAACAACAACATATTCAATTAAGTCATGTTCAGCTAAGTCATGTTCAACTCTTTTGTGACCCTATGGACTGTAGCCCACCAGGGTCCTCTGTCCATGGAATTCTCCAGGAAAGAATACTGGAGTGGGGAGCCATTCCCTTCTCCAGAGGATCTTCCTGACCCAGGAACTGAACCCAAGTCTCCTGCATCTCCTTCACTGGAAGGCAGATTCTTTACCACTAAATCACCAGGAAGCCCACATATGAGTAGTAGTAGAGGGTTTAGGAGGCTAGTGGTCGAAGGCAATGGTTGAAAGTCTGGAAATGGCACTTACTCTTTCCTAAATTTCCCCTTAAGGAAACATTGCAAAAAGTTCCTTACTTGGTTCTTAAGGGGCTAAATAAGAAGAGGAAAGAGAGCATGCAGGGCTCAGTAATCACTGGGGAGAAAGGAAGGGAAGTCTAATATAGACTGTAATTATCTTCTGAGCTGAGCTGAGTCATCGGTGGGTGTCAGGCTGCCTGGAAGAGTTGATACTCCTTGCTTTTCTCTGTTGCTCTGCATCCTTACCTCCTTTCAAATTCCATCAAAGTCCCATCTCTTTGGATCCCATAGCCTCCCTGCCCCGAATTCTGGTCTCTGGTGGTTCTTATTGTGTGTGTGCTCACATAGCATCTGAGCTGAATGTTGTTCTCCATGTGGATTTTCCTATGTGTGTGCCTAGTCCCTCTGCTTGTGAACAGTTTGAGCAGGGGTGGAAGTTGGCACGGGTTGAAGTATAGAGGAGAGAATGAAACAATCATTAGTTTTTTACTCTCATTTCTCACTGTTTGTGGCTCAGTATTCTATAACAATAGCATTGTAGTCAGGTGTGTATCTGAAGTCAGACTGCCTAGACTTGCATGTCAGTTCTGCCCATGATGCATATAGCTGTTTGTTGTATAACCTATCTGGGCCTCACTGCCTTGTGCAGCTTGTGGTCCGTAAAGTATCTGCTGAATGGATAGAAGGATGAGTAATAGAATGAATGAAGAGGAATATGATGTTCCCTAAATGCTCAAGAGAGTTCAAGGAGTAGGCCTACCTGTAACATCTGTGGGGCCTGGAACAGAACAATTGAAGGCTCCCAGAATGACTCTATTCCACACTTTAATGGGACCTCTCATAAAGGAGTTCAGACACTCCAGGCCATATGTCCAAGCCTTGCTCTCATCTTCAGTAAACAGCAACCCCTAGACTACCAGCTAGGCCTGGAGCCATGTGGTCCTGGAAACAGACCTGGAAAAGAGGATCAAGAGGGGCCTGAAATGAGAGTGGACCAGAGGCGCATCCAGAGGGGTGTCAGAGAAGTGCCCTGTAAACAGGTACCTTTACTTTAGTCATTAGTGAACATTAGTCAGACTATACTCTTAGAATTAGTGCATTTTTTTCTCTACGTATTATACTTAGACAAAATTTTAATGAAAGGTAAACAGGCATATAGACAGTAAAAGCAAATTGAAAATGTTAACGATAGTGCAATCTAAGTCTTTAATGTAGGCACCATCTTGTCTTTCAATTTCTCTATATGCCTGGATTTTTTAACAATAAAAAATTGGAAAACTTGTCAGCAGTGCTGTGAGATCTCATAACGGGGGAAGGACTGAGGCAAGATGTCAGGACACGGCTATGCCATCTGCAAATGTAACGTGCACTAGGAAAAGGCTCTGTCTCCAGCATATTTGCCCTGTGGACTCGCCATGTCATGAGTAAACTTGTAAGAATTAGGAAAAGGCAAGCCTTCTACCAGGGAGACCAGCTCATACCAGGGACCAGGATTAGGAAGGAGACACCCTAACAAATTCTATCATAGTAAACAGTGTCATCTGGGAAAGAACTTCATGAGAAATTAATTAGGTGAGGAGGAGGAGAAGGAACTTCCCAAGCAAAGGGACCAGCATGGAGTGAGGTCCTGAGTGAGGTGGGAGTAATCACCATCAGGGACTCTCTGCTCTCAAGAAAACTTGCAGGAGCTTGGTGTGGAAAGACAGGCAGGGAATAGCAGAAGAAGAGCTGTGAGGTGGAAGCACTGCAACTATCCAGTGGGGAGACATGTGATATCCCTAACCCTACTGGGATCTGCCGTTGGCTAACTTTGATCTGGAGCTTAACCTGTTTAGGAGAAGGCAATGGCACCCTACTCCAGTACTCTTGCCTGGAAAATCCCATGGACGGAGGAGCCTGGTAGGCTGCGGTCCATGGGGTCGCTAAGAGTTGGACACGACTGAGTGACTTCACTTTGACTTTTCACTTTCATGCATCAGAGAAGGAAAAGGCAACCCACTCCAGTGTTCTTGCCTGGAGAATCCCAGGGACGGGGGAGCCTGGTGGGCTGCTGTCTATGGGGTCGCACAGAGTCAGAAACGACTGAAGCAACTTAGCAGCAGTAGTAGCAACCTGTTTATGCCTCAGCTTCCTCATCTGTAAAATGAAAGCCATCTTACTTTATAGGATTAAATGAGATTTGGCAAGCACAGTATTTAGTAAGTGCTCATGTCATTTCTTGGAGAAGGCAATGGCACCCTACTCCAGTACTCCTGCCTGGAAAATCACATGGACGGAGGAGCCTGGTAGGCTGCAGTCCACGGGGTCACTAAGAGTCAGACGGCTGAGCAACTTCACTTTTCACTTTCATGCATTGGAGAAGGAAATGGCAACCCACTCCAGTGTTCTTGCCTGGAGAATCCCAGGGACCTGGTGGGCTGCTGTCTATGGGGTTGCACAGAGTCGGAAACGACTGAAGCGACTTAGCAGCAGCAGCAGCGGCATGTCATTTCTTCTTCACCTTTATCTCTTCTAGCATTTACCATCATTATCATCATTATCATCACCACCATCGTGTCATGGCAGCTCCAGACGAGGCACCAGGTAGTCAGGTAAGCACTTCCTATGTACTAACTCCTTCAATCCTCACAACTGCCTTTTATGATACAGGTTCTATTACTGTCCCCATTTTACAGATGAGGAAACCGAGGTTTGTGAAGTAATTTGACCAAGATCACAAAAAAAGTAGCTGTGTCAGGATTTTACTAGGTAGCCAGCCTTTAAAATCTGCACGTGTAAACCCTGGGCAGCATTGCTTCCTTCACAAATAAACAAGAGGGAATAATACAGGTGTTTCAAAGGCCTGATACCCCCAAACGGTCCACTTTACATCCCCCTAGCTCTAAGATACAGTCTTCGGGCACAAAATGCCACCACACTTCTAGCTAAGTTTGCTATGAACACTTTTCTATTTATCCAAATCCCAAGGGCTAAGAAGCTGCTTTGGATCTTTTTCTATCCATTCCAACAATTTCCTCAACCTTGAAGCAAACCAGAGCTGGGAGAAAAAATGAAATCCACTCTTTGGAGCGACAGTATCAATTTTTAACCACCTTTGTTACTGAGAGGTAGAGTTGCAAAGCCTAGGAAATGTGGATTGGTCATGGGCTCCTCATATGACACAGGGTTATGAAATTAGTTCAGGGTTTGAAAAAGTGAACCAAACTTTTTTTTCTTTTTTCCTTCCAATTTGAAGGAGCCATCCAATGCATCTCACTGCTGGAGGCCAAATGAAACTGAAAGATATTCTTAATTCTGGGCTCTCTCAAATAAGGGACCAGTTGAAGATAGAAAAATATCACTACCTAGTTGAAAAGAAAAATTTTAATGTAAAAAATTATAAACTAGGAGATATGACAAATAGATGGGGAAACAATGGAAACAGTGACAGACTTTATCTTCTTGGTTTCCAAAATCACTGTGGATGGTGACTGCAGCCATGAAATTAAAAGAGCTTGCTCACTGGAAGAAAAGCAATGACAAACCTAGACAGTATATTAAAAAGCAGAGACATTACTTTGACTATAGGGATTTGTATAGTCAAAGCTGTGGTTTTTCCAGTAGTCATGTATGGACGTGAAAGCTGGACAATAAAAAAGGCTGAGCACCAAAGAATTGACGTCTTTGAACTGTGGTGCTGGAGAAGACTCTTGAAAGTCCCTTGCACAGTCAGGAGATCAAACCAGTCAGCCTTTAAGGAAGTCAACTCTGAATATTCACTGGAAGGACTGATGCTAAAGCTGAAGCTCCAATACTTTGGCCACCCGATGCGAAGAGCCAACTCGTAGGAAAACACCCTGATGCTGGGAAAGATTGAAGGCAGGAGGAGAAGGGGATGACAGAGGATGAGATGGTTGGATGTCATCACTGACTCAACGGACATGAGTTTGAGCAAACTCTGGGAGATGGTGAAGGACAGGGAAGCCTGGCATGATACAATCCATGGAGTTGCAAAGAGTTGGACAGGACTGAGTGACTGAACAACAACCACCCCATCTGATATTGGCTGAAGGGTGCTTCTGGAACTAGTAATGCTCAAGCATTTCAAATTTGCCAAGGGTACTCACTTAATCAAGCAGGAAAAAGAGATTTGTAGGTGTTTAAAGTAAGCAGCACTGGGGAGAGGAGGAATGACAAGATTCTTTACCCTGAGAACTAGGTTCTGAATGGACCCTTTCAAGTTAGTGGCTTAGTGAGGCTAGCCTTGGAGGATGGAGGTATTTGGATTCAGAAAGGCTGGTGAATCACAAAAAAACAACTTGGCCTCAGAGAGGGCCAGCCAGTAGCTGGCAGCATGGAGAAAAAGCAAATTGAGTTAAGTGAAAATGACATCTCATTTACCAAGTCACCCACTCTGATGGCCACCTACCGGTCCTTTGCAGAATCATTCAGGGACCACTGGCCTTGACCTTTATTCTTAGGTTGGTGCTACTTGTTTGTGAATGTTGCTCCAGACCTCACCTGGAATGTGTGCCTGTGCACGTGCACTGTTTGGGGGAGAGAGAGGTAAAATGGGCACTTTGGGGCCCCACTGGGAGTTCAAGACACAGCCCACCAATAGACAGTAACTAAGTAGAGCTGAAAGATCGAAGTCAGCCAAGCTGTCCTCTCATTTCAAGGTGGCAGTCTTCCCAGCTCAGGTCTTTGGTGGCAAATCAAATATTCTATTACATTATTTTCCAATTTCAGGCATTTCCCCAGCTGGACTCTCAAGTGGTATATTTTCCAAAAGTTCAGAAACAATGTCCTGCTCGCCATCTGCCTTGATGGCCTGACATATTGGACACTGACTCTGGGACCAAAACATGTGTGGTCCAAGGACACCATCCTTCCGCTGGCTTATGGCACCTGAGCGGTAGTGGAAACACTAACCTTCTGACAGCGTGACTGCAGGCCAGCATGCTATCCAGCCTTGCTGGTATTTATTTAGCATGTGTTAGGTGAATATAGATTAGATCCACCCTCAAAAGTTCAGTCTCCCATTCTCCAATGAGTGATAATGACAGTTTGACCTGTCCCGATACAGTTATGCAGCACCTTTAAGACACCAAAGGCACTTATGTGCAATGTTGTAGCACCAATTTGACCTGACTAGGTGTGCTGTCAACAGCTGGACCTTGAATCCTAAGCAGGTGGTTTGCTCTTCACTCAGGCTGTGTCTCCAGCTTTTCTGTGAATCTCTGCCTATATTTTAGGCTACCACATCTAAGGATAATTCATGTTCTTTAAAGGCAGCAAAGAGGAAGGGGCACAGCTGGAGCTGGAACTCTGCAGCTGTCTTAAGAGCTGGCCAGGAATAGCTGAAAGGAACTCGAGCCAAAAATTCTACACCCATTAGCCAGTGTGATGAAAAGTGATTAGCATTTAGTACAACCATGGCAACCTCTAAATTCAAACAAGTCCCTGCCCCCAGCTCCCTGTAAACTTGCTCAGCTCCAGCTCTTCCTGATGTTGATGTCACAACTGGTGACACCACTCATTTCCCTGAGTTACCCACCTTTACTTCCTCCCGCCCCTGGAACTGACCCTGGAGGGATGGATCCATGTGTGCAGCTGGATGAAAACCAATGCAGATGAGAAAGGACAGGGGCATGGGATAGTTGAAGATGGAGTTTTAGCTAATCACCTTGAATCTTGGGGACACTTGGGGCACTCTGGACCTCTACTGGCCTGGGAATTTTGTGACCGAGGCAGTGCTCCTTTTGACAGATCTGTTGTCTTGAAAGGAAGCGTTTGTGTGTTAGCTGACACCACACCAGTGCTGTGTTTATCCTGATGAACAAGGCATGGGTATTCAACACTGAACTTAGGCATCCTGGAGTAAAAAGTTTGGTCTATTCTCCTTCTTCACATAGGAACCACGGTTACCACGGCCAGGAGGCGGTGAGCCAACACAGCTGCTTTAGACAAGGGCGGCAGGCTCAGCTGCCTGCAGGGCCAAGGAACGTAAGATCAGTGAGTGAAAAGGAACTAACTCCAGAGTAACAGGGAGAAGTGGGGTCTAAGGAAAACGGAAAAGCATGCCTGTCTTTGAATGGGAGGAGAAATATCACCAATTACTGCAATGCAGAATGGTGGGTACTCTGTGTGTACGTGAGAGAGAGAGAGAGAGAGAGAGAGAGAAGGAGAGACAGACAGAGTGACAGAGATAGGGAAAAAAAAAAACAGCACAATCATCTCAAAAACTTTTTAGAAACAACAGACTTAAAGAAAACACTGAATGTGTGTCATATCCATCCATATATAAGTGATGGTCCACAAGCCAATCTGTTTACAGCCCTAGCCTAAGTAAATAACAGAGATCTCATTTCACAAAGCAACCCATTGCATGTAACAGCTTTTTTCATGTGTTCATCTTTTTATAAATATCTTGTACTCATTAACCTTTTTAACTCATTGAAAAATCTGTATTAAGCACTTCCTATGCTCTAGGGAATGACAGCTGGACCACAAAGAAGGCAGAACGTTGAAGAATTGATGCTTTCAAACTGTGGTGCTGGAGAAGACTCTTCAGAGTCCCTTGGACAGCAAGGAGATCAAACCAGTCAATCCTAAAGGAAATCAACCCTGAATACTCACTAGAAGGGCTGATGTTGATGGTGAAGCTCCAATACTTTGGGTACCTGATACAAAGAGCTGATTCATTGGAAAAGACCTGATGCTGGGAAAAATAGAAGGCAGAACGAGAAGAGGGTGACAGAGCACGAGATGGTTGGATGGCATCATCGATTCAATGGACAAGAACTTGGACAAACTCAGGGAGATGGTAAGGGACAGGGAAGCCTGGCGAGCTGAAGTCCACAGGGTCACAGAGAGTCTGACATGACTGAGCAACTGAACAACAACGATACTCCAGGGACAGTCTTCGCAGCCAAGGGCTACAAGGAATCCCTGAGAGTAGTACACCAGGGACTAAGACAAGCTTTCTCATGGAGAGTTCATTGTACCTACTGGAGGATAACTTCCCCGTCCTCAAAGTTTTCTCTGTCTAGACCCAATAGCCCTTTTTCTCCAACCCTTCCTAAAGTATTAGGGTTTTCTTTGCTTTTCAAGTATGTTAATATCCTTCTACATGGCAAATTAGTGTAAAGTACTAGTTATGGAGCCCCATTCCAAATGTGTTACATACAATTCACAAATTTTCTTAAATACTTTGCTGAACATATGTGAATATACGGCTGTTCAGCATACCTCTCACCTGCTAGGGTTTATCCGAATTTTGCAGTGGGCATGTATCTTCATTTGTAGGAATCCTGAGACATAAAGTGCTCCATGGGCATCTCTGCATGCAGCAACTATGGTCTGTTTTCATATTCTTCATAACTTAATGGAGCACAGGACACACATAGCCCGGCTTGTATTTCCAAAGGTCACAGATGTCATGCCAGAGTACCACATGAAATAAGTATTTCCAGGAGCACTTGAGGAAAATAACATTAATTGCCTGAGACTTTAATTGGCTTTATGACAGTGGGCAGGTCAGTGACTGGGAAAAGATATCCCAGAACAGCTGTCAAATACACAACCTGGAAGAAAGGCATCAAATGCCAAGAGCCCTTTGTGCATGGAACTGACATTCCAGAAGCCCGCACAGACCCAACAATCAGAAAAACATTCCTCCATGTGATGATTTCCAAATCTGCTTAATTTAAAAATGGTTTCCAAGGAAAACAGCAAACATGCCACATTTCAGCTCCGTCTGGCAGTTAGCTACACTTGGAGGAGCGAAACCCCAAACCTACCAGTCATTAGCTATGTGGTTAGGAATGTATACAATGATTAGGCCACAATTACATTATTTCTTTGGACTTTGCTAGGCGCAGATTTTTGTAATTAGAGATGATTTGGGTAAGACCAAATGTAAATCAACCATCTCGATCTGCCAAGAATAAGATGCTTTAGCAATCATACAGACATCCTTAAACAACTGTCCTCTTTCTCTCCTATCTGAGTATTCATCAGAGATGGGACAAGAGCTCTGTGTCTTAACATAGTCTTCTACCTCTTGATTAGATATGAGATGAAAAAGAACAGGCCTGGAAGAACTATGGGCTTCCCTGGTAGCTCAGCTGGCAAGGAATGCGCCTGCTATGCGGGAAACCTGGGTTAAATCCCTGGGTTGGGAAGATCCCCTGGAGAAGGAAATGGCTACCCACTCCAGTATTCTGGCCTGGAGAATTTAATGGACTATACAGTCCATGGAAGAACTGTGAATGTTGGGGTTTAGTCATTCCCCTTCAGGGTTTGTGTTGCTGGAGGAAAAGTGGATTGAAATCTGAGAGGGCAAGATATGAATCTTGACTCCTACGGCTTAATACCAACCAAATAGTTGAACCAAAAAAATGATTTTCAGGGAGATTCAAGTGTGCATATAGAAGTGAACTGAAAAATATGAAGCACTACACAAAAGTATTGAGCTGAATACTTTTTTGCAGTTCTTGTTTGCAGAAACCCCAATTCTAAAATCATAACAAATAGTGACAACACCCACCATGCTCTTAAAAAAAAAAAAAAAACAACAGAATTACAAAGAAGAAAGAAGGGCAATACCAAGGATATTCAAACTACCACACAACTACACTCATTTTACATGCTAGCAAGGAAATGCTCAAAATCCTTCAAGCAAGGCTTCAGTGGTATGTGAACTAAAAGCTTCCATATGTACAAGCTGGGTTTAGAAAAGGCAGAGGAACCAGAGATCAAATTGCCAACATCCGTTGGATCATAAAGAAAACAAAGGAATTCCAGGAAAAAATCTACACTGACTACACTAAAGCCTTTGATTGTGTGGACCGCAACAAACTGTGGAAAATTCTTAAAGAGATGGGAATACCAGACCACCTTACCTGTCCCCTGAAAAACCTGTATGTGGGTCAAGAAGCAACAGTTGGAACTGGACATGGAACAATGGACTGGTTCAAAATTGGGAAAGGAGTATGACAAGGCTGTATATTGTCACCTCACTTAGTTAACTTATATGCAGAGTACCTCATGTGAAATGCCAGGATGGATGAAACACAAGCTGAAATTAAGATTGCTGGGGAAAATATCAACAACATCAGAAAAGCAGATGATACCACTCTAATGGCAGAAAGTGAGGAGGAACAAACTAAAGAGCCTCTTAATGAGGATGAAAGAAGAGAGTGAAAAAGATGGCTTAAAGCTTAACATTCAAAAAACTAAGATCATGGCATCTGGTCCCATCACTTCATGGCAAACAGATGGGGAAAAAGTGGAAGCAGTGACAGATTTTCTTTTCTTGGGCTCCAAAATTACTGTGAGCAGTGACTGCTGCCATGAAATTAAAACACACTTGCTCCTTGGAAGGAAAACTGTGACAAACCTAGACAGGATATGAGAAAGCAGAGATATCACTTTGCCGAAAAAGGTCCACATAGTCAAAGCTATGGTTTTTCCAGTAGTCGTGTATGGTTGTGAGATTTGGACCATAAAGAAGGCTGAGCACTGAAGAATCGATGCTTTCAAATTGTGGTGCTGGAGAAGACTCTTGAGAGTCCCTCAGATTGCAAGGAGATCAAACCAGTCAGTCCTAAAGGAAATCAACTTTGAATATACATCAAAAAGACTGATGCTAAAGCTGAATCATCAATACTTGGGCCACCTGATGTGAAGAGCCAACTCACTGGAAAATACCCTGATGCTGGGAAAGATTGAGGGCAAGAGGAGAAGCAGGCAACAGAGGATGAGATGGTTAGATAGCATCGCCGGCTCAATGGACATGATGAGTTTGAGCAAACTCTGGGAGATAGTGAAGGACGGGGAAGCCTGGCAGTCTGCAGTCCATGTGGTTGCGAAGAGTCAGACACGACTTAGTGACTGAACAACAACAATCACAAAAAGATCAGTTATCTAAGTTCAATTTCATTCTCTTTCACAGGTTGTAAACTATAGATACATGGGCTAGATTTAGCCCACAGAGAAATGTAGACTTGTGGTGTTGTGTTTATTTTGTTTTTTAAATTGCCTTGCTTGTCAGCATTTTATATGTGGGATTTTTCAGATCGATATTTTCACTGGATATTTTCATATGCAAGTTCAGATTTCCTAGTTCTGCTGAAAACTGGGAAGATCTGGCAATACTGGCTTTGATTCCCTACAGCTATAATTGCTGGGGCTAAGTAGTGGCTGCCCAGAGGGCGTGTGCTCTCCACAGCCCTGTGTCTCCACCTGACCTGCTTGCCTCACTAGTCTTTTTGCTAAATCTCATAGATATTTGGATGTCAACTCCTAGTTTTCCCTTTATTTTCAAAGAAAAAATAACTCCCTAAAATATTAAAAGGGATCGAAACAAGAAGAATGCAAAGAAGCACTGAGACTGAACAACCAATATACTGGATATTAATAAATATTAATAAATTAGAGTGGAAGTCATAGACAGCTGCTGTGAGAAGCTGTAGAGCAATGTGGTTAAAAGTTTGAATAAATGACTGAAGCAATGTCAAATTGTAGCTTCTGCCCTAATTAGCTTAGGAGAGTTATTTAAACTCAGCTTGCTCATCTGTAATATGAGAATAATAACTATTATTTTTAGAATTCGTTTAAATAACAAGGATTTACTAAGTACCTACTATGTTTCAGAGACTCATGCAGGCACTGATGATGCAACAATAATCCAAACAAACTTTGTACTCATGTGGTTTACATTAAATAAGTGAATCTATGTTAAGCATATAGAATAATGTCTGGCACAATAGTAACCAATTCTCAGTGCATGTTATCTATTATCCTCGTTATTATTCACAATACGCTCTCTACGGTAAGTTATTAGTTAAATTAGGAATGGCAAACCTGTTTAAGTTTGTGCTTTATTACCTGATAATAGTTACCAGAAATACAGTGTTAAGAATGAGTCTGAGGCCTTGTCTAAGCTCAGCAGAAAGGGGTGCACTGATTGACTCGATGTCTGGCATGGGCTGGAGTAATGTGTGTGGAAGTTTGCCTGGAGATTTTGTCACCCTGGTTGAAAGAAACTCTAGTTTCTGTAAACTAAATTTCTATAAAGAAGTCTATAAATTTCCACCTCTCTTGACAGTTTTTCTGAGACCTCTTGTTCAGAGAGAGACAAAAATCCAAGAAAACTTTTCCAAGTTTTCTCTTTCAGCAGGCAGCTCAGAAGGGCAAGGCTGTGTTCTGTTCCTACAGATGTGCTGAGACCACGCAAAGCTCAAACGGCTACCAACCTGTGATTAGGGATGGTTTGAAGATGTCTGTTCCAATAATCAACACTAAACGTGAACCTCTCAGAGCTGCAAACCCAATGCATGGGAACTGAAATACCGGCTTGGGTAGGATACCTTTCTCTTCAATAAAATATTTAAAAGGAAATAATGAAGGAAAAGAAGAACATTCCAACTAATCAAAGCACAAAACCCAAAAGTTAGCCCCTGGCTGGCCTAGAGGCCTTTAAGGCAGCGCCTCTGCCCTCACTGAAGGCCCGGGTGTGATTCCCCCATACATGTACTATTATGCAATTCTGGACCAAAAGGGGGAAAAAAAACTCCCCAGAGGCAAAAAAGAAATAAACTTTTTCCCAACAATATTAAATGTGAACCTCCCCTACTCCCTGGAAGGTTGCACCTGCCGCTCTAGCCTAGGGCTCCTCTCCATCTTCGGTCAGACTCATACGCGGCAGCCAGGTTCACAAAGACAAAGAATTCACAGTCACAAGAGGAGAGGCAGGAGAGGTCACTGGGTAGTGGAAGAGAGGGATGTCTGGGCCTCCAGGTTAAAGGTGAACAGATAAGACACCTTCCGGTTATAAAGCAGACATGGGCAATAATGCTGGGAGGCAGCTTTGCACAGCAACTCAGCTGTGGTCTTCTGGATTAGCTCTCCTAATCCAGATGTGGGGATGTGCCATGTTTGACAATGATTCTTGGAAGGCTGCTCACGCACACATCAAGCGTAATTTCAGAGGATCCATATTGTCCCTGTCCGGGTAACGTAAAACCAGAGTTATGCCAAGGTGGGGATATTGGTTTTGTTCCAAAACAACTTTATAGATGGTGGGCTGTATTTGGCCTGTAGGCCATAGTTTGTGTCCCCTGATCTAGCACAATAAATATTAGCAAATCTGTACTAAGTATAAAATAAGTACATTCATTTCCTTGTTACATCCCAATGAATACTAAAAACAATGGCAATGTACAGTGATTAGGAATCAGAACAGTGGGAGAGAGCCAGGTACTAGAAGAGGCCCATACTCCTAGGATTGGGGGTGTTCATTTCTTTGTTCAGCTGTTACACACTGTTACACACTGTTACATAAGGGCCATGCACTTATATACAAGTATTTTCCGCATGCATGTTATACCCTGAAAAAAAGTTTACAAGAAGTAAATATATAAGTAAAATAAATAAGGGCTAAAGAGAGAAAGTGAAGTGTCCCTGTCTGCTAGCTTTGAGCTCCTGTAATGACAGCTGATAAAAAAAATAATGCAACCCACTCCAGTACTCTTGTCTGAAAAATCCCATGGATGGAGGAGCCTGGTAGGCTACAGTCCATGGGGTCGCAAAGAGTTGGACACGACTGAGTGACTTCACTTTCACCAGTTCTGAGTGTAGACCTAGACGATCAGCCATTTCACTGGCAAACAGAAGCTAAAGTGTTGCTGTTTGGTCTGCTTGTTCCATAGATAAAGTGAGTGTCCTGATGATGAAATGAACTTTCAAACCAAACGCCTCTAATTTCTCACCTCTAAAACAATCTTGTCTATCCCATAGCTCTGCTTTGAAGGTTAAACTCGATAATGGATATGAAATGTCTGGTATAGTTAACGCCCATGGTTAGTACTCAATGAAAGTCAACTGAAATGAAAAAAGACCGAAGTGGAAAGAATGCTGGGTGTCTCTCATTTTCCCCTTCGTACCTTCCCCAGCCATCTCTGCACCCATCCTGAGGTCACCCAACGTGGACCATGCCAGTGGGTCCCCTTGCCTTTCTGGGTTCCAGTGTGAGAGTGGAGGCATGAGAGAGAGGCAGATCAGGCACTTGTTTCCCCCAGTTCCTCCCAGCATCATCCCTCAACTAAATGGGTATAAAGCATCCCTTTGTGCACAGCTGCTTCATCTTGAAGTCTCTAGAAATGCTCTTCTCCTAGCTTCCTCAAGCCACTGGGAAGGAACTGCTCCCTGATGATGATAACTCTAGGATACTGGAGTATACCTGTGGTTTCCCCTACACTGTTCCCATAATAGGAAAGTAGGAAAGTGAATTCAAATATGAGTGAGGCAGGAACATTTCTGAAAATAGTAAATTGTGCTTTCTTTTGGTGCACTTATGGGACTTGGAAAAACAAGGGCTATTTTTCTTTAGGCCCAGTGCACAAAGGTTATCAGGCTTTGTTTGCCAAATTTGGGTTTTCTTGCTGTAGGAGTTCATTAAGTCTGAGTTTGTTTTTCAGAAATGAAAACCGCAGTTACCACCCATCCTAGACATATGATTTATGTGGGTGAGGATGCTCAGGGAGGTAGGCTGGGGCTGGTTTAAACAGTAGTGATGGAGATTTCGAATGGGCCTCGGGGCTCATTCTACTCCTAAGAACAAGACTTCTAGGAAGGAGCTGTGGATGCCAAAGTCCTGAGATTTCAGGCCCTGGGGTTTTTGGAACCTTGTCAAAGAGCTCCCACGTCAGTCCTGTGGGGAAGAACCCGAGCTGCCGTCTTTAGGCGCACACATGGGCCTGGACAATGAGTCCTGTGGTGGTGACTGTGATGTGCTGACAATCAGAGGCCACTCTGGTGGGAACTGCTGGGTCCGTGGAAGTCCCTTGGTATTTTTCTATAATCTCAAGGGACAGTAAAGTGCCTTCTAAACCATACCTGGATATACACAGGCTCTATCAATGTTTCTGATTTTGTATGACTTGAACTGGGCCTCTACACTGCATCTCTAGCACATATTCGGGAATGCCTGTGTGAGTAGTCCACTGGGCACTACACTTCATCCCTGAAGAAAAATAGAGCTGCTGAGCCTAGCTTTCACCAGCTTAAGATATCTGGGGTCTAGGCTAATACTGGTTAAGCAAAAAGACTGATACAAATTGCCATTTCTTATTCGTGTGAAGCACGTTTATATTCACCTCATATTCACTTTAGACACTCAATGTTTATTTTATCCTGGGGAATCTTGCTCAAATACAGATGTTTGCAAAATTTCAAGAACTGAGCAAACTTCTACTTCTTCCCTCACACTCAAGCTAGCATAAACCTTTCCCCAAGTGCTTATTAGGTAAGATTGGTCTGGGGCAGTTAATCTATGAAGATGCTGAGCAAAACCAAGATATGTTTTCCATCTTGCTATTAAGCACCAAGCTTAAAAAATCAAGTAAAACAATCAACATGGCCACTCTCAAAGTCAGCGAAAATGTTTATATAATTAATCTTCAGCATGGCAGTGCACTCACAGTATTAGCATCAAATGTACCCAGAGAATAAATGTAAATTACAGGTACAAATCAGTTTATGTGTTCAGCACCATTTTCACTTACCTCCACATACAAACCCCGGTTGCTTGAGGCTTATGAATAAATAGTTACTGGTGTTCAGAAAGATGCAAGTCTGCAAACTGAGATCCAAGAGAAAATAAAAACAAAACAGCACTATCGCCACACCACAGGCATTGAGAAACGCCCAGAGAAGCGAATGTTTCAGTACTCTCTGGGGAAGAGAAGTACTAGCCTAGATGCTCACTTATTCTCTTGGCCTCTTTCTGTTGCTAAGAGTCCCCTTGCGATTAAACTCTGGAGTCACTGGAAGGGAGGATGTTGCAGGGACCCCCAGATAAAGAATGAAGCCAGACTCACTTCCAGTCCAAAGAAGTGAAGTGAAGTGAAAGTTGCTCAGTTGTGTCTGACTGTGTGTGACCCCTTGGACTATACAGTCCATGGAACTCTCCAGGCCAGAATACTGGAGTGGGTACCTTTCCCTTCTCCAGGGGATCTTCCCAACCCAGGAATCGAACCCAGGTCTCCCGCATTCCAGGTGGATTCACAGTGGAAATGGAGTCTCTTTCTGTCATGAAATGTTAAGTATCCTATGCATTTCCTTTTTGATGCCCTGAAGAAAACAGAAACATTAAAAAGACCTGGAAAGGCAAAGATCTTAGAATCTCAGTCTTAGATCTTAAATGTCTCAGAAAATTGTAACTAAGAAGAGTGTCCTCCACATAAGCCTGTATAATACAGGTACCTTTTCCCTCTTCCCCAACCCCTAACTTTATTTTTCAATTCTCTTTGTGTTTCTGGCTGCTCAAAGACAGAGGGGAATAACTGGCTTTTTCTACTTTGAGCAGTGCTTACCTTAATCTTGACAACAGTTTCCTTTGAACCGTTAATAAAAGTCACAGGGACTTCTCTGGTGACCCAGTGGTTAAGAATCCGTCTTGCAATGCAGGGGATGTGGATTCAACCCCTTGTTGAAGAACTAAGATCCCACATGCTGAAGAGCAACTAAGCCTGTGTGCTGCGATTACTGAGCCTGCATGCTGTGGAGCCCCCACACCGCAACCAGCAATTCTGTGTACACAACAAAACAGCTGGCATGCTGCAACGAAGATCCTGGGTGCTGCAACTAAGACCCAATGCAGCCAAGTAAATAAAATAAAACAATCTTTTTTAAGTCACAGGCATTGATTAGGTTCAGTCTTCCCAACCTCCCTTTCCATCACTCCTTTTGTCCCCCATATGAATGTATATTTTCAGTTTTCTCACAATGCTTATCTTTAAGTACCACTATGGGCTCAGTGGTAAAGAATCTCTCTCCCAACACAAGAGACACAGGTTCAATCTCTGGGTCGGGAAGATCCCCTGGAAAAGGAAATGGCAACCCACTCCATTATTTTTGCCTGGAAAATTCTATGCACAGAGAAGCCTGGTGGACTCCAGTCCATGGGGTCACAGAACAGTCAGACATGACTCAGTGTGTACACAGACACACACACATGCACACACATGGACACATACACACAGTACTAACAGTCTCATTTAAATAAAATGGCTAAGTGTGTGAGGGGGAATTCTGGTTAATTGAGCACAAATAAAGAAAAATCTTTACTTTTTCAGTGTTTTGGTTGAAAATCTTTCTCTTAAATGTTTTTCTCCCATCCCTCTTTCATTTTACTCTCATTTCACAGATAAAAGTGTGTAACTATCAGCACACAAATATACAAATATATACATTAAGAAATTAATATAAGCAATCACAGTGGCAAAGAGGGTGAGACTGCATCAAGTTTCAGATTTCTGAAATGATGACCATATTCTGGACTAAGTTTAGCTATGAGTTCCCTGGTAGGCAGAGCAAAATAAGAAATAGATCCCATTTTCTAATTAAAAGAAGCAAAGCAGTTTATAGATCCCATTTTCTAGTTAAAAGAAGTGAAGCAGGAAAGTTAAACTCTTGAGAGAACATGGGGCATTAAAATCTAATAATAACGACCTACATGAAAGTTTTATCTGACTTTTCCATTTGTGAGGTTGGACCAACAGTGATTTTCACAGAAGGAAATCTTTTCCTCTATATTCCCACCTATCCCTTGCACATAGTATTTTACTTGATTTTGTTAACTTTTCTGACTAGAAATTGAACCTATAATGAGACTGTCTTGGCTTAAAAAGGTGGTCAATGGCAAATCAGTGAGATCATGGTCCTACCTCTGCTGCTGCTAAGTCACCTCAGTCGTGTCTGACTCTGTGCGACCCCATAGATGGCAGCCCACCAGGCTCCCCCATCCCTGGGATTCTCCAGGCAAGAACACTCAAGTGGGTTGCCATTTCCTTCTCCAATGCATGGAAGTGGAAAGTGAAAGTGAAGTCGCTGAGTCTTGTCTGACTCTTAGCGACCCCATGGACTGCGGCCCACCAGGCTCCTTCGTCCATGGGATTTTCCAGGCAAGAGTACTGGAGTGGGGTCCCATTGCCTTCTCCAGTCCTACCTCTACCTTCTGTTAATTGCTATGCTTTATGAGAAATGCTGGGCTGGAGGAAGCACAAGCTGGAATCAAGATTGCCGGGAGAAATATCAATAACCTCAGATATGCAGATGACACCACCCTTATGGCAGAAAGTGAAGAAGAACTAAAGAGCCTCTTGATGAAAGTGAAAGAAGAGAGTGAAAAAGTTGGCTTAAAGCTCAACATTCACAAAACTAAAATCATGGCATCTGGTCCCATCACTTCATGGCAAATAGATGGGAAAACAGTGGCTGACTTTATTTTTCTGGGCTCCAAATTAACTGCAGATGGTGACTGCAGCCATGAAATTAAAAGATGCTTGCTCCTTGGAAGGAAAGTTATGACCAACCTAGACAGCATATTAAAAAGCAGAGACATTACTTTGCAGCAAAGGTCTGTCTAGTCAAGGCTATGGTTTTTCCAGTAGTCATGTATGGAAGTGCGAGTTGGAGTATAAAGAAAGCTGAACGTCAAAGAATTGATGCTTTTGAACTGTGGTGTTGGAGAAGACTCTTGAGAGTCCTTTGGACTGCAAGGAGATCCAATTAATCCATCCTAAAGGAGATCAGTCCTGGGTGTTCACTGGAGGGACTGATGTTGAAGCTGAAACTCCACTACTTTGGCCACCTGATGCGAAGAGCTGACTCATTTGAAAAGACCCTGATGCTGGGAAGGATTGAAGGCAGGAGGAGAAGGGGATGACAGAGGATGAGATGGTTGGATGGCATCACCAACTCAATGGGCATGGGTTTGGGTGGACTCCGGGAGCTGGTGATGTACAGGGAGTCCTGGCGTACTACAAAGAGTCGGACGCGACTGAACGACTGAACTGAACTGAATGAAAATAAACATCTTGGCTAGTTCGATAGCAATGTTGATATAACCCTCTTAAAACTGCTTCAAAGATCACTTGATTATTCCAATGTTAGTCAGAGAGTCAAAGATGAATCAAGAGTGAGAGTACCATACTGGTCTGAGGAAGTACAGCATTAACACAGCAAACTGGATTTTCTAGAAAACTTTAAGTGCCACAGCCTGATTTTTCTCATTTCCAGATTATATGTGCTGAAGGAGATCATAAATCATGGTATAGTAAGGACAAATGAATTCTTTTGAACTCAAATCCAAATCTCAATTATTCAGTTTCATTTTCCCCATAACTATCAAACTGTCATAGAAATTCAGTATTTCAATTACTAGACATTTTTCTTGCATGTACTAAAAGCATAATAAACGTGTTCAGATTATATGCACTGATTTTTAGTTTATAACTTGATGAATGTGTTCATATTCCATTATGTATCCTTTATTTTTCTATGATACTAGCCCAGGAACTTTATACCTCAAATGTTCCTGTCTTACTTTCTGTGCTTAAATTTCATCTACTGTAATTCCTTTATTTTCTGATTTCTGTCTTTAATACTTGGGGTTTCTAAATTCTATCTTTTAATCTTTAATCTTTGGTTTTCAAAATCTGTCTTTTGAGAGGCAGAATTTCTCACCTACTCTAAGTTAACAGTTTTCACATTTTAATTTGTAATCACTGGAAAACCAATTATATTTAGTGAAAAAGGCACACTTTTTTGATTCCTGGTTCTCCCCTTTACAGTCCTCTCATGAAATATACTCAAATTTCTTAGTATGTCTTTCTAAACCTATAAAATGGGTATAATAATAATGCTTCACTGTTAAGATGGATATGAAGATTAAATATGCATACATAAGAAAGTTTGTCAACCATAATTTATATTTACTTTTTATCCATTGTTACTATTAGGCCAATGTTGTTTTCTGAAGATATATACAGAAACTCACAATGATAACAGGAAATATTATGGAATACTTACTGTGTATCATTCATTCTACTAACACTTTAAATATGTCAACTCATTTGAACCTCACAGTAACCCAAATGCATTATTATTAATATTATTCCCAGTTTTCAGATGAGGAACCTTAAGTTCAAACTGAATAATAAACTTGTACAAGGTCACACAGTCAGCAAATGACAGCTGGGTTTTAACCTAAGCATTAGTCCATGGGCTTAATGCTTAGGTTAAATAGAGGTTTTAAAGCATGTCTTCAGCACACAGCTGTGGTTAAGTACTCTATATTGGGGATATTATTAAATGTTATATATGTACAAAAAGGATTCCATCATCAAGTAAATTTAGGAAACACTCGGTTAAAGAAAGAGCTTCCTTGACTGCATGACTCCTTAGGTTCTTTAACATGTACTGTGAATCTCTAAGAAGGAACCATAGAGGGCAGCCCTTCGCTTCTTAAGACCAAAGTGAATCAAAGCTATTCTTCATAAGCATCTCAAAGGACCAGTATTCCAGAACCCATTTTGACAAATGTTGATTATAAGGTGTGATAAATAAGTAGAAATAACATACCACTCAAGTCTAGCAGATAATCCGTTAAAGTAGGAAAGACAAGTGTATAGTATTAATAACTCCATTTATACATGATCCTCATTTTATATACCACCTGACACATTAATTGAGTTATCCAAAGTAAAAAAGGCAAGAGTTGCAATCTTTTTCTAAAAATGCATGTGTAGAGGATGTTTTTGACCTACAAGAGTTACAAGGCATATATATATTTCCTCCTGAGGATGGTTCTCTGAGGCTGACATTTAAAAAAGAAAGATGCGCAAGAACAAGCTGAGCTTTCACACATCTTCTTGGCAGGAGACACTATAGATCACGCCAGGGCAGGACTGAGGGAACTCCAGAAACCAGTTGTCCACAAGTGACTAATGACAGCAAGATGACCCGCTCACCCTTCCCAGGCTCTTCTCTCCCAGAGCATCTGGAATTATCTTCAGGACATACAGAGAGGGAATGACACTGGTTCCAAATCACTTAAAATCTATGATGCCTTCACAACAACCCTCGCCTCCCCACAACCCCTACTTCCCTAAAATGAATCTTCGCTTACTGAATTCTTTACTTTTTGTTACTACTGTCAACTTACCATCACTCTCAACTTCCTTTCCATCCCAACACACAGACATGTTCTACTTCCTAATTAGGGAGGAATCACCGTTTAGCTGTTACCAGCTTAACACAGAAACTAAAATAAAATAGCTTAAAAATGAATGAATCTGGTCAGCTTCATTGAGTTGTGAACCAAAGGAAAAAGTGGTGGTGAACAATAATATGACCCACTTTTTAGAACCCATGGGCTCTTATGAGCCACACCGGATGTGGCCCACCAGGCCATCAGCACCAACCGTATGCCATCACTCAACCCCATCCCATAATATGTGCCTACCCTGAATATTCACAGTAAGTCTAAGTTATTTTAGGACATACACTGAGGTGAGACTAGTATTTCTAAAGTCTGGAAGTCCACATGCAGTGGATGGTGAGATCAAACCCGTCTGCACTGTGGACACATAATGCTACTCCTCTGAGTGACTCAGATAATTAAAGGGCAGATTTTACTGGTATTATCCTCATTTCTTCCTTCAGTGTTCTCAGTCATCCAAGTATCTCTTGCCTGGAGTTCACTGTGCTTTACTCTTTGAAACCCTCCTTGTCCAAGCACAGTTTATGGACCCTCCTTCCTCTCACATTTTTAAGACCAGTAAAGCTGCAACTAGAGATCAAACTCTCAAACGTTTTCCATTTAGCATTTAGCATTAAAATGGCTCAAAAATCTGCTTCTCCCTGCACAGTGTCTCCTTACATGGATGCAGACTGGCATCTCTGGATGGAATCGATGAATCACTTCCTTGCAGTAGTTCAACAGCATCTATAACATAACATTTGTGCCCTGAGGCTATTGAGTTTACTCAGGCAAAATGCCTTGAGATTGAATAAAAGTTGTAAGAGTGCTATGAAAGAATGTTTTCCTAAACCTATTGATGAAGCTACTGGACACATTAGTTCACAGGTTGAAGTAAAAACTGACTCCAATGCTGAAATAAAATCTTTAATCCTTCGAGAAGGATTACAGAAGCAGCATGGAGAGAAAGTAAAATAATTAGATTGGAATGGACACTTGTGGTTAGCTCTCGAATCAGTTGGGTCCTCTGGAAAATAGATGATAAGAGTGAACTAGGAGAGCAGAGGTTGATTGGAAAGTAACATTTGTGAAACTAAAAGGGAGGAAGCGGAATCAGCCAGGATGGGTCTTGAGGCTGTATATAGATCTGGCAGCCCTACAAGATTGCAGACCATAGGTTGCTTTTTAGAGGAGGCTTCCACTGTGCAGAAAGGTTAAGCCCTGGTACCATTGTGCTACTCGGTCATCAGCTGGGACTACTCTGGAAAGAGCTTGATCTTGGTTCAAAGGTTAGGGTCAAATGAGTGAGGTAACAGAAGCTATCAGCAGCTAACCATACACCTTGCACTTAAGTCAGGAATCCTTTCTGGATGCAGGATCTGAATTAGACCCCCTTCGAGAGCAGAAAATCTGTTCTGACTCAATGTGTATTCCATCTCTTCCTCATTGTGGAGCAGAGAAATGTTTTGAGAGAATACAGAAGAGCCTTTAATTAAATGCTCTCAACACTGGAACTCTCATTGATGCAGGCTGTTATAAATATGAGCAAAGACACACAACTGAACAAAAGCTCATTAAATATGACCACAAAAGGCGTTAATGATCTCTCTGACTTATGAATAGAATCTTTCAGACCTGAGCCTATTAGTAAGTAGGGGGGCTTTCTAGATACAGCTTACGGATTTCAACAACCTATTAATTCATTATCAATCAATAATGATTTGGGGGAAACTAACAGATAACTGTCACCTAGGAGAACCAAGATCTGGAAATGAGATACGTAACAGAGACACTGTATTGATGAGAAAAGAGGTTCTAGGCAGATATTGATAAACACAGTCATAATTAAAAATGTCATCACTTCTCTTTTAGTTACTAGTATATCAAGCAGACCAAATGATAAAAAATATATAAAGGATCTGAGCATAATCTATGCTGATGTCTCTTACTAGACCCTATGCTTACAAAAAGAGCTTTAAGAGCAAAGGCCAGAGAAAAAGAAATGCAGAAATCTCTGACTTGTTCACCCTTCTCCTTCCTCTATGGTTTCCATCTGTCCTGCCCTCACAGGCTGGCTGCAGCCATAGCACACACGTGCCTTATGGTCCACATGCCAGATCCTCTCATCATCTCCACACCCCACACATGTACACTATACCAGTGCTCTCTGTCCTTGAGCAGCTGTGACTGTGCCCACATCAGAGCCCTTGTGATGTATAATCAGACCTGCATGTCTTACAGGTCTGATTATACCTGAGTGCTTCAAAGGTTGTTGGAATGCAGATAAGTGTGAGTTTCCTGAAACCTGTAATTCTGAGGATCTGACTCAGGTGCACTGAGCTTGCAAGTGAACTGAACACACGGCCCAGCGTGAATCTGTCCACTGGTCTTCTTCTCTACTTATCAGAGCTTATAAGATTTCTTTCTTTAGGAACTTATGGGTGGGGTGTTGACTGATGTTTTTCAATCACTTACTACATTTTATAGAAGAAAAATTATGTTCTAGGAATACTTCAAATTTGGGAATTTTCAAAAATTTTTCTTGGAAATGTCAGTGACTAATTTTTTTTAAGTTTAATATGATGTATTTTGTAGAACTTTGCCTCTTATATAAGGGATATGACTACTTTCTAAACATTTATGGACCAATTATAAAAATGGATCACATTCTAGCTTACAAATCACAAAAACAAGAATAAAGACAACTACAAAGAATATTACAATTATTATATCACAAACCACATACTCTTAACAATTAAAATAGATATCAATAATAAAATTTAAGTTTAAAAATTCCCCCCAAACATTAGTAAGAATATCGGTAAGCATCCCAACAGGAAACAGATGGTTGATTCAAATTAGGATAATCCAAGTGGGGCCTAATGAAGGAGATTTTAAAAGATGTGAGCAGATGTAGGGAAACCACAAGGAATAGTGCAGTGCCCTGGGTTTAATAAGAGTGGAATGATTACATATCCTGAGTCTGAGAAGGCAAGATGCAGGTAAGGCAGTCAGAGCTTAGAGGAGAAAAGTCCTCTGAAAGGGCCACCTTCAGAAGAGAAGTGACCTAGCTAGAGGATACAGCCATCTTGAGGCTCTACAGAGGTGGGAATAGTGACTCTAATACCTAGAACATTTGCAGCCACTTCAACCGAGCTGCAACACACCATACACAATGCTGACCATT
Source organism: Bubalus kerabau (assembly GCF_029407905.1). Lineage (NCBI taxonomy): Eukaryota > Metazoa > Chordata > Mammalia > Artiodactyla > Bovidae > Bubalus > Bubalus kerabau. The sequence goes on along the minus strand of NC_073643.1, from coordinate 35,947,397 downwards.
CAGTGGGCTGGAAACCAGCGTGCCTCTTCACTGCTTTCTCAGAAGGCCCAACCAGACAACATGGAGGTGAACTTAAGTATTTTGTCTCTTTTCAGGAGGAAGCGAGGCCCCTTCAGTAGCAGCCATCTGGTGCGTCAGATAAGGACAGTCCAAGAAAACAGTGCCTGTATTAAGATGGCCACAACAAGTCTGTTAGCCAGCTGCCTTTGTAGTACAGGGTTTAGGGTAAATGCTTTGTTTTGGATTCTTTTCCACTGAGATTGGACAGGCCAAACTGTGATCTGAAAACTTTCTATTTTCATCCTGGAAAAATCTCTTCCAGGCCTTTCCTAGGGCATCATTAAACTCAAGCTATACCATCAAACTACTGGCTCCATTTTCAAACCTTTGGATACATCCAGGTTTGATTGAACCCTGACTTTTAGTTCTTTATACAGGCCACTCTGATGCCTACCATTGCCTTTCACCCGGAATACAGAACTTGCTTTAAAGTCATAATAAACTTTTGCAACAAGTCATCAGCAAACATCCTTACGACACCACTGCTTCTACACCATGCAGTCATCAATTATACCCAGCATCTACAGAGGCAGCCTCCCATAATTCCTGGAGTGTGGTAGCTTGGAACTTTCTGTACTAATTCATTTTGCATTAGTGCTTAGCAGCAAGAAATCCTGACTCCTGGCACAGAGAAGTAAATTATTTCTTAGAGTACTATACTTAGATGCTTTGAGTTTAATTACCTTGTAATTTCCTGGTCATGTTATTACCATGAAGTTACACCATTTTGCAAATTTATTTACAGCTTATAAAAAGAAAATTAGTTTGGAAATGAATGTTTCTAAGTTGGTCTCTTGTAAGTAGCTCTTTTGTTGTTGTTTAAAAAAATAAAAAGCTTTCCTATCTGAAAATACAGGTTGCTCAAATGTCTACTCAAAATTCAAATCTTCAGTTCAAGATGTGAGGTAACTTAAAGAGGAGTAAGGGATCTTTAAAGAAGATCATTAAAGTAAAGGGGTCAGATACCAGAAGAACAACCATATCACGGCCAGGAGCCTGGTCAAAGTTTGAAACATTGGTGATACTTAGGATCCCAAGTTTTGTTCAATGGAAATTTACAAAGGTCTGGAATGACCTGAATATTGTCCACAGTATATTTATATAGCATAAGGGAATTAAGTGAGGCACTATTTGTCTCTAGGGAGAAGGGAGTCAAGATCTTTTTTTTTCTTTCTTACACCACCCTGACTCCTACCTCCCTAGGATCAGTGGGAAGAGACTTGGCCTCCAAAAAAGGAAAGAGTTGCTGAAACTATAGGATACTGACACTGACTTTCAGTGGTGATACACTTTCATGTCATATATGGCATGGCCACACTTCTCTTTCTTCCTTGAACCCCAAAGAGATGGTAAGAGTCTAGGGCTATAGGGCCTAGGATCTCTCTCTCTCCTTTGTTGTTGTGTTTAGTTGCTCAGTCGTGTTCAACTCTCTGTGACCACATTGACTGTAGCCTGCCAGGCTCCTCTGTCCATGGAATTCTCCAGGAAAGAATACTGGAGTGGATAGCTGTTCCTTTCTACAGGGGATCTCCCCAACACAAGGATCAAACCCAGGTCTCCTGCATTGCAGGAAGATTCTTTACCATCTGAACTACCAGGGAAGCCCAAGAATACTGGAGTGGGTAGCCTATCCCTTCTCCGGGGGACTTCTCAACCCAGGAATCCAACTGGGGTCTCCTGCACTGCAGGTGAGTTCTTCACCAGCTGAGGTACCAGGTGTTCTCTTTCCTTCCTGTTATGTAGCTTTGAGGGGAACCTAAAGCTGCTTGGTTCTACTCCATTGCCCACTGTTGGTAGACATCAGACAAGTCGTATCTCATGGTGACTGAACCAGAATCCTGTGTTTGATCATTTGGGATGTGGGACAAGAATCAGAGCCATTCTTACAACCTGCTTTATCTGAGACTGATTGGTCTTAACTGGCTTTGGAAAAAAGAAACTTCAGTTTGGTCAAGTATCTTACTAAAACTATGCCTTGATGTTTAAGTTCAATCATAATGATACTAGGCACCCTGTCCATAATAACTATTCCAGGGCACCCATTTCTCATGAGGACCTGATGGGGAAAATGAGCAGCTGACTCAAGGCAGAATTTATATGTTCCTGGGGCCCTTGGCTGTGGGGAGGGCATGCAGCAAACTAGACATATCCCATAGTCCAACAGGCACTCATTGGTAGATAATCAATTCCTTTGAAATATGAAGGAAAAATATGCCCCTTTTTCTCAATCTCTATGGAACTTTTCCATCTTCCTTTGCCTCAAACACTGGCCTTTTCCTTGGCTCTACTTACACCCCTACCTTGTACACTACTTTTAAATTACATTATATGCTTTAAAAAGTTCCTTAATGTTTTAAAAATGACATTCCAGGATTTAAATGTTGCCAAATAATAACTTAAAATAAATTAGTATTTATACAATTGCACTCATCTTACATGCCAGTAAAGTAATGCTCAAAATTCTCCAAGCCAGGCTTCAGCAATACATGAACCGTGAACTTCCTGACGTTCAAGCTGGTTTTAGAAAAGGCAGAGGAACCAGAGATCAAATTTCCAACATCTGCTGGATCATGGAAAAAGCAAGAGAATTCCAGAAAAACATCTATTTCTGCTTTATTGACTATGCCAAAGCCTTTGACTGTGTGGATCACAATAAACTGGGGGAAATTCTGAAAGAGATGGGAATACCAGACCACCTGACCTGCCTCTTGAGAAATCTGTATGCAGGTCAGGAAGCAACAGTCAGAACTGGACATGGAACAACAGACTGGTTCCAAATAGGAAAAGGAGTATGTCAAGGCTATGTATTGTCACCCTGCTTATTTAACTTATATGCAGTGTACATCATGAGAAACACTGGGCTGGAAGAAGCACAAGCTGGAATCCAGATTGCAGGGAGAAATATCAATAACCTCAGATATGCAGATGACACCATCCTTATGGCAGAAAGTGAAGAGGAACTAAAAAGCCTCTTGATGAAAGTGAAAGTGGAGAGTGAAAAAGTTGGCTTAAAGCTCAACATTCAGAAAACGAAGATCATGGCATCCGGTCCCATCACTTCATGGGAAATAGATGGGGAAACAGTGGAAACACTGTCAGACTTTATTTTTTGGGGCTCCAAAATCACTGCAGATGGTGACTGCAGCCATGAAATTAAAAGACGCTTACTCCTTGGAAGGAAAGTTAGGACCAACCTAGATAGCATATTCAAAAGCAGAGACATTACTTTGCCAACAAAGGTCTGTCTAGTCAAGGCTATGGTTTTTCCTGTGGTCATGTATGGATGTGAGAGTTGGACTGTGAAGAAGGCTGAGCGCCGAAGAATTGATGCTTTTGAACTGTGGTGTTGGAGAAGACTCTTGAGAGTCCCTTGGACTGCAAGGAGATCCAACCAGTCCATTCTGAAGGAGATCAGCCCTGGGATTTCTTTGGAGGGAATGATGCTAAAGCTGAAACTCCAGTACTTTGGCTACCTCATGCGAAGAGTTAACTCATTGGAAAAGACTCTGATGCTGGGAGGGATTGGGGGCAGGAAGAGAAGGGGACGACAGAGGATGAGATGGCTGGATGGCATCACTGACTCAATGGACGTGAGTCTGAGTGAACTCTGGGAGTTGGTGATGGACAGGGAGGCCTGGCATGCTGCGATTCATGGGGTCGCAAAAAGTCGGACACGACTGAGGACTGAACTGAACTGAACTGAACTGATACATATTGTTCTATTTATCAGTTGCTTGCTTCCAGAAACTGTAAGCAATCAGTAGACATATTAAATTCTGGGTTGAAAAAGGCATGGCCTGTTTAGCTGCTTGATGTGTTATTAAAGTTAAACCAGTAGGTGGTGGTTGGTTAACTGAGGCTGAATCTCAACTCACTAAAAAGTCTGTAGTATTGCCCTGCACTTGAGGCAAAATAGTCATCATGTGCATTTAGGCTACAGGCAGTGGTTATCTAATTCTTTTTGCTCTCCAGCCTAGAATTTTATTTGAGGGACTAAGTTTTATACATGACTGACTATATAGATTTTGTAATTTCTGCATTTCTGAAAACTGATCTGTAAGAGTATGTTCTGCTAAAAAAATCATTGAATCTCTATTTTGTAGTAATTGTTGTTACTAAGGACCCCAGATATGGAGGCCAAAGCCAAATCTAAATATGAAATGATAGAAATTATGATGAGATGGTGTCCATTAAGGACTAGAAGGCAACATCCAGACAGCCAGGAAAGCACCATGATAGTGAATAAAGGATGGGCTCTGGCCCCTTTTCATGGATATCTACTTGTAAGCATTACACTATATTACTTTGGTATGCTTTGGTATAAAGTACTATGGGACAGAGGAGAAGCTACTAACATTGCCTATGCAATTGAATGGCAGGCATGAGATGAAGTCAAAATGATTCATGAAAGGCCTCAGAGAGGAACTGATATTTAGGCTAAGCTTTGAGATATAGACTGAGGAATGCCAAGTGAAAAGCAGGGAAAAGAAACATATAGCAGGTGTACCAAACAAGAGGACTAGAAAAGGTCGCTCAAAATGTTGGAGTAGTCTATTATAAAAATCTATAAACATTCCCTGTTCATGGTCCCTTTTGGAAAGGCAGTCCTACACTCATGTGCTGGAAGGAAAGACCTTATATACCAAGTGGTAGCAACCACTGAGTGAATAACAGCTGGATCAAAGACAGACACCTTACCCAATACATGGCTGTTAAGTAACCAGTTAGATTGTCTTTAGAGAATGGGATAGACCAGAGATATTTCAACTGAAAAGCTGAGACATGGGCAGCCATATTGTACCTTTAATAGGTCATATGCAGGGCAAAAAAACAGAGGGAGCTGATCTACACAGAAACAAGAATGAACAGAATCACAGGAAAAGGCAACAATAAAATAATTACATGTATTTTGTTTCCTGATTTTTGATGTTGTATTAGTCAAAATACACCAGGTTATACTACATCAAGGAGGGGTAAACAACAGCCCTTGAAATAGTGCAGTCTAGCTTCTACGTTTGCACAACTTGAATTAAAGCTTTTTTTTTTTTCCTTACAATTTTAAGGATCATAAAGGAAGAGGGAGATCAACTTCCTATGTGGCCCACAAAGCCTTTATAGAAAATATTTGCCAATCTCTGTACCAAATCTTTGAAGCTTTTAACAAGAAAGTTTCATTCCTCACTCATGCTGTCTAACACCCTGGAGCTTTGCTCAGAGTCCCCTAGCTTGGGATAGGAGGCTGAGAGAGCAGGCATCATGCTTAGTATGACATCATGAACATGACATCATGCTGTCAAATGTTGCGGCAGAGGGAAAACACTCCAGAAAGTCCTCCAACAGCAATTAAATGCTTCAGTGTGGACCCACATCACAACTACGCCAAACACACTGGCCAGAACTAATCACACAGACCCATACAACATAAAGGGAAGTACAATCCCACTGTGCATCACAAAGGAAGAGAACCAGCCTTGCTAAAGACTAAAACAATTGCCTGAAAACACTTGAATCCGTGCTGGGACCACTTTTGAATAAGGTTCTATTCCTTACAATGACAAAAAAAAAAAAAAAAAACACGAATAGAGGGAAGCTGCTAGAGAGGAGTTATATAAAGTTAGCCAAGAGTCAGATGAGGAAGGGTCTTGCACGTCATGCTAGAGTTCATACTTTTTCCTGTTCAATGGGAAGTCTTGATAGACTTTAGTTAAAAGGAAGAAGGACCAATGTAGTTTCTAAAAAAGGAGTTACAAGATCAGACCAGGATTTTAGAAATATCACTCTATCTATCACATAGTAATATAGGTTGGAAGATGTACTGAATGGAGGCCAGCTAGGAAGCTGCTGTCATGGACGAGGTATGAGGAGATGCGGATGTGATATAAAGCCATGTTCAGGAGTATGAGCAGACAGCAAGACTGAAAAACAAAAGCATAAGAAGTAGGATTTACAGCGAGGAAGCTGAAGTTCCTACTTTGGACAACAAAATAAGAACTAAAACTAATAATTTATACAAGAAGGTGGAAGAAAAAATAGTTTCCAGGCCTTGCCCATTATTTGTGGTCTCCGAAGACTCTGAGACCAACTTTTGATATTAACAAATGACTACATTCCCCTCTCCTTAAACTTTTATTTCTGGATAAGTAATGAATGCGCTTCAAATCTTCAATTCTGTTCAAACTATGATCCTCTGGAACTGCTTCTCCTGCTTCTAGATTCTTCAAGTGCCAGATGAATAGTATTTCTAGATTTCTACAGCACATATACTATTTTGAAATGAATCATGGCACATAACAGAGTTTATACACAACTTACTTCTTCAACTCATGCTGACCACTATGCCCTCAGTTGCTTGTCATGAAATTGGGTGTGAGACCATGGAAAAGTTTGCTGAGCTTAGCTCAGATTTTCTCTCTGGAATAAACTGGAGATGGCATTTAATGCTCAACAGTAGGTAATTAAGGCAGATGGAAACATAGATGATTGTTTTAAAAACAGACTGAACAAAGTTAATTTGGAACATGCTGAAAATTCTGGCTTATGCAGTGAAAATCAAATCAAGGGAGACAACGGATCTCAGATTCCTAGGTAAGTACTGACAGAAATGCATTCATGTACCATAACTGAGGCAGTTTTCATACTTCATTGAACTGTGAGCTACTAACTAGGGTCAAAACTTTGAACGTATTTTTTGTCACTGAACATAGGTACTATAAGGTGATATCAACGTGCTGTACATATTCTTTTGTTTCCAGACTTTTTGGCCCCTCTGGTTTGTAAGTTGTAGCAATCTTGATGCCACTCAGATATCATTTCCCTTTAGTGTATGTACTGATTATTTGTCTAGTTGCTCTCAGATCCATTCCTATACTTTCTCTAGTCTGCTGCTCTGCATCACAGAAAGTGGAACACTGAAAACTACAATTCCCAGGCTCCTTTGCTAAGTGGTGTCTAGCTTCATCCAGTGGGAGGTGATGTTGAAAGACTGCAGGGTAGAAGGAAAGGGGCAGCCGGGGTAGTTCTCTCCCCTTCTCTGCTTTAGGTGGCATCTCATTTGAAGCTGTGCCTCCTCAGTTTCTACTACCTGTTCTCTCTGTGCTCCTTGTTCCCTCTGGGAAGCCTCTGCTTTAGCCCAATTTCCCATTGATTTTTCCAGAATTCCAGCTTTCACCTGACAGTTCCAGCCACCAAGTCCCCAGGTCCAGCTCCAAGTTTCCAGCTCCCTCCAGCGTCCCTGACTCCTGGACTCTGACAATAGCATCTCCTGTCCTAAGTCCCTCCAGTTCTAGCTGTAGTAGCACCTTCTCATAGTTGTTAAACTCTGGATTGGCTCACCTTTCTCTGTTTACTCTTGGCTCTTCCAAACTTCTGAAGCTAGATCCCTATACATTTTTCTCAGCTTAATTATTAAGCTATAGCTGAGAAATAAAACTGTTGTGTATTTACAACCCGATGATGTGAAAGGATCCCTAAAACACAGTTTACTAACACTAGATCTCTATACTAATCTCCTCGTATTTTGTACCCAGCAAGTGTTCTCTACATAGTCCATGAAGATGGACCATAGCATGAAAGATAGCTTCCAGGAGACACACCCAGAGTTAGGAAGCTAAGTCAGTTAGAGACTTTAAAAATCAGGAATCTGAGGCCAAACCATGATGGGAAGGAAACCCTGCATTTCAGAGGATCTTTTGCTAAATGGATATTTCAGAAGAAAGATAAAAAAGGCCTGGGGTGGGCTCATATTCCTCTTCATACCCAAGCCCTTCCCCATTCTTAGGGTGCAAAATCTCAAGCAACAATGGAAAAACCATTAACATACTATTCTCGATATCCTCACACTAAAGCACATGCAGAAAGAAAACTTGGCTGCTTTCTCTGAGAATCAAATACAGAAAAGAGAGACACTAATAGATTAATAAATTATTGAGAGTTAAATCAGCCTGCAAACAGTATCCTTTTAAAAGCTATCTTTTGGTGACTTTTGTAAGACTGAAAAAGGAGCTTACCTAACTTCAGTTAAGTTGCCTTACTTTAGATACGTTTGATTTTTTTTTTACATATAAGAGAGAGCAATACATTTTGCTAGAAACAAAGTGCTTAAAAAACTCAGGCATCATGAAAGCAGAACATGAGCAGAGGCAGTGAAGCCTAAACTTTATAGGCAGTGGAGTCTAAACCTCATAGGCTTATGAGTCCAACAGTCCTGGGTTTGAATCCTAGCTCTTCTGCCTACTGGCTGTGCCTCAGTTTTATTAATTGCAAAATGGGAATAATAGCACCTCCCTCTTTGTACAATTGTGAATATTAAATGAGATAAATTTTGTGAAGTATTGTCAAAGTATGGCAACACATCCCATTTGGCTATAGAGAATAAGGAACAACCCCAGTGACTACTTTTATTAGCAACAGTCAAACTTCTCATTTATTTTTAAGACCACAATATGGTCCCACATGATAAATGCTCAAGTGATAATGGAGTGAGTACTATGGTGAAGGTGCACACGTTTGGAAACTCAATATCAGTTTAAGTGGATACAAATACTGGAAAGCATTTGCTTTATCTAAAGTTCTGATGTGTTGTTTTGTTTGCTTCAACTGGCAACATTTGTTAAAACTGTAGAACTTGGACATTTCAAACTCTAGATATTCTGGAAAGACTCTTATAAAGCAAGAAGGCTTACATGAATAAAAAGAAAAGTCACAGATGGAGAAAATATTAGCAAAACACATATGTGATAAAGGACTTGTAGATACAATATACAAAGAACTGATAAAACTCAACAATAAGAAAACAAATGACTTGATTTAAAAATGAACAAAAGGGATGAACATATATATCACCAAAGAAGATATATGAACAGCAAATAATCATGTGAGAAAACGTTTATTATCATATATCATCAGGGGATTCCAGATTAAAACAATATTTAAATACCTCTATTGCCAACATTCACTGGATCATGGAAAAAGCAAGAGAGTTCCAGAAAAACATCTATTTCTGCTTTATTGACTATGCCAAAGCCTTTGACTGTGTGGATCACCATAAACTGGGGAAAATTCTGAAAGAGATGGGAATACCAGACCACCTGACCTGCCTCTTGAGAAATCTGTATGCAGGTCAGGAAGCAACAGTTAGAACTGGACATGGAACAACTGACTGGTTCCAAATAGGAAAAGGAGTTCATCAAGGCTGTATATTGTCACCCTGTTTATTTAACTTATATGCAGAGTACATCATGAGAAACGCTGGACTGGAAGAAGCACAAGCTGGAATCCAGATTGCAGGGAGAAATATCAATCACCTCAGATATGCAGATGACACCACCCTTATGGCAGAAAGTGAAGAGGAACTCAAAAGCCTCTTGATGAAAGTCAAAGAGGAGAGTGAAAAAGTTGGCTTAAAGCTCAACATTCAGAAAACGAAGATCATGGCATCCGGTCCCATCACTTCATGGGAAATAGAAAGGGAAACAGTGGAAACAGTGTCAGACTATTTTTCTGGGCTCCAAAATCACTGCAGATGGTGACTGCAGCCATGAAATTAAAAGACGCTTACTCCTTGGAAGGAAAGTTAGGACCAACCTAGATAGCATATTCAAAAGCAGAGACATTACTTTGCCAACAAAGGTCTGTCTAGTCAAGGCTATGGTTTTTCCTGTGGTCATGTATGGATGTGAGAGTTGGACTGTGAAGAAGGCTGAGTGCCGAAGAATTGATGCTTTTGAACTGTGGTGTTGGAGAAGACTCTTGAGAGTCCCTTGGACTGCAAGGAGATCCAACCAGTCCATTCTGAAGGAGATCAGCCCTGGGATTTCTTTGGAAGGAATGATGCTAAAGCTGAAACTCCAGTACTTTGGCCACCTGATGCGAAGAGTTGACTCATTGGAAAAGACTCTGATGCTGGGAGGGATTGGGGGCAGGAGGAGAAGGGGACGACAGAGGATGAGATGGCTGGATGGCATCACCGACTCAATGGACGTGAGTCTGAGTGAACTCCGGGAGTTGGTGATGGTCAGGGAGGCCTGGCATGCTGTGGTGCATGGGGTCGCAAAGAGTCAGACACAACTGAACTACTGAACTGAACTGAACTGAACTGATGTACCTATAGAATGGCTAAAAAAAAAAAAAAAAAAAAAACCCTAAAAACACCAATTCTAGCAAGGATGTGGAACAACAGGAAGTCTCACCCACTGCCAGTAGAAACTGAAATAGTATAACTATTCTGGAAAATAGTTTGGCAGTTTCTTATAAAACTATACAGAGTTTTATCACATGATCTAGCAATCACACTCTAAGGTATTCACCCAAATGAGCTGAAAACATGTCCACATAAAAAAATCTGAATGTTTTCAAATATATGAATGTTTGAAGCAGCTTTATTCATTATTGTCAAAACCCAGAAGAAACAAATATGTCTTTCAGAAGATGAATGTATACAAAGACTATGGTATATCCACACAAAGGAATATTATTCAAGAGTGAAAAAATGAACTATCAAGTCACAAAAAGACACGGAGAATCCTTAAACACATATTCTAAGCGAAAGACACTAGTCTAAAAAGGCTACATGCTGCTTGATTTCAATTATATGACATTTGGAAAAGACAAAAATCTATATAAAGACAAAAAAACTATCAGCAGTTGGTGGGGACTCGGGAGTTGGTGGGGGGAGCAAGAATAAATAGGTAGAGTAGGAAGATTTTTACCTCAGTGAGATTATCTTGTATGATACTGTAACGGTGAATACATGACAATGCACTTGTCAAAATGTACAGAATGATGCAACAAGGAACTCTAGTGCAAACTGTGGTTTCTCATTAATTATGGGTTAATATTAGTTCATCGATTATAACAAATAAGCATAGGAATGCAAAATGTTAACAGGAGGTAAACTGGGCAGGGGCAAGTTGCATTTTTCCTGTGATCATGTATGGATGTGAGAGTTGGACTATAAAGAAAGCTGAGTGCTCAAGAATTGATGCTTTTGAACTGTGGTGTTGGAGAAGACTCTTGAGAGTCCCTTGGACTGCAAGGAGATCCAACCAGTCCATTCTGAAGGAGATCAATCCTGGCTGTTCATTGGAAGGACTGATGTTGAAGCTGAAACTCCAATACTTTGGCCGCCTGATGTGAAGAATTGACTCATTGGGAAAGACCCTAATGCTGGGAAAGATTGAAGGCAGGAGGAGAAGGGGACGACAGAGGATGAGATGGCTGGATGGCATCACCAACTCAATGGACACGGGTTTGGGTGGACTCTGGGAGTTGGTGACGGACAGGGAGGCCTGGCATGCTGCAGTGCATCGGGTCACAAAGAGTCGGACATGACTGAGCGACTGAACTGAAATTGAAAAATAAATGAAATATTTGCATGTTATGAGGGAAATCATACTTTTGGAATTAGGAATCCAATTTCTACAACTTTGCAGGCTGTGAGATCTTGAACATGATAATTAATCATGCTGGGATTATATTTTTATACCTCTAAGTTGGAGCTAATAATATGAGACTCAAGAGAGTTGTCATAAAAATTAGATCATGTATGAAAATATCTAAGCCTTAATGACTGCCTTAAAATATGGCTGAGATGATGATGGTCATTTACCTAGAGAAAAGGAAGAAGGAAAAAAGAGTAGAGAGGAAAGAAATAAGTAATTTGAGGATTTAAGAGGGCTTCAGATTATTGCAGGCTCTTCATATTCAATTAGTATCATGACCATTATCTCGTGAGTCAAGGTTCAAGCATAACTATGCAGGTTAGCAAAAAATGATAGGGAAAAAGCAGACTCTTTAAAAATAATTTCAAATTGTGTATGAATCACATTGAAACTCTTTTTTATAGCAAAGGGGAAAAATTCCATTTAACTAAGCCTTAAAACAAAGGGGGGGAAAATGAATATTTTTCCAAACAAAACTATTAAGTGTGGGGTTTCCCCCCTACACTTTGCCTCAGTTTCCACTTTGATACGTTGCCTCAGTTCCCACCTTCCCTTTCACTTTACATATCTTTGAAAAATAGTTAAAACCTAATCAGTACCTATAAAAGAGTTTGGGTTTTGTTTGGTTTGGTTTAAGAATTCTACTTGATTCTTTAACAATTTATTTTTTGTCCTGATGTGATGACAGGTCAAATAGAACCCAAGGAGCCAGGTGGAATGTCCCAGTTTCCACAGAAGACTGAAAATCTTTAATTGCCTTGGATGAGGAGTCCTGTGCCCTGGATTTGCTGGAGAACCTCTATTTTAAGCTATTTCTCTTATTATTCTGTTTCAGGGACTCTATTTTTCAAAGCCCTGATTTTGCCTGGATGCCAAACTATAAGAAGTCATATGCTTTGGGGCTGTATCAGGTCTAATATTTAAAAATGCTAGAGGAGACTTAGTATTTTAATAGAGAAGACTTAGAAATGCATAACCTCATTTGACTGGGGATTAAACTGAGGTCCAGTGAAGGTGGATTTGTCCCAACCCCCATAGCTAGTACTCCATAAGCCAAGTTATACACTTAGATCTGTGTGACTCCAGAGATTATATTTTTTGTTTATTTTTAATTGGAGGATAATTGCTTTACACTGTTGTGTTGACTTCTAAAACAACATGAATCAGTCATAATTTTGTGTGTGTGTGTATATATATACACATACATACATATATATATATTTCCCCTTCCTCTTGAACCTCCCTTCCACACCCACCCCTCTAATCCCACCCCTCTAGGTCATCACTGGGCTGAGCTCCCTGTGCTACACAGCAACTTGCCACTAGCTAGCTATTTTACACATGGTAATGTATATATTTCAATGCTACTCAGAGATTGTACTTTTAATCCCACATTTAATTTCTTGGTTCTTGAACCCTGACACCCAAGTGGTTTAGTTTTTGGGAGTAAAGTCTTAGTTGCTCAGTTGTGTCCAACTATTTGTGATGCCATGGACTGCAGTCTGCCAGGCTCCTCTGTCCATGGAATTCTCTAGGCAAGAATACTGGAGTGGGTTGCCATTTCCTTCTCCAGGGGATCTTCCCAGTCCAGGGATTGAACCTAGGTCTCCTGCATTGCAGGCAGATTCTTTACCATCTGAGCCACCAAATCCCATGCTCAGATTCATCAAGAATAATAATGGAAAGTAAACACTCAGTCCAAACACATGAAATTCTCATTCCTCTTCCACCCTCACAGCCAACAACTGTCCTATAGTAACCTACAAAGTACACTCCCAACCGCTTCTTTATCCCAGGCCAAAAAAGTGTCCTTTTCTTCTTCTCACTCCCTTTGGTTACATAGAGTCTCTGGTTGCTGGTCCAGTCACACTGCAAGAGACAATCCTACTTTCTAACATCATACATTCAGGCCTTTGTGGTAAGGCTTTGTACACTCAGAAATTCACCAAACTCTTATTTCCAACTGTTACCTTTAGGAAGCTTATTAAATTTTATCAGCCATTAAGGCAGATTATATTTTCCCAAATGGCTGTGATGATACATAGCTCATCCCATACACACTTCTTACAAAGTGACTCTCCCCCATTAGGAGTTAGGGTTGGTGTTCTCTCTCTTAGAACCTGGGCAGATTTTTGTAAGTGCTTCAACCTACAGAATACAGTGGAACTGGCAGCAGCTTCCAAGGTTGGAACATAGAAGGCATTAAAACTTCCACCTTCCTCTTGGATCACTCACACTGGGGAAGCGAGCTGCCATGCACTGAGGATAATAAAGTCATTCTGTGGAGAGGAAATGAAGCCCCAAACCCACAGCCAGCACTAAACTTACAGGCATGTGAATGAGTCATCCTAGAAGCAAACATTTCAGCCCCAGTCAAGACTTTGGATGACTGTAGTCCCAGCCAGCACAGAACTGAAAATTACCAGCATATAACTGAAAACACATGAGAACCTCTACTGAGCCATCCACCTGATCAGATCAGATCATCAGATCAGTCGCTCAGTCGTGTTCGACTCCTTGCGACCCCATGAATCGCAGCACGCCAGGCCTCCCTGTCCATCACCAACTCCCAGAGTTCACTCAGACTCATGTCCATCGAGTCAGTGATGCCATCCAGCCATCTCATCCTCTGTGATCCCCTTCTCCTCCTGCCCCCAATCCCTCCCAGCATCAGAGTCTTTTCCAATGAGTCAACTCTTCCAATCAGGTGGCCAAGGTATTGGAGTTTCAGCTTTAGCATCATTCCTTCCAAAGAAATCCTAGGGCTGATCTCCTTCAGAATGGACTGGTTGGATCTCCTTGCAGTCCAAGGGACTCACAAGAGTCTTCTCCAACACCACAGTTCAAAAGCATCAATTCTTTGGCACTCAGCCTTCTTCACAGTCCAACTCTCACATCCATACATGACCACAGGAAAAACCATACCCTTGACTAGACGAACCTTTGTTGGCAAAGTAATGTCTCTGCTTTTGAATATGCTATCTAGGTTGGTCATAACTTTCCTTCCAAGGAGTAAGCATCTTTTAATTTCATGGCTGCAGTCACCATCTGCAGTGATTTTGGAGCCCACAAAAATAAAGTCTGACACTGTTTCCAGTGTTTTCCCATCTATTTCCCATGAAGTGGTGGGACCAGATACCATGATCTTCGTTTTCTGAATGTTGAGCTTTAAGCCAACTTTTTCACTGTCCACTTTCACTTTCATCAAGAGGCTTTTGAGTTCCTCTTCACTTTCTGCCATAAGGGTGGTGTCATCTGCATATCTGAGGTGATTGATATTTCTCCCTGCAATCTGGATTCCAGCTTGTGTTTCTTCCAGTCCAGCGTTTCTCATGATGTACTCTGCATATAAGTTAAATAAACAGGGTGACAATATACAGCCTTGATGAACTCCTTTTCCTATTTGGAACCAGTCTGTTGTTCCATGTCCAGTTCTAACTGTTGCTTCCTGACCTGCATACAGATTTCTCAAGAGGCAGGTCAGGTGGTCTGGTATTCCCATCTGTTTCAGAGTTTCCCCCAGTTTATTGTGATCCAGACAGTCAAAGGCTTTGGCATAGTCAATAAAGCAGAAATAGATGTTTTTCTGGAACTCTCTTGCTTTTTCTATGATCCAGTGGATGTTGGCAATTTGATCTCTGGTTCCTCTGCCTTTTCTAAAACCAGCCTGAACATCAGGAAGTTCATGGTTCACATATTGCTGAAGCCAATATCCCAAAATCTGATGAATAGAAACTGGCAGAGATAATATATCAATATTACCTTTGAAGTCACCAAATTTGGGGTTGATTTTATGTAGCAATAAATAAACAAAGCAGCCATTAATGCCTAATCTTAAATTTGTCCCAGCACTGAGTCAGTCAGTCCAGGATAATTTTAATGTAGCTTTAAGAAAAGGAAGAGTTCCAAAAGAGGTAAGGCCGGGGAGGGTGGTAGATTCTCTTCTAGCTCCAAAGAAACAAGGGGGACTGGGAAAAGAGAAGGATGCCCTAAGAAAATGAATGAGCTCAGAAAATAGACTACTTCTCAGCCTTAGTTAAGAGACTGTCTGAGTTGATAATAATCACTGTGGCCAAAATCCTAATTCTCTGGATGAGGAAGAGCATTTGATTATCAAAGTAAGAACTGAAGTCTTTCTCATAAGAGCCTTGAATTGAATCTTAATTGGGGATTATAACATCCACATCGTGACTTCTTTTTTGAAAACAAACAAACAAACAAAACAAACCCATCCATTAAGTATAGGCAAATAGGAGTTTCTGGAAGACTACGTTAAAGAATAATGGGAGCCCTGCTGTAACCTGATGATGACTTCAAGGAGGCACTGATGCTATTTTGGGAGACACAGGCTGGGCCAGCAACTACCAGGAGATGTAAATCTCACCATAGCAGGAGGGATGTGGCTTCTGTCCAGAAGACTCCAACAGGTTATGAGGAAATGCAAGATTTTCCAAACAAGCCATTTGCTCAGCAGGAAGAAAAGAAAAAAACTACCCTATGTTTGTGGAAATATAATTTTTTCTTTCCCTATTTTCCTCCCTTCTCCTGAGAACCCACCTGTCCTTTCTGTCCTTGGCTCAGGTTCACACTCTGTATTGCCCAGAACGTCTCACAGGAAAGTAAGCCTGCCAGATCCCATTAGAAAGAAAGCATTGGGGCTGGTAATTCATTTTCTGAGGTACTAACTTCAGTGTGAAACCGGGTAATTCCCCCTTTGACTTGAAACAACAGACAGCTGATTGAGGGAGACTCATTTTGAAATGTCTTTCTGAGTCAGTTTGGCCCCTCTTAGCTTCAAGGAATAAAGGATCACTCAGCTTTCCTCAAGCCATGGGGGATATTATAAAAAATAAGGATGGAAACCAGCAAGACAGATTAGTAGACCTGACTTTGCCTCTTAACACACAGACACATCATATCCCTTACTCTTTCTAAATTGAGTCAAATCTAGTATCACTTTTGCCCCTTACCCATGAACACATTGGTAAAAAAAAACTTAATGTTTTTGGAGAAATGTGTAAATACCCTGGAATCTATGGAACTCTAGTAAGCTTTGGGGAAAAGGCTCTGATGTTCATATGCACTATGGGTGGCAGCTAGGATGTTTCTTGATTAAACTCCTATAATTCATTCAGAGATGTGCATGCCTTGTGCTCCTTTTAGGATTTTAGCTCCCCAGGCCACAGCATATAGTGCTCACTCTATAGACACACACATGCCAACTTCATTAATAAGTCTGCCTCTCCTAGGTGCTCTGTGGGAGAAGATGGTCCTTTCCTTATCATCCCAAGGAAGTGGAGCTCATCTCTTGCTCATCAACTTCACCCTCAATCCCTGGAAGCCCCTTCTTTTGACAACGGCATACCAATGGTGGCCAGAGCTAGTACAGTCTCAACACAGGTAACAAGAGGGTGCCCTGTCCATAAAAACTGTGAAAACAATCATAAAATCCACATTTTTTCTTTTTTATGATAACCCTGCAGGCAACTTAAGAATACTCATCTCTGCCCAGGGGCAGACCTCTCCTACTTCTTATTCTTGGATGTCTCTGCCCTTTTGAACAATCAAGCGTTATGTTCCCTTAGGCATAGGTTTGGAAAACAAGCTCTCTTAACTCTCCTGCTGCAATAGAGATTTCAACATTTGAACATGAAAAGCCCTATAAGCTAGTGTCTTGGGAAGAACAGGAACTACAGTACATCTGGCCTCAGGGGATGAGAATTGCAACAGTCAACTTAATCCTCATTATTCTTGTTGCAATGGTACTTTCAACTGGGCTATCTTTGAGTCAGGTACTTGAAGTAGAATTATAGGAAATCCCAAAGTTGATGTCTCAAATGAGGAAAGTTAATGAAACTAAATGATGCATGGTAGCTATTGTGAGATATAGCCTATACAGAAGAATTTCAATTTGTTGTGGCCTTTCAAGGTGGAAGTGGCATGCAGGTCAAGGAAAGTGAGGAGTGCATGCTAGAATGGTGTAACCATGAGCTCATCAACTTCAACTCATCAACTGAATTGCTTTCAAGTGTGGTTCAGAGAGCTGACCAAGACATGTGAGGCTAGGATCCAGATCCAAACACCTGCTACTGCCTTGTGGAGAAATCCCTTTCTGTCTCTTAATTTCCCTACCTGGGAAGGAGAAATGACACCATCAAGAGAAGACCTAAAGGGTATCTGAAGAGATATTTAAAAAGGAATAAGTGAATATAAGAATAGAAGATATTTATGTATTTCACAGCTTAAGATACATTGTTTATTTCATAGCTGTTACTAGCTTAATGTTCCATCTCGTAAGGAGGAAAGAATGAATTTAAATCAGTTCAGTTCAGTTCAGTTCAGTCGCTCAGTCATGTCTGACTCTTTGCAACCCCATGAATTGTAGCACACCAGGCCTCCCTGTCCATCACCAACTCCTGGAGTTCACTCAAACTCATGTCCATCGAGTTGGTGATGCCATCCAGCCATCTCATCCTCTGTCATCCCCTTCTCCTCCCGCCCCCAATCCCTCCCAGCATCAGAGTCTTTTTCCAATGAGTCAACTCTTCACATTAGGTGGCCAAAGTATTGGAGTTTCAGCTTTAGCATCATTCCTTCCAATGAACACCCAGGGCTGATCTCCTTTAGGATGGACTGGTTGGATCTTCTTGCAGTCCAAGGGACTCTCAAGAGTCTTCTCCAACACCATAGTTCAAAAGCATCAATTCTTCGGTACTCAGCTTTCTTCACAGTCCAACTCTCACATCCATACATGACCACTGGGAAAACCATAGCCTTGACTAGATGGACCATTTTTGGCAAAGTAATGTCTCTTTTTGAATGTCTGCTTTTGAATATGCTATCTAGGTTGGTCATAACTTTCCTTCCAAGGAGTAAGCGTCTTTTAATTTCATGGCTGTGTGACTTAAAGTGTGGTCCATGAGCCAAAATTGTCAGCATCAAATGGGAATTTGTTAGAAACAACCTTTATTGTTTTAACTAAATGATAATTAGGAGCTGTTTATTACTGAAACATTTCTAGACCAACCTGACCCACATAACCACAAATCAAGACTTGTGAAATGGACCAAAACTACTACTTCAAGAAAATGTGTAGCTCTAGATTCTTACGTAATAAAAGAAGAGGCTGAAAATTAGTGAGATAAGCAATTAGTTAAAGGTCCTAGAGAAACAACAACCACATAGATTTAAGGCAAGTAGGAGGAAATTTTTTAATGAAGTAAAAACAGAACGTTTAAATAGAAATGATTGGTTAAGTCAAAGTCAATTCTTTGAGAAAACTAATAAAGTCAACAAATCTCTAGTGATCAAGAAATAGTGGCACAAATCTGGGGCGGGGGGAGGAAAGTCGTCCTGAATGGAAAGAAGTTTACTGATGAGGATATTTAAAACCAGCTGCCAAAAAACTTAATCTCAGTGATCCAAAAACATTCTTGTCACAGTCCACTGCAGGTCAACTGGTTCACTCCCCAAAGGTGATAAAGATTACAGAACTGTCCCCACTGACACCAAAAAGGAATAGGCAACCCTCCCCAGCAGCAGTCAGGATCAGAGTGGATCTGAACCACACAGCTGAACTTCCAGAATTCTAGCCCATGAGCTTTTCAGGTTTTTGTTCATTTCATTAATCTGGAAGAAATAGGATACTTCATTTTGTGTACCTGAATTTTTTGACAGCATGTATTGGTTATGACGGAGTTGTGTTGTATGAGTGAAAAAAATTAAGTCACAGAACTACTTACAATGTGTTATCATTTATAGTACTTGAAAATAACAAAAATGAAATATTAATGACATATTGCCTAGAAATATATACAGAAATCTAATACTATCTGGTAAAAAGAAGAGGAATAATAAACACAAAATTTAGAATAGTAGTTAGCTCTGGGGCTATCCAGAGGTAAATTCAATGGTTTAATACTGTTCTAATCATTTTGTTATTGTATTCTATGTCTTGCTGTGTCACATGTATTCTTTGGTATGTATTAAATATGCCCTCTAAATTACCCTCAATTTTTACCTGAATTTTTAGATCTTACCTTTTCAGTTCTTCAGCTTTTCCATCTATGAAACGGGCTGGTTTCTACTTCCCTCATTAGATGAATGTAAATGAATAGATTTTCCTGTGAAAGTTTCTATCCATTCTAATTTCCTTGGCTTCTCCAAGAAAGCAGACTTTGGACAGTGGAGAAAGGGCAAAGGAAACTTCAGGTATGACTGCATGCGGCTGCTTAGTTAAGGAACTTAGAACTCTCATGAAGAACAGGCTTTCTATTCTCTGGTTACCTTTTGTGGAGGTGGGACACCCTGCGCCTGGTCACATGTGAAAATTCATTAAATAAGTTTCTTGTATTCACATGACAATGGAGGTGTGGGACAAGATAAAAAGGAAAGAAAAAGGGAGGAGACAGAAGGGAGGTCTCAGCCCAGGATGAAAGCAAGAGGAAGACCAAGTGAATTCAACAGCTATCTTTCTCCTAGGAGTAACAAGGGGCTTGTGAAAAGCTGAAGCACACTCACTTTCTAACTTGACTTGCCCACTCAAGAACTAGTGATACCTTTAAATGACAAATGGGTCCTCTGTAGCAATGAACTGAAGTCATGGACTCGTGTCCAAAGATCTGTCTCTCCACTCCCAAGAATAAACTTTAGGGATCCCAGAGAAAGAAATTATTTTTTTTAATAGTAATACACAAAACAGGAAACAACCCTAGTGCGTAATTTCTGGCTAATTCTAGCACAGAGAGTTAAAGAGCAATAATAGTTTTATTAAGCTAGAGCAGTTGGAGCAATATTTATTCATCTGAAACAGCCTAAGAAGTGTAAATGATAAAGCAAAAGGCAGTGCAGAATGGGGAAAATAAACTAGCAGCCAGTGAGGCTGAGTGGAGATTTTCAAAGAAGCCACAAAGTGCAGCCTAATGCATAGGAGGAAAATGAAAGATCAAAAGGAAATTATCATATTCAAGCAGTTCTGTCAAACACAGACTCACCTCTCCTGGACTTGGAGGGGAAAGCAGTCAGTGGTAATAATTAAGAAAGCCTGCACTTGTTTTTTTAATAAATATTTCATGATATGTCATCTGCTTCCAAGAGAAGCCATAACACACCACAGCCACTGCATACTTAGCAGTTGTGGAATGACAAAAACTGAGCTAATTATGCTAAGATCATACGAATTTAGAATTGAAGGCAGTGAAAGCTGACAGGCCATGTCAAGGGCTATGAATTTGGAACTCCAGGAGTTAGCATTGTCAGCCTGCTATGCGCCAGGCATCCCAGTGGGTCTTATTCACAGGGGCATCTTTGTTCAGAGTTCTAAAAAAACACTTCTCTGGCAAGAAGAGCACTTCAGGGGCTTTCAGAAATGAGTGAACCAGAGTCAGTGGGGGCCTGAATCCTGCCTTTCCCCATCTCTGAGAGAACTGAACTCTCTGAGTGCCTGTTTAGACCTTTTTGAGTGTGGACAATTTGTTAATCTTCCTGAGATTAAAATTTAGTTTCCCTATTCACTGATTCCAAATATATGTACTGGACACCTAAGTGTCATGGCCAGTTCTGGACACTGGGGGACCCGTATGCTCTTGTGGAGTTTTCATCCTAGAGGGAAAGAGATACTATAAACAAAGTACATAATAACTTAGGCAATGATGGGTGTTAGGAAAAGGTCGGTCAGGGAAGGGGGTTGGAATGGGGAGGGGTGTTTCAGAGCTGGTGTTCTAGAAAGGGGAGTCAGGACAGACCTTGCTGAGAAGGTATGAGCGAGTCTGAAGAAAGTGAGTGAAGGAGCCACGCAGATATCTGGGAGCAGGGAATTCCAGGCAGGGGGAGTCATGAGCACAAAGGTTCTGAGGAAAAAATGTGCCTGGTGTGTTGGAGAAACATCAAGGCCACAAGAAGGCTGGTGAAGGACCCAGGAGGGCAAAGCTGGTAGAGGATAGAGCCCTGGGCCAAGCGGAGGTAGCAGTTATGTTGGGCCTCACATCACATGAGGACTCGGAGTTAAGCCTGATGAGAGGGGCGGCCATCAGTGGGTGCAGAGCCCAGGGGACACATCTTCTAATCACCTTCCAGCAGCATCTCCCTGGCTGCTGTGTTGAGAACAGACCATCATGGCTCAAGGTCAGAAGCAGGGAGACCAGTCAGGAGGCCCTTGCAATAAATCCAGGTAAGAGATGATGGTGGCTGGGGCAGAAGTTGAAGAAGAAACCCAGACGAGAGGGGTCTAGAGGTAGAGTTGACAAGATTTTTTGAAAGACTGAATGTGGGAGGTCAGACTAAGGGTTCATGGATAACTCCAAGGTTTTTGAGTTGAGCAATTGAAAGAACAGAGTTACTCATTAAGAAGGTATAACTGGAATAAAGTATATTTAGGAGGAATACCAGGGGCTCACCCTAGGTCAAATTCAGATACCTATTAGATATTGAGGGGGCAGCTGGGTATGTGGGTCCCAGGTTCAGGGGAGTGGTTTGGGCTTGATATATTAAGTTGGAAATCCTTAGCATCCAGATGATATTTAAAGCCACAAGGGCAGATGAGGATACCTAAGGAGAAAATTTAAATAGAAAAGAGCTGAGAACAATCAGTGACTGAGCCTGGAGCTATTTCTGCAAGACGGTCAAAGACTGTATCCGCACAATGGAATAATACCGCACCTCACTGAGTCTTCATGAGTGAATACATATAAGGTATGAAGTATACATTTTTCAGCATATAGTGTAAATATTAAGTAAACTTGAAAAGAAAAAAAAAACCCTGAATTATCCCATTAGAGGCTACAATATTCAGAAACAGAAAATAAGCCTCAAGGGGTTTAAGACCTTTCCGCTTTATAGACTATGCCAAAGCCTTTGACTGTGTGGATCACAACAAACTGGAAAATTCTGAAAGAGATGGGAATACCAGACCACCTGACCTGCCTTCTGAGAAATCTGAATGCAGGTCAAGAAGCAACAGCTAGAAGTGGACATGGAACAACAGACTGGTTCCAAATAGAAAAGGCTGTATATTGTCACCCTGCTTATTTAACTTATATGCAGAGTACATCATGAGAAACGCTGGGTTGGAGGAAGCACAAGCTGGAATCAAGATTGCCGGGAGAAATATCAATAACCTCAGATATGCAGATGACACCACCCTTATGGCAGAAAGTGAAGAACTAAAGAGCCTCGATGAAAGTGAAAGAGGAGAGTGAAAAAGTTGGCTTAAAGCTCAACATTCAGAAAACTAAGATCATGGCATCTGGTCCATCACTTCATGGCAAATACATGGGGAAACAGTGGAAACAATGTCAGACTTTATTTTTGGGGGCTCCAAAATCACTGCAGATGGTGATTGCAGCCATGAAATTAAAAGACACTTACTCCTTGGAAGGAAAGTTATGACCAACCTAGACAGCATATTAAAAAGCAGAGACATCACTTTGCCAACAAAGGTCCATCTAGTCAAGGCTATGGTTTTTCCAGGAGTCATGTATGGATGTGAGAGTTGGACTAGAAAGTAAGCTGAGCGCCGAAGAATTGATGCTTTTGAACTGTGGTGTTGGAGAAGACTCTTGAGAGTCCCTTGGACTGCAAGGAGTCCAACCAGTCCATCCTAAAGGAGATCAGCCCTGGGTGTTCACTGGAAGGAATGATGCTAAAGTTGAAACTCCAGTACTTTGGCCACTTGATGCGAACAGCTGACTCTTCTGGAAAGACCCTGATGCTGGGAAAGATTGAGGGCAGGAGGAGAAGGGGACGACGGAGGATGAGATGGCTGGGTGGACATGAGTTTGAGTAAACTCTGGGAGTTGTTAATGGATAGGGAGGCCTGGCATGCTGCAGTTCGTAGGGTCGCAAAGAGTTGGACACAACTGAGCGACTGAACTGAAGTGACTGCCTAAAATGATACAGATAATAAATTTGGAGAACCTCACTGCTTGGAGATGAGATTTGCACTTGATTTTTTCAATTCCAAATCAAGTATTTTATCTTCAATTGCCACGTGCTTTCCTTCTAAGGACCAAGTCACACACCTCTCTTCAAGGAACTCATACTTTAGTAGTGGAAGATATAAAACAAAATTGTGTAAATTAGAAAGATTTAAGTGACCATAGGAAATGGGGGAAAGTGTTCTTACAATCCATATCCTGGGAGCTCTGGCTGTAGGACCCTTTGGCCTCTTTTTCATGTCAGAGCTGTGGAGTCTGGCCTAGTCGATGTTGCCTTCTTGGTAAGGACTTCATGGTTATTCATGGAGAGAGTCTTATGGGGAAGAATTCCTTTCCCTAGCCCTTAGGCCAAACGAAATACTGGCCAAGGCCTGATTCACTGCACCACCTCACAATTCAAGACCTACTGCTGTGACCACAACCAACCTCTCTTCCTGCAACAGAGTACCGGGCCCCATCAAGCCTTCATCTGCAAACCCCTTAACCTTTCTGAATATTTCCTTGCCACTCTGGTGGGGTGTTGGTTGGCAAACTGGCCCCCTACACAGAGGGCACAGAGACCAAAGAAAGAGGCAGATTACTCCAGATTAGTAGGTGGCAGGTTTCAACAAGCAAGGAAACTTACTTCTGAGGCTTGAGTGACCGCAAGACAAGGAGATCTCTGTAACCACCTGCCAAATCTTTAAAGTTCATGTGAGACCTTAAAACTGGATTCAGTTACATATTCAGTCCACATGGTTTCAACAACACCTTAGTCTCTTGAGGATATTTCACACTGTGGGGAAAATAGGGATCCCAAAGGTACAGGCAGGTGTGCGGAGCCTCTGTCTGCCCAAGTCCAGTTCACAGGTCAATTGATGGTCTTCTGCAAGACTTCCTCCAACATAGGACACTACCTACAGACAAAACTCTTCCTTTTGCCCTAGGGACAGCATTAGCCTGGCTTTGTGTGAATAACAATAACACCAGAAAACAACTTACTATTAAATAATACATTTCTGAGTTTTTAAATCTCTCTTGATCAGAACTAGAAGCACAGAGCAACACCAATTTGGGGTCTCTACCAGCATTTAATATTGTAATTAAATTTTCTACATCAGGCTTCTATATCTTTCTTGTTTCATTCTTATGACCACACGGTAGAGATTGTAAGGCTTGCATTCATTATCAGTATCCTCATTTTATGGGGTTTTCCTGGTGGCTCAGGGGTAAAGAACCCATCTGCAATGCAGCAGATGCAAGAGATGCAGGTTCAATCCCTGGGTTGGGAAGATTCCTCTGAAGGAGGACATGGCAACCCACTCCAGTATTCTTACTTGGAGAATCCCACGGACTGAGGAGCCTGGTGGGCTACAGTCCATGGGGTCACAAAGAGTCAGACACGACTGAAGCCAGCTGAGCAGAGCACAGCACACAGCACAACCACCTCATGTTATAGAAGACGAGACTGAAGTTCAGAAAAGCTCAGAAAAGTTCTCTGATTTGCTTGCAGTCACAAAGCTAAAAAGTGAAGGAGCAAGGATTTGAACCCCAAATTTCTGTTCCTACATTACCATCACTTACCACACTGACATGTAATTGCTTATGATTTTGCATTTTTCTGTGGTTGCATAGCAACATAGTAATGAATCTAAACCATCATACCTCTTTCTGTCTTTGTGACTTAGTCATCCAATCTCTAGAAGTTAACGTAATTTTTAAGAAAAGCCTTAAATTATTTCTCTAACTAACCTTCCTGGGGTGGAATTTAAGATGGACTCACAGGACTCTGAAATTTTTCTTACAGCAAAAAAACAAAAAACAAACAAACAAAAAAAAACACAAAAACCCATAAACTTGAAGTTCTAGCATTTCAAAACGGTTGGTTTTCAGTGACCATATATATTATGGGCTGCTGCTGCTGCTGCGTCGCTTCAGTCGTGTCCGACTCTGTGCGACCCCATAGACGGCAGCCCACCAGGCTCCCCTGTCCCTGGGATTCTCCAGGCAAGAACACTGGAGTGGGTTGCCATTACCTTCTTCAATGCATGAAAGTGAAAAGTCAAAGTGAAGTCGCTCAGTCGTGTCCGACTCTTAGCGACCCCATGGACTGCACCCTACCAGGCTCCTCCATCCATGGGATTTTCCAGGCAAGAGTACTGGAGTGGGGTGCCATTGCCTAACACCTCAAAATACTTCTTAATATGATCTATGATCTTTCACAAAAGGACGGATCAACTTATGGATTTTTTTCCACCATATTGAATTGGTTATTGACTTGGCATTACTAAATGCCAATTAAAATGCCTACATGTATAATTTTTCATCTGTAATCCACCCCAGATAAAAGTTCTCAAATGTCAGAGTCACCCACATACTACTCAAAACCCCCAAATCCACACTGGTCCCACATTTTCGTGACTGCCTCCCTCACTCCCCATGAAAACACTCATTGTTTTCTAAATGTCCTTGTTATGACAGCCAAAAATAATTCTCCACTCACAGCAACCCACTCAAGCAAAGTTTCCCTTCAATTTTTCTTCCAAATGTCCAAAAGTAGAAGAAATTGTGGTTAACAAAAAAATATAAGCATTGTGCTAACTATGTAAACCTAGGCAACCTAACCCAGGCCAAGATTAGTATATCCTAGTATATCTCAAGTACAATTTGTCCTGTGAAGAAAGAGTGCGCCTAGGCACTGTGGAATTTGATTTTGGGGGAGGAAGCACAGAGACTGATGGAGGATTTGCATCATGGGGTCAACTGCCATATCATACTGATTACTTTTTGTATACTTTTAATATACGTTGAGTACAGGCAGGGAAACCAGTATTCTCTCAACTAGTTCTTTCCTAGACACACTCTATCATTTAAAAAATGGGCCAGGAAGTGGTTCTGAACTGAAAAGGCTGGAGCTCTAAAAAGACCTAACTGCATTGTCCAGTACCACCAACTAATTTCTAAGCCTGGGAATATCCATCTAATGAGACAGAGAAAAAACATGGCACTGAAGAAGCTGTTCAACTTGCTGGTAAATAGCCTTCCTCCTCATTTGCAGTAGAAAATGAGAACCATTGAAACGATCTCTCTAGAGCCTTTTGTCCGCAGAAAAGTGGATTTAGAGGAGCAAGAAGAACTAGTTTTCCCTCTGCCTGCCAAACTCCCACCACATCAGTGAATCAAGCACTCCTGACATCAATGCTACGGCCATTGTTACCACCTAAGACTACTTCTACTCTTCCTTACCCTTTATCCTGCCTTTTTTCTTCCTTCCCTGTATTTTTGAGCAAATTTAGCAATTAACATCATCCAGCTATTAAAGTTCTCATTTTATGCTTTAAAATTATTTATAGAATGGGAGAAAATTTTTAACTGACCATTTGTGAAAATAGGTTTCAAAATGGTAGGTGATGCATGATTCCAATTTTATATGGAAAATTAAAAAATATATATCTAGAAGAATACCAAATCACTCACAGTGATGTTATTAGAGACCATCTAATAAAAATTGATTTCAATATACTTCTTTTTTGCTTCAACTAAATCCTTCTCAATTCTGTTAAAGAAAACTGTTACTTAGAGAAGGATGCCACTTTGCATGGCATGCCATGTCTCCTTAGGCTCCTCTTGGTTATGACAGTTTCTCTGACTTCCCTTGTTTTTTAAGACCTTGACAGTTTCAAGGAGTTAGGTATTTTATAGACTGTCACTCAAATGGGATTTGTCTGATTTTTCTTCATGATGAGTCTGAAGTTATGGCTTTTTTTTTTTTTAGGAGGAAGATGACAGAGGTAAAGTACCATTTGCACCATATTGTGTCAATGGTATATCACTCAGCAAGACTTGCCGTTATTGATGTTAACCTTGATTACCTTGCTGGCTGAGGTGCTATTTGTCAGATTTCTTTCCTGTTAAGTTATTCTCTTCCTCCCTGTGCATACTGTAAATACTTCTGGAAAGAAGTCACTATGCACAGGCCATACTTAAAAAATGAGGAGTTAGGTTTCCCCTCGAGAGGAAAGCATAACTGTAGATTGTTTGGAATTCTTCTGATGGGAGAGTTCTCTGATTTCTCTCTTCTTCTGATTTATTTGTTTACTGAGTCGTTTATGTATGCCAGTATGAACTCATTCATGGATATTTATACTTTGAGTTATAATCCAGTACTACTTAACTTTCTTGTTCTAATTGTCTTAGTCTTGGCCCCGGAAGCTTTTTCAGTGCCACTATGACATATCCTCATCATTGTGAGGTTTTGGGGTGTTCAATTTTTGGGTATTTCCAGACTTTTTGACAGTACAAGATGCTCCAGGCTCATCTTGTATATTTCCTGCCCCAATTCTAACATCAGCCATTTCTTTAAGGATTACTGGTTCCTTTTACTGGAAAATGGAATTAGACACCAAGATCTGGGTCTAGATGTACTCTTTGCTACCAGGGTTTCATTGCTTCTATAAATATTTCCTCTCAGCTGGCAGAGCAAGGAGATATATGTGAATATATATACATCTATCTATGTGTAGCTATCTGTGAATGCTAAGTCATTTCCGTTGTGTACGACTCTTTGCAACCCTACAGACTACAGCCCACCAGGCGCATCTGTCCATGGGATTCTCCAGGCAAGAATCCTGGAGTGGGTTGCCATTCCCTCCTCCAGGGGATATGCCTGACCCGGGGATCAAACCTGTGTCTCTTAGATCTTCTGCATTGGCAGGCTGGTTCTTTACCACTAGAGCCACCAGGGAAGGCCCATAACTATCTGTATTGTAGTAAACCAAACATGATACCTATGTATCTGAGTCTGACTGATTACCACATGGATCATTCTAGTTTACTTCTCTATCTTATTTGTAGCCTTCAACTCCAAAAGTGAAGAACCAATAAAATCAGGCTTTCTGTGCGTAGGTCTAAAGGCACTGACATACTTGATGCTCCTCACTTCCTCCCTCCGTCCTCCGCCTTCCAGTGATTCTAACATGCTGCTGGGGTTGAGAACCACTGCTCTGGTCAGATTATTCTAGTTATCAACTCCTGAATCTCTAGTACTTAATGTCTGGTTCACAAAAACATACTTGCTGTTTACATGAAGCTGGAGGCTTCCCAGGTGGTGCTAGTGGTAAAGAATCTCCCTGCCATTTCAGGAGATGCAACAGACTCGGGTTCAATTTCTAGGTCAGGAAGATCCCCTGGAGGAGGACATGGCAACCCATTCTAGTGTTCTTGCCTGGAGAATCTCATGGACAGAGTAGCCTAGAAGGCTACACTCCATAGTGTTGCAAAGAGTTGGACAACACTGAAGTGACTTAGCACACACACATGAAGTTGAGGCTCAGGTTTGAAGGGATATGGACATGCTGTGGGTATGGGAAAGAAGGAAGGGGTGAATCTGAGGGTTAAGGCAGGAGATGCTGCCTGAAAGATAAGGGACAATTGTAAAAGTTGGAGGACAGAACAGAGTGGAAGCAACTGTTCTCACACACATGAATGAAATACATGTCAAGGCCTGTGTTTTCTTGTCTAAACAGAGGCAAGAGATAGAGGCAAGAGAGATAGCAGCCCAAATTTCCAGCAAATATGCTTAGCTGTAAGGAAGAACGTCTTCACTGTAAAGATGTAAAAATAGAGAACAGTCTGTGAAACACTAGTCCCTGTGAATCTATTAAAAACTCCTGGAGACACTGCTACTGAATTAGGTCAGCTGAGAAAAGCAGCTTGGAAAAGGAGTTAGAACTCTTCAGAAAAAGTCTTTCAGCCTTTCTCCTGTTAGGAAGCAATTTCTTACTGAATCAAGCACCCCCACCTCAGGCCATCACTGAGGTCACTCACAATGAGTTGCATTTGTAGGCAAAGATGCACAAATTTTACCAAATCCCCTGTCAAGTTTCTCCACTCTCCCTCCCACTCATCTGACACATGCCTGTGAGCCCTACAGTCTCATCCTGTGAGAACACAGAGTACTGCTTGACATGAGGGCCGGCCCACTCTAACACCTGGAGGCTGCCCATCTTGACGGCAGCTCCTTGATTTACCCCCTGCATCCTATATCTCCCCCCAGTTCACGCTAATTTTCTTCCCTCTTCAAATATCTCGTGCTCCTGCATACCAGGAGGCCCTGCCACAGCTCTTTCTTGCTTCACCTTCACCCAGTTAGCTTCTTTCAATCTCAGCTCAAGCATTACTTCAGGGAAACCCTCTCTGGCTGTACAACCTAAGTCAAGAGGCTCCTAGTTTGATGGTCTCACAGATGTTCTTATCCTGCAGAGCAATGATCTCATCATATAGATATAGGTTGCCAGCTTGAGGCTTTGACTAGTCTCTGTTTCCTCTTTCAGACTGTAAGGGCATTGTCCCAGCTATCTACTGCTGCAGAACAAGCTAGCCCAAAATGTAGTAACTCAAAACAACAGTGATAATTTGGGTGGAGCTCATAGGAACAGTTCAGCCCTTTTCCATGTAGCGTCAGTTCTATTGGTACTGAAGGATACACTTCTGAGATGGCACCCTCACATGGCTGGCAGGTGATTCTGGCTATCATTTCATCTGCACAGGGCCTCTCCATGACGGGATGGTGACTAGGTTTCAAGAGCAAGCATGGAGGTAGGGAATGGAGGCTGCAAATTCCTTAATGTCTGGGACTAGAAACTGGCACAGCATCGTTTCTGCCATAGGCTATTTGTCAACATTCATAGAGCCCAGATTCAAGGAGAGGACACATAAATTCCTCCTCCCTTTCAATGGAAGGCATGTCAAAGAATTCAGGAATCATACAGTAAAAATTCCACAAGCATGATTTTTGTCTGTTTCCTTCCCTTTGTTCCCTGAGCAACTAGCACAAAGTCTGGCACAGATAATGCATTCAGCTGAAATAAGGAAATTCATTCTTTGTATACTTTGTCTGTGGACCAGGGAGTCTGTGCTTGGCCACAGCATTTCTGAGCTGATTCCTAGTTCTATGCTTGTCTGAACTTTGCCTACAAGCCTGCGTGTGGCACCAAACTGATACCTCAGTTTCTCACACAGGAGGAAGCCAATTCATTCAAGCTCACTCCTTGATTCCCAACTCACATTCTTAGAGTTGTGAGAGAAGATGGCAAACAAGTCATTCTCACAATTAGCAAAAATGGCAATTACCGACATTTGCCTGAAAACAGAGTGTGTCTGAAATTAGTTACAGATGACTAAGGCAAGTAATACCCACCTACAGTTGACATTCAACACCACCCACGACAGAGCTCACAGATGCTGATCTGAAACCACTGGGGAATTCAGCCTGTGCAAAGAGCTTGCTTGGGAAATCTACCCAGTTATAAATCTTCCATGTATCCCCATTCACTCATTCATTCATTCACTCATTCTAACCCAGCTTGCTCTTCCTTTCACAGGTCTGATTAGAAACAGAAAACCCTTACAGGACACATACTAAGTACCGGGCACTTTTTCTGTATTAATTCGTTTGATCGCCACAACAACCCATGAAACCACTGCTATTGCTATCATCCCTCTTGCTGGAGGACAGGCAGTAAGATGGCAGCCATATCTATACATTTGTGTGATCCCTTCCCCTCAAGGGTGGGCGGGACCTTTGACTGGGCTTCCAACCAGTGTTACAAGGCAAAGGGGATGGGACGTGTTGATCACACTGCAGTGTAATCTTACTGGAGTCTGTTTCTTTCACTCTATTGTTGACTTTGAAGAAGAAGTGAACTGCCACAAGTTCCACAGCCATGGGAAATGAGTTCTGCCACCAGCCTCTATGAGAGTGAACTCACACAGAGTTAAGCCAATACTCAGTGAAGGAGTCTCATGGAACAAAAGCTGAGAAGACTGTGATTATATGGGCTCTGTCATCCTGAATGTCATCAGGAAGGGCTTCAAAGCCTGAGTAAAGGAAGAACCTGGAGACAGCATCTTCATCAGGGACACATCTGTGCACATGTGTGTTTGCTAGACCTGAAACAGAGGGCGAATTAGACCTCCTGTAAGTTCAACTGCCTCTCCTCCCTGTAGGCTCAGCCTTATGCGTGTAGAGCAATTCTGCAGGTAAACTGCAAAGTCCTGAGAAATTTGTCCCCCAGTCAGGAGCACCTTGTCAGCCATGGATGTATGAAATAGACAGTGTAACATTGAAGCAAAGCACAGTACACTCCAATGGTACCATCATCCAATGGTCTGGCCCATTTCAAAAACATTGCAGGGAAGCTGAAGAGAGAAAGCCAAGTAAAAATGGGGACTGGGGGTTAAATATCTCAATTTAGCTAGACCTAGATTCTGTTTTGACAATGTAACAGGCTCTGTGGCCAAAGACAAACAAGACAAGACTACGTAGTCCCTGGCCTCAAACAACTCATATGTATGCAGAAGAAATTAGCAAACAATCAGAACACAGGAAAGCTGATGTAAGCTATAGCAGAGGTCCACCCCAAATACAATAGCAAACACTAAAGCAGGAAAGAATGATTTCCAAATGCAAAACCAAAGGACTTGTGGAAGGTGGCATTTGGCATGATTGTGGAAAAATGTCCAGGTCCCAAATAGGTAGAAGTAAGAGATAGCTTGTTCCAGAAAGAGGAAGTATTGTCTTCAAGGATATAGAGGCAAGAGGTACAAAGTATATACAGGGAAAAGCAAGGACCAAATTGGACTAGAGTGTGAGAGGCAAAGAAAGCTCCATAATGGGTCATAAAGGGAGAAAATATAAGACTGGATTATCTGTTTTTTTGAATGTAAATAAATAAAGGCATTGATCATTATTCTATGATGAATGGTGACAACGGAGAACTCTAAAAAAATTTAAAATGCAAATATTTAAATCTTCCTGATACTTAAAAGTATCAGGACTTTTTATCCAGGACTCTTTTATATAAGAGAGTCTTGTGTAAAGGTGCATTACTCCTTACAGTATCCAAAGGAACACTGGCCACATGTTAGTTTCCATAAAATAAAGATCTCTGTGGTAAAATAAATATCAGAAATGCATATATTCCTGTCTTAAAGATCTGAAATGTATATTAGGATATCCAAAGACCTGAGAAGTCCTGCAGGATGAAAAGCTACTTAATCCTGTATCAGCCTGTATTTTCCCAAGTATTTCATTACAGATTTTTCTCTTTGAACAGACACTACTTACAACTACAAGATGTACTATTGCTGAGGGTGCATGGTCTGTGTTCTTCACTTTTTATGCCAAAAAAAAAAGAGCTTTGTCAGGAAATGTACAAGTCCTTATTACTCTTACAAGAGAGTTGAGAGGGCAATTTCTCTTCTGTGTTTAATGAGAGAGGCTGGTTAAAAGCGATGAACTGAAGATGACTCTATCAGGTGGGCCGTCATCTCAGAAAAACTTTATGGAGTCTGTCTTTTTCACTTCAAGGTATTCATTGTTGTTTCAGCTTTTTAAGGCTCCAAGTGGACTCATCTTGATACAAGTATCAGAGCACTCCACATTAATTACAAGTGTCCATTAGAAGGCCCAGGAGTGGTTATACAGGCGAATAAATGGGCCCAGAACAGATCTGTAAAAGCACACAGTCCACTGTAAAATCAGATCTAAACTTTCAGGGGATCTTTCTTGAGATAATAAACATAATTCATCCATAAAATGATTCATAGCTGCTCCTTCTCTTTCTTTCCACATAAACATTCCTTGCCTTGTGGAAAGATTCTTTCCCATCTATTCTGGGCAACAGACCCAAAGATACTGCACAGAAAAGGAGTATAATTTGGCTATAAAAATGTTATAATAAGTGGTTTTATATAACTGAAATGCCAGTTCCTTTACTACATCCTCCCACTCATTTTACAACCAGTTAATATTTTTCTGAACTGTTGTGTTGTATTCCACTCAGCCGCCTCTGCAATCTTTTTTGCCTATTTTTCTGCTGGAGCCACAAGAATAAAGCTGTCAGATGGTCTGCAAAGCCATTTTTCTTGTCTGGCAAATTGTCTAGAGGCAACCATAACCTCCTACTTGCTCCACTATATAACAGAAGTAGCCTGTCTTAACAAAACAGAATTTAAATATTCTTTCGATCTGTGTTATCTACAGGCATCTAGGATGAAATGAGCGAAAACACATTTCTCTGACATTTTTTGACCTTGTTCCAATGGGATTGGGGTAGATGTTCCTATTAAGCATGCCCTCATAGTGACGTGCTTAGAAAGATGTTATATAGCTCTACAGCAGGGATGCTGCCAGGTGTTTGAACTGTAATAATAAATGTGGCTGCTCCAAGAGGAAGGATACAGCAAGAAAGTGCCCCAGAAGAAGAAGATTAAGAACCGTGGTGAGCTAATGGTATACAGTGGTTGGGCTTTGAATGTGATATGGATTTATGATTTCAATTAGTGCTGGAGAGCAATTTAAGAAAGTTATTAGCAGGCGACTGGCATTCTCAAAGATGGCTCATTTGTGTATTGTTCAAGATTAGTTGGGTCTTTTAGTTGTTTACAAACACACATGGTGGCTTGCATTTAATGTGCAGAAGTGACTGCAATATTGCATATTCAGAGCTCTTTAGCGGAGTTGAAGGCTGCTGCTTTGGTTTCTTAGTGCTCCTATGTGGGCAAAGCAAAACTCAATTTTGCAACATTTTCTTCATTAAAAAAAGAAAGTTGAGTTTCCCCACCTGTTCTAAACTCTGATATACTATTTCAAATGAACAGCTTCCTCATTCAGCACACTCCCTCATATTTAAAATTCTTAAATGCCTCAAATACGCCACATTGTGCTGCCTCGAATACAAATTAATTTTTAAAATCTCCCCACTGGAATGTTTTGCACTGAAATCCATATATCTTTGCATCGAGGTGCACATGTTTTTCTCTTTGAAAGCCTTGGGGCATTATTCATATGGTGCAAAATTTCTCAAATAAGTTAGAGTCCTGGAAGAAGCATCTGCAAACACAACAAAAAGGATTCAGTCCTAGGATGTGGACAGCTGTGCATGTCCTTGAAAAACTGTACATCACCTTGAACTAGCCAACCTTGACCTCAGCATCCCACAGAGCCATGACACAGTTTACCCAGCCTGTTCACACATGGAATACTAGGTAACTCTTCCCACACATGGTCCCATCAGGATTGTTCATGAACAAGTCCTCGGTCCAAGGAAGATGCTCTCACTGCAGATAATTTCACTCCTGCTTTCCATGAGCCTGTTCTACAAGGGCATCAAAGGTGTGACTCTTTGATTCCAATTTTCAGGTGGGTAAGGAATACCCATTTTCTATTTTCCCTACTTACTTATGTCCTCACTATTTAAAAATTATACATTTTAAATTAAAAATATATGCTTCTAAATCAGATTAAGGTACTCAAACCTTTATTCTTTCAGCCGAGGGAAACTACTGTGTGTGACTTGAATTCTGATAGACTTAACTTGATGGAAATAGAGGCAAGGTCTGCTGTCATCAACCTGCCCATTCCAATGTGTATCCCTGAAGGTGAGGCATCCTTCTACTTCTCTGCCAAGAGACACACTGCTCCTTGTTCCTTGACCCTCATATATGAATACAGTGAATTCAGATATTAACACAAGGTAATAGGAGCAGAAATTCCAAAATTTTGTTTTCAATCCTGCAAAAATTCAAAGGCAAAAAGAGACCAAGGGTCTGGCTCTCTGTTTGGGACCGAATTGAGGATAAGAGACCTTAAACACGCAACTCTGTCTAAAAACTTATCCTGCATTCAGTCTGCTGTGGGTATACGGAGACAAGAGTTCTACTCTTCACCTTTCCTTTCCAGGAAAAGAACATGCTCCTTTCAGCTTTGATTATTGTGAGCCATGTCTGGGGGAAGCAAGAACGTTCTCTGAACATGTGGGATTAGATTCTGGGTCACAGAGAGACTCATCTGGATTCTGGAGACATGGTATTGATGGGTGGTATAAGCATATAGTCATGCTGCTAATTCCACCTGTAAGTATGGCATGCACACTGGTCAAGCAGAATGAACAACCATAAAATTAGTGCTGGCTATAGAAATGGTATGACTGTACTGGTCAATACTGGCTGAATATTAGCTCTGCAATTATATAAATATTCGGTGGGTTTATTGAACTAATTAGAAGAATGCTCTATGACTGAGCCAGGAAAGGTACTAAAAAATCCCTCTCCTACGTAAGTCAGAAACATATAGCAACATAAAATAATATAAAATATTATGAATAATATAAAAGTATTATGAACTACACATGGGTTTGTATGATTATGCATATCCATTAATGTATACATGTATTCATACAACACATATAAATGCATACCCACATCTATATGTCCACATGAAGGTAAAAAGGCAAAAAAAAAGAATCAAATTTTGCCACTTGCAACAACAGGATGGATTTGGAGGGCATTATCCTAAGGAAAATAAATCAGACAGAAAAGAATGAAGTGATATGTGTCATACCACTTGTATGTGGAAGCTAAAAAATACAACAAACTAGTGAATACAACAAAACAGAAACAGACTTACAGAGAACAAATTAGTGGTTACAAATTCTGGAGGAGGGGAAGGGGCAACATAGGCATGGGGTTAAGAAATGCAAGTTAGTATGTTTAAAATAAACTAGTCACAATGATATATTGTACGACACAAGGAATACAGCCAGTATTTTATACTAACTATAAATGGAATATAGCCTTAAAAATCATGAATAATTATGTTCTACACCTTAACATATAGCATTGTACACCATTGTTATTGCAATTTTAAAAATAAAAAATAATAAAAAGTAAGAAAAGTAGGGAAAAGTGAGTCCTCTTAGAATCTCAGGTGTTAGTATATCAGGAATAGGGAAGAGAGGATATCAGGTGGAAAAAAATAAACTCAAACAAAATGGTTCAAGGATGTTATAAATACTGAAATACAAATACAGTTTTTTCAATGCTATTCAGTCATGAGTGTGAATTCACTTGGAACACATGACTATCTGAGTCTCTAAAATGCCAATGATCAGCATCATAATATTATCTAAACTTCCCCTGACATAATTACTTTTTGTTACCAGAGATCAAATTGCCAAAATCCGTTGGATCATCAAAAAAGCAAGAGAGTTCCAGAAAAATATCTACTTCTGCTTTATTGACAATGCCAAAGCCTTTGACTGTGTGGATCACAACAAACTGTGGAAAATACTTCAAGAGATGGGAAATACCAGACCACCTGACCTGCCTCCTGAGAAATCTGTATGCAGGTCAAGAAGCAACGATTAGAACTGGACATGGAACAACAGACTGGTTCTAAATTGGGAAAGGAGTATGTCAAGGCTGTATATTGTCACCCTGCTTATTTAACTTATATGCAGAGTACATCATGCAAAATGCCAGGCTTGATGAAGCACAGGCTGGAATCAAGATTGCGGGGAGAAATATCAATAACCTTAGATGTGCAGATGACACCACCCTTATGGCATAAAGTGAAGAAGAACTAAAAAGCCTCTTGATGAAAGTGAAAGAGGAGAGTGAAAAAGTTGGCTTAAAACTCAACATCCAGAAAACTAAGATCATGGCCCATTAGTTCAGTTCAGTCACTCAGTTGTGTCCGACTCTTTGTGACCCCATTGGACTGCAGCATGCCAGGCTTCCCTGTACATCACCAACTCCTAGAGCTTACTCACACTTATGTCCATCAGATCAGTGATGCCATCCAACCATCTCATTCTCTGTAGTCCCCTTCTCCTCCTGCCCTCAATCTTTCCCAGCATCAGGGTCTTTTCAAATGAGTCAGTTCTTCACATCAGGTGGCCAAAGTATTGGCATTTCAGAAGTGATCCGGTCCCATCACTTCATGGCAAATAGATAGGGAAACAATGGAAACAGTGACTTTGTTTTTTGGGACTCCAAAATCATTGCAGATGGTGACTGCAGCCATGAAATTAAAAGATGCTTGCTCCTTGGAAGAAAAGCTATGACCAACCTAGACAGCATATTAAAAAGCAAAGACATTACTTTGCTGACAAAGGTCCATCTAGTCAAGGCTATGGTTTTTCCGATAGTCATGTATGGATGTGAGAGTTGGACTATAAAGAAAGCTGAGCGCCGAATAACTGATGCTTTCAAACTGTGGTGTTGGAGAAGACTCTTAAGAGTCCCTTGGACTGCAAGGAGATCCAACCAGTCAATCCTAGAGGAAATTGGTCCTGAATAATCATTGGAAGGACTGATGCTGAAGCTAAAACTCCAATACTTTGGCCACCTGATGCAAAGAACTGACTCTTTTGATAGGACCCTGATGCTGGGAAAGATTGAAGGTGGGGGGAGAAGGGGACAACAGAGGATGAGATGGTTGGATGGTATCACTGACTTGATGGACATGAGTTTGAGTAAGCTCTTGGAGTCGGTGATGTACAGGGAAGCCTGGCATGCTGCAGTCCTTGGGGTTGCAAAGAGTCAGACATGACTGAGCGACTGAACTGACAGGTTTTGACTATATGGGTTAAGAGACCTTGGACAAAAGAAATTTAGGTATGAGAGAATCAAGAAATAAACCACAGAGCCAAACACTAACTAGCCTTATTCTTTCATACCACAAAAGGGAGGAGAAATTTAGGAAATAACTGAGTTGGTCAATAAGTAAGGTAAGATGCTCTGTATTTAAGATTGTCTGCTCTATATTTGGCTTCCGTCTATGGGGTCGCACAGAGTTGGACATGACTGACGCGACTTAGCAGCAGCAGCAGAAGCTCTATATTTTGCAATAGAAAGGCCAAGCCAATTATAGATGTGATTTCCATAAAGAAGCAAAAATAAGGAGAGAGTTCTAGAACTAATGACTGTTAGCACTGAAAGATATATTAATCAGCATAATATTTTATTATTTCCACACCCGATCAATCATAGAATTGGCTATTTCCTTTAAAGTTCTTTGTGGGACTTGTATAATTATAAACTAAGAGTAATACAAACTGTGTTTTCATATTAAAGGAAAACTATTTTTATCAGGGCTTCCCTGGTAGCTTAGCTGGTAAAGAATCCACCTGCAATGTGGGAGACCTGGGTTCAACCCCTGGGTTGGGAAGATTCCCTGGAGAAGGGCATGGCAACCCATGTCAGTATTCTTGCCTGGAGAATCCCCATGGACAGAGAAGCGTGGTGGGCTACAATCCATGGGATCTCAAAGAGTGGGACACGACTGAGCGACTAAGCATAGTACAGCAGAATATTTTTATTGAAGCAAGAATCTCCCTTCCCAACAGTTCAGATAAAAAGTATTGATCCTCAGAAGCTCTGATTAGCACAAATGTTTACTTTTGAACCAACTAGAAGGGCCAGGGCCCAAGAGCTCTTTGCAAATGAAGACCTCTAATTTCTAGGACACTTAGAGAAACTTCAGTCAAGTTATAAACATCACAATGAAGTTGAACGAATACTCCCAAGCTTGCTTTGGTATATGCTTGCCTGGTTTTGCTTATATGTGGGGTGGGGGTGGGTAAAAATGCTTTTTAACTTAAAAAAATTGCACATGTTCTTATTATATTTATCGGGGCTTCCCTGATAGCTCAGTTGGTAAGGAATCTGCTTGCAATGCAGGAGACCCCAGTTCAATTCCTGAGTCAGGAAGAGCTCCTGGAGAAGGGATAGACTACCCATTCCAGTATCCTTGGGGCTTCCCTTGTTGCTCAGCTGGTAAAGAATCCACCTTCAATGAGGGAGACCTAGGTTCAATCCCTGGGTTGGGAAGATCCCCTGGAGAAGGGAAAGGCTACCCAGTCTAGTACTCTGCCCTAGAGAGTTCCTTGGGGTTGAAAAGAGTTGGACACTACTGAGCAACTTTCACTTATTACATTTGTCACTGACAGATGGTACTTCCTGATGGAGACAGCATTACTAGTCTGTGAGATCTTGTGTTGCTGGGTGATACATGTAGAGAAATACACCTCACATATGGATTTCACATGAGTATACTGGATTCAAGGGCATTGTAATATTGTGTGAGATCTGTATAGAAGCTAAACAAAGCTGAGATCTACTTTGTGTACTCTGAATTTTAATATGCAGGGAACAGCAGGCTGCCTACCCATACAAATTGGCTTTAAAAACCAAGCAGTTAATCTCAAGGCAAATAATCTCTTATTTTAATAATTAATTCAAATTCCTTAAAAAGATGGTTAAGAAGCCAGTTACCAAGAGGTTTAAAATACAGTTATTCTATTGATTTCAACTTTCAATGAAAGTTTAATGCTTAAGTGTAGACAAGTGAAGATATAAATGTTTTAATAATAGGTTTAGATTATTTTGGTAATGAATTCAAAGGGCTGTTACTGATAAGTTTGCAGCAACTGTTAAAATCAAGGTCAAAAGAAGATTCAGAATGGTAGATGCAGAGGGCATTAGGGGAAAATGGAGAGGGAGTAACATGGAAATGAACTGATCAAGATACAACATTTATTTTACTTGGTTTTATATTGGTTTCATTTTATTTTTGTTACCATGAGAGTGCCCTGAAGCATGTAAAGAGAATTTAACAAAACAAATTTCTCAGTGAACTTTTGTGAGAGAACTGTTAAAAAAAAAAAAAGGTTTAAAACAGAATAGGTAGAGAATACCAATGCCAGAGGGAGGGAACTCGGTAGAGTCACAAAGTCTAGGTTCCAGAGTGAGTTCTGAAATGCTATAGATAACTTTGGACAAGTCTTAACCTCACTGTATCCCACTTTTTTCCTTTTCTTTTTTCTTGGAAATGAGGGTGAAAAACTAGACAATCCCAAATATCCTACTGAGTCCTAAATTATGTGACTCTGTATAGTATTTTTATAAAAAGTTAATGCATTAGAATTCCAACAGAAATCTTAAATTAGAGATCAGTAGCAGTTGTGAATATTGAAATGTACTCATATGAGAAATAAAAGCAAGTTGCAAACATAATTGAACATTCTCTCAGGCTAATTTCATATTCTCCAACAGGCTACATAGTGCTACTTGGGTGATGTTACTGAATAGAAATTAAAAGGCAATCACAAACATTTTTAAGAGGCATATTATTTCCTTTGATAAATGTGATATGTGCTTGGAGGCAAGAAAATAAATTTCAATTCTACTTTCTTTCTTCCTTTTTTTTTCTTTTAAAGTCTATTGGTTTTCCTTTGCCTTTCTCGGTAATCTAAAAGAAATGAAATCATGTCTAATTCACAGTAAGAATCTCCTTTTTATAGCACTCTTTGCCTATGTACTGGTTCCATCCCTGCAGGTTAGCAGATCAAGGAATTGTATTTATTTACTTCCAGGTGCTAAACTGGTTCAGACACAAAGTACTTTATTAAAGAACCTATACTATATTATATAAAAAATGACTATACTACACTATATTAAAAAAAATCTCTGCTTTTCTTTTATATTCCTGTCTTCATAGACATAAGGAAACCTAGGACTACATTCAGAATGCTTTAACTCTATACTGAAAAGAATAAAGTCACTGAATATTGGAAAAGCGACATTTAGGTTTCTGGTTTGTTCATATAAATGGTGATGTGAAATTCATGATCTCAAGAATACAGGAAAAGCACCAGATGCTGGGGGCAAGACGATTTTGGTGCATCTGTGTGCCTTTAAGGTGCCTTGAAGAAGGACAAATGGAGATGTTCTTGGAGCACAGAACATATGAACTGAGAGCTTAGTAAAGGGGTCTGGGCTGAAGCCATCAATGTTGAAGCCACTGGCATCTCCTTATGGTTAATTAAAGCAACAGGTCCATGAAAAAGAGTCTCTGAGGAGAAAGTGCCATCATACAGATCTCTCCCACACCTCGGCTCATTTACATTCTCCAACAAGCTCATGGGTAAATACTACTAACCTCATTTTAAAGATAAGGAAATTGAGGCTCCCAGACAAGCAAATGAGAACTTCTACCATGATGAAACATTCCTTTTTTGGTTTCATCTTTTACTTTTTCTTAGATCAAAAGGATTAAATGTGGCTGTTCCCTCCCCAGCCTCCATCTTAATCAGAATAAGAACTGATGAAAATGGCAGTTACTGATGGAAATGAGTCAAGAAAATTTTGCCTATGGTTTCTCAGTGAAGACCTGTGTGATTTCTACTTTAAAGGATGGATTATATGAGATAATGATTAGATACCAAATTTAAGGGAAGAAAAGCTATAAGCTATCCTACTTGAACAATCAGTGAGAAAAGTTGGATATTTGCATTATTATTTCAATTTTGCTACCTCAAGAGTTTAATTTTCCTGAGATTCTTTTTCTATTATTATCTTTCCATTTTTATTACATGTTTGTCACTGGACTTCCCTGTGGTCAGAATTCTAATGCCTTGTGTCGTTTTCAATGCGAGTTTAAACTTCAGAATTATTCAACCACCATATGTTTTTTCCTTATTGACCTGTGCAGCTCTTTTTTTCCTGGCATGTCAATCTTGACACTGGAAGGCTGGAAGCCCATTACAGACACATACACAAGTATTTATTTCTGAAAATGTAGGGTGGGATGCTGGAGTCAGCTGAGATTGAGAAGCTATACAAGTCAGATAACTGTATAGTGAATGCTGTAATAACTTGAAGTTTGTGCTAACAAACATTTCCCAGACCCAGACAGTCCCCATGGAAACAGACCTTTGCTTCTGCAGTTATATCAGAATTCTCTTCACTAAATAATCAGTGATAACACATACTTATTTTTTCTTCATTGTTCTTTTGACAATGGTGAATCCTCTACTGGAAAGAGAGAACAAAAGGAGAGAGATGCCATTGTTTCCTGAATGATAGGGTGAAATGCCTTCTAGAGAAGCCCAACAGCAAGGAAGAAGGGCAGCAATGAGAGTTGAAGCCTGATGGGTTTTTAAAAAAACAGGCAATAATGGGTAAGCACATTTCTCTCCAGGCTGATAGGCAACTTGTTGACAGATGAATATTTATTATGTCCCAATATCAAGGTTTTATCCTAGGTCCTGACCAGACACGCAAGTCTAAACTCTGTAGAGCCTGAAGCTCATTCAATGCAGAAAGGAAGCAGGAAGGTAGGAAGGGGCTTCAAGACAATACTGTAAAATCTTGAACACAGAAAGGTACGGGTCACTGGAAGGGCCCCAAGCAAAATGAGGGGCTCTGAAGTTGAAGCTTCACTGGTTTCTTGGTAAATCCATATCTGATTTTAGAAGTTCAGTTCAGTCGCTCAGTCGTGTCCGACTCCTTGTGACCCCGTGAATCGCAGCATGCCAGACCTCCCTGTCCATCACCAACTCCCAGAGTTCACCAAACTCATGTGCATCAAGTCGGTGATGCCATCCAGCCATCTCATCCTCTGTCATCCCCTTCTCCTCCTGCCCCCAATCCTCCCAGCATCAGGGTCTTTTCCAATGAGTCAACTCTTCACATCAGGTGGCCAAAGTAT
Organism: Bubalus kerabau; assembly: GCF_029407905.1. NCBI lineage: Eukaryota > Metazoa > Chordata > Mammalia > Artiodactyla > Bovidae > Bubalus > Bubalus kerabau. The sequence goes on along the minus strand of NC_073643.1, from coordinate 35,904,651 downwards.
TGGAGTTTCAGCCTCAGCATCAGTCCTTCCAATGAACACCCAGGACTGGTCTCCTTTAGGATGGACTGGTTGGATCTCCTTGCAGTCCAAGGGACTCTCAAGAGTCTTCTCCAACACCACAGTTCAAAAGCATCAATTCTTCGGCGCTCAGCTTTCTTCACATTTTAGAAGTAGAGTAATAAATTTAGATTTTAGAATAATAAATTTAGATTTTAGAAGTAGAGTAATAAAAAATGATAAGCACAATAGCAACAATAACAGCAGCCACAGCAGTTACTCCATGGTGAGTTACCAGCACTGTATGAAGCACTTTAAATGCATTATCTCATTCAATCACACCACAGCTACATGACTTTGATACCAAACTTAAAGATAAGGAAATGGAGGCTCAATAACTTTCTAGTGGACAGAAAAGTAAAACTGAATTCAAAATAAAAGATTCTGACTCTAATAAGCTCTTTATCACCAAAGTATAAGGTTCTCATGTGTGCATGCATGCTCAGTCATGTCCGACAGACCCCACAGACTGTAGCCCACCAGGGTCCTCTGCCCATGGAATTTCCAGAGGAGAATACTGGAGTGTTTTGCCATGCCCTCTTCCAGGGGATCTTCCTGACTGAGAGATTGAAGCCAAGTGTCTTACGTCTCCTGCATTGGCAAGTGGGTTCTTTACCACTGTACCACTTAGGAAGCCCATAAGGTTCTCAAGAAATCTCAATAGTTTTATAGCAACATGAAGAGATTTACCTAAGACAATCTTGGAAACTTCAGAAACAGTTTCTTTTTCTGGAGGAATGAATACATAAAGAAGCATGTCTCAACCCGTGGCATGGCTGACATTTGGGGCTAGATGATTCTTTGTTGTAGGGAGCTGTTCTGTGAATTACAGGATGTTTAGCAACATCCCTGACCTCTACACACTGGATACAGAAGCATCTTCTTGTCAGCTGGGATGACTGTAAATGTCTTTATTTTTTTTTAATTTTATTTTATTTTTAAACTTTACAAGATTGTATTAGTTGTGCCAAATATCGAAATGGATCAGCCACAGGCATACATGTGTTCCCCATCCTGAACCCTTCTCCCTCCTTCCTCCCCATACCATCCCTCTGGGTCGTCCCAGTGCACCAGCCCCAAGCATCCAGTATCGTGCATCAAACCTGGACTGGCAACTTGTTCATACATGATATTATACATATTTCAATGCCATTCTCCCAAATCTTCCCACCCTCTCCCTCTCCAACAGAGTCCATAAGACTGTTCTATACATCAGTGTCTCTTTTGCTGTCTTGTACACAGGGTTATTGTTACCATCTTTCTAAATTCCATATATATGCGTTAGTATACTGTATTGGTGTTTTTCTTTCTGGCTTACTTCACTCTGTATAATAGGCTCCAGTTTCATCCACCTCATTAGAACTGATTCAAATGTATTCTTTTTAATGGCTGAGTAATACTCCATTGTGTATATGTACCACTGCTTTCTTATCCATTCATCTGCTGATGGACATCTAGGTTGCTTCCATGTCCTGGCTATTATAAACAGTGCTGCGATGAATATTGGGGTACACGTGTCTCTTTCCCTTCTGGTTTCCTCAGTGTGTATGCCCAGCAGTGGGATTGCTGGATCATAAGGCAGTTCTATTTCCAGTTTTTTAAGGAATCTCCACACTGTTCTCCATAGTGGCTGTACTAGTTTGCATTCCCACCAACAGTGGAAGAGGGTTCCCTTTTCTCGACACCCTCTCCAGCATTTATTGCTTATAGACCCTTGGATCGCAGCCATTCTGACTGGCGTGAAATGGTACCTCATAGTGGTTTTGATTTGCATTTCTCTGATAATGAGTGATGTTGAGCATCTTTTCATGTGTTTGTTAGCCATCTGTATGTCTTCTTTGGAGAAATGTCTATTTAATTCTTTGGCCCATTTTTTGATTGGGTCATTTATTTTTCTGGAGTTGAGCTGTAGGAGTTGCTTGTATATTCTCGAGATTAGTTGTTAGTTGCTTCATTTGCTATTATCTTCTCCCATTCTGAAGGCTGTCTTTTCACCTTGCTAATAGTTTCCTTTGATGTGCAGAAGCTTTTAAGGTTAATTAGGTCCCATTTGTTTATTTTTGCTTTTATTTCCAATATTCTGGGAGGTGGGTCATAGAGAATCCTGCTGTGATGTATGTCAGAGAGTGTTTTGCCTATGTTCTCCTCTAGGAGTTTTATAGTTTCTGGTCTTACGTTTAGATCTTTAACCCATTTTGAGTTTATTTTTGTGTATGGTGTTAGAAAGTGTTCTAGTTTCATTCTTTTACAAGTGGTTGACCAGGTTTCCCAGCACCACTTGTTAAAGAGATTGTCTTTACTCCATTGTATATTCTTGCCTCCTTTGTCAAAGATAAGGTGTCCATATGTGCGTGGATTTATCTCTGGGCTTTCTATTTTGTTCCATTGATCTAGATTTCTGTCTTTGTGCCAGTACCATACTGTCTTGATAACTGTGGCTTTGTAGTAGAGCCTGAAGTCAGGTAGGTTGATTCCTCCAGTTCCATTCTTCTTTCTCAAGATCGCTTTGGCTATTCGAGGTTTTTTGTATTTCCATACAAATTGTGAAATTATTTGTTCTAGCTCTGTGAAGAATACTGTTGGTAGCTTGATAGGGATTGCATTGAATCTATAGATTGCTTTGGGTAGTATACTCATTTTCACTATATTGATTCTTCCAATCCATGAACATGGTATATTTCTCCATCTGTTAGTGTCCTCTTTGATTTCTTTCACCAGTGTTTTATAGTTTTCTATATATAGGTCTTAAGTTTCTTTAGGTAGATATATTCCTAAGTATTTTATTCTTTCCGTTGCAATGGTGAATGGAATTGTTTCCTTAATTTCTCTTTCTGTTTTCTCATTATTAGTGTATAGGAATGCAAGGGATTTCTGTGTGTTGATTTTATAGCCTGCAACTTTACTATAATCATTGATTAGTTCTAGTAATTTTCTGGTGGAGTCTTTAGGGTTTTCTATGTAGAGGATCATGTCGTCTGCAAACAGTGAGAGTTTTACTTCTTCTTTTCCAATTTGGATTCCTTTTATTTCTTTTTCTGCTCTGACTGCTGTGGCCAAAAGTTCCAAAACTATGTTGAATAGTAATGGTGAAAGTGGGCACCCTTGTCTTGTTCCTGACTTTAGAGGCAATGCTTTCAATTTTTCACCATTGAGGATAATGTTTGCTGTGGGTTTGTCATATATAGCTTTGATTATGTTGAGGTATGTTCCTTCTGTTCCTGCTTTCTGGAGAGTTTTGATCATAAATGGATGTTGAATTTTGTCAAAGGCTTTCTCTGCATCTATTGAGATAATCATATGGTTTTTATTTTTCAATTTGTTAATGTGGTGTATTACATTGATTGATTTGCGGATATTGAAGAATCCTTGCATCCCTGGGATAAAGCCCACTTGGTCATGGTGTATGATCTTTTTAATATGTTGTTGGATTCTGGTTCCAAATGTTCCTAACTGGGAGTGGGAGAGATCACTGAATTGAGAACCAATGACTTAAAGAGACAGCAAGAGGTAGGTAGGTGAGGATGTGGGGGGAGGGGAACTCCTGAAAGCAGTCATTGCAAAAACAAAGGCAGAATAATGGGAAACAGCCTGACAGATACAAGGACAGGCAGGAAATTTCATGCTATTTGAGGCTAAAAGGGCAAGGATGAGGACTAGTTGGTGGTGAAATAGGAAGAGGTCAAATTACAGAGGTCATTAAATGTCATGCCAAGTATTATTTCCCACCAGTGGGGAAGGGATGCAAAAAACTATCATGACATTTGGTAATGTCATGATCAGGGATACATTTTCAGTGGTCACTCTGGTCTCTTAGTGGATAATATATCCGATGAGAACAAGTTCAGTTGTTCAGTAATTCAGTTAACTTTGCCTTTTTCTATTTTAGACATCTGTTATACCCTCTAAGATATCTAGAAATGATCAAAAAGTTCCAGAGAAATTAGAGTACGGATGCTTACTGACAGTTCACATCCATCTTTGGAAGACAGAAATCTCAGTAAAACCCTACCAGGAAGTAGGCTGACAAAGCCACCCTCCAATACAATGTGCTGGGGAAGTTCTGCTAAGCAACAGGTGCATCAGTTTTATAAGGGAAAGAGACCATGAAAAAGATGATAGCAACCATGTACAATCTATATGAAATGCCAACTCTCTCTTTGGCTTTGATTACAATAAAGAAGGAAAAGTAAAGAATTACAAAAATGTGTCCATGAGCATAAACTACATGGATTACTTCCAGATTGAACCATTTGAATGATAGTAGTATTTTTATAGTATGGCAGATATTGTTCATCACCTGTTGAACATCCATTTTTCCCTTTGTCCTTATTAACTGATTTTGTGCAGGGACAATATTGTGTTCCTAGATAGAATTAACTTACTTCCTCAAACTCCAGTGAAGCTGCTACTGCTGCTAAATCGCTTCGGTCATGTCTGACTCTGTGCGACCCCATAGACGGCAGCCCCCCAGGCTCCCCCGTCCCTGGGATTCTCCAGGCAAGAACACTGGAGTGGGTTGCCATTTCCTTCTCCAATGCATGAAAGTGAAAAGTGAAAGTGAAGTCGCTCAGTCGTGTCCAACCCTCAGCGACCCCATGGACTGCAGCCTTCCAGGCTCCTCCGTCCATGGGATTTTCCAGGCAAGAGTACTGGAGTGGGATGCCATTGCCTTCTCCAGAGACTCACTGGTAAAAGGTAAATATATAGTAAAATCCAGAATGGAGGGGAAGTGCTAAATAAAACTATAATTATAATAATTTATTACTGGATAGATAGGGTAAAAAGATGTGAATTGTGACATCAAAACTATAAAAAAGTTCATGGGGGGAGTATAAAAATGTCGAGCATTTTTATGCCTTCAAAGTTAAGCTGCTATTAGATGAAAATATACTGTTATAACTATAAGAAGTTTTATGTCAGCTTCACAGTAACCACAAAGCAAAAATCGACTGTAGATACACAAAAGATAAATGAAAAACAAAAACCAAAACATCCCATTACAGTAAATCATCAACTCAAAAATGGAGTGAGCAAGAGAGGAAGAAAGAAATAAAGGAACCATAAAATAGCCAGAAAACCATTTTAAAATGGCAACAGAAAGTCCATATTTATTAATAGTTACTTTAAATGTAAATGAATTAGTTTCTCTAATTAAAGACAGAGTAGATTAAAAAAATAAGATCCGACTACGGACTTCCTACAAGAGCCTCATGCCAGTTTTAAGAGCTCACACAGACTCGAAAAGAAACTAGAAATCAACTGCAAGAAAAAAGCTGGAAAATTCAAAACTATGTGGAGATTAAACAAAATGCCCTGAGCAACCAAAGGGTCAAAAAAATAAAATCAAAAATAAAATTTAAAAAATATTTTGAGACAGATAAAAATGGAAATATATCATACCAAAATGTATGGGATGAAGCAAAAGGAGTTCTAAGAAAATCATTTATAGTAATAAATACCCACACTAAGAAAAAAGAAATATTTCAAATCGATAGCTCAATTTTTACACCTCAAAGATACTAACCCCAAAGTCAGTAGAAGGAAGGAAATAACAAAAATCAGAGCATAAATAAATAAAGTAGACTGAAAAGATAGCTTAAATACCAGTGAGACTAAGAGCTGATTTTTTGAAATAATAAAAAGAATTGACAAACCTTTAGCTAGACTAAGAAAAAGGAGAGAAGACTGAAATACATAAAATCAGAACTGAAAAAGGAAATAATACAACTGATAACACAAATAATGGATCATAGGAAACTATTATGAATGATTATATGCCATATAATTTTATATAATTTCATATATTAATTCATATAATATGCCAGATAATTTCTCTCACTAGAAAGTAAGCCTTATGAGTAGCAGGGTTTTTTTTTCATTATCTAGTTGGCTTTGAATCTGCAAAATATGTCCTTATTTTGTACTAGGGTTGTGGAAATATTCCAGGCCTCCCCAGCAACTGAGAGATGACAGGAGGATTTCCTGGGCTCAAGTGGGATGGATTACAAAAGTAATAGTTCTCTCTATGTTGTTATTGAACAGAAGAATATTTGCAATAATTTACATACCATATACTCACCCTTCCCCTCCAGGAAAATTCTGTAATTATAAGCTCTACTAAGACTAAATTTCAGGTTAAAAGTATATTAGCTATCTATGTAGCTTATGTTTAGCCAGAGCTATAATTAGGCTCATGGTACAAAAAGTTATATCAGTTTATACAGATACTTGATTGCTCAGTTCATCATTAACAAATGTCTATAAAGATGAACGAGAAGCTGGGAGCATATCTTTGACTCACTTTCCTGTTTAATTAGATTTATGGAGAGAGGAATTAGTCATACATATTATTCACAGTTTAAAAGTTGCCATTTAACAATATTTACCAATGAATATCACCAGCGAAAAGGAAAGGAAAAATCCATCAATAGGCTTTCATTAAGTATGTGTGTAAAGAAATATAAGTGCATATTTATATATAAAATAGTTATTTATTTATACACAAATGTATGTTTATCCAAAATTAATGTTTATATTATTTATAGTTACATAAATATATATATTAATATAAAGAACAATTTGCCTGATTCATTAAGTTCAAAAATCCCAAAGTAACAACTGCTCATGTAAAACTAGATATCATTTATCAATCATTACACAGACATTACATTACAAATATACCTCTTTGTTATTTCACAGGTAGTTATCATGTTTAAATTGAGTGGAATTTTTATAACTCATAAGGAAATGAAGCTTGCAACCCTGAAGGGACAATTCAAATTGAAGTCTTAATCTCTTCTCATGTTCGCTCTGCTTGTGTGTTTGATGTTTGACACCCTCAGATATTTTTACACTTTAAAAAATAAATTATACCTCTCCTCTAAGGTTGAGAAGATATTTACTATTTAGAAAAGGTCAAGAAGTATTCTTTCCTGAAAAGTACTCTTACTGTCCTGATGATTACTCTATCCCAACTCATTTACTTTATGCTTTCAATTTGAGGAGTATATATGACAGAGGAATTTTAGTTTTTGTAAATACCCTGTTGAAGCTGCTGACTAACATCAGAATAGAAGAGATAAGATGAAAGTGACTACTGATTAATTAAAACACATTTTTTCTCAGGGCAAGTCTTTGGAATTAAAAAAAAAAAAAGGCTTCCAACAAGTTAGACTTTAAGAACAGTGCATATAACAATAACAGCCTGACACAACTCACAGACCCTTTCCTGAAGTGCCTCCATTAGAGTGAACTCATACGACCTCACTTTGGTTAGAGCAGTGCAAAGCTGCAGCGACCGAAGGTGAACAACCTTAAGAACCTTTTAGAGACCTTCTAGGTTCCACTGCTTAGCCATACATACTAGAAGTGTCAGTAACAAGATAGGACATAAAAGAAAATCCTAAAAAATCACCTCCAAGGTAAGCAGTGACACACAGTAGTTGAATTTGATCCTCTGAACTGAGAAGGGCTAGTGTGATCACCTCCTACCATCAATTCTTCAGGGTTACCTGGGCAAGGAGAACTGGCTGACAAACCTTTCCATAGCCTGACCTGATAGTCCCTATGCCTTGGGGTAAAAAGGCCTGGGATTCCAAGAAAAGCTTCCCAGCATCTCATGTTTTCCAAAGTGACTGCTGTGGTGTTGACAAGAACAAATAAGTGATGATGCCCACTCTGCTGCTCCTTTCAAAGCACAGAAGACACTCTGCCAAAGATTCAAGACCACTGTTCAAAACTCTCTTTTCTATTCAGACCCACTCTTTTCATTTTTATTGAGTAACCAAGCATATCCTCATTTCCATAGTTCCAGGCACTTTGTTGGAAAATCATCTCAGTTGTGAAATAACATTCATGGCATGGTTCAGAAATTAAACTAGAAATTTTGCAGGACCACAAGAAGTTGAAAAGTGCTTCCTCCTTTCCAAGGCTCCATTTTCCAGTTATTCCAACAGGTGGTGTTTCAGAATATTCTGATGGGATATGCTGACTCTCATTCATATTAATCTGCTCCTCTGTATAAACATAAGTATGGATGAAATATGTAAATATATTGAACAAGAGAAATGAACCACATCAATTTCCCAACATCCTTTCCAATCCGTGTGGATGTTTTGCTGCAGTTGGCACTGCAGTCAAGAAAGTCCTTTTGTTTGTTTACTGAAACATAAATCTGCCAGGAGAGCTGAACTCTAAATTACTGTTGCGTTTCTGATGGAAAGGTGCCACATAATTTAAATTTCAACAGCTCTACAGTTTCCCATATTTCTTATTTGTGACTCTACACCTCACAGACAAAGTGCATTCTACTATCATTTTAATAAATAGTTTTTGAGTGAAGGTCGTTTTTCTTTGTGTCCAATTTCCATCTGTTTCTTTCTTTTTACTGACAAGATTCTGAGATCCAATAAAGGGCTTTGAAAAGTCATTTCATTTCAAAGGTAGCCATTATGTTTCAACAGCCAATAAACCAAATGACCAAGTAGAACCACCTTGTCTTCAAACTGATAAAGAGCTGGTGACAATACTGGTTTGTCTGTTCATCTGAATGGAAAGGATATTGTTGATTCCTCTTGTTCAGCCACTTAGTTGTGAGTAAACAATATTTTTTAGAAAATCAGCTTTTGTGGGGTTTTCTCATCAACAAAGCATTTTCCCCATAACAGCAGATAATTATCTGGTATATCTGGGAAAATGGAGTCCATCTTCACGATAGAGACGGTAGTTAGATACGCATTGAGTCCAATTGGATTCACTGTCCAAGCTATAAAGAAATGGATATCAAGTGGCTTTTAATCTTGTATGAAACAAAAAGATTAAACTGTCAATATTACGATGAACTGCCGTGACGAGACCTATGATAGAACCACACTTGCAGAGCTGTTTCTAATGATATGTATGCAAGGAATAGATTTTTCCTGATAATGCATGTAATTAGACTACAGAACAAAATGTTCTGTTCAAATTCATGACATGCCCAACTAATAAAGGAAGAGAGGATAAGGCTCTTGCTATTTATTTGCATGAAAAAGCTTTAATATAGGATATACTTTAGAGAAATTAGTTTTTAATCTAGGTGACTAGATGAGATTTTGACCCTGAACTGTTTTCTGAGTTGACCTGTGAGAATTTATGCAGAAATAAGACTGTGATGCTTACAAACCAGACAGGCATTGCTTTTTTCATTAATTCCTGAGTGTCTCATATAGTCAAGAGAAGCAGAAAATTGGTCCTTTTAAAAGCCCACCATACGAGAATTTGCTTTTATGAAACATAATCAGTAAAAGTTGATAGGAATCTTAGCAGGAATGTATTCTTTTTAAATTCAGACATTCAAGAAGTTAGATACATTGATTCAGCAGTGATGATTCTCCACTGACCTGTATAAAACAGAAATCTAGGGTTGTATATTGTTATGAATACATTTGAGAGGCCCACAGTACTAGTTCTCAGGATGAATTATGGATCACACAAGGGGCACTTGGAAAAAAGCTTTACATCAACTCTTGTGCTTACTTTTCCATGATAAAGGTTAGTGTCACATCCACTCGATATATGCAAGAAATAGCTTTTTAGAGTAGGAATCTTTCTCTTATTCTTAAAAACAATTGATATGAACATTATCCATATAATGTGTCATGAAACTGCATAAATCTATATCTATGATGCAAAAAAAAATTGCTAATTGTGAGATAAAAGTTAAATGTCTCACGTTGCATGCTTAACATCACCGAAGTAAAGAAAACTGTTGCATTCCTTGTGCAGACATGAAATCTGGCCTTTTTCAGTAAAAGGCACCAAGATCCACTCAAACACTCAAGCCAAAAACAAAGGAGTCCTCTTTGCTTTCTCCCTTTATTTCTCCTCCTGCTTCTAATCCATGAACAACTTCTGTCAATTTTCCTTTCCAACATGCATCACAAAGTTTTTTCTAGCTCCATCCTGGCTCACACCATTATTCCTGGATGTCTAGTCTTCTAAAAAAAGTTTTTGTTTTTAAAGTTCTCTCTCTATCCTTGGCCTCCCCTAATGCATCTTTCACAAAGTAGGCAGAATAATAAGATTACGTTGATTCTGCTTAAAATCGTCAATGGCTTCCCCTTGCACTTAGAATAAATCTGAATGCATACAGCTTCTGGAACTCCTTCTCTGTCTAACCGCATTTCCCATGGAGCCAAAAACATTATACCCCCATCCCTTGGTCATTCTAAAGTTCTTTCCTGCTCCAAGGCTTGCTGTCCTCCCTGGATCACTTGTTACCCTGTTTGTTTCCTCCTATCTCAGCTAAAATAGTCTCTCCCTAAAGAGACTTTTCTTCATTGCTATAACTGGAGTAGGTTTTATCCCATCAAGCAATTTCTTTCATTGCACTTATCAAAATTTGCAATGGTTTTGCTTGTTGATCATTTTCTTTGTCTATTCCCCCATGAAAACATCACTGTCGTGAAGGCAAGGACAATGTCTGTCTTAGTCACTGTTATATCTATATAGTAAATCCTCCTGCAGTGTTTGTTGAATAAATACATGAACTTATCACAACTCTGCTTTCATAGATAGAGGCTGCAAAAAGGCAGATAAATTTCAGGGGAAAAATTGTCCTTGGTTTGTTTTCATGTTCAGGGAACAAAAGTTTTCTTTTTCCCCCCATTCTAAAATAAATGTTCATTAAATCTAATTTTCACAAGAGGAAAATAAAGGGAAGGATATTCTCACATATTGCAGTCATAAAAGCTTACTCAAAATGTCTATATATTTTTTTATTTGTGAATGGGTGAGCCAGATTTCTCTTTGGAAGTGAGCTAACCTCTTTCGGAAGCTTTGCTATCTCTTCTGGGCCACTTAAGTAACAGGAAGATATGAGAGTTGTTAACATATCCCTGAGTGTTTCATTTATTGCTAAAGAATATGTAGGCTGATTATAGATTATATCCACTTGTGTGTATTCACTGTATAAAACAAGTATAACAGTCTGTAAAAAGTGAAAAAGTTATTGGCTGACAGTTGAAATCTCTTACAAATCAAGCTAGAGAGAGCTGAAGAGCCTATTTTATAACAACATATGAGAAAAAAAAAGGATTTTCTGGACAAATGTATGTCTTATGTGGACAAAATATTTTATAATGCTGTTTTATTTTTAAATTGAAGTACAATTTTCTTATTATTCATTGCTCAAAGAAAAACTGGAAAACAAGGAAAAACTAGTTAATGAACAAATTACTATTATGAAACTGGTATAGTTGCTAAATGTATAAATTTTCTTCCATGTAATCTGAAACTTAAAAACTTAATAAACATGATCATAGTAAGGTACAGAATAGAAATTTCATGCAAATTCTAGATACAAAACGGTTGATTTTGAATAAATGTGTCTAACACCAATAGCTAGGAGTAGTCTTTTCTGCAATTAGGGATAACTTAATGGCAATTTTTTACAAGAATGACTAAAATGTAAGTAAATGGAATGTTCTTTCCTGTAAACCAGGGACAGGAACTGTTGAATATAATTCATCCAGTCAATAGGCAAGAGGAAGGCATTAGGGAGACTCTGGCCTCATCAGGTAGAAGGGATTATCACATCAAAAAACACTGCCCATTCTACCCTGAAGGGATTCTAACCAGCCAGATGCAGTGGCACACAGTTGGGCATTGAGGCATTGGTATGGTTTCTATGGTTCATCCACTGGCACTTCCCTGGCTTTGACATGGTTATGCAGGCACATGAGCCTGTGAACTTGTGTGAACACATTTTGCCATAATCAATGTACAGGACAGAGTCACAGAGTAATAATGCAAGGTTCTAAGCTTTTATAGGAAATGAGAGGAGGGTATTACCAAGTTTATGTTTCTAGAATCAGAAAGAGTTTTACAGCTTGGATTTAATCAGCTTCTCTCTCCAAGGGAAAGAAAGAGGTTTGAAAGTCAACCTGTGCCTGAAGCTCAAGCAGAACAGATAAAAAGATTTATGCAGGAGAGATCTACAGGATGATGCAATTAAGAGGAGAAACCCTTCTGTAGAGGAGTCACAAAGGCACCCTCCTTTAACTCTTAGGGTGAAGATCATCCTATCTAAAGCTGATCTGCATGTGAAGCTGGAGTTCTTCTGGTGAAGTAACAAGACTTCTGCTATGAGGAACTGGCTCCCTGAGTGCACCCCAGGATGGGACAAGAATAATAGACATTTAAAGAAGATTGGAACATCTGGCCAAAGATCTTCAGCAGCTGTTAAGAGAGGAAAAATGAAGTACCAGAGCCTCATTGTAACTACACACACACACACACACACATATGTGTACACACACACACCCCACACAAGCACAAATACATGTCCACACCCCTGCACATATTCACATGCATATGCAAACACATGTGATATGGGTGAGCATTTTCGTTTGCTTAATTTCTGTGCTTATATTTATTATTTTCTTCCTTGTGCTTTCTTTGGGTTTAATTTGATCTTATTTTTCTAGTTTCCTAAGAATATATGAGGCTTTTCATCTTTTCTAATCCCATGGGTTATTCAGAAGTGCATTATTTAGTTTCCAAGAGTATGGAGAGTTTCCTGTGATCTTTCTGTTTTTCATTTTCAACTTGAGGGTACCATCTGTATGACTTCAAGTCTTTAAAATCTGTTGAGGTTTGGTTTATGGCCCGGTTATGGTCTATGTTTATGTTAGTATATATTCTGTGAATGCGCGAACAGAATGTATATTTTGTTGTAGTTGGGAGGAGTGTTCAGTATGTTTTGATTAGATTCTGTTGGTTGACAGTGTTGATAATATATCCTTGCTGATTCTCTGTAGCTGTTGTTCTATCAATTGCTGAGAGGAATACTGAAGTTTTCGATCATAATTGTGATTTTGCCTATTTCTCCTTTTAGTTTTACCAGTTTTTGCTTTTCATGTTTTGGTTACTGGTTGCATACACACTTAGGATAGCTATGCTATTCTTGGTAAAGTGACAATTTCATAGATGTATTGTCTCTATCTCTGGTAATTTTCTTAGGTCCAAAGTCTACTTTATTTTACACTTATTAACTACAACAGCTTTTTTCCCCCTTCTTTTTACTTTATAAATAACAGTCTTACTGGTATAAATACATATATTACTGGCAAATAATTCAGATACCAAAATTCATACTTTTAAAGTATACAGTTCAGTGGTTTTTAGCTTGATTACAGAGTGGTATAACTTTTTATTTTCAATTTCCTTCCACTTGCAGAAGTATGGAATCACTTTTGAAAGCAACATGACTACATCTTTATTATTCAAACGGTATTTTATATGCAATTTTCAAATGCTTTGAGATACAGGAAGGATTTCAAATCTCTTTAACTTTAGTACATTTTTTTATCACCAAAAAGAAGTCTTTCAGCCATTCCTCCTTCATTCAGCAGATATTTGACAGAATTTTTGAGAATCAACTCTTGAAACCAATAAAAATACTCAGGTCAATAGTAATTTGAATAAATAGAAAAAGATAATATGATCAAAAATTAATGCATATGAAATACTGATGATGTCTCTATAACCAAAACATGATGTAACCTGGGTCAGGGTTTCAAATTACTCTCTGATGAACTGGGAAGTTAATCATGATTGTTAGGAAGAAACTACTGAATAACTTTCCTAATATTCCAATTTCTCCTCTGTAGTTTCTAGAAATATAGTTTCTGGAATCTAACGCCTATTCCATATTCACCTCTTAATATAGAAAAGGTTGAAAAAGAAGGTGACACATGACTGCTTTTGTATTCATATTTACTGACAAATTTCATCTGAGCAATTGAAGGTATGCATTCAACTGCATTAACCTCAGAAAAGAAGTGTTACTTTCTTATACACTACACAATTGGGAGATTCTTTTTATTTTCAATTTCCTTGCACTTGCAGAAGTATGGAAGCAGGCTACATCTTTACTACTCAAATGGTATTTTATATACAATTTTCAAATGCTCTGAGATACAGGAAGGATTTCAAATTCTGTGACCCATGACTGATATTAATGCCAATCTCTTCCTATGGAGTAGGGGGACACAGAGCAAATATGAAATGGCAAAAGGAGATAGATTGGTGATTACAAAGAAGGGCAACAGACCAGAGAAACTCTACATTCTGAGGAGGCAACAAAACCACCATACTTCAGGAGATAATGTGTTCCAAAGTGGAAAGGGGGTAGGACAATGGGGAGAAACAACAGCCCAGGGCATTGACATTAAAGGAAATGAAACTTCCAGAAACAGAGTCAGGGGAATGCCATCCGATCCCATCTGTCACCAAGAAGACAATGGAGAGGCAATAGAAAAAAGGAACAATCTTCTGGAAGCGTAATGAACAACCTGTTGAGAAACCTCAATCAGCCACTAAAAATTACTGATTTTGAGAGAATTTTGTATTTTACTGAAGAGGATATGGAAACTATCAATGTCTTTTAGTAGATATGAGACCATACTGTAGCATACTATATATCAATGTTGCTAGTAATTAACTCCGGTTAAATTATTTTATTTCTAATGTTAGATTTTTCTCATCAGAGTAATTGTTTTTAAGTAAGAAAAGGCAGATGGTATGTCACTCTTAAATGCACTTATTCTAGTTATTGGTATTAATTTGCTTCTTTACTGGTGAATGAAATATAGTACTATATGTTTTTTATGGAAATAAACACTTTTTAATGAGACATAGAAGTGGAAATTCCTGAAGATTTTATGGTTTCCCATGCATTTGTTGTTGTTCTAACAACAAGTGGTAGAAGATTCTGGTAAAGTATCAAACAAATTAATCTGGGGCTTTCCCTAACATTGAAATATGAATAATAGTGTCAATAAGAAGGTTTTATGTTAGCAATTCTTTTTTCATCTCACGTTCCTCACCCATCTTCAGTGAATACTCTACAGATTATCACAATAAAGTTTAAAATTACTGATTCACAAACACCATTTACCTTACTCAAAATGTAATAAACCTGTTTATTTGAAATGAAAAAAACCTGTCCACTTACCAAGTGGGAATCTACATCAAGTGACAAACACCAAAGGGTTTAGGACTGTAAATTACAACTTGAAGGAGTCCCTGAAACTATTATGTGCTGTGCTGTGCTGAGTCACTCAGTCGTGTCCAACTCTTTGCGATCCCATGGAGTGTAGCCTACCAGGCTCCTCTGTCCAGGGGAATTCTCCAAGAAAGAAAACTGGAGTGTGTTGCCATTCCCTTCTCCAGGAGATCTTCCTGACCACGGGACAGAACCCAGGTCTCCTGCATTGCAGGCAGATTTCTTTACAGTCTGAGCTACAGGGAAGTCTGCATATAAAAATCTTCTTGGTAATGACATTTCCTATGAAAGAGAAAATAAAATAATTTCCCCTCAAAATTTGCTTCCAAGTTTGAACAGACAGTTCACTTTCAGCTTCATGGCGAAACTTAGCATTTGCAGAAAGGAATGAGGTTTTGTAAGTAATTCCTCAAGATGACATGTAGTACAGTCAGGATGTCTCAGTTCAGAGGTGATCTAATTACTAGGTGGTTTCAGGTTTATAGCCTATACTAGCAAGATGGCTGGAAAACATATGCCTTGGGATCTGTGACCTTGTTACACCTTGTTACCTCTTCCCTTGGAAAACATCACTGGTGACAAGCCACACAGCCTTTCCAAGGGGAGGAGCTTGAAAGACACCAGGACACCTAATCCTGGATGAAATACATTTGAGGTCTATAGCATTTGACATTACCAGTTGAAATACATTTCTTCATTCTAAGTAGCAGCAGAATGGGGGGAAATAATATGCAGCTTTTGAAAACACAAAGGCAAAAAGAGGCCTAAGTTCTGCATGTCGCTTCAGAAAAATGTGGTTTCGTATGGTGAGAATATTCTCATTCCTAACAGAAAACACAATGGATTGAGTAAAGAGCTCAAATCTATCCCTTTTCAGGAGGATATTAAAAATATGTGCAATGTTTCTGAAAGTATACTGTATACTGTTGAGAGAGTTTCCATGGTAGCCTTATTTGTTCCATGGTATATTCTTCTCTCAATTTTCCCTCCATTTCTTGTCTTCAGCGCTTCTGTTATGTAGCATTTTTTAGTAACTGCGTACTGAGTGGCCAAAATAGAAACAGAGCTTGAAATAAATGATGAATTCCACAGAAATATGTTTTCTCTTGGTGTAAGTTGTCTTCAAGCAAAATTTTATGTTCATGAAGAAATCATTTGCCATTAAAAAAATAACACTACTCATTTTAATTAATGCATTTTCTGTAACTAATCATTGAAAAGGTAAGATGAGCCAATGTTTACAAATTCATATTTTTAGTAGGAGATGTTTGGCTGCTCAATAGATCTTGTATTCTACTTGATGTTCCTTTAAATTGTTCCCTTCACTTAATGATTAAGTGAAAGCTAGGGCTCTAGGGTAGACCATTAGGAGAAGGCAATTGCAACCCACTCCAGTACTCTTGCCTGGAAAATCCCATGGATGGAGGAGCCTGGTAGGCTGCAGTCCATGGGGTCGCTAAGAGTCGGGTACGACTGAGCAACTTTACTTTCACTTTTCACTTTCATGCATTGGAGAAGGCAATGACAACCCACTCCAGTGTTCTTGCCTGGAGAATCCCAGGGACAAAGGAGCCTAGTGGGCTGCCATCTGTGAGGTCACACAGAGTCGGACACTACTGAAGTGACTTAGCAGCAGCAGCAGCAGCAGCAGCAGCAGCAGCTGAGTAGACCATTAATTGATTACAAATAAATATGTTAAACTCAGACATTAATAATATCTTAATTAATAATATTAGAATAAAACATCTTGGATCACAGGCTAAACAAAGGAACTCTGATGTAAAATTTTACCTTTGTTGAAGCTGAGTATACCAAGAATTAAAACACAGTATTTTCCTTGGACTGCACAGTATTTTCAAATAAGTTGAAATGAGTGACTAACATTTGAAAATTGCAAGATTTTACATTAGATCAAAGTAATAGTTGAGTTCAGTTAAAACACAGAAAGTTCCAGCAACATTAGACTCATGTCACTTTTTGGAAGTACCAAGCCTGTGATTTGCAGTGACTTTTGTTTTTAACATCTATCTCTTTAAGCAGGTATGAGGTATATACTTTGTTATGTTTCCCATACAGTCCAATTCACTCATTCATTCAGATATTCATTCATGGATAAATTCAATAAATACTTCCTGAATTCCTACATGCCAGATGATACTGTGCTAGATTCTGCCCTCCGAGAATGTACAGTCTAAACAAAATTGACAGTAAACAGGTCTATAAAATTGACAATTTAGAAAAGTGCTAAGAGGAATAATGCAGAGTGCTATAAAGGCATTTGCTATGGTATTCTGCAGTATTTTGGAGTAGAAGAGGAAGGATCAGAGAAGTCTTTAAGGAGACGTAGATCTTCAAAATGAGACATAAAGATCAGGAGAGGTTAACGAGGCTAGTGTGGTCTAGGGAGAGGGAACAGGAGGGGGTGAGGTGAAGAGGGGATGGATTATTCAAGGACCTGAAAGATGTGCACAGGGGGATGGCTGGCACAGCATGAGACCGGGGCAGGTGTACATATGATCAGATCAAGAATCTTCTGGGTAATGCTAAATGACTGGCCTTTGGTTTTAAGAGTGGTGGATAGACACACGCAGCAAGAAAAGAAATGTGCTTTAAAAATAACATTCTGCTTACTAGGTGGAAAAGGGTTTGTAGGAGTCAAGAATGGAAGCAATTAAGGATGACATGTACGAGAGTTGGCATAGAAAAAGGCTTCAGAAATTGACATGGATGTTGAAAACTTGAAGAGCACTGGAAATGGCACAAGGCCATAAAGGGAGACCTTTGACTTGCTACTCCAGATCTCCTCTATCTTTCCATGTACCCAGGAGGCTGACCTACCCAGACTTGATCCACAGGTTCCCTCACCCACTGTATTCTGTCTGTGTTGAACTGATGGGTGTCATCAGGAGGTGATCAAAGGATGGCAGAGGAGTGAGGTTAAGGCATTTACTGACCTCTCCTTCTAGACTGTTAGTGGTTGTGTTCCTCCTCCAAAGGGCCTGGCTCTTGTCAGACTTTACTCTCTCCACTTCCCTTGATCTCTCCCTCTCCTTGCCCTTCAAGCTTAGGGACTGTGACAGATTTCCACTGTTGCCCAAATGACGGTGTCATCACTCATTGTTAGTCGCCCTTAACTTTGCCCACACATTTCTAAATAGTCCCTTCATTAATCTCTTCTTGGTTAAGCCCATTTGAGTGTGCCATTTGTTTCCTGCCACGATCCTTGGCCTCACCCAAATTATTACCATAATGGAAATTGGTCCAGCTAGGTGCTTTTTAAAACTCCTTAGTATCTTTAAAGGTAGAGACAAAAGAAATGATACTAGAATCACAATGACAAATACAAAAGAAAAGCATTCAGTAGGAATCATGCCTGTCATATATAGCTGATTCATCTTGGTATACAGTAGAAACTAACACAGCATTGTTAAGAAATTGTACTCCAATAATAACAAAAGCATCAGGAACACAGACGCACACAAGAGAGGGACAGGGAGGGAACTGTAGTGGATGCTGTTTTGCGAGGAGTGCTGTGGTGTGTTGAACACCCTGTTCAGGCCTGCCCTCAGTTCTCATTCTCAGTTGCTGGAGTGTTGGTGGATGATGGGTCTCAGCTGAGTTGCACCCTGGGTCCTGCCCTTCATCAGAGAAGGCCTGCAGGCGACAACTGGTTGCTGATCCATGGAAAGGCCTAGGTTGGTCAATTGTGAATGGGCACTCTGGCTTCTGGCTGAGGTTCTGTTGCAGCTGCAGCATCCTCTCCTTTATCAACCCTGCTTCCCAACAGCCTCACAGATGTTGAGCCCAGGGAACCTCTCCAATAAGCTTCCCGCACGCTTGTCTCTATTTCAGAGTCTGCTTCTTGAGTAACCAGGCTTAAGACAGGTATTATGAACCATTCTTTGACACAAATGAAGTATAAAGTTCAAATGTCAGAATTTTAAGCTGAGGCATAATAATCAAAAAAATATTATGAGGTTTATTAAAGTCTGCACAGTATTATACTTTTAATACAGATTTCTATGCTAGGAATTGGAGGTAGGCAACTTGTCTTTTTACGGAGCGTATTGACACACAAATCCTGTGGTAAAGTATAATATGCATATCATTTTGGAAAGCAGCATCATTTTAAGGCTAAGACAAACAATCTTTTGAGAAATGTGCCCAGGGATATAGATCTACTACACTAGACTGGGGAAAAGGGCAAACAAAGGTATCTGGTCTGGTATATTTTTCCTTCAGGACATTTGTATGTTGGGCTACTGTCTTCTTAGCTTTGAGTAGGTACCAGACCTTGCACTCCGCTGCCCATGTGTGCTGCCATAGGCAATCCTCAAAATAAGCACTTGCTATAGCTGATCTTATTATCCCCACAAGTGCAGGAGAAGAAGATCAAGTTCAAAAGTAAGACACTGTGTGTTTGAGTCACTGAATCTCTCGGGACATCTGCTTCCTTGGTTGAAAATGGGTACAAGAATGACCTACCGATAGGCAGTGGGGACAAAATGAGATGTAGCAGGCTGATGGAAATGCTTTCCAAGGTAGACTGTCATACAAATATTACAAATGGCAAGCAATGTAGTTTATGTGGGTGTGAATTAGTGAGGGAGTGTGTGTGTGTGTGTTAAAGAGAAGGACAGAATTAATATTCCACAGACCAGAAAACTGGCACTTTCATTTTATCTGTGAGCAACTGTGATATATATGAAATAAATTTTCTATTTCAAATAATTCATTTGACATGAACCAGATGATCATATGCCATTAGGAAGAAAAAGATGAGGTATCAAAAAGATGATAGATTTGAAAGGCATTTTAAATACAGAACATGCTTTCTGCTGCCCCCTTTTCCTTTCTAAAAACAGTGTTGATTATTGTTGCTATTATTCAAGGTAGAACATGACAATTCCTATATCCTACTGAGTGAACTGGTCCCTCTGCTCCTCATACTCTTGACAATACTCTGCCCACCCTTTTAAAAACATAACCTGATTAGAGGACTTTTAAGTTTGCCACTTCTCTTTGGAGTGATAAAACACCAGTCACAAGGCAAGTGAGATTTCTGAGCTGAGTGTCATGGTGACTGGTGGGATTCATGTTGGAGCTTTATAAGAAATACAATAAATTTCATTTCTATCATCTGGAGTGCTGGTTCACTGGGAAACATTTATAACTAAAACTGTTGTTCACATGCAGGCTATGGAAGAAGAACACAGCTCCAAATGGGAAATATGATAAAAACCTACCTGCATAAATTTAACTTAATATTATTAACTTGGGTGGATAGATCATTGTTCATAGGCCTGGGTGAGAAGAACTTGTGTCATAGAGACTGAATTATAGGGAGAGAAACACTGGTTGTTAAGACATGCTTCCAATGCAAATGCGACAAAGGAATTTCCATAGATTCTGCTCTGATATGAAAAGAGAGGTTTTGGAGAGTCTTGGAGAAGGCAGTACATGAAGTGCTGACCTATCATGAAGGCTCTACTTCATATAATGAAAGCAAGAAAGGCAATCTCGAGAATGAGTTTTTAGGAACTACAGGAGTGTTTAAAGGAGAAGGCAATGGCACCCCACTCCAGTACTCTTGCCTAGGATATCCCATGGATGGAGGAGCCTGGGAGGCTACAGTCCATGAGGTCACTGGGAGTCGGACACGACTGAGCAACTTCACTTTCACTTTTCACTTTCATGCATTGGAGAAGGAAATGGCAACCCATTCCAGTGTTCTTGCCTGGAGAATCCCAGGGACAGAGGAGCCTGGTGGGCTGCCGTCTATGGGGTCGCACAGAGTCGGACACGACTGACGCGACTTAGCAGCAGCAGCAGTAGGAGTGTTTAAAAATTGTAGCATAGTTAGCTACATAATTTTGCCTATAACTACACCCAAAAAAGTGGAGGGAGAACTTTCTAGTGATCTTGGAATGACTTAAAAGCCTCATTCATTCATTAATTCATTCAAAATACAATTTCTGAACATCTGCTGTATTCAGGTACTCTAAATAGGTTGAATATTGAACAGAAGGAGCAATGCATAATCGTTTACCCTCACAGTTCTCACAGACTTAGAAATCATGGTGTAAGAATAAGTAGGTCTTTTTACTCTTTTCTGGATAATAGATATTTGATCACTTTAGAGTATGCATTTGTCATTATAGTTACAATGGCAGAATGGGAAAGAATTCAGTAAAGATAGAAGGCAGAGGGGAAGATGAGAGAAGAGAAAAAAATTAAATTAAATAAGAAGAAAATCAAATCATGGCTGCTTCACTGAAGCTGAATCATGATTCAGAATTGAGCTATGACTGCCCTCGAAGTGATCGGCTCAAACACTCTTGGATCTTTGTTTTCTCTTCCCCAATTCTACCTTCCTTCTTGGGGTAGGTTTCTAAAAATAAATAACTACATGCAAGCTCTAAAAAGGTCTTGTAGGTCTTCATAGAACCATTCAACTTCAGCTTCTTCAGCACTACTGGTTGGGGCATAGACTTAAAATTACTGTGATATTCAATGGTTTGCCTTGGAAATGAACAGACATCATTCTGTCGTTTTTGAGATTGCATCCAAGTACTGCATTTCGGACTCTTTTGTTGACCATGATGGCTACTCCATTTCTTCTAAAGGATTCCTGCCCGCAGTAGCAGATATAATGGTCATCTAAGTTAAATTCGCCCATTCCAGTCCATATTAGTTTGCTGATTCCTAGAATGTCGACGTTCACTCTTGCAATCTCCTGTTTGACCACTTTATAGGGGACTGGAATGCAAAAGTAGGAAGTCAAGACACACCTGGAGTACAGGCAAATTTGGCCTTGGAATATGTAATGAAGCAAGCCAAAGGCTAATAGAGTTTTGCCAAGAGAACGCACTGGTCATAGCAAACACCCTCTTCCAACAACACAAGAGAAGACTCTACACATGGACATCACCAGATGGTCACACTGAAATCAGACTGATTATATTCTTTGCAGCCAAAGATAAAGAAGCCTTATACAGTCAGCAAAAACAAGACTGGGGTCTGACTGTGGCTCAGATCATGAACTCCTTATTGCCAAATTCAGACTTAAATTGAAGAAAGTAGGGAAAACCACTAGACCATTCAGGTATGACCTAAATCAAATCCCTTATGATTATACAGTGGAAGTGAGAAATACATTTAAGGGCCTAGATCTGATAGATAGAGTGCCTGATGAACTATGGACAAAGGTTCGTGACACTGTACAGGAGACAGGGATCAAGACCATCCCCATGGAAAAGAAATGCAAAAAAGCAAAACGGCTGTCTGGGGAGGCCTTACAAATAGCTGTGAAAAGAAGAGAAGTGAAAAGCAAAGGAGAAAAGGAAAGATATAAGCATCTGAATGCATAGTTCCAAAGATTAGCAAAGAGACATAAGAAAGCCTTCCTCAGAGATCAATGCAAAGAAATAGAGGAAAACAACAGAATGGGAAAGATTAGAGATCTCTTCAAGAAAATTAGAGATACCAAGGGAACTATTGAGCCCAATAAAGGGCTCAATAAAGGACAGAAATGGTATGGACCTAACAGAAGCAAAAGATATTAAAAAGAGGTGGCAAGAATACACAGAAGAACTGTACAAAAAAGATCTTCACGACCCAGATAATCACGATGATGTGATCACTGACCTAGAGCCAGACATCCTGGAATGTGAAGTCAAGTGGGCCTTAGAAAGCATCACTACGAACAAAGCTAGTGGAGGTGATGGCATTCCAGTTGAGCTATTCCAAATCCTGAAAGATGATGCGGTGAAAGTGCTGCACTCAATATGCCAGCAAATTTGGAAAACTCAGCAGTGGCCACAGGACTGGAAAAGGTCAGTTGTCATTCCAATCCCAAAGACAGACAATGCCAAAGAATGCTCAAACTACCACACAATTGCACTCATCTCACACGCTAGTAAAGTAATGCTCAAAATTATCCAAGCCAGGCTTTAGCAATATGTGAACCGTGAACTTCCTGATGTTCAAGCTGGTTTTAGAAAAGGCAGAGGAACCAGAGATCAAATTGCCAACATCCGCTGGATCATGGAAAAAGCAAGAGAGTTCCAGAAAAGCATCTATTTCTGCTTTATTGACTATGCCAAAGCCTTTGACTGTGTGGATCACAATAAACTGTGGAAAATTCTGAAAGAGATGGGAATACCAGATCACCAGACCAGTCTCTTGAGAAACCTTTATGCAGGTCAGGAAGCAACAGGTAGAACTGGACACAGAACAACAGACTGGTTCCAAATAGGAAAAGGAGTATGTCAAGGCTGTATATTGTCATCCTGCTTATTTAACTTCTATGCAGAGTACATCATGAGAAATGCTGGGCTGGAAGAAGCTGGAATTCCAGCACAAGCTGGAGTCCAGATTGCCGGGAGAAATATCAATAACCTCAGATATGCAGATGACACCACCCTTATGGCAGAAAGTGAAGAGGAACTAAAAAGCCTCTTGATGAAAGTGAAACAGGAGAGTGAAAAAGTTGGCTTAAAGCTCAACATTCAGAAAACGAAGATCATGGCATCTGGTCCCATCACTTCATGGGAAATAGATGGGGAAAACAGTGAAAACAGTGTCAGACTTTATTTTGGGGACTCCAAAATCACTGCAAGATGGTGATTGCAGCCATGAAATTAAAAGACGCTTACTCCTTGGAAGGAAAGTTATGACCAACCTAGATAGCATATTCAAAAGCAGAAACATTACTTTGCCAACAAAGGTGTGTCTAGTCAAGGCTATGGTTTTTCCAGTGGTCATGTATGGATGCAAGAGTTTGACTGTGAAGAAAGCTGAGCGCCGAAGAATTGATGCTTTTGAACTGTGGTGTTGGAGAAGACTCTTGAGAGTCCCTTGGACTGCAAGGAGATCCAGCCAGTCCATTATGAAGGAGATCAGTCCTGGGTGTTCATGGGAAGGAATGATGCTGAAGCTGAAACTCCAGTACTTTGGCCACCTCATATGAAGAGTTGACTCATTGGAAAAGACTCTGATGGTGGGAGGGATTGGGGGCAGGAGGAGAAGGGGACAACAGAGGATGAGATGGCTGGATGGCATCAGTGACTTGATGGAAGCAAGTTTGAGTGAACTCCTGGAGTTGGTGATGGACAGGGAGGCCTGGCGTGCTGTGATTCATGGGGTCGTGAAGAGTCGGACATGACTGAGCAACTGAACTGAACTGATCTGAACATGCAAGCTCTTTTCAAATATTGTTTTTTAGGGAAATTTAACTAAGGACAAGTACCATTTAGACAAGATTTAGCTGAAATATCAATAACCTCAGATATGCAGATGACACCACACTTATGGCAGGAAGCAAAGAAGAATTAAAGAGCCTCTTGATGAAACTGAAAGAGTAGAGTGAAAAGTTGGCTTAAAGTTCAACATTCAGAAAACTAAGATCATAGCAACCGGTCCCATCACTTCATGGCAAATACATGGGGAAACAACGGAAACAGTGAGAGACTTCATTTTGGTGGGGCTCCAAAATCACTGCATATGGTGACTGCAGCCATGAAATTAAAAGACACTTGCTCCTTAGAAGAAAAGTTATGACCAACCTAAACAGCATATTAAAAAGCAGAGATATCAATTTGCCAACAATGGTCCATCTAGTTAAAGGTTTTGTTTTTCCCATAATTATGTATGGATATGACATTTGGACTATAAAGAAAGCTGAGCATTGAAGAACTGATGCTTTTGAACTGTGGTGTTGGAGAAGACTCTTGAGAGTCCCTTGGACTGCCAGGAGATCCAACCAGTCCACCCTAAAGGAGATCAGTCCTGAATATTCATTGGAAGGACTGATACTGAAGCTGAAACTCCAATACTTTGGCCACCTGATGCAAAGAACTGACTCACTGGAAAAGATCCTGATGCTGGGAAAGATTGAAGGCAAGAGGAGAAGGGGACACCAGAGTATGAGATGGTTGTATGGCATCACTGACTCAATGGACATGGGTTTGAGTAAGCTTTGGGAGTTGGCGATGGACAAGGAGGACTGGCGTGCTGCAGTCCATGGGGTTGTAGAATTGCACACGACTGAGCAACTGAACTGAACTGTACTGAACTAGCTGAGGTTGGATGCACATTCATTGACCTTTGACAAATTTAAACACATAGATATATAACAAGTATCATGGCCCAAGTAGCTGTATCTGTGAGATCAGGCCCAATATCCAATTATTCAGCATGGTAATGTACACCAAATCTTGAGCTGGCAAATAAGCAGATAAACAAAAAATGTTCAATATCATAAGTCATTTGCAAAATTTAAATTAAAACCTCAGCAAGATACCACTATATATATTGGGCTTCCCTTGTGGCTCAGACGGTAATGTGTCTATACATATTAGAATGGCTTAAATTTTTAAAAATCTGATAATACCATTTGCTGATGAGAATGCGGAACAATTATTATTTTCATATGTTGCTGGTGGGGAAGTAATATGATATAGTTGCTTTAGAAAGCAACCTGACGTTTTCTTATTAAGTTACACAAACATTTACCATATAACCGACAGTCCACTCAACCCAATATCCTTCAGTTAATGAACTTGCTTTAAAAAAACTTGTAGTAAAAAATAATAAATGCTGGAGAGGGTGTGGAGAAAAAGGAACACTTCTACACTGTTGATGGGGATGTAAAGTGGTGTGCCACTATGGAGAACAGTATGGATGTTCCTTAAAAAACTAAGATCCCCTGGAGGAAGAAATGGCACCCCACTCCAGTATTCTTGCCTGGAAAATTATATGGACAGAGGAGCCTGGCGGTCTACAGTCCATGCACTGCAAAGAGTTGGACGTGACTGAACGACTGAGCACAATTAAAAAACTGGCAAAAAATCTGAATAGATAAATCACCAGAGAGGATACACAGGTGGCAAAAAAGCACATAAAAGTTGTTCAACATCATTAGGCATTAGGAAAATACAAATTAAAATGATTTAGTACCACCTCGTATCTATTAAAACATCTAAGATTTAAAAGACTGACTACACAGTGTTAGCAAGGATGTGGAATAATTGAAACTCTCAAATACTGCAGGTAGGAATGTAAAATGGTACAACCTCTTTAGAAAAGTTTGGCATTTCTTCAAAAGTTAAACATGTCTGCCATATGATCCAGCCATTCTACAAGCAAATGCTTTCTCCCAAGAGAAAAGAGAACACATGTCCAAACACAGACTTGTAGACAAATATTCACAGCAACTTTATTTCTAATATTCCCAAATGGGAAACAAACAAATATTGATCAGCAGGTGAACAGATAAAACAAATTGTGGTGCATCCATACAGTGGAATACTACGAAGTATAGAGAGACAAAGGGGCCTGAGGAAACATTTGGAAGTGATGGATGGATATGTTCTCTATGTTGATTGGGTGATGGCTGTTGCACAGGTATATGCATATATCAAAACTTACCAAGTTGTATATGTTAAATATGTACAGTTTACTGAATGTCAATCATATCTCAATAAAACTGTTAAAACCCCCCCCCCAAAAAAAAAAAAACTAAACACAGAGTTACCATGTGATCCAGCAATCTCACTCCTGGGCATATCCAGACAAAACTAATTTGAAAAGATACATGCACCCCAGTGTTCACAGTAGCACTATTTACAATATCCAAGACGTGGAAACAACTTACGTGTCCATCAGCAGATGAATGGATAAAGAAGATGTGGTACACACATACACAACAGAATATTAGTCATAAAAATAATGAAATAATGCTTTTGAAACAATAGAGATAATCATACTAAGTGAAATCAAAGACAAGTATCATAGGTCATCACTTAAGTGTGGAATCTAAAAAGATTATATAAATGAAATTATTTACAAAACAGAAACAGACTTAACAACACAGAAAACAAACTATGGTTATCAGAGTTGGGGGTGCAGATGGGGGGAGACAAATTAGGAGTTTGGAATTAAAATATACATACTACTATGCATAAAATAGATATATAAGAAGGACTCATTTTATAGCACAGAGAACTATATTCAAAGCCTTGTGATAATCTATAATAGAAAAGAACCTCGAACCTCGAAAAGAATATACACACACATATATATGGAACATAATCACTTTACTGTACACCTGAAACCAACACAATGTTGTAAGTTCATTATGTGTGCTGGCGTAGTAAGTTGTTTCAGTCATGTTCAACTCTGTATGACCCTATGGACTGTAGCCTGCCAGGCTCCTCTGTCCACAGGATTCTCCAGATAAGCATGGTGGACTGGGATGCCACGCCCTCTACCAGGGGATCTTCCCACCCAGGGGTTGAACCGGCATCTCTTAACTCTCCTGCATTGGCAGGTGGGTTCTTTACGACTAGTGCCACCTGGGAAGCCCAAACCTTAATTATACTTCAATTGTAAAAATGTTTACAAATTGTAGCACATCTAGGCAGTAAAATATCAGTCAGCAATAAAAAGGAATGAACTACTGACTCACATAATAACACAGATAACTATCAAATGAATTATGCTAAGTAAATTAAGCCAAATTCAAAAGGCTAAGTACCGTATAATTCCATTTATGTGACATTATTACAAAGACGAACAATAGAGACAGAAAACAGACAGTGATTTTCTGAGTTTGGAGATGGGGGAAGGGTTGATGACAAAGAATAATGGGGGAATTTGGGGATGCTGTAACTGTTCTGCATATTAATTATAGTAGTGACTAGAGCACTATATTTGTTGGTAAAACCCATGAGATTTACAATAAAATAATTTTATTTTACTCTATACAAATTATACTTCAATAAATAAGACTTAAATATAGAGATTAAGTAGCAACCATCAAAAATGTTCTGAGAATTACATTTATATTTCACTTTATCTGAGTTCCAAAAACATGGTTACTGTCTTTGCACACAGTACAGAAGTTTACTTTCTTTTAGAATTATTAACATAGAGGTCATCAGTAATCACACCAATAATTACATCCTGTGGAGAAGTGAACTGAACTGAATGAAGAGTGATTTAAAATAGTATTCCTAGGGAAAAAAAAGTGTGTTTTAATACTTGTAGAGAATGAAGGATACAGAGAAGAAGGTAATGGCTATAATGTATTAATATTCAAATACAGCTTTTAAATTTACTTTAGAAACAAAGAAAGTGCTACTTTGTTTAAGAAAATATCCACCATTATTCTTCAGTATCATAATAGTAGTACTTTTATTTTCAATTTGAAAACAAATAATTGACAATTTAAATTTATACCTAAAAACCTTCCTACAAAGAAAATGACAGTCTTCACCAGTGAATTTTACTAAGTATTTATAGAAAAAAAGAATAATTCAGATAAGCTCAGCCAGTAAATGGAAAAGAAAAAAATACATTTCAATTCATTTTATAAGGCCATTATAACCCTGATATTAGGGCTTCTCTGGTGGTAAATATTCCGCCTGCAAAGCAGGTGACCCAGGTTCGATCCCTGGGTTGCGAAGATCCCTGGAGAAGGAAAAGCCATCCCATCTAGTATTCTTGCCTAGGA
The DNA here is from genome assembly GCF_029407905.1 of Bubalus kerabau. Taxonomy (NCBI): domain Eukaryota; kingdom Metazoa; phylum Chordata; class Mammalia; order Artiodactyla; family Bovidae; genus Bubalus; species Bubalus kerabau. The sequence continues at coordinate 35,876,029 of NC_073643.1, read as the reverse complement.
ACTCCCATGGACAGCAGAGTTTGGCAGGCTTCAGTCCATGGGGTTGCAAAAGAGTCAAACGTGACATCCCTGATGAGCATAGCTGAAAGAATCCTTAACAAAATATTAGTGAATTGAGTCTGGCGAGTCATAAAAAGGATAATACATTATAGCCAATTTCATGTGAGATCATAGGTAGGCACAGTTGGTTTAATATTCAAAAATCAATGTAATTTATTGCATTAATAGACTGAAAAAAAGAAACATTATATGGCCCTCTCAATAGATGCAGAAAAAGTATTTGACAAAATCAACATGCTGTCAAGATAAGAACTCTCAATTAGAAACAGTAAAGAATCTTCCTTAACTTGATAAAAGACATCTAAAAGAAAGTCTTCACTTTATATTCATGTCTATTTTGTTTTCCCTAAAACTGCGAACAATTCAAGGATGTCCCCTCTCAATATGTTTATTTAATAATAAATGATATTTCATTGTAGCTAATACAATAAGGCAAAAAAAGATAATAAAATCAAACAGACTGGAAGGGAAAAAGCAAACTGTAATTTGCAGATGGCAAGATTGTCCTTGTAGAATATCCTAAGAAATCTACAAAAACTCTACAAGAACATATAAACAAGAAATTCCTAGAAATAAAAATAAGAGAAAAATATTTGTAGCGTGCGGTGTGACAACTAAGCTCAGGCACCATGAGCTCACTAACCCTACTGAAGTCCACACACCCTGGAGCCCATGCTCCGCCACAGGAGAAGCCACCATAATAACAAGCCGTGCGCCCCGATGAAGAGTAGCCCCTGCTCGCTGCAACCAGAGAAAGGCTGTGTGCAGCGATGAATACCCAGCACAGCCAAAACTAAATAGATAAATACATAAATAAAAAATTATATTCAACATCATCATTAATTTGGGAAATCAAAATTAAATCCTCAGTTAGATACCAGTACATCCACTAGAGTGGTTAAATTAAAATGACTAACAATACCAAGTTTTTTAAAGGTTGTTGAGCTGAAATCTTATATATTTACTAGTAGAAATGCAAATGATACAGACTCTTTGGAAAAAGAGATCAGCAGTATCTCATAAAATTAAAATTATACACATCCTATGATCCAGGAATCCTTCTTTTGTGTATTTTCCCAAGAGAAACAAAAATATACTTCCATACAAAATCTTGTATGCACGTGCTTGCATCAGGTGTATTTATAATACTCAATAACTTGATACAAACTAAATATACATCAGTTAGACAGTCAATAAACAAATCATGGCATCTATACAATTATTCAGCATTAAAAGTAGAACTATTATAAATGCAGCAACATGGATGAATCTCAAAGCATTACATCAATGTAGGAAGCCAGAAACATAAAAATACTTATTTCCAATATAGACAGTATGCTAGGCCATATAACAAATCTCAACAAATTTGAAAGGATAGAAATAATACACGGTATGATCTTCAACTGTGAAGAGATAAAATTAGAAATCAATAGCAGAAAAAAATTCTAAATATGTGGAAATAAAAGAATATACTCATAAATAACCAATGGATCAAAGAAGAAATCAAAAGGGAAAACAGAAAATACTTTGAGATGAAAGATAAAGACACAACAAAACATGTGATATTACTAAAGCAGTGCTAAGAGGAAAATTTATGGCTATAAATTCTTTTATTTAAAAAAAAAGAAGCACAATCTCAAATCAATAGCCTAAGAAATGCAAGCCATTACAGTATTTCTGCCTTGAAAATTCCATGGACAGAAGAACCCGGTGGGCTACAGTCCATGGGGCTGCAAACAGTTGGACATGACTGAACAACTCAGTACTAATGCACACCATCTTAAAACATCTGGAAAAGAAGAGAACCCATAATCCAAAGCAAGCAGAAGGAAAGAAATAACAAAGATTAGAGCATAAATTGGTAAAAATAGAGAATATAAAAGTAATAGAAAAACAAAAACCTGGTTGTTGAAAAGATAAACAAAATTTGCAAGCCTTTAGCTAGATTAACCAAGGATAAGAGAGAAGAAAGGCAAATTACTAGAGTCAGAAATAAGGGACGTTATCATTGAACTTACAGAAATAAAACCGATTATGAGGAAATGCTACAAAAAATTCTATGCCAACAAATTAAATAATTTAAATGCAAAGTATAAATTCCTATAAAGATACAAACTACGAAAACTGACTCAAGGTGAAACAGACCATTTTAATACTCCTCTCTAACAAGTGAGGAGACTGAACTAGTCACCAAACACTACCCACTAAAATGGTTAGAAAAAGAAGTCATATGTTAGAAAAAGAAGTCATATAATAGAAAAAGAAGTCATATAATAACAGGTGTTGAAAGAATATGGAAAAAATATAATCCTCATCTACTGAAGGCTAGAACATAAAATGATACAGATGCTTTGGAAAACAATCTGGAATTTTCTCAAATAATTAAACACAGAGTTATCCTATGACCCAGCAATTTACTATACCCAGGAAAACTGAAAACATATGTGCACACAAAAATTTGGTACATGAATGTTCATAGTAGTATATTTATAACAGCCTAAGGAAGACAATCCAATTATCCCTCAGTTGGTAAATGCATAAGCAAAATGTGGCACATTTGTATGATGGAAAGTTAGTCAGTCACAGAAGCAGAAGAAGTACTAATAGATGCTACAGCATGGATGAGCCTTGAAAACATTATGCTAAGTGAAAGAACACAGCCACAAAAGGACTATATATTACATGATTACATTAGCAGGAAATGTCAAGAACAGGGAACTCTTTCTTTTCACAGAAAATAGATAAGCAGTTGCTTAGGACTGGAGTGATATCTAAAGGGTACAGAGTTTCTTTTCAAAGATGATGAAAATTTTCTAAAATTGACTGTGGTGATTGTTGCACGTATCTCTGAACATATTAAAGCAAACACTGAACTATATATTTTAAATGGGTGAACTGTAAGGTATATGAATTACAGCTCATTAAACCTATTAATTTTTTAAAGGAGCATTTTCCCATTTGCATGAAATTCTAGAAAAGACAAAAATTACAGTGCCAATAAGTAGATCAGGCATCATCAAGGATCAGGAGTGGGAGGAGGGGACTGTCTGCAATGGGACCCAAAGGAAATTTCTATGCTGATGGAAATGCTCTGTAGTATGTCTGTTACGATGCTTAACATTACTATATATATTTGTCAAAACTGATCATTTACATACTATATATATTTGTCAAAACTCATCATTTGAACTTTTAAAATAGAAAACTATTAATGTATATAAATTACACTGCAAATTTGATTTTAAAAGATGATGTTAAAAAATGCCAAGTTATTTAAGGTTTTACTAGACCCTAATTCCTCTAGATTAGAATATCAATGCAAAGTGATATTACAAATATTCAATAGCTTTGGTAAACACTAAATACTTAATCTGTTTCTTTTAAATAACAGACTTTACATATCATTGCAAAGCATTCCTCTATTAGGTAGGCAAAAGACATCAACACATTCAGTCATAAATGGGCCCCCAAATCAATAGTTGATAAAAGTTTTATCCAGATACAGGAGTTTTCTACCTTAGAATAGTTTCTTAGAAACAGGAAATTTCCTTGCAGTCAAGTCTTTATATGTTGTCTCACTGCAACGTGCTTACTCAAATGCTTTGATTTAAACCTGACAAAATTGTTTCTTTAAAATAAAAGAAGAAAGAAGAAAAAGAAATTTGACACAAATCTGGTGCTTTTGAATTTTTCCTGGAAGAATGACCTCATTGTAGCTAGATTGGATGTCTTTGTAAACAAGCCTTTTAAAAAGCAATCCAGAAAGCGATTACATTGTGGAGATCAGGACTATAAACCTATAGGACAGATGATGACCCTCATTTACTAGCAAAATTAATATATCCAGGTTGAATGGGGTTGAATTTTAATAATCTAACATTTGGGGTCCATGTGCATTGCTTTTCATTGTTACTAGGCAAATGTACAGTCATGCTTGCAGAGCCTAACATCCTGGTTCTCACTCTGTCTCGGGAGAGAGACTCAGACCAATGGGTATGCCAGAAGTTAATAGCAAGCTACATCTGCCTTTGCATCTCTGACTTGGGACCAAGACATCTGCTCATCACAATTGTTGCCAATTTCACTGTTAGTGGATGTGCAATTTTCACCAGGGACACTCTGAAAAGTAAAAAACCAGACCATTAGGTTCCCAGATAATGAGCAACAATAATAATATAGCACAATTTTAAGGGTGGTGGTTTTACACACTGAAACAGCTATTTTCCACAACAGTGACCAACTAGACTAACAGTTGTGAAGTCAGACCACAGCCAGACTACATGGCTTAGCATCTTGTATTCACGTTTGTATGTATACTGTGTAAAGCTGTTTCGGTCGTGTCCAACCCTTTGCCACCCTATGGACTGTAGCCCTCCAGGCTCCTCTGTCCATGGACTTTTTCAGGCAAGAATACTGGAGTGGGTTGCCATCTTCTCCTTCAGGGGATATTCCCAACCCAGAGACTGAACCCGCATCTCTTGTCTCCTGCATTGGCAGGTGGGTTCTTTACCACTAGCGCCGCCACTTAGAAATCATTAACCATCTCTCTGTGTCTCTTTTTTTCCTATAAAATGAGGAAATCAGTAGTATCTATCTAGAGCGCTGCTGTGGGGGTTAAATGAGTTAGTAAATGTAAGGTGCTTAGTATAGTGCCAGGCATCATGGAAGTGTCATTTATCCCTTGAGGCAGGCGGGGCAGCTGTCATTATCCACATTGTGCAGATGGGGAAACTGAGGCTTAGAAAGACTCAATGACCCACACAGCAAGTGAGTGGCTGAATCAGAACTAAGCTCTCCAAAATCTTACTCTAGGGTCCCACCTTTTCTATGACATATAGCTAAATTTAGAATAAAGAAAGATGGGTTTGTTCCATTCAACTATAAGAAAAGCAGGTTTCGAGGATCTGTTCACTCTTCAACTTTTACACTAAAAACAGCAAGAACTTGCTTAGGCTATTAGAACAGTATTTTCAAAATGCCAGTAGTAACCCATTAGTGAGTTGAATATGCAATTTAGTGAGCTGCAATCAGTATTTTAAAAAAAACAATGGAATAGGAAATATCAGAATGTATCAAACATACTAAGGGTGATTATTATTTTGTGACATTTTGGTTCAGTTATATATATACTCATACATGCATACATATAAAGTGGATTGCATTATTTCCCTCAGTATTTCCCTCCTCCTCTCTCTCATTTTCCTTCTTGAAGGACCATTCATCCTTCCTGGTTACCAGCTGACTTGCAGGATTCCTGCGAGAGTGGAGTACTTTCTCACTGCACTGATATTTGGGAGGGGCTGAGGGACTCACTAGAGTCAACAGAACACAGTGTCCCTGACTTATGGCAGTGTGACTTACAGTTTTTTGACTTTAGGATGGTGTAAGAGAAGTACACATTCAACAGAAACTGTACTTCAAATTCTGAATTTTGATCTTCTGCCAGGCTACCGACATGCAGTAGATCCTCCTTAGAGATGCTGGGCGGCAGCAGCCCCTGTAGCTCTCAGGCAGCGTTGAAACGACCAGGGTGAACAACCGATATTCTTATAACCACTCTGGACCGAATCATTCTGTATTTCACTTTTGGCACAGTAGTCAATAAATTACATAACATACACAAACACTTTAGTATAAAAAAAGATCTCGTGTTAGATATTTTTGCCCAACTGTAGGCCAATGTAAGTGTTTAGAGCACATTTAAGTAAGCTAGGCTGAGTTATGATGTTCTCTAGGTTAGGTGTATTAAAAAGACTTCCACTTAGGATGGGTTTATGAGGACTTGACCCCATCGTAAGTAGAGGAACATCTGCATAAGCATGTGAGATACTGCCAAGTCTCAAAGAAGCTGTGGGAACAATTATGTAGCTTGGCTCAGGGCTTGACCCCTTGTTATGGCAGAGAAATTGCTCTCAGGATGGGGCTGCTCCTTCATCCTGAGTCCTGGAATGATGAGCTACTTGGAGCAGCATCATAGCCTTCCTACAGCCTAGAGAGAGCTACAGAGCAGAGCAGAGCAACTGGGGCAGCATAGACTACACATAACATAATGAGGAAGAAATCAGAGATTCTGAGTTGTTTGTTACCATAGCATAACCTGGCCAAAGACTAATAAAGATGTATATGTGTATTAGACGGATTATTTCTTACTGAAGGCAATGATCAAAAAAATTTTTAAATCACTTCATGGAATGAGCATTTTGAGAACTTGATTCTTTAAAATACTAGTTTAGCTCCCTTGACAGATTAGGTGTTTCCCTAGACTTCCCATGTGATTTGCACTTCACTTTTATTTTTGTCTGCTTTTCACTGGAAAGACTTAGACTCACTGTATCACTTAAGATGTGAACCAGTATTTCTCAAAGTTTGGCATTTATACAACTAATAATAGATTTTTCAGACATTCACATCACCATGTTTAGTAAATTAAAATATGTAACAATGCAACAATATTTACTATTTAATGATAATAAAAGTTAAACATCAGTGGGAGAGATGGTTTTATAATACATTAATAATAAAGCTGGGCTCAATAAATGGTATGGACAGAAATGGTATCTTCTGACCTAACAGAAGCAGAAGATATTAAGAAGAGGTGGCAAGAATACACAGAATAACTGTACAGAAAAGATCTTCATGACCCAGATAATCACAATAGCGTGATCACTCACCTAGAGCCAGACATCTTGGGATGTGAAGTCAAGTGGGCCTTAGGAAGCATCACTATGAACAAAGCTAGTGGAGGTGATGGAATTCCAGTTGAGCTATTTCAAATCCTGAAAGATGATGCGGTGAAAGTGCTGCACTCAATATGTCAACACATTTGGAAAACTCAGCAGTGGCCACAGGACTGGAAAAGGTTAGTGTTCATTACAATCCCAATGAAAGGCAATGCCAAAGAATGTTCTAACTACCACACAATTGCACTCATCTCACACCCTAGCAAAGTAATGCTCAAAATTCTCCAAGCCAGGCTTCAGCAATACGTGAACCGTGACCTTCCAGATGTTCAAGCTGGATTTAGAAAAGGCAGAGGAACTAGAGATCAAATTGCCAACATCTGCTGGATCATGGAAAAAGCAAGAGAGTTCCAAAAAAACATCTATTTCTGCTTTATTGACTATGCCAAAGCCTTTGACTGTGTGGATCACAATAAACTGTAGAAAATTCTAAAAGAGAGGGGAATACCAGACCACCTTGCCTTCCTCCTGAGAAATCTGTATGCAGGAAAAGAAGCAATGATTAGAACTGGACATGGAACAACAGACTGGTTCCAAATTGGAAAAGGAGTACGTCAAGGCTGTATATTGTCACCCTGCTTATTTAACTTACATGCAGAGTGCATCATGAAAAACACTGGGCTGGATGAAGTACAAGCTAGAATTGAGATTGCAGGGAGAAATATCAATAACCTCAGTTATGCAGATGAAACCACCCTTATGGCAGAAAGTGAAGAACTAAAGAGCCTCTTGATTAAAGTGAAAACGGAGAGTGAAAAAGTTGGCTTAAAGCTCAACATTCAGAAAACTAAGATCATGGCATCCAATCCCATCATTTCATGGCAAATACATGGGGAAACAGTGGAAATAGAGACTTTATTTTGGGGAGCTCCAAAATCACTGCAGATGGTGATTGCAGCCATGAAATTAAAAGACACTTACTTCTTGCAAGGAAAGTCATGAGCAACCTAGACAGCATATTAAAAAGCAGAGACAATACACTGCCAACAAAGGTCCAGCTAGTCAAGGCTATGGTTTTTCCAGTAGTCATGTATGGATGTGAGGGTTGGATCATAAAGAAAGCTGAACACCGAAGAATTGATGCTTTTGAACTGTGGTGTTGGAGAAGACTCTTGAGAGTCTCTTGGACTGCAAGGAGATCCAACCAGTCCATCCTAAAGGAGATCAGTCCTGAGTGTTCATTGAAAGGACTGATGTTGAAGCTGAAATTCCAATACTTTGGCCACCTGATGCAAACATCTGACTCATGGGAAAAGACCCTGATGCTAGGAAAGATTGAAGGCAAGAGGAGAAGGGGACAACAGAAGGTGAGGTGGTTAGATGGCATCACTGACTCAATGGATATGAATTTAGGTAAATTCCGGGAGTTGGCGATGGCCAGGGAGGCCTGGTGTGCTGCAATCCATGGGGTCACAAAGAGTTGGACATGACTGAGCGACTGAACTAAACTGAACTGAATAAAATGTTAATATCATAGGCTAAGTAAATATATATAACCACTTGCATAAGTATCATTAGCTGTAGGATATGTACTTCATCCACTCAGTTTATTTTTATATCCTTTATATCTATAAAATGATATCCAGGCCAAATATAGACATGGATTATGAGGAAAATTCTCATTGAAGACCATGTCAGCCTACATGATGCTAAAATAACAATACCACAAAACACATTCAAAGGCTGGAAGACTGAATGTTTACCTTGAAGGATCACAGCCAATGGAATGCCAATATACTCTGGTTGTTTTCAGCCCTGTAAAGTACATTTCCTTTTCCTATAGCAGCTTTTGGATGGGGTTTTAAACATACCCAATAATATGTTAGGGCTTCCCTGGTGGCTCAGACAGTAAAGAATCCGCCTACAATGAGGGAGATCTGGGTTTGATCCCTGGGTCAGGAATTTCCCTTGGAGAAGGGAATAGTTACCCACTCCAGTGTTCTTGCCTGGGAAATCCCATGGACAGAGGAGCCTGGTGGGCTATATAGTTCATGGGGTCGCAAAGAGTTGGACATGACTGAGCATTTTAACTGACCGACCAACACTTTCACTTTCTTTTAATAACATGTCAATGACTTCCTTCATAGATAAGTGGGGGGAGGGTGCCCACAAAGCATTTGAAAAGAACAAAATTTGCAAAGACTGAGGTGTTTGCCCCACATTGTTGCTAAGAAATTTTGATGTTTTATCTTCAACAGTAAAAAGTAATGACACTATTTCCTTGAAGTGATAGATACATGCATTCAAGATTCTGGATAAATCAACAAAGTCTTCCATTTGAGCAACTGAAATCACAGAAGTAATCTTTACTGGAATCATCAGTGTAATGAAGAAATGTGTTTTTAAATCTCACTTCTTGTTTTAAAGTTCATCTAGCATCTTTTTTCCTCAATAGCACTGGAGAAAAGTAAAACCCTGAAATTGCTACATATGCATAATACTCTGTAAGGAGTTCAAACCAATGGCTATGATTTGATAGTTTTTGTATTTTAAAAGAAGTACTATATATAAAATATTGGAGAAGGAAATGGCAACCCACTCAAGTACTCTTGCCTGGGAAATCCCATGGACAGAGAAGCCTGGCGAGCTAGTCCACCACGTGGTCACAAGAGTCAGACATGACCTACTGACTAAAACTACCACCACTAAATATAAAATATATGCAAAATTATATGTTTACTTATAACATATCGCATATTGATTATATGTTACTTATATATCGATATGTGATATATTACACATTCAATATTACAATTTTGATTTATATATAAATATAAAATAAAAATACATATGTTTACTATTTCTTCAATACTAGATCAGGATCCAGAGACATATTATTGACCACCAATTACTCTCTGTAAATAAAGTAGTTTTGGATTGATAATCAAGTGTAACTTTTAATTTAAAGTCCTTCATTGTAATTTACATGTAATGGGTGCTCTTTCAGTATTGATTACAGCATACACTTTCTATCCCACCTCTATCTTTCAAATGACTATCAATGAAATAAAATATCTCTTCTGTACAATGGATGCTCATTGGTAAACAGAAAATCATTAAGCACTTCTCTCTCGTAGCACATATCATGCACACACTAAGAAACTTAGCCTGGAATCCAATTGTAATGTAAAGCACCTGTCAACTCAAACACCAGTGCTTTGTATTCCCCAGTGTACACTGCATACTTTATATAATGGCCATCAGTGTCAGTTGATGAAAGAATTATGCTGAAAGTTCAGTCAGTTCTCTCTCCCAAGTGTATATGCCATTATCTCTGCTGCTTTGTGTGTGTGTGTGCTATCTTTTCTCTTTTTCTTTCAAATTTTTATTTTTATTGGACTATAGTTGATTCACCATATTGTATTAGTTTAACGTGTTCAGCAAACTGAATCAGTTACGCTATGCTAAGTCACTTCAGTCGTGTCCGACTCTGTGTGACCCCATAGACGGCAGCCACCAGGCTCCCCCGTCCCTGGGCAAGAACACTGGAGTGGGTTGCCATTTCCTTCTCCAATGCATGAAAGTGAAAAGTGAAAGTGAAGTCACTCAGTCGTGTCCGACCCTTAGCGACCCCATGGACTGCAGCCTACCAGGCTCCTCCATCCATGGGATTTTCCAGGCAAGAATCAGTTATATACATACATATACCCACTCTTCTTTAGGTTCTTTTCCCATATAGCCTCTCACAGAGTACTGAATAGAGTTCCCTATAGAGTCAGTTCTATACAGTCAGTTCTTATTAGTTATCTATTTTATATATAGTAATATGAATATGTCAATCACAATCTTTCAATTTATCCCTCCCTCCACCCGTACCCCCGGTAGTGAAAGTCGCTCAGTTGTGTCCGACTCTTGGCGACTTCATGGACTATTAAGTCCTTGGAATTCTCCAGGCCAGAATACTGGAGTAGGTAGCCTTTCCCTTCTCCAGGGGATCTTGGCAACCCAGGATCAAACCCAGGTCTCCCACATTGCAGGCAGATTCTTTACCAGCTGAGTCACCAGGGAAGCCCAAGAATACTGGAGTGGGTAGCCTATCCTTTCTCCAGGGGATCTTCCCAACCTGGGAATCAAACCAGGGTCTCCTGCATTGCAGGCAGATTCTTTACCAGCTAAACTACAAGGGAAGCCCTGGTAAGCATAAGTTTATTTTCTATATCTGTATCTCTATTTCTGTTTTGTAGATAAGTTCATTTGCATCTTTCTTTAGATTCCAAACATAAGCGATATCATATGACATTTTGGATAGACCTAGAGATTGTCATACTGAGTGAAGTAAATCAGAGACAAATAACCCTGCTGCTTTTTCCCATGAGAATGCAACTCTGTATGATGCCTCTGTAGTCATGCCCTCCTCTGACTTTACCAACATAATTCATCAATTTTTGTACTGTCAAATTTTTTTTTTGCATTTCTTTTTCTGAGAAAACACAATTAGTTTATCTGCATATTATTTGAAAAAGATAAAAGGCATGAGATACATTGTGGTATCATTATAAAAATTGATAATGGAGTGGTCCAATTAAATCCAACTTTCAGACGTTCCTCACTGTAATTCTTAGACACAATTTTCTGGTTTGGCTGCCTGAGTTATCTCACACCTATAACTTTGCTTGTCCCAGCAAACACAGATTCAGAGCCTATATTTAGTCCATGGGCTTCCAACTTCATCTTAAGCTATAAAAAATAATGAAAAGTAAACAATTTTACTTTTTCTTTCACTACTTTTATAGTTGAACTATTTCTATTTATTCATTTCAGTAAATCGGCAGAATAATGCAATAACAACAAAATGCACACTTAATTATAAACAAAAGCAATAAAATAAAAAAAATGACTTTATTGTGGAAGAAACAAGTTCTGTTATCTACTTGGAAAGTGGTTTTTAAAATGCTTTTTTAATGAGGTTATTAAATGAAAACATATGATTGGTTGATCTCTGAATAGTGGGGCTCTTGACTAGTATGCTCATTTTTCTCAAGTTTCTTCCATTTCTCTATTACAGCCCTCCCTTGGAAAGTCACCCAAGGGCCCTTCATGCAGTCCAATATTAATACATCCAATACCATTCTACTGATTCAAAAAATTAATAGGCACTAAAAGATAAATTTTTCCCTATCAAAAGAGATAGCTTTTACTTTTCTTCAAAATGGTTTATGTGTTCAATGTCTTACAATCAATATTTTAAAAAGTTACTGATGAGATACTCTGAACACTGTAATTTTTATTATCTGTAAAGAGGTAATTTTGTAAAATGAAGGAGCCATAAAAGGCTATCTTTGCATTTTCTAGATTATAGAAAACTGGATATATTGTTTTTAGAGAAAAAAATGTTAAACCAATGTTGACAAAAATTCCATACAGAGATTTCTAATGCCTGTGGCAGTTATTCATCATGACAACTACAATCTTTCTAATAAGGACCATTTTAGTTTAATCCTTCCCAACTTTTAACAGATGATGACCAGGCCAAATGGCATTAAATAATGAAATTTAAAATTTGAATAAAATATTTTATCCATAGAATACTTTTGTGTGAGAAGCTTTAATTTGCTACTGAAATTTTACACGTTGATATTTTTTAGTATTTTCATAGCTACTTGGCTAATTTAATCGTATAGAACTTAAAATACTTATCATTGCTAAAAATACAATGGGTAGTTGTTAAAACTTAGGCTTTCATGTTAGACTGGACTGGGTTTAAAATTCTGAGTTTTTGCAAATGGTGTGATCTTGATTAAGTAGCTCAATTTTTCTAAATCTCAATTCAAGTTCCATGTAAGAGTAAGGATATAATCTACTGACCTCATAATTTTATCCCCCATGTTAAATATACTAGCTGGTACCTGATAGGTACTTAACAAATATTCAATGACTAAAAAAAGTACATTTGATGATGGGGCCAATCAAGTACTTTCCTCATGGGGTAGATAAGAAAAGGAAATATGATTAAGCATGTAAATGCTGAGCACAGATCTGGAATATGTACATTAATAACAGCTTTTACTAAGGTGATATACAGTATCACATTCTGGACACTTTTGAGAGTGACAGTAGATACTAACAATACATAGGGACAAAGGTGTAAACTAGGATATCTACACCAAAACAAGGTCACCCTGGCTCTTGTTATCATTAGGCACTATAGAAAACCAAGAGTAGAGGAAAATACATGATTATAGCTCTTCTTTGAAAACACTTGAAATGGATACAGACAGGGCCAGAAGAACAGGGTATATAATCTTACAAAGAGTGCCTCAATCTACTTGCCTGAGGCATTAGCAAGAAGAAATAGTTGAAAAATAAATCCATTTTCCTGGATCCAAATGTTTACATTTGTTGTTTTGTGTTCCTTTAATCTACCAAATCTAATTAAATTAAAAAATTATCTTTCCAGATCCTTTTCAAATCTTTTACAGTGATTGTGTTCCAGGTTTCCCCTACTCTAGGCCCTGTCTTTTCTGGGCAGAAAACCTCACTTTCCAATTTAATAAGAACTTACATATCCGCCTAGACTTCTCAGTCAACACTGTATCTTCTCTAGGATCTTTCTGTAATATCACTTTCCCTTTCCCTACCTTTCCTGTCTCCACAAAGACTCATTATTCCTTTAGACCATGACCCAGCGCCTCCCAGGAGCTATTCATCTCATTGGCTCTGTGGTGTTGTTCCATCAATTATTCACTACTATCTTTCTGCATCTTCAATAACTTCTTATGTCAAGATTTAGAACTTTAAATCTAACACCCCAAAATAAGAAAAATTAAGATTCATATTTTGGCTTTTCAACGTACTATTTGTGTGCTCTTGATAAAACTGCTTAACATCATCGAGCTTCAGTTTCTCCATAGATAAAATGGTATTAGTAATATCCACTTCAAAGCATGGTATTGAGAATTAAAGGTCTAGGGGACACAAGATTTAAGCACTGGTATATTTTCTCTGCTCTAAGGAAATAACAATATCAGGAAGAATATGAAAAAGAAAAAAGCAATAAGATATGCTGCAGCTCAAAAACAAGATAAGTGTAACTTGAACTAAAAACAGAACAGAAATACAAAGTAATAAATAGAGCTGAAAGTGCAAGCCTATTGGACTCACTCTGGACAGTGACTGCCAAAAGCAAGTCTCATATTATAATACTGACCAAAGAGATGCACAAAAGGTAGGCAGTTGGAGTCAGGTTCACTGTGGCATTTCCAAGGCAAACCATTAAATATCACAGTAATCCAAGTCTATGCCACAACCAGTAATGCTGAAGAAGCTGACACCGAACAGTTCCATGAAGACCTACAAGACCTTCTAAAACTAATACCCAAAAAAGATGTCCTTTTCATCACAGGGGACTGGAACGCAAAAGTAGGAAGTCAAGAGATACCTGGAGTAATAGGCAAATTTGGCCTCAGAGTACAAACTGAAGCAGAGCAAAGGCTAATAGAGTCATGCCAAGAGAACACACTGGTATAGTAAACACCTCTTCCAACAACACAAGAGAAGAGTCTACATGTGGACATCACCAGATGGTCAATACCAAAATCAATTTGATCACATTCTTTGCAGCCAAAGATGGAGACGCTCTATACAGTCAACAAAAACAAGACCAGGAGCTGACTGTGGCTACAGATCATGAACTCCTTATTGCAAAATTAAGACTTAAATTAAAGAAAGTAAGGAAAACAACTAGACCATTCAGTTATGACCTATATCAAATCCCTTATGATTATCCAGTGGAAGTGACAAATAGATTCAAGGGATGAGATCTGATAGAGTGCCTGAAGAACTATGGATGGAGGTTCATGACACTGTACAGGAGGCAGTGATCAAGACCATCCCCCCAAAAAAGAAATGCAAAAAGGCAAAATGGTTGTCTGAGGAGGCCTTAAAAATAGCTGAGAAAAGAAGAGAAGCAAAAGGAAAAGGAGAAAAGGAAAGATATACCCATTTGAATACAGAATTCCAAAGAATAGCAAGGAGAGATAAGAAAGCCTTCCTCAGTGATCAATGAAAAGAAATAGTGGAAAACAATAGAATAGGAAAGACCAGAGATCTCTCTAAGAAAATTAAGAGATACCAAGGGAAAATTTCATGCAAAGATGGGCACAATAAAACAGATGGTATGGACCTATTAGAAGCAGAAGATACTAAGAAGTGGTGGCAAGAATACACAGAAGAACTATACAAAAAAGATCTTCATGACCCAGATAACCATGATGGTGTGATCACTCTCCTAAAGCCAGACATCCTAGAACATGAAGTCAAGTGAGTTTTAGGAAGCATCACTACGAACAAAGCTAGTAGAGGTGATGGAATTCCAGTTGAGCTTTTTCAAATCCTAAAAGAGGATGCTGTGAAAGTGCTGCACTCAATATGTCACCAAATTTGGAAAACTCAGCAGTAGCCACAGGACTGGAAAAGGTCGGTGTTCATTCCAATCCCAAAGAAAGGCAATGCCAAAAAATGTTAAAACTACTGCACGATTGCACTATCTCACATGCTAGCAAAGTAATGCTCAAAATTATCCAAGCCAGACTTCAACAGTATGTGAACCGTGAATTTCCAGATGTACAAGCTGGTTTGAGAAAAGGCAGAGGAGCCAGAGATCCAATTGCCAACATCTGCGGGATCATCAGAAAAGCAAGACAGCTCCAGAAAAACATCTATTTCTGCTTTATTGACTGTGCTGAAGCCTTTGACTGTGTGGATCACAACAAACTGTGGAAAATTGTGAAAGAGATGGGAATACCAGACCACCTTGCCTTCCTCCTGAGAAATCTGTATGCAGGAAAAGAAGCAACAGTTAGAACTGGACATGGAACTACAGACTGGTTCCAAATTGGAAAAGGAGTATGTCAAGGCTGTGTATTGGCACCCTGCTTATTTAACTTACATGCAGAGTACATCATGAGAAATGCTGGAGTGGATGAAGCAAAAGCTAGAATCAAGATTGCAGGGAGAAATATCAATAACCTCAGATATGCAGATGACACCACCCTTAGGGCAGAAAGTGAAGAAGAACTAAAGAGCCTCTTGATGAAAGTGAAAGAGAATAATGAAAAAGCTGGCTTAAAATTCAACATTCAAAAAACCAAGATCATGGCATCCGGTCTCATCACTTCATGGCAAATAGATGGGGAAACAATGGAAATAAGTGACAGACTTTATTTGTGGGGGCTCCAAAGTCACTGCAGATGGCAACTACAGTCATGAAATTAAAAGATGCTTACTCCTTGGAAGAAAAGCAGAGACATTACTTTGCTGACAAAGGTCTGTCTAGTCAAAGCTATGGTTTTTCCAGGAGTCATGTATGGATGTAAGAGTTGGACTATAAAGAAAGCTGAGTACCAAAGAACTGATGATTTTGAACTGTGGTGTTGGAGAAGACTCTTGAGAGTCAGTTGGACTGCAAGGAGATCCAACAAGTCCATCCTAAAGGAAATCAGTCCTGAATATTCATTGGAAGGACTGATGCTGAAGCTGAAACTCCAGTACTTTGGCCACCTAATGCAAAGAACTGACTCATTTGAAAAGACCTTGATGCTGGGAAAGATTGAAGGTGGGAGGAGAAGGAGATGACAGAGGATGAGATGGTTGGATGGCATCACCAACTAGATGGACATGAGTTTCAGTAAGCTCCGGGAGTTAGTGATGGACAGGGAAGCCTGGCGTGCTGCAGGCCTTGGGGTCGCAAAGAGTCGGAAATGACTGAACGACAGAACAGAACTGAGGTGGGGGGAAAAGTTGTATACCATTACATGGGACTAAAGCTTTCATCAAGAAGGGCCAGAAGCTTACAGTTTAGGGGATCTTCTGGTGGCTCAGGTGGTAAAGAATCCCCCTACAATGCAAAAGGCCCGGGTTCGATCCATAGGTTAGGAAGATCCCCTGGAGATGGAAATGGAAACCCACTCCACTATTCTTTCCTGGAGAATTCTATGGACTGAGGAGCATGGCAGGCTACCACCCATGGGTCGCAAAGAGTGGATATGTCTGAGTGACCAATGCTTTAATTTTCACTTTCATACCCCAGGAGGCAAGAGGACCAAAACAGATCTGGATGAGTAGAAACTGAGCCAATATCCTTGACATCACAGTGAGGAACGAGCCTCAGAGTGACTTAAAGACTAAGGGTCCAGCTGCTGAATATCAGCAACTAAGGAGGGATAGAGGGAAGAGGGAGGTAAAGTCAAAATAAGAGAACAAACAAAACTACAGTACTGGGATTTTTATTGATAAAATTTACCTCCTGGATATTTATTTTATAGAAGAGTACAAGGACTTTAAAATAGATTTTTATAATATCTAAAGACAAAAATAAAGGAATAAAAGCCATAAAATAACTGAGCATGACATATACATTAAGGAGACAAGACACAAGAATGACTAAAGAAACTGATGAAATTTATCAGTAAAGTATTGACTATTTGGGGTGTGTGTTAATCAGCACTGTGTCAGACAAAAACAATATATGGGGAATAGAGAAGTTTGGTTATTTAAGTTGTGATAAAAATGAGAATAGACATAATACTAAAAAAACTTCACATTTGTAAAGCATAGTAATAATTATATTTGTGGGGAAAAAAAATCAAGGGTTGCTACTACAACTAAAGCGAACAATGTATATTCTCTACTGCTGTGTAATAAATGATCACAAATTTAGCTGCTTGAAACAAATACCTTCAGTATCTCAGTTTCTGTGGGTCAGGAGTCTGGTTACAGATTGGCTGGGTTCTCTCTGCTCAGGGTCTCAGAAGTCTGCAAAGTTCTGGCTGAGCTGCGCCCTCATTGGGCATTCAATAAGGACAATTCACATCCAGTCTCTCTCAGTTGCTGGCAAAATTCATGTTCTTGTAGTTGTATGACTGAAACCCTGGTCTTCTTGCTAGCTGTTGGCAAAAGATTAGCTCCTAGAAGGTGTCCTTAGGTCCTTGCCGTGTAGCCCCCTCCATAGTCAGTTCACATTGTGACTATATGCTTTCTCGAGGCCAGTAGGAGAATATCTCTGATTTGTTTTTGATCTTTAGATCTTCATTTGAAGCACTCACCTGATAAGTCTGAACCAGGATAACCTCCCTCTTGATTAGCTTTAAGTCCGCTGATTAGAGACCACGATTGTATATGTAAAATCCCTGCACCTTTGTCTGTAATGTAACTTAACCACTGGAAAGCTGTCCTGTCCCATCTTTTTCTCTAGTCTTGCCCATTCTTGATAGGAGAAGATTAAATGGGGTAAGAATTCCTAGAAGATAGGACTCTTAGGGACTGCTTTAGAATTCTGCTTACCACATTTTGCCCTCTGATTCCCAATAGCTCACATCCTTCCAAATGCAACATTCATTTACCTTTCTAAAGTTCCCACAGGTCTCATGCTACTATAGCATCAGCTCATCATCTAGCAATAGGGTGTTAAAAGAATGAAATACAGCAAACTCTACCTACTGTACCAATTGGAAAGGAGGAATAGAAAACAAAACAAACAAAAAAATTGGTTTAACAGAAGACAAAAAACAAAACTATCAAAAGAGACACAAATAAATCCAGTTATCACAATAAAAAAATAAATTCATTTTTAAAAACAAAGATTTTTTAAATGGGTAAAAAACACAAAATATAGCTATTTTTTTTTACAATGGATAAACTAACACAAAACATGGAAAAATTTTAAGTAAGGAAATAAAAAAAAATATGCCAGTAAAATGATGACCCTCCAAATTCTGGGTTCATAATACAATAACAAACAAAACAGAAGCCAAGTCCAAAGCAAT
Organism: Bubalus kerabau; assembly: GCF_029407905.1. NCBI lineage: Eukaryota > Metazoa > Chordata > Mammalia > Artiodactyla > Bovidae > Bubalus > Bubalus kerabau. The sequence goes on along the minus strand of NC_073643.1, from coordinate 35,857,467 downwards.
AATGGGGATAAAGAATACCTGTGGCGGATTCATTTTGATATTTGGCAAAACTAATACAATTATGTAAAGTTTAAAAATTAAAATAAAATAAAATAAAATAAACTCAAAAAAAAAAGAATACTAACAATTATAATGCAAGGGCTAACTCTCTTAAAGATATAATAATTATTCATTTATGCCACATCTGACAATATTACCTAATATATATATAAAAACAAAATTAAACTGGGAAATTTCAACATAACTCTATTAAAGATGGAGAGTACAACCTAATAAAATTTGATATGGATACAGAACATTTGAAAACAGAATTACTATGTTTGATTTAATAGCAAAATATTGAATTCTATACTAATAAATTCTTTTCAAATATAAATATTATCACCTATGGTAATTAACTATGTCATAAAGAAATGTCAAAAAACTTCAAGATTTCACTATCATACAGACTATGTTCTCAACAGACTTCAAAGTTTCACTGTCACTGCAAACTACAGTAATAAAATTAAACTATATGTCAAAAATTTAAAAATAGCTAAAAAGATTTAGAATCTTACAAAAATCACTGCTACATAATTCATGTTACAAAAGGAAATGAGAGAATTATAAAATACTTAGGATAGAGCACCAATAAAAAGATAGCATAAACTAAAGAGACACAGTGGGAAAAAGAGGTAAGTTTAAATACACATGTTCAATATCAAGAAAGACCAAATATAAATGAGTAAATATTTAAACCAAAGAACTAGAAGAATGTTTTTGAAAAAGTAAACCCAAAAAGCAAAGAAAACATAATAAACATTATTAAGAAACCAATGACTAATTTTTTAAAAAAGAGATGGCATAAATAAACAAAAAGAGGAACAAAAAGGAAACAGACACACCACAAATACTAAAAATTCATTAAACTGAGAATCAACATAATTTCATTTCCCTTGCTAGTGATCAAGATAGGAAAAGTTATATGACAATTATTGAGAAAAGAACAAGACACAGTGGGAAAATTTCTTAGAACTCTTTCATCAAGTTTTATTTTTTCTTTTTTCATGCTAAAGCCACGTCACAAGACAAATAGCCCTTCCTGTGTGACTGTTGTCTGAAGAAGTGGTGCTTGGTGCTGTAGGAGCCATAATGGACGATGACAACAAATTCAGAGAAACTAACAAGGATACAGCTGAGCCCTCTAAATAACCAACCCAAAACTGTTGGTTATTTAGAAGGCTCAACCCAAATACCTTCAGATTCTTGTTATGTGAGATAACACATTCCCTTTTGTCTAATTAGCTCTTATAAAATTTTTCTGAGTTGGAGCCAAAAGCATCCTATTGGACATAGTATGCTGTGCTATTTTAAATTTAAAAATTGGAATTTGAAAATTTTATTTAAAAATACGGATTCAATGCAAAATTCACAGCTTTTATTCCCAAACCAAATGGAACAATCTGAGAAGCCTTCTTTCTCTTGTAACAAACGTCACTCTAGGAGCCAGGAATGGAGAGGTGCTGTTAGAGGATGACAGTCGTTGAGCCTATTGAACTCTCTGCTTCCTTCTCATCAAAGTATTGAACAAGAAACAGAATTCAAAATCGTGTTACATAAGATGTCTGGAGAGGATCCATAGTTCATTTTCCATCTAATTAAGAAGCCAAGACTTAGAAATCTGATCATAGTCCTTGATTACACATTCTTTTCTTTCCCATAGCTTTCAAATGCCAGAACTGAAGTACACTTCTTCCACAAATTTCCCAGACACAAAATACCTAGATACAATCCTACAATATTCTTGGGGAATTGGGCACATATTCTCTTCAATTTTCTAATTACATTACTGGGTAGCTGAAGTTAAATATAAAAAAATAATTCTGACAATATTCATTAATTTGTGAAGGTAATTTTGGCAAAAGTATTCTAGCAAAATTAACCTTTAACATAAAAAAGATGCCAATGGGACACTTATTTAGATTTTTCTGGGTGACACACTCTTGGAGATCAGTTATATTTCTATTTGAGCTTTCTGGCTTTTTGCTTTTAGTACATACAACCTTCTTGCTTTTCATAAGAGGGTTAAAATTGAAGTCAGATTCTTGTAATGGTTTTTTTCCTTTGTAATATATTTAGACATACAAGATTAAGGGATCTATAATGCCTTGTTATTCCCATTCATTGATGGAACATAATGTATTACTGGTTCTTCTCTCACTGGAGGATTATGCTATGAGGACCACACTTTTTCCTCCGCTCTTTCCCTCATCTTTTAGGAAAACAATTCTATGGTCCCCTCAGATTGTTGACATTTGGATAAGGCAGCATGAAACTGATGAGTTTTCTTATCTCCCTATAGAGATTAAAACTACACACAGAATTTTCTTCTAAAACAGAGAACAGAGTGACTATAATATAATCTAGATTAGAAGTCAAGACTCATGGGGCCAATTATTCAGTCTTAGACTTTTGAGATACGGGGTGGAAAACTACTCAAGAATCTCTTGGCACTTCTCTGGGCTGCACCTATAAATGGTAATTATACTTTTCTATTATGGAGCTCTGGAGAAGGAAATGGCAACACACTCCATTATTCTTGCCTGGAGAATTCCATGGACAGGGGAACCTGACAGGTTACAGTCCATGGGGTTGAAAGAGTCGGACACAAATGAATGACTAACACACACGCGCACACACACACATTATGGAGCTCTCTACCATCTATGGTGATATGTTACCATCTCAAAGGAATAGCTGACAGTTTAGTTAAAAGGATGGAGTATATATCACTTTGAGCTTCTCACAGGAAATGCACATTAAATACAAAATCTAGAGACACAAAAAGGGAAATAAAAGCTGTGATTAATGAACACAGCACCAACAGGATAGGGGTTATGAAGAATACAACTACAGCCTATAGATGAAAAAGGAAAATGATGCAAGTGATGGAATGGGTTAATTTCTAAGGAAGGGCTGAGTAGATAGATGAGGTAGATTTTTGCCACAGACTTGCAAATGGGTAGTTGTGCAGTCATGGCAACTTAGGTAGAGCTTAAAGTCCAAAATGGTCTGGGCCCTGTTCACCTCTTTGTTATGAGATTGATTACATCAATGGCCCAATTCTTCATCCTTTCCTGTATCCATGACTTTTGGCATGTGATTTTAAGTAACACCCACCAAAAGCAGAGAATACTTATAATATCCAATGGTCATGATGCAAACAGATGTCTAAAAAAGTGCTTACATGTTTTGGGTTTTGCTCTTGCTATTCTCTGATTGTGAGAACATGTCTTGGCCAGGATGTTGAAGGATGAGACGCACAGAATAGAGCCAAATTGTCCAGGTGCCCCAGCCAAAGTCAACCTAAAACAACCATCAGCTAGCTGGTTCACAGACATGTGAATGAGCCAAATCATAAAGAACCCAGCCCAAATCACTAATTCAGACTCAGGAGCAAAGTAAATGCTTATTGTTTTAAAACACTGAGTTTTGAGATATTTTATTATACAACATTCCTGTGGCCATTGTCTGGATATGCTAACACTTTCCCCCTTGCTTTCAGTACTCAAACAACATTAGACACACCGATTTAAGAGAATGTGCCATGTACCCCACCACAGGATCCTTGCACATGCCATTTCTGCTCCACTTGGAGCTGTCTCTTAGGCTTCTCTCCCTCATCCCTTATTAGCCAGTTTCGTAATTCAGTACATGTATTCATCAGTTCTTAGTTCAAAAGCAGTTTCCTTAGGTAAGACTTTCTTTCCATCCTGCGGTAAGACAAATTTCTTATTAGAGATTCAAGTTACATTATGCTAGAACAGTTTTTTTTCAGATGTCTCTGCTATTAGTTATACTCTGATGTTTGTGACATTGATTTTTTAAGTCTGTCCTCTACACTAGATCAAAAAGCCCAAGAGTTTAGTGAAAACAACTGCTATCTGAGTCTCCACTGTGCCCGAATGCAGTGGCAATACCTAATACAGGGACTAGCACCAGCTTTTATTGAATAAAGAAGTTGTGGCAGATGTACCAGTCCTCCACCTCCGGTTAGTGATGACATTTCAAAACTTATATCTGTACCATTCTCCAGAGGAACATCCTTGAATGACAGGAGCTGTCTCATTCAGAAATACCTGAGAGGTTACCCAAACCAACCCTTTCCTCCATGGGGAATACAATAACCAAGGATAATGGAGGTATTGAATAGTCCAGCCTGCTCTCCGCTGGATGAAACAACTTTTGTGGTGCAATTTATGCTCAAGAGCTCCCACGGGATGTAGCTTAGGCTAGACAGCCTCCTGCAACTGCATATTTATCTAGTCTCTTATTTTGGACTATGCCTTTCCCCTCATCTCTTTTATGCTTTTTCGAAGAAAAGTGGGTTGCTGTTTTCTTCTGCAGGGGGTCTTCCTGACTCAGGGATAGAACTCACGTCCTTAAGTCTCCTGTGTTGGCAGGTGGGTTCTTTACTACTAGCATCAGCTGGGAGGCCCTTTTCCAAAGAACTTGATTTCAATAAATTATTTGCAGAAGAATTTTTGTTTCAAGTTCTGCTTCCAATCAAACCCAACTAAAGACGTGAGTTCAGGTTGAGTATTTCTCACTTATCCAAGAAAACTTTGAACCCTGAAATGTTATCCACTGGGATAACTCTTTGGATAGATTAAACTAAGAGCTCATTTTTCTCAAAGGGTCCAGAAATTCACAAATATCTAATAATTTCAGGATTGGTTACAGCCTCCATAATTATTAACTCTTTCAAATTTAAGATTTTAAGTGGGTTATTAAAATGTAGGAGCATACAGCAGTTTTATTTCTTCCTGGACATGTGGGTTTCCATATTTGTACCACTGAGTAATACTGCAATTCTCAACAGAACTGACCAGGTAAAAAGCATGTTTGATATCTGACTACCAGGATTTTCATCTCATCTATAGATGGGGGTTGCTGCTTTCAGAAGGTAACTAAAGAAGAGATGATGGCAGCTGCAGAAATACCCATAATGAAGTGTTAAGAGAAAAATGATACAAAGCTGCACATAGTGCAGTCCTAAATAGTAAAACAAACAACCAACCAAACAAAACTATCCATCTATTTATCTCTCATGCATTAAAAGATAAATGAAGCATACCAAGATGTAAACAGTAGCAGTAGGGTCATAAGAGATTTTAATGTATATTTTCTTAATTTCAAAAGCCTTGCAAAAAGCATGACTGCAATTTTTAAAATGGTAAAAACTAAACAAAAAACCCCAAGAAACAACCAAAATGTGCACATAAGCAAAAAGATAGGAGGCAACAATGGCATTCTCCTCATTGAACTCAGTTTAAAATCTATGATGGGGATCTTCCACTTTGGGGAAGGAGTAGATGCACTTTCCTCTTTTCCTTTCAAAAATTACAACTAAAAATATTGCACAATATGTATTAAACAAACATAAGATGCCTCTGAAAGGTGAAGAAAAGATTTCCTAGGCACCTCAGGAAACCAGGAATTAGGTGGTGAGATTCCTAGGGTTTCTTTTTGTCCCATATATTCCAAACTTGGAATTACAGAACTTGGCAACCTGGAAATGCCAATGGGTACAGACCAGAAAAGCACCAACGAAAGCCTGTTCTTTGTAGCCAAACGGTAAGAAAAGGAAAACAATATGGAAAACATTTAGACCATCTTTTCACTACTTCACGGAGAAACCACAAAAATAATCTGCTACCTACCTCACACAAACCAACAAAAGTTTAGTGGGGAGCCTAGATTTCCACTTTGACCAGACTGTAAAGAGGTGCTCCACCCTCCTCTGTCCAGGCCAAAGTGACTAGCTTTTAATACTGCAGCTAGCCCAGGTAAAGAAATGTTTAAGACTTGAAAATGTTCAATACATTTGTGTAAAATATGGTATTCTGTGCACTTGTCATGTGTAAGAAATATTTAGATTAACAAGTAAGCATTAAGTTTTCAATCCAGCATGTGTATATGAGCACTTGAAAAAGACTTGGGTTTTAAACTGAAATTTTGCTAAGCACATAAACAATATCAGCACATTTAAGATAATTTAAGAATGACTATTTAAACTTTAATTTATTAGATTTGTAAGGATTCCTTAAATTCTTGGGATGGCTTGTCATAAAATTGAGAACACTGAAGAAAATGGAACATATTAAATCTGTATGACAGTTTGAGTGTTTAAGTGTTTAAAGACATTTCACTAAGCTTAAAAACAGATCAAAACATGAATCAAAAGCCACTTAAAAGTGATTTGATAGAATCAGATAGATGTACAAATAGAATAAGATCATCTATAAATTTAGAAAGTAAGTTTTAAAATTTATAACAATCAATTATTAACTTTTAAATCAATTTGAATCTCTGAACAATCTTTTTAATGCATAAAAGTTGCTCCCAAAGACATAAAATCCCTCAGATTGACATACACATTACATGAACCCATGGTATGATTATCATCTATGGAAAATTTTTCTCAGCTGTTTATAGTGTTTCATTTTTCCATTACTTTCCTAAGTTCTATCAAGTGTCAGGGAGTGGTTCTAAGCACATCTGGATGATCCAATCCTTGAGTAGAGGGTTTGTCTTTATTGGTTCAGACAGTAAAGAATCTATCTGCAATGCAGGATTTCCAGGTTCGATCCCTGGGTCTGGGAGATTCCTTGGAGAGGGAAATGGCAACTCACTCCAGTATTCTTGCCTGGAGAATTTCAAGGACAGTGGAGCCTGGGGGCTATAGTCCATGGGGCTGCAGAGTCAGACATGACTGAGCAAGTAACACTTCCACTTTCACTGTGTTCTCCCAGCAGCTGCCATGCTGCTGGGGAAGAGCAGATGTTAGATAAACATTTGTTTGAATTAAACTTAATCAGCTACGTTTTTCAAGTTCTAATTTTAAAATGACATTTGCTGGGGATGCTGAAGAGGTTTTGTGCTCATGGCACACTTTCAAGAACTAGAATTTTAGATATGCTTCCAAGGACAAAAAGACTCTGTAGACCCTGCAAAATACTAGCCATATTTGCAACCCGAGCACTTAAGTGATGATATGTTTAAGCAGCACTTGGTCCTCTCCAGCATTCTGTTGCTGGTTGGGAAAAACTGTTGAATAGCTCAAACACAATTTTTACATACTGGGGAGGCAAAGTCTGCCATGTTCCCCTTAACCAATCATGTTTTCTGCAATGCTGGCTTGTCCTTACACTACACTTCTACCTAAAAAACAAGTTTTTTCACCACGAAAATCTTCGACATAGATCCACATACTATTTGACATACATCACTTGAACTTAATAGGGCATAATTTCAAGTATTAGAATATTAGACACCCATACTTCAAAGGTTTAAGGGACTCCAAACAACAGAACACTCCTAATATCTCATAACTCATACTGTAGAAAAAAAAATTCCTATGTATTGAACAATATTGGGGGGTATACCCATGAAATATATACTAGTTGAGAATCACAAATTATTCCAATCCTAGGCCCAAAATTAAATTATCATGTATTCTGTGATATTACAATATAAAGTGAATGAGGAGATCTTAATATGTTATTTAAATATAGCAGTTTAAAAATATACTTTTACTTGGATCTGTGTTGACCATATTTTCTAATTTGGTCTTTATTCTCCCAATATAGAACATTATTTAAAAGAACAGTATGCTTTACTAAGTTTTCACTTAGTGGAGATTGCAAATTTGCATTGCAAATTAAGTCAAGACCCCTAACAAAGGACAATATATAAAAATGAATTTATATCTTTTTGACTTGAACACATTCATCTACTAAGCAAAATCTACTCCAGTTTCGATTGATACAGCATTTCTGGGTAACTTTATTTTTTACTATATCAGTAACCCTTATTTGCTATAGCAAATTAGTAAACAGAGTTAAGTCAGGTTTTCTCAATCTCAGTCCTATTAATTTGGGCAGGAGGATTTTTCCTTGTGGAAGGCTGTCCTGTGTGTGAGGATATTTAGCTGTATTTTCAGAGCTACTAGAAGTGAGCTGCATTTTCCCAGTTGTAACAAAGTCTCAGATATTGCCAGATACCTTTGGGGGAGAAAAATTGTCCCCAGTTGAGAACCAATAAATTAAATTAAAATAAAACAAAATTAATTTATATCCTTACCATAAATTTTCTATGCACACCGATACAAATGTATGAACAAATTCTTTAAAATATTATCTCATATACTGTTACTATTCTTCTGCAGCATATATTATGAGCACTTTTTAAATTAAACTATAGTTGATTTGCAACATTATATGAGTTTAAGGTGTATGAAATAGATTCAATATTTTTATAGATTATAATCCATTTAAAGTTATCATACTGATTACATTCCCTATGCTGTACATTACATTTGTATACCTTATTTGTTTTACAAACAGTAATTTGCTTATACATTTTGGATATTAACCCCTATCAGACATCGGAGAAGGCAATGGCAACCCACTCCAGTACTCTTGCCTGGAAAATCCCATGGGTGGAAGAGCCTGGTAGGCTGAAGTCCATGGGGTCGTGAAGAGTCAGAGACGACTGAGCGAATTCACTTTCACTTTTCACTTTCATGCATTGGAGAAGGAAATGGCAACCCACTCCAGTGTTCTTGCCTGGAGAATCCCAGGGATGGGGGAGCCTGGTGGGCTGCCGTCTATGGGGTCGCACAGAGTCGGACACGACTGAAGCGATAAGGAAGGGAAAATCAGATGTATTGTTTGCAAATGTTTTCTCCCATTCCATAGGTTGTCTTTTTCCTTTGCTGGTGGTTATTTTTTTGATCATGGTATGGAATCAATTTTGTACATCATTGAATTAACTTGCTAATATTTTGTTGACCATTTTTGTATTTATATTAATCCCAGTTATTACTCTGTAATTTTCTTTTTTTGTCTTTGTCTGGTTTTGGCATCAGGGTAATGGTGGCCAGATTGAATGAATCTGGGAGTCTTCCTTCCTCTTAAGTTTTTTGGAATAGTTTGATAAGGACAGGTATTAGCTCTTCTTTACGTGTTTGGTAGATTTCCTCTGTGAAGCCATCTGGTCCTGAACTTTGTTGGGAATTTTTTGATTATTGATTCAATTTCAATTGCAGTGATACTTGGGTCATTGAACTGAACTGAACAGTTGCAGTGATAGGTCTCTTCAGATTATCTACTTCTTCTTGATTTAGAAGATTGTATGTTTCTAGGAATTTATCCATGCTTTCTAGATTGTCCAGTTTGTTGGTATATAACTGTTTGCGGTATTCTTTTATGATTGCTTCTATTTCTGATATATCAGTTGTTAATTTCTCCTCTTTCGTTTCTTTGTGTTTGTGTCTGTATACTTGGGTCATCTTTTTTTTTCCCTAATGATCTTGGCTGAAGGTTCCTCAATTTTGATTATCTTTTCAAAAAACCAGTTCTTGATTCCATTGATCTTTTCAGCTAGCTTTTTATTTGGGGGGGGGGGGTGGTTTCCATTTTATTTCTTTACTCTGATCTTTATTAATTTTTTCCTTTTTCTGACTTTGTGCTTTGTTTGTTCTTCTTTATCTAATTCTGTTAGAAAATATGTTGTTTGAGAATTTTTTGTTCTTTTTTTCTTGAGGTATGCCTGTATCACTATTAACTTCCAAGAACTGCTTTTGCTATATACCACAGACTTTTGGATGGTTATGTTTTTATTTGCATTTGTCTTGTGAAGAGCTGACTCATTGGAAAAGACCCTGATGCTGGGAGGGATTGGGAGCAGGAGAAGGGGACGACAGAGGATGAGATGGCTGGGTGGTATCACCGACTCGATGGACATAAGTTTGAGTGAACTCTGGGAGTTGGTGATGGACAGGGAGGCCTGGCGCGCTGTGATTCATGGGGTTGCAAAGAGTCGGACAGGACTGAGTGACTGAACTGACTGACTGACTGAGATATTTTCTGATTTCCTTTTTCAGTTCCTCACTGACCCAGGATTTTTTAATTAGCATGCTATTTAGTCTACATGTGTTTGTCTTTATCTTTATTTCTGTAATTGATTTCTCATTTCATACCTTGATGGTCAGAATTGATATAATGTCTATCCTCTTAAATTTGTTGAAATTTTATAGCCTAGAAAATGAACTATCCTGGAGAACATACCATGTGCACTTGAAAAGAATGTGTATTCTGATGCTTTTGGATGAAATGTCCTGTAGGTATCCATTACGTCTAACTACTATAATGTGTATCAGGAGCACTTTTTCACAAATAAGCCCGTATCTACTTCATCATTCTTAATGGTTGCATAGTATTCCACCAGTTGGAAACTATATAGTTTATTTGCTCAATTACCTGTACTTAGATTTTTGAAGGTATTCCTAATATTTTCACAGACAGTAACATGACAAAAGTGTTCACTTAGTTGGCTAAGATATTTTTGGGTGACATTTTCTTTCCCTAAGAATTTTACAGATTTTGTTTCATGTCTTTTGATATTAAAACTTGGTTATAGAGAGAAATATAAGTCCAGTATGATTGCTTTTCTCTTGTATATTCTCATTTGCATGTTTAGGCAGTGAAAGATTCTCTGCTCTCAAAGTTGAGAAATTTGGGCTTTAAAATTAAATTTTTGTTACTGATATTTCCTGGAGTATACTGTTCTTTTCATAGCTGAGGAACAATTCTACATTCTTTTCAATGAGATTTTCTTCTATCAATATCTTTAAATTAACTTTCATTTTCAGTTGCTGGTATCCCTTTTTCACTGCCACCAATTTTCCTTATATTGTATTATTCCTGGCTTTGTTATTTTCTCCTAAGTGCTTTAATTTCTTTATTTTCCCCTTTGCATTCATTGTGAATCATACAATCTTTCATTTAAGTCAGTGTTTCAGCTTTTCTCTCCTTTAGTATTTTTTCTTTCAGTATCTTTAATGATACAAATAACCCACATTTACTATAGTTAAGTTAACAAATGCAGCTAAATGAGGGCTTTTCAACTTTGACTCTAATGACATTTGGGCTGGAACACTCCTCATTGTGAGTGTGGGGTCTCCTGTGCACTGCAATATATTTAAGATTTATTGAACTTTGTGACTTATTTATTAGTTCTTGAATAGTGTTGTTCTGGTCCTCTCTTGGTGTCCGTAGCTTCTTTTTCTCTGTAAGTCATTATGAGCATGTTTTTGTTTATTAACTGAATATTCTTCTTAGGGTCTTCCATACGATGAAGCTCTATGAAGAATTTGTTTTCTCTATCTTAAGTAATATGTTTTATGTTTTTCCAAAAGAGGTCAGTTGTCGGTTATAATAGGACATATTATGTTCTTCATTTTCTTGCTCATGATTGACACAGTTGATCTCTTTGTTATTGTCTTTGTTATGAAATAGTATGTGCCAATCCTCTTTGAGTCACTGTCCACCTTATCAGAGATCAGCTGCCTACCTGTCTGAGACCTACAAGGTGATATTCAACTCCTTTCCTCAGTCTGTGTGCCAGTGGTGAAAATTCTAGGGGAGCAGATGGAAACTGTTCCATTGGGCCAGGGTCATCTTGATGTAATTAGTAGTGTGTGCTGTTACCATTCACGTTCAGTGATGGTGAGGAAAAATATCCTTTGGCATCAAATCATTCCTGCTTTTAGCACAGAGCTTCCAGCCATTGCTTCAGTCAGATCAAGCCAGTTTTCCCTTTTTCTGATTCACCTGTTGCCACAGAGCAGTCATTTCCAAACTCTGAAGAGGTAAAATTATGAACATTAAGAAATATTTTTATATTTGACATTTTCAGTTTTACCGAGATACAACTGAATGCAGCACTGTGTAAATTTAAAGTGTACAGCATGATTTTAGTAACATGCATCATGAAATGATTACTGTAAGGAATTTAGTGAATATTTATCATCTCATATAGATACAAAGGAAATAGAAAAAATAGTGCTTTCTTGTGATGAAAACCTTTGAATTCACTCTTTAACAAGTTTCATGTATAACATACACCACAATTAATTATACTAGTTATGTTGTATGTTGTACACTACATTCCTAATATTTATCTTGTGACTGGAAGTTTGTACCTTTTGACTATCTTCATCCAATTCCTCCTACTTCTAACCTTGTCTCTAATAATCATGAATCTAATCTCTTTTTCTATGAATTTGTTTTAATGGTTTTGACTTACAACACATGTTTAATTCCTGGTACACAACATTGTGATTCCATATTTCTAAACATTTCAAAATGAGTATGATGATAAATCTAGGTGTCATCTGTCACCAAATGATGATATTACATAACCATTGACTATATTCATCATATATTTTATTTCATACCTCAGTTCAGTTCAGTTCAGTTGCTCGGTCGTGTCCGACTCTTTGCCACCCCATGAATTGTAGCACACCAGGCCTCCCTGTCCATCATCAACTCCCGGAGTTCACTCAAACTCATGTCCATCGAGTCAGTGATGCCATCCAGCCATCTCATCCTCTGTTGTCCCCTTCTCCTCCTGCCCCCAATCCCTCCCAGCCTATGACTCATTTTTTAACTTAAAGTTGTACCTCTTAATCTCCCTCACTTGCTGCTCTCTTCCAATCACCCTATCCCTCTGGCAATCAAGTGTATCTATGACGTTATGTTTGTTTTGTTTTTTAGATTCCACATATAAATTATACAGTATTTGTCTTTCTTTGCCTGACTTATTTCAACAAGCACAATACTGTCTAGGTCCATCCATGTTGTTGCGAATGGCAGTATTTCATTCTTTTAATGGCTGAGTACTATTCTATTGTGTGTATATAACGTCTTTATCTGTTCATCTATTGATGTGCACATATGCTGCTTCTATATCTTAGTTACTGTAAATAATGCTGCATTGAATATAAGGGTGCATATATCTTTTTAATTTAGTGTTTAAAAATATCCAGAAGTATATGCTCTAGGAGTGTGGGCTGTGTAGGCCCTTCTGTTATGATAGGGTTGACTACTATGGGCACTCTGATAGGTGTGGCTGGTCCTGACCCAGTGGGCTGCCAACTCCAGCCTAGTGTGAATGTTGCTGGCTACTGGTGGATGATGCTGGGTCATGGAATGGCTGGCTGCATGACTCAGAAGTCCCAGTCCTGGTGCTGTCCTGCTAGTGAGTGCAGCCCGGTCTTGGAGTGGCTGTCTGCAGATCTGTGGATCCTGGAGGTAGTGTTGGCCTGATAGTGGGCAGAGCTGGGGCCCAGGAGTTCCAAGTTTGATGACAGCCCTTTCATGAGTGGGCTGGGTTGTGATCTAATTGGCTACAGCGCTGCAGGGATCCTGAAGTTGATGTCATGCCAGTGGGGTTGGAGCTGCGACCCCACACGACTAGCTGCTTATCTTGGGGAAGCTCCAGTTGACTGGCTAGTGAGGGATATCAGATCTCAGGGCTAATAAGCCAGAGGGAGTATTCCAAAATGCAACTCACACAGCATCAGTGTTCTCATGGTAGAATGAGCTCCTCAAAATGGCAATGCCCAGCATTTATGTCCTCAGGATGAGTCCCAGTTGTCTCCTCCCTCTCCAGGAATATCCAAGATCAGCTAGTGCATCTAACCTGGCTCAATCAAATTATTGCTTCCTGTCCTGGGTCTCGAAGACTGTGAGATTCTGGGTGCAAACTTTAAGAGCAGAATCTGTTTCCTACAGTCCTCTAGCTCTCCTGGAAGTAAGCCCCACTGGTCTTCAAAGCAAGGTGTTCTGGGGGCTCTTCTGGTATAGAATTCCTGGGCTGGGGAGCCTAACGTGGGGCTTGGACCCACTGTTACTTAGGGAGAATCTCTACAGTTGTGATTATCCTCCTGTTTGGGAGTTACTTACCTGAGGTGTGGGTTATGACCAAGACTCCGCCCCTCCTACCCAACTCACTGTGGTTATTTCTTTATATCTTTAGTTGTGAAGGATTTTTTCTGCTAGTCTTCAGGTTGTTCTTATCAATAGTTGCTCTTTAAATAGTTACAATTCAGGTGGGAGGAGGTGAGCTCAGGTTCTTCCTACTCCATCATGCTGGCCACTTGCCCCTTAACTATGAACATTTTTACGGCCGTTGAGCCTTACTAAAAAACTGCCCTCCAGAAAGGTTTTACTGATTACAAAACAATTACACACGAAAGGGGTGTATCTACCTCCCTATATTCTTGCCAACCTTGTTTATTTGCTTTCTTGTTAATATAATTGGACTTTTGTAAAAAAATTAAAATAAAACTATAAAATGCAATTTAATGTATTTCCAATGTATTCAAATAATTTATTATTTTTTTTTTTGAAATTCACATGCAATATCTGAAAGCTTATAAATGTCATGTACACACAAACTACAATATTCTAAAAACTTAACAGAAATGTAAAGGATTCTTATTAATGTGTAAAAAGGCATCTTTAAAAGGCAATTTTTAAAGCAACTATATAAAACCAGGGGCAATTTATAAAATAGACTTAAATGTTTAAGAGAAAGTGTTGAAGGTAGGAAAAAATGACTTTTAAAGTAAAGGATGAAATGTTTTTCAGAAAGTAATAGCTGTTTCTTTGAAATCCAGAAAGAAAGGTTACTAACTATTCTTCCCATGAACACATGTACAAAATGATCACTGTCTCTAAGGTCACCTGATTGTGTCCATGAGATAATATAAATGAAGAGCAGGAAATAAAACCCAACTTATGCCTTTATTAACACATGCAACTCCTAATACAAGTCCTCCTATCTATCTATGCATCTATCCATCCTGAATCTAGAATAGCTTTACTGAGAATTCATATAGTATAAAATTTATCACTGAAACATATACAGTTTATTGGTATTCAGTATATTCAAGTTGTGTAACCACCACAACTATCTCATTTCACATTTTTGCCATCCCAAATGAAAACCCATTAGGAGTCACTCCCCATTCTCCTCTCCTCTCTAGTTCTGGCAAACACTAATCTACATGCTATTTCTTTACATTTATGTACTGTGGACATTTTCTAAAAGTGGGATCACATGATATGTGGCCTTTGTGACTGTATTCCTTCATTTGGTTTAATGGAGGTTCATTAAATTTTTGAGGTTTCCAGTTCATCCATACTGTAGCAGTCCTGTACTTCATTCTTTTTATTGATGAATATGGATATACACTATTTCATTTATCCAGTCATAAGCTGATAGACATTTGGGTTGTTAGCACTCTCTGGAAAAACTTTCTGCAAATAGTTGAAGTTATTTTCTTTTAATATATTCAACTTGTCTTTGTTTGCAGATTGTACTCTTAATACAAAGTCAAAAAAAATTTTTTTTGAGGAAAAATAATTATAAGGATTTAGAGTACATGAATATTCAACATTAAAATATAACTTAAACTCCAAATAAGAACCTCCAAATCTTGTAGTCCATAAAAGTCTCTGTCTGATCTCTGAGAACAGATCTCTAAATGACTGCTAGATAATGATTCTATTTCATTTCTTTCTCCTCTAGCTGGAAAAGGGCTAAAAGGGCTCCCAGTTAAAAAAAAAAAAATGCCTCCACATACTTCCGGTGCACATAATGGAAGAACAAGAAAAAAATGTATTTTCTCACAGTTAACATATAAAATCTAATTAATTTTGGATTTGTGGAATTTGGCATAATATACCTGTGAACTGCTGCTGGCCTATTTTGAATATCAAGACATGAGACAAGAGTTATGGATCTAAATTGTCCAGAAGAATATGATACACTTAACTAAATTTTCTCCTACTGCTATGGTAACACTGTCTCAGCTTTTACCCCTCCTATCCCTCTGCCTGTTGTCTTGTTTTGTCATCATTCTGTGTATTAGAGAAGGCAGTGTATTAACAAGAAAGCACTTGGAATTAAGTCCCAGAAAGCGGCCCCTATCTTAGACTTTACTATGTGGGTATGGAAACGTGCCATTCCCATTATAGTCTATACAACTTGTCCAACTGCAGAGGGCAATCTTTCAGCTTTTAAATTTTCCTTCCCAGGGCAGGGGGTACACTAAAGGGCAAAACACTCAAGTATTCAGCTTGTTAAATATCTTTACCTCCAACATTCTTTCCAATTATCCATCACTATCAGCAGCAAAACTGTATTGAATTTAGGCTCCAACAGATTTAAACAAAAAGGCACTAGTTTTGGACTCAGATCAGAGTTGAATTCTGACCGGTCAAATATTAATTCTATGTTCTTGATCATGTTATACCTTCCCTGAGATATATATCACCTGTAAAACATTTCCTCTGTAATAGAGGAATGAAAGATTCACAGAGATGCTAAGATTAATTAAGGCAACATCTGTAAAGTTTCTGGAACATAGTAAGTGCTGAATCAATGTGAGCTCCTCTGACGTCAAAGTAATGCATAAAAACCCACTAGATTTAGACTGAAGGGCTATGCTGTCCAAAATGGTAGCTACCAGCAACAAGTGGCTAATTTTTTTTTTTTTGCCATATGGCATGTGGGATTTTAGTTCCCGATCAGGGATACAACCACCACCCCCTGCATTGGAAGCATGGAGTGTTAACCACTGGAAGGCTAGGGAAGTTTCAGGTGTCTACTAAGACTATTATCGAAATTAAGTAATCTTTAAAATTAAGTTTTCAGTGCTTAATAGCCTCATGTGGCTAGTAGCCATATACTGGCTAGCACCAATACTTACCATCACCATCATCACAGAAGTTCTACCAAACAATGATGCACTAGAAGTGATAGAACTCGACAAAAACCAGAAGCCTAAATTCTTGCCACTAACTCTGTAACTTTAGCAGAGCAACTTTATCTCACTATGCTACTGTTCCTCAAGATAAAATGTAATAATGCCTTTATAGCAACACTGCAGAGATCAGGTGCACTGAAATAATTTTTCTTTGCTTTCTTACTATCTTCCCTGGACCCCAAAATTAAATTATGCACAAAAATTAGCAAGGACCACTTTGAGTATGACTCAATAGGTACAGCTCTTTGGGAGTTCAA
Source organism: Bubalus kerabau (assembly GCF_029407905.1). Lineage (NCBI taxonomy): Eukaryota > Metazoa > Chordata > Mammalia > Artiodactyla > Bovidae > Bubalus > Bubalus kerabau. Next base: position 35,840,547 of record NC_073643.1, on the reverse strand, counting down.
TATTCATAGCCATGATTTGATGTTATTCCAACACACCTGTAAGTAGTTAAGAATAGCGTATTTCAGAAGCACACCTAGCTATGTGCAAACACTTCTTGGGGTGATGGAAAGAAACAAAGTAACATAGTTAAAAAGGTGTTCATTGGCAAATGTCCTTTTGTAGACAAATCAATTTTCATTGGGTTTAAAATGCAAAGGTCAGAGATCCTGTTTTCTACTTATTTATTTGTTTCACTTTAATGCCTAAATCTGGCCTTTCCCAGATTTAGAAACAATAATCTGGGCTGTCATTGTGAGAATAATATTGTAATTTTTTTTTTTTAATTGAGAGAAGGGGTTGACAAACTTTTTCTGTAAAGGTCTAGAGTAAATGGTCTAGGGCCATGAATTTTCTATCATAGTTACTTAATTCTGCTGGTGTGGCATGAAAACCACCACAGAATGTAAATAAATGGCATGGCTGTGCCAATAAAACTATATAGTCCCTCAGGCCTACATTTGCCAACTTCATATGTAGAAGGACATGGAAAAACATAGCTTTTCCTGCTCTTCTTCACAGTATTTTTTACCATGATTATATGATTTTTATATTTATTTTACTTGAACATACACTGTTCCTACAAATAATCAGTTTTAAATGTTTAATTTAGAAATGTCAAAACATTTTTTCTTCTCATTTTTATTAAGACATTGAATATAAATAATATAATTCTTTTAGGACAATACCTTTATTTTCATGTTGATAACAAACTGAGAAGGATGGTCATAGTATATAAACTGTAAAATAACAAATTAAATGATTCACAGATCTAACAGGGTCATTCAAAGTTTCCTACCTATTTTACTATTTCATGAGTTGAATTCAAACTTAAATAGAAAACCAAAATTGAGCTAAGAGCCTCAATGCCATTACTTCTTAAGTTCACATTACTGCTCTAGACAAATAAATCAAGGTCAAATATTTAGATGACTCAAGCAGCATCTATTAAAAAAACCTGGTAACTTGTATGCATAGGTTAAGAATGGACTGCCAAGAAATGATGAGAAATTAATAAAATAAAATCATGACATTTCAGAGTTGGAAGAGTCCTTATAGAACAACTTGTTCAACATCATTGCTCTATGGATAATGAGTGTGGTAATCTTTTTTTTTTCCTTTCCAGAAAACACTTTCTTCTTATGAGATCCCCAGGTTTCTTATGGAATTACCCCTTCCTTTTCTTACTCTCAGCTCTGGTAGTTTGAATGAGGGTGGTCTTGTTATCAGGCCAACAAGTGGGGATTTAACCCAGAGAGGACTCATCAGAGCCCTGTAAACTCTTGACCAGAGGACTGGTTCAGAGGTAAGTTTCTGACCGAAAATCGTCATCTAAATTCTGGGGTATTTCTTAGAATTGCCACGAGAGAACCAACCTTCCTTCCTTCCTTTCCTTTTCCTTCTCCCCCCCTCCTCCCTTCCCTTCCTTTCATCCTTTACTCTTTCTTGCCCCCTGCCCCATTCTTTCTCTCTTACGGATGCAAACTTTTGAGAATACCTACCTGGGATGGCCAGCAGCCATTTTGCCACCTTGTGGAAATGGCCCATCTGAGAATGAAACCAACACAGAGACCAGCATCTCTGAGATGCAGAGTTCACATTCTGAGGCTCTGAGTTTCTGGATCTAGCCTCAACTGTAGCTGAAAATGTCTGCCTTTTGTAATTACAAGAACAAAACCATCCTCCCCCTCTCAACCTTTTTTCTTAAGCTTGAGTTGTTTTTTTGCCATTGCAAAAGAGCTTATACAAATACAAGAGGTTGTTCAACCCAAAGAAGTGAATGTTGGTTAAGTGGGAAGGTCAGGACTTCAATCCCCTCTAAATTTGATGCTGGTTCTACGAGACTGACAGGATAGACTAGCAAACCCATTAAAATCTTACATGCAAAGCAGTTTGGGTAAAAAGTGTGTATTACTCTTTAAGCTTCTTTGAGTACTGTATTTAGACTCTCACTTCCTTTCATAGATTTCTTGTTTAGGATAGGGCCATGTATAACAAATACTGATCAGATTTAAAGGAAATTATTTTTCACCCTTACATATAGTACAGCTGCAGACTTGAAGGGGACATCAGATGGTCAGAAATACAGGACACACTGGAATAGGTAATATATAGGCTTCAGATCCACACCACCAATTGTCCCCAATTCTCCTGTGTACCCTCTGTCTGTGTGGCTGTGCCTTAACACATACCAGTAATTCACTCCATAAAAATCCATGGAAACTGTACTGTGTTCAGCACCAGGGATACTATGCAAACCACACCAACTCAATATTTTGAGCTTCCAAGAAAATATAGCTTCCCACGTCTTTGAAAACAAAGGGCTCTTTGTTGTTATTTAACAAAATAATCACGAGAATGATTTCATTTCTTTACCCCCTCCTCCAAACTGTATTGATTAGAAATATCCATATACACAGCCAGATTAACACAAGCCTTAACAAAGGCTAAAGGATTCAAATATGTAGTTTTTGTCTAAATGATAGAGTATACATTATTTCTTTTACAATACTGACTAGTAAAACTATCAAAATCAAAACACACTTAAAAAGACACTGTTAATATTTTTCATGTACTGTGTAACAATTAATAAAGGATGTACGGCCGATCTATAAAATGAGTTCTTCCTCCATGATAAACACAGATCTATAAAACAATGGTGCTTCTGTCCAGATATGAAGCTTTTGAGAGCAACATAAAACTGGTTAAAAAAAGTATGGTCTATGACACATTTGTACGTTGAGAGGAAAGCAGCTCATGTTGGAACCTGAGCCGTGTAAGTGGGAGGAGATTATGTCTGAATATTTCCTACAATGCTATGCAAACTAAGGCCATGTTTTAACTGTCGGGTATTTGTGGCACTTACCTGGGCTTTCAGGGTGTATAAAATTTTCATCCTTTGATTAAGTAATCTCCTAACAGATACAGTCACTGAAAAAGTTGAGTAGAACTGGAATAACCCTGGGACAACCCAAATTTTCTATCTCTGGCTATACTGCCTAAGACACTAGTATCTTAGTAAAAGAAAAAAAAACATTGATAAGTAAAATAGATTAAAATGAGAAATACACAGATCTTAGAGTTTATAAAACAGAGGATTTTATTCAAATTTACATACAGATAAAAATTTACCAAAATTTTAACACAAACCTAAATCACATTCTTTCCCACCACAAAAATGGACACTATGCAAAAAAGCCACATTCTCTCAATTACATTTTCCCAGGTGGTAGATTCAGGGGGGAAACAGGAAGGGAGAAAAGACAGTGACACTCACAGCATAATTTGATTTCAGTGTTGTCTATTCTTGAAATGAGTCAACCAGAGATTTCCATAATAATCAACCTTCAGTTCTGATGTTAAAAGAGAAACTTCTACTCCAAAATCGCAAATAAGGCTTCTGGCTTCATTTTTAGTATGAGGTAAACAGCATATTCAATATTAAGGCAAATGGTAGGATACATGTATGTGGTATTAATTATGAATCTTCCATTGTAAAATATATTTCATGGATTTTCTAAACATGTTGGAATTCAAAATAGTAAAAACTCTTGCAGTTTATAACAGCTACTTGTTTCAGTGTCTTAGCTGCACCTTTTTGATGGCAAATCTGTTCAATGTAATCTTGTTTGACTTTTTTTTTTTTTTACAGCATGCATTTTTTTTTTTTTTTTTAACACAATACAAATGTTCACCAAAATAGCTGCAAATGAACCAGGGCTTGATCTCAAATGCTGTATACACACACACTGTTTGGCCTTGTAGACTGCTCCCTGAAATTGGCAAAACAATGGTGAGCTGACTCACTATGACAGAAAATTATGCGAATGCAGGTCATTAAATTAATAAAGGCTATAAGGGAAATTAAGCTGTCTAGATATCTTATTCAAAAAAATACAGATTTAAATTTTTTAAACAAAAAAACTTGAAATTCTTACTCTTCCCCTTCCCTACCCCTCCTTTTTCCCCAATGGAATAACCATTTTCTTCACAGTGGTGAGAGAACCATCCCTTTTTATGGGTAAGTGCACTTCTTCCAAGGGATCAGGGCAAGGCATCACTTCTTAGCCACACTGGCCACAGCTTTCTTGGCTGCATCCTCCAGGTCGACAGCTGAAGTGATGGGGAGTCCGCTGTTACTGAGAATGTTCTGGGCCTCGTGGACATTGGTTCCTGGAAGGGAGTGGGGGGATGTTGTACAATCACTGAGATGGAACTGAAGGTGGTACCCCAGGAAGTTTCATACAACCTGAAGTCATGAGATGCCTGAGTCTCCTGTACATGCATGCATGCTAAGTTGCTTTAGTCATGTCTGACTCTTTGTGACCCCGTGGACTGTAGCCAGCCAGGCTCCTCTGTCCATGGGATTCTCCAGGCAAGAATACTGGAGTGGGTTGCCATGTCCTCCTCCAGGGGATCTTCTTGACTCAGGGATCGAACCTGCATCTCTTGCATCTCCTGCATTGGCAGATGGGTGCTTTACTACCTGGGAAGACCGCCTGATCTTCTAACACCATTTTATTACAATTCAGGTCATTTTTTATGATCCAGATCTGGCTCTTCAGATATATTTATATGACAAATTTATTTTTTTCCTCTTTTTAATTCAAATGCCTGGCATTAAAAAGATATTGTCTCTATTTTCTCTGGCATTAAAAATACTGAAATAATGAAGTTCTTAGAAGATCGTGAACAAAGATTAACAACCACTTGTTCAACTAGTTTGAAAGAGGAAAATCTTCTGAAATAGACGTATCTTTTGATTGGATAGTCTGAATATGGAATATAAAGAAGAAAACCTTGTGCACACAAAAATGAGCAAGAGAATGTAAGTCAGGGTGTTAGAATGATATGGAGTATGGCAGTAACACAGGCAGATGCTCAGGATGAATCTACTTATAGCTCTTCACCAGGAAGAAAATTAAAAAACAGATTCTAATCAATATCACAGACAGGAAAGATGATGTGACAAAATCTGTATCAAGTGATAGTCCAGCTACAAAAAAAGATGAAAGACAGCATTTTCAAGAGACTAATGGACATTTTTTTCCTGATAAAAGCTAAAATTGCTGCTGGTAATCCACACACTCAAGTGAATTTAATGTAGTTTTGGCTCATTCCAGAAGTCCTTTGTCTTAATCTCTTGAAACAAAAGGTCTGAGTCATGAGCTAATCTGAGATCTGAAGTTAGAGAATCTGCTCACTGGCTCAAATCCACTGCCTGGAGACAGTGACAGTATTCAAAGTGTCCCTTTATGCTTCATCCTCATTCTATCTAACAAAAATGGCAGATGCCATGAAAATGAACACTGTAACCTCTAATAACATCTCTTGGCCATTTCTGGTGGATCTGTAGCATATGCAGGCCAAACCACCCCACCTAATTATGTTCTTCGGTGACTATTTAACATGCAAAAACCACTCTGTTCTTTTCAATGTGAATAAGCCCCTGGGAGAAATGTGATAAAATTTAAGTGTCTAATGAAATATCTCATCTTACATCATCTCCAGTGCTTTTATCTAGTTAGTAAGACAGAGCCTATTTATAAACAAAGACCTTGAAATATAGACCTTGGAGGACCTCAGAGTACAAATAAAAAGGAGATGCTTGGTCAGCATGTTTCATACCAAAGGCAAAGGCAAGAATTAAGGAAGAACAATTGAGCTGAGAAGGCGGTATAGTACTGATTCTCCTGGCACGCTGGGTCCACCAAAGCAGTGTTGAAGGGGACACTGGACACTGTGTCTTTGGCTCAAGGCTGACTCGGGGCCGCCTTACACAGGAATCTGATGAATGGACTCCATGACAAGCAAGAACTTAAAACATAGGGAAGCTGTTACTTAAAATCCCTAGACTCCCATCCTGACTCTGTCATGTATTAATTGTGTAGTTTTGGATAAATCATTTAAATCTTTTGAGCATCAACTTATCTTCAGACATAATACTGTGATCATCTTCCTCACAATGAATATTGATTAAGATATGTCATGTACAGTGCTAAGAGATTTACATGTGACACATGAAAACTTTACAATGAATTTGGATAGGTCCGGTTGTACCTATTTCACAGATGAGATAACTGAGGCACAGAGAGGTTAAAAAAACTTATCTACAGTCACACAGGTTGAAAGAGGCAGAGATGGTACTTGAATCCTGTTCTAATTATGTCCTAAAGGCATACTAGTCTGTTTTCCTATCTTTAAAATGAGGAAAATAATGCTGGTAGCATAGGTCGCCATGAGAACCAAATGAAATAATAGGTGTGAAAGCATTCTGTAAATGGCAGTCTCTGTGGCGGTTGTGGCTGGCTGTTTACCAAAGCTCCATGCTCCTCTGCTACAGTGGGGAGCTACTGTTGGGAAAGAGCTGCCAAAGAGGAACTGCAATTCCCAGGCCCCGTTCCAGGTGGGGGAGGGGGGTCATGTGACTGAGTCCTGGTCAATACACTGAATGGCAATGAAACACATGCCCGTGAAGTTTCTTCCACTTTTACTCTCTGTATTCCCTCTGTTTTCTTTGTCTGCCTTCTGAAATGTTGCCAGCCAGAAAAATATTAGATGGCAGCTTTTCTTCAGATGACAATGACTCCCTTAAAATCCATGTTTGGGTAACTCTGCAGAGCCAAGCACCCAGCTCCTCACCCTCTCTGACTTTGTATGCATCAGAATGAAACCCCTACTATATTGCTTCTGAACATATCTGTTGTTATAGGAGTGAACATTACATTTTTATAAAAAATTCATTTATTTTCATTGAAGGATAATTTCTTTACAATATTGTGTTGATTTCTGCCATGCATCAACATGAATTAGCCATAGGTATACATATGTCACAAGCATTACTTTAATTAACACACTATTGTGTTAAGTGTGGGTGGCAGCTTCTAAAATGGTTCTCAGATGACTGACGTGACCTCTTGGTGTTCATGCCCCTTGAGTACAGGCTGGAGCAGTGGCCTGCCTCTAAAGGAGAAGAATATAGCAAAAGTGATGGAAGGTCACTTCTGAGACTAAGTCCATCACTGCAGTCTTGCTTCCTCTGATTTTGTTTGTTCACTCTAATGAAACCTAGTGCCATGCTATGGGCTATGGGCTGCCCCATGGGGAAACTCACAATGCAAAGGACTCAGGGCAGCCTCTAGCCAGCAGGCACCAAGGAACTGAGGCGTTCATTCCAACAACCCATAAAGAGCTGCACCCCACCAACTGTGTGGGTGTGCCTACAGGCAACAAGCCCTGCTCCCGCCACCCCTGCGAGGCAAGCTGCAACAGGACCCCAGTCCTGGCCGACACAATGATTGGACTTGAGAGAGATCTTGAGCCAGAGGACACAGCTGAGCCAGCCCTGGATTTCCCACCAAAGAAACTGTAAGATGGTCAATGTTATTTTGTGCTAAGCGGCAGCTAAATTTTGGGGCAATTTGTTTCACACTAGAACTTAACTAATGCAGATGAAAAGATTTACTATTTCATTAAGAACAACCTCAATGTGCATTTTGATTCATTTGGTAAAGTTTCAGCCAAGGTCCCAGAGGCTGAAAAGTAGGACAGGGGATCAGACTGTGGCAGGTGTTGGTACCAGGCTAAGGGATTCCAACCTTAATCTGTAGGCTTATGTATAATAGTAGTGGTACAGCATGAATCAGTCTTGACAGACACAGAATCGAATTGGTCTTTGGACTAGGAGGTCAATGAAAGTCAAAGATGGAAATTTTTATCTCCTTCAACAGAGATATGGACTTAGAACGCTCTCCCCACCTGGGCTCCAATTCACCAGAGAAGAAAAATCTACATTATGCTACAAGAGACTCAGAATTCTCCCTCTTCCTTTCTCAACACACAGCTCCCCAGATCCCCATGCATCACCCCAAGAGGCAGTCTTATCTGGCTGAACATCCCTCACCTTCTAATCTACTTCTCCTCGATATGACTCCTCTTGTGGGTACAGGTCTCACGCACGTACAGGTCTACACCAAGCTCTGCGATCTGGACTGAAAGAGTTCTGCTAGGAGTGGGGATAACAATAAAAGCATAGAGCAGCTTTCACTTCACACTGGTCACACACTGCTCTGGGGTTCTAAGTATATTTGCTCCCCTGTTCCTCAGTAGAAACCCTGAGATAGCTGCTATTATCTTCCTTTTACAGAGGAGAGGACTGAGGCACAAATAAGTTAAAGGCTAGTCCAGTAAGTATGGCTAGTAATAGGAAGCAGTGGCATGAACATTCAAATAATACTCGACACACCCATTCTGATACCTGAATAAGTCCTTCTTATGATTTTGTAAATATATGTCATCATCATCCTTATAACAACAACAACAAAAAATCTGGTTTACAAAGTCCTCCCACATTACTTTATTTGACGCTTACAAGGAATTTGTTAATTTGATGTTTCTAAATGAACCCGTGAGTTCAGTGTTTATAAATTAGTTCTTTTTCTTTTTTTTTAAGCCAAGAGGGCTTAGTGACTGACTGGCAGAATTCAGTTTCAAAATCCTTTGCTTTCTGGACTCTATTTTGATTTCCCAGTGACTCCCGTTTGACATTTAAAACACGGAGCACTTTCCCATGCATGAGATCATCAGAACCTCAATGAGGCTATAAATTATTCAAGAACAAGGATCATGCACAACTAGGATGTCTGCTCTTTTGGCTAAACCTTCTGTCCCCATGGTCCCTGCTCTATGAGGGACCATGGCATATTCTCTACCCCAAGGCAGACCTTGACTGCTTCCAAGACACTGACTGCACCTGACCCAAGGGCAGTCCAAATACAGACCATGGTCATTAGTCCAATTAGATCTGCTCTATAGAGAATCTCAATGGGTGGTTTCCATGAAAGAGAAAGTAGTAGCATGAGAAGGACTTCTAGTCATAAGTAGGCAGATAAGAGAAAGACAGTGCAAATATGTAGAGGGTGGAGAAGTCAAGTGAAGAGACCAAGGGCTGGAATGATGTTCCTGAGGTCTGCCTCCAACTCAGACCCTGCTCTTCCTGTGGGCCAGCTTTATTACGGCCCCAACCAACGAGAGAAATATTGGTTCACCTTCCTTTCCATGAGTATGCATGAATACTGCATACTCCTGATATGCATTATACCTCCTGATAAATGGGTTGTTCTTCGTTATAACAAACTAGCCAGTTCCTGAATTAATACCCTTTCCAGCATCCAACTTAGCACCAGATATACCCAAGAGGGAAAATGGCTGACAGAGAAATCCGTGAACCTGCAGAGAAGCCTGCTATGCCCTCTACCCTGAGCTCTGCTGCCCTCTCTGCTTGGAGGACGCCATAGGTCCATGAACTATCTTTTTAAATGACATTTCTTTGGGGATGCTTTCTTGTCACCACATCTCAACCCCCAACCTAGAGTAGCGGATTGGAAAATGAGCTTCCCAAATACTTGGTACATCTAAAATTCCAGCACTATTAGGACTGCTTACTGACATTGCTCTTGTCCCCACTAAACATAGGCTTTGGAAGGGCTGCCATTGCTCAGGTTTGCTCACCGTGTACCTCCAGGCACAGTGTCCCCCACAAAGGATGTGTCTGTGCATGGACTGAATAACCATGGACAGGCTCATCCATAAAAAGTGAACTTCAGGCAGCAAGTGTGGGTGACTCCGCTTCTGAGCACCTTGCTGGCCGATAACTCTTTATATGAGGTTGAAATAAAAAATCCAAACGGCCTCAGGGAAAATGAAGAGGGTTGTTCATGAGCTTTCTGAGTCCTTAGATGCTTTCATTGGCCCCTCTTTCTAAGAAAGGCCACATAGCAGCTGGCTGTGTTGAGTGTCCTTGAGGGAGGCTCCAAGCTGCTGCCACTTCTAGCTGTCCAGGCATATGAGGTCACTGTGCTCAAGGTTAACAACCAGAGGTGGTGGCCAGGGTAACAGAGTGGATAGGGCAGCTCCACACTAACACAGGGTCTTTCTCTCCATCTAGCTGCTCCTGCAGGGCCATATCAAAAGGCCTAATTTCTTCATAATTCCAGGATCCACTAAAGTGAATTTAATTATACTTGCAGTTACACTTCAATTACAGTCTTAATTATAAAGCACATACTAGGCATGCTCAGAGCCAAGCAGTTTTAGAAGAGAACCTCATAGTGAAATAGAAAGCTGAGGCATAGGACTATGAGGAGAAAGGGGAAATATACAGAGGGGCCTTGGTCAAATGAAAATCTGTCACACAAGGTGGGGGGGGTGGCATCAGAAACAGGTTAAAAAAGAGAGAAACACACACAGAACAGATGAGATGGAGGACGTGGCAGAGCTAGGGGCAGGAGAGTCAAAAAGAAAGAGAGAGAGAGAGACCGGAGGGAGAGACAGAGAGACAAGATAAACAGAGAGGGAGAAGAGGAAAGAGACCAAAAAACAAACAAACAAAAGAGGAGAATGAGAGACAGAATGGATGAAAGAGGAGACTGGAGATTGAGATGACTAAGAGAATGAAGGACAAAGAGATGAAGAGTCAAACAGAGAGAATGAGGGGAAAAGAAGTGAGGATGCCAAGTTTCTTCCACAGCAGCCCTACCCTGACCCTGCCAGCATCTCCCTTTCAGCACCCTGGTCGATTTCTCCTTGGCTGGCAGGGCTAGGGACAGGCCAGGGAGAAACAAAGCCAGGGCAGGCCCTGCAGCCCAAGGCTTGGAGAGGAATTACAAATCACTTCCTCATTCTGGTTCTGAGAGCAGCTCGAAGGGGAAGTGGGGATGCAAAGAAGATGGTGAGAAAGAAGAGCCATCTCTGAAAGGTCACTGGAAATGCTGAGGGGAACGGAGGGAGCCTTCAACAAATGCTTGCTAGTCTGCAGATACATTTTGTTAATGACATCATGTGAGTATTTCAGCTTAGTTTCTTCTTGATTCACCAAGTGGCTGACACCTACTCCACATTCCCTTCCCGTCCTTATTTCTAAATAGAAACCATCATGGCTGCTAAACTGTGACATGGAATCAAGAGTTCCAAACAGACTGTTTATGCCTATGCACACAATTACAAAGAAAATTGATCTCTTTCCCACATTTAAATTGTGCTGCTGACATTTTCTAATATTTATTAAAGGCTGAGTTTCTTTTTAATGAGGCTGCAGGACAATACTTTAAATAACCACCTGTACAGATACTGATCAACTCGTGCTGGTCGAAGTTCAGGCACTTCTTAGTATCTGCCTGTTGAAAGCCACTCAGCTAAATGGTTACCTACCACTGCAGGCTTGGCAAAACTAATACAATTATGTAAAGTTTAAAAATAAAATTAAATAAAAAAAAATAAATAAAATAAATAAAAGTAACGGGAAGATTACATCAAAAAAAAATAAAAATAAAAAAAAATAAAAACAGCTATAGAGAGTCACAGGGGACTGAGTTTAAAATGAAATCTTTCTCTATTGGTAGAGGATATTATAAAAAGAACAATAATAATTATTAAAATAAAAAAAAATTCCCATCTTTTCCACATGATTTACCACTTACTTCCTGCCACTGGGTGGAGTGAGAGAGCTGTATACACAGATGCAAAGTTAATTTATCAAAATTTGTTCCTTGTTTTCATTACATGGGAGAGAAGATAACAGTAGTGGACTCTAATTACAGGGCTTTGTTCAAAAGGTGCAGCCCCTCCCCACCACTTAGGCCAGCTTTTTATCACAGGGCTGTGAAGAAAACTTCTCTCTAGTTTTAAAAAGTATTATTTTAATAGGAATTCAGCTTTTTCTTAAAAAAAAAATAGTTATTACAATTAATACAAGTTATTTTTAATACAATAGTTAGCACTTAATATATATTAGGTATAATAAATGTTCATTGGACACATCAGTAGAGGGGTTCATAAGTATCCTATTAGTTGAATCTTAACAGCAACCCTAAAGTTGACATTGCTATCCCCACTCTACAAACAAGGCAACTGAGGCACTGGGGCTTAGGAACTTGCCCAACATCCCTCAGCAAATCCCAGGCTAGAACCTAGGTTTGTCTGACTATAAAACCACACGACAACCTCGCAGTCTTGGTCTTTTAGTGCTAGAAGGAATCTCAGGGCTCCTTTAGGATCAGTCTCTTGTTCTCACTAGAGGAAACTGAGGTCCAGAGACGTGAGATAATGTACCCAAACAACCAGCAAACCATGACAGGTCTGTGTCTCAGGCTGGTGCAATGACCTGGGGGACAAACTCAGGCTGCTTCCTCTTTTTGTACCACCTGTGAGCTGAGAATAATTTTTACATTTTTTAAACAGTTGGGAAAAAATCAGAATATTTTGTGATACATGAAAATTACATGAAATTCAAATTTCAGTGCCCATAAATAAAGTTTCAGTGGAACACAGCCAAAGTGATTCATTTACAGATCGTCGATGGCTGCTTTTGTGCTCCAGTGGCGGAGCTGAGGACTTGTGACAGAAACAGCATGGCTCATAAATCCTAAAATACTTCGACCCCTGCTTTGAGTAATTGAGTCTTTTTTTCGTTTTCCCCAGGATATGAGAGGTCAGTGGAAACAAACCAAATTCTATAAAGCAAAAGCTTCCTCCTCAAATGTTCACTGTCCCTGTGCCCTTGATCCTCCTTCATTATTCTTCCGAGTGACAATCAGATAGAGGAGGTCCATTTTCTTTGTGACACGTAAATTTAGAAAGCTTATCACATCTCTTGTGTATTGTGATTGTATTGTTGGAAATGGAATAATTCATTGAGGATCAGAAGCAAAGCTCCTGCTGCATCCGTGGCCCCTCATTCGTCTGAGATAATGGGCATCTTACAGCTAGCACCTTGCAGGAGTCCATCCATATGGAATCACTCAAGTTGTACATAAAACCTCAGATAAAAATGAGAGCTGACAATCACTGAGACAGGGATCATTCTAGGTTATTTTAGAATTCATCTGTTCCTTAGAATATCCCTGTGAGGCTGATATATTTTTATTCCCATTTCACAGATGAGGAAGCTGAGATTTAAACTTTGTTTTGGTACTGACTAGCTGAGCAACCTGAGAAAGTCACTGTAGCTGGATGAGTATCTTACTGAATACTGTGTATCCCTCATGTTTTATAAAAATTGAAGATGACATAAGATAGCCTGTGGGGCTGTATCATACATACCTACTGGCTTCAATGATTTCTTCTCACTTGGTAAGAAAAAAAACAAATGCCCAGGCTGTGAGCATGAGTAGAATTCCTATGATGACAGCTGGAGGTGGCAGGAAGCTGACTGCCAGATTCGTTATGTTTCCTTGAATGGTGTGTATGTGTTTACGATCACGCAAGCAGGTTTAGGATCAGATCTAACATAATGGTTGAGGGCTTGTGACAGATGCCTATGTTCTTGCTTTCAACTGTATGAACTCTCAGACAAGTAACACAGATATTAATGTAAACCAAAGGCTCAGGAGCCTTAATGTTAAACTAGAATGGGAGGAGCCCTCTGGCAAGTAGGATACATTACAGTCTGCACTTGCTCAGGTAAGAATGTTCTAACCAAGAAGGAATGTTCCTTCACCCGAACATCTACCTGCATGTGGACTTCCCTTTCATGCCTTCCTTCAGTACACCTCATGGCTTTCAATCTCTGTATTGATATATTCTAACTTACAGTGGTCACAGGGGTTTTCACAGGTAATTTCAGTGGTGTGAGACTTCTGTCTGATATGCTATCTTTGGGACCCCACTGCTGCCTAAGAACTGACGTGACATGACTGCATCACTGCACATACTCTGAACGTACCTGGGAGAAATCTCTGAGTAGACATCACTGTTAATGTTTTCCTGAAAAGAAGTTAGATTTGGAGAGCTTAATATTGCCTGTCAAATGCTTTGTTGGATCTCAATGAAATCTTCCAAAGCTGAGGATAGAAAGAGATTTAGACACAGGTACCATAGGGAGTTTCCAGAGTTCTAGGTCTTGATGCTAGTCTCATCTCTACATCAAGCAACAAACTATGTCCCACCGTTTGCTTCTGTAAAATAAGATTTACTGTGGCATAACCATGCCCATTCCTTTCTGTATTGTCTGTGCTGCTTCAGCACCATGATGGCACAGCTGAGTCATTGTGTCTCAGCTGTGTGAACTCAGCTGAATGAATACATGGCTCACAAAGCCTAAAAAAAAAAAAATTCTGTTGTTTATAGAAAAAGTCTGCAGATCTTGTGCTACACAATCCAAATTTTTGGCCCTGTAGGCCAGTCTCCTTTGGTGCTTCTCCAGCTTTAAGCTGCCGCTTCCTACTTCTGGTGCACAGGTTGTGATATTTCTAGGGATGAAGATCCCACCTATGATCTCTTTCAATTGACAATGGTCAGTACTTGGCTCAAGTGCCCTCACTCTCCTTACCCACATCAATAATGATCACAGAACTCTTTCTTGCTGACCGGGGCTACAGCCTTGGAATCTTCCTTGGCATAGCACTCCTGGCAGCTACTGCCAATAAATATATAGAAGGTGGCATGACATGAAAGCTATTTGTCATTCCTGTCCTACAACATTCCATGAGAAAGTTAGTCTCTTGGCTTGGGCAGCTCTGCCTCTGGACATCCTCAAGGTGGCACAGTCTGGGACAGGCTTATAAACAGAGCATGCCTGTCACCTGTAAAACAGCACAGACTGAATCTGCTGTCTTTTCCCTCATAGCTATGCGTTTTCTCTCTCTCCCTATATGATGGCTGATAGAATACGGCTTTCAAATGTTACATAAGGAACTGACTGGTCACAGAGAAAATACTCAGGGAGCAGATGGTGGTACTGTGAGGTCATAAGCAGGACTCAGGATATGATAGTCCCCATTGCTCCTTATTAAAGTGCCCCACCCCCAGCTTCTGCTCAGGAAATCAACTTGTTTTTGAAGAGACGTCCACTGCCTAGACTGGGGTGGGCACTTGACCGAAAGGCCGTCCACTCCTAACGAAGACTAATGACCTGTGATGTACCAGGGGCATTTTCCTCCCACGCAGGGGGCAGTCATTGGCATAATATGCCCCATCTCTTCTCTGACTGACTTCACAGTGGCAGTGGAGGGCTGTATCTGGACAAATGTATGAAAGGAGAAAGTTGGCATGGATGCCCCAGCCCCATCCTCTGGCCTTCCTTCTGTGCCATGATGCTCACAGTCAGCCCAGGTCAACCTCTGCCCCCCAGCATTCTGCCCTGGGGTAGGGGAGGGAGGCCCACCCAAGTCCAGTGGTACTCATGACTGGCTGTGGACAGCTGCCTAATTTGGGGGTTAGGCAGACTAACAGCTCACTTTTAGTATACAGTAAGTTACCTACTTCAACTTCTCTATCAGGAATGAAGGTGATATTTTTCCTTTGTCCTTTTTCTTATTTCTCACGGTATCAGAATGGGGAAAAATCTGTTTGGTCCCCTCAAAGATTCCAATAACATGGTCTGGCTGGATGGGCTGTGGACAACAGGAGGGATGGTTATCATGGAAGCTTAAAAGATTGACAATCTGTGGGATCTGGACTTCTAGGGAGCTGAGGAACCTGGCTGGCCCTAGTGAGAGGCTGAGGGGGTAGAGGCAATAAGAAAGAAAAAAAGGGAGTGAGAAGGTCAGAGTAGGGGGGTTTCCAAGTACATTGCCATTAAAACCTTACACTAAACATCTGATTTTGGAGAAGGCAATGGCATCCCACTCCAGTACTTTTGCCTAGAAAATCCCATGGATGGAGGAGCCTGGTAGGCTGCAGTCCATGGGGTCGATAGAGTCGGACACGACTGAGCGACTTCACTTTCACTTTTCACTTTCATGCATTGGAGAAGGAAATGGCAACCCACTCCAGTGTCTTGCCTGGAGAATCCCAGGGACGGGGGAGCCTGGTGGGCTGCCGTCTATGGGGTCGCACAGAGTCAGACACGACTGAAGCGACTTAGCAGCAGCAGCAGCAAACATCTGATTTACTGAGGTGGTCAGAGAATTTAAAGTTGTCACATCCATAAAACTGAAAAAAAAAAAATCTTGCATAAAACAGAGGCCATCTTCCTTAAAGGAGCCCTAGTCCTGTAATTACACTGACTGCTTCCCTGAAGTGCAGGAGGCTTTCACTTGTGCCAGGCAGCAGGTGTCCAGCATGATCTAAAGTCCAGTTAGTCACACAAACTACCAAGGGGTAAAATGAGAGTTCAAATTGCCAAATACAGTAGACTCTTTGTCTGGAAACTTAAATATTAGATCACAAAAAGCTTTAACTAGCCTGATACTTTAGGTAGGTCCTGTGAGACTTGGTTTAAGGTTTGATAGTGGCAAAGTTTAAGCATTTAGAAGTGTTTAGAGACAATGAGAGGATTTAAGCTTTGTTGACAGAACAGGATTGTCTCCAATGGCTCGTTTTGTTTAACCTGGTGATGATGAATTAAACATGATGGAAGAGACACAGGGAGAAGATGCTAGTGATAAAAAGGAGGAGAGGAGACGGATGTCAACGTGAAGTGAAAATGGTCCCAGTGGAGAAGCACCCACAGGCGACACTGAAGGAGGGAGGAGACGAAGAGAGTGAGGCAGAAAGTCAGGTGAGGAATGGGGCGTGCAGAAAATGGAAACTGGAAGAGTAGGGACAGAAGAAAAATGAGAATCAAACAGAGAGGAAGAAAGACATGCCCTGACAGAAAACATCAGAACCCTCATCCAGGAGCCGTCCTCCCAATGACAGCCACATGAGAACTGAAATGTGGCAAGAAGGGAAGATGTACTCGGGGAGGCTGGGGTGCAGGTGAGGACCAGACCCATCTCATCTTGCAGGGAGCAGGACTGAGAAAGGAAGAGAAGAAGAAAACTTGGTGGAGAGCACAGTAGGAAAATGAAAGAAGGCAGAGGCCAGCGGTGCTATCAAACACAGAGCCAGACACCAGTCCTGCTGGGCATCTGCACTTACTCTGCCCAGGATGGTGCCGCCACTCAGTTGGGCATCCCTTAGTCTCTGCAGTCTCAGAGTATAAGCAGCAGGCCTAGAGCACAAACCTTCGGAATGAAAACTTTTACAAGCTAGTTGCTCACAGTCAATCTGCCATAGCTCACTTTCTGATGGGAGCCACAAAGACAATCACACTCTCCTCTCCAGGTCTCATATCCTAGCATAACTGAAGCCTTGATGAATGGACGGCTGCCAAGTAGATGGACACAGCTGAAGGCTCAGTGGC
The DNA here is from genome assembly GCF_029407905.1 of Bubalus kerabau. Taxonomy (NCBI): domain Eukaryota; kingdom Metazoa; phylum Chordata; class Mammalia; order Artiodactyla; family Bovidae; genus Bubalus; species Bubalus kerabau. The sequence continues at coordinate 35,823,385 of NC_073643.1, read as the reverse complement.
TGTCTCTTAATGCTTCAGTGTTCAGGGTTTCTTTTCCCCTTAAGCAGACCAAAGCACTGCACAACAATTTCCCTGTGACCATGCTAAGAAGGACACTTGATGTGCATACTTCTGGCTGTGGGTCCAATCTGTCAGTATTTCAGGAAGGCTTATCAAGAAACTGTTAATAAGAGAAACAGAAGACAAAGTTTCTGACTCAGGGATGTTTACATTCTCAATAACTTTAGAAAGTTTACGGAACATTAGTGAGATTGGAAGGATAAAAAGGGACATCACAAGGGATTCCTGTTTCTAAAGACGTTTGGCAAAAGAAAAGTTAAGATATTTATGTTGCTTAAACAAAATTTTGGTACTGAGTGGAAAAATTAAATTGAGATTTGGCTATGAGTAGCAGAATCCAACTATAGATTGTCTAGACTCATTATTACTTCCTTATGAACTTTGAATTATAATGAACACCTGTGAGAAAAATAAATTCTACTTCAGGCATATCTGAGACACAGAAGTTAGCTGCAGATTGAAGTGGGATAGTAAGAAAGAAAACTGAATTCTGGGAAAAAAAAAAAAAAAAAAAAAAAAAAACCTTTTCTGAAGGTTTTAGCAGATTCTGATCCAGCACCATAAAACCTCCCATGTGAAATACAGAGCCTTGGCTAAAACACATCTGCATGCTGAACACACCAAGTTGTCAATAAATGTCTGTACATTTCTCGGTAGGATCACAGGTTGGGCTAAACTAACCACCTAGGTAATTTCTGTGCCAAGTCTGTATACATTTTGAAAACGAAGGAAAAAATAAAACTCATTTAATTTGTTCTTTATTCATGTCAGGAACAAAGTGTCTATAAAAGCTAAACTCCCTGCAAAAGTGTGCTTGTTCAATTTACCCAAGAGTCTTTTAAATAAAAATAATCCTACATCTCAGTTGATAAAGTTTATTCTGATAAGGCAGGTAAATACATGTAATTATAAAGTCACCAAATTTTCAGAGAGTAATTCTTTCCTTATCCACTGGTAAAATAGCCTGTAATTATTATACAGCTGAGAATAAAGATTTGACCACAAAATCCCACTAAATAAAGCCTGATTTGATTGAATACAACTTTTCACATCTGGACATTTCAGATGTGAACCCACAAACTGGTGAGACTTACGGCAAGGAACTCAGCTCTTCTGAATAGTCACGTAACAGCCAAGAGAGGCCACCTTCTCTGTTTATAGGAAATAGATACTGAACTAGTAATGAATCACATCAGGCTTTCAAATTATCTCTTATCTGGATCATTAAAAACCTAACATTTGTTCAGACTCTACAGCTATGTGTCAAAGTATCTTCAGTTCAGTTCAGTTGCTCAGTTGTGTCTGACTCTTTGCGACCCCATGAATCGCAGCACACCAGGCCTCCCTGCCCATCACCAACTCCCGGAGTTCACTCAGACTCACGTTCATCGAGTCAGTGATGCCATCCAGCCATCTCATCCTCTGTCGTCCCCTTCTCTTCCTGCCCCCAATCCCTCCCAGCATCAGAGTCTTTTCCAATGAGTCAACTCTTCACATGAGGTGGCCAAAGTACTGGAGTTTCAGCTTCAGCATCATTCCTTCCAAAGAAATCCCAGGGCTGATCTCCTTCAGAATGGACTGGTTGGATCTTGCAGTCCAAGGGACTCTCAAGAGTCTTCTCCAACACCACAGTTCAAAAGCATCAATTCTTCGGTGCTCAGCTTTCTTCACAGTCCATACATGACCAGAGGAAAAACCATAGCCTTGACTAGACGGACCTTTGTTGGCAAAGTAATGTCTCTGCTTTTGAATATGCTATCTAGGTTGGTCATAACTTTTCTTCCAAGGAGTAAGTGTCTTTTAATTTCATGGCTGCAGTTATCATCTGCTGTGATTTTGGAGACCCCCAAAAATAAAGTCTGACACTGTTTCCACTGTTTCCCCATCTATTTCCCATGAAGTGATGGGACCAGATGCCATGATCTTCGTTTTCTGAATGTTGAGCTTGAAGCCAACTTTTTCACTCTCCACTTTCACCTTCATCAAGAGGCTTTTGAGTTCCTCTTCACCTTCTGCCATAAGGGTGGTGTCATCTGCATAACTGAGGTTATTGATATTTCTCTTGGCAATCTTGATTCCAGCTTGTGCTTCTTCCAGTCCAGCATTTCTCATGATGTACTCTGCATAGAAGTTAAATAAGCAAGGTGACAATATACAGCCTTGACGTACTCCTTTTCCTATTTGGAACCAGTCTGTTGTTCCATGTCCAGTTCTAACTGTTGCTTCCTGACCTGCATACAGGTTTCTCAAGAGGCAGGTCAGGTGGTCTGGTATTCCCATCTCCTGAAGAATTTTCTACAGTTTACTGTAGTCCACACAGTCAAAGTTTTGACAGTCAGTAAAGCAGAAATAGATGTTTTTCTGGAACTTTCTTCCTTTTTCCATGATCCAGAGGATGTTGGCAATTTGAACTCTGGTTCCTTTCCCTTTTCTAAAACCAGCTTGAACATCTGGAAGTTCACAGTTCATGTATTGCTGAAGCCTGGCTTGGAGAATTTTGAACATTACTTTACTAGCGTGTGAGATGAGTGCAATTGTGTGGTAGTTTGAGCATTCTTTGGCATTGCCTTTCTTTGGGACTGGAATGAAAACGGACCTTTTCCATTCCTGTGGCCACTGCTGAGTTTTCCAAATGTGCTGGCATATTGAGTGCAGCACTTTCACAGCATCATCTTTCAGGATTTGGAATAGCTCAACTGAAATTCCACCACCTCCAATAGCTTTGTTCATGGAGCTTTCAAAGTATCTTAGAAAGCAGCTAATAAGTATTAGTAATATTTTTTTTTATTATTGTAATTCAGACTCTGGTAAGGTTTTTCTATCACACTTCACTTTCATGTGTCATTGCTTGGTTTTTCATAATATGCTGGGATGGTGGACACCCATTTCTCATATCACTTTTACTAACTAGGCAGACAATGGTGGGTGTTCTGAGAACGTGAACCAATTTTAGGACTAATACAAAAAACGTTATTTTTGAAGTTTATCTCAGGTAAAACAAAGTATGGTGTCAAGTTAAACAAAAACTATCAGTAGACTTGTTCAAAATGTTTCTGCTTCTTTGTACCACTTTGCCTTTCTCTGTCACCAGAGACAAAGAAAAGTTTGCTATGTTTAGAAAAACAGAAGGATCCAAATGATACTCTAAGGTTAGGTAATACATAACTGAATGCAGAGAGATTTGTGAGAGGTGCAGAATTTATGTTTTAACCAACAGGAAATCAAATGAAAACATTTATATTGAGTCTAAGAGAAATTCCTGAGAGGGCTCTGTCGTTAGCAACTTCTTCCCCACTAAAAGTACTGAGAACAAGACTTTTTGTGACAAGAGATTTGGGGTTTTGATTGGTTTATCATTTTAACTGAGCTGTGCTATTGGGGAATAATTCCCAATGCCCTGAGTCCTGAGTATGGTTTACAGGGCCCTTCAAAATGGAGGTGACTTATTCACTTGTCCATCATACTTTTCTTTGGATCTTCCCCTGTACTACCACATCTCTGTCGACACACAGATTCCATCTGATATTACAGCTTCATTTCAAATAAAGGATGTTCAGTTCAGTTCAGTTCAGTTTTCAGTCGTGTCCAACTCTTTGTGACCCCATGGACTGCAGCATGCCAGGCCTCCCTGTCCATCACCAACTCCCAGAGTTTACTCAAACTCATGTCCATTGAGTCAGTGATGCCATTCAACCATCTCATCCTCTGTCATCTCTTTCTCCTCCCACCTTCAATCATTCCCAGCATCAGGGTCTTTTCAAATGAGTCAATTCTTCACATCAGGTGGCCAAAGTATTGGAGTTTCAGCTTCAGCATCAGTCCTTCCAATGAATATTCAGGACTGATTTCCTTTAGATTGGACTGGTTGGATCTCCTTGCTGTCTAAGGGACTCTCAAGATTCTTCTTCAAGCACCAATTCTTTGATGTTCAGCTTTCTTTATAGTCCAACTTTCACATCTGTACATGACTACTAGAAAACCATAGCTTTTAGTAGACGGACCTTTGTTGGCAAAGTAATGTCTCTGCTTTTTAATATGCTGTCTAGATTGGTCATAACTTTTCTTCCAAGGAGCAAGCGTCTTTTAATTTCTTGGCTCTAATCACCATGTGCAGTAATTCTGGAGCCCCCCAAAATAAAGTCTCTGTTTCCACTGTTTCCCCATCTATTTGCCATGAAGTGATGGGACAGGATGCCATGATCTTAGTTTTCTGAATGTTGAGTTTTAAGCCAGCTTTTTCACTCTCCTCTTTCAATTTCATTAAGAGGCTCTTTAGTTCCTCTTCACTTTCTGCCATAAGGGTGGTGTCATCTGCATATCTGAGGTTATTGATATTTCTCCCGGCAACCCTGATTCCAGCTTGTGCTTCATCCAGTCCAGCATTTCTCATGATGTACTCTGCACAGAAGTTAAATAAGCAGGGTGACAATATACAGCCTTGACTTACTCTTTTTCCTATTTGGAACCAGTCTGTTGTTCCATGTCCAGTTCTAACTGTTGCTTCTTTTCCTGCATACAGATTTTTCAGGAGGCAGGTCAGGTGGTCTGGTATTCCCATCTCTTTAGGAATTTTCCAGTTTGTTGTGATCCACACAAAGACTTTTGCATAGTCAATGAAGTAGATTTTTTTTTTTTTTAATTCTCTTGCCTTTTCTACGATCCAACAGATGTTGGCAATTTGATCTCTGGTTCCTCTGCCTTTTCTAAATCCAGGTTGAACATGGAAGTTCATGGTTCACACACTGTTAAAGCCTGGCTTGGAGAATTTTAAGTTACTTTGCTTGCATGTGAGACAAGTGCAACTGTGCTGTAGTTTGAGCAAATAAAGGATGACTACACCCTAATGTCATCCTCTCCCAGACTTTCTATCTAGTTTCCACTTCTGACATTCCTAAGTCCATTAACTGTGCCATTTCTGGTCACAGATTTAAACCTTAGGGCCCCACTTTCTCTCATCTCCTTTTCTAGTTCTGTTCTTGTTCCTATTCAATTTTACCTCTATCTGGCAAATTTGCTTGGGTTTTAGATTCTACCTAACACTGTAAATTCTGGCTACTAACTTAATTGTCCCTCTCAGTTCTTTTCATCCATAACATGCTGCTACAAAGACACTGCTTTCTCCAGGAGAGCCTACTGATCTACTTCGGTTCTGGCTTTCAGTTTCTGCCACTGTTATAATCCCAGTACCAACTCCCAAATATGTAATAGATCTAACAACTTGCTTCTGGTCCTTTACAAATTTCCTCCTTCTTTAAAGCTTAGTTACTTTCACGTTCAGCTTGAAAATCCTCCTTTTATAACATGTCACTGCTAATTTATATCTGTAATTGTACTATAATTACAGTAGTCAATATTGAGTAAGTTTTTTTAAAAAAAGGATATGCCATATTCAATATTCTGTGATAAACCATAATGGAATCGAATATGAAAAAGTACATATATATGGTAAAAATTAACACAACATTCTAAATCAACTATACTTCAAAAAACAAAATACAAGGTATGATAATGAATGTGGGCTAAGCTAAAACAGGCTCAACTTAAAGAACACACACTTTAGTACCTTAGCATAAAGAGCACAGAGCTTGGTTTGTATCTGGTTGTCTTTATGGATAATACGATCACCAAATTTCTGTATTTTGTTATCTATGATCAGAACCACGACAGCAAACTATGATGATGAAATGAGGGGACCGATAGAAAAATGTCACCCTCCACATTTGTAGGCTACATATATTTGGGGCCCAGTACCCTCTTCAAGCTCATCTTCAGTTCCCCATGGTATGGTGGACATTCTTAAGTGTTAGTCAGTCAGTCGTGTCTAGCTCTTTGTGACCCCATGTACTGTAGCCCACCCTCCAGAATCCTCTCTCCACGGGATTTTCCAGGCAAGAATTCTGGAGTGGGTTGCCATTGCTGCTGCTGCTAAGTCACTTCAGTCAGCAGCCCACCAGGCTCCCCTGTCCCCGGGATTCTCCAGGCAAGAACACTGGAGTGGGTTGCCATTTCCTTCTCCAATGCATGAAAGTGAAAAGTGAAAGTGAAGTCGCTCAGTTGTGTCTGACCCTCAGTGACCCCATGGATTGCAGCCCACCAGGCTCCTCCATCCATAGGACTCTCCAGGCAGGAGTACTGGAGTGGGGTGCCATTGCCTTCTCTGGGGTTGCCATTAGGTATGAACATTTCCAAAAGCCAGGCTGGTGATTTTGTGAGATGCCCCCAAAGCTACTGCTATTAATATAGAAGCAGATTTTCTTAGGGCAAACAATGGTTTACATTTTATATATATATTAGCTTGCACTGTTAATTTTACTTTTTGTTTTATTTCCCCAATTATCTAGTAACTGACATCATTTCTTATAGGTCTACGCACACTCCTTAATGTCTAAAGCTCAATGGCTTACACATAGTACTTATAACATTACTTAATTAATTTAAAAACCACAAGCATATACCTTGGTAATGTTTTAATTAAAAAGATACAAATCTAAAAAAGAAAAAAATATAAATCTGATGGTCTAACAGACTTAAGACATTTCGAACCCTGAATTGCTCATGGAGACTTGCTCCCCTTTAAGAATACATGAAGAGCTGACTTTTAGAATCTGAGGCTCACTGGTCATTTTGACCCTGAAAACAGTTTGAGATCAACATTTTAATCTGAGTTATAAATGCACTGATGAACACACTAATTACCTAATGAATTTTCACTGCAGCCTTGCCAATCATTTCAATCATTATCCTTTCACTGAAATTATTTTTATTGGGATCAATCATGTCACATTTACATTTGTAAGAACTTTTAATTCAATTATATGTTTTAATGTCCATATTAAACTTTGCCAACTGGAGCCCCTGCTATTTTAATTTTTCCTTTGTGATAATTATTTCTGTCAAGTCCATATGGTGTACATCTAAGTCTGTGAGGTAGAGAATCTCAAGGAGGTAGAGGGTAAGAGAAGAAAGAGACACAAAGAAAGAAGCAAGCAGAGAAAAATGGACTGCAGCTGTTCTGGAGGTTAGACTTCAAAAGAAAACAGTGCTACACAGTTAGTGTCAAATTATCCCTGGACTTTATCTTGAGAAGAAGAAAGTCTCTAAGGAATTATAGCACCAGAATGGTGAATGGAAAAAGTACACTGTCCCCAAAATGATACTCCTGAAGTCTGCTTGATCACTGTAATGTGAATTTGTTGACAATGTGGATGGGACTTTTGCATAATTTTCACATCAAACTGTCTGTTTCTGCTTCTCCACTACAGTGCTCCTCAAAGTGTAGTTTACAGAACCCTGGGCGAGGTCTGTGATGTAAGAACTATTTTTAAAGTAGTAATAATAATAATATTTCTCTGTTGGCATTTGCCCTGATGAAGCAAAAGTAACTGGTGGATAAAACTGCTGGCATGTAAGGATCAAGCAGCACTGATATGTACTAGTATTCATTTTATTTTTCACCACCTCACATTCACAAGGAAAAGTTTCCACTTTCAAGTAAGAACGTCCTTAATGAAAAAAATAGTAATTAAGTTTCAACCCTTGAGTACACATCTTTCTAATACTCTGTGTGATCAAATGGGCAGTATACAAAAAGCACTTGGCTGTATACCGAACTACAATGAAAAGCATGTTATAATTGTTTGAGTAGCAAGCTAAAACCCCACTCTTCCATGGAATACTATTTTTTCTTGGAATAACAAAGAACATACTACACTTGTTCAGTCTTAGATATCTGGTAGACATTGTCCCCAAAATGGGTGAATTAAGACTGTTACTGCAAGGAAAACAGTTTACCATCCTGTGGATACTGTGAAAAATTTGTATTTTCAAATGAAAATTAGAATTCTGGAAAATTTGCATCTACCACCTTGACAACTTCTCAATACTTAGAAGCTTTACTGATAATGGTGTGATAGTAACAGATGTGAATTTTTTGATACTGTATGTTGAAATGTAGTAACCTTTGGAAGATCTGCACAATCCAAAATTTTCCAAAAGATCAATAAATCACACACGTGTAAAATCCACTTACTGTCTAAGACAGACCAATGGATTTTAACATAACAGAGTATAGAAAGTGCATTGAAATAGTTTCAGATTCTTCATTAAAACTAACCTTTAATAAAGAAAGTATTACTTATAGATTTTAGTGTAGCAACAAGGATTAATGTTCAGAATTATACAAAATGATTATTAAAAAATGCTCACTTTTCCAGATATATGACTCTATGAGGCCAGATTTTATTCATATACTTCTACCAAAACAGCATATTGCAAAGGTTCTGATACAGAAGCAATTATTAAGCTAGATATTAAAGGGATTTGTAAAACCATAAAGTGATACTGCTCTTATTATTAAATTTAAAATAGTTATTCTTCATAACTATATACATATATATTTACATATAAAATATATAATATAAAAATTAAATTATTACTAAAAATAAGTATTTAAAAATTTCTAAGTGGTTATTTTTTTTACTAAATTAATTTATTAATCAAATAAGTAAATTAATAAATATTAACAGATATAACCCAAAATAAATAAGAGGTCTTTGGGTTTCTCAATTTTAACAAGTAAGGAAGTCCTTAGATGAAAAAGTTTGAGAACCTCTGCTGTCACGTGGTGAAAAATTCTTGGAGCAGCATTTCTCAGAGTGTTTTTCCCAGAACACCAACTCACAATATGATTCATAATAAAAGAGTTCCACTCTAGAATATGTTTGGAAAATTTGGAGACTTATAACATATGCTATTCTTGGAGAGTTGCAAACCAGATTAGAAGTTCAGAGAGGTACTTCTGTACTGCATTTGTGTCATCTTATGTAACCCAGTGTTTCCGTATATTGACTCAGGAAGTCTGTGAATGCAGAACATGCTGGTCACCTGATCCTGAAGAAGGATGTACTGGCACTGTGGACATCTGTGGTAACTTACCTTCAAGCCGGACCACCAGTGGCACCTTGAGTTCCAGCTCCCGGCAGGCTTTGGTGATCCCATTGGCAATGATGGCACAGTTGACAATTCCACCAAAAATATTGACTAGGATGGCTTCAACCTGAAATCGAAATAGGAAGGTGCTCATCAAAATGCTGACAGTCAACATTCCCTCAAGTAACTGGCTAAATAGCAAAGATAATTAAATAATGCTCTCTTAAAAAAAAACACACAATAAAAAGACCAAGATGTTAAGAAAGTTAAAATTTAATACTTAATTAATAAATATCACTAAATAACATTACCATATTAACCCAAATTATCTTATCAATCACTTCTCTGAATTCAAAATGAGTACGCCACTTATTTCTTATATACTATCTTCTGCTTTGTCATATATTGCTGTCTGGTACTGTTATTTTATAAGCAGTGTCATTTAAAATTTCATGTACTTACATTTTTTCTCTTTATAGTTTATACTTGATTTTTACCTGTCATGGTACCTTTTAAAATATTTCAAAACTAGTGACATTATTTGTTTTATTTTAATAGGTAAAAATTCAAATTTTTCTGCTGCTGCTAAGTCGCTTCAGTCGTGTCCGACCCTGTGCGACCCCATAGACGCCAGCCCACCAGGCTTCCCCATCCCTGGGATTCTCCAGGCAAGAACACTGGAGTGGGTTGCCATTTCCTTCTTCATCAAATTTTTCTATGCCTCCTTAATACTTCTTTGATATGCCAGAAGTATATATTAATACTTAAAATTCATAGGTAGCTTAATAATCTTAAGATAATGACATTTTTAATTAAAAACAGACCCAATAAAGAGATACAAGTTTACATTACAAGTAAGGATATAAGAAAAGTCATGCTACTGACTAGAATTTTTCTGAAATGTAAATTTAAACCCATTATGTTAACCTGTTTGTACATATTCCATATTCAAAGGCACTTGGGCCACCCCCCAAAAAAAAGTGTACTTGCCTTGACTTGATAAATAGGTTTAAGAAAATCCTGTATAATTAACATGAAGAACAAGATAATGAAGAGAATTCATTACCTAGATTAATTGATAACACCCACAGATAATGGCTATTCATCAAGCTGGAGGCATCAAAATTCCAACAATGGAGTGACAATTAAATTCTGCCACACTAATTGCAAAGCATATATGTGTGTGCTACATGCCATTTTTAAATTCCATTTATTCCAATATGCTAAATTAACTACACAAAACATATGAGAAAAGAACACCTTACATTTGTTCAGCACTTAACTGCTTTAAAAGTGCCATTACATGAACTCTCATTTTTAATTTTGATACTCGCAGTATGTACAGTAAGTACAGTGAGGATTAACCCTCTATACCGGATAAAGCCATTCAGAAAACCCACACAATGTGTCCCAATGTTACACAGCTAACAAGCAGCAGAGGTGAGGCTCCAAGTCAGCTTCTAGATGGCCTGCGGATACTTCATTCATGCCAGCTCCTAGAGCTAGAATCTTGGGCAAGGAACATACGCCATCTAGAATATGGCTTTCTCACCTATGAAATGGGAATAACAGTACCTAGTCCATAAAGTTATTGAAAGACCTAAATGAGAAAAGACACATGACATGCTTATTACATGCCTGTAAGGTACTTTATGGGACCTCCCGGGTGGCTCAGTGGTCAAAAATCCACCTGTGGTACTAGAAACACAGAAGACACAGATTCAGTCCCTAGGTTGGGAAGATCCCCTGGAGGGCACAGCAACCCACTCCACTATTCTTGCCTCGAGAATCCCATGGACAGAGGAGCCTGGTGGGTTACGGTCTATAGGGTCGCAATGAGTCGGACATGAAGCAACTGGCATGCAAGGTTATTTACGGATATTTATACATGCATTTACTGACATAAGCAATGGTGAAAGTGGACAGGTTACCCAGACAGCATGTACAAGAAGGAAACCTTTCAGCAGACTACAGCTATGTTGAATTTGAATGTAATAGAAAAATGAACTTATTAAAGTTCAGCAAAAAGGTACTGTTTTAAGAATAAAATAAATGAGCAATATTTTTCAAACCAATTAAGAGACTGGGGCTACTCCCAAAAAAGAAATCTCCCATTACTATTCACAGCAGGCTGACTGGTAAGCAGAAGTTTTCCTTCTAATGATGGCTATTAAATGCTGTTAGTATTGAGGCTTGGTATAGCAGTTGTTTCCAAATAGCTGTGGGATGGAGAGAAGTTTGCCAGAACAATGGAAGAAAAATACACTTAAGAGCAATAATGACTCCACAGGGTCCAAGAGAGAAACTCAGGAACAGCTGAGGCTTACTCAGTTTCTGTAGAAGAACTAAGCTTTCTAGTAAAGTACACACTGGCCCATGTACATCTCTGCCATGGTCCAACTTGTACATTTTTTTAAGGATGAGTTCAGATGTCAACAAATTCTCAGTGAAGCTTTTCTCTATCATCAAGTTACGGTGAATTATTCTGTTTAATCCATCTAAAACCATATAATCATTCTAGAGAGTAGTCACACCACATACCACAAACATACGTAAAGTCATCCACAGTGGCAGGAGTGGGGGACTAGAGGCAGGAAGATGCCTCTGGCCCTGTGATTCAGTTCTACTCAGTAGATATATACCCTGGAGTCAGTATCAGATATGAGCTGTGACACTGCTATTGCCTCATACAGTATAAGTTCCTTTGAATCTTTCACATCAGTCTCTCATTGTGTTTAATTAGCATCTGACAAATAAAAACAGATACTCTTCATACAACAAGTTGTACCTAAAAGTGAGTCAACCACTTCAACCAGTATTGAACCCTCAGAAAAGTTCTCTTTTTAAAAGGTGGGGGAATAAGTGGCTTTGTTAGGTGTGCTGAAAGAAGAACAGCTGTTCTCAAGTGTAGTATATCCACCCCGCATCTCCATGCCCTAGGCACAACATTCAGGGCAGGTCGCCTCTGTGCTCCTCTACAACAGGAGTTTGTTTTTGTTTGTTTTTTAATAAGGAGCTAATGTAATCCATGAAATAGTGCAATCACCTAATAAATAATAGTTTAAAGACTGGAATAAATTAAATTAATTTCAATAGACACTTAATGGTCATCTCCCTTATATTAGACACAACAGAGTTAAGTCCTTGGGATATGGAGATGAGTAAGGTGTCATCACTGTACTCAAAGAACAAAGACAAGTTTGAGAGTCAGACTAGTAAACTGTCAACTGCAGTCCTGGCTCCACAGTCTCATGGAGCTAAGACCAGGGGACGACCAGTGGTGCAGACTATTGTAGCAAGAGGGGCCTTTTGGAAGACCTGATGTTCCAGGTGTCAAAGAAAAAGAGAGAGCAGGAACTCAGGTAACAGAGGGCAGCCAGGATGAAGGCAGAGCTGTTACACAACTTGGTTCACTCAGGACCTACAGGCTGAATGGGGAAATAACCTGAGAAAATGCAGGTGAGGTAGACTGGAAGGCACCAGAGGCCAGGGATGGGAACTTGGTTCTCTTGGATTATTCCTTTCTTTCCCAGAGCTGGGTGAAGACAAGCCTTGAAAGCCTCCCTTGGGGTAAAAAGGGGAGTGATGGGAAAGAGAGAAGAGTGAGTATGTGAGCAAATGTGAGGTGAGAAATACAGAGCAACCATGTGAGAGCATGAGAGACACTAAGAAAGACAACCAGTGAGAGAGAGAGCATGACAGAATGTGTATGTGAGAGAAAGAGAAGGAGAGAAAGAATATGAGTGATACTAACAAAGCAGTTAAGATTTTTACAAGAACAGCAAGACACAGAAGCGAACAGGCCGCTTAGCTCAGGGACACGGGGTTGTTTGGGAAACATGGTGTACCATGGGCATCACGATGAAATCACCACAAGGGTGATGCAAAGACCCCACACCACCAGAGACGATGTGGTCGTCTCCTCCTACAAACTAATTTTCTGGAGTCAAGCACTTTAATGGAAAGCTGATTTAAGCTTTCACTTTGGGCTGATTTCTACTATAATCTGCAATCTCAAACTGAGAATGAAATTAAGACAGTTTGAAAATGAAAGCCTTGTGACATCATCATTATTATTATTTGGCATTTATAAAGCATGTCAAATCTGCAATGTGTGCCTCACGTGTTCATTTATTATAATCCCTAACTGCTGCTCCATGACAATACCAATAGAAACTTTTAATAGTCTTTTTTCCCCTCTGGCAAAGGGAATGTTTTTAAAAGTTGGCACTGGGCCTTTTCATGAATTCGAAACTCTCCCAGAGATTCCTAAGTGCTTTCAGAAGTAGGCTTTTCTAAATTCTTGGGTGAGGATTACAAGAGTTGCTATTTACTGTTTCATAAAAGTAAAGATCATCTAGCGAGGAGGTTACGGTGTCAGATCCACCGCACAGGTCCCTGGACCACAGACAGCCACTCCCAATGAGGGGTCTGTAGCAGCTGTTGGCTGCTGTGCAGGTGGCTGGGCAGTGCAAATGCAGGTTTTTCAAATGTTTGTGTGTGTTTGGCTTTGCAAAATACACTCCAGCTACAGATTTCAATACACAATTAAAGGTAAAGAATGAACTTCAAAAGAAGAAAAGCTACAGCTTTGGCATTTAACAAGTTCTTCTCAAGCTGAAACAAACAAAAATCACAAATAAAACCCTTTTGGGGGGATGTAATCACTTTGAGAATTGAACCCCGGTGGCTCAGTGGTGAAGAACCCGGCTGCCAACATAGGAGATGCAGGTTCAATCCCTGTGTCAGGAAGATCCCCTGGAGAGGGAAATGGCAACCCCGTGCAGTATTTTTGCCTAGGAAATCTCATAGACAGAGAAGCCTGGTGGGCTACTGTCCATGGGGTTGCGGAAGGGTGGGACATGACTTGGTGACTAAACAATGAACACTAGGGAACCTCAATCAGAAAAGTTCACACACACGGAAATTCTTTGACATAATTTTAGGTAAGTCCTATCCTTTAGAATTTGACCTCATAGGCAGATAAGAGCAAAAGGTAATGTACAGTATATACAGATCAGTTCACTTCAGTTGCTCAGTCTTGTTCGACTCTTTGTGACCCCATGTACTGCAGCACGCCAGGCCTCCTTGTCCATCACCAAATCCCACAGCTTGCTCAAACTCATGTCCAACCTCTCTGTTGGTGATGCCATCCAACCTCCTCTGTTGTCCCCTTCTCCTGCCTTCAATCTTTCATCAGGGTCTTTTCTAATGAGGCAGTTCTTTGCATCAGGTGGCCAAAGTATCGTAGTTTCAGCTTCAGCATCAGTCCTTCCAATGAAATTCAGGACTGATCTCCTTTAGGATTGACTGGTTTGACAGCATAGGGTAAATTTCAGGGGAATTGTGAACTCTTTGCAACTATTTATAAAATTTTGTTAGAATGTACACTTTTCCCAGGAAAGTGTTCAAAATCTTTAAGAATCAAAATATTAATAATAATCTCAAATACAGCAATAGCTAACGTTTACTAAGTATTTAAGGGCTTCCCTGGTGCCTCAGTGCAAAGAATCCAACTGCCAATGCAGGAGATGCAGGTTTGATCCTTGGCTTGGGAAGATCCCCTGGAGAAGGAAATGTCAACCCACTCCAGTATTCTTGCCTGGGAAATCCCATGCACAAAGGAATGTGGCAGGCTATAGTCCATGGGGTCTTGAAAGAGTCAGATATGATTTAGAAACCAAAACAGCAATTAGGTATTTAGCAGGTCATAGTAGGCAGTATTCTATTTTATATATATTAATACACTAAACACATAAGTAGTATATCAGATGGATACAATTTTTATCCTCATTTTACAGATAAGAAAACTGAGAGTACCAAAGTTCTGGAGAATCACTGGAGCTGCACCTTTACTGTCAAATGTCTTTTGGAGCCAGTAAACCCATCAAGGTCCCACAATACATACTATGCTTATATTGTCTCATTCATTATCAGAGCTGATTCTGCCATAAACATGTGAGGTAAATATTATCTATCACATTTTACATGTGAGAAAAGGGAGGCTCAGAGAGGTAAAGTGACTTGTACCAAATTATGCACCCAGTATGTCATCAGAATCAAAACTTCAGTTGTTTTTTCTTTAAGATTATCCTGGCTCCTTTTAATGAAAGGTTAAGTATTCATAGATTGCTGAATGAAAATTATATTCTTGAGAGCCTGTTCTGTGCTAGGTACTCTTTGACCATAAAGTGTGGTTGGTAGCTAGTTCGACAAGAAAGATTTTTATACAACAGACCAGAAATATTCTACATGTATATCTTAAATTATAAACACTGATTATCAGTCATGAAGGCCAGGCAGCCCGGGTACTCTGAGATCACAGGACAGGTTCCTGTTACACTGCATGCTGAGGGAGGGCCTCATGCAAGCAGTGAGATTTAGCACAGTATCTGAAGGACAGTCTAGAAGAGGCCAGGTAGATTACGAGAGAATGAGGAGTAAGTACTTCAAGTACTTCAAGACCCAAGAACACTAAGGGCAAAGGTCAAGAGGGCAGGACAGAACTTGATGCCTTTGAAAAACTGAACAGAACCTGGAGGAGTATCAGGAGGCTGGGACTTCCAATGTGAAGCAGTGGGAAATGAGATGGACTACAGCTGCAGGAACCAAATCAGAGTCTTACAGAGCAAATGTCATGAGTTTTGAAAAGACTTTCATCTCCATATATCTATGCAGACTTCAGGGAGGTTGGGAAGCGAACTATCATTATTCAGCATCCACAGTGCACTCACATTAAGTTTATAAGATGGGTTTTAGAACCTCTATTTCATGGATAGACTAAAGTTGAGAGTTTAGGGTTTCTTAGCTTTTAAGGCAGAGAAGGCAATGGCACCCCACTCCAGCACTCTTGCCTGGAAAATCTCATGGACGGAGGAGCCTGGTAGGCTGCATTCCATGGGATTGCTAACAGTCGGATATAACTGAGCGAGTTCACTTTCACTTTTCACTTTCATGCATTGGAGAAGGAAATGGCAACCCACTCCAGTGTTCTTGCCTGGAAAATCCCAGGGACAGAGGAGCCTAGTGGGCTGCCATCTATGGAGTCGCACAGAGTCGGACACGACTGAAGCAACTTAGCAGCAGTAGCAGCAGCAGCTATTAAGGAGTCACAGTGTCAATGAGGCTCTTTCTCACCATATCACATGCAGAGCTGTCTGCAACAGCTGGGTGATCTTAGGGGCACTGCTGACATACACCAGGGGTTAGCACACTGGTTCTCGTAAGAACTAGTATGCTGTGTGCACTCAGTCGTGTCTGACTCTTTGAGACCCCATGGACTACAGCCCACCAGGCTCCTCTGTCCATGGAATTTCCAGGAAAGAATACTGGAGTGGGCTGCCATTTTCTTATCCAGGGGATCTTCCCAAGTCAGAGATCAAACCTGCGTCTCCTGCACTGGCAGGTGGATTCTTTACATACACTATGGACACCTGGGATAAGAGCTGCTGCTGCTAAGTCACTTTAGTCATGTCCGACTCTGTTCGACCCAATAGATGGCTTCCCACCAGGCTCCCCGGTCCCTGGGATTCTCCAGGCAAGAACACCGGAGTGGGTTGCCATTTCCTTCTCTAATGCAGGAAAGTGAAAAGTGAAAGTGAAGTCGCTCAGTCGTGTCTGACTCTTAGCGACCTCATGGACTGCAGCCTACCAGGCTCCTCCGTCCATGGGATTTTCCAGGCAAGAGTGCTGGAGTGGGGTGCCATTGCCTTCTCTGGGGATAAGGGCTAGTTAGGCTAGTTAGTAAATATTTTAGGCTTTGAGGGCCAGTCTCTGTTTCAGTTACCCAAGTCTGCTGTTGTAGCATTAAAGCAGTCCTAGAGAATATGTAAATAAATAAGCAGACTATGTTTCCATAAAACTTAATTCACAAAAAATAAGTGGGAGGCCAGATTTGGCCCATGGGTCATAGTTTGCCACCCCTTGACACAGACACAATTTGATTGATGGTTATTTTCAGATTCACGGCAACCACCTCTCCTTTTCTTTTTTTAAATCATATTGTATTTCTCTCAGAGTGACTTTTCAGAGTTTAAGATCTCTTCCTTTGCTGGACCATTTTCTTGCTTTCATCAACAGCATTAATGCATCTAGGCTGTTGAGTTCAGTTGCTCAGTCGTGTCTGACTCTTTGCAACCCCATGAATCACAGCACGCCAGGCCTCCCTGTCCATCACCAACTCCCGGAATTTACCCAAACTCATGTCCATCGAGTCAGTGATGCCATCCAGCCATCTCATCCTCTGTCACCCCCTTCTCCTCCTGCCCCCAATCCCTCCCAACATCAGGGTCTTTTCTAATGAGTCAACTCTTCGCATGAGGTGGCCAAAGTACTGGAGTTTCAGCTTCAGCATCATTCCCTCCAAAGAAATCCCAGGGCTGATCTCCTTCAGAATGGACTGGTTGGACCTCCTTGCAGTCCAAGGGACTCTCAAGAGTCTTCTCCAACACCACAGTTCAAAAGCATCAATTCTTCAGCGCTCAGCCTTCTTCACAGTCCAACTCTCACATCCATACATGACCACTGGAAAAACCATAGCCTTGACTAGACGGGCCTTTGTTGGCAAAGTAATGTCTCTGCTTTTTAATATGCTATCTAGGCTGTAGCAATGGCTAATTAAATAAATGTATCCACTCCAACATCAATAGCACTCATCTGAAACAAACTTGTACCTTTAACAAGTTCATAAAATGAACTGAATGCCTTTGTTCTTTTTGTCTTCCTGACATTGGCTAGAAGCAAACAAACAGAAAGACTTCAGCAATAAGCCATCCATTTTGCAATGATTATTGCAGACACTTAAATACTATACTGCATTTAGAACACACTGTAGTGTATACATTAAGCACAGTAAGCACCACTACTGGGTTCCGTCTGCTGCTTCCAGTCGCTGCTAATTCAGTCCCAGTGCAGTAGGCACTGCTGATAAAAATCAAGCAAGCGTGTTTACATTAGAGAAGATAAGGACTTTCTTTTAATCACAACTTGTTTTAATTCTGAATGTTGTTGCTCTTGTTTAAGCATCTGTTTTTCTCGAACTGTTTTTCTCTTTTTTTCTTGTTGTTTTTATTTTCCTGCTGAATTCTAATCATGTCTTCTAATCCATTGGCAGCCAAAGAAGGAAAATAAATGATGAAGGAAATTAGATGCAGCTTGGATAATTGATGTTTGTATGCCTGCCTTTAATAAAAACACTCTGCTAAATTAGAGAGGAGTCTAAATGGATTCAGTCAATAGGGAAGTGATTCAGGTGAGGCATTCAATCCTGGGATTTGTTGTAATCTTAGAAATAAGCTAACAGATCAGTTCAATTGGGACCAGATCTGCCTTTTGCTGAAATCTGAGTGAGCTTCCACAGCTTGCTATTTTACTTTTGATTTGTTCCTGAAGTTTGACATTATTTTGTTTTGTACAAAATCAAGCTCTAGGATCCTTGGGTTAAATAAAGTAAATGATTCCAAACTTATACATGACATGAGAACAACAGTATTTCTTGATGAACACCCACCCACTCTGCCCTTTTAGTTTCTTCTAAGAAAGAAATACTATTAGTGAGTAAACAATCGGCCTGAAGAGCTCAGAATTTAAAGTAAACATTTCAATCCCAAACAACATTTCAGCATTTTTAAGTGATCAAGATAAATATCTGACCATTCTCCCCCACAATTTTGGAGTATCTATCTGTTATCCCCAAACTGATAGCATGGAAATGACATATGATGGATGAGCAATGCTTGGTTGGAAAGCGAAGTTTCCCTTAAGCTTGACCTCTAAGATCACCCGGGATGAAAGAAGGAAAATGTGTCTAAATCACCATACGTGTATCCTGTGAGCTGCTCCTCACAAGGATAAGTAAAATGGTATGGAGGCTTAGCATTTATTGCATATTAATTTTCCTAGGTGCTAAAAAAGATGCACTACAACCTTCCCTGGCATGTAAGTTGAGACTCAAGGAGCTTAAATAAGTTGTCCAAGGGCACATAGCTATTAAGCAGTGGAGTCAGGATTTGGACCAAGTCAGTCTTACTTCAAAGACTCCCTTCAACAGTCTTTCTATAACCAGTCACTTTCATGATTAATCAAGAGTCCCAGTTCTATTTTGATTTCATTTCCAAGTTTCAAGGAAGTCTTGAGTTCTAAATTCTGGTGGCCAACTATTCCTTGCTTTCAAATCTCACTGCTCAATTAAAATGGATCAGAGTAAGATATATTTTATAGTTTCACAGACCAGTGGTTTTGGTTCTTCACAACCCAACATGATCCCTGCTTACTGAGTTGTCCAGAGTTTGTGGTTTGCAATCCCTACTTAAGACTGCAGAGGGGTCATGATGTTATTACAGTGAGTTCAAAATCCACAATCCCTCCTGAACTGGAGTAGATATCCCTATAAGACTCCTTTCTGTAGACTGGTAAGCCACCCTTTTTTTCTTTCTGATGCACTGAAATTTATCCCTTTGCTAACACTATTATTTCTATTTTTATGACCAAGAATATTCTAATAGAGAATCATGCCATTAGAGACATCACTGTGGACACAGATTTTAAATATCAGACCACAGAATGGCTGGTGGGAGGTATGGTAACTATGTTTGAGCGACTATTCAAAGTGCTGCATTGAGACTAATGATGGAGCCACGTCCTGGTTTAGAGAGATCTGTGACCTATTCAGAGAGGTTTCTGCTATAGCAGTGGGGGAAAGAGGCACAACAAGTGTGTTAGAGATATGTCTTCCTAACTTTACAGTTAGTTACCTAATGCATATTTTGATATTTTGATAATTAGCACTTAAAAGATTTAGTCTGTCAACAATGTTCTCTTTTAATGGCTTTTACTTAATACAAAGAAAATAATCAGACAATCGGAAAACCCAATTCAGATTCAGCACGATCACTCACAATCTCATTAACTGTGCATGTTTACATATACACAATGGAGTATTACTCAGCCATTAAAAAGAACACATTTGAATCAGTTCTAATGAGGTGGATGAAACTGGAGCAGATTATACAGAGTGAAGTAAGCCAGAAAGAAAAACACCAATACAGTATACTAACGCATGTTTAGACATATTAATTAAAAAAAAAAATTGAATATGGACTTCTAGCACTAGAAAAGACCAAGGCACCTTCCATTATGAATACTAGTTTAACAAGTTAAAAGATACTCTGCATACTGAACCATATAAACTATAAAGTCATTCTTGCTCCCAGGACAAGTACCTATTTCTTTAAGTCAAAGTGCTCTAAAGTGTGGTCTATGAAGCATTTGGCTTATGTAATGCTGCATGAAAAAACAATGATCTGGTCAAATAGTATGAGTTCACTCTTAGGAAAGCTTTAGCAGAGGATGTGTGTTCTAACTTAGAATACCCAACTTCGGTCATTTATTGCAAAAGTGTCAAAGGGCTGAAAATTTGACCCCCAGAAAACTGTCAAGGAAAGTATTCAAAAGCTGGTATACTGGGGTGTTATGTGGCATAGGAATTTAGGGTCCTTCTCCCCAAAGATGCTAATCATTGCACTATTTAGATCATATTTGCATGAATCTGCAAAACTGGGAGGCTTTTATAATTAAGAACAGCAACCTTGATTACTTTGGCCAGTCCAAGGATGGGACACAAATGTTTCCCCAGTTACCAGTAAACATAGTGGTGGTGGTGAAGTCAACTATTAACAGGATTTTCAGGAGAAGGAAAAATCTAAAGATGGAAATACTGGTTGGCATTATAAGTAGGCACAGGAGACAAGTTAAAAGGACTGAAGAACACAGAGATTCGAGGGAATAGCACAGACAGACATTTTTCATCTTTTACAGAGACATTTTACAAATCCTTTTGAACTGAGAATCAGAACCATCGGCAGGATTACAAAAACCACTTGAACATTTACAATGGCAAATGTAAGGTTCTTTTTCAGAGTCCTGCATTTAAAATAGCTCTTGCAAAAACTACTATGATGTGTAATTTGGCCACAGAGCCATTTGAAATTAAAAGAAAAAGGAAAAAAAAAAAAAAAAAAAACACAGCAAGGAGATTTTGGTCCTATGATTTTACCAAGAAGCTTCAAAAGACCTAAGGAAAGAGAGAGAGTGAGCTCATTTAAGAAATATGCTATTAAAATGGACTGTTAAGAAATATTTTGGTTACAAAACTGCCTTCCCAGCTTAACAGATAATTGCTTTCGAGGCAGGATGCTTACTGCTTATAATGCAATATCTATATTTTATTTGTAATGGAAGCTACATTGATGCAGATTAAGAATATTTATTGGCACATTCTTTCTTAGCAGTATTTAGCCAATCATCACAAACTTATGTCATATTGATAAATGTGAATATGTATACTCCATCATCATTAGTTGGAGAGTTAATATAGAGAACACCCATAAAATTGGCAACTTGGTGAAGGACTCATTTGTTAATCTATAAACAGGATGTCTCTCCATCTACTGTTGCAACATTATCATCTCCACAGGATAACTATTCCTACAGAAAAGGGAAAAAATGCTTTTATGGGTGATTTCTTTGCTTTTATTCATGACTGACATCAATTAAAGAAAAAAAAAATTAGCTAAGCAGACAGAGCCAAAACTTAGGACCACACAGATTCGCACTTCACACCACAGAGAAATGAAGATAAATTTAGTTAATAGCAAAACCCACTGTTTCTGTAAATAACAAGTCTGTGTAAGATGAAGGTGGTATATAATGATTCTGTGATGCCTCATACATCTGTTCAAACCTACTTGATCATTTAGTTTTCTGAAAAACAAAGAGCTGACAAACATTCTTATGAGAAACCCCTTAATGGAAAAATATGTGACTAGGAAAAGTAGTAACGTAAGTTTCCAGTTAAGATCTCAATAAGTGACCAGCTATTTACTATACACTAAAATTCATGTTTAAGTTGTTTTAAATAATATAATTTTTAAAACATATACATATGTTTCTTTTTATAACAGATCTCATCAGTATATTTGTGAAAATCAGTTTACTGCCAAGTTTCTTTGTAAGAACAAGTTTCCAATTCATTTTCTAAAATCCCACCCTTTATTCATCCAGTAAAATGACCTCCAACACCAAATCTTACCCCCACAATCTTAATCTCCAAAACTGTCACTGAAGATAATATTCTTTGGTATCAAAACTTTAATTTCAGGTCAATCAATTCAGGCAAAACACAAGTTAACAAAAACTCCAAAAAAGGTACCAATTAAAACATCTATAATTATTAAAAATCAATATCCCATTTGAAATAGCACTCTTCTGAAATGTCTGGGTAGGACAGGTACCTAGTAAGATTTAAACTCAGGAAAAGAGGAAAATCTATAGAATTCAATCTATGTCAACTAGCAGCATCAGCTGTCACTGTCATCAAAAAATATGCTCTGCTGTAGACCATATTTTAAAATTGCTGATAACACTGTCTGACCTCACTGTAATCTGTTGTGTGGAAGCCTGATTTGTTTATTTAGCTGCTCAGCAAATGTCAGAATACCATGTCCGGAGCAAATTAGACACCACATTGGCAAAGCACTCTCCACAGCCTGAAAAGAAAGAAATTTAACCAGACTCTTTGCATCTCAATGTCTAATTGCAAGGTGACTTGCAATTCTTATTTTCAGCGTAATGAAAGATAGGTTCAGTAAGTCTGAACTCTCCCATCTCTGGTTAATCTTTTTTAGACCTCAGTGGATTTCTCCAGTTGTTGACAAAAGGATTCAGAATATTCTACCTGAAGCAAATACTCAACAGTCAAAGGATGTCCCTTGGGATGTATCCAGGCTGTAAATCTGCACTCCCACCCTGTTCCTCTGGGTCTTAGAAGGCCCAGGGTCTAAATCAATGGACTCCTTTCTCTGCTGACACTGGGAAGACTTGGCTGGAGGAGGGGGTAGTTGAGGTGTTTCTACTCATTCAGGCCCCTCCCAGAGAGGTTGTCTTGAGTGGCTGGGTCCCTCCACAAAAGTCTCTGATCATGTCAAGAAAGTCATCTCAGACTTGCCCCAGGTTCTTATACTCTCTCTTAGGTTTTCATACCCTCTATCCACACTCTCGGAGAAAGCAATGGCAACCCACTCCAGTACTCTTGCCTGGAAAATCCCATGGATGGAGGAGCCTGGTAGGCTGCAGTCCATGGGGTCACTAAGAGTCGGACACGACTGAGTGACTTCACTTTCACTTTTCACCTTCATGCACTGGAGGAGGAAATGGCAACCAGTGTTCTTGCCTGGAGAATCCCAGGGACGGCAGGGCCTGGTGGGCTGCGGTCTATGGGGTCGCACAGAGTCGGACACGACTGAAGTGACTTAGCAGCAGCAGCAGCAGCAGCATCCACACTCTCTTTCTCAGTGTCTCTGTAAATAATCTGTGAGTACTCAATTTCTAGCAAGACTTATAAGAACATCTTATTTTGACCAATTCAGCTTGAATTTGAGAAAATCCTTTTGAGGCTGAAACTTCTAAAACTGGAAGCTTAATTTTTGTATACTTTTCCTCTATAACATCTTTCATGGACATGACTTAAACAATAAAATAATTGAAAAATATCTGAACGCTCTCAGTTTAAGCCATTTAATGAATATTTTCAAACAGTTTTTTCTCTTGCTCTTCCGGGAGATGGCTAAAAATCTGAAATTACTGTTTATTAACTGAATCTACACTCAAGGTAAAGGCAGGAAAAGGAAAACAAGCCAAAAGCTTTGTTATCTTGGGTCCCGTCCATTATAAATGACAAATGATAGCCTGCAGGTGAAAACGAACTTCTCAGCACTGAAATGGCTTCATCTGGTTTATTAGCTGCAAACAAAAACTAACGAAGACACGTCTAGCAGGTGACTTGCAATTCTTATTTTCAGCATAATGAAAGATAGGTTCAGTAAGTCTGGATCCCCATGTGGCCTCCCAGTCTGTCTAAAGGAACACAAGTGGCAAGGAGACAATCCGGAAAAGATGGTTAAAAAGTAAAAATGTAGGTCTGCAGCCTTAGCCAAAAGATAATGCTTAACTTCCACGAAACTCCAATGACCTAGTTGCAAGTAGTGGCTTCACATTTACCCAAAAAGTTACTTTATTCTTTTTTTATCAAGTAAATAAACTGCGCCATTGAGCAATTAATAGTCAACAATAAAATGCACCCCAAGGGAGTAGGTATAGGATAGCTTAACAAAAAAGAAAAAATATATAGGGAAGGAATAGTTGTTCTCAAATCACACAAGATCCATGTAGCTTTATAGGAAGTGAACAGCACTTGGAAAGGCCAGACATGCACACTTATTACCCAAATCCACACAAGTTAGATAAGCATGTGCTTTCCTGATAGCACTTGCTTTTCTCTACCCTAAACCTGTAACTACACTATATTCTCTGAAACATCTGAACAAAAGTCCCTTTGTTTGTGAAAGCCCACCTCACTTATCTCACACAGTCCCTCAGTGCATTTATTTCTTGAATGTGTTATTTTCCTATGAGCTAGATCCAAAGGGTAGTCTTAAATCTGGTTAACAACTATTAATGTTGTATCCAAGTGAAAGCAGCTCCTTGAATAGGCAGACACATTTTTTTAAATGCCTTGAAGTACCTCTTTTAAAATTTCTTTTTAAGATTACCTTGAAACCAAAAAATCACAGCCAAGTTTTCAGTCCAGAAACCCTGAGATCATCTTCCGAGTAGCTCAAGACTAGTTAAGGTGATCTCCCATTTTTTGTGTGCCCACAGTAAGCGAACACGTCTACCTCACAGTGTGATCTGTAAGGTTTCCTTTCACACCATGTCATCTAGTTCTCCAAAGTTATTATCAGCAAGCTGGGACAACCATAATGTCTGCCAGGCAGGTGTGAGATCAGGAATTCCAGTTCCTGTGTGTGAGAACAGGCACGTATGAGAACAGGAGTTTTATGCTGTAGTTTCAAGTGGCTATCTTCATAGATGCACAAGGTACATAAAGTTCAATCAATTTCCTGATGAAATCTACTTCAAACCCCTGACAAATCTGATTGTGCTGCTTAATTGATTCTCAAAAATTATTACAATATATGGTATAGTGTTACAATAAGTTAAAGCAAGAGCAATATGAAACATAATTGTGACAGGCAACCACTAGAGGCCAGTGTAATTCAACATGGAGAAGGAATTTATAATCAATCCCTGTGGAAAACTAACATTATTTCTCTCACTTAAAAGTGGAGCTCTTGTGAATTGAAGAGAAAAACGATGAAGAAAGCTTTTTTAATTCTCTGAAGAGGAAATTTCAAAGTATAAGAAAGATGAGTAAAGAAAAGACGACTCATGAAAAATTAGGCAAAGAGAATTCCTGTCTTCAGAAAAAAAAATAGTATTTCTATTTAATGTTTGACGTTTCACAATGTAAGCACAAATTTAACCTACTTGGCTTAATTGTAAGCTTTTCCATAAATGTTTCATTTGGCACTGGCATTTAGAAATAACTAAAAATCTGGAATACCTAGAAAGTGCCATGGTAATCTCATTTTGAGGGCAATCATAATGCTAGCTGCCCAGACAAAGCCAAGGGTTTTGAGAAGGGGTGGAAAAACTGTACATTTGCAATTCCCTTCCCTTAAAGAATTGTATTCAGAAAAAGTACCTAATTGTTCCTTCTCAGACATGGAATAATTCACATAAATTCATTTAGTGCTCCATTCATACTGAATAATACATTTCTTAATAATGGTGCTACATGATGCGTACAATCCTCTTTTAGCAAGGAACTGAACCAGGCTCTCAAAACTAAAATTAGGAGTAGAAATGAGAATCTGATTGTTTAATAAAGCTTAGACAAAACAGTTGGTAAGATCCTATGTAGGAGATTTTACTTTTTAAGAGAGAAGATGGAACAGTATAACACATAATCCACAGACAAGTACTCTTCCTCTCTCCTCCAGCAGGGAAAGGCACCTTATAGAATGTGTACATGCCAAGGAGATTAATGAACCATAAAACCTCAGATGCGGACAGGACCTGAGAGGTCAGCCAACAGCTGCTTGAACATTTTCAAAGACAAGAAACTTCTACTTTGCAAGGTGGCCCATTCTACTGTCTTGGCTGTAAACGTTTGAAAATAATTCTTTAATCTTCATACTAAGAGAACTCATCCCACACACAACAACATGTTGCTTTGGTTCCTGAGGTCAAAATGAGAAGGCAAGATACAAAGATGAACAACATATGACCCTGACTTCAAGGTGCTGTAAAATTCCACCCATGAGGTTCTGATCCTCACTTCTGACCCATAAGTACTGGTTCTTTCAGTTACAAGCTGTGTGAATTAGTTACTTTCTTTGGACATCAGTTTTCTCAACTGTAAAATGAGGATAATAATGGTACTTGCCTTGCAGGGTTGATGCCAGCATTAAATGAGATAACTCAAGTAAAACACAAAGCCTAATGTCTTGAAAATAGGTACTCAGTAATCGCCACCACTGCTAGGCAGTTTAGTCGACAAATAAGTCATTCAGCCTTTACCAAACTCCCATGAGGGATGACTTATTAACCTTACTTTTAGATATAGAAGAACTGGGGATCAGGAGAATGGTGACTAGCTTCCAATACTCAACAGCTAATTCATGTTCAGATAGGGTTTCAACATGCGCTGATCTCACTACGAGAGTTTTCACTGCTACACAGAGCTGCTTCCATGAAACATATGCTTGTCATCACAAATACAGAAAAACATTTGGGGAAATGCGATGGGGTAGAAAAAGGAAAATGGAATTGGAGTTGGTTCAAAAAGACTTACAGCTCAATTAAGGTCAGGCATTAATGTAACTGGGGTACTCTGTCTATAAAGCATGCAAAACCATAGGCTGATCTTACTGAAATGATCTTCTTTTCAAACAGTGCATTGTGCCATAAACAGCAGTAAATGAAGAAGATAACAATCTACAACAATGTTTTCCAAAATAAATTAGACTGTCCACAGGCAAATTATCTAAGGTTTTTACCTCTGGCTTCAGGAGAAGTGATATAATAAAAAAGAAGGTGGGAGAGATATTATTAAGCATGAGTGCAGAACAGGGTAGGAAATAGTAAAATATTTTCCTGTTATTGACTTAAATTCATGCACCACAAAGTAAAATTACTGACCTTTCTTAGTAAATGTCTTCATAAGGGGAACCTCAAGAGTACGCGACCCAGTCCACTACTGTGCTATACCATGACATACATGCATGCTAAAGATTTCTTCCTAGGTTAAAAAGTCCTACTATGGGCAGGCTGATTTAGTAAAAACTAAACTAGCATAGACATACAAACATATATATATATATGCTTGTTGTATGTTCCAACTAGAGATGAATGAGGAAAATGGTTATCATTTTGTCCTGTTCCATTGCGGTATACCAGATTTCACCTTAAGGCACATAAAAGTTTTGTCAATAGTCAGGTAAACAAATAATATTAAGAATAGTTAACTTTAAGCACATTATAGGTATTAGGTTCTTTTATCTTCATAGAAAGTTCAGGGGTGGAACCTGGAGGATGTTAGCAATTTGTCCCAGATCCTACAGCTACTTAATATCCTGAAAAGCTGAAATTTCAATCTGAGATGGGAATACCAGACCACCTGACCTGCCTCTTGAGAAACCTGTATGCAGGTCAGGAAGCAACAGTTAGAACTGGACATGGAACAACAGACTGGTTCCAAATAGGAAAAGGAGTACGTCAAGGCTGTATATTGTCACCTGCTTATTTAACTTCTATGCAGAGTACATCATGAGAAATGCTGGGCTGGAGGAAGCACAGGCTGGAATCCAGATTGCTGGGAGAAATATCAATAACCTCAGTTATGCAGATGACACTACCCTTATGGCAGAAAGTGAAGAAGAACTAAAGAGCCTCTTGATGAAAGTCAAAGAGGAGAGTGAAAAAGATGGCTTAAAGCTCAACATTCAGAAAACTAAGATCATGGCAACCGGTCCCATCACTTCATGGCAAATAGATGGGGAAACAGTGGAAACAGGGGCTGGCTTTATTTTGGGGGCTCCAAAATCACTGCAGATGGTGATTGCAGCCATGAAATTAAAAGACGCTTACTCCTTGGAAGGAAAGTTATGACCAACCTAGACAGCATATTAAAAAGCAGAGACATTCCTTTGCCAACAAAGGTCCGTCTAGTCAAGGTTGTGGTTTTTCCAGTAGTCATGTATGGATGTGAGAGTTGGACTATAAAGAAAGTTGAGCACTGAAGAATTGATGCTTTTGAACTTTGGTGTTAGGGAAGACTCTTGAGAGTCTCTTGGACTGCAACGAGGTCCAACCAGTCCATCCTAAAAGAGATCAGTCCTGGGTGTTCACTGGAAGGACTGATGTTGAAGCTGAAACTCCAATACTTTGGCCACCTGATACGAAGAGCTGACTCACTTGAAAAGACCTTGATGTTGGCAAAGATTGAAGGTAGGAGAAGCAGATGACAGAGAATGAGATGGTTGGATGGCATCACTGACTCAATGGACAGGGGTCTGGGTAGACTCTGGTAGTTGGTGATGGACAGGGAGGCCTGGTGGCTGTGGTTCATGGGGTCGCAAAGAGTCGGACACGACTGAGCAACTGAACTGAGCTGTACTGAACCTGACCATAAGCCCCAAACTCTTATTCAACATGGCACACAATCTATCACATTCAGAGACCCACTGTCCTGTCACCTGGAGAGTACACTGAACTTCTCTACCATAGTGCAATATGACCCCAGAAACATGCTAAAAGTCTTTTTATATATCCTTATGTTATCCTTCTTCAGTAAAAAACAAACAAGAAAAGAAGCAAACATATAAAACATTCCACTACTAGTCAGGTGGGAGGCTTGGGTCTTTATTCTGCCCTAAATTAAGTATGGGGTCTTGGAAATACCTCTTTATCTCTCATGATCTCAACTGCATCATTCTTTCAGGAAATCCTGGAGAAACATCCCTGCACAAATATACTGAATGTATGATCAAGGCCATGTGCCAGTCGTGGTAAACACAACCAGCACTAGGCTGTTGCTTTCACTGCTGTGATAGGTTTATGAAACTTTTAATACTACAAAAGGGAGATGATAAAGCAATATTCCCTGGGAGAACAGGGATTAGAAACTCAATGTGCTGTTACCTATTATTATATATCAAGATCAAATTTGGCTTTTATGGATAAATGAAGATTGATAAAAAGAAATGCAAATTTAAAGAGTTTAATTAGAGTACAGAGACACTGTCAGAACTCAACTGCATCTTTTGGCATAAACTGGACTGGAAAATAATTAAAATGAGTTATGCTGAGAGCTGAATATCTCAATGAGAAGTATTTCTAATTCTGAGAATTAAAAGCACTCAAAATTTGTACATTAATCAGTCTAAATGTATGTAATTTTCTTCAAGGTAGGAAGTTTACTAAAATGAGGCAAGTAAATGCAAAACAAAGTTTTGTCAGTTCCACCTGACTTTCAGAGACTAAGCTTCAAAATTCATTTTCCCCCTAGACAGCCTTGGAGACCATTAAAGAATGACAGGGATCTTAAAAGAAAGAACATTCAACAAAAATTTGCTAAGATTGTACAATGTTTAGATGTGGGGGACAGAGCAAGTTGGTGACCAAAAAACCAACCAATAGTCTTCATCTTTACTGATTTTATAATCCAGTGGGTTTTCAGAGGGCAAAAAAGAGATTTCAAAGGCACAGCTCAATTAAGAATATCTCTTTATTCATGACAAAGCTCCCAGCTAACGGCTATTCACCCCCTACTTAGGATGATGTCTACAAGGAGGTGACCATCTACTTTTTATCATACATTCACACTGAATAACCTCCTTCATCTACACTAAGAGGAATGGTCAGCAGTCAGAAGTTTATAAAGACACTCATCACCTTAGGCTGAAGCCTTCAGATCTGAAAATAGGAAGTGGGGCAATGTGAGTGCCTCTGGAGGTAGATCTATTAGACTGAAGAAGGTAGATTTCCTTGGACTGGGCTGCTAAAGTTGATTTAGTCTTATTTGGTGACAGTTAATGGGTGGGCCTTAAGGAATGATCTAATATAGCCTTCATCAGATATTATGCCAAACTGACCGGAGTATCCAAGTCCAGACACTAGAAGTCCCTCCTTCTGATACCCACTAATGTCATTCTGATCTTTTCTGTGTCTGGCCATTGAATTGGTCTTCCTAATTCTTCTTTTATTTCTCAGAGACAAAATATCCACAAATCATATTGCCTTCTCCCAAATTTGTCTCTTTTTTTTTTCCTCTCTCTTTTTATTGCCCTACAAGATTGTGTATAGACTGGGGCAGAACTTCCTTCTTTATCCTCTACTCTAAGATAAAAGCCTTTAGACATTTTAACACTTCTGACAGCAGAATCCAAATTAGATCAGATGTCTTCCTTTACTGAATGGGGGTTTTTGGCATATCTGAGAATAGTTTAGTATTCTAGAAAAGAAGAAACACTGCATGTTTGTTGTTTAGATGTTGACCAAAAACAGGACTAACTCCAATGCTATCCAGACACCAACCTCTCCTCCTCTTCATCTGCTTCATGAAGTCTCCAAAGGACTCCATGGGTGTGTCTCAGAATCAGCTGCAGAAATTTATAGGTGCCTTGATTTTGTTTTCTGTGTACTCAATCTTCAAGAATTGCTTTGGTGCCATATAAAAGCAAATGACGACTCATTAAAGACCAATGAATGACAACTCTTAAGAACTCCTCTGTCACTGGCAAAACTAGTCCCATCAAAATAATCCTGCAATTCACTTAAACATTTCTCCTTAATTCCTCAATCTCCAGAATATATAATGGTGAGGGAACTCAGCCCATTGAGACTGAAGAATAAAGGGAGACATACGGCCAACTTCATTGTTTTGTCTCACAAACCAGATTTTCTTCTTGATGTCTCTTTTCAGTTCACAGGGATTCAAGGATTCTTTATCATCCCACTAGGCCTCCTTTGGATGGACTTCAGCTATCAATGTCCTCTTTAAAAATGTAGGATCATGCCTCTGAACTTCTGTTCTCTAATATTTATTATACCTAAGTGACATTGAAAAATGCTAAAGAATGTGGACTTTGGTGTAAAATTACCTGGGTTCAAATTTGGGCTCTATAACATACTAGCTTTGTGGTTCTGAGTAAGTAAAGAATCTTTATTAAGCCTTCTTTTCTTGGGTATAAAATATATAATAATAATGTCTTCAAGTATAATGATCCACAAAATATACAAGAGACTGGTACACAATAAGAACTCAAAAACTGTTGACCATTACAAATACCACCATCGCCACCACCACTACCACCACCTTTATCACTGCTCGCGTGGCTTAGTGGATAACTCCAAATGGACACTGCTTTGGTGCAACAAAGGGTACAGAAGTGACAACAGCTTTCCTGGGCCTGCTTGACATGGTCCCTTCTTACCTAGCTGAATTTCTTACCGATCCCTTCACTTTTTTCCAAAGTGAACAACCTCTTTACTGGCTTTTCCTGCTTAAGCATCCAGTCTAAAAGGCCTTACTGGTTCTCTTCCACTCTTTCAACACTTCTCTTGCCTCCATGAATCTGCACATTGTGCTTACCTGACGTCTTCAACTCATAATTATCTCTTCTTCCTCACCTTTATTCAGATTTCAAATCTGACTAAGTGCTCTGTTAGTTTTAAATTCAATGCCATAGAGAATTACTATGATTTATGGCTTTCTAATTGACTCATGAATTAAACTTGTCTTTAAGTAACTACAAGGTAAAGAGTTTCCTATTCTTATAGGTATTGCTTTTATGCACTTAGCATCACTCTGGGGATGAAGAATAATACCCATACAGTATCAGTGGACTGACTCACATGTTTTAAGTGTGCTGATTATCTGTAGAATTAATATCAGGAACCTTGAAAACTGAAGTAAATCTTCACTGAACAACATGTTGTTGCTTAACATTAGGGCCATAGAGGATTCCAGCAATCTAAAATACAGGAGATTTAGTCTTAAACATGTGTGCATACTCAGTTGCTTAGTTGTGTCAGACTCTTTGTGCCCCTATGAACTATAGCTTTCTAGGCTACTCCATCCAAGGAATGCTCCAGGCAAGAATGCTGGAATGGGTTGTCATTTCCTCCTCCGGGGGATCTTCCCAGACCAGGGATTGAACCCAAGTCTCCTGCATCTTCCTGCATTGGCAGGCAGATTCTTTACCACTGAGCCACCTGGGAAACCCCTTAGTCTTAAGCTAAGACATGTAAAATGTTAACTTAATCTCAAAAGCAGTTTAATGAACAGTAAGAAGGGAATTTGAGCTCAGAGAGACCCTAACTTCCTGTAATCTAAAATACAACATATTTATCAATTGACCTACTTAAAGCAAGTAGGACACAACTCCTGTGTCAAAGACTGTATGAGAGAGAAATGCAGAATGTTAAGGAGTTCTGCTCCAGGAAGTTAGGCAAGAATAGAGGATTGTCAAATCTTAGTATTTTATAGTACCTTTTCCAGAGCTAAAACTACAAACAAAATAAGCAAGGAAACAAATAACAAAAGAATGCCATCATCACTGTTATTTCACTACTTATAAAACCAAGTGTTATATTAGTACCTGGGGTAGTAAAGCCTGGTTTATACAATTAAAAAAAAAGTCAGCAAGCAAACAGAGATACAAGGAAGGATATGATGACTGATAGATCACTCTGATTACTTCTCAAAATATGTATGTCTCCAAACAGGTGTAATTCTTCATTTCAAATTCCATTTGTTCAGAATGTAGATGTAGACTTATATAAAATTTAGTTTTGTATTATCTAAGAAAAAAGATTTGCTGAGTAAAAAATGTATTTAAATAAGATTATGAAGTATATATTTAACATATTTAAAGAAACAAACATTTTGCCACCATCAAATGTCTCACCATCAAATTTATAAATACTAGATTTCTTAATAACAAGACAATTCTTTTGGTTAATTTAAATTTGTAGCAAAAGACATCTACCTGATCAAGGACTGTTTGCCTACTTTAATCATTCAAAAACAGTAAATGGCATTAAGAATATAATTCACAATAGGATCTATTCCTGCTTATTAGCCTTATTATAGTAAGACTGGAAAAAGGTTTTGCATATTATCATAGAGAGGATAGTTTTTCTCTAAATAAAATTCTGATCACAGAAACGTATTTTATGCTTTTATTGTTCTTTTCTTTTTAACAAAAAAATATTTTCCTTTCAAAATAGCCCACCAATTCACATGGGAAACTGAAGCTATTTCTATGAGATGTTTTAAAATAACTCCAAGGAGGAGAGGCCCTTGAAAGGAGAGTAACAATAGAAACCAGGTCACCAACTCAAGACCTGGACTTTTTTTATTGTTCATGGACACAAATGCTTGGTTTCAGAAGTACATTGTTATCAAGGAAGCAGTTGGTCGGCACTATTTCTTTGGGCTATTATATCTCTGAAATTAATGTGGTCAACTGACTAGTTTGCAACTAGGAAAGAAAAGTCAGTTCAACCTTCGAACTGAAATTAAGCATAAACAAATAATAATCACTTAGGGGTCAGCAACTGGTAGCTTGGTTGGGCACTGAAGGCCGTTTGCTCTCCCTGGATGTTACACTGAGGCCAAGTGACCTTAAGAAGAACAGGAAGGAATGATGGATGGTGTGCTCAGACTCCCTCTGTCCCAGCTGTATTTTTCAGCTGCCAAAGGTACACTTGCAGGGGCCAGATTCAACAATGAGAAACGACCTGGGGGCCTGATTACCTAACTGGCTATAACCCTGGCAGCTGACAACAGTAACTTTACTGAAAAAACTAGCAACTTGGTGGCTCAGAGGGTAAAGCATCTGCCTGCAATGCTGGAGACCTGGGTTTGATCCCTGGTTCAGGAAGATCCCCTGGAGAAGGAAAAGGCAACCCACGCTGGTACTCATGCCTGGGAAATCCCATGGATGGAGAAGCCTGGTAGGCTACAGTCCATGGGGTCGCAAAGAATTGGACACGACTGAGCAATTTTACTTTCACTTTTCAGATTGCTAATCATCATTTTGCTGGTTAAACCTGCTTCAATAAACAAGCAACCAGCAACTGACTCAGGGTTTCTGTTTTCTCTTTTAAAAAACTTTTTATTTTGTATTGGGGTGTTAATGTGTATAAGGCTTCTCTGGTAGCTAAGTTGGTAAAGAATCCACCTGCAATGTAGGAGATCCCAGTTTGATTCCTGGGTAGGGAAGATCCCCTGGAGAAGGGACAGATAGGCTACCCACTCCAGAATTCTTGCCTGGAGAACTCCATGGACAGAAGAGCCTGGCAGGCTACAGTCCATGGGGTCGCAAAGAGTCAGACACTACTGCACGACTTCCACTTTACATAAGTGTGTACTCTTTGTCACTCAGTCATATCTGACTCTTTTGCGACCCCATGGACTGTAGTCTGCCAGACTCCTCTGTCCATGGGATTCTCCAGGCAAGAATACTGGAGTGGAGAACCACTGCCTTCTTCAGGGGATCTTCCCGACCCAGGGATCAAGCCCAGGTCTCCTGCATTGCAGGCACATTCACAGATTCTTTACCATCTAAGCCACAAGGGAAGCCCAACTGGGAAATAACAAACAATGTTGTGAAAGTTTCAGGTGAATAGCAAAGGGACTCAGCCACACATATACATCTAACATTTTCCTCCAAACTGACCTCCCATCCAGGACACCACACAACACTGAGCAGGGTTCCCTGTGCTATACAGTAGTTCCTTGTTTGTTATGCATTTAAATACAGCGGTATGCACATATGGCTTAAAGTTTCTTAATGGACAGCAATTGGTCTTAGTAAAAGCTGTATCTCAGGAGCGCAGGACCATGGTATAGGTGATAACATTAATTTTATGATCACAAAGGCCAAACAATTCACATGCAGTAGTAAAATGCAGAGAAAACAGCTGTGAAAGACACTGTCTGTAGTTAGCTATGGGTATTCCAGCTACACAACATGATTACCTATTCTAAGTTTGTCTGAGGAAGAAATGGAACCTTACTTACTTCCACAACCCTTCCACTTTGCAGCCCTTTCCCACAACATCAGGCAGAGTTTAAAAATGAACAGTAGCTCAGTACACACTTATTAAGTTGACTTAAATTGCAAGGAATGCCTGATATCGTCTGAATTTTCTTCTTAAAATCCTTTGAATAGACATCCCTCTAAGGTAGGGGACATTGCATCTATCTATTTTCTGTTCTTTTCACTGTATTATTACTTCTCGGAGAAAGCAGATGCTAGCCAGCCAGTGAAGTTGCTCAGTAGTGTCTGACTCTTTGCAACCCCATGGACTGTAGCCTACCAAGCTCCTCCATCCATGGAATTTTCCAGGCAAGAGTACTGGAGTGCATTGCTATTTCTTTCTCCAGGAAGATCTTCCCGACCCAGAGACTGAACCCAAGTCTCCCGCATTGCAGGCAGACACTCTACCATCTGA
Organism: Bubalus kerabau; assembly: GCF_029407905.1. Taxonomy (NCBI): domain Eukaryota; kingdom Metazoa; phylum Chordata; class Mammalia; order Artiodactyla; family Bovidae; genus Bubalus; species Bubalus kerabau. Next base: position 35,787,973 of record NC_073643.1, on the reverse strand, counting down.
GCCACCACAGAAGCCGTGCTAGCCATAACCTCTGATAAAAGTTCAAAATAGCATTTCTATAAAAGTTACCCACAGAAAACATTACTTTATAACCATATTAAAAATCCTAAAGTGGACCTTGAAGAGAAACTACTTCATATACAGTTTCCCCAAACACTTGTTTGATATGATTAAAAATATTTAGCTGGAATGTTACTTGAAGTTTATTTTTTCATTCCATTTACCAGTTGTGACCTAATCAGCAGTCAAAATTGGCTAAAAATGATACATTTTATTCACTTAAAAGACATTTCAGTTAGGTGTGATGCTCTATCAACAACAACAACAAAAAGTTGATGGGTAGAGGGCAGGTGCTGAGGGAGGCAAAAAAAAATCTTTCTTAGTTAAGAGAGAAGACAGTGGCCCAGGAACAAGTTATTGAGTGACTTTTCTCTTTTTTAGCGACTGTGTGGTTAAGAAGAGGTTATTTCTTCCTAAAGAAAACTGAGAGGTGAGATAGAAACTTAGTAGTAAGGTAGAATGAGCCTAATACTTAAGATGATTGGAGTAGTGAGGTAGGGTGAGCTTACTACTTTAGCTGATCGATCAAATCGCTAAAACACTCAAAACTGATAGGTCCCCAGGGAATTATTATTAAATCCAGAGACTGGATAAATGAAACTTAAGGTCTGAACACTAGACCAGGGTCATAGTAGCCAGGAATTGTGAAGTTCAGGGTTTATAGTAAAGGGAACTAATTTGCAGTGAAATGCTTGCTTAAGTTTGGCTCCATAAAAGCATCTATAACATGTCTTTTTAAACTATCTACTTGCTAGTTTAACAGTTGGTTTAATTTTTGTTCCTAGAAAAAAATTGTAAAGAAAAAGTTTTCTATACTGACAGGAAGTCCACCTAATCGAGCAATAAGAGTAAATCCAAAACACCACCACAAATCTAGAGGTTGACAAAACACATGGGAAGACATGGGTATCAGGAGTGCTGATCTTGCATCCCCAAATCAATAATGTGAGTACAACTGCTACACAGGCAAATTGATCAAGTGAAAGAATCAGTTTAAAATCCCTTTGAAAAGCAAAAAATTACACACACGCACACACAGAGACATACATGCACAGGATGCTGATCAGTACTATTTTCTTATGAATTATGAAATGGGATACAGCTAAAATAAACTCAATATAAAACTGCATAGAGGATGAGATGGTTGGATGACATCATCCACTCAACAGACATGAGTTTGAGTAAACTCCAGGATTTGGCTATGGACAGGGAGGCCTGGCGTGACGCAGTCCATGGGGTCGCAAAGAGTCGGACATGACTGAGCAACTGAACTGAACTGAAAGCTGCATATAGGATACCAAAACAGAAAGACATACCAAAATTATTTTCAACACTGAGATGGGAGATGGGAAGGATAGCACTGAAATTTTACACTGGCTGGGGAGAGGGAAAATGGAGGTCAAATATGAATTCAAAGCAAATACTTCACTTAAAAAGTGTATTTCCTTTTTATTAATTTTTATATACTTGTGCATATGCATGCTATGTGGCAGAATGAGTTTCAAACACTTCATTTATTTCCTCTTTCCATTCCAACAATTAGGTAAGAGAACTATATCCAAGAAGGGCTGTTGCTGCTGTTTAGTTGCTAAGTCATGTCCAACTCTTTTGTGACCATGGACGGTAGCCTGCCAGGCTCCTCTGTCCATGGAATTTCCAGGCAAGAATAGGAGTGGGTTGCCATTTCCTCCTCCAGGGGATCTTCCCAACCCAGGGATCAAACCCACATCTTCTGCACAGAAGGTGGCTTCTTTACCACTGAGTAACCTGGGAAGGCCTCAGGAAGGTCAAGTCTAATTTCACACATTCCACTATTCTCAAGTATGCTTTCTTCATATGTCCCATCAGTCAGTTCAGTCGCTCAGTTATGTCCAAACTCTTTGTGACCCCATGGACTGCAGCATGTAGGCCTCCCTGTCCATCACCAACCCCCAGAGTTTACTCAAACACATGTCCATTGAGTCAGTGATGTCATCCAACCATCTTATCCTCTGTCATCCCCTTCTTTTCCTGCCTTCAATATTTCCCAGCATCCAGGTCTTTTCAAATGAGTCAGTTCTTCGCATCAGGTGGCCAAAGTACTGGAGTTTCAGCTTCAGCATCAGTCCTTCCAAAGAATATTCAGGACTGATTTCCTTTAGGATGGACTGGTCGGATCTCCTTGCAGTCCAAGGGACTCTCCAGAGTCGTCTTCAAACACCACAATTCAAAAGCATCAATTCTTGGGAGCTCAGCAAACCCATCATGAGCAACTGATCATGACTGAATATGTAAATCTACAAATGATCTATTTGGGTTTTTCAAGGCAGTAGAAAAGCCTCAAAGTCAACCTTATACTGGTTTTTCTCTCACTTGTATCTCTATAGATTTGCTTGGTTGAGAAACTATAGCAATCTCTCTCTTCCACCTGGTGGTGTGGCTTATAGTTGATGAAGGTTCAGGAACCACTACTCTATATAATTCTCAGCAAATCACAAGTACACTTGCATGAGTGCAGTTTGCTCCCCTGTAGTAGTAACTGAGATCCAAACAATTCATTTTCAAGATCTTTCAATAATTATTTTCCTTTTGGAAAAAAAAATTGAGAGAATAAATTTGAAAAACTATATACCTCAATTCTTTGCTTCAAATGAAGGTTGCTCTGAGATGAAGCAGAAAATATGTATTATTAACATCAGCAGTTGTTAATGGTGGTAATGATAATACGTTATCTCTACCACATGGCGATAATGGGTTTTTTATTATTAAAGTAAGTTGCAGCCTTTATTTATAGACATCAGTTAAATCAGAGAAAATGAAAATGCAAAATTATTGTGCAGTTCAAGCTGAAGCAGCTCTTAAGACTCAGTAGGGAGAATGTACATGCATCGTCTTATAGATTAAAAAGAATACACATTATTTTAGTCTATTATTATGTCCACACATATTGTGGCTGGAAGACTGCAGAAATAGAAAAGCTAGTCAAAATAAAGAAAATATTCTTTTATGATGTATTTTTAAAGGAAAATACATTCTAAAAGGAATCAATTTTTTTAAACTAACCTAGTACCGACTAGAGAACATTATATGCTCTTCCAAAGTATGAATTTTTTCCCCTTAAATAACTTCACTTAGGAACGAATATGCAAGCAGCTAAATGAAATTTACATTGACCATTTTAAATAGTTTCATGTTTCCTTCCTCTTGCATTTTGGAGGTGAAGTTCTACAAATTGTCTGAAACAGGAGTGTATGAAAAATGGTTATCACCCAAAAGTGGCTTATGAAATTATATTTGCTGTCAGAGAGATGCATATGTTCTAGTGATAGATGTATTTTTTAAAACTTGGAATTCTAGTAAATTTGGTACTTTGGAAACTATTTCATTTGGTTTGACCACTTCAGAGAATAAAATAAACTACAAAGAATGAATATTATCTGTGAGTATCACAGAAATACATGCAATGAACTCCAATCTTAGCAAAGTAGTTCAGGTAATTTTAACAAAGGGCTCAAAAGTGGAAAAATAAAATTTCTTTGTCCAAACACAATGCCTTTCTAATGAAAAGAAACAAAGCCTTGCTTTGTTTCAGTTCCTCCTGGAGAAAAGGTAAGGGCGTCCAAGCAATCTGAAGCAAATTAACATTTCTGTTCACCAGCTCTTGGCTAGACACCTACATTGTAGTAACCTGTGTGTCAGTCGCTGTGTGTCAGTCGCTCAGTCATATCTGACTCTTGCGACACCATGGACTGTAGCCCACCAGGCTCCTCTGTCCAAGGGATTCTCCAGGCAAGAGTACTGGAGAGGGTTGCCATTTCCTTCTCCAGGGGGTCTTCCCAACCCAGGGATCGAACCCACATTTCCTGCATTGCAGGTGGATTCTTTACTGTCTGAGCCACCAGGGAAGTCTCCTCAGTTTTCAGATATTATAAAAATTCCATTGTCATTAGGGAGGAAACTGAGGCACATTGACCCCCCACCCCAGGCCTCTATTTGCCAGTCCAAGGTCTAGCGTATACCCTCCCGCTCTCCACCCCCAGTAGAATGAGCTGCACATAGGCAGCCTTTTGCCGTGTGTGGGGGGGAGGGTCTCAGGAGCCCATCTGGTGGCCTGTGTGGGGAGAGGCTGGCAAGGGTCAAGGGCTGTGGGTGGAGGAGCAGGAGGAGGGGTGTGGTCGGAGGAGCAGCTGCTGTGTGTGTGCGTGGGGGGCGGTCGGCACTGAATAGGGGATCCCAGCTGGGGTTCCATAATGATATCAATGGGGGACAGGCAGAGCCCTCTGCTGTCCAGATGGGGAAACTGAGGCGAAGGCTCCTCCTGTCTTTGAGAGGGGAGGGGCCTGCCATCAGCTAGTGAGGTTCATTCCTCTTGGGGGAAGGCACTGCAGCCCAGGAGTGGCAGTGCATTGTCAACGGTCACTCAGGGAGACACAGGAGGGACAGCAGCATTGTAGTAACCTGTAGCTAACTCCAAAGGAGACAGAATCAGCCATCATGGAAGTCATTTGTGCCAAGTCTCCCATCAGCAAACCAAGACACAATACCTAACCTGTTACCTGTTAAAAAAAAAAAAAACTATTAAATCAGAGGTGGCAAGAATATACAGAATTATACAAAGAAGGTCTTAATGACCCAAATAACCATTATGGTATGGTCACTCACCTAGGGCCAGACATCCCAGAGTGTGAAGTCAGGTGGGCCATAGGACAAAGCTAGTGGAGGTGACGGAAATCTGACTGAGTTACTTAAAATTCTAAAAGATGATGCTGTTAAAGTGCTGCACTCAATATGTCAGCAAATTTGGAAAATTCAGTAGTGACCACAGGACTGGAAAAGGTCAGTTTTCATTCCAATCTCAAAGAAGGGCAATGCCAAAGAATGATGAAACAACCGTACAACTGCATTCATTTCACATGCTAGCAAGTTATACTAAAAATCCTTCAAGCTAAGCATCAGCAGTGTGTTAACTGGGAATGTCCAAATGTTCAAGCTGGGTTTAGAAACCCAGCTTCTGGGTTTAGAATAGCAGAGGAACCAGAAATTAAACGGTCAACATTTATTGAATCATACAGAAAGCAAGGGAATTCCAGAGAAAGATCTACTTCCACTTCATTGACCTCACTAGCCTTTGACTGTGAGGATCACAACAAACTGTGGAAAATTCCTAAAGAGATGGGGATACCAGACCATCTTACCTGTCTCCTGAGAAACCTGTATACAGTTTAAGCAACAGTTAGAACTGGACATGCAACAATGGACTGGTTCAAAATTGGCAAAGAAGTACATCGAGGTTGTATACTGTCACCCTGCTTATTTAACTTCTATGCAGAATAATACATCATGCAAAATGCTGGACTGGATAAATCACAAGCTGGAATCAAGACTGCTGGGAGAAGTATCAACAAACTCAGATACACAGATGATACCACTCTAATAGCAGAAACTGAAGAGGAACTAAAGAGCCTCTGGATGAGGGTGAAAGAAGAGAGTAAAAAAGCTGGCTTAAAACTTGACACACAGTACCACCACTTAATGGCAAATAAAAGGGGAAAAAGTGGAAAATGTGACAGATTTTATTTTCTTGGGCTCCAAAATCACTGCAAACAGTGACTGCATCCATGAAATTAAAAGACGCTTGCCCCTTGGAAGGAAAGCTATGACAAACCCAGACATCATATTAAAAAGCAGATATACCACCTTGCCGACAAAGGTTCGTATAGTCAAAGCTATGTTCCAGTAGTCATGTACGGATGAAAGAGTTGGACCATAAAGAAGACTGACTGCCAAAGAATTTATGCTTTCAAATTATGATGCTGGAAAACTCTTTTGAGAGTCCCTTGGACAGCAAAAAGATCAAACCAATCAATCCTAAAGGAAATCAACCCTGAATATTCACTGGAAGGACATGCTGAAGCTGAAACGCCAATATTTTGGCCGCTGGTGTGAAGAGTTAGCTCACTGGAAAAGACTCTGATGCTGGGAAAGATTGTGGGCAGGAGAAGGGGATGACAGAGCATGAGATGGTTGGATAGCATCAGTGACTCAATGGACATGAGTTTGAACCAACTTGGAGGGATAGTGAAGGACAGGGAAGCCTGGTATTCATCAGTTCTTGGGGTCGCAGAGTCAGGCACAACTTAGTGACTGAACAATAACAACAGCCATTTAGTTCAGCCTCTCCCCAAAATGTAGGCTTAATCAATCAGTCTGAAATTCTGTGATCAATACTAGTAAGGTCATCCACCTGACAGACTCCTTCCACTGCCACCTTCCAGCCCCCAGACAAGAAAGATGAGAAAATCTGCTTTTTCCCTGTCCCTGTGCCATTCTGTCTATAAAAGCTTTGCATTTTGTACAGTTCCTTGGAGGTTCTTTCCATTTGTGAGACAGGATGCTACCTAATTCAAAAATCACTGAATAAAAGCCAAGTTGATTTTTAAATTTTCTCAGCTGAATTTCATTATTTAACAAATTTGGTGGCAGCACTGGGCTTTAAAGCAAACTTCTGATAGTAATAAAAAATGAGAAACACAGGTGTGGCACCCCACAAGCCGACTGAGTTCACTGTCTTTTTCCCTGTTTCTGAGGGTTATAGTAAGTTAATCCTCTTTCTGAGTTCTCTCTGCATTGAGCTCCCAATCTACCTGGCTTTTCACAGTGTTCCATCTGATTGGAAACCTGCAGCCCTTAATTCTGTCCTAAGTTCTATGTAGGAATTGTTAGTGGCAGTCTGCAGTTGCCCATTTATGTAGAGCTCCCAGTATGCAGTCCCCATTTGTTGAGTTCTACTGTTCAATCTTTTTACCAATCCCCAGACTACACACTGGAAACTGCTGGTGACTACTGGCCAGAGTCAAACTGGGTCCAACTTAAAAACCAGACTGAGCTTGGGATGGAACCCGGGCCAGTTTAACCTGAGCTGAGTCTAGTGCAAAGCCTTGGGTGAATAAAATTTTGCTTTAAGTTTATTGCTAATGGAAGACTTGGAATCAGATAACAAAAAAACCAAAACTGATGGGCATGCGTTGGGTATTTCAAAGCTGTTAGAGTGCATACCACCTAACCTAAAGACTCCTGTGTTAGGCAAAGTTCATCATGGAATGGGTTAGATTAGCAGTAAGTCACCTCTCGATCTCAAGAAAATTTCTTTGCAAAACATCATAATTTTCAACCTAGAAGCATATTCCTTTATGTATTACTCTGGCTCTTAGAGACCCAAAAGTTTAGCTAATAATTAGATCTTTAAAATATCAAGGGTTAAGTGGGATACCTTCTGGCACACCTGCTTATTTTATGTCTTAGCATCATGGTCTTGGAAGCTACACATATCTACAGAAAACAACCTAGAATTACAAGGGTCATTATGAGAAACATTTCAATTAGATATGATCAGTTAAGATCAAGAGATTGAAAGCAGGAGCCACCAAATTAATAAACAGAACAGGGTACCTATTTTACCCAGAATGCAAAAGCCTCGAAAAGGCATCAATCTCCCAAAATAGTTTCATTGAAAGATTTGTTGCGAAAGGCTAATGGAAAATTAAGATGTAAGAGGTATCTAAAACAAAAAACTAAGCCTGAAATAACTCCTACTGCTACTTTACTTGAGTACTCATTCAAGTAATAACATGTCTGAATTTTTTCTCCAGGCTGAAAAGGCTACACAATCACAAACAAAAGTCCACTGAGTTACTGGCCTAAGAGACAATCTGATTCTTCCTTCAATGAAGAGCCTCTGTACAGACCCCTCCCAGAGTTGACAAAACTGAGTGATATACAGGTAAACTGCAACAGTATTCCTTTAAACAGCCAAGAATGACTAAAACTAATGAAAAATCTTGACACTGGAGTCCATAGAGGAGATTCTAGGAAAACTGGCACCAGTAGGCCAAGGGTGAAAATTCTAGCCAGAGTCAGCTCCCTAGACCTCAATCTCTAGTGCCCAGTCGAGAGAGGAAAATACAATTTCATGCTGTTCTTTCTTTTCCATCTCCAGACCCACAGGTTATTGATCTTTTTTCTCCTAGGAATAAATATTGCCTTCACATTTGTGTTGTTTTGTGTTCTAAGAACTTAGCGTGGCTTTCCACCTGCCTGGCATGCATGCAGGCTAGCAGTTCTTTCTTTTGGCTATTGTAGAGTGACTCTGGAGCTTGGGAAGGTAATAAACTCTGCATCCTCTTTGAGGACACCTCGTGGGTCAATGGGGCTGTGTAATACTGTTTGTAAATATTTACTGTCTGTCTTATCTGAAACCTGACAATATATCTAAAAGAATTTAATAACTCTATGATGAGAAATTTGAACAAACTAGACGCTGGCATTCACAGCCTAACCCGAAAAATTTTAATGCCTTTTCCTCTAAGCTAAATGTACCCAGAGGAAAAGAAAACATTATAACAAAGGTGGAAGGGGACATCAGTCCTTTATCAGCCAGGCTATAACCCAATTTGGGAACTGAGGTTGAACTGAGGGACGACAACTGTCTTAACCTTACACAACTTTGCAAAACTGGAAATACAGCTCTAGAGAAGTTCGAATTTCACCTATTCCTTTACAGCAATCCGGAAACCACCCCTATTTATCTCAAAAGCCTTGCATGCATTATAAAAATTCTGGCCTTAGGAAACCAAAAACCCTTCTTGGAAGAACTATATTAAGATTACTTGTCAAGGACAAATATACAAATCTTAAGTATCTTCTAAAAAGCTTTAAAATTCTGAGCAGATAAATTTAAACATCCCAACTGTTCTTTTATAAGCTAGTGAGTTTTGCATTATCCTACCCATCTCACGACTAAAATTTTAGAATAAAACTATAAGGTCTCTGTGTGTCTATTTATGTGTGTCTATATATATGTGGTGTAGATGTATGATATTTTCTACCTCTGCACGGTGTTGCTAAAATTAAAAGAGCTTTTTAAAACTGGCTTAAAGAAATTAGGCATAAACTTATGTAAATTAATTTCTCAGAAATAACAGAAATGAATTTCAGGCCCATGTGATTTAAGAAAATATTTGGTATAAAAGGCAGTTTAAGGTTGCTGGTTTCATTAAGACAGGCATGTCTTTATACTAATAGTTATCAGCATTAAATAGAAAACTTTTATTCAATCTGGGCTTATTAATCAAGTAAGTTCAGGAATCTGTTATAAAATTTGTCAGCAAAAAAGAAAAAACAAAACTTAGGGTGATATTGTCTAATCTCTAACGAAGCTTTTGTGAAGACGGTTTGCTACAAACACGCAAATTAAATAGATGTAATCAGGATGAGCAATTTTAGGTGAACTTTTTAAATAGTTTCCCCAAATCTTTTTAGTAACCTGAAACCTTAATGTTTTGCAAAACTAAATTAAATGATGAATTAAGTTAAATTTACTGAATATCTGAACCTTGGAAAGTGTCAAGTGATAGTAAATGTTTTTTTTAAGCTAGTAAATTTGGAGTATTTTGTTACAGATAGCTAACTAATAAATGAAGTAACTTGTAATACAGCTAGAAGTGGTAAAAGTCAAGCTCTCAACCACATCAATACACTTGCTGTTAGGAAGTTGGAGAAGGCATGAACGGAACTAAGACTATTTTCAGAATGTTTCCCCTGCTCCTGATGAAATGAAGAGAAATGGAGGGGGAACCATAGTGTTTGCTTCTGCTTTTCCTCACAAATCTATAAAAACACTTTTGCCATTTTATTACTCAGTAGTATCTTATTTGGACATATCTAAAATACCTGCCAAATGGAAGACTCTTAAAAAGTTTGCTTAAAAAAAAAATCATTAGAGAAGATCAATAAAGTTCTCTACTTTCAAATCACAATAGAATTTCCTAGTAGAGTGGTTCCCAAAGTATGGTCCACAGATCAGCAGCTTGAGGATAGGCCTAGAGTTCCTTAGAAAATCCCACCCCAGAACACTGAACCAGCATCTCTAAAAGTGGGGCTCAAGGATCTGTGTTCTAACAAGTTTTCCAAGTGATTTTTATGCACGATTGAGTATGAAAAGCATTGCTTCATTTAAGACTCCTGTGAAAGTGACCATGGCTGTCCTACAGCTTTATGCTTATTATAGCTGAAAGTGTTTTCAAAATGAGAGCAAAGGCTTTGGGTGGTCTTCAGCCTAATTAAAATGTTTAAAGAGATTTAATTACTAAATGCCAAGCCACACAAATGTAAAGATCTTTCCTACAGAGAGACTATGTGATGAATTGAAGGCATTTTTTAATCAAATGCTTGGCAAGCAGTATGAGTTTTCCTGCTTGTAAACAGCTATACTAATGCTAAACATATTTATTCACAACTTGACAAGAAATACTGCCCTACAATTAATCATTTCCCAATTCTAATTCAGACAAAATACAAAGACACAATGTGTACCCCATTCTTGTTATAAAAAGAGTCACATACATAAATAATAATTAGATCTATCTGGTATGTACATATGTGCACATCTTTTTAGGCAAAACAATGCCAGATACTGAAAGCATGTTGGCCATCAAAAGGACATTTCACTTCACACATACACATACCTACATACATATATAAAATCACTATTTGTTTTAACTATTCGCAATTATGAGTTATTAAAACCAGATTATCTGTTAACTACAGGCTTCTATTAATAATTTTCAAATAAGATGCAAATTTTTAAATAGTCATCTATATTCAGGGAAGAAAATAATTAAAATCTAAAGATCAACATTAGTTTTTGATATATTTTTAAAAAGTCACGAGTAGCAATTAGCTCATGAAAATACACTGTAATTTCGTTCACTAGTTTTATTTAATGTGTGTTATCAAGATGTATATGTTAACAGGAATCACTCTCAACCGGTAACATGCTAAAATTCAAGGTCTATAAAACTGACTTAATTTTTTAAGAAATGTTTTATTTACTCCCTTCTAGGATTTCTATCTCATTTCCCAAATGTAATAATACTAGAAGTACCATAAAATGCTGCTATTAAATACAAAATTCACTATAAACTTGAACTCTAATGAGAGGAAAAGTTACCAAGTCATTACAGGAAAGCAACTGTCTGAATATAAAAACTATTATGATTTTATAAGTGAGTAAGTGCGGGGTTTTTTCCCATGTCTTCTAAAAATTCACTGGGCAATTATTATATGGCAGGTACTGAAACAGATGGAGTAAACTACAGATATCAGTCCTTCTGGTTTGAATGTGCTCACAATCTATGGGTGGAGTGGTTGGAAGGAATGTGGTGTGTAGGGAGGGAATGGATACAGATGACAATACAATGTGCACACAGAGCAAACGTGAGCAAGATACTAAGAAGAAACTTTGACTCCCACCGTAGGGTTATTAGATCACCAATAAAATATATTCTAAATCAACATATCTGCTAATGGAGAAGAAAGTTCATAAATATTTGACATTAAAAAAAAAACAGCTAAAGTTAAAATATTCATACAGTGTTTTAGCAATTTTATTTCTAACAATTTATCGAAAATATATACAAATGCTCACAAAGACACATATTAATGATGGTCACGGGGGAAAAAATTAAAAGCTATGAATAACCTAATATTCAATATGATGGAACTTGGTAATAAGTTATAAGTTATCAAACCTTCATACTATAGAATGCTGTGCAGTCATGAAAACAAATGAAGTAAGGTCACGTATATTAACATAAAAAGCTCTCTAAGATCTATGACTAGGTGAAATATTCAAGTCACAGAAGAATATTTATAAGATGGGTCCATTTATTTAAAGAACAAATTAGAATCATGTGTTTGTATGAATGTATGAGTATATTCATACAAACACCTCAAAGTAGTGAGTGAGAAAACTTACATCTAAATTCTGACTGAAATTGGTCCTAGAAAACAATATACTTTTAAACTGTTTAAAAAGTGCATAAGAAGGGAGGAGGGAGGAGGGTTCAGGATGGGGAACACATGTATACCTGTGGCGGATTCATTTTGATATTTGGCAAAACTAATACAATTATGTAAAGTTTAAAAATAAAATAAAATTAAAAAAAAAAAAAGAAAAAAAAAAGTGCATGAGAATACAGCATTCTTGTGTCATGTGTGGAAAAGGGGAAGAAAAAACCAAAAAGCTTTCCCTTTTAGTGGGTAAACTCCAGTTATTCTGACTGGTTGTGTTCTTATTGATTCTGGTAGTGAAAAAAAAAAACAACTTATATTCCATTGAGATAGTAATGAACATAAAATCCTATCAATAGAGAGAAGTAATATGAAAACACTACCTTGAATATCTCTTGCTTTTTCACCTTTACACAAACACATTATTGTATATGTATTTTGTAGAAAAGATGTAATTTAGGATGTTTTAAAAATTCTATTAAGAAAAGAAAATTCTATCAATAAAAAGTAACACTGATAGACAGACTATATCAGGTCCAGGCCCTACTTGGCAAATCATTAAAATTAAATGGCTCTTTGCTAGTTAAAGAAAACATACATACATACACATTTTCCCCAGGAAATATGCCAATGTTCCACAGAACACACAAAGGATGCCATGTTAAAAGCACTAGAAGCTTTATTTGGGGCTTAGCTTTTATAATGTTTTCAAGAAATGTGAACACAGGCACCCTTCACCACATATAGAAACTTAACAGTGACCAGCGGAAGTTTAGAAACCAAAAACTCTTCATTCGCCCTGAGCCAAGGCATAGTGTTAATGCCTTATTGCACCCAGAAACTGAGATTTTCAACAACTGAAAGATAATTAAAGAGTGAACAAACTTTTTCATTTTTTTCCCCAACTGTGATATATTTCAAGCATATAGAGAAGGTTTAAAAAAGAAAACCGAACAGAGACCATCCATGTACTCTTCATCAAGAGTCCACCAATATAGAATTTACTCTATTTATCACATACTTCTGGAGAATTCAATGGACAGAGGAGCTTGGCAAGCTACAGTCCCTGTGTTCACAAAGAGTCAGACATGACTGAGTGACTAACACACACACACACACACACACACGTATCACACACCTAAACTTTTTCCATCCCTTTGTTCATGAGTCATGGTTATTTAATGCAGCTATTTAACCACCTAAAGAGAGTTCTCAAGAATCATGAGAGGTGCTAATCCACCATTTTGGGAAAGTGAAAAGTGAAAGTGAAGTCGCTCAGTTGTGTCCCACTCTTTGCGACCCCTTGGACTGTAGCCCACCAGGCTCCTCCGTCCATGGGATTTTCCAGGCAAGAATATTGGAGTGGGGTGCCATTTCCTTCTCCAAAGGTTCTAAAAGATAACATGATCATTTCAATAACTCCTTTGCTCATGAGGATGGCTTCTCAATGTATCTGGCCCATTCTCATCTTTGTTCCTCTCTAACTAGTTCCTAACACATAAGTGCACAACTTGTCTGAACAAAACATTTGCGATCTCCATTCCTTACAGCACTGAGCCTAAAGACTTCAGTGTGACATAAAAGGCCATTTCTGGTCTGACCCTAATTCACCCCTTGACCTTATGGTAACTCAGCAGCTAGTGTTCACTGAGCACTAACTGTATGGTAGGTCTGGTCCTAGGAAATTCAACTGCTTATTTCATATTCCTTCAAAACAGCTCTATAAGGAAGGTTTTACTACCACTCTTGATTTATAGCAAGCAAATGGTAGCAGAGAAAATTTTTAAAAATTGACCCACATCTGCCTGATTTTCAGTTCTATAATTGAAACACTCTACACTGCTCGTTTTTGTAGCAGCCTTTCTTTACCTCGTGTATTTATTCTAACACTATTGGTTTCAGCTGCTTGAATGCATTCCCTACACATCCTTTATTCAGTCTTACTCATTTTTTAGACATAATTTAAATTTTACCTCCTCAGTGACAAGTGACCAAACATTTCAGTAAGTGAGAGTTTAATCAATAAAACAATACTCCTAAGGTCACGATTTCTACTGGATGAACTACATGAAATAAAAAATATTTACTTTCGTAAGCTAGTCTTTAGACAGCTAGGATGAAACTATTTCTAACATCTAGCTATAGGAAAGGAATCCAGGAGATTCTAAATAATCTACAGGGCAGTACTTCCAACATTGGTAAACTAGGTATTAGTGACTTCATATTATGTTTATATCTTAGCAGGCATCACTTTTCTGGTATCCTTGACTTTTTCAGTTTCTGATACAATCATCAATAAAAGGGTATTCTACTAAAATGACTATTTTAATAGATACAGAATTCTATCTTTTTCCTTAGATTTTTTTTTTTTCTGGGGATTATACTGAAGAGAAGCAGAATAAACCACCTCAAATTGTGCCATTTTGTCATTCTGAGCTGAAGGCAATTAAGCAGATTCAGGAACAACTTTTACTTCTCCCCTAACTACCTAAAAGAATTTATACAGGTGGTCTGGACAAGAAAGGGAGCTATTACCACAAAAAATGACTTATATGAATGACCTATCTGTGTGGCAGGAAAAACACCTCCTCTTATCATCCTGTGAACTATCCTCCTTCCTTTAGAAGCTCTAGGCTCCTATCCCATTCCTTAGCTCAGGATATAAGCCTCCATTGCCTGACATGCAGGTAGTTCTTGTATTTTATTGGGATCTTGAGCATATGAAATTAGGTTTGCTCCTGTTGTCAATTCATTTATTAGATCAACCAAAGAACCTGGTAGAGAATGGAAAATGTTTCTGCACCTACAATATCATGGAGTTAATTTAAAATCATAGTTAAATCTCTCAGAATCTCTATGATATAAGGTTGCTTTCTAACTAACAGAGCCTTAAATTTTGAAAGGAATTTAATGACAGAATAGAGTCTGTGAATAACTGGCAAACTGGCTATGTGATGGAGTATAAACGTCAGTTCCATGGTGGAAATAATCTAACCATAGCCAATGTCAAGTTACCAACAGTTTAACAACTTGCTCACAAAATTCCTAAATATCTAACACTACTCATATATTCCAACACTAGTGAGGATTTTTAAAATAAGCCAGACAGAGGAAGAGAAATATCATATGATATTGTTTATATGTGGAATCTACAAAAAATTATACAAATGAACTTATTACAAAATGGAAGCAGATTCACATATAGAGAAAACAAACTTAAGCTTATTAAAAGGAAAGGGGTGGGGAGGGATAAAATAGGAGTTTGAGATTAACATACACACACTACTACTTATAAAATAGGTAAACAACAAGGACCTACAGTATAGCACAGGAAACTAAATTTTATAATAATCTATAGAAGAAAAGAATCTGAGGGGAAATAAAGGAAAAGAATCTGAAAAGGGATTATATAACTAAATCTATTTGCTATATAACTGAATCACTTTGCTGTACATCTAAAACTAACACCATATTGTAAGCCAACCATACTTCAATTTTTTTAAAAGGAAAAAAGTGCAAAGAAGGAGTTAAAACAACAACTACATCAGTTGTTCAAGGTCACAGAAAAAAAAATGTCAGTATCTAGTCTAAAAGCCAGGAAAACTGCCTCTTGGTCTAACCTAGTTATTCTCAATCCTATAGAGTCAGCTGGGAACTTGCAAAAATGCTTTGCCTAGCCTCACCCCAGAGCAATTAAAAAATAATCTCTGGAAGTTCCCCTTCTCCATAAAGAAAAACAAGCGAAAAAAAAACCTCCCTGGTGCTTTTAATACAACTAAATTCAGGAATTCCTATAATTCATTTTCCCACTTCATGGGTGCCAATAGGAAATCCCCATCCTTTTATATGAACTTGGGTAATGAACAAAATACACACTAACCAGCAGAAATATCAATAACCTTAGATGACACCACCCTTATGGCAGAAGGCAAAGAGGAACTAAAGAACTTCTTGATGAAACTGAAAGAGGAGAGTGAAAGAGTAGGCTTAAACCTCAACATTCAAAAAACTAAGATCATGGCATTCAGTCCCTTCACTTCATGGCAAATAGATGGGGAAACAACGGAAACAGTGACAGACTTTATTTTCCTGGGCTCCAAAATCACTGCAGATAGTGACTGCAGCCACAAAATTAAAAGACGTTTGCTGCTTGGAAGGAAAGTTATGACAAACCTAGACATTAAAAAGCAGAGACATCCTTTGCTGACAAAGATCAGTATAGTCAAAGCTATGGTTTTGCCAGTAGTCATGAACAGAGGTGAGAGCTGGACCATAAACAAGATTGAAAGCCGAAGAATAGATACTTTTGAGCTGTGGTGTTGTAGAAGACTCTTCAGAGTCCCATGGACTGCAAGGAGATCCAACCAGTCAATCCTATAGGAAATCAATTGTGAATATTCATTAGAAGGACTTTGCTGAAGCTGAAACTCCAATACTTTGGCCACCTGATGTGAAGAGCCCTCTCATTAGAAAAGGCCCTGATGCTAGGAAAGATTGAAGGTAGGAGGAGAAAGGGATGACAGAGGATGAGATGGTTGGATGGCATCACGGACTCAATGGACATGAGTTTGAGCAAGCTCCAGGAGTTGGTGATGGACAGGGAAGCCTGGTGTTCTGCAGTCCAAGGGGTCACAATGAGCTGGACACGACTGAGGAACTGAAGAACCACCACCAACAGTACAAATTAGCATAATATTTTAAAATTTTATGAGTTTCAAGTATATTCCACGTTCAGTTCAGTTCAGTCACTGAGTTGTGAGCGACTGAAAAACAAGTAGCCTTGTACTGGAAAAACCATAGACAGACTGTTGTTGGCAAAGTAATGTCTCTGCTTTTTAATATGCTGTCTAGGTTGGTCATAACTTTCTTTCCAAGGAGTAAGTGTCTTTTAATTCCATGGCTGCAGTCACCATTTGCAGTGATTTTGGAGCCCCCAAAAAATAAAGTCAGCCACCATATCTACTGTTTCCCCATTTATTTGCCATGAAGTGATGGGACCGGATGCCATGATCTTAGTTTTATGAATGTTGAGCTTTAAGCCTACTTTTTCACACTTCTCTTTCACTTTCACCACAAGGCTCTTTAGTTCTTCTTCACTTTCTGCCTTAAGGGTGGTGTAGTCTGCATATCTGAGGTTACTGATATTTCTCCTGGGAATCTGGATTCCAGCTTGTGCTTCATCTAGCTCAGAGTTTCTCATGGTGTGCTGTGCATATAAGATAAATAAGCAGAGTGACAATATGCAGCCTTGACATACTCCTTTTCCTATTTGGAACCAGTCTGTTGTTCCATGTCCAATTCTAACGGTTTCTTCCTGACCTGCATACAGATTTCTCAAGAAGCAGGTCAGGTGGTCTGGTATTCCCATCTCTTTTCACGTGCAACCATGAATTATAACTATTGAAATATTTTCTAAGCTTTTGGCCCTGCTTTTACAAAACTGAGACAGACTTGCAATTAGTGCACTGATTTTATTTAAATGAGTGCTTCTATGTTGCTTAACAAACTGGCAATGTTCTCTTGAACAGTTCACTTAACAAATTAAACTATTTTTCCTTCTATTAGTTTATCCAACTCTTACACAGAGAAAAGAGGTTACTTTCAGTAAGTTTCTAAATTAATTATCACAAGTTCCTTATCATGTTAACTAGATAATTCCACATCCATCTTGGCCTGCTTGCCCTCCCACTCCCATTCCCTCCTCCCTGTTTTCTTTTCTTCCATCCCTCCATTCAAATATTTATAGAGCCTACTAAATCCAATCCAAGACCTTCCTACATCTCAGAGATATCTAATAAATTCATCTGACTATCATTCAGCAGCTGAAACTCTATTCAGATACATATTCTAAAATTATAGGTCAATTAGTAGCTTTGTTTACAAGTCACAAATACTGTTTAAATTTTGAAGATCTGGTGGATAAATGTAAGAGTCTTCTTGCCAAGTCAGCTGCATTTCCAACTGCCAGCTCCTCTGTCCATGGGATTCTCGAGGCAAGAATATTGGAGTGGGTTGCCAGTCCCTTCTCCAGGGGATCTTCCCGACCCAGGGATCGAATCTGGGTCTCCTGCATTGCAGGCAGATTGTTGACTGACTGAGTTATTAGGGAAGCCTGCAAATGTTGGAAATACGTCCAAATTTGTCCAGAAAGTCACCATGTACTTGTGCAAACCCCCAAGGTTATCAATGGCACATTTTTATGTTCAAACACCTTAAAAATATTCATTTACTGCCTATTGTTGTTACACAAAACTTATCCAAAAAATTTGATGTTACAGGTCTGACTGGCAAAATCCTTAGATTAATATACACTGCTTAGGGGAGGAGCCAAGATGGCGGAGGAGTAGGACGGGGAGAACACTTTCTCCCCCACAAATTCATCAAAAGAGCATTTAAATGTCGAGTAAATTCCACAAAACAACTTCTGAATGCCGGCAGAGGACATCAGGCACCCAGAAAAGCAATCCAAGTCTTCGAAAGGAGGTAGGAAAAAATATAAAAGCCAAAAAAGAGACAAAAGAGGGAGGAACAGAGTTCCGTCCCGGGAAGGGAGTCTTAAAAAGAGAGAAGTTTCCAAACACCAGGAAACCTTCTCACTGGCGAATCTGTGCCGAGCTCTGGAAGCACAGAGGGCAACATAACAGGGAGAAAAAATAAATAAACAATTAAAACTTGCAGATTGCGAGCCCTACGGTAACTCCCCCAGCGGAGAAGCACCGCAGACGCCTGCACACGCCATTAGCAAGCGGGGGCTGGGCAGGGAGGCACGGCGCGGGCTGCATCGCTTAGAGTAAGAACCTGGCCTGAATACCCTGAGCGCTATCTGAGCGAAATAATTTGGGCTAGCAAACCAAACTGTGGGATATCTACCACGCGAAAAGCCAGCCCTAACCTAAGACACCGCTAGACCCGCGCACGGAACAAAGGACTGAACAGAGATAGCCGGCTGCAGACCTTCCCCCTCTGGTGACAGGCAGCCAGAACTGGAAGGGGGCAATCGCAGCCCCAGAGAGACATTATCTATATAACTGTAAGCAGGCCTCTTTGCTAACTAAAACTTCTTGGGGGTCTGGACGGTCAACATCTGCCTGAGAAGGTGTGCCAGTTTTACACCCAGATAACCAAGTGGTGGGGAGGCGATAAGTCGCAGCAATGGCACTCGCCAAACACCTCATCACCTGAGCTGCTCGGACCTGGGAAGAGCACAAAAAGCAGGCCCAACCGAGTCTGCGCCTCTGAGGACTACCTGAGTGCCTGAACCTGAGCGGCTTGGACTTGGGAGGTGCATGCAGCCCAGGGCCAGCCTCGAATTGTTCCCGGTGGAACAACCTAGAGCCCGAGCACTGTGGGCAGGGAGGCTACACGCGCCGTGAGCGGGAGCAGACCCAGTGTGGTTGAGGCACTGCCAGCGCACACAAGTGTTATTTATTTGCAGCATCCCTCCCTCCCCACAGCACGACTGAACAAGTGAGCCTAAAGAAAAATAAAGAAAAAAGTGTCCTCCACCGTCCCCTTTGTGTCAGGGCGGAAACCAGACACTGAAGAGACCAGCAAACAGAAGAAGCTATAACAGAGGGAACTGCCTTGGAAGCTACAGGCAATAGATTAAAACCCTGTGGTTACTACGGACTACATAGGAAGGGGCCTACAGATCTTGAGAAATATAAGTCAGACCAAGGAACTAGCCAAAAATGAACTGAACCCAGAATACTCACAACAAAACCAGAGAAAGTCCTAGATATATTTTTACTATTTTTATGATCATTCTTTTTATTTAAAAAAAAAAATTTAAGTCCTCTATTGTTCCTTTAATTTTCACTTTTATAACCTATTACTTTGCAAAAAAAAAAAAAAAAAAAAAAGACCCTATTTTTTTCTTCTTCAGTAAACTTCATATATATATTTTTTATAATATTTTGACCTTTTTTTTTTCTTTAACATTGTATTTTTGAAATTCCAAACTCTACTCTGGATTTTTAATTTTAGCTTTTTGGTATATGTTATCAATTTTGTACCTATAGTTTTTTTTATAATTTCTGTGACTTTCTTTTTTTTTCTTCTCTGTTTCTTTCTCTTCTTCTTTTATATAACATTGTATATCTGAAATTCCAAACTCATCTCTAGATTTTTAATTTATGCTTTTTGGTATTTGATATCAATTTTGTACCTGTATTTTATTTCTAATTTTTGTGACATTGTTTGTTTTTGTTTGTTTGTTTTCTCTCTTTATTTTTCTTCTTCTTTTTTTTAACATTGTATTTTTGAAATTCCAAACTCTACTTGAGATTTTTAACTTTTGCTTTTTGGTATTAGTTATCAATTTTGTACCTGTATTTTCTTTATAATTTTCGCGACCTTGTTTGTTTTTCTTTGTTCGTTTTTTCTCTCTTTCTTTTCCTTCTTCTTTTCTTTAATATCGTATTTTTGAAACTCCAAACTCTACTCTAGATTTTTAATTTTTGCTTTTATGTATTTGTGACCAATTTAATACCTTTAAGAACCCAATCTTCAGGACCCGTTTTTCACTAGGGAGCGAGATTACTGGCTTGACTGCTCTCTCTCCCTTTGGACTCTCCTTTTTCTCCACCGTCACCTATGTCTCCTCCCTAACCACTCTCTACTGTACCCAACTCTGTGAATTTCTGTGTTTTCCAGACGGTGGAGAACACTTAGGGAACTGATTACTGGCTGAATCTGTCTCCCTCCTTTTCATTCCCCCCTTTTATCCTTCTGGCCACCTCTGTCTCCTTCCTCCCCCTTCTCTTCTCTGTATAACTCCGTGAACATCTCTGAGCGGTCCAGTTGTGGAGTGCACATAAGGAAGTGATTACTGGCTAGCCCACTTTCTCCACTATTGATTCCACCTCATCTCATTTGGGTCACCTCTAACGCCCTCCTCCCTCTTCTCTTCTCCATGTAACGCTGTGAACCTCTCTGAGTGACCCTCACAGTAGAGAAACTTCTCATCTTTAACGTAGATGTTTTATCTGTGGTGCTGTATAGAAGGAGAAGTTTTGAAACTACTGTAAAAATAAGACCGATAACTGGAAGCAGGAGGCTTAAGTCCAAACCCTGACTCCAGGGAACTCCTGACTCCAAGGAACATTAATTGACAGGAGCTCATCAAATGCCTCCATACCTGCACTGAAACCAAGCACCACACAAGGGCCAACAAGTTTCAGGGCAAGATATACCAAGCAAATTCTCCAGCAACAAGGAACACAGCCCTGACTCCAAGATACAGGCAGCCCAAAGTCACCCCAAAACCATAGACATCCCATAACTCATTACTGGACATTTCATTGCACTCCAGAGAGAAGAAATACAGCTCCACCCACCAGAACACCGACACAAGCTTCCCTAACCAGGAAACCTTGACAAGCCACCTGTACAAACCCACACACAGCGAGGAAACGCCACAATAAAGAGAACTCCACAAACTGCCAGAATACAGAAAGGATACCCCAACATCAGCAATTTAAACAAGAAGAAGAGACAGAGGAATACCCAGCAGATAAAGGACCAGGATAAATGCCCACCAAACCAAACCAAAGAGGAAGAGATAGGGAATCTACCTGATAAAGAATTCTGAATAATGATAGTGAAATTGATCCAAATCTTGACATTAAAATGGAATCACAGAAAAATAGCCTGGAGACAAGGATTGAGAAGATGCAAGAAAGGTTTAACAAGGACCTAGAAGAAATAAAAAAGAGTCAATATATAATGAATAATGCAATAAATGAAATTAAAAACACTCTGGAGGCAACAAATAGTAGAATAACTGAGGCAGAAGATAGGATTAGTGAATTAGAAGATAGAATGGTAGAAATAAATGAATCAGAGAGGTTAAAAGAAAAACGAATTAAAAGAAATGAGGACAATCTCAGAGACCTCCAGGACAATATTAAACGCTACAACATTCGAATCATAGGGGTCCCAGAAGAAGAAGACAAAAAGAAAGACCATGAGAAAATACTTGAGGAGATAATACTTAAAAACTTCCCTAAAATGGGGAAGGAAATAATCATCCAAGTCCAAGAAACCCAGAGAGTCCCAAACAGGATAAACCCAAGGCAAAACACCCCAAGACACATATTAATCAAATTAACAAAGATCAAACACGAAGAACAAGTATTAAAAGCAGCAAGGGAAAAACAACAAATAACACACTAGGGGATTCCCATAAGGATAACAGCTGATCTTGCGATAGAAACTCTTCAAGCCAGGAGGGAATGGCAAGACATACTTAAAATAATGAAAGAAAATAACCTACAGCCCAGATTATTGTACCCAGCAAGGATCTCATTCAAGTATGAAGGAGAAATCAAAAGCTTTTCAGACAAGCAAAAGGTGAGAGAATTCTGCACCACCAAACCAGCTCTCCAACAAATACTAAAGGATATTCTCTAGACAGGAAACACAAAAACGGTGTATAAATTCGAACCCAAAACAATAAAGTAAATGGCAACGGGATCATACTTATCAGTAATTACCTTAAACGTAAATGGGTTGAATGCCCCAACCAAAAGACAAAGACTGGCTGAATGGATACAAAAACAAGACCCCTACACATGTTGTCTACAAGAGACCCACCTCAAAACAGGGGACACATACAGACTGAAAGTGAAAAGGAATCCAAATTGGAAAAGAAGAAGTAAAACTCTCACTGTTTGCAGATGACATGATCCTCTATATAGAAAACCCCAAAGACTCCACCAGAAAATTACTAGAACTAATCAATGATTATAGTAAAGTTGCAGGATATAAAATTAACACCCAGAAATCCCTTGCATTCCTATACACTAACAATGAGAAAACAGAAAGAGAAATTAAGGAAACAATTCCATTCACCATTGCAACGGAAAGAATAAAATACTTAGGAATATATCTACCTAAAGAAACTAAAGACCTATATATAGAAAACTATAAAACATTGGTGAAAGAAATCAAAGAGGACACTAATAGATGGAGAAATATACCGTGTTCATGGATTGGAAGAATCAATATAGTGAAAATGAGTATACTACCCAAAGCAATTTATAGATTCAATGCAATCCCTATCAAGCTACCAACGGTATTCTTCACAGAGCTAGAACAAATAATTTCACAATTTGTATGGAAATACAAAAAACGTCGAATAGCCAAAGCGATCTTGAGAAAGAAGAATGGAACTGGAGGAATCAACCTACCTGACTTCAGGCTCTACTACAAAGCCACAGTTATCAAGACAGTATGGTACTGGCACAAAGACAGAAATATAGATCAATGGAACAAAATAGAAAGCCTAGAGATAAATCCATGCACATATGGACACATTATCTTTGACAAAGGAGCTAAGAATATACAATGGGTTAAAGACAATCTCTTTAACAAGTGGTGCTGGGAAATCTGGTCAACCACTTGTAAAAGAATGAAACTAGAACACTTTCTAACACCATACACAAAAATAAACTCAAAATGGATTAAAGATCTCAACGTAAGACCAGAAACTATAAAACTCCTAGAGGAGAACATAGGCAAAACACTCTCTGACATACATCACAGCAGGATCCTCTATGACCCACCTCCCAGAATACTGGAAATAAAAGCAAAAATAAACAAATGGGACCTAATTAAACTTCAAAGCTTCTGCACATCAAAGGAAACTATTAGCAAGGTGAAAAGAGAGCCTTCAGAATGGGAGAAGATAATAGCAAATGATGCAACTGACAAACAAGTAATCTCAAAAATATACAAGCAACTCCTACAGCTCAACTCCAGAAAAATAAATGACCCAATCAAAAAATGGGCCAAAGAACTACATAGACATTTCTCCAAAGAAGACATACAGATGGCTAACAAACACATGAAAAGATGCTCAACATCACTCATTATCAGAGAAATGCAAATCAAAACCACTACGAGGTACCATTTCACACCAGTCAGAATGGCTGCAATCCAAAAGTCTACAAGCAATAAATGCTGGAGAGGGTGTAGAGAAAAGGGAACCCTCTTACACTGTTGGTGGGAATGCAAACTAGTACAGCCACTATGGAGAACAGTGTGGAGATTCCTTAAAAAACTGGAAATAGAACTGCCTTATGATCCAGCAATCCCACTGCTGGGCATACACACTGAGGAAACCAGAAGGGAAAGAGACACATGTACCCCAATGTTCATCGCAGCACTGTTTATAATAGCCAGGACATGGAAGCAACCTAGATGTCCATCAGCAGATGAATGGATAAGAAAGCTGTGGTACATATACACAATGGAGTATTATTCAGCCATTAAAAAGAATACATTTGAATCAGTTCTAAAGAGGTGGATGAAACTGGAGCCTATTATACAGAGTGAAGTAAGCCAGAAAGAAAAACACCAATACAGTATACTAACGCATATATATGGAATTTAGAAAGATGGTAACAATAACCCTGTGTTCGAGACAGCAAAAGAGACACTGATGTATAGAACAGTCTTATGGACTCTGTGGGAGAGGGAGAGGGTGGGAAGATTTGGTAGAATGGCATTGAAACATGTAAAATATCATGTATGAAACGAGTTTCCAGTCCAGGTTCGATGCACGATACTGGATGCTTGGGGCTGGTGCACTGGGACGACCCAGAGGGAGGGTATGGGGAGGGAGGAGGGAGGAGGGTTCAGGATGGGGAACACATGTATACCTGTGGCGGATTCATTTTGATATTTCGCAAAACTAATACAATCTTGTAAAGTTTAAAAATAAAATAAAATTTAAAAAATATATATACACTGCTTAAAAAAATTCTTAGGTGTAAGCAGATTAAACATTTAATTCCCAAGATTTTATAGAAATTTGGCTTAGAACTATTAACTAAATAAAAGAAGCAAAGAAACATACGAAATTATTAGCTCTTGAAGTAGAGAGACAATTTCGTACTAATTTTATCTCTAGCACTTGGAAGAGTACCTGGGAGGTATAGCAGATGTTTAGTAAATGATAATCAAACACCAGCTTGGGAACTGGAGAATACCATGAGCAACAGGTTGTGCTTGCACTGGTGTTTACTAAGCAATGCTTTTTCACCTTTTGAAGGGCAAAAAACATTAAATATCTAGAAATATATAGACAAGCTGAAATAATTGCAAGTAACACTGTTATGTCCTCTACCTACATTTAATAGTTCTTAATATTTTGCCATATTTGCTTTATTTGTGTCTCCATGTAAAGATTATGCTGAACCATTCAAAGTAATTTACCTTCTTAATGACTCTGCCCCAAACACCTTGGGATGAATTTCCTAACATAAGGACATTCTACCACCCAATCATAGTATTATTATAACTTATAATAATTCCCTATTATTATCTAATATGTAGTCCATAGTGAAATTTTCACAATCATCCCCAAAATGTGTTACAGACACAGATACACAAACAGGATCTACTAAAGTTCACACGTTGTATGTGGTTCTTAGGACCTATGGTCAGTCTTTAAGATTCACTCATTTCAAATTTTCTATCTTTTATATATCTTATTCCATTTGTGTCTGACTTACATCAAGTATTTTTAAACCTGTAAGTTGAAACTGAGCTCTATGAATTACGGTTAAAAGGACATTATGGAGACCTCTGGCTCATGCGTCCCATCCTTTCAATAAGCAGAGGTCATGTGGGTTAGGAATAATTTTGCACTTGACATACACTTGGGATCTGGGGCATAAACCACTATAAGCATCTTTTATGACTGCTTAACCAATTCATTTTAAAACCCCTGACTAAAACAGGAGACTGTTTCCTAGAATCAAATTGAAAGAAAATACAGAATATTTAATTTCTTCCTGCATGGAATGCTTTCAGTTCAGTTCAGTCCAGTAGCTCAGTCATCTCCAACTCTTTGCAACCCCATGAATCACAGCACGCCAGGCCTCCCTGTACATCACCAACTCCCAGAGTTCACTCAAACTCACATCCATTGAGTCAGTGATGCTATCCAGCCATCTCATCCTCTATCGTCTCCTTTTCCTCCTGCCCCCAATCCCTCCCAGCATCAGAGTCTTTTCCAATGAGTCAACTCTTTGCATGAGGTGGCCAAAGTATTGGAGTTTCAGCTTGAGCATCAGTCCTTCCAAAGAACACCCAGGGCTGATCTCCTTCAGAATGGACTGGTTGGATCTCCTTGCAGTCCAAGGGACTCTCAAGAGTCTTCTCCAACACCACAGTTCAAAAGCATCAATTCTTCGGTGCTCAGCCTTCTTCACACCCCAACTCTCGCATCCATACGTGATCACTGGAAAAACCATAGCCTTGACTAGACGGACCTTTGTTGGCAAAGTAATGTCTCTGCTTTTCAATATGCTATCTAGGTTGGTCATAACTTTTCTTCTAAGGAGTAAGTGTCTTTTAATTTCATGGCTGCAGTCACCATCTGCAGTGATTTTGGAGCCCAACAAGATAAAGTCTGACACTGTTTCCCCATCTATTTCCCATGAAGTGATGGGACCAGATGCCATGATCTTAGTTTTCTGAATGTTGAGCTTTAAGCCAATTTTTTCACTCTGTTCTTTCACTTTCATCAAGAGGTTTTTTAGTTCCTCTTCACTTTCTGTCATAAGGGTGGTATCATCTGCATATCTGAGGTTATTGATATTTCTCCCGGCAATCTTGATTCCAGCTTGTGCTTCTTCCAGCCCAGCGTTTCTATGATGTACTCTGCATAGAAGTTAAATAAGCAGGGTGACAATATACAGCCTTGACGTACTCCTTTTCCTATTTGGAACCAGTCTGTTGTTCCATGTCCAGTTCTAACTGTTGCTTCCTGACCTGCCTACAGGTTTCTCAAGAGGTAGGTCAGGTAGTCTGATATTCCCATCTCTTTCAGAATTTCCCACAGTTTATTGTGATGCACACAGTCAAAGGCTTTGGCATAGTCAATAAAGCAGAAATAGATGTTTTTCTGGAATGCTTTAGCGTGATACAAATTGGAAATGTAAAATACTTTTTTTTGTTTTATTTTGTTTTCAGTTATTCTTTTTTTTTTATTTTTAAACTTTACATAATTGTATTAGTTTTGCCAAATATCAAAATGAATCCACCACAGGTATACATGTGTTCCCCATCCTTGATACAGTATGAAGAAATTAATTTTCCAACTTAACTTCTATTTTATAATTCTTAAGGTTAGCATTATCACTCTAATCAAAAAAACACTATTATGTGCTCCAAGTATAGGATGGAGGAAAACACTTGACAATGTAGAGATCTTATTAGGAAATATGGCAGAGAAAGTGAAAACATAAAGACTGAAGGTTTTCAAATATGGGCACCAGAAAGGGTGCATCTTTCCATTTCTGTACTCTTACTCTGTGTTCCAATCCCAAGGAGAACAGCACAATGTCCCCAGTCCTCACATGGCATTCTCACTCTGTCCTAGGGATATCTGGCATAAGGGGTACTGTTTAGGTCTACCATCAAGCCACTAGAAGTAATAAGACCTCCATCAGTGATCATTCACTGTCAAGACATTAACTGGTATAAGGCAGGGGTACTAGGGTACCAGCACTGATTGTTTACTTTTTCCTTAGCTCAGAATCTCAAAAGAATACCAATTCTATGATATTTTTCACCCTCCTTTTCAACTCGGAATCAAGTCAATATTTTCTGAGTAGTGAAATATAAACCAAAGCACAGTGTAGGACATCTCGTATCAGTCTGGCCATTATGTCACTCCCCATCCCAATATATGAATATCTTAAACTACACAGGATTCATCACCCTTATTACCCATCAAAATAAAAATTAATTGAGTGAAAAATACATAGCCCATTGCATGCAGAGGTCATAATACACACAGGTCTTATAGAGGGAATAACAGAGAAACCAAAGGAAAATAGGATCCTCTGTGGAGGAAACCAATGCTCCTCCTATGTTACTAAGCAAGATGTTTGCTCAGTCCCAGTATAAACTCTCATTCAAAGGTTTTCTGGAACACTGGATTGAATGTAGACAGCAGGGGAAGGTATAGCTGATAACAGGAATAGAGAGAGCTGTTACGTTATCCATGGTAGATGAGGGCAAAGGAAAAAACACACTCACCTCAACTAGAGTGTAATAATCTCAGGCTTCACTAGAAACATAGAGAGGTGAAATCAATGTAAGCCAGACAGCAAAGAATCAAAATCAGTAAGGAAAGAAAACTTAATTTCAAGCTTCTAAGGAGAAATTATAAATAATGTGAAATTTAAAATGTATTAGCAAAAACAGATTATCTCTCTTAAGCAAAATGACTAAACTTGAAAGTTTCTTGAAGACTTTCAATTGTGAATATTTAAAAGTAAATTCACATATTTGCTAGACAGGAACAAGTGTTAGGGGAGGGAAGGAATATTAAAATGAAAAGTCTGGGATAATACACACCAAAATATTAATACTAACATGTATGACTCCAGTTTATCAATTTATTTTCCTTTCTTCTTTATACCCTTATGCAAGCTTTAATAATTTTAAACTGTGTATGAATAATTTTTAAATTAAGACAAAGAGCTTCGCAAAAAAGAAAGCATTCAAGCATTTATATAATAATGTAGTATAAACATTAGACACAGAAGGCTCATCAAATCCAAATATTCCCCAAATAGCTTCTATGAAATGAAATAGTAACTTGCTCTTAATGAAAGAATGGAGCCTCCTAAAGAGACTCATTTTTAAATGCTGCTAATAGTAAAGGCCTTTTTAAACTATTCAAGGGATTCTTGAGGCAAGAATACTAGAGTGGTTTGCTATTCCCTTCTCCTGAATATTCACTGGAAGGACTGATGCTGAAGCTCCAATATTTTGGTCACCTGATGCAAAGAGCCAACTCATTGGAAAAGAAAGGGGAAAGATTGAGGGCAGGAAGAGAAAGGAGCAACAGGGGATAAGATGGTTGGATGGAATCAATGGACTTAAGTTAGAGCAAATTCCAGAAGAGGGTGAAGGACAGGGAAGCCTGGCATGCTGTAGTCTATGGAATTGCAAAGAGCTGTACATGACTTAGAGACTGGACAACAATAACAGTAAAGGCCAGGATCTCTGAGTCCCCGACTAGAGCCTTGCTTCTCCAAGTATGGCTCTCTACATCAACAGCAGGAAAAATGATCTGAAAAAAGGTGAAGGATCACACTGGAGGAAAAGAGAAGATTTTTAATTTCCTGCTGCTCCAAAATATGTAATGCTGTCAAGTGATATATATATGAACTATAAAATACTTTACAGATGAGAAGAAATTACAGAAATTAACTTTCTAACTTGAACAACTTTAATTGTATAATCCTGAGTGTCACACTGATCAGAAATGCAGACTCTCTAGCCACAACTCACATCTGCTTAAATTAGAGAACTGAGGAATTTATTGGAGAATTACTGAGTTAGGAAATTTATTCTATGCCTACTGCAAATAGTATGTTTCCATCTGTAGTTTCACAGTAGAACCCCAGGAAAACTCTGGATACTAAAAGATGTTAGAAATAAGATTTTTTTCCATTTTTCAAAACTTCTATCTGAACTGTTTTCCACCTATAGCTACTTACAACAGTAACAACAAACAATAAAGACAACTCTCAGTACTACAACTACATTGAAAGAGAGCAGCTAACATTTATTGTGTCTTTGGCATGCACCAGGCTCAGAGGTGGGTCCTTGTCATGATCCGCTGTGCTGGTGTGCTACTCTGAGCCATGTCAATGCTAATTAATATATGATCTATAATGCTTTCCTCATGAATCTTGGCTGAGCCTGTGACTTGCCTTAACTGCTAGAAGTGTGACAAAAAAAGATGCTCCACTAGTTCTAGGCCTATGTCTGAAAAACGCCTGGCAGTCTCAGGTAGAGACCCTGAGGTGCCACGCAATAAGTGTGGTTACTGTGCTGGGAAGGCCATAAGAAGGGACCGTGTGGAGAGATCATGTGGAGAAGTAGAGGCCTCAAACAACATGGGGATGAGCAAAGAGCCCAACGGCCCTCGCATCACAGCTGAGCCCCAACACCAGCCAACCTGCAAGCTGAATGCAGCCAAGAGAGTGAACAGCGAGAAGAGCAGAAGTGGCCACCTGATCCCAACCCAGATTGCTGAATTATGAGAAAACAAAACGATTAATGTTTTAAGCCACTAAATTTTGGAATGGTCTGCTACACAGCAGTTAACAACCAAAATAGTACTTACTATATAGACATCTGTCTCATTTCAATCTCACAAAAACCCTAAAATTAGGTACTAAAAATATCCTTTCTTTAGGAAGGTTTATCCAATTTGAATACAACCACACACCAGTATATCCAGGAGCTAGGGCTAAGGCTTTGTGTATAATAAGAATGATTCTGTACATTATGCTACATCCAGTACCTTTCTTCCTGATCTGAGGACTGAACATCTCCTCTTACTGGCCTGTGTCGCCTCTCATCTATAAAGAAAAGCAAGTGAACCCATGGTTGTGTAAGCTCCTTGCCAGCTCTATAATTTCACGACTGTTTAAAGTAATAATTATTTGTTGTTTATATAGCACAGCCTTCATCACATCACATCCCATGCACAAACATGTGGCCTCGATTGAGCAAAGGTCAGAAGAGTAAAAAGAACCCCCAGAACATCAGAGCTTAATTGCCCCAGTGATCGGAATCATAGTGACAACCCCACCAGGCTGGAAGGGAAGGTTCAATGCAAATGAAAACACCCTAACCACGCTGCCCTTCTAGAATGTCTTTAAACAACTTGGTCTGTCATAAAGTCCTTTGTGGCCTTTAATTAAAATAGAAATGGCATATCGACGTATTACCATTCCTTTCTAGTTTGCTAATTTGTGATAAGGAAAGTCTTCCAACAACAACGAAAAAAAAACCACACAGTTAATCACCTTTGAGATTCAACAGAACAAAGTAGCTGAGAAGGAGAAAGGGACTTTTTTATGACTTAAATTGTTATGTGGTCAATCAACTCTAATCTATTCTAATTTATTCACATGGAAGGTCAATTATCCAAATGCTCTTAATTCAGCAGGCACCTGATCTTGGTGGCCAGTGAACCATTCAAAGGGCAGCTGTGGTGTGTGCATGTGTGTTTTAATATGAATTACTTACCACATTTGGACAGCTTTCTCTTCTTCTACTATTTAAACTAGCATGCCCTGTTTGACAAAGTACATTTAAGAAGAGAGAACAAACACTAAATGTTCTTTGTTTTCTGGAATAAAAACGTATTCTCCATGGCCTTTCTGTAGTTAATGTATACAAAAAACTCACCAGATTCATGCTACAACCATCTATCTGAAGGAAAACATTGTAACAGCTTTACAGAAATACTGGTACCACCTTTAGAACACCAGATCACATGTCACGCATTTCCACTGGCACTGAAGTAGCATCAACTACCAGATGAACAACTGGACTGGGGACACCACATACACACAGAATGCAGGCAGCAGACTTTCAAGCCAAGCACTGCTTTCTCTAAAAACTATTTCATCTTCCAAATAAGCCTAAAATGCATGTCAAGGAACAGCGTACATTTGTCTTTGCACTTCCTATGGAAGTTTTTGTTTGTTGATTTGCTCAAAGGTCCAGTTTAAACTGGAGTTAACTTATCTAACTGCTTTATACTAGAAGAGAAATTTACCAGGGAAGATCAAAAACACTGGAAGTATTCCATGATAAATAAGAGGAACTATGCCAAAGAGCTCAGCAGCAAAACTGGATAGTCAAGAACAAAGAAATACATGAACTTAAAACATGTAAGTATTTATTCTTTTATATAAAAGAAGACTGGTGGTGGGTAGGCCAGGACTGGTTTGACACTACCTGAAGTCAATCAGAGACCTGAGTGAGTGAGTGAAAGTCACTCAGTCATGTCCAACTCTTTGCGACCCCATGGACTATACTGTCCATGAAATTCTATAGGCCAGAATACTGGAGTGGGTAGCCTTTCCCTTCTCCAGGGGATCTTCCCAACCCAGGGATCAAACCGGGGTCTCCTGCATTGCAGGCGGATTCCTTACCAACTGAGCTATCAAGGAAGCCCATCAGACACTCCGACCCTGTTGATCTTTCACCATCACCATGCAGAACTACCATACTAAGTTTATTTCTTAGTCCAAGAGTACTGCTAGAGCTCCAGCCATAACCAAGTCATTCCAAGCAGCAGGGAAGAACAGGAAAAAAGCAAAAGGGCTTCTTTTCCAACTGTTTCAGCTTATTAAAAACAGCCTTGACAGAAGTCCCACACTACATTTTGGTTTATATCTCAATGGCCAGAAAGCAATCACATAATTCTACCTAGCTAAAAGAGAGGCTAAAAAACATTCACAGAATTAACTGACATTCTGTTAAGATGCTGCTACTAAAGAAGAACTAATGAACTGAAACTTGATATCCCAGAACAAAGAGTCTCTGCCTTATACCAATAAATGTCTTGAGAGTAAATTATTCCTGATTGAGGTCTTATAATTTCCAATGACAGACATATAGCTAAAAATAATGAGTGCTAATAATAAATTAAATCTAAAAAAAAATTCCAAGTAAAAGTTATAATTTGGTTCACATAATGCATTATAGTAACAATAAAAATGACAATAATATTAATAATTATTTCTAATATCAGAAAGTAGTGTAGTATATACAAATTGTTGAACATCATGTTTTATGTTAACTGATGCAATACCTTATTTTAACCAATTTTCATAAAAACTTTGCAAGGATTTGAATAACTCCATTTTACAGAGAAGACACTGACTTCAGAGTTGGGAAGTGACTTTTCTAAGGTTATACATCATTCGGAAGAGACAGAGCTATAATGCAACCAGTGCCCTCCTGATCATGCTGGTGCTATCCATTATCTTGATAAGGTCGTTAATACTCTCATTTTATAGTTGACAAAACTAAGGTTCAAATAATTAAGAGTGCTTCGACTTACAACAATTATAATTTACTATAATTTCAAACTAATGGTAGAATTTTATTTGTAAAAAATTATTTTTTTACTCACTGACTCCTAATGGGCCCAGAGATGGAGTTAGGAAATCTGGTTTCTCATCCTGACTATGTATTAATAGTAATTCCAACTTGATTGTCAAAACAATACATGTCCACTGAGAAGGAAAAATCAGTACAATGCCGAAAAGAAGTAAAACTCACTCCCACAAAGCACCAATCAAAGATACTATTACCAACGTGAACGTTTTGGTGTGCACTCTCTGGGAGTTTTCTGATCAAGATTTACAGATGGGGACAGGAACATGGAGAGAGACAAATTAGTAATTTGCCTCAAGTTTCTAAGCCAGGGGGCCAGGACTCAAGTCCACTCTGCCCAAGGTTCCTGTATATTCAGTGACCCAGCACATTCATGAGTCTTAACCTTTCTTCTGTAAGACATCCCATGTGTGTGCATGCCTGGAAATTTCTATAACAGAGAGATCACCCTTTCTTTTACTGTGCTCTTAAGAAAATGCATTTATATGTTTCTCTTTCACGGAGCAAGATAGAGAAAACTGAAATGTGACTATTAACAAATTACCATGCTGTACACAAATTTAACACCCCAAACAAAACTCAGGGTTTGAACATTCGCAATGCACTGAAGCCAATTCATTCTCATTTTCTTTTGCCAACTCCATAAGTCTGCTTGAAATCTTAAGCGTAGATTATATGTTTAAGTGACTCTGGTATTCTGGCAAGTAAAAACATAAAATGTAATTAGATTTCTATATAACTATAACAGAAGAAGTGTAAAGGAAATTGGTGTTCTGGGAAGGAAGGAGTAAGTATATTAATTTCAAGATGCTTTTAATCACATACTATGCATCAAATGCTGAGAACATGGTGATAAATCAAACGAGAGGACCTTACATCTAGTGTAAGTTTTCTCAACCTGATTACTACTGTCACTTGGGCTGTATAAATCTGTGCAGGACTATTGCAGGATGTTTAGAAGCACTCCTGGCCTCTTCTCACTAGATGCCAGTAGCACAACTACCCCAAAACATTGGGACAATGACTCCAGATGTTGCCAAGTGTGCCATGGGCCAGGAAGGGCTGGGGGGCAACATGACCTCTAGTTGAGGTCCAATGATATGTTAAATGCCCTCCAGTTCACTCAACGTGGGAAGATTTGCAAGGCAGTAGTGCTAACTGAAGCAGGAAAAGTAGGGAGGACCTTCTTAGTCAAGGGTACTTAGAACAGATGGTAGAGTATGTAGCAATGGAAGGTAAGGGTCTCTGCCTGATGACATAAGCTTCTGAATCTGTCTCAAGAGTTTAGAATTCTGTCTGCAGAAAATGAGGATCAACTCAGATTTGTGAGCAGTGACAAAAAGCCAGCCCTAAGAGGTGAACTAGAGGGCATGCTGCTGTGGCTTCTGCCTTTTATTGCTTTCAGTAAAGTCAACTAGGAGATGAAGAAATGACAATGCCCCCTCCCCCTTAAATTGTCTACTTAACAAAGCAACTAAACACCACTGAAATTTTTCTGATTTTTAAAACAGAGATATTTCAACACAGAGAAAGCATTTTGCACTTTGCCTCAAACACAAAGTACTCCAAGAAATGTTAATTCTTCATTGTTATCACTACTGCTGCTGTGATTATTAAAGGAAGACAGGGTAATGATGGCTGAGGTCAGCATTTCTCAGATCTGTTCCAATAAACTCTGGAATCTGGGAAGTGTTAAAAATATCTGTATAAACATGCAGACGTGCACAGTGAATTACTTTCTTTCCAAAATTTATTTTTTTAAAAAGGAAACTATGACAAAGGATAAAAAAACAGGAGGTATTTTTCTTTATCTCCATGTATTTTGTTATAAATGCTTAAGTTCCCTAACCTGTATTTTCCTATAAAGGAGAAAACATAAACTAATTTTTTTTTTACCTTTTCTTAAGGCAATTAGTTTGGTCCATGAGGCCACTCTTTTCTTGTCCTCTGAGTACATGTTCATGTCCCCCTAGACTTGAGACAGTGTAAGTCTTGAAAACACTGCCCTGATCAAGTCCCTGGGACTATCTGGGGGAAAAAAACAAAACAAAACCCAGTTTTGGGATTCTGTGGTTATGCAAGGGCCAGCCCTCTTGAACTGAGGGGAAAGGGTCATCTGGACAAAAAGGTCAAGGAGAAAACTGCCTTGCCAGCTGTCTGTACTTCACTCCAAGGCAAACAATGGACAGAGAAAGAAATAACCTCAAGCAGGTATTGAAACAGCAGCAGTGTTGGAAGAAGGCCAGGGAAACACATCTGCAGACAACCAGTCAACTGGGCATTGTTGTTCCGTAGTTACAGGGCCATCCTATCCTGCACACTGGAGGCAATTTTCTCCCACGACACACTGTGTTTTGTCTTCCTGAACATTTAACCTCCGGATGTGGACAGCAGAGACCTCGCCTGGGCCCATTCCTTTACAGAGTGCTCAAATAGTTACTGACACTTTTCTAATTATTCTGTCAAGAATCAATCTTGGAAGTCCCTAGTTCGTCAGTGCTCTGATTGACAGGGCAATCAGCACTTTACTTAAAGCCTAAGCACCAACTACTCCTGGTCTGCAAGAGCTCTCCACCTGCTTAAAGAACAGAAAAATTCACAACTGAAAAAAGGTGAGAAGTCCTCAAGAAGTGAAATTTTACAAGCCTGTGAGCACACACCCTTCTAGGGAACAGCGCTTTCCCAGCCGGCACCCCTCAGAAATGGGGATATCCCCATTCACAGAGGTATGTTTCCAAATTGCAAGCATTGTGCCTAGGATTTACTCCGTGCTCACTGTGGCTGCTCAAAATACAATGAGAAGGAAAGAAAAGTCAATGTCAAAAGACTTCATTAGGTCCAAGCAGACCAAAGTGCCCAGGGGTGGAACAGGAGTCTAGACACCACCACTCACCTCCAAAACAAAACACACATTTCAATCAAATCAAATATTTGATTAATATTTAATAGTAATCAAATTTAGCCAAATTCCACTCATTTGTTTTCTTCTAAAAGTTGCCTCCGTATATTAACCAATGCCCTGCTTCAATTTTACCCTTGGGAATGGTACTGCAGGTAATTTCTCAGACCATACACAGAAAGATAAATGAGATGGGTGGATCAGTATCTCAGCTGGTTTGAATGTGATGGTCAATGTTTGTGGGAAAAAAACATGAGGCAACATGTCATCACCTAGTGTCAAAAACCAAAGGAGCACAGAGTAGGGAAAGAGATTACATGAGAAGTGAGAGCCACTGGGATGAGCTGGAAGTCTGTTAGTTCAGTCACTCAGTCGTGTCTGACTCTTTGTGACACCATGGACTGCAGCACGCCACACTGCCCTGTCCATCACCAACTCCCACAGCTTACGCAAACTTATGTCCATCGAGTTGGTGATGCCATCCAACCATCTCATCCTCGGTCGTCCCCTTTTCTTCCCGCCTTCAACCTTTCACAGCATCGGGGTCTTTTCTAATGAGTCGGTTCTTCGCATCAGGTGGCCAAAGTATTGAAGCCTCAGCTTCAGCATCAGTCCTTTCAATGAATATTCAGGACTGATTTCCTTTAGGATGGACTGATTGGATCTCCTTGCATTTCAAGGCACTCTCAAGGGTCTTCCCCAACACCAGTTCAAAAGCATCAATTCTTCAGCGCTCAGCTTTCTTTATAGGCCAACTCTCACATCCATACATGACTACTGGAAAAACCAAGCTTTGACTAGATGGAACTTTGTTGGCAAAGTAATGTCTCTGTTTTTTAATATGCCATCTAGGTTGTCATAGCTTTTCTCCCAAGAAGCAAGTGTCTTTTAATTTCATGGCTGCAGTCACCATATGCAGAGATTTTGGAGCCCCCAAAAAATAAAGTCTGTCACTATTTCCATTGTTTCCCCATCTGTTTGCCATGAAGTGACAGACCGCATGCCATGATCTTAGTTTTCTGAATGTTTCTAAACTGTTGAGTTTTAAGCCAACTTTTTCACTCTCCTCTTTCACTTTCATCAAGAGGCTCTTTAGTTCTTCTTTGCTTTCTGCCATAAGGGTGGTGTCATCTGCATATCTGACGTTATTGATATTTCTCCCAGCAATCCTGATTTCAGCTTGTGCTTCTCCAGCCTGGCATTTTGCATGATGTACTCTGCATGTAAGTTAAATAAGCAGGGTGACAATATACAGCCTTGACGTACTCCTCTCCCGATTTGGAACCAGTCTGTTGTTCCACATCCAGTTCTAACTGTTGCTTCTTGACCTGCATATAGATTTCTCAGGAGGCAGGTCAGGTGGTCTGGTATTCCCATCTCTTTCAGAATTTTCCACAGTTCGCTGTGATCCACACAGTCAAAGGCTTTGGCATGGTCAATAAAGCAGAAGTAGATGCTTTTCTAGAACTCTTGCTTTATTGATGATCCAACAGATGTTGGCAGTTTGATCTCTGGTTCCTCTGCCTTTTCTAAATCCAGCTTGAACATCTGCAAGTTCATGGTTCACGTACTGTTGAAGCCTGGCTTGGAGGATTTTGAGCATTAATTTGCTAGCATGTGAGATGAGTGCAATTGTACAGTAATTTGAACATTCTTTGGAACTGCAGGTGGACAAAAAGACAGCTTGAAATACATTATGGAAGACAGGTGAGGAGAAAACAGGGACCTGCAACTGTTTCCCTAAATATCAGCAGACTACTCACTATATTTTCAGGATCCTTAAAGGCATGGAGGAAAAAAGGGGTAATTCAAAGGTATAATTTTCAATAAGGAAACACTACTCAAAAGATAGTTTGGGGTTGCCTAGATTAATGCTAACTAAAGTCCTAACTGATTTCTGCTCTCTCTACCTTTCCATGACACACACCTCTATCTCTTTCTCTGATGTCATCATTTTGGTGCTTAAAGACTTGGAGAGGATTCCTATCTTATTTAGAATAAAATTTAAACTTTCCACTTGGGCCTACAAGCTATTCCTGAACTGGCCGCAGACTCTCACTTTCCACTCAGTTCTCCTCACTTGCCCTGTCCTTGAAGTGTCCAGGGGTGTTTTTTGTCTTTCAGCCTCCACATTTGCTACCCCGGCTCTTTCCTTAAGCCCCAGGTCAACACAGGTTCCTTGGCGTCATTCAGGTCTCACCACACAAGTCTCAGGGAGAAACCCCCTATGGTCACTCCATCTCAAATAACTGCTTACTGGCTGGTGAGGCCATGAGAATGTACCCTGGATCTGCAACTTGAGAGCCATGCTTCCCTGCTCCCAGCCAACAATGGGGGCCTGGAGGGACACAAGGCCTGACTCATCCCTGGGAGAAGGGGGACTTCACTATCATGTGACTTTGACTCCAGGACATCCCTACAGCCTTGCCAAGTGTTCCTCACTCTGCCTGTCAGCACAGGACACTTCTCCCACTCCTCCTTCCCCTTCTACCTCACTCACAGTCAGATCTCCATCACAGTCTGGTGGCCCTTCCAGCCTCTCCTGGCCTCTTCTTCATTTTCCACCGTAAGAACTTCCCCAAACAAAAGCCTTGCATATGAATCCTGGTTTGGTGGTATCTGGGACCCTGATCTACAAGTTCAGCAATATCTCATACTGTTTTATTGTCTTCTTAGCACTGACCACTAAAGATGATCTAAAATGGAACCCACATTCTGTATTTTACCAAGCCCTTGAGGTGGTTCTGGGATATACTCAAGTTTGAGAAACAAAGACCTAATAATATACAGATAATTACAGTCACAGTAGAATCAGGACTCAACCTCAAAAAATCCCAGTGCATTTCTCAGGAACCAGTACATTTAATAAACACACAACCCTTAA
The DNA here is from genome assembly GCF_029407905.1 of Bubalus kerabau. NCBI lineage: Eukaryota > Metazoa > Chordata > Mammalia > Artiodactyla > Bovidae > Bubalus > Bubalus kerabau. Next base: position 35,749,346 of record NC_073643.1, on the reverse strand, counting down.
AACTATATCCCTGCTTAAGTACTCTGATTTAACAAATGAATTTAAAACTGGTCAGTGTTTCACATCTGTTTTTTAAAATATGGATTTAATAAATTAACATTAACTTAACAGGTAACCCAAAAGAATTTCTAAAACATTGACTTGAATGTGGCTGACTGCCTCTATATATCCAACTGACTTTATAGGTTTTAGGTAATAAAAATTAACTTCTCAGTTTATATCATTCTCTTGTGAGGGAATCTTAATCTGATGTTCTGCTATTATTAACATGGAAAAGCAGTGGTGCTATCAAGATGGCATCTGGCAGGATGAAATGGCTCTGAAGTTTGCAGCTATCAATTTCTGTGTGGCAAAACCTGTGCCTTGTTCTCCTGTTTTTCTGTTAAGATTAGACAGCATGATCTCCTCGAAGCAATGCTAAGGTTTTGGGGAATAGTGGTGGCTGAGTCATAGTACAAGGAAGTATGATAATGACAGAATGGATTGATTACAATCAAGAAACTTATAGATGATCAGGTATAAAATATTACCTGGTGGAACATCCAAGATAAAGAAACATATTGTAACATGCTTCATTGCTTACAAAAGGCAGGCAGCAGAAAGTCTCCTTTCTAATGTAAATCCTTAAATACCTTTCCTTGAGGGAAAATGTATTAAATATAGCCTATTATAACTTGAGATACAAGTCAGGATTTTGAAAAGTAAGAATATTTAAGTTTTTAAGAATAGAGAAAGGGAACATCCACAATGATATGAATTCAGAAACGAGGACCTTTCTTACTAATTAATGACCTCTGGCCTGCAAAGCCATCTGTAGAACTTCAAATGTTGTCCAAAACTTTTTTTCTCTTAAATCTTGACATCAATGGTATAAATACACTTACCTACATAATTACCCAGCTGAAATCTAAGTTTTGCTATTCTAGTCAGAATCTCTTAAATTTTGCAAATCAAAATAATAGCTCTGCTACATTTTTTCTAATCACAAGCACAGAAGCATATGGAGTTTTTCAGTTTCTCACAATTTTCTTACCAAATGCAAAGGGTTGAGTCAAAGTGTGTATTATACCTATGTAAGTTCTTGAGGGGACAACTTTGACAAATGAAGTGAGGAAAAATCCAGCCCTACTGCCCTCTTATAATATGAAAACAAACAAACAAATGGCAAGGCCTAGAATGACAGCTTTTTCAAAATGAGCTTTAGTAGAAGGATTACGTCTTGAAACCTAAACTGTAATTTTGCCTTGAATGTCTTAAAAGGAAGTATTCAAAACTTCTAATATGTTTATTTACTAACAAATCTCTGCTAAGTGATTAGTACATCAGTGTAACATGACATCCAACAGTTTCTGGGAATACACAATAACTAAGGGTAGGTGCAGGCTTCCCAGGTGGATCAGTGATAAAGAATCCACCTGCAGTGCAAGAGATGCAGGTTCAATCTCTTGGTTGGGAAGATCCCTTGGAGAAGGAAATGGCGACCCACTCCAGTATTCTTGCCTGGGAAATCCCATGGACAGAGGAGCCTGGTGGACTACATTCCATGGGGTCATAAAGAATTGGACACAACTAAACAACAACAATGGTACGTGCTAAGAGCTTTACATGTCTTATTATGTAATTTAATATTTGTAACTGTGCTGTGGAAATGTTTCTATTGATATAGAAATATAGCCCACTTTACTGACAAGAAAAAAATGAGTCTTAGAGGAGTTTAGTCACTCACCAAGGTCACAAAGCTAAGAAGGAAGAGATGGAACTCCAATCCAGGTAGATGTGTAAGTGGCCCAGGTTATTACCTGCCACTGTGTGATCTAACATTGAGCTAAGCACCTAAAGAATATACAGTCTCAAGAAACCTCACTGGGGGGAACAAGTGGGAGGGGAAATAACTAGAAAGCAGTTGTTCAGCCAAGTGGAAATGTTTCTATTAATTTGCCCCTACACGAGGGGCAAATGTATAACATAAAAGCATGCTGAATGTTGACAAATTCTAAAAGATAGAGGATGGGGCAGGTTGAAAATGGAGTTCAACTCAGGAAGAGCCAAGAGATCTGAATCACTGAGATTTGTTTCCTGGTCTCATATTTATCCAAGACTTTTCTCTGGAGTTATTACTCATTTATTTGCTCAAAAACATATTTTCAGCACCTACTAGTGCCAATATAGTGTAAGACCTAGACTTTGTACTCTTGCCTGGAAAATCCTATGGACGGAGGAGCCTGGTAGGCTTCAGTTCATAGAGTCGCAAAGAGTCAGACACAACTGAGCGACTTCACTTTTACTTTTCACTTTCATGCATTGGAGAAGGAAATGGCAAGCCACTCCAGTGTTCTTGCCTCGAGAATCCCAGGGACGGCGGAGCCTGGTGGGCTGTTGTCTATGGGGTTGCACAGAGTCAGACACGACTGAAGTGACTTAGTAGCAGCAGCAGCTGGACTTTGACTTCATAGTTGAGCAGTGGAGGTTGGGCAGTCTCCAAAAATGGTGAAGTGGCATCCCCCACCATGTATAATGTGATTCTGCTACTCCCACATTAAGAAACAGGGTCTATTTCTCTACCCTCCTTGAATCTGAACAGGACCTGTGACTTTTCAGACTAACATAATATGGCAGAACTGACACAGTACTAGTCCTGCCCTGGCAACATCCATTTCCTGCCTCCTGGAAGCCAGTTGTCAATAAAATCATATTGAGACCACCATGAAAAGCCAGACCACATGGAGAGATGAGGTCTGATGTGGACAGGAAGAAAAGAGAGGGATCAAGGAGCAGTGAGGTCCCAGACAGGTGAGAAAGCGACTAAGAACTTCCAGCCCTGAGGAACCTTAATGTGGCTCCAGCCCCAGCCACCACTGTGTGCAGCTTCATGACATAATCCAAACAAGACCACCCAGCTGAGCCCAGATACCCCACAGAACCAGAAGAAATAAGAATAAGCTGCTATTTAAAGCCACTACAAAAAAAAAAAAAAAAAAAAAAAAGCCACTACACTGGGTGCTGGGGGAGGTGGTGGTGGTTTGTTAGGAAGCAGTGGATAACTGTAACAGAACTGAATACAAATCACCAACACAACTCCATAACTGAAAAGTAGTAGAGTATGATTTAAGAAATCATAACCGGTAATACCCTTGGCTTCAACGAGGTGTGAGGGGTTTGTGGAAAGCTTTCTGCATAACAACATTTAGGATGAGACATAAGAAGTGACTAGAAGAAAGAAAAACATGAAAGGGAAAGAGCTTGGGGCACAAAGAACAGCCCAGGTAAAGTTCCAAAGATGGAGATGTGCTCATACATTCCAGAAAGAGAGAGGAGGACAGTGACCAAATTAAACCAAATAGATAAAAGGGCAGGAGCTGGCCTGGACAGCTGGGTCACATGGAGCCTTGTAAGTCACAGTGGGTGCTGGGAACTATATCCTGAGAGCAATGGGAGCCAAACAAGAGACATGACAGATCTGTGGTTGCTGTCGTCACATAGCAGGTCTCAAGGAGAGTCAATGGGGAATCCACCTGGACATGAGATCTTAAGAGATCCAAATGCAGGGTGTCCTGAAGTGAAAACAGCTTTTACATAGGGCTCAAGATGTCCAGAAGCATCTCGGTTTAAAAAAAAAAAAAATTTGTGTATGGTGTCCAGGGAATTAACTTTCTCAATTCAAACTACCACTGACACAACAAGTTTAAGTACAGAGTCCACATGTAAATCTGACATAATCTGGGGAGTGGAATGTGGCTAAATTCAATAAAGAAAAGAAAACAAAAAGAATGGCACAGTTTGAGTAAGAAACGTCAATGAATTCTTTCACATTTCACGTGGTTTTCTCAGGCCCAAGTTAACTAAAGATGTGGATATAATGAGTTTCTTATACTTGAGCTGCTGCCTCAGCTTTCTGCTTCTGTTGAGTCTATAACTGTATTTACTATTTTCATTTACATGATTTTCTCTAAAACACCCAAGTATTTTTAATGACTATCTTTGAGATATCTGTACACAGGCCCAAAGCCATCCCTACCTGACACACTGAAGAATGAAGAGCTCTTCCCAAGCACAGCTGTTGCAGATCTGAAATACTTCATTCCTTTGGTACACAGAGGCCTACAGACTGGGAGGGTGTTGGGTTGTGTAAAAAGGGAGGTCTGGACATTACTCTCTGAAGCATGAATCACTGTAATAAGAAAAGTTGAAGAAAATCCAACATGATGCTAACAGTGTTGGGATCTGGGTGGTCTTCATCTGTTTTGCGTGTTTGCTTTTGTGTATTTTCTAAGATAAGAATTGTTCTAGCAATAATTATTAAAAATCATAGTGCCGGTGTGCTATTTTAGGATGGTATAGAAATGACTTTTGGCCAGAGCACCCAGGGAAGTCTGAAGTCTCTTGGCCTTGAGTATGAGGTGGCCACAAAAGGCCAATGATGGGACAGTATGCCAACAAAGTAAGGAAAGGCAATGTGACTTCTATTATTAACTGCGGTAAGAGCTTCCAAATTATACAAATGACTGTGTTGAGGGCTTCTTTATCCCGATTAGGTCGATGACATTAGAACATTATCTAATGTCTCTCTCCTCCCCTGTACGCCACTTCAAAGCACTAAATCCAAGTTTCTTAAGTTACTACTCCACTGAAGGCAGAAACTTCACTGTTCCACAGTCACAGGAAAGGCAGACAGAGAGACAGAGACCATATGGTATTTACTCAGCAAATGGTCTGCTCTATACTGGTCCTGCCTTTTCTGGGGCTGAATACAGAAGAAGAGGTCTGGGTAGAAATGATGATGATGAACAGGACAAGATAGAAAGCTAATATAGACAGCTTTGAGGGAGAATCTTGGCCTCTTGTTATTCTCAGGCAGGACCTTCAAAAGGGACCATACTAAGTCTGGGCTCTCAAATCTTTTAACTGGATACTGTGATTCCGTCCACCAAGACACTGACAAACAAAATGTATGTTAATGAAACAAATCTGATTCATGGCTTTCTTCCTCCTTACAGCAGTTAGGAGGAAAAAGTACATGTAAGAAACTTGTTCCTCCAGAGGCCATAATGTGATTAAAGAAAACAGTAAAAACACAGACACACACACACGAATACTTACAAAATCATCATAATGCTACCAATTAAAAAAGAAATTCCATGTCTTTATAGTGCCTGAGGGCCTTGGTTTAAAATATACAAAATAAGTGAAAATAATTCAATGTTACATTATAAATTAATAGTATCACTGAAGAAAATCAAGCTGAGTTTCATTTCAATTACCTACTTTGTCCATCCATGAAAATTTATAAAATGAGTCCAATAAGAACATAGCAAAAAAGCTGTTTCCTGGACTTTGATGCAATTTGAACTCAGTAGTATTCATCTCTTCAATATATGGAAAAGGTAAAATCGAGAAAATGCCCATATTCATATTCTACTATTATAGTTTAAGAAAATAATTATTTTTAGAAAGGATTATGCTTCTTTTCTTACTGGAGGCAGTCTATAGCAACCACAAAGTATCATATATTTACTATCAGATCTAAAATCGGATAGCCACATATTTATTACAAGATATACTAGATTTTTATGTGACTTTTAATACATATTATATTTATTGGCTTGTCTTACAATGAAATGCCCTTGATAATAATTTGTTTTTACCAAACTGTCACAATCAGAGTAAGAGTTATTTCCTCTAATTATAGGCAGACCTCCTGAAGACATCTGTTAATATCTAAGCATCTATTTGTTAATCAGTTTTCATTTAACATGTGGGATCATTTAGTAAAATACTTCATTCAGTGAACAAAGAAAGCCAACCAAGCTCAATTAACAAACTTCTCAGACTATCATTTTAAGGAGGGACAACAAAAATAAAATTATTTCATATTTAGGTGTAGAATTTTTAAAAAATAAACATTTAGGGGCTTCTCTGGTGGCTCACGGGTAAAGAATCCGCCTGCCAATGTTGGAGACATGGGTTTGGTCCCTGTTCCAGAAAAATCCTACATGGCCAGAAGCAACTAAGCCCATGCGCCAGAACTACTGAAGTCCAGTCAGTGCACCCTGGAGCCTGTGCTCAGCAACAAGGGAAGCCACCGTAATAAGAAGCCTGCATATCACAACTATAGAGTTAGCCCCTGCTTATTGCAATTAGTGAAAAGCTAGCACAGCAACAAAGACCCAGCACAAACATAAATAATTAATTTTAAAAATATATGTAATATAGTCCCATGTCTCTGAAGGGGAAGAAAAGGACACTGTAATTCCAATTCCATGCACAAAATAATACCACAAAATTATAAAAGATGATCACATTATGGTGACATCAAAAAATAGGAAACTGGCTAAATGTTTTAACAGGGAAAGGTCTAAAAATATAAGGATATATTCACATAATGGAATATAACACACATGTTAAAATTCTTGTGGTAGGAAAAAAATTAATGATGTGGTAAAATGATTTCAGTATACTGTTATGTGGAAAAAGCAGTATGATTCCAATTTAATTTAAAATATGTATGTATTTATACAAGAAGTAAAAAAAAAAACACTGGAAGCAGACAGGCCAAATTTAAATAATAGCTATCTCTGAGCTAAGATATCATGAGTGATTTTATTTTATTTTGTGTGCTTTTCTGTATTCCAAATACTCCATACTGACCACAGATTAAACTATGGAACAGTTATTTAGAAAATGAAATAAATCTCTCAGACACTTAATTCAAGCTTTTTAAAAAATATTAGTGATGTGTAAATTAATTTATGACTCCAAAAAGGTATGTTTTAAACATTGTTTACAAAAAGAAAAAGCCTTCTACACCAAGTTCCCAGGTGCTCATTAAGAACCTTAACTACAAAGTACAAACTGTGTAAGAACAGACATTGCAAACTTTATTTGGGGGTGAGTTTTGAGTTTTGACCCAACTTTATTTTAAAAAGATTTTGTATGGAAAAGACATAAGGCTGTTTTCTACAGAATAAATTTCTGAGTAGCGGCGGGACCAGTCTGGACTTGCTAAGCACATTAAAGTTGTGAACGGCGTTTAGTTATAACCATTTGTAATTGGAACAAATTACAAAGTAAATGGAACAAGAGTCCATAGTGACTGTCAGGCCTATATGTTCTTCTCTAAAGGGGGCTACTGCTGACATCCTTAATGACAGAAAATGGCAACATTTTAAGACTACATGGACCAAAGAAATTATGAGAGATTTGGGAAGTGTTGAAAACTAAAATTCTTAGAATTTATATTTTCTCTACACTGAAGACAGGAATGTTGTGTTGCAATATCTCAAAACAAAGCCCAAACAGGCAGCTTATTTGCTATGGTTTTACTGGTCTCTTTCTATTGATTTCTAAAACTAAGATGATTCCTAACTAAGATTGATTTCTAACTAAGCTAACAAAGATGAAGCAAGACTTGATTTGCTGGGTGACTATAACAGGTTTGGCCCCCTTTCAGGAAAACATGCCAAATCATCCTATATTTGCTCAAATTTAACTCGCCTTAAGATACTGCTTTTATCATATTTAGAAGGTCTCACCCAATTCTAAAATACTGTTACATAGAAAGTTTTAAAACAGATTTTTAAAGAAGATTCTCTTAAAATCAAATTTAAACACAAGATTTTACTGGCTTAATGTAGGTGTCCTTTAATTTACCTTTACTGTATGTCTGTTTCTTTGTTTTGATGCCCTCATGCAAGCATCCAGGTCATTCGCAGTTCTTGGGTCCTTTTCCACTTGTGAGATTTCTCCCTCAGGAAAGCCCTATCCCAGGCCTAGGAAGGGTAAGAGATAGGGGCTTGTGGATTGGAACTTCATCTCTTTTGAGCTCTGTGTTCCTTAAAACTCACACATAATGAGCTCTGCCTTCCCTGTCCTCAGACTTGCTCACTCTTGACAGTAACAAGGCAAGCACATCCAGTGCCAAACACTATTCCTTTCCAGGTCTGAAAAGATGAGAGCTAGAAAAGGAGGGAAGTGTGCCACCAAGCAGTGAATAAAAACACAAGTACTAAAGTCCTAACACTCATGCTGTTTGTATTAGTGCTATGGAAGTAAATGGGATGCATAATGGACAAAACATCATCAAGACTACTACCTTGAGCGCCAAAGTCACGGGTTGGAAATGAACCCCTGACAGAACATGAGAATTTAGTTAAGTCTACTGTATATTAGTCAAAGAGAAAGAAGAAAAATAATACCAACAATAGCTAACTTCAGACATTAAGAACTCACCAATGAAAATATCTTTCATATGTAAATACCAAAACTGAATTATTTTTCATCCTTTTAACAGTGGAACATTTTTTGAGTTTCTCTTCCATGTCACAGAAGCTTTGGACTTGCAAGTTCTGATAAAGGTGAATCTGCCACAATTCAGAGAGCACTGTCCCCCAGAGAAGAGTTCAAGAGAATGACCAACAGAAAGCAGTGGGAACCAGCAATTCCAAGGAGGTCCTGGAACTTGCCAGCTCACTGCAATTTGTCCTATTATAAATCTGTAATAAAAAGACAGGCCTCTGGTCCAAAATCTTTGTATTAAGTGATTTGCTAAGCATGAATTATTCCAAGTCCATCACCAACTTTGATATGCTGTGCCAACGCACTGCTTCCATCTGTTTGCTGTTTTGTTGTTGTTTAATCTCTTGTGTCCAGCTCTTTCAGGACCACATGGACTGTAGCCCACCAGGCTCCAATGTCCATGCAATTTCCCAGGCAAGAATACAGGAGTGAGCTGCCATTTCCTTCTCCAGGGGATCTTCCTGACCTAAGAATGGAATCTACATCTTCTGCATTGGTAAGCAGATTCTTTACCACTGAGCCACAAAGGAAGCCTTATTGAAGGTCCATCACCGACTCTGATATGCTGTGTACATGCACTGCCTTCATCTACTCCTTTATAATAGGCTTTTTTTCCATTTGAAAGTCCACATAGTTAAAAAACAGAAATACTGTCTGGAAAGATAACTTAAATGATTATGGTACAGAAAAATCTCCCTGAGAACTATATAACTTGAATATACATTTTCTCCCTCTGTCTCAGTGCAAAGGTCATTTTGCCCATTTACTTGAGTTCAATGGGATTCAATTTATGTGTATTTATTTATACATAATTTATAAATCCAATTTTAACCCTAAATGTTTTGTTGATTCTAAGATATCAAGAGTCATGTCCACATTCACATAAGGGACCAGGTTTGCCTCATAACATTCTTCTAAGCAATGTAGCCATCAAGCTAGACTATTCACCAAACCTGATGACTTCAGAGGTATGAGCCAGTATGTTTGGAAGCTTTAGCAATGGAAGCAAAAAGAGAGAAAACTGAAACTCATGGCTATTTTTATTGGGGGGGTTATTATAAATAATACTAAGCTCAGAAAATCCAGGGTAACTGGTTCTAGCTCTGAATTTAGTCTTATGGAATAGTCAAGGGCATTTTCTTGGGATTAACTCAAAGAGGCTTCTAAGACCAGAACAACTTCTTATAACATTCCTGAATGATTCCTGAATCTGAAAATGCACGCAAACTCCCTTGTATCTGCTAGTTAGTTCACATTCCCACAACAGTGCCTTCTCCATCATTCTTTCTAAAATTGTATGCACTGTGGACTCACGAGCAGAACTTAAAAATTCCTGCAGCCTCAGTCCATCTCCATTCCAAGCGATTCTGATGGAATTCATCTACATAATAGGGGCCAACTACCCCATTATATTAACGACCACCAGAGCAACCACTGCCTGAGGATAGCCACCACTGGCACTGCCCTCATGGAATGACTGCCGAAAGTTCCAGGCTAAAAGTACTTCATGTGTTATTTCATCTAGTACCACAGATTATCAACCCCACTTTATGGATTAAATGGCAGGCACAGAAAGGTGAATCAATTTGCCCAAGATCACACAGCTGGGAACTGACAGAACTGAATCTCAGTTGAACTCTGTCTGCTGATCAAGTATAAGCTCTTAATGACCACACAGATGATCCTTCTAGTTGGGTTTAACATGCTTGACAAGAACACCCTGAAACAACTTCTTGGCTCTTGTTTTTCACTGCTCTCTTCATACCTTCCCTAGCTTGTTTAATCTCATCTCATACACCAAAAAGTCACATCATAAACACATTTAATTTATATGAATCTGCCTTTACAGGCTTGGGCATAGAATAAGTAAGTGAGAAAGAGTTGAAATCCATGAGTAAAATCTAGTGGGTGACCCCACTGCCATTTCATTCAAAGGACCTGAGTCCCTGAGGGAGATGGGAGGGACTGAGATTCATTGCTCACTCCCAAACGCTCAATGGATGGGCATCTCACCACACTACAGGGACTCTAGTGCTTAAAGATATTAAGATATACGGGTAACTTAAAGGACTTTCAAAGCTAATTGATTGTATTTTTTGCCTTATGAACTGTCTTTAGAGCCTCAGCTGCACATGGATTGTGACTCCACCATGTAGTGGTTGCAGTGAGCTAGAGATATATGGGAATCACAAAGAGGAATAAAACTTAGCTCATGACCTGATGGTGGTGGTTTAGTCACTATGTCATGTCTGACTTTTGCGACCTCATGGACTACCAGGTTCCTCCTCTGTCCATGGGATTTCCCAGGCCAGAATACTGGAGTGGGTTGCCATTTTTTTCTCCAGGGGATCTTTCTGACCCAGGAATCCAACCCAGGTCTCCTGAATGGTAGGTGGATTCTGAATGGCAGACCGCATTGCAGGCGGTCTCCTGAATGGCAGATGGATTCTTTAGCAACTGAACCACCAGGGAAGCCCATTTCTTGTCTAAGGAAGGCCATTTCTTACCCCATTTCTTGCCTAATCCACTCTCTAAGAGAAACATGAACACTCACTAACATAAGCACTCATGGTAACAACCTCATGGGTGGAAGAATCAGCAACAAGGTTTCACCATGACATTGAACATACAAATTTTTTTTAAAAAGCAGGTAAATTTCAATTCTCCAAAGATGGTTGACATAAAGATGGTTTATCCAATGGTATGGAAAAGTTGTATGCTTATTCTCTGATCAAAGAATTTTTGTAAAAGGAGTTTTCACAAAGAGACATCAAGATAAAGCAACATTATATTGTGGTTTGAAGTGATTTTTTTCATATCCCATGTAAACCAAAAGAAAACTCAGTAAAGACCTTCCTCATGTCACTTACCATCATGGATCCATTTTCTTGACTAAACATAAAACTCGATTCAACATCTCCATCTTGAAACACTCTACATTACAATTTTTGTCAAATACTGAAAGATCTGACCATTTCCGTCTTCCCCAAAGAGCACTAGGAACCCATATAGCAAATGAAGGTTGTATTTTGTAACAAGAATAGACAGGAGACTGAATCACAACAAAACACTTACAAATCAAGAGAAAAGAAGAAAAGTACCAAGAGAGATTAAAGGCACAGAGAACAATAATAGGAAAGGAAATCTCTTGTGAAAAGAAGTAGCTGATGGTAACTTAATCGGGACAAAAATGAATTAGATTTTCTTCAATGACCGAGCTCAAGATTAGGTGATTTCATAAAGTTTATAGAAAGTCACTTGAAAATTACACAACTTGTTGCTGTATTCTACTCTCAGAGAGAAGAGAAATAAAAGTTCTCCACAAGGGAGTTGATCTTCAGAAAAATGCATTTACAATCCCAGTTGATGAATTTTACCTATCAACTAGGAGATTATCCTTAATTCTCATTTGGATAGAAAAGTCACTTTAGGATTGATAAAATTTCTCTGAGTTTCACAGAGATTCTGACATAAAAATAAGAAGCTAAAAAGTTAAAATACATGGGGGTGTAAAGTGCATGGGGAAAGAACTAAATAGAAGTGTTAACAGATATGGGCCCAGGGCCAGTATATGGCACAAGAGAATTCTGGGACAAGCTCTCAAGTCTGGTGAGAATTTTAAAGGTATGGTATATTAAGCAGACTTGCTGGTTGTCAGTATCATAAAATGAAATATAATTCAAAGGGGGTAAAAATGATTTGGCCCATAGCTAGGAAAGGGAGAGCAGCTCAAAGAAGTCAAGTGAAGCTGCAGAATCATAATAGTCATCATTCTCAAATTTAGGGAAACATGAAAATCACCAGAAAGACTTATTAAAACACAGTACTGGGCCCCACCCCAGAGTTTTTGATACAACAGGCTTGAATGGGACCAAGAATTTACATTTCTAAAAAGGTTCTAGGTGACACTACATCCGCTGGGTCAACCACTTTGAGAATCACTGAGTTACAGAAAACAGGCTATGTAGCAATGAGGTCCTAAGGCTGAGGGAGTCTCCATCATGAAGGTTTGCTCCTGAATCTTACTCAGACTTTTACCAGGTGGGAGGGCACCTCCTCAGCCACATTGTTTTCATTCATGATCCCAGAGACAGATGGCCTTTTCCATGAGTTTTAGGAGGAAAGCTGATTAGACTGAGGGGCCTGTGCTGGGGTATCACTTCTCTGCTTTCAGGGATTCAGTAAAGCAAGTGGCCTACCCTAGTTAAGGATACCCCATGGGCAGGAGTGGGGAACAGAGGATCCCAGCAGAGACACAGAGGCGGCACTGAATTTGATGGCATTCCCAAGACCACAGGGAACAGGAGAAGAATCCTTAAAGGAACAAGAAAAAGAATCATGAGAAAACATGATGGGAAAGGAATAATAGATTTTTTTTTTATGATGATGAGGCTCTAATTTCTGTCCAGTTATCCTTCCTAAGATATTATGCATTGTTTGATAAACTGATACACCTTTCAATAGGTAGTGTTTTAATGCTATACTTGGAGATAAAAAATGGAATGACTGAATCTATTCTTTCAGTAAAACATCTTTTCATGTTTCTTGGCTTTTGTATTTTTAGCTTTGCTTCTTTTACTCTCCTCATTTGAGTATCAAACATCTCTTCTTTGGAACATGCTTAACACTGTGAGCATTTGGATTAGCTATCTGGAAATTCATCTTCATGAAGAAGCTCCATTTATAAAGTAAAACAACTAATCACAGATTACAAAACACATAAAAACATCTGAAATCATCTAAATACAGTATGAGTTGGACATTTCCCTGACAAACTACTACCCAAGTGCCAATATTCTTGGACCACACTGACATAGTGAAGATTCTAAGTCACTTAAGTCTCCTTCTCTTCTCAAAATGTACTGCTTGGGATTAACGAGCAAGTGAATCTAGAAGGTCATGGGTTAAAGCTCCAAATGGATTTTGTGTTCACAGTTTATGATCCTAAGGCCTCTGAACAGACACCTAAATGTGTGCTCAAAAAATATGCTACTGGAGCTCTAATTGAGAAAAAAAGGAATGTGTCCAGAATGCTTACATATAACGATTAATGAAAGAACTCACAGATAAGCTGGAAGAAAAATAATTAACTAGGATTTGTGCCAGCTGTCCATTGGGAATGCTAACTAATACATGTGTTCGAAGTGCTCTGTTTCATAAGACCTCAAAGGTGGTAAAAAGAGCATCCCAGGAGAGGGTCCTAGACATGTAGATAAAATATCAATCGATGTTCACAAAGGACCTCTAATTGCAAGACAGTTGCCACCCAAATTATTAAAGTTGCAGCATAAACTATTTAAGTGAACAAAATCTTGTTTTAGATCCATAATAAAGCAAGAAATGTTGATTAGAACACTTTGGCAAAGAAGTAGTGAGTAAAGACAAAGGAAAGGAGGGCAACTCCAATGGATGTAGATGCAGAAGAGCCTCCCTCTTTAGCGGCAAATACATCATCACAAACCTAGCTCACAACTCATGTAACAGCTACAGCATTTTGTTCTCCAAGGTAAATGTATCTAGAGGCTTTCTTGGACAAACCTATCAATCTATTAAAAAAAAAAACCTCCTGGCATTTTCAGGGCTCCCTTTCAATTTTATTTTTCAAATTAGTTGAATATCATCACATAATATATAAAGTATTTGCTCTATATTATGGATCTATTCATTCATTGGGCTGTGAATTCACTCACTTATCTATTTATCACCTCTAAAATGGCAGCTCCAAGAGAGTAAGACTCTGTTTCAATCACTGCTTTATCTTTAGTGCCCAGAGGAATGCCTGGCACATAGACACAATATATTCCCTTTTTTTCTGTTTTAACCTGAAATAATTTTGCTGAAATGTCAATTGCTTTTGGTGGGATACTTGCTTTAAACCATAAGATATCTCCATCTGGATTATCAGAGTACAAAATCCCTTCTCTCCTCCACCCCCAATGTAGACACGGTATATTCCTGTTTGGCTGACTTTTCTAAACAGTCCAGCTTAGTCATTCTACGGTCTTAGGAACAAGTCTTGACTTCAGAAGGGATCTTTGAAGACCTGCTTCCAACAGGCTGGGGATATCTCCCTCTTCAATAAAGTCATTCTTACTGTTGGATGAGCCTTTGCCAACCTCATGGTTGACATTCTGACTTGTACTTCTAGCTTAGTTCTTGCCTTAGCTATGTGCCTGGTAGGCTAGTCTCCCTACAACCAAGCTTCTATTTAAAAGGTATTGTGAATGAATGGCATCTGATCCCTGCACTATGGCCTGTGAACTGTGGAAATGGCTACCTGTTAATAGAACACCCTAAATATTACTTAGGAATTGCCTCCCTATGTTTGTACTCTTGTTGTCTTCTACTAACATGCTGCTTTCAGGTAAGATCTGCTACCCACCCTCACAATCCTCCCTGTAAAACCAACTATTCTCCTGCATCTGGCAGCTGGATAAAGCCTCATCCCACCCTCTGAAATGAGTTCCTTCCTTCCATCATTTACTTGACCTTGTAGGACAAAGTCTAGTTCTAGATTATGGTCCTTATCAGGTAGCCCTTTCTGATTAAAGTCTCGCCAAACACACGACATTAGCATCCAGTTTAGGAAATGAATTATTTCAGAAAGACAACTCATTGATTCATTATGTTCTTCTTTCAGACAGAGAACATTTGGCTAGATGATGCATATGGAAACAAATATGAATTGTCGATATGAACTTGCTCTGAAAATACATTTTTGGAGAACTTACTATGTTCTACACATGAGATGGGTGGCTAGAAATAATGAAAATATAATAATAGTTGAACAAAACTATGGACTGAAAAAAAACTCAAGGAGACTGTATTTTTAGCTATTTATAAAGAATATGAGCAAATGGAAAGTTAACTGAATAATCAGTAAGAAGTGGGAGGGGGAAAAAAGAATATTTCAAGGTAATTTTATGAGACTTAAGAGAAATGAATGAATAAAGGAGATTATTGGGTGGTGAGAACTATAACTGTAAATATCATATAGAAAAGGGAAATTGGGACAAATTATCACCAATGTGGTATCTGATGAGGGTGATAAAGATTTTAAAAAACACCTATTTTAGAAGTTTGCCTGAGGTGTCTTATTCCTTTACAGAGAATGCAAATAGAAATCAATGGATTCTCATGAAGTTCTTAAGCAAAATAATTCATTAGGGAATCCTGCCCCCCCCCCCCCACAAAAAAGCACTAAAAGATAAAGGTGAGTTTATTTTCCTACTTCTACCAAGTCTCATTCTTAACTCCCTTTCATCTTATTAAATTGTATATAACATGAAGATATCAGGAAGCTAAAAAGACTCATTGTAAAGTGCAGCGGTAAAGAATTCACCTGCCAATGCAGGAGACAAGAGATGCAAGAAATGTGGGTTCGATCCCTGGGTCAGAAAAATCCCTTGGAGTACGAAATGGCAACCCACTCCAGTATTTTTGCCTGGAAAATTCCCTTGACAGAGGAGCCTAGCAGATTACAGTCCATGGGGTCACAAAGAGTCAGATATGACTGAGCACACATGCAAGCAGATCAGGAAGATATTGAACTGAGTAAACAGGAAAGGGCATTAGGCTACCTCTAGGATTTTTTAGGTTATTTTAAGTCCAGGCAATTCAGAATGACTGTATCAAATATTAATGAACAATTCACCATTAATTCTGAGATAACTAAACTCAAATTAGCAGTGCATGAAAGTAGTAATTGCACAGAACACTGAACAGGTATCCAATGTGGTTTTGGATTATACTAATTCTCTTTTTTGATGTTATAAAAATTTGTTTTGTACCATAAAGCTTTTTATGCTTTTTACTATTGCATTTACTATGATACTTTACTCTGACTTAGCAAATCTGATTTACAAAGTTCATATCGTTTCTGAAAAAGATTTTAAATAGAATGCCCTTCTTTAAATTATCTTTAAAGTAAAAAGAAGCTTTAATAAGCTGATTATTAATATTGTTAGTAAAATTCATGGGCAGAGAGACCAACTAATAACATGAGAATATGTCTATCATGTAGTATTGGGCTAATTAAAAAAAAAAGCCATCAAAGGAAGAACATTCTAGTTATAACCTTATAAAGAAGATAGGCATAGATAATGCTAGAAGAAAATTTAACAAACTGTAACAGCAGTTCTGTTATAGAAATAAAGTTAGGGGCATTTTTTTTTTAATTTTATACTTTAAGTAGGAAAGGTAAATTTATAAAAGTAAAAAATGATCAATTTTGTAAATGTAAAGAAAACTTTCAAAAAGCATAAAGTGAAGGGATTGAAACAGGTAAGGAAATCACCTTAACTGAAACATGAAAACTAAATTAAAATGTTCTCAAGGTTTATTCACTTAATCCAAAGTTATAAAGCTGCTATGTCTCAAAAGTCATTTATGACACATTTCAAAGTTTCTCATAATCAAAATTCTTCCCTTAGGAAACATATAAATGCAAATTATGAAAAAATTTTGTTTTTTGTTTTACTTAGTAGGAGTTCCTAAATGTCCTTTTTAGAAAAGATAAAATGGAGGGTCTCTAGCAAATAATTCTAAAGAGCTGTCCTAATTATCTAAAACTTTATAAAGGCAATTCACATTATTCAGAGCAATATGGTCTAAAGTTGCAATGAACACTGAATTAGTGAATACCGAACCATTGCTCCTAGGGGAAATATAGGGTTAGGTTCCTGAGAGCCTTTGGTCACATTTTTGTCAACCTTTCAATATATAACCTTGTTTTTTGTGTAATTGTGGCCAACAACATGGTAAATCATGGCTCAAGAAACCTTATCTAAGTTGTATTTTCTCTATAAGGCAGGTCACACTAGACAGTACTTTAGCACTACATGTGGGTCTGTTTTAAACAGCAAAATCACACACCAAAAAGGATAAGAACATGAAAATGGGGCACTAAATACATTATGAAAATGACACTTGTTTACTGTAGGAGCACTGAAATAAGAAAGGAAAATGCTGACTTGTTTGACATTCACTGATAACAGTGTACCACATAACTAAAAGTTTTCAAATTCTGTGTATTTTTGCAAACAACTGTGAAAGCACTGAGTACTGATTATAAAAAGTTTAGCACATATGCAAATTTGCAAATATTGAACCTGTAAATAGTGGGATCAACTGTACTAAGAATCCTGGTTGAAAAAAATGCATATTAGGTTACAATGAAATTCCTTCAATACTTTGAAAAACATTCCTTGAAAATAACTAAGAATCTTATTAGGAACTAGAGAACTATGCCATTTTAATCACAACATTCATCTTGCCTTAAGTCACATTTGGAGGGATTGGGAGTACCATGCTTCCACTTACAACTGTACCTTAATATGGTGATTCATGGAGCAACAAATTTAGAAAGACTTACTAAAAGTTTCATGAAAAACTAAGTAAATAATAGCCCCAAAAAACATGCATTAAATGGCCTCACTTCATATTATTTCAGGAGGACATACATATAATGAAATAATAAAAATTTATATAGACCAATTCAAAGACATGGAAAAAAAGTGTTGCAAGATCTATAAAAGAGCCCATTCCTTTGATTTCCAAAACTGCACACATGCCTGTATTTTAAATGTGAAAAAGAGTGACATCACAATGGAAAATTGGGCAAAATATATTAATAGGCAGATCATAACAAAAGTGATAAAAATGCTCAATAAAATAAAAATAATTTAAAATGTTACTTCTCATGACAGTAAAGAGTCACAGTAACACTATAGTTTTGAATGCCTTTCTCTGATGGCTAATGATATTGAGCATCTTTTTACAGGTTTATTGGACACTTGTAGATATTGTTTGGAGAAATGTCTATTCAGATCTTTCTTCATTTTTTAAACTGGGTTATTTGTCTTTTATCAATGAACTGTAATAAATCTTTATGTATTCTAGAAAAAAAAAAAAAAAAAAAGAGTCACAGTAACAATGGCCAGGATGTAAGAAAACTTATTTGATGAAAACTCTCTATGTTCCTTCAACTAATACTGAGATAATTCGGCACTAAGTGTGAAAAACTTAACCTCTGCATTCATCTTTACCTTCATACTTCTTTTTTAATTTTTTTTTTTATTTTTTAACTTTACAATACTGTATTGGTTTTACCATATATCAACATGAATCCGCCACAGGTATACACGTGTTCCCCATCCTGAACCCTCCTCCTTCCTCCCTCCCCATACCATCCCTCTGGGTCGTCCCAGTGCACCAGCCCCAAGCATCCAGTATCGTGCATAGAACCTGGACTGGCGACTCGTTTCATATATGATATTATACACGTTTCAGTGCCATTCTCTCAAATCATCTTCATACTTCTATAAGTTCATCTTACGTAAATAAATCTCACCTGTTTCTAAAGCTATGAATA
The DNA here is from genome assembly GCF_029407905.1 of Bubalus kerabau. Classification (NCBI taxonomy): domain Eukaryota; kingdom Metazoa; phylum Chordata; class Mammalia; order Artiodactyla; family Bovidae; genus Bubalus; species Bubalus kerabau. Next base: position 35,730,682 of record NC_073643.1, on the reverse strand, counting down.
TATGGGGGGTTCACAGCAGCATTACATTAAGTTGGAAACACCCTGAATACCAAACAGAGGACTGTTTAAGTAAACATATATCTATACAAGTGTACACTGTTTAGCCACTGAAAATGTTGTTGAGTACTGTACTAAGACACGCAAAAAGCACATAAAAAGTGAAAAGACTATATAATAGTTATATATTATTGAAAATAGTTTTGTAAAAAATGCTATATTATTCATCAAGACATTTACATATATAAAATTTAGTGTATTTCTGTACTTTTCTGTTTTATGTTTCCCTAATTCAATAATTAGGGGAAAAGGCACACTACATAGAAATCCACTCCAAGTCAAGCCGATTTCTTCAGCAAGCCCACATGGACATGCTACTCATTTAGGAAGTAGACAATGAGACAGTAACTCCCAATTCTCTGACAGTGGGGGCAGGGTGGGGGCGCACGGCATGACAGGAAGAAGAAAGAGGATTCAGTGTCTTCAATCTCCTGAACCCATTTGGGCTCATTCCACCAGACTACAATTCACTTCTGCAGAGCAGAGGAACCAGAGGTATTCACAGTTCAAAGCTTTTTAACCTTGTTCTCCAGAATAATTTTACTCAGTTCACTCTCCACATCCAGTGATTTCCTCTACCAGGCAATTTGGACTCTAAATGTGACAGTCACTCAGTAGTGTCGGACTCTCTGCGACCCATGGACTGTAACCTGTCAGGTTCCTCTGTCTCTAGAACTTTTCAGGCAAGAATATTGGAGTGGGTAGCCATTCTCCAGGGGATCTGCCTGACCTAGGGATCAAACCCAAGTCTTCTGCATTGCAGACGGATTCTTTACTGTCTGAGCCAACAGGGTAGCCCCTGGATTCTAAAACAATACCTCAAAAATAAAAATAGTAAAACCTTCAGATGCCTTGATCACTCAACCATCCTAAGATTATTCTTAAGATTCAGAGATGCCTGACATTAATCTCAGCTATTATTTGTTCAACTTGTTAGGATATACACTATTTTCTATATTTTCTAATTGCTAAGGTCAACTACTTCCTTTCTCAATGCAATAAAATTAAGAATAAAAAAATTCCTAACATTTAATAAAGTAGATATTATTTCCAACCTATATGATATTACAACTTGACTAGTGGTCCATTTCTCTTTAACAGTCTACAAAGGCCTCTCCATATAGGATTCATAATGAATTATTGAGCATGCTGAGATTAATCATAAAATTTACTAAACTATCCCAAAATCTGTTAAATTCTTTAAATCACTTACAATGAAACAAAGTCAGGTACATTAAAATCTGAATATTGAGAAGTGGAGCAAAGAGTACAAATCTTATTTTTTTTATTTATTTCTGAGAGTATGTCAGCAAGGAACATGAAAATAGATTTAGAGTGTTACATTACAGATGCTTTGAAAATGTGGTAGCTATCAGACATACTTATCATGTGTGAGATTCAGAAACAACTGCCTTTGCCAGGACTTGGCTCTTACTGGGAAGTGCTGGCAGGTAAGTTGGGCATGGAGAGCCAGACAGTCTTGGAAATTTGGGTCAAATGGCCATCGGGAAAAGAAAAGCAAATGTCAGCATTTATGAATTCACGACAATAGGAAAATCCCTGCGAGCAGAAATGAGCACGGGGAGGATGGTTTTCCATGTTCCAGTGTACACACAGTGGTAATGTGAAACAAGGGGTGAAACCAAATGACAGGTTGTGGATCCAGAAGCACAAAACCATTTTTACTCTCTTCAGAACAGGCTATCAGGTAGGTGATCACTATAAAGAATGGCTGCTTCTCAACTCTATATGAAAGTAAAATTAGTTTTCAAACTGCCCTGTAAGAATAGAAATGCACAGTAATCATTTCAAAAATAATGTTCATGTTTAAAAAGTACTGGACCTTATATCTGAAAACAAATCCCAGCAGGATCCTCTATGACCCACCTCCCAGAATATTGGAAATAAAAGCAAAAATAAACAAATGGGACCTAATTAACCTTAAAAGCTTCTGCACATCAAAGGAAACTATTAGCAAGGTGAAAAGACAGCCTTCAGAATGGGAGAAGATAATAGCAAATGAAGCAACTGACAAACAACTAATCTCGAGAATATACAAGCAACTCCTACAGCTCAACTCCAGAAAAATAAATGACCCAATCAAAAAATGGGCCAAAGAACTAAATAGACATTTCTCCAAAGAAGACATAAAGATGGCTAACAAACACATGAAAAGATGCTCAACATCACTCATTATCAGAGAAATGCAAATCAAAACCACTATGAGGTACCATTTCACGCCAGTCAGAATGGCTGCAATCCAAAAGTCTACAAGTAATAAATGCTGGAGAGGGTGTGGAGAAAAGGGAACCCTCTTACACTGTTGGTGGGAATGCAAACTAGTGCAGCCACTATGGAGAACAGTGTGGAGATTCCTTAAAAAACTGGAAATAGACATGCCTTATGATCCAGCAATCCCACTGCTGGGCATACACACTGAGAAAACCAGAAGGGAAAGAGACACGAGTACCCCAATGTTCATCGCAGCACTGTTTATAATAGCCAGGACATGGAAGCAACCTAGATGTCCATCAGCAGATGAATGGATAAGAAAGCTGTGGTACATATACACAATGGAGTATTATTCAGCCATTAAAAAGAATACATTTGAATCAGTTCTAATGAGGTGGATGAAACTGGAGCCTATTATACAGAGTGAAGTAAGCCAGAAAGAAAAACACCAATACAGTATACTAACACATATATATGGAATTTAGAAAGATGGTAACAATAACCCTGTGTACGAGACAGCAAAAGAGACACTGATGTATAGAACAGTCTTATGGACTCTGTGGGAGAGGGAGAGGGTGGGAAGATTTGGGAGAATGGCATTGAAACATGTAAATATCATGTATGAAATGAGTTGCCAGTCCAGGTTCGATGCACGATACTGGATGCTTGGGGCTGGTGCACTGGGACAACCCAGAGGGATGGAATGGGGAGGGAGGAGGGAGGAGGGTTCAGGATGGGGAACACATGTATACCTGTGGCGGATTCATTTTGATATTTGGCAAATCTAATACAGTTATGTAAAGTTTAAAAATAAAATAAAATTAAAAAAAAAAAAAAAAAAAAAAAAAAAAAAAAAATGAAAACAAATCCCTAAAAGAATTCTATTAATTCCCAAAAGAAATATTCCCTTGCAGATAGGGTATTTCAGCAAATATAAGTGGCAAATGATAAAATGAGTTTTGTTTCATGCCTCTGATGTAAGCATGTATTTAAGGGAAAAAGAGGATCTTGTGTTTTGCTTTTAAATAAACTCTAATTGTATGATAATTAACAATATAGGAGGCATTAGTATGTTATTAATTTCAAAATATAACAACTGATGGCATTTGCACAAACCCCTTATCAAAAATACAGCATGCAGTTTTACACCCTTGGCCTCAAATTCTAAAGACTTTTCAAGTACTCACCACAGAGTTAAACCAGCTGGCCTCTCCTCAAATTTAAACCAAACTGTATTTTGTGGTTCTCCCAAAATATGAATTTAATCCTCCCTTTATTAAACTGTGTTTCCTTGGCTGTCTGGAGGGAGAATCACTGCACACTACTGAAACTGCTTACACATTTCATCAATTTCAAAACAACCCAGGCAGTAACACTGGTATCAATGAACTGCTTCAGACAGCTCCCATTTCTGCAGACAACCATTTATTTCCCACTGTTTCAGTAATTCTAAATCTAAGCCTTTAAATGATAATCAAAATGAACACTCAAGAAAAAAGCATAGAAACTAAAGTTTTCATCATGCTTTAGAAAGGTTTGCCAAGCACTTTACATGTATCTTAAATGATAATAAAACAATGCATTGGGGTATTATTTTCATGTCTACTTTATTCGTGAGGTGACAGAAGTTCAAAGAGTATATTCACATCGCTAATAAACACATGAAAAGGTGTTCATCCTGATTAGTTATGAGGGAATGGCATTAAACCACAATAAATACTACCATATGCCTACCAGAATAACAAAAATGTTCGTGAGGGTTTCTCACACATGCCTATCAGAATGTAAATTGGCATGTTTAGAAAACTGTTTGGTAGTACACATTCAAACTGAGTATATGCATACCCTACTGCCCACAAATTCTACATCCAAGCATATACACCATAAAAACATGCTCCAAATGGCATGTATGATTATGTTCATAGCAACGGTATTCATAGTAGTAAAAAATGAGAATCACACAAATGTCTATCAATAGAAGATGACATAAAAAAGCTCTTGTCAAGTTATACAATAGAATACTATACAGCAATAAGGGTAAGTGAACCGCTACTACATAAAATATGATTGAATCTGAGATAAAAAGTCAAATGAAAGATGACAAATACAAAAGTATATACATTGTATGATTCCATTTGTATTATGCTCAAAACCAGGCAATACAAATCTTAGATAGTAGAAGTTAGGAGAGTATTAGCTTTGGGAAGAAAGCAGGGTTGAGGGCGATAGTGCAGAGGTATAAAGTACTGCTGGGACGGTGACTGTCCCAGTGCATTCAAACTGCTGTGACAAACGACCATAGACTGGGTGGTTTAAAAAACATTCATTTCTCCCAATTCTGGAAGCTGGCAAGTCCAAGATCAAGTCACCAGCACATTCAGTGGCCGCTAATTAGTACACAGGTGGCCATCTTCCAGCAATGTCCTCACACCAAGGAAGGGGTGAGAGGGCTCTCTGGGAATCTCTTTCATAAGGGCACTAATCCCACCCATGAAGGTTCTACTCTCATGATCTAATTATAGCCCAAAGGCCTCAGCTCCTCACACCATCACAGAGAGGCGTAGGATTTCAACATATAAATTATGAGAAAACATACTCAGTCCATAACACTGGGAATGTCTTATATCTTGATGTGGTCAGAGGATCCACAAATATGTTCACTTTGTCATAATTCATTGAACTATCTACTTACAATGTAGATAGTAAGTTTGTACAGTGTTCTTCATGAAAGCTATTCTGTTCATAAAAGTTTATTAAAATTTTTAGACAGTACTGTCACGTGAAATCATTGCCCTTTAAATGGGAAATATATGTATCTCAATTCATATAATGAAGTAACTCTCTGAGGTAATAAGTACTATTACTATCTCTATTTTATAAAAATAGGAAACCAAGACACATAAAAGTTACATGACATGCCCAAGGTGCCACAGTCAACACTTGTTAAAGACAGAATTGGAACCCAGGCTGGCTGGCACCTGAGCCCCACTAAGAATCTCTTCCAAGTATTTGGTGCTTATATAGCACATTTCCTTCCTAAAAGGCTTTGAATATTGGACTCTACATTGGACCTAAACCAGGAAGCACAGTAAAATCAAGATAACAGACTTCACAAGTCATAAGCTACTGCTTTTCAAAAATCAGGCCTCCAGAGGGCAATAGACTGGCTTAACTTTGGACAACAGAGCAGAGGTTACTGTTGAGATTCATAACAACCATCTTTTCCTTTAATTCATTTATGCAATATGTTCTACATACTCCACATGATGTTGTGCTCATTTTTATATATTTGGAATTCTAAGTTCAAAATTAAAAACAAAACTCAAAAGCACGACTCAGGAAAATAAAAACATAATGCTAACATTCTTGATAGTATTTCTCCTTTAAATGTGCTCAAATTCTTTATAGACTGGCACAGAATCCTACTTCTACTTTCTAAAACAATTTTACTTCCTATGATTTTAAGAACACCTGTGTTTAGAATCTTGTAAGTTAAAATGATGAGGGTGAGATCTTATCTATTCTACCACCAGCAGAAAAAACTCTATTACCTTTCTCTCATCTCAAGCCCAGCTGGAAAATAAGAGAATTATAAAATATTTAACGATATTTTTCATGGGAATCCAGTTTAGAAAGTGTGCTATCTTGGAAAAATTCTTGTTTTAAACAGTTTGGCACAGGAACTTCATTTTACATATACTACAAACAAATAAAGAACACATTAGTTATAAAGGTACTTGGGTTAGGTCCCAATGAAAATCAGCATTTGGACTAATAGTCAAGTGAAATATAAGTCTCAGCTCCATGGCAGACGTTATGAGTGGAAATATATGTCAATGCATAATATTTTTCATGAATGAGCATGTTTATTATTTGATCAATAGAATTAGTTTGTACATATAACAAACAAGCAGTTGCTACTATCACTTGATTTAAGTTTAACAACAATGGGCCTTCTGTTATTTTTAGTTTTAGTGTATTCAACTGACTAATCCTTATATCTAACAAGAAAATCAATACCTTTGAAATAATTAGCTTTGTTCTCTGGGGAATCTCTAGTCTGAGCAACTGGATGGGGTTCTACTTGAAATAATTACTGCCAGAATTACAACCGGTTTCCTTGCAAGATCCAATCAATTCATCGATACTATTTTTTAGCCTCTGTTCCCTGAAATTTGTGAAACAACGCCAGGATTGAAATACCCATTACATGTCTATGCTTTTTAACTGACTTTGAAATTTCAAGATTTGGAAAATGTACTGTGAGATGAGCCAAGCATTCATTTTCCTGATATAGCATGAGAAAAATAAAATAACTCCCACATACCTTTATCTACCCAAGATGACAGCCAATCTCAAAAAAGTTTAAATACTCCCAGCACTTGAAAATAGGAAGAGTCAACATTTTTGAAGAGATTATTTAAAAAAAAAAAAAGCTTTCCAAGTGATTTTTCATTCCCTTCCTGTACTTCAATAAAATTAAAATTCAGGATCAGCCACTAAGAAAAGATACTCCAAAGAAAATGCAATATGATTGTCCTGGTAGATCTAATCCTTCCTGGTTCTCTTTAATGCTCAGCACTGAATTTCAGTCAACACTAAATGTGCAGTATTTTATTACAGTTGCTTGTCCTCTGGGTTTTTGTGGTTCAAGCAGTTGAAAGAGCTGTGTATTATGTACATGGTATTTACAGATTTCAATTGCTTTGAAAATCTCTTGGATAAAAATGATTCTTCCCTTAGAAAGGAATAGAAAAGAGCAATAAATGAATTCATAAATGATTAGGGAGCCTCTGATAATGTCCCTACTTAACCAATGAAAACAAGGTGCTTCTGTTAACAGAAAAATCACCTGTGGACAATTCATGGCTGAGTGACTTTGGACTTCAGTCACTTTGCTATTTCTGAACAGCAGTGCAGAAATGAAGCTAAGTTGCTGATAATGTTTAACCATTTTATGTGTGTGTGTGTTAACTGTAAGAAAAAGATTTAACAAAAACGTAAGGTTACCAACTAAGTCATAATGAAAACAGACAAGCATACCACTAACCTAAGACAAAACTGTATACACAGGAGGCCCAAAATTCCAGTCTACTTATAAATGGGAAGTTTCCATATTAAGTTCAGACAACACTTGAATACACATTCGAAAAATATTAGCCTTTCTATATAATGATATCTACCTAAATCTTATCACAGACAACTGAATAGCTACAATGGATGCAAATCATACTGGTCTTTGAACTGATTAAGTATTTACCAAGTACCTACTATGCACCTAGCAAGACAGCTACATTCTAGTTAAGAAGAAAGGATGCCCATGGAATAACATTATATGTACTTAGAGCATATGTTACAAGCTGTAACACATGTAATCATTAGAGATGAAAATTAAAAAGCATATAGAAGGATGTGAGGTCTTCATTTTCCAGTAATACATAATATTATAACCCTGTAATTTTCTTCTGTCTTAACCTTATAATACCTCAGCATCTTTGAGGAAGGAATCTGAGACTCAGTCCTCTCTAATTCACATAAGCATAGAACTAATCACTTCATTGTTAAGTACACACAAAAAATATTTCATGCCAACCAATATTTCTTTATTTGCATGACACTGTTTAAAAAAAATTTCCTTCCACCTCTCAGAACTTTATAAGCACAGGCCCTGAAGTAAGATCCTAGGGGTACTTATAAGCCTTTTACCCAGATGATTTAAGCCATCATGAATTCCAGTGTGATATAAGGCAGTATTTGCATCTGGGGCTGGAAAGTATTATACATGTGCTGGCTTATTAATCCTCAGCAGCAGGAACAAAGCAGATCGTTATGGTGAGAAATCATTACACCATGAAACCTCTCCTACAAAAAGAGAAGTTACCTTAGGATCAGCTGTGAGTAATTTGAATGCTTGATATACTTGAGATTCCTTTACACCACCACCAAGATCCAAAAAGTTGGCTGGCTTCCCACCATTCAGGAAAATGATGTCACAGGTAGCCATGGCGAGTCCAGCACCATTAACTGTGAAATGCAAATGGTACACAAGACAAGATAAATATAGCAACACCAAAGGGTGCATAAACTTTGGCCCTTCTCCATATTACTAAAAGAGAAACCCAACATTAATAAGCCAGTTTCCAGCCTACCTGACATTCTGTTCAACCAGATAAATTCATAGACTTTAAAAATACAGAAACAGAAAATGTACAAAGAATAAACAAAAAATACCCAGGAATGGGGAGAAGGATTTATTGAGAAGTTAAATCAATCTGGGAAAGACAAAGGGAAGAGCTTCATTCAGTAAGCAATAAATTTGGATTACCCCACTCCAGTACTCTTGCCTGGAAAATCCCATGGATGGAGGAGCCTGGTAGGCTGCAGTCCATGAGGTCTCGAAGAGTCGGACACGACTGAGCAACTTCCCTTTCACTTTTCACTTTCATGCACTGGAGAAGGAAATGGCAACCCACTCTAGTATTCTTGCCTGGAGAATCCCAGGGACGGGGGAGCCTGTTGGGCTGCCATATGGGGTCGCACAGAGTCAGACATGACTGAAGCGACTTAGCAGCAGCAGCAGCAGCAGTAGAGGGAAGGGTTTTAGGTTCTAGACAGTATAAAGTTTAAGAGATTTGGAGAGAGGGAAAAGGCTATAAAAAGTTGCTAGAGCCCTATGAATTACATCATTTTTAATATTCTTTAAGAGATTTGAGTAAAGAATGTGATTTTTTTCCATTTTTGCTTGCTGTGAATATGCTCCTTTGAATGTGGCATCCCTCGGGGGGTTGAACCATAGGGGTTCCAACTTCAATAGGACTGAAATACTTTTTTACACTCAGTGCAACTATGCATGATTATGTGTTCTCTGGAGAAACGAAGAAAACAAATGAACAAATGACAGCATCAAAACAATATTCCTAACCACTGTTACTGTTTCAAATTAATGTAAGAAATGTTCACTAGCAACCTGATCATTAAACTAAAATACGCCAACATCCTAGAAGCTTTCTTTAAAAAAAAAAAGGAGTTTTAACATAAAAATTCTTATTTTCCAGAGTTAAGTTTATTGATCAATTGCACTTCTTTTGCTTCCTATGCCTAATTATAGGAAATTATTTTCCTTAGTTAGAAAGTCCTCCCCCCACACACACACACACCAAAGTCTCCTGTACATTATAGAAACTCTCCAGGTAAAGTACCTTTCACGTTTTCTGACTTTGTATTTCTCAGATAATGCCTGTGAACTGTGACTAACTAAGCCTGGGACAACTAATATAAAAATAATTTATATATGATCTTAAAACAATGTGAAATGTATTAATCCTACCTTTTAAGACTGCCACCTTGACCAAATCATGCATACTTCCACAGAGGCTACAAAGAATATGCGTTTAATTTGCTCTAAACACACCATTAAATCTTTCCCTTTTCTAAATGCCTACAAATATTGAGAGCATATTAGCTTATCAAGATAAGAATAATGTGAGTGATCTAGTACACGAGAGTTTTTGCTCCAATATAAAGAAAGAGCTTTTGGTATCACTTGTAATTGGATGTCATTTTCTACTGTATGAACAGCAAACTACTAGATTAGGTCTGTTCAGTTCTGAATATAATGATACTGTTGGTTTAATGAGCTACAAATCTTTTTTATTTTAATTCCATTAAGACTGAGACCTCTGTTTCAAGTGCAATGAATTGATTCCACCAGAAACACAGAAGCGTATAAATCTCAGTATTATATGCTGTGGACAATAACAGAAATTGTATTGCCTCTTTAGACTCATTCTTATCTCTGTTAATAAGCCAGTATCATAAATTTAAATGACTATGATAAAATCAATTGTCTTATTAATAAGCTGACATAATGGAGTAAACATTTGATCATTCGGTTTTCACAGAACCTCAAACTTTAGTATAATGATTAAAGCATGCATTCTCTTCAACTTCCTCTAAGAAAGCAATATATTTTAAACACAAATTTCGGCAAAGGTTCTGACTTTTACTAGTCAAAATTTAACTGAGATGCTTTAAATTACTGGTCCTGAACTGGGGTGACTGTGCTTACCAGAAGGTAATGTCTGGAGACATTTGGATTGTCACAACTGGTGACAATGCAGCAAAGGAAAGAGCCTGACAGCAAAGAATTATCCCACCCAAAATGTCCATAGGGCAAGAAGTGAGAAACCCTACCTGAAACCACTGACCACAGGCCAAAATGAACTTTTGAAAGAAATTTTGGGTTTTTTTTTTTTAAGAGTTTTTGGCTACAAAAATCTCATATGTTCACTTGTGATTAGGAAATAACATTTTAGAAACCAGAGGTCTCTAAACTCTGCAAAAATTCACAAATTATGATATTGATATAATGCTTTCTTACCAAAACAGGCAATGTTCCCGTCCAGTCCTATGTATTTTAGATCATATCTGGCAGCTTCATTTTCAATGGGCTCATTCTCTGATTTGTCATCCATAGCAAATATATCCTTTTGTCGGAATTCTGCGTTGTCATCAAAGTTTATCTTGGCATCAAAACAGACAACTAATAAAGAAAACACAAACATACCTAAATATCTCCTAAGGATCTATAAATTATTGGGTTGGCCAAAAAATTCATTCAAGTTTTTCTGTCAGATGTAACAGAAAGGCTCAAATGAACTTTTTGACCAATCCAATAAGTTCTCCAGGCTGAAAAGTGCAAGAGAAATAAAATCGAATACTGTCATTTTTTCTCAAGCTTCAGACAGAAGATGCTGTTAAGGCTTTATCTTTAAACTTTAAGGCTACAAAGACAAATATGAACAATCCCTGTTTTCAAGGGACTTACATTCTAATAAAAAGCATAATAATTTTTCTCTGTTGTTTTCTATGAAATGACAATATAAGTTGCCATCACTCTTTAAAAGCTACACACTGGCATAGCTAAATATAGCTTTGATTTGCAATTTTTATTACAGTTCCTATTTTTAGTAATCTTTCCTGTCAATGCAAAGAGAGACCTGACAATAATGCTTAATATTGCTATCCTCCTACAGCCTTCTTCTGATGTTGCAAGATGAAGTTTTTATTTAGTCACTGTCCTCACTAATATGTCTAGAAGATTTAGTGGAAAGAATGCCAAGTCAGAATCATTAAATTTTTTAACTTATTTGACCCTTAACTAACTCTGTAACCTTGATAAAAATAACCTACTTTCTTGCTGGACCTGTTTTCTTATTTGAAAAGTAGAAAAAGACAATCCCCAGACTGCTGATATACTTACTCTGGGGTCTGCTAAAAGTATACTATGATCTTGATGTGAGCAGGACCATCTTATGGTTCTTGTGATTCAAGTTACAAAACATTAAGCGGCCAAGACTGGTCTGTTACAATGGAAGGCTGCCAGGCGTTATTAGCACCACGGTCTCCATCCGCTGGTGCCAGCAGCAATCTCTAACTCTCCTACTGGAGAGGAGCCCTGGACACAGTGAAACTCACTCAGTGACAGGAATGGACCACAGGTAGTTTTCCTTGACTTGTAGATCTTCCACATGTGCAATCAGGGAGCTACTGCGGTGGGGAGAGGTGGCATTCTGGTGTCTTGGATCTGATCTCTTTTATTACATCCTTTAGAGCAGAAATTATTGTCTAGGATGATACTCCATAATAATCTTCTACTTCACTTGGGATATTGACAGGCAGGGATCTATGACCATGAATTTAGATATTATTCATTCTCCACCAGCACTGCTCATAGGCACCTAAGTCTTTTCAGCAAAACAATCACCTATGTGCATTTCACTGTAAAGTAATGACCATGGTTTGTTAATACCACCTGCTTCTAATGAAAAGAAAATATTGTTACCTTGTAGCATCCTGGAGTTAAAGACCCCAGAGAGAGGGTTTTTTTTTTTTAAGTCTCTTTACCACAATAAGTGAGGATTTTGGTACAAATCTGTGCAAAACTGGCATATTAACATTGAAGAATTCTCAGCATGAATAAAAGTCCAAACCACAAAGTACTTAAAGTAGCAATGACTGACAAGGGACAATCTTATATGGAATTTAATATCTGCCTGAGTCCTTTGTCTTCCCACAAAATGTACAACCACTTTACCCACATACTATGAATATACAGAGCAAATGAGTAATTACTTTCCAGAAATCTGAATGACAGGATTCTAGTTAGTAAAAGAATTGGCCAATGTTCTCTGCTTGCTACAGTAGCATTGTCTCAGCAATTAATGACTTGTATAACAATCAGTAGGAAAGCAATGTCACTGTTGGCTTTCCACTGGGTTGATAAACATACTTTAATTAATTTATTAGCAATTTTAGCTCCTCCATTACTCATTGTCAAGATTACTTGGAACCAACATGTTCAGAATGAATGGGCAAATGCTATGAAATTGACTTCCTAAGTGAAGAGTTTCAAAAGAATTCTTGGTCAAGATCAATAAACCAGTATATCAAAATAGGTCCAGGCTGATCTTGGCTCCTTGCAAAGACTACAAGCTACTTGAGAGAAAGTATAATTAATAGGTATGTATGCAAAGCTCAGAAAGCAGTCTCAGCTAAATGTCTGCAAAGTCAGATTTTCAAAAGTCTCTTTTTCTTGTATGGCATGTATGCCTAGTAGAGAAATGAGTTCACTGTTTGAGGACCACCTTGAGAGAACTTTAGAGTTAACCAAGAACTTAAAGATAGTGACAGCGGGATGACAGGGTTATCTGTAGGTAAGAAAAAGGTGTATGGGCCCTTGCCAAACATTCTCTCTCTGTAGAGAAAAGTAAACAACATAATTAGGTCAAATGTATATATGTCCAAGTGCTTTTAGAAGTTAAAAACACTACACAAACAGGAAGCAAATAAAGCAACTTAAGAGTAAAGAAAGATAACCAAAATTGAACTGCCATCATTAATACCTAAATTTTTTCTGGGGAGGGTGGTGGCAGAGGGAAAATAAGGCCTTTGAGGTACATGGAGTCTGTTAGACACATATTTGTTAAATCTGCTCAGTATTTTTAAAACGGTCCCAAACATACAAAGTGCTTTCCAGCCTAACAATCTCTATTTATAATGTTACCTCATTTGAAAGTTTTCCCTTGAACTTGACCACTTAACGTAGACTCTGGTATCAAAAATACCTGGGGAGGAATTAAAACCATCGTACTTCCTAACCAGGGAGTCACTGTCTCTCTTAAGTCCAGTGGTCTTGTCAATCAAGTGGGACCAGAGCATTTTCTACTGCCTTGTGCTGCTGCAAGGGCAGGATGCATGCAAGCACTTAGCCTCACTAACAGCTGGCACTTACTAGTGATTTTTATTATTACCACTGCCATCTTCTACATGCACAGTGCTTTCTTGGGGCTTCAGAAACAGGACAGGTCCTTAGGGCCCAGGATACAGGATTCTCTTCTCTTCCTATCACTGAAAATGACCTGTACTTGTTCCTCTCCCTTATAATCCTAGACTTCTGTTCAGAGTAAATCTAAACTAATGCCTACTGGAGTTTACACATGTACAGATTACCTTTTCCTACAGGAAAGATTTTAATGGTTGGCATTCCAGGCTTTGGAACTGACAGAGAAGGAGATTTTTCTTAAAGGGAGATGTTGAAAGAGATGACTTGGTGATGCTTGAATCACACCACACATTTGCATAAGGTCAGGGTGGTTATAGATGGGTATAAAAAACCCCAAGTGAGACTCTAAGTCAGGTGGAGGTAGAATATAGCCCTTAGGCCAGCTCACTGCCTGTTTCTGTAACCACAGTTTTACTGTGATTCAGTCATAAACATTCATTTACATACCTCTCTGGTTGCTGTCCCAAAACAACAGTAGAGATGAGTGGCTGCAATAGAGACTATAATGCCTCCAAACTCCCTAATATTTACTAACTGTCACTTTACAGAAACAGGTTGCCACTCCCAGCAAAGCTCCAGTTTGCATCACATCCATATCCTACTTTAACAACTGAAAAAATAGACACAGGTATCATACATATATTTGTGAGAGAGAAACTTAGAAAAGTGCATCACAGTAACGTGAAAACAAAAAAGTGTAACAAACAAACCAAAACCTGCAGCTTGCACAAAAGGAACAGATCAATCCCTGAACAGTGACTGACAGGTATATGCTAATTTCCCCCTGTAAGACCTCCTCCAAGAACACTTTCAGAACTGGTGGATTAAAAATGGATTGTTTATGTCAATAAGAGCACAATAAAATAAACTTCCTTGCTCAGACCTTGGCTTTTTCATTTAATAAAACAATACACTACGGTAAAATATATTTTTGGAGGTGCTGAGCTTGGTTCAGACATTAAGATTTTCAATGTCACATTAATGACACTTCAATTCTGTAGAAAATTCAACTTGAACAGAGGCCATTCTATGTACAAAGTGGGTGAAAAAACACACCTATTAATATTTATAAAACAATTTTCACCATCAAAAGCACATGGTTACATGCTTGATAGATTATACAAATGAATTTTCCTTCTGAACGAATATCAAAGAAAGCTGTGGTACTTATATTCAGAGTGTTTTTGTCGTTTTGTTTAATGGTGTGAGATCCCATGAGCTGCTAATTCAACAACCTCAATGAACAACGTGACTGGCAGTTATTGGCCTCTGACCCTAGAGTTTTAACAGAAGAATGTGCCACAGAATTAAACAAAAGAAAAATATATTTCAGAGGGGAAGATTCACACATAAAAGAAACATAAACACAACAGGAAATAAGACTGTCATAATTAGTTTGAAAAATAACTTGTCTTCAGCAATGTACTGAATTTGATTTATGATAAATAACCATACGTGCTACAGAAATGCACTTTGCCAAGATGGCCTTAAAACGCTGATACTTCTCAATTAGTCCCACTTTCTGTTAAATGTTACTGTTTGAGGAGTTGTATACTTTTTGAGAACTTTTCTTTAGTTGCTGTGAAAGGAGAAAAATAGATACTAGGCGGGAGGGAACTTCAGAGGGAGGTAAAGAACTGAGAATGTTCTCGAAAATAGTTATGTATAAAGAGAGAAATACAGAGAAACACCCACCAACAACATGGGCACAGAGCAACAGGGTAGTTATTTAGGGAAATTAATCTGAAGAAAGAAAGGAATTTGATATGCCATTTAACTTTGGATCACCCAGCCTTAATTCCCATAGAATCTTGGCCAGAGAGTCTCAGTTTTAAATTGGGTTTAATTTCTTTAGCTCAGTGAATGAATTTGGTCTCCAACTGATGAAAATGCCTTAAAGCAGGAATCCTTAATCTCAGGACTACTGACATATTGAGTGAGATCATTTTCTGATGAGGGAGACAGCTCTGTGCCATGTATGATGTTTAGTAGCATCCCTGGCCTCTATCCTCTAGAAGCAAGTAACATCACACATCCCAAGTTGTAACAAGCAAAAATGGATGCTAACTAGATTCACTGTGGTGATAATTTGGCTAAAGAGATACAGACACAGATATATATCAAATCATTATGGTATATACTCGAAACTAACACAAGGTTATATGCCAATTATATTTTAGTAAAAAAAAAAAAAAAAATGTGTCCAGATGTTGCCAAAGAGCCCCCGGGGAACAAGATGCCCATCCTTGCCACTGAGAAACATTGTTTTAAAGATACCAAAGAAAAGTGTCTATGTGCAGCATATCTGACTGAAAGTGGGGTGAAAAGAAATAGGACATAAACTCACACAGTGTCTTACAAAATAAGTAAATGAATGAAGACAGGTAAATTTTTTTTTTAAACCCTGTTTTTTACCTGGCTACAGATTGAATGAATAAAATCTGGCACTGCAATTAGACAGTAAGGAAAATAGTCCATTTCTCTCTATTTATTTGATAGCTTGCTTTCAGTTCAAGAAAACTTCAGTCATTCTCATAGGCATGTTTTGAATCAATGTCCTTTTTCCACAGAGAAACTGCCTTTTTCTGACACCATGTGATTCCAGCAGGACCCAAGTAGGACCAATCAGTATCATCTGAGAGGACTGTTAAAGGCTGCTAAAGGAGGAGGAGGGGCACTGGGAACCATCTTCACTGACAGCTCCAGAGATGCTGGCTGACCAAGACGCAGAGTTAGAAGCAAGCAGCCATGGACAAGCAGAGAATCCCTGATTCCCTTCATTCCTTTAGCCAGTTCACTCCTAAACTTCTCTGTAACACAAGTAAAATGAGAACCCTCATCCTCAGGGGGCTTTTTAACAAAAATCAGGCTGATGCAGGTCTCTGTCACTAACAACCATTATAATCCTAACTAGCAGACACTAAACTACTACATTACAGTCAGTAGTACAAACTTAGATGTTTGAACCAGACTATTAATCACACTGGAAAAAAAATCATTCTTTGGGTGTCAGTTCAGTTCAGTCACTCAGTCGTTTCCTACTCTTTGCGACCCCATGAATCGTAGCACGCCAGGCCTCCCTGTCCATCACCAACTCCCGGAGTTCACTCAGACTCACATCCATCGAGTCGGTGATGCCATCCAGCCATCTCATCCTCTGTCGTCCCCTTCTCCTACTGCCCCCAATCCCTCCCAGCATCTGAGTCTTTTCCAATGAGTCAACTCTTTGCATGAGGTGGCCAAAGTACTGGAGTTTCAGCTTTAGCATCAGTCCTTCCAAAGAAATCCCAGGGCTGATCTCCTTCAGAATGGACTGGCTGGATCTCCTTGCAGTGCAAGGGACTCTCAAGAGTCTTCTCCAACACCACAGTTCAAAAGCATCAATTCTTCGGCGCTCAGCCTTCTTCACAGTCCAACTCTCACATCCATACATGACCACAGGAAAAACCACAGCCTGGACTAGACGGACCTTTGTTGGCAAAGTAATGTCTCTGCTTTTGAATATGCTATCTAGGTTGGTCATAATTTTCCTTCCAAGGAGTAAGTGTCTTTTAATTTCACGGCTGCAGTCACCATCTGCAGTGATTTTGGAGCCCAAAAAAATAAAGTCTGACACTGTTTCCACTGTTTCCCCACCTATTTCCCATGAAGTGATGGGACTGGATGCCATGATCTTCGTTTTCTGAATGTTGGGCTTCTTACCAAAAATTCCTCAGGGGAGACTGAGCAGTATAGATATTATCTAGGCCAGTGCTATTTATTCCACTATGTACCATTCACAGGACTGGCCTCCTGGATTTTTTAAAAATATTCAACAAGTAAGACAAGACTGAAGAAAGTTTTTACAAAGGAACTATATAATAAGTAAGTTTAAAATAAAATTTTTAAAGTAAAAAGTTTGTTATAATGCCAACTTTCTTAAATTTCTAAATTAAAAGAGTAACTGTTACACAAAGTTTTAATGGGAAAGGTAATATATTTTTGCTTGTTGTTGAGTCGCTCAGTCATGTCCAACTCTTTGTGACCCCAAGAACTGCAGCACGTCAGGCTTCCCTGTTCTTCACCATCTCCCTGAGCTTGCTCAAACACATCCATTGAGTCGGTGATGATATCCAAGCATCTCATCCTCTGTCATCCCCTTCTACTCCTGCCTTCAATCTTTCCCAGTATCAGGGTCTTTTCCAATGAATCAGCTCTTCACATCAGGTGGCCAAGTATTGGAGCTTCAGCTTCACCATCAGTCCTTCCAATAGATACTCAGAATTGATTTCCTTTAGGATTCACTGGCTTTATCTCATTGCAATCCAAGGGACTCTCAAGAGTCTTCTCTAACACAGTTCAAAGGCATCAATTCTTTGCCACTCAGTCTTTTTTATAGCCCAGCTCTCACATCCATACATGACGACTGGAAAAACCATAGCTTTGACTAGACAGACCTGTTGCAGCAAAGTCTCTGCTTTTTAATATGCTGTCTAGGTTGGTCATAGCTTTCCTTCCAAAGAACAAGTGTCTTTTAATTTCATGGCTGCAGTTACCATCTGCAGTGATTTTGGAGCCAAAGAAAATAAAGTCCATCACTGTTTTCATTGTTTCCCAATCTATTTGCCATAAAGGGATGGGAATGGGGATGCCATTATCTTAACTTTTTGAATGTTGAGTTTTAAGCCAGTTTTTTCACTCTCCTCTTTCACCTTCATCAAGAGGCTATTTAGTTCCTCTTCACTTTCTGCCATAAGGGTGGTGTCATCTGCATAGCTGAGGTTATTGATACTTCTCCTGGCAATCTTGATTCCAGCTTGTGCTTCATCCAGCCCACCATTTCGTATACTGTACTCTGCATACTTAAATATGGTTGCTACATAAATAAGCAGGGTGACAATATACTGCCTTGACATACTCCTTTTCCAATTTGGAACCAGGCCATTGTTCCATGTCTACTTTTAACTATTGCTTCTTGACTTGCATACAGGTTTCTCAGAAGACAGGTAGTGGTCTGGTATCTCTATCTCTTAAGGAATTTCCCACAGTTTGTTGTGATCCACACAGTCAAAGGCTTTAGCATAGTCAATGAAGCAGAAGTGGACATTTTTCTGAGATTCTCTTGCTTTTTCTATGACTCAGTGGATGTTGGCAGTTTGATCTCTGGTTCCTCTACCTCTTCTAAACCCAGCATGTACATCTGGAAGTTCTCAGTTCACGTAATATTTAATCCTCACATGAAGGATTTTGAGCATGACCTTGCTAACATGTGAATGAGTGTAACTATGCAGTAGTTTGAACATTCTTTGGCATTGTCCTTCTTTGGGACTATAATCAAAACTGATCTTTTCCAGTCCTGTGGCCATTGCTGAGTTTTCCAAATTTGCTGGCATATTGAGTGCAGCACTTTCACAGCATCATCTTTTAGGATTTGAAATAGCTCAGCAGGAATTCCATCACCTCCACTAGTTTTGTTCGTAGTGATGCTTCCTAAGACCCACTTGACTCCACATTCCAGGATGTCTGGCTCTAGGTGAGTGATCACACCACTGTGGCTATCGGGGTCATAAAGATCTTTTTTACATAGTTCTTCTGTGTATTCTTGCCACCTCTTCTTAATACCTTCTGCTTCTATACCATTTCTGTCCTTCATTGTGCCCATTTTTGCATGAAATGTTCCCCTGGCATCTCTAATTTTCTTGAAGAGATCTCTCACTCCTATGCTCAGTCACTTCAGTCATGACTGACTCTGCGAGACCCTATGGACTGCAGCCTGCCAGGCTCTTCTGTCCATGGGATTCTCCAAGGTAAGAATACTGGAATGGGTTGCCATTACCCTCCTCCAGGGAATCTTCCCAATCCAGGTATTGAACTCACAGCATTTTCTGTGTCTTCTTCATTGCAGGCAGATTCTTTACCACTGAGCCACCTGGGAAGCCCTGAAGAGATCTCTAGTTTCTCATTCTACTGTTTTCCTTTATTTCTTTATATTGTTTACTTAGGAAGTGTTTCTTATCTCTCCTTGCTATTCTTTGGAACTCTGCATTGAGATGAGTATATCTTTCCTTTCCTTTTTGCCTTTTGCTTCTCTTCTTTTCTCAGCTATTTGTAATACCTCCTCAAGCAACCATTTTGCCTTTTTGCATTTCTTTTTCTTGGGGATGGTTTTGGTCACTACGTCCCATACAATGTTATGAACCTCCATCCATAGTTCTTCAAGCAATCTGTCTATCAGATCTAATTCCTCTGAATCTATTTCTCACTTCCATTGTATAATCATAAGGGATTTGATTTAGGTCATACCTGAACAACCTAGTGGTTTTCCCTACTTTCTTCAATTTAAGTCTGAATTTTGCAATCAGAAGTTCATAATCTAAGCCACAGTCAGCTCCCCGCCACATTTTTGCTGACTGTATAGAGCCTCTTCAACTTTGGCTACAAAGAATATAATCAATCTGATTTTGGTATTGACCATCTGGTGATGTCCATGTGTAGAGTCATCTCTTGTTTGCTGGAAGAGGGTGTTTGCTATGACCAGTGTGTTCTCTTGGCAAAACTGTTAGCTTTTGACCTGCTTCTTTTTGTACTCCAAGACCAAACTTGCCTGTTACTCCAGTTATCTTGACTTCCTACTTTTGCATTCCAGTCCCATAGGATGAAAAGGACATCTTTTTTTGTTAGTTCTAGGAGATCTTGTAGATTTTCACAGAACCATTCAGCTTCTTCAGCATTAGTGGTTGCTATGTATTTTCCTATTATTGATCTAAAAGGAAAAACTTTAAATATTCTGATTATAAATATTTTCAATATTGCTAAAATATATATGACTGCTTTTATAGCTCCTAAATAAAAGAAAGTTTTAGGGAACTGTGACAATGATGAAGTTAATTTGTACATTTGGTCAGTAATCAATGTTTCCTAATTGGGTTTAATTTGACTACTGCTCAGAGTTATAGGCCAACACATTCATTTAATTGTGATTATAATTCAATAGCTGAACCTTTATGGTACAATGAACAAATTGATAGCTAAACTTTCCTGTTAAAAATATCATATAAGACTTATGTTTTAATGAACTGTATACATGGAATGTATTTTATGGGGATTCCTTCAAAGAAGCTCAATAATTATACTTTCTCTTAATAATTAAAGAGAAAACTTCCGATTTCATGAGGTTTTACAAACATTCTCTAGGAAAAGGTTCTCATATCCCTCTTCCCTGCTGCAAACCATTTTGTGACTGACAGCTTCCCAAAGGGTTAAATGAAAATACCATTTTTATCCCATTCTGTGCCTCAATTCCCATTTTTTGTTACTATGAAATAACCAGGTTGCTTATGCATATTAGCTTAAAAAGCAATATATGTATGACCTTTAAGGACTTAGAGTGAACTTCCTCTCTTGGATTTAATTATCAGCCACTCAATGCAGCATGAATTTTAACTGATACTCTCAAACTGGAGACTATTTCTAGATCACTCTGATTAAAGTAAATTAATAGCTTAAGAAGGAAAAAACAGAGAAGAAAAGAAAGCAGGTCACCATAAGTTAGTTTGGCATATCAGAATCAACATGCATACCAGACTACGAAAGACAAGGGTTTGAATCCCAGCTCCAGTATCTAGCTGCCCTTGGAGGAAACAAATTCATTTTTCAATATTCTATAAAATGGGGTAACAACTCCTAACTCTGCAGGATTATGTTAAATGATAAAAAAGAAGACATGTACATTTATCACAGCACAGGATGTATGAGATCAAGAAACAATTTTCTTACCCTCTCTCTAGAAAATACTGATTATTTTACAGTCAAAAGCAATTTTTAAAATATTTAATTATACAGGTAGTTTGCTTATAAACCACCAGCCACAAAATTTTATCTAGAGGTCACTTGTGTAAGCCATGAAACATTCATTTCAATGGCTTCTTAAACATGGGCTCTTTGCCTGTCCTAATTTGAAACCTTCAAAAATATACAAACAAAACAAAATAAATAGACAAAAATATAAAATCTATACCTTTCCTGGACTACTTTTATACTACTTGAGAAGAACAACAACTTTATTTTATGAATGGGTGGGACTAGCCTATTTTGTGTCTGAAACTGGATGCTTATTACACAATCATCAGTCACCTCACTTTGAAAACTGCCCTACAAGATAGGTAGTTTATCATGTTTTTACTCACTGTTTTGGATTTACAAACAAAAACAAAAAAATCCCTGAGGCTTAGCCCATGTACGTGGCTGGAGCATGGCAATCCCAGGCCTCCCTAGGTTTCAGGGACATGATATTTTAGATTTTCTGACTCTGACTATATAGTCTCTGAAATATACTAGAGAAAAAGCATTGTACCATCCGCACTGGTCTAAAACTTATTTGTATTTACACATAATGGGTATTAATCAGTCCAGTGGTAAATCCTTATTTACTGGCGGCCCACAATACGCTAAGCAAGAAGTAAGAAATGGGGTTGAGATATAATTTAAAAAGGCAAGGTTCCTGGAATTTACCAGTATAGTTTGGTAACACTATTCTATTCCCTTGATATTCTACCTCCGACCCTAAACATGCATATCTTTAAGCTTTTGCTCTCAAATTAATAAGACCTTACTGAATACTTGCTGTATGCAAGACAGTGCATTTGTGGTAGGTGCTGACATGTAAGAGAGTTACTGATTCACAAGTACCCAGTGAAAAGATAAAACCTTCCCCACAAAAAAGTCTCCTTCTCACTTGAAGTAAAAGCTGCTAACCAAGGAGGGTGAAAGAGATAGATGATGGGGCATTAGAGATTCTACCATGATGACATAACTTCAGTAGAAGACACAATGTGAAATTATATGCAGATTTGGAGAAACTAAAAACTGAAACTAAAAAGTTCCAGTTCCATAAAAGCAGGTGTATTCATCACGCCCAAGCACTGTGGCTCCTGTTCACACCTAAATCTTTACCATCAGCGCAACAAGGAGAGACCTGAAAACTATGGGATGATGGTAGATGGATGTTTCTAAATAAAATAAGAAATAACTTCCTGTGAGGCTTGGCATTTGACTACAAATTCAAGTGCTAATATGTTCAATTGCATCATGGGAGCATTTGAAACTATGACAGGAATTAAATTCCTGGAAGAAATTAATGCAAGTCTGCTCTATAGTCTTTTGTATAGTTTATAGTCTGCATAAATAATTACATTCATTCATTTTTTCTCTCTCTCTTTTTCTCTTACCTTGTCCTTCTGGAGTTTCACCAAAGGGATTCACTTCCACCTGAGTAGCATCAATTTTCAGGAAGAGATTGTACAGCTTCTTAATTTGGTCTGCAGCCTAAATGTGATCAAGTGAAATGAAATTTCATAAAAGTAGAAAAAAATTATTTTCCTACATTAATGAAATCTTAAAAATAACAAGCTGTCTATTTTCAGTTAGGTTTTCTGAAGGGAAAAAAAGAGAAGCATAACTATTTTAATTTCTACTGCTATTCATTAGAAGGAATTGTTCAACTGTCCTCCAGACAGTAGAAAAGATCATCATCAAGAAACAAAATATTTTCAGTATGGCCAAAAAATGTTGTGAATCTTTTTGAAAATTATCATGTCTCTATTAGCTGAGCTACACTGCAATATGAGCTACAATTACTAATACAAACAAACTCCATTTAAGTAAAAGGTAAACATGATTTCGAGAGTTTTTAACCACGAGTTTTTCCTTATTATGCTGGAATAAACTGTTACCATATTCATCAGTCCAAACCTATAATCTGTGAAACAACAATTACTGAGTATCTATTGGAAATGGTTGCAAAACAAGAAGACGGAAGACCTAAACAGCACACTTACCGAATAGCACAATTCAAACTGAAAACAGTTTGTCCCAAAGGCATAAGCCACAGAGCCAGAATATTCAACAGTTTCCCTGGTGTTGTACCCTAACTTCATTTTTCTCACTCTGCTTGAAATTCATTCGCTCATTCATTCTTTTCAACCAACATTTATTAACTGCTCATGTCACAGCAGGCTGGCACTATGTGATCTGAGGCTAGGGGGAGGATCACAAATGAGGTGTGACAGCACCCAGGAAAGCTCGCACATGCAGTAAACACAGCCTGTTCATCATTAACACAGCAAAGTGAGACTGTGTAATGTGCAATCAAGGCTGAATGTTGGGGTTCAGTCTTATTCTTAGCTCCAACTTATTTCCCAGCCATGCTTTCCCCATTTCCACATTTTTTTTTATGGTTCCCATTCTGCATTATTTGCCCTCAGATTTCTTTCCAGTTTTTCCCCATCTCTACTCTATTTATCAGGGGAGCTGACACTTGTACACTGGGTTTTCAAGGCACCTGGGCCAGCTGGCTTCAGTTCAGCCAATGGGAAGCAGCAGTGGGAGACAGGAGCTGGGAAGAAGGAAAAAGAGAGGATATTTTTACTCCCCTCTTTCTGCATCCTCTCACTTTAATTCCCATCAGGGTCCCAATTTCTGTATCTCAAAGTCCAGTGACACTACCACCTCACTTTGCTCCTTGAGCACATAGGTGGCAACCACTTTCTGTTGTTGTTTAGCTCTCTGTGTTGCCTCTCTGTTCACTCTGAAACTTCTCAGTTCTCATAGCACCTACTTAACCGATTACCTAGAATAAAGTCCCACTGTGGTCAATACTGGGGTTTCCCAGGTGGCACTAGTGGTAAAGAATCTGCCTGCCAATGCAGGCACCCCAGTCCAGTACTCTTGCCTGGAAAATCCCATGGATGGAGGAGCTTGGTAGGCTGCAGTCCATGGGGTCGTGAAGAGTTGGACACGACTGAGCAACTTCACTTTCACTTTTCACTTTCATGCATTGGAGAAGGAAATGGCAACCCACTCCAGTGTTCTTGCCTGGAGAATCCCAGGGATGGGGGAGCCTGGTGGGCTGCCATCCATTGCGTCGCACAGAGTCAGACATGACTAAAGCAACTTAGCAGCAGTAGCAGCCAATGCAGAAGACATAGAAACGAGGGTTCAATCCCTAGGTTGGGAAGATCCCCTAGAGGAGGGCATGGCTACCCACTCCAGAATTCTCGCCTGGAGAATTCCTTGGACAGAGGAGCATGCTGGGTTACAGTCTAGAGGGTCACAAAGAGTCGGACACAATTGAAGCAACTTAGCACACATGCACGTGGTAAACACTAGGAGTGATTTCTCTGTTCTGGTATTAACTAAAGAACTCTTGGAAATGTAAGTAATTCATTTTACCTTATTTTGTTTGATGTATATGTGCAAAGTTTCTTAAATCCTAATTTGAAAGCCAGTGTATATAACCAAATATATATAATGAGTTACACTGAATATTTATAATATTAATTTTTTTGTGGCTAGATAGTACATGTACATAATACAAAATTCCCAAGGTACACAAGGTTCTCCCTCAGAATCTTCACCAGACTCCCCAGCTACAGAGCCCCCATCTGTCCTCCTGCAGCAGCCACTTTATTGGTTCATTAAAGGATACAGCTATACAAATGCAAGTGTACACATTTTTCCATTCATCTTTTTAAAAAAACAAACTTGGTTCCACACTTTGTTTCTTTTTTTTTTAATTTTATTTTATTTTTAAACTTTACATAATTGTATTAGTTTTGCCAAATATCAAAATGAATCCGCCACAGGTATACATGTGTTCCCCATCCAGGATGGGGAACACACTTTGTTTCTTTACCGATAGATTTCAGAGAGCCTTCAGCAGCAAAACAGAGACAACAATCTTGTAAATGACCACATAATATTTTTTTGTATGGATGTATCATAATTCATTTAACCTGTCTCCTAAATAATGGCCATTTGGTTTTCAGCAGCTTGACATTACTTCAAATGCTGCCTTATCTGTGTGTGTATCTATATCTATCTATCTATCTATCTATCTATCTATATATATCCTTATATCCTACAGTGATTAAATATCTGTAGGATATATTCTCTGAAATGGGGAACAAGGGATGGGCATTTTACATAATAAAAGATTATCTTATATTGTTCTTATTATCTTAAATTGAAGCTTTCACTAATGTCCCCTCCCAAAAACCAGCATTATAGAGATTTTTATTTTTTTAACTCACAACCATCAGCTATTTGGGTATCTCATGTATGGTTTTAATTTGAATCACTCTAATTATGAATAGACCTGACTATTCTATGAGAGTGAAACATCTGTATTTCCTTTGCTGTGAACTCTACATAGGAAAAATCCACATATTTTTGGTGTTTCTCATATTAATGTATAGGAGGCATTTTTACATGAAGGAACTTAGCTCTTTATGTCATAGAAATAGCAATTTTTTGTCCTTTAACATTTGTTTTTTGCCCATGTTTTTGTTACTTCTGCCACATGGAAATCTAATAATATTAATAATAATGTCACTCTTTTCTTTTTTAGCTTCTGGCTTTGTGCCAGACTTGGAAACGGCTGGTCCCAACCTAACAATTCTATCATTATTTTTTCAAAAACTTAAGATTTCCTTTATTTAATGTTTACTTTTTTTGGGGGGGGTGCAATCCAAGTGGATTTTATTTTTGTTACAGTGTAAAGCAGGTAAGCGACTCACTGTTGAAACTTTTTTACATTTTTAGAGATTTCCCAGGTTATCAAACAAATGTGCAATGTGGGCTGCATGACAAAAGCATGATGTCTATTCTGGACACCATAGCATCACTATACCTACACAGCCTCTGCACACAGTCAATACAATAAACAATGGTAGAAATAATCATTAATGTAATAATATGGAGAGACTTCATAATAGAAATAAATTCTGAGTGCATACAAGTATAAGATCTTATCCTAGCTACTTCAAAAAGTTTTTGTTTTTGTTTTTAAGTACACATAACATAAATTTCAGGTTTTCCCTGGTGGCTCAGTGGTAAAGAACTTGCCTGCCAATATAGGAGACATGGGTTCGATCCCTGGGTCGACCCCTGGAGAGGGGAATGGTTACCCACTCCAGTATTCTTGCCTGGAGAATTCCATGGTCAGAGGAGCGGGCTATGGTCCACAGGGTCACAAAAAGTCAGACATGACTGACTGACTAAGCGCGCACACACAGACAACTTCACTTGGCACATGTTCTCAAGACTCAACCACAATGCAGCATGTGTCAGGACCTCCCTCTTTTTCAAGGCCAAACAATCTTCCATTGTATGTATATACTATATTCCGTTTATCCATTTACTTGTCTAGGAACACCACGCTAGCTTCAAAACTTCTAAAGCCTATATTAACCTCGCTTAGCATGAAGCCTGAATTTTCTCATGCTACTGCCACTGTAGTTATACATTAACACAGCACTTGGGGGGCATTCATTATTACAACTGTTTGTTTACTATTGTGCAAAGGTGACTATAAACATTTTTTGAAGCAAGACTAAATCTGTGCTGTAAGATCTGCAAGGGGTAAACGTTATAAAATCTGTGTTGTAATATCCACAAGGGAGAACCAGCCTGGCTTGCAGGCAGAACGTGCCTTATTCCAGAGGCTATACACCAAATGACTATAAAGGCCATCCAGGCAAAACCTGTCAGTCTGCCCAGGTGTAATAGCAGGAAATGGCAGGCCCTATGGCAAGCTGAGGTTGGCTCTTCTACTTTCTAAATGTGTTCAAATTTAAAACACAGATTAAACACTGGTCAAAGGAAACATTCTGCTAGTTAATGTGCTGTGAGCCAGTTTGTTACTGCCACTTATTTCCTCAGGAACCATGCTGTTCAAATATTTATTTTTTGCCACAATTAATGTTATTTCAAGGTTATATGCTAAGCAATTAAAAAATTAAGCCTAAAATCAAACATCCTTGGAGCCATACTCTGACAAATTTACCAATGTCTTCAAAAATGCTTTAACAGGTTAAAATAAAATTGGAAAAACCTTCTATTGCATCCCAGGAACTAATACTTGCACTATTCAAATATGGTTCTTAAAGCTAACCAGAGATATAAACCATACCTAGAAGGCTTAGTGAGCTGGTATTAACTTGGCTGATCAGATATTTTCATCAGTTTAAATACTGGAGGCACATGCTGACAACTCATGGAGCCTATGTTTTTAGAAATAGTATAGATGATAATTAAGACATCCTTGAGGAATTTGTAGATTTTAGTCATATTCAGTTTTCTCATGGCTTTAGTTTTTTCAGCCAATTCTTGCTGAAATATATTTTCACCGGGAACCTAATATTAATATATCATATTTTAGAGACATCAGGCATGAGTCACAGGAAAGATATCAATTTTACAAGAGAATCATTTTATATATTGTTCATCCATGAGTGAGGCACTTCCAAAGGACCAAACCACATCCTAGCTGAAAATTAAGTAACTTTCAAAGTCACATTGAATCGAGGGGGCTTTAAGATACCACTTGTTTATCAAAAGATCACCAACGGTTGATCATTTAAATAAACGTTTTCTCCTCTCAGGCACCCCCTGTGCTCAACGCACACTGCCCGCTCATGTATGGAGGAAGCACTGTAAAACAGAGACTCCCGAATCTATAGCACCCGTTTACCCTGTGCTCCTGTGCCATGCATTTCATGTTCTGCTGCTCAAAATACAAATGGATGTCCCCAGATGAACAAATTCTGACACAACTGCAGCTGAGATCACCATCTCTCCTACCCCCTCTCCCACCCCACCGTTTTCACTCCTTCACATCCCCTCTTCCTGTGTTCACTATCAGCAGGGGGACCACTGCCCTGTGAGCCCCTGGGGAATAATTCTGCTCTTATCATCTCTGTTCAACAGGGTTCAGCAAATGAGCTTGGTTCAACCTGCTGAGGAAATGAAGATTTAAAGTCTTTCATATAATTGGCAATGATAATACAAAAAACATAAATTAAAAGACTTCTTTACCTTCTTAGATACATAAAATCAAAAATATAATGACAATATAGCTACCACCAATCCCTGAGAACTTGCAGGTTCATTTTCCTTTCATAGACAACTCACTTAGAACCTGGAGTATTTAAGGTACTCAGGAAACATGATCTAGTCATTTAAGAGCTATATAAATAACTGTTAATTGTCTCTTACATTATGTTTGGGGGGGGGGGGGGAACTTGTGATGTGCATAATACTGTTACTGCCTTCTCTAGAACTTTCATGTATTATTTACCTCTTGAGCTTTCAAACCACATGGTGAGTAGATTTTACTCACTCCAAATTTATTCTCTTGCCACTTACAACTACTCATTCCTGACTCCCCAGGAATTTCTTACAGTTAAGACACCTCAGATGTGTTATTTCACTTATTCACGCATATGACAGATATTTCTTGGACATCTAATATATTTGCCAAACACTTTGTTGGCAACACAGTAGTGAACAAGACCAACCAAGTCCCTGCTGTGATGCAGATGAAGATCCAGCAAACGAGACTGCAAATGTCCAAGAGGAACACGGATGTGCAAGGTACAGAGGATATAAACAAAGTTACAGGGCATATTCTGGAGCTGAATGTAGGATGGTATGGTTAGAACACAGCAACTATAGCTCTCTGTGACCACCACCAATACATACTGCTAAGTCGCTTCAGTCGTGTCCGACTCTGTGCGACCCCATAGACGGCAGCCCACCAGGCTCCCCCGTCCCTGGGATTCTCCAGGCAAGAACACTGGAGTGGGTTGCCATTTCCTTCTCCAATGCATGAAAGTGAAAAGTGAAAATGAAGTTGGGAAGTTACTTAATAAATGTCAAATGATCAGTTAATATAGTCTGTAGCTAATATACTTCATGGCCTCATTCTCAGAAAGTGAAACCAACCACTGCAGCCCTTACCCATGAATCCTCCAGTATCTCTCTTTCAGCAGGTCACTAACCTGGCATTTCTTCACCGGTCTCGAAATGACGACAAATTCCTCTAACTGTCCGCTGAATCCTGGCTCTATCTCCTCCTGGGGCTTAGTCCCAGATGATCCTATTTCCTGCTACTGTGTTGAACCTTCTGCTTTCCACTGGAGGTTTTCCTCCAATCTTCAAATAAGTGCCCTGCTCTCTTAATTTAAACAAATATATTTTAAAGTCTTATTGTGCTTCACCTTTCCATAACTTGCCTTCGTGTTACCCTTAAGCTTTTAAAGTTAGACTCAATCAAAAGAAAAAGTAAAGACAGAAAATAAAGAGCGTGCAATTGGCTGTTTTACTGGAGGAATGCTGCCCAACTAAATTAAGGGAAACTACAAGAATCCCAGAGCCCTAGGACAGCACACAAACACAGACACACAATGAAGGGTTATTAAGGTGGCTTCTCTTAGTAACAGAGGAGGAAAACAACAGCCAGTAAGTTTTTCTGATTTAATTATGAGACAAGGAAGCATGCCTGCATAGACATAAAATCAGGCTCCATGGGCAGGACCAAGGGCAGTGCAGGACTGTGATGCTCAAGACAGACTCTCTCCCTTAATAGCTCAGAGAACAATTTTCCTATCTTTGAAACCAAGGGATACAATTACTAAATTGGCATAATTCAAGCTGTTTTCAGTCAAGTATAACCTCTGTGTAATTAGTATTCCTCTCAAATGCCCATTAGCTAGAAAAGAACAGCAACTAATTAGGTAATGTATATTATTATTAATAATAAGAAGTGACCTTTCTGGAGTACTGAATATGCATTTTCACACATCAGGTTACTCAATCCTCATAATAACCCTCTCAGTTAGGATTTCATCACCCCCATTTTACAGACTATGAAAGTGATGTTCAGATGGTCTGAATCACACATGTACTGGGTAGCAGTGCAGGATTCAAACTCAGTTTGCCTAACTCTACAGCCTGTGATTCTAACCAGTATACCGCATCTTATAACTGATGTACTGGAGAGGCACTGCTATAGAAAAAACAAACTAACATACATAACAAGCTGTATGTGTCTGCAGGCAACACACTCTTATTACACATGTACACACCTATACATATATATATATACACACACACACACATATATATATATATATGTGTGTGTGTGTGTGTGTGTGTGTGTATATAAACACATGCGCCATAAACATTCTCTTTGGAACACCAGGGAAGTATTTTTTCACCATAAACAACTGCAGGAAAAAAAGAGAATAACAATAAATCGCCTTATTTCCTGATAATCACAAACATTAGACACAATTAGCCAAAGTTCCCAAACCTTTTCTGGAACATGTTAGACAAACCAACCTCCAATTGCTCAAGTACCTGGTTTTTCAAAGGCCCGAGGAAGCCTAGATTTTCCGCCATCCGCTGAGCTTGGCTGTCCTTTATCCCTTCAATAATGTCAATTTGCTCCTAGTAAAAATGAATCAGATGAACAAAATTCAGACAATCAAATGAAAAGATTTACAACCTCAAAAGAAAATGCTTAGTATTTATGTGCAAATGAGTAATTAAAAGTGTGGCACCTTTCCAGAGATCTCTGAGTTGGGCCACCACAGCTGCCTATGGGGTATATTTTAATTAGCACACCATCTATAAAACAGCCTTTTCAAAACTATATAATTCTTCAGGGTGGCATGCTGACAAGACGATCGGATGCCAGTTTTCACTTTTAATTACTATACAGATGGCAGTGACGAATATTTAGTCAGTTAATTTTTATGACATGTTTTTGGAAGGCTTCCAAAGTAAGTTTTTCCTGCCTAATATTGCTGTTAAGTTCAGAGTTTGTCTTATATAGGTTAAATATTACCTTATGATTTAAATACTCTGTTGATGATAATTTTTAATAATACCCAAGCTCTACAAAGGGCTATTCCCTCCACGATAATGAGTGTTGTTTAGATATATTATTTCATGTACTCTCTTAACAAATGTAATGACTTGTTTTAAAAATGTTAGTTTCATTAAAAAAAAAAAGTAGGTGTTATTAGTAAGCCAGCAGGTAAAGTCTCAATTTAACTTCCAAAATAGTTAACTTAAATATGCAACACTGGTGAAAATATTTTAAAACCAATCTTCAAAGTATTAGTACCTTATAAATGAAGAGTTTCAAGAAATAAAATTCTCGCTTTTTAGAAGGAAAAAAAAACAGTTTCTAAAAGAAATAATAAAGGTTTTTACTAGAAACTTTTTGTATGATTTTTTTGACACTAAGAACTCGGAATTAAAAGCTAGGGTTATAGTTCCAAAGACCTTAGGATTTTCTTCTTATAGCTGAGGTAGGTTGAGAAGCACTTTGCATATATTATCTAATTTAATCTTCACAATTCTATAGGGAGGGAATATCCCCATTTTCATTTACTGATTCAAAAAACTGAGAAACTTATTGGCTAGTTAGGATTTGACCCCAGGTCTCTTTGACTATAAACTAATCTTAACATCTTAAAAAAAAAAAAGGACAACCCCAACAACAACAACAAATAACACACACAAGATTTAAAGGATAAACAAACAGAATCTGGGCCTTAGAAAAATTCTACTATGCACTGTGCTAAGTCGCTTTATTACCAGTACTGAAAGACATCGAGGCAGTTTCTAGTTCACATCTGATTTCTAGGAGACAATTTCTGGGTCATATTTATAAATGAGGTAGAGTTAACCAAGAGGAAATGGAAATTTCACATTCCTCTGCCATTGGTTAATTCTTGTGGCAAGTTGGATGGAAAGAAACTAGAGAGGAAGAAAAGCCTAGAAGGAGGAAAGAATGAAGGGAAAAGAAGGGCACAGAAAAGATCCTCAAAAGCACGTATTTTGATCTACCCAACCTTTTCTTACTGGACATCCAGTATGAAAAAGGACTCAATATCTTCATGCCTTAAATCCCAGAAACAGTACACCAGGCTCAGAAATCAGGCTCACATTCAGTCTTTAACAGCGTGTACAGAAACAATAAACAGAACACAGTCAGGAATCTAAACATACCTTAAAAATAAGTTCTGGATTCGAAGCTGCCACCTCTTCAATGTCAACGCCCCCCTGAGGGCTGCCCACCAGCACAGGGCCATTGCAGGACCGGTCCATCAGAATGGCCAAGTAGGTTTCCCTGGAAATGTCCAGGGCTTCAGCAACCATCACCTACCACATTAGCGGGAAAGTCAATTAAGTCAGCATCGAGCTGATTTCCACTTGGAAATCTATACAAACTTGCTACACAAATCAAACAGCTTCATTTTCAGGCTCTTTAAACCCAGGGAGATTTGAGAGTTCTGCTCTCATGGTGCACAGTGCACATTTTCACCTCCTTAATTGATCCTGTTAACTTTTCAAGTGACAGGTATTCAGTTTGCCTCAAGGAACCTTCCCACTTTAATCTTCCTTTTCTTCTTCAGAAACCCTGACACTTGAGAAAAACTCCAGGGAAGCAGATGTTATTTTAATTTGAGGCATTAGCAGTACATATATATTACTACACTGATTCTTCTCAGATTGCACTGGTGGGAAACCAAGTTTGCTTGCCAAAGAAGGATTCTTTTTATGGTGTGTCTGATGCTTCCTATGTTTGGATACTTCTGTCTCTTGGATCACTGTATTTTTATTTCAATTTATACTTTCTCTTAAATTACAAACATAATATTTGCTTGTTCAAAAATAAATGCTGACGATACTAAAAGTATATAGAGGGGACAATGAAAGCAGTCCCTTCCTGCAATACATACCCCCTGGGCCCCAGCAGAACCTTTGTGATGATCAGAAAAAAAAACATCCCTTTCTCTATGAGGATGTAGTCACATTCCAGGGCCATGACTGGGCAGGAGGCAAACTGGACAGATGGATTTCCTTCTCCACGCATGAGCTCCAGCCAGGTCCTTTTTACTCTGCACAACCTTAACAAAGGCACAAAGCAGCCCTGCCAGGAAAATCCACTACTAATTTTTACCTCTTCCCTATGCATTACCAACATGGAATCATCTTGCACATGGATAAATATTACACATGCCTGAATGCTTTTCTTCCTTCTTGTTTATTATCTTAATACTATAACTTAGATTGTACAAGGTCTTCTCTCTTCATTGTGACTACATAATACTTATATGTCAATATTTATTTGATCTTGTCCTGGCTGACAGACATTTACGTAGACTTGTGTTTCTAAAAATGCTACCTCAGTGATTCTTTCTGTATGTGTAGCTTTGCTCCATTGTTTTAGTACCCCCTGGTCAAGGGATATAAAGATAAAATGGCTAGGTTTTACAATAGATTCTTCATATTTAAAATTTTGATAAGTACATCAAATTTCCTTGGAGAGAGATGCCAGACCAACTTACACTACCAACAAAAATAGTAAAAAATGTCTTGGATGCTTTTTAAAAGAAAATAAGAACATCTATAAAGAATCAGCACTAGAAGTAAAAATAATAAAATCACATACATTGCTTTTCCTAAAAAGGAATTCAGTAATATGTTTCACCAAAAATGATATTGATTAAATAATAATAGAGTTTAGCTCCATAGAAGCCACAAAAGCACTAAGTTTAAAGTCACATGAAGTGGGATAAATATATGATGACCTAAAAAGCTATAATGTAATGAATACAATTAACTCCTTTTCATACCTCTATAGAATTTATGACTGGTTAAAAATAGAGTACCTTAGAAGGGGCTTCATAGTGATTTTTCTATCATAAATGGTAGCTCATGAGTTTGTAAGAAATATTTCTTGGCACATGGTGTTAGGATTTTCATAGAACAATTTTTATTTCAAGCTCACTTTCTAATACACAGCTATTCTAGTGAACCAGATTTAACAACTTTCAGTAGTTACTGTAACAAACAACACAGTGTTATAAGTTTTTAGGATAAGTGTCATTCAAGTGTCCTATTCTTAATTTTCTCAAGTGTTGACAGATGTGCTCTGTATTCTATCAAATTTCTATTTGTAAAGACCAGCTGCTGTCTCAAACAGCTCTTCCTTGGTAGAAATAGCCCATCACTCTTTAAGAAAATATTTCCAAGAAAATGATGATTTTCAATAGATAATTCATGGACTTTTATATACAAACAAATTTTCTGACATTGAGATGCCTTTTATATGACCCAGGATGTTGAAATCCTTTAGGAATTGTGACAGAGAGAACTTAAATGGACTCTGTGAACTCTCATGTCATGAGAAGCTCAGTTAAACATATTTCAACCATCTTTATCTGTGATGGATAGAAACTGTATCAACACAGCCTTTTTGTGGAGTCTTTCAGTATGGAGAATCTTTTTAATGTACTTTACTCTTGAACAATGAATCTGTTTTTCATGTTTCTTACTGTCTGTTCATTTTGTTTCATTTTTTATATATCATGCTATTCAGACTACAGTATGTGGATGAGAGCCGGTGCACAAACTATTTGTAACAGAACAACAATTAGACACGATTAACAGGGTACTCAGTTACTCTCTGCGGAACAGGAACCATTACTGATAGTGAGCCATGGAGCACGTGTGTAGTAGCACTGCCTCACCTCCCCTATTACTATCCCAAGGAAAACACTACAAACACAGATTTAGGAAAAAAAACCCCAATGTGAACAGATGTATGTAATGTGCTTAAATAGCTTCTTAAACAAACTAAGACCTAAAGTGTCTATCATCTGGGGACTTCTGATTGATGTCCAAGATTCTATAAATTACAAATGCATGGAGAAAGAAATGGCAACCCACTCCAATATTCTTGCCTGGGAAATCCCACGGACAGAGGAGCCTGTTGGGCTTAGTTCACGATGTCGCAAGAGCTGGACACAACTGAGCGACTAAACCTACACTGCTGGTCAGAATGTAAAATGACACAGTCACTTTGGAAGACATTTTGATGGTTCCAGGAAAACTTAAGCATAGAATTACTGTTTAACCCAGGAACTTCACCCCCAAAGCTCTACTCAGGAAGAATGAAAACACAAATGAATGTTCACACAAAAATGCATACACAAAAGTTCATGCTTGCTCAAAAGTGGTAACAATACAATTAACTGTTCATCAACTGATGAATGAATAAACCAAATGTGTTATAGTCATACAAAGCTGTATTATTCAACCATAAAAATGTATGAAGTACTGATACATGCTACAACATGGATGAACCTTGAAAATACGCTAAGTGAAGGTAGCCAGACAAAAAAGGCTTGAAACATTCCATTGATATGAAATATCCAGAATAGGCAAATCTATGAATATAGGAAATAGCTTCATAGTTTCCAAGGGGTGGAAAGACAAAGGAGAATGACTTCCAATGGGTATGGATTTCTTTTTCAGGGTGATGAAAGCGTTCTGGTATTGGATAGTGGTGATGGTTGCATAACCCAAGAATATACTAAAAACTATTTAATTGCACATTTTAAATGAATGAATTCTATGGTATATGAATTATATCATATTAAAGAGAAAATCAATATAGACACACTGGATTAGTGTTTCCCCAGGCTGGGAGTAGGCGTAAGAATTGTCTGCAAATGGATGGGAGATTTTGGGGTTGGTCGATGGAAATATTCAAAAATTTGATTGTGGTAATAGCTGTCAACGCCATAAATTTATTAAAACTACTGAAGTTGTACATTTTAAATGAGTGAATTTTATGGTATGCAAATTATACCTCAATAAAAATGTTTTTTAAAAAGTTAAAAAAAAAATGCAGGTTCCTTAAAGTATATATAATGTTACTATTTCAAGTATGTGGTAATACGTATTTTACATGGGAAAAGGACAGAAACCATATTTAACAATTATTTCTAGATGGTGAGAATAGAAGAAAATTTTATTCTCTAATTTTTATATTTCTGTACTATTGGAATTTTTATCATGTTAATAATTTTTGCAATCAGGGGAAAAAATACTTAAAACTATACCACTGTGGTCATTTCTTGGCAATAATTCTATTTACAAGAATGCACTTATCCCCAGGATTTCAAGAACCTATCTATGAACTAATTTTATTCATATATATATATATATATAGTGTGTGTGTGTGAATCTTCTTGTGTGTATTTTATATGCTTTTTAAAGGTATCACAAACTCTAATCTCAAACTCCATGTGTCCATAAAAAACAATAAATTCCTACAAACAAAACCACTAATCATATCCCCTATAAACAAATTCTGAACAAGTTATATAGGTAGAGGTTCATAACCAGTTTAAAGGGGAAAATAAAAGTATGATGCTGAGCTGAACAAAAATAATTCTTCAAAACCACTTTAAGATGTAAACAGTTCTTGTATCTAGCTGCAAGGCACTGGGAAAGGGAAATAACCAGAACCAGTTTTGTCTGTGCACTTCCTCAACCTTCAGAAAGACTCTGTGTTCTTAGAGGGAAGGGGCTAATGACCCACCAGTATCCCCATCTCCCTCCAGCTCAGTGTCCTTTTCAGGACCAAGGCAGTGTGCTTGGTAAGCTAAGTATGCTAAGAAGACCAAGCTGGTGATTTCTGGGGGCCATCATATCAAAAATTTTCCAGACAACTCCCTCTGAAATGTAAAAATGGAATACACTGCCTCAGCTGCCTGAAGAACGACACTCTGGAAGAGATTATCATGTGATAATCCATATGTGATTCTGTGTCTGTGGAGCAGACAGTTGCCTCCCCAAAATGCTGGGCCCTAATCTGCTGTTACAGTGTCATGATGGGGCCTTCTAGTCATCTGTAGCTCCCAGGCCTAGAGTGAGTGACCTGTGCAGTCATCCAGGCCTGCATGCCAGAGGGTCCTATTCTTGGTCTCTGATTTGATGTTCTGCTGCAGCCAACTTGAAATATGAACAAGAATCTCACATTTTCATTTTGCACTGGATCCTGCAAATCAGGCAGTCAGTTCTGGTGCCTCGATACATAATGAGGAGTTCAACAAAGCTAAACAGACTAATAGGAGGGCAAGTTAGGCTCTGTCTCAGATCTACCAGTCACAGTTTCATGGCTGAGGTGGGCCACTTTGCTTTAGACTTTATTTTCTGTGTGTGTGTACAAGTATGTGCCCTGTACACACTTGGGTGTCCCAAAAGATCCCACTAATATGACATACTCCCAGTAATAACAGTGAGTCAAAATGGTAATAACCTCAAAATAAGTTATAGGGGAACACAGAAAAACCACCAAAACAAGCACAGGAATTCTGATACACTGGATGAGGGTGGGGCTGTGAGGAAGCAAAGAATGTCCCTCACTGATTCTAGGAACTGTCATGTTAAGTTCTTTTTGACTTTAAACAAAATGTGTCTGTGTTCTAAAAGAAAAAATTATTATTTCAATCATTACCCATTGTTACCAAATCCTGATGATAATAAACAGCTACTAATTTAGAATCCTTTTTTTCTCTCTCCTCAAAGTCATACTATAGCAAAAACTACGTGAGGTTAAAAAAAAAAAAAAAAAAATGACACATAGACAAAGTGTACTGCTTCATTAGATTCTGTCAAAACTGAAGTATGATTTTTTTTTTTAACACATACACAGAAGATGGCCAAAAGCATTCACATTACCTTTTTAACTTTCACACCTTCTTTCGGAGTTTGTTTTGTTGCTAGATTATATCCAATCATCTGTTTAGCCAGCTGTCCCACAACTTTAGGGCTAAGAGAGAGGAGAAAAAAAGAGAGAGAAGAAAGAAAAGAAAGTCAATGTTTATACTGAAAACAATTTTAAGACACAGTCCATACTATACCCCCGCATCCACCCCGCCTTGGGCCCACCTTCCACCTTCACAGAATGCATGGTACTTTCTGTTTATATACCAGGTGCTTAGCAGCGTAGCAGACGCTCCCTGGGTGCAAAGTACATATGAATGAATGAGTGGGAGTAGAAGGAAGGAAGAGGAGGGGAGGGAAATGAAAACAAGTTTGCTTGTTTGTTCTCCCCTCCTCCCAAATAAGTTACAGTCATAGTAGAGAGACAATGCTGAAATGCACAGCAGACTTAGGTAAGATAGTGGGCAACTTGGGAAGTAATGCCCAAAGATGGGGATAAAGGGAAGGGGAAGGATCAAAGTAAACCACTGAAAGGTATGTGACAGGAGAGGAGAGGAAAGTGTTTTCACTGATTGTCTAGAACAGAAGGGGTGTCAAGTTTTCACCAATTAGCGAACAAAAATCCTTTTACAGGAGAAGGAAAACTGGGACACTGCAGAGCCCTCTACCTGTTGTCTACGTCATTTATTTGTGACCTTCTGCTCCTACTCCCTTTCTCAGTGCTCCTTTCCATCACGAGCAGCATCTTCCATAACTGCTTTGTCCAAAGATAAGGAATTAAAACCTCCATGCTTACTCTTTTGTTAAATGAACGCCTCCTTTCAAACCGCTACTGAAGACACCTTTTCCTCTTCCACCAGCTAAGATCTGGGCTTTTAAAACAATTTCTTTTGCATCTGCAAAAGAAAATCCAGAGTTAGTAGCTGATTTAAAATTCTTTTTTTTTTAGCAACCAGCAAGTGGTAATGACATAACTTCCAAAAGTGACTGGCAAATGCTCTCTCAAAACAACTTGGAAAATGAAGGCAATGAAGAACTTCAAAAAACATCGATACACCTAAGTACAGAGTCTGTTTACTGAGGACATTCAAATATTTCCTGCCAGTTTAATCTAATTCTCAACCATCCCAAGGGAGAACAAGGCATGTGTTCCCTTGTTCTTCTAAGTGTCAGAAGATGCTAAATAAATCCAGGCTGGAAGTATTAATTCTACTGTGTAACGACACTCCGATGTGACAGAGACACCAATCTGCCAGTCAGAGGAGCTAACTACCTGTCAGCCATCTGAGATGTCAAAGGGAAGACTGGTTTACTTGGAGGAAAGTTTTTAAAAAAAAGTTGGAAATGGAGGATTTAATAGCTGTTTTCTTAGAAACCAACAGTTTTCTGACCAGTTGTTCTATGTATCAGTAAGGTTGGGTAAGGGAGGAAGAAATAGATTAAAACTAAAAGGAAGCAGTATTTTATCAGTGTTGGCAGGGTAACAGAATATCCCAGAGCAAAGTGGCTGTGGACTCTCTCTTTGTCAAAACACTCAAGGAAAGAGTGAATGGTCTGCTCCTGACATTTGAGACCAGTCATAAACTCAAACATGTTTATGGGCCTGGTGGGAAAACTGGGTGTGTGAGGAAGCCCAGTGATAGAGAAAGGACCATCAGCCAACAGGAATACTCCCCTATCCAATCAACAAAATGAAAAAAAAAAGAAAAAAAAAAAAAAGGGCAACCCACAAATTAAATGTGTTTAATAAACCAAATAGTACACACCCTCCAGCCACAATTATCATTCCCTGTATGTGACTCAGTTTTATCTAAAATTAGAGAATGAAATCAGACAATCTCCGATATGGCTCTAACAGTTTTCTGGTTTGGCACACCAGGTTTAAAATTGCAGACCCAGGTTTTAATCAAGGCTTCATCCTTTGCCCAGTTGTGTGACAACGGAAAAGTTACTTAATGTCTTTAAGACTCTGTTTACTCAATTATGAAACAACACTCAGCGTTGTTTCAATAATTAAATTAGAAAATATATGTGACTATATGATCATGATCAATTAATTCATTTTACTATCTTTATATATTGTGAAGAACCAAAATGATTATTTTCATTCAAGCAGAAATGGTAAAAAGTAATGGAATCTGCCACCATTCATGCAAGGTCTGTAAATGTTGGCTATTTTAATCAGTACTACCATTGTTACTACTATTCATAGGCAAGCAGGCAAAGGTTCAAAGACAAGGAGCCACAGGTATTTTCAAGAAGGAAATGGGAGAGCTATGGAATGATTTGACACTATGAAGGCACTGGGTAAAACAGTCACTCTAGCTGATGTAATCAGATCGTTAAGGTTCATAATCTTATTGGTTGATCTCCATTTTTTTGCTCACACTCAAAAACTCAAGGTTCACGTTCTCTCAGAAGCAAACACAGCTCCTTCTTTGCTGCCTTTTATAACCACTGACAATAGTTTCTGCCCTGAATATGAACCATCACAACATCAGTCAAACAATGTCTTAGAATAAACTGGTTCCCATCAAATTGAGTAGAAGCCAAGTTATCGTTACTGCTCATTATCAAATCCTTACTAGGAATGAAACCAAGTAAAACGAATTTATTTTGCATTTAGACTACTGCATGTAGGAGCAGTAGTAAGATAAGAACTTTGGTGTAAAACAGACTTAGTTAAAATCTCCAAGTTTACC
The DNA here is from genome assembly GCF_029407905.1 of Bubalus kerabau. Classification (NCBI taxonomy): domain Eukaryota; kingdom Metazoa; phylum Chordata; class Mammalia; order Artiodactyla; family Bovidae; genus Bubalus; species Bubalus kerabau. The sequence continues at coordinate 35,689,993 of NC_073643.1, read as the reverse complement.
TATTCCTTTACTGAGAAGAGAATGAGATTCAGAAAGGTAAAAGTAACATGTCCAACTATAAAATAGTCGTAACAATTTACAGTGTTAGAATGATGTGAAAATAAATGAAGAAAGTAGGTAAAGTACTCATCTAAAAGTCTGGCACATTTAAAACAAAGAGTCAAAATATTATAGCTATTATAGTATCATAATTATTTTCAGCAATTCAGCAAAAGTAGAATTCAGAAGGAAATTTCCCATGTCCCTTTGAAGATATTAAGTGGAAAAAACACTTCTGCTGTTTACTCAATTTTAACTGCGTTTTCTTCAAATTCTTTAAAAATAGCCAGCATTCCATTGCCCCTATCATTTTTTACAACCTCATGAATATGAAAAAAGAGATGCTTTCCTCTCCAAGCTTTCCAGCAACAAAATTTCAAAGCCATGCAGACTACCTAAATGGGCAATGTTAACTGACATTACATGGGCTTGATTGGTTAAGTTTTAGGCACTAACCATCAGGACAGAGAAACAGTTGTAAGCTCAATAAAAGTGTTGTCAATTATTCACATCATTATTGATCACTTATCAAAGGACTTCATGCCACCCAGCTGGTATACCATGCAATCACTTTGGAGACTGTGAAGACACATACTGGGGCATGGAGAAAGAAGGAAAGAAAAAGACTGTCAAATCTAGGTATATCTTCTGCAATTTATATCGCAGGCTAAAAATAAGTTCATTACAATCACCTCTTCTGGTTAGTTCTTAAATGCTAATAAAGCAGTATGCTGCTAAGTCACTTCAGTTGTGTCCAACTCTGTGTGACCCCATAGATGGCAGCTCACTAGGCTCCTCTGTCCCTGGGATTCTCCAGGCAAGAATACTGGAGTGGGTTGCCATTTCCTTCTCCAAAAGCAGTATAGTATGTCACTGCTGCTGCTGCTGCTGCTAAGTCACTTCAGTCATGTCCGACTCTGTGCGACCCCAGAGACGGCAGCCCACCAGGCTCCCCCGTCCCTGGGATTCTCCAGGCAAGAGCAATGGAGTGGGTTGCCATTTCCTTCTCCAATGCATGAAAGTGAAAAGTGAAAGTGAAGTCGCTCAGTCCTGTCCGACTCCTAGCGATCCCACGGACTGCAGCTACCAGGCTCCTCCGTCCATGGGATTTTCCAGGCAAGAGTACTGGAGTGGGGTGCCATTGCCTTCTCCGAGTATGTCACTAACCGAAGTAAAATAAGTTTGTCTTGTCTTGCGGGAAACTCACATAAAGTAATTTAATTCATGTGATTATTTACTCAAACTGTTGAAAATTAAGATACTAGATTCTACTGAACAGTAACTGGCTTTTTCATTTAGTATTTACCAAGTGGTTTCATACTTAATGTCACTGTTTCCATTTTATTTAAAAATCTAACTTCTCAAAAAACTCATACAAATTTCCTTTTTTTTTAACATTACCTCACTGTTTCCAAAGAGAATTACAAAAGAATATTCCAGGGACTTTCCTGGTTGTCCAGTGGTTAAGAATCCACTTGCCAATGCAGGGCACATGGGTTTGATTCCACATGCCACAGAGCAACTAAGCCCATGTACCACAACTACTGAAGCCCACAAGCTACAAAGAAAGAGTAGTCCCTACTCATTGCAACTCGAGATCCCCTGCATGCAGCAACAAAGACCCAGCACAGCCATAAATAAAGAAATAAATAAATGATATCTCAATGAGGAAATTCAATTTTTGCATGAATACACAAGATGATCTAACTGTATTATAGGATATAAAGCTAAAAAGAGACAGAGGTGGGTAAACCTCTCCTCCAATAGATTTTGTCCAGATATGGATTGCATCTATACATTAATAACCATATTACTGGTAAAACTGAAGTCTGCTGCTGCTGCTGCTGCTGCTAAGTCGATTCAGTCGTGTCAGACTCTGTGCGACCCCACAGACGGCAGCCCACCAGGCTTCCCATCCCTGGGATTCTCCAGGCAAGAACACTGGAGTGGGTTGCCATTTCCTTCTCCAATGTATGAAAGTGAAAAGTCAAAGTGAAGTCGCTCAGTCGTGTCTGACTCTAGCAACCCCATGGACTGCAGCCTACCAGGCTCCTTAGTCCATGGGATTTTCCAGGCAAAAGTACTGGAGTGGGGTGCCATTTAACTCCAAATTCCCGACTCTTAAATGATACTCTTACATAAAGTAGCCTAAATATGCAATACATCTACTTTATTCTGTTTCTTTCCTGTTGAGTTTCCAATAAAGAACAGTGCTTAGGGCAAGGTTTCTACTGGGTTTGATGGAAACCGGTTGACTATAATTCATATATATATATATATTTTAGGAGAACTATAAGAGACATATTTGATAAACTTAACCTGTATGCAGGTCAGGAAGCAACAGTTAGAACTGGACATGGAACAACAGACTGGTTCCAAATAGGAAAAGGAGTACATCAAGGCTATATATTGTAACCCTAATTATTTAACTTCTATGCAGAGTACATAAGGAGAAACACTGGGCTGGAGGAAGCACAGGCTGGAATCCAGATTGCCGGGAGAAATATCAATAACCTCAGATATGCAGATGACACCATCGTTATGGCAGAAAGTGAAGAACTAAAGAGCCTCTTGATGAAAGTGAAAGAGGAGAGTGAAAAAGTTGGCTTAAAGCTCAACATTCAGAAAACGAAGATCATGGCATCTGGTCCCATCACTTCATGGGAAATAGATGGGGAAACAGTGGAAACAGTGGCTGACTTTATTTTTGGGGGCTCCAAAATCACTGCAGATGCTGACTGCTGCCATGAAATTAAAAGACGCTTACTCCTTGGAAGGAAAGTTATGACCAGCCTAGATAGCATATTAAAAAGCAGAGACATTCCTTTGCCAACAAAGGTCCGTCTAGTCAAGGTTGTGGTTTTTCCAGTGGTCATGTATGGATGTGAGAGTTGGACTGTGAAGAAAGCTGAGCGCCGAAGAATTGATGCTTTTGAACTGTGGTGTTGGAGAAGACTCTTGAGAGTCCCTTGGACTGCAGGAAGATCCAACCAGCCCATCCTAAAGGAGATCAGTCCTGAATATTCATTGGAAGGGCTGATGTTGAAGCTGAAATGCCAATACTTTGGCCACCTGATGCGAAGAGCTGACTCATTAGAAAAGACCCTGACACTGACAAAGATTGAGGGCAGGAGGTGAAGGAGGCAATGAAGGATGAGATATTTGGATGGCATCATCAACTCCATGGACATGAGTCTGAGCAAACTTCAGGAGATAGTGAAGGACAGGGAAGCCTGGCATGATGCAGTCCATGGGGTCACAAAGAGTGGGACACTATTGAGTGACTGAACAGCAACAACAAAGCCTAAATAGAATAAATAAGAAACATTTTAATTAGAAAAGCTTTGTAGAACTAGTTCACTTTGTTTTTCAGGGATGGGATTCTGAAAATATATTAATGCAAAATAATGTTTACAAAATATACTTCAGAACCAGAACACAAATGGGCCACAGCAAACGTCTGAAATGTTAGCCAAGAATATCAGTTCAGTTCAGTTCAGTCGCTCAGTCGTGTCCGACTCTTTGCAACCCCATGAATCGCAGCACGCCAGGCCTCCCTGTTCCTCACCATCTCCCAGAGTTCACTCAAACTCATGTCCATCGAGTCAGTGATGCCATCCAACCATCTCATCCTCTGTTGTCCCCTTTTCCTCCTGCCCCCAATCCCTCCCATCATCTGAGTCCTTTCCAATGAGTCAACTCTTCACGTGAGGTGGCCGAAGTACTGGAGTTTCAGCTTCAGCATCAGTCCTTCCAAAGAACACCCAGGGCTGATCTCCTTTAGAATGGACTGGTTGGATCTCCTTGCAGTCCAAGGGACTCTTAAGAGTCTTCTCCAACACCACAGTTCAAAAGCATCAATTCTTCGGCGCTCAGCTTTCTTCACAGTCCAACTCTCACATCCATACATGACCACTGGAAAAACCATAGTCTTGACTAGATGGACCTTTGTTGGCAAAGTAACGTTTCTGCTTTTCAATATGCTATCTAGGTTGGTCATAACTGTTCTTACAAAGAATATCAGTAAGAGTAAGCTATTTTCAGCTGTCCTTATTTAAACAGTTTGGTATTGAACCAAATATCTGTGTTACTGAACTGGTTTTATTCACATTGTTCTTTCAAAATATAATACTTTCTAAACACAAAATGTATTACTCTGCATGCCAATACTACAGCGAGATGACTACCGCCATGATCATCTATTTTGAGTCAATAACACTGGAGCTTTGGGGGGAACTATGATTTCCACGATTCACTGACAAGCAATATTGGAATTTAGTTTTCAGCACAACTGCATTGTGTAATTTGAGCCTAGTGATCACCTTTCACGAGGTTTGATAGAATTCTTAACAGAATAAAGTAAATGTATTTCAGATTTACAAATGGAAGGTGTGGAGAAAGGGGAGAGAGAGGCAAGAGAAGAGCTGAAAAATACTATGAAAAGATGAATCTTAATAAAGAACATACAATTATAGGGTGATAATGGAGACTCAAGTGGAATTTCCCAAAAGAAATGACCTAATATCCCAGTTTTCATTACAACTCCAGAACCTGAACCTGAAGATGGTGAATTACCCATCTTCAATCATTACTGTAATATCTCCTACAGACTGACTTACCTATTTCCTTTGATTGTGACTAGGTCACTCGCTGTGAAGAAGACTGATTTTGAGACAGAACAACTATTTCAACTTTCAATAACTCTGACAAGGGCTCACAAACACTGGGATAGAGAATTTTAAACATATGAGATGTCGGAGTAAGTCATTTCACCATTGGTCACATACCTAGACTGAAACAGAAATGGAGATACTTGACTCTGTATCAGTATGCTACTTAGCTTAAATTACATCAAAGACTTAAATTACATGTACTTACAGCAGTGATTTACAAATAGAAGCAAAAGATGAAAATAAGACTCTCCAGTACAGGGATTTTATGATACAAACAGGAAGTTTTCCAGGGAGAGATTATTTTACATTAAAACATTCTTCACTGATAAGGCTTCTTTATGTAAGTTCTAAATCTTAATTTCCCATTGAATATGATAGTCAATTAACTTCACATTATCTAAAGTAATTCCTTCATTTGGACACTGTGGAGGCATGATAATGCTCACTTGAACAGTTTATTGATTATAAAGGAGATGATAATATTATCTTAACACAAAACAGTTTTACTTTCAAGGGAATCATTTTAATTTGAGTTCCTATAAAACTGGGCTTCCCAGGTGGCACAGTGGTAAAAGAATCCGACTGGAGATGCAAGAGACACAGGTATGATCCCCAAGTCTGGAAGATCTCCTGGAGGGGAAAACAGCTACCCACTCCTGTATTCTTGCTTGGAGAAGTCCATGGAGCGAGAAGCCTGGCGGGCTACAGTCCATGGAGTTGCAAAGATCCAGAAACAACTGAGCACACACACACACACACACACACACATACACACACACGAACAATCCCTAAATTAGTTTGATAAATCATTGTTTTTTTTCAAACTGCCATACTCTTAAAAATACTGTATATATAATACTACATTATAGGCTTCATTAAAATCTATAATGATAAATTAGCCTATTCTTCTGACCTTGTCACTGGTGCTATTGTTTTCATAACCATTAATACATACTCCATTTGTGATAAAAATTTCAAAGGTAGATAAAAATTACCTCCAGAAAGGCTCTATTCAGTTGTTATCTTACCTTTTCTATCCCTTAACACTTATAAACCAATCTTTCATTTTGCCTACTAGATTAAAAGATATGTTTCTAAAAGAAAGGTTAAGGATAGAACTTCCTGTCACTGATGGCAAAATTAACATGACCTTATTCAAGCACCTTATTTAAGCCAAAAAAAAAAAAAGTCTAATACTCTAAGACTGAAACCACAGGACATTAAACAAACCTTCTGCAAATGAAACCACTTGGGAAAAAAAAGACAATCTTTCAGAACAAACAAGTTTCTTCAGAAAAAGAAATCTCCAGAAGAAATCTCTATGTAGATTATAGTATGGATTAATGATATACACTAGTAATAAAAATACCTGTGTAACATTTGTACCTTCAACATATCCTGGAAATAGTCACAGATGATGAAAAGCGTTTATGAACATCAACAGCATTTCTACAGTGTTTTGTGGTACATTTGAAAGGAAAGAATGATAAAAGAAAACTAGCTATCAAAAAAAATCATTTTTTTCCTGACTTTTAAGGCAAAGATATGTTCAGTTAAGGTTCAATTAGGGAAGCAGAACCACCGTGAGTTATGGATAAGAGATTTATTATAGGAATTAAAGCTGAATTTGTAAAAGATACTGACAAAGGGAAGATGTGAAAGTGGAAGTTGAAGGATCACAAGAGTCACCAACCAGTCAATCAGAGAAAAAACAGCATATCCAAGATTCATAGAGAAGGGTATGGGACTTGTTGCCAAGTGGGTTTGTGTTCATGTTGATCAGCAAGGTCAGCAATTGAGAAAAACTGCTAGACATGGAGCAGAGAATAGCAAAAACAGGTTGGACCCTCTTGCCAGCATGTCTACATCTGCCCATCACTGTATCACAGTGTAACAGCTGCATTCCAAATTCTGTGCAATCCCATATCTAGCCAATTCTAACCTGAATTATACAGGGAAGGAGATTCTGAGAGACAGAGCTCCACCTTAACCAAGCTGACACAGTATAAATCACCAGAACTAATAATAAAGGCATCACAAGGCAAAGACCATGACTGTTGGCAGGTTCAGAACTAACATTTTTGACAGTTTTTGGAGAACCTATCCTGGGCAAGAGTATATCCCAGCTTCAGAGGCAGACAACTGGAAGCTACTTGATAATACATACATATAACGGTATCTCTTGTTGATCTGAACCAGTGATGAACAGGGAGGAAAAGGTGGCAATGCCTGGAATTGATATGGAAAGATAAACTCACAAAGGTTTTATTTTCAGAGCCAAGTAGAAAGACTATAACATTTAAAATGTATGTAACATATACATTGCCTGGCTGCATCCACATTAAAAAATGTTTCCTTCACTTTCAGAGCAACACTACTAGTATTCTGAGATTTTTCACTTTCATGATTAGAAATTTTGTCTGTTCACTATCTTCTCTTATTTAAATCCATTCCTCTATCTGGCTCTCCACTTGGTGAGAGATAGTCTCAAGCGCTACTGTCCAGAATCAGCCCCACTGCCTGTTTGCTGTTCTCATTCTGCTGCCCATGGTCTACTGGCCACACTGCCACCAATTTCCCCTACTCAAGAAAGGTCCCCCAACTTCTCACAGGTGGGTCCCCTCTGGGGAACTTCTCAAGCAGAGTGGTGGAGCCCCTGGTGAGACAGCTTTTTCCTTTTCAGCATAATCTCGGTCACAGAGGACACAGTCTCCAGGGGAGACCAGGATCAATCAAACCTGATAATCCTGTGCCCTAGGAGCCATTCCCTTTCCTTACAGAGATCTCACAAGAACCCTGCATTTTTCTAAGCCGCTCCGCTCTTTCGAGACCCCTTCTCCAGACAGGCCCTGATTTTCAACTTGGAGAATACATTCAAAATCCTTCTCACAGACCCCCGAGTCCAAAGCAAATCAAGGAATAGTACTGGGCATCTGTTCTATGCTTCTGAAAAATTCATGATGGTAAAGAAACATGGAATGTTCTAAGACAATTAGGAGGTCCATCTGTCCAATATGCACAGAACACCCTTTGGTAGAGCAATCCCAATTCTGTGAAAATCGACTACAGAAATAAGAATTTTCACTGCAATGTAACTATAAAAGGGAAACAGTGAAAACAACCAAAATGCCCATCGGTATTTGAACACGTGGGATTGGAAAAACAAACTGTACATATCCACATGATGAAATAATATAAATGCTATATATATTTATTAGGGCCCCTGGTGGCTCAGTGGTAAAGAATTCACCTGCCAAGCAGGAGTTGTGGGTTCGATCTCTGGGTTGGGAAGATCCCCTGGAGCAGGAAATGGCAACCCACTCCAGTTTTCTTGCCTGGATAATTCCATGGACAGAGGAACTTGGCAGGCTATAGTCCATGGAGTAGCAAAGAGTCAGACATGACTTAGTGACTAAACAAAAACATGATTTAAGTAAATCTTTATGCAAAAACACAGGGAAATGTCCACAGACACTATAAGCTTTAAACTGAGCTAACAATATTTAAAAATAAATATTCACTTTTGTGAATAGTTATACAGTCATAATGAAATCTAAGTGGACAATAATCAAATTATTAACTAAGGTTATCTTAAGGAGGTAAGGAGGAGTATTATTGGTACCTTTCAGTATTGATGCAAATTTTTGCAATTATCATGGGCTGTCATAAAAAAATAAAACTGAGACTTTAAAAATGTGAGATAAATATAGTCAGTCATTTATAGTGGCTTGTCTTGAATATTTAAATGTTCCTTTCTGTATGAGCCTGTATAGTTTTTCTCTGTGGAGTCAGGGATGTCTATATTTGAGCAGGCCTCCAGAAAACACCTTCAAGAAACATGGCTCATAATCTTACAATGTGACCTCCTAAAGTGTCAGGCAAGAAAACTGACAGCAAAAGAAAAATGTTTTGCCTTTTTAAGACATCTATTGAGCACCTAAGGGAATACAAAGATTTTAAAAAGTCATAGTCACTGCCTTTCAGAAACCTAAAATCTACTGAAGGAAAGAGATACAAACAAAGAATTACTGAAAAATATGAATGCTTTCATAAACGGCAAGAATTAAGGACAGTGAAAAGGGGAAACAGTGTCAAGTTAAACAGGGCAGGAGACAGAACAGAAGAACCATGAGAGAAGAGCTTTGAGTTTTCTAGGTAGATAAAGCCAGGGTATGAAGATACCAATGGGTAAATAGCTAAGAAAGGCTACTCTGCTATACTTACTTGGCTGTTGCAATTACCTATTTAAATTAGAAACCACTAGAGCACTGCTTCAAATAAACCAGTCAAGCATGCCAAGGATTCAGCACTCAAATTTCTTATTTCAGATCTTCAGAAAAACTCTACATATTAAAGTTTATTTCTCCATATTCAAGAAAAGCATGTAAGTGAAAAAACACATATATTATCTTTGTTAAATTTAGTTATTTTGTCCTAAGTGCTTTTAAGATCTCTACTAATTTTATCATGGTGGTTTTTAAAAAGCCCCCAATCAAGCATACTTTCAAAGAGGGTTGTGAAAGCTTCCAAGCAGTCAGTGAGATTCAAATTAAGCAGCTATTTAATGATAGCAAGAGTTAAGTATATGTCTACCCCCTCCTAACCTGCAAATAAACACATATTCCAGACTTAAAATGTGCAACCATCCTAAATGCCAGAAATATAGAATTCCAAACACTGGGTTGGTGATGTTGCTATAAAAAGGAACTCAGTAGGGGTTTATTTTCCATTTTAAAGTGCTCAAGTACTGGATGGCACTCTGGAGTTAAGCAGAAACGGGATGACCCACACCCAAGAGAGATGAAAAACCTCAGAACCACTTTCCCATGATATATACATCTACTGTGGTCCAGCATAATTTGTTATGTAGCTTTTAAATTGCATTGAGTTTTAAATTGCAATGTCTTACTCTTTTATTGCCTATCCTGATCCATTCATTGTGTCTGAAATATAAATCTATTGCTTGAATGTTAGAATGTTAAACACAGGGAAGACTTTAGACTGCATCCTACAGGATGAAATCAAGCAATTACCCCAAACTGGGAGGAGTTTATATTTGGCTGACTTTTGATGCCTGAGAAATAATTACTTCTTCCTGCGATGCCAGCTTTCTTTGGTTTTCTTCCTTCCTTTCTGTGTTTCCCTCTTCTTCCTTATTCTTCCCCATCCTTCCTTCCTCCTTTGATTTTTCCCTGTATTATTTCCAAGTTATGTAAGTGCATGTTCTATTATATCTAAAGATAACTAATTTCAGTTTCAACAGTTCAACAGCCAGAAGATAAGAACTAACTTTAAATTTCACCTCCCATCACACCTTCCTCAGAACCACTGCCCCAAAAGGTTTAATGCACTTAAAATTGCTCAGAATTGATGTACTCATCACTAACATGACCTATACCTGACCTCAAAGCCAAAGAGCCAGAAACTACTTTCTTAGACTGTCTTCAGAACAACCTTTCTGATGATCATTGAAGCATTCAAATTAGGATGGTCTCTTCTGGAACTTCCTGAATCATTAAAGAAAAAAAATGCCTGGTTTGAATAAGAATTCATATCATAATGATCCAGGCCAAGTATTACAAACAAGACAATAAAGAGGGATGGAATGTGGTGGATGGCTCAAAAGGGAGGGGATATATATACACACACACACACACGACTGAAGCGACTTAGCAGCATATATATATCATTATGACTGATTTACATGGATGGACAACAACAAAGACTACAACAAACTGTAAAGCAATTATCCTCCAATTTAAAATAGAAAAAAGTAAAGAATTAACAAGCTGATGTGCATTTTACTTCTTGGGGAAAAAAGCTAACACAGTCTTTTGAGTTGAGTTTGGAACTGTAAAGCCCAAAACACAGTAAGACACCGGCATCAGTATGTGGTAAAAGAGCTGGGATCAAGATGTGGTAAAAGAAAATTCTGGCAGAATTTAAGTAGTTCTCCAATGGTATTAAGTGTGGCAGACAAATCAAATCCTGTTTCACACTTGGTTTCACCCACCAAGGATACCCTCTGGAATCCCAATCATTAGGAGACATTTAGATCAAGATTCAGATTTCATTACAGCAGCTGGAAAGTTAGCAGAATAAGTCTATTCCCCCTTCAAATGTAGCCAACATTTGTTCAAAATGTAGTCAACATTTGTTCTATTACCCCACTCTCCCTCACCATCACAGTTTTTGGGTTTTTTGTTTTACTGTTTTTTACCTTAATTTTCAGGAGTATGATATTAGACACTTGGAAATAAACAGCACATCCACAGAATTACCTGAACTATTCCTTTCATCTCCCACTGCTGGTGCTCCTAAATCCAGCTGCAGCTTTTTCCAGGTCCCTGACCCTTTATCTTTGCCTCCCAGCAGGAGTTTGGAACAGGCTGTCATAATGCATAAACATGATTCCACTGTGGGGACGAAAGGAGATCGTGCCACCCTAGATGAATTTCCCAAGTATCTGTCCATAAAGCTAAAACATGACAACCTCAAAAAAGAATGCCTTGGCTGTACACAAAGGGAGCGATTTTTGTGATGAATTAAGTCAATGTCAATTCGGGAATGCTACAAAGTCTAACAAAGCAGATGCTACCTTTCCTCTGAAGAGCCTTCTAGTTCACAGCAGATGCCACACTGAAGGGGAGCCACAGAGCTGGGGAGGGGCTGTGTCATACTTAGTGAAGCCATGTTCAGTTTGCTCAATCATGCTCCTCACACCATCTCTAGTGTTTGTTGCTACACACATTGTGATTCAGAATGAGACGGCCTCATTCCTCTGGAAATGACACCAAGCGAGAGTGCCAGACACACAGTGGGCCCTCAGCGTAAGGTCATTCACTTATAATCACCACTTCTTTTGCACTGTGGAATTATCATCACAGTATTTATCAGGTGTTTACTGTAGAGTAAGATTTGTGCTAAGTGGATTCATTACTCACCTTGAACAACTTCACCAAGGCTGAATTATCTGGAGTCACACAGCTAGTAAGAAGCAGAGTCAGAATGTTTCAGCAAGAAAAATAATTCTATAGACTGTGCTTTAGCTGTTCCACATAGAGCCTTGTTATAGGGTTTTTCCCCACAAACATTTTGTTATTAAAATTACCAATCACATTTTAAAATAAAGTTGAACTACAAGTAAACATCTACATACTCACCACTTGAATTCTTTAGCTGCTAACATTTAACTACATTTGCTTTATTCCAAATCTCTCCATCTATCACAGTTCATCTTATTTTTTCAAGCATTTCAAAGTAAGTTGCAGGCATCAATGCAGTTCCCCTCAGCAGAGCTATCAGTAAGTAAAGCTGATACTTGTTTACAGTTCCTTTTTGCCAAGAGATAAAATTTCCACAGTCAAATGCCCAAATCTGAAATGTACTATTCCACAGATTTTGACAAATGCATCTACCTGTGTGACTCAATCAGGAAATACACTGTTTCCCAATCAGGAACTATACTGTTATTTATGAGAGCATATTACAAGAGTGTCCTTGGGACAAAATATCAAAATGGAGCAGCACTGCCAACGGGGATGTTAAGTCTCTTACTGAATTTTCTTTGAAACATAACAAAATGTTACATTCTTACACCTCAGCACAAAGATCCATGTCTGGCCTACAACAGGCCACCAACAGGTATTGGACTATTCAAGGCAGTATAAAAAGCAATCAGTTCCACACTGCCCACCTCACCACATGCAAATCAGAATTCTACTTGAAACATTCCTAGTCAGAGTTAGTAGCATGCAAAGCACTGATTTCGAGAGGGTGTTTTTTTCTGTGTTTTTTACCACGAACATATAGAACTTTTTGAAAACAATTAATTATTTTAAAACATGAACTTTTCCAGCACTGATATTTTGGAAGGTCAGGGACACTTCCAACAACAGCTGCACCAAAGGTGTTTGCCTGCACCATGTGTGCCCTAGTATTTTGGAGTGGTTATTTCATTTTGAAAAGAGAAGTGAATTCTCCTGGGTATTCTTGCAACCTCCAGAAAAGTCAGGATGGTGTTTCAAGCCTTGGTCTGATGCTTAAGTGATGGAGTGATGAAAAGGACTATCTTCAACCCAAAGCTTTTCTAGGCCATCAATGTCAGTGTCACTGTCACTGCCTGAAGCTTAACATATTGGGATTCAAGACTTTCCCTAAGCATCCAAGGTTTTGGAAAGAAAACCACTAGAAAGTATTTAGAAGAGAAAAGGCAAAACACATCTATGTTATAACCTAGAGTACATTACTCATTTGCAAACTGTGAAAAATACATATTAAAATGCTTTTTTTTTTAAAAAAAGTCTTAAATGACAGGAAGTCTATATCAACAGTTATCTCTGTGGGGTCAAGTATCAAATGATTTTTAATTCCTTCTTTATAGTCATGATATTACCTATACTTTTCACAATGACTGCTTATGCCTTTTATAATCAGAGGAAAATTATTTTCAGATTTAAATAAAATATATATTTATGTGACCTAGTAAGAACAATAATATTATTGCTAAGTAGGGTGGGGGGTAAGAGGCGTAAAGCTTTTGCAATATATATATATATATATATATATATATATATATGTATATATATACACCAATATATATATATAGGTAATAATACCAAACTATTAACTGATTATTTGTAGAGGGGGAGATTACCAGTAATTTCTTTCTTGTTTTTGACTACAGATATGCTACAAAGAAAATATACGAAACTATTAACTGATTATTTGGAGAGGGGGAGATTACCAGTAATTTTTTTCTTCTTTTTGACACAGATATGCTACAAAGAACATGTATTATTTCTGTAAATAGGGGAAATAATAGTTCATTTTAAAACACACTTATCACAGATTACACTGGTGCATGAGATGTACACAGAATGCTGCCATTCAGCTTTACTGGGCTTAGCACCCTTTCTTCACTTCATAAGCAGTATGGGCTTGGAATTGAGGATGAAGCAAGACTCAGCCACTTCTCAATGCAGCAACTAATCTTCCAGTTCAAAGTCAGCTATGGTTTTCCTTGGGGCCTGGAGACTCACACATCTGTGCTTTCCAGAATTAATTGTATGGGATCCATGCAAGAAACATGAAGATTCATCCCTGTGACATTCAGGATAAGTCACTGGGTCTCAAGTCACCAGTTTCCTTAAGGGCTACATACAGGGGTCAAGTGCCCTCTTGAAGTGCCCTTCAGATGCATGTGTGGGAAATTAGAGCATCTTCTTTCTATGTACTTAATCTACCAATTGTCTTAAGCCCCATCCAAAGAAGAAAACATGTTGGAGATGATCAGAGTACATGGGTAAGTTAATGAGTCACTGATCAGACAGCCTTGAATCACAACTTGGGCCTTTTTCCTCACCAGCTAACTGAGTAATCTTGGCTGAAGAAAACAGAACCTCAATGTTCTCATCTATGAAACGAAGTTCATAAATGTAGTCCTTACCTGTGAGAGTTTCTATGAGTATTAAATGCTAGGAAGTTGGCACTGTGTGGGAGCAGGGGGTGGGGGGAGTATATAAGGTATGTTAAGTTACTTATTTAACACAATATTTGACTTACATTCTCACTTACATTCACATCTTAAAGTTTCAAATAAATAATAGATGATGATGATAAAGATGAATATGCTGTACATTGGGCAAAAATGTTTCATAGTAAGTAAGAAATCTAGTCTTACCAACTTTTATAAGTGTTAAGATACCAATGTCTATTTTTACAATCATTCAGAAATGATCAATAAAATGTACTCATGGTTGATGAGAACATACTAGCTCAAATCAAGCTTTGAAAGGTCAGATGCGTTCAAGAGAAGTTCACATTTACAGACATGTAGCACTTCCCTGTCCCCTCCCAGATGGACTACTGCTATTGTAAGAAAACTATCTCTGGATCCCAGATAGGATTTCCCTGCCACAAATGCACACTGTGTTTTTATTTACATTTGGATAGTTTGTTTAGTTCCAATGCCTGCATGTTTCCTTACTTTTTGCTTTTTGATATCCATGACTGTTGCCTGGAATGAGTAGCCCTGGCCTAGCTACCACATTTCCTGGCAGAGAACATGTCGCTTGACTCCATCTGGAGTTGCTCAACTTCAGGCCTCATTAGCACACTGAGGCTTGTACCAGCACAGCACATCCCTCCCCCAGCATTGATGCTGGGTCCGTTCCAACCCTGTGGCAGCCTGCAGGGGAGGGAAAATGAGCTGGAAGCAAGCTAGACACGGAGTTTGGCTGGCGTTTTGTACATCAGTGGCAGGACACATGGCTCTCTGTCCTTCAGTGTCATTACTGCTATTGTGATTATTGTTACTATGGCGGTCGAAGCTGTTGTACATGTCTTAAAGACATCAAATTCTCAGCACTGACTGTCTACCAAGAATTATTCAAAGGACTTAATACACTTCATCTCATTTAATCTTCACATTAGTTCTCTGCATAAGATACTATTCCAGAATATCAGGACACTGGAACTCAGAGAAATAAAATCCCTTGTCTAAGATCACACAGCTGTAAATTCCAGCACACAGGCTCAGGCCACAGAAGATCCACCAACACCATCTGAGCATGACCTACTACTACCCTTGCCCATTCACGTTTGCAGGAGTGAATGAGCTTGTGAGGGTGTGATGTGATAACCGTCAGGGAGAAGGCAAGCCAACCACTTACAATGTGACCATGAGTTCTGGGGTCAGTCAAGTACAAAGAAGAAAACGTGATAACCCAATAAAAGCAACAATGAGAAAAACTGCCCATTTTGAGTCAAAGGAAAGGCTATGCCCATCAGGTAGCTCACGAGGATTAACAGCTTCATGGACAATCCTTTCAACTGTTTACACACTCAAATGTTTTTGTGATGTATTATACCTTTCCAAATAGGGAAAGGAGTACAACAAGGCTGTATATTGTCAACCTGCTTATTTAATTTATATGCAGAGTACATCATGAGAAACACTGGGCTGGATGAAGCACAAGCTGGAATCAAGATTGCTGAGAGAAATTATTAGTAACTTCAGATATGCAGATGACACCACCCTATGGCAGAAAGTGAAGAAGAATTAAACAGCCTCTTGATGAAAGTGAGAGGAGAGTGAAAAAGTTGGCTTAAAACTCAACATTCAGAAAACTAAGATCATGGCATCTGGTCCCATCACTTCATGGCAAATAGATGGGAAAACAGTGGAAACAGTGACAGACTATTTTCTTGAGCTCCAAAATCACTATAGATGGTGACCGCAGCCATGAAATTAAAAGACGCTTACTCCTTGAAAGAAAAGTCATGACCAACCTCAACAGCATATTAAAAAGGAGAACCATTACTTTGCCAACAAAGGTCCGTCTAGTTAAGACTATGGTTTTTCCTATAGTCATGTATGGATGTGAGAGTTGGACTATTAAGAAAGCTGAGCACCGAGGAATTAATACTTTTGAACTGTGGTGTTGGAGAAGACTCTTGAGAGTCCCTTGGACTGCAAGGAGATGGAGATCCAACCAGGCAATCCTAAAGGAGATCAGTCCTGAATATTCAATGGAAGGACTGGCGCTAAAGCTGAAATTCCAATACTTTGGCCCCCTGATGCAAAGAACTGACTCATTTGAAAAGACCCTGATGCTGGGAAAGACTGAAGGTGGGAGAAGGGGACGACAGAGGATGCGATGGCTGGATGGCATCACCGACACAATAGACATGAGTTTAAGTAAACTCCACGAGTTGGTGATGGACAGGGAGGCCTGGTGTGCTGCGGTCCATGGGGTCACAAAGAGTAGGACACAACTGAGCGACTGAACTGAACCGATACCTGATCATCTTGCAGTAAAACAAAGTCTACTCTATCAGTGTATTTTTCTGTATTTTTCTTATCATTATTATCTTTTTAAAAAAAGACAGTAGTCTGAGTTGTTGGGGTACAAAAGTCAGGCAGAAATTCTATAAGGTCAAAGGCAACACTGGTCCTTCCTTCTCTGAGGCACTGCTACTGGAGACAGAGATGTACATAACACAGAAAGGCCATCATGTGCACCAGAGTTCACTCCCTTGCATTCAAACTATGGTTCAACTCCTTTACTTAGTTGTACATAATCTTAAAAGTTACTTAACTTCTCTAACCTTCCCTTTGTAAAACAGAGAGGATAACAGCTAATCTCTTGGGTTAATTCAAATGTGCAATCCATGTGAATACTTTAAACAACACCTGGCAATACAGCAGGTGACTAAAGCATGTGACCTACTATAGGTTTGATGACTTACATCCTCTGATTTGGTCTCACACAGTCCCTAAATAAATCCATTAGCCTTCACAGTTTTCTCTACCAAATGTCATTGTTGTTTGAGCCTCTGCTAGGCAGCAAGCAATATAATGGGTGCTTCGCATCTACTATCTTCAATCCCTCCAATAATTCCAAAATTTAAAAATAGCTGTCCCCATTCCACAGAAGAAAACACTGAATGGAGTTCAAAAGTTTTAAGTGATGTGTTGTGGGGTATGACCTCCAGTCCATGCGTTTCCTCTTACAGTTTTCCATCCCAAGCAAGAAGGGGATGTGACTGTTATTTGCTGCCCAGGACAGCTGCCCATCTTCTGAAGTCTGACAGTCCCCAATCTTTCCATGGCCCAGCGGGTATTGCCAGAAATCAGCTTTGGCAACCAGGCTCTGCCAGGACCACAGTCCTGTCCACCACAGATCTTCAGTTACAGCCACTGCGGGTGGAAGGCTCTTCATGTCAGTGTTTTTGGGAGACTGAGGGTGGCTTTGCTACAAGAGTCCACCTGTGATTTTAAATGAAACATTTGCTTTACTAAAGTGACAGGGTTTTTTTTTTTAACTCATTTTTATAAGCCTTTGAGTTCAACTTCCACTTCTTTACATTCTACTACTTTAAAAATTTAACATTTACTTTCAAGGTGGCTTTGATTAAGGTTCAAACAACTCAAGTTGGACATACTAAATTGCTCCTCAGCAATCAGTATCAGTTACATATTTAATTTTTCTTAAACATTTTAAACTAAATTTATAAACTGAATGTATCCATTTTCTTTTCTGAAGCACTTCAACTGTCTGACTCAATGAGTAAAACCTTCTCAAGTACTAAACTGCACCAGTAATTCCCTAACAAATTAAAATAAAAGATTCTATGGATCTTAAAACCATTGCAATACTATTTATAATCTTTGTCAAAAGCCTTATCTTTCAACATGTAATTTATAAGCAATTTCAATTACTAAATTAAACTTATAAGGAAGAATTAATGTTTACACTGTTATTTGAATATGTCAAATTCTCTTAAACATTACAAACACATCAACTAAAACAATATATACAGATAATGAATAATTGATTAGGATTAATCATATGGGTTTTAGAAATGTCATCATCTGTTTGCTAAGGTATCTATCTATGTGGCTTAAAAATACCATAACGACTAAGGAAATACTTTTCAGATCCCATGTCACAGACAACAACCCACAGGAATTGAAGTTACATTCTTAGTCAGGGTGGGAGCGATTTTTCATGTACTCCTGATGGGCAGGATGGAACTATTTTTAATAGCTGCCAAGAGAAATGTGGATCCCAAGCAGGGTGGTCTCATGGACTATATATGTAACCCAGAATCACTCAGGTAATACCACCAACCTAACTGCTGAATTCCATCTGATTTCAGCAGACAGAAGTTGGTCATCTTCTGTAGGGCTTTAACTATTATTTTCACTGACTATATATATGGTTTTGTGTTTTATATTTCTTGATTTTTTTTAAGCTTTTTGGGAATTTCAGTTGCCTTTTTACTGTTTGAGGATTTTAATGCCATTCCATAAGATCTTTTATATTCTACTATAATTCCTTTAAATGTCTATAAATGTTGTCACTTGATTGAAGGAAACTAAATTCAGCACTCACTAGACCTCTATCAGTTTGGTCCTGGTCTCCTCTACACAATTCTTTACTGTCTCATGAAATTCAGGCTTTCTTTTTTTCTTTCTTGCCTAGCAGAGGTAGTATTAGTTAGAATTAGGCTTAGCTGTTCAGGAACCAAAAAATGTTAACTAATAATTTTGAAATTTTAAATAAGATAGTTTATTTTTCTCTCACAGAAAGTCCAAGGAGAGTTGTTAAGAACTGGTATCACAATTCCACAACCATCATATCACAATTCCACAACCATCACAAGTCCCTCAACATATCACTTTGACTTCATGGTCAAATTGGTAGCCACTGGCTATAACCAAATCATAAGCCTATGTAGTTGGTTAGTTCTTCCAGAGATTGGGAAACACAGTCTCTGCTCCAGGTAGCCATGTGAAGCACTAAGTAGCCCCCAGGTACCCGAAAACAAGGGGTGCTGAAGAGGAGAGGAGGAATGTCAGGAAGGCACTGGCACATTCCTGCTGGAGCACAAGTACAGTTAACTGAAGAAGGGAAAGAGGCTCCTCAAACAGACAGATAACAGGATACCTGACAGCACCCCAAAACTAGAAAGATATTGGAAGGTGTCAGGTGGTGGTCAAACAGTAGAGTTCCATCTGGTCATATCCATAGGTCACAATCAATTGTGGAAACAAATTTATGTAGAAGATAATGAGAGCCATGTTTCTCTCTGTTGAAGAAGGGTATTTCCAAACATGGAAAGGGGAGGCTAGAAAGAATCTAGGTTTGGATTAGAATTACTGACATAAACACAAGGTCTTTTGTAACATGCACAGACAAAGAAATGGTTATTGATATATGAGTGTTTGTAAATGTGTGTAGTATATAGAGCAGAATGAATATTTAATTTTACATACCTATATATTTGTACATGTGTACATGCATACATATATGTGTATGTGCATATATGTACCCCACTGCCTCTTAAGATGATCTAAAAGCAATGGCACCTCAATAATAATGAGTACAGCCACATGCCAAGTGGTTTTCAAATACCACCTCTGCTAAAAATAACCAGGGCTTCCTGATTTGGAGGGTGGAATGGTGATGATGTGCAAAGTACACACTAAATGTTTAGTGTGAAGAGGCATTGTGTCTGCAACTTGCTCTCAAATGTTAACAGCTGGTGAATTGGGGTGAAAGTGATATGGGAGTTAGAATTTGCCACAAGTTTGAAATTATTTCAAAATACTGTATTAAAAAAAAAACACCTCAAGGTCTGTTGTTCAGGAAGGAGACTCCTGACAGTGAGAGACAGCTAGTGGTCCCTATTGGTCAGGCCACACATCAGGCTTCTGTATCTGCATACCTTCCTTGTCTCTGTTGAGCTCTACAGTCATAATCCTTCTTCCCACAGTCTTGCTCTAGCTGTTTGCTTTAGCAACATCATACCTTTTCCTCTGATCCATCAGTAAGATTTCAACCCACCTTATTTCCAAACTGGTCACAGTTACCACAGGCAGTAACATTTTCAGGCAGATAGGAAGGTGTTTTCAACATCATAGTATCTGCACAGTATTTAAGAGCTTCTTGACACAAATCTGCTCTGAGGCAGAAACTAAGCAGGAGCAGAAGAATGGAAGTAACATGCCAAGAAAATTGGAAAACAACTCAGGCAAGGTGGGGAGTGTGTGACAGCAAAAAATGTAGATGACAAAACAGAAGGGAGAGTTTTCAGAGCTACAGCCCTGGGGGACCTGTACAACAAGCACAGAGATCCACCACGAGTGCAAACAACCTACCTGGACTTTGTATTTTTCCAGAAAGTCTAATCAATGAGTCTCTCAACTAGAATTCTAGACACTGCTCTTATCAATGTAACTTAGGTTTGCAGACCTAGCACTTACAGAAAAAGGAATAAAGACAATGTAAAAAAATATCATTCCTAGTTTCAAATCTACAGATTCTCTCCTCAATGACCTAAAGAAGGCTGGGCACTTAAATACTAATTCACAAATTATGTTGTCATTTATAACATCTGTTCATGTCAATTTATGATGATAGCAATTGTGTCCAATGTTTATTATGAAGAAAGCATGCAGATATTAATTCTAAAATTGAACACTTTGCCTCTTCTCACATTCACAGTCCATAAACATATACTGAATTCGTGCCACGCTGAGCCTTGAACACCAAAATGACTAAAATCACAGTGCCCTCACTGAGTCCACAGGCTTGGGAAGGACAATGTAAACCAATAAACAAAAAGCACACATGATAAAAAATTGTTCAGCATTTCTAGGTTTCCAAATGAAGTACTGAATCTTAGGTTATGTTTTTACTTTAACTTATTTTACTGTGTTTTAAAGTCAGGAACCAAATTAGGGAGACTGAATGCATGCTAACTGCGGGCTTCATCATTTAAATATATCAAGCCATGTGTGATGGCTTATCACTTCAATAAGTGGTTTCCAAGGTCTATGTCTGAGGTATATCAGAATACTTATGGCAATCTTAAATAAGAAATCCAGAACTAACCAATCAAAATCCCAAGAATCAGACTCAGAGTTCATTTAATAGTTTTTCAGTGGTTTCTGATACACAGGTAAGTATGGGAACTTTTGACTTGAACAACCATCACTAATTCTACCAAGAGTGACCTTAGCTCACTAAAACACTGCTGCTGCTGCTGCTGCTAAGTCACTTCAGTTGTGTCCGACTCTGTGCGACCCCATAGACAGCTGCCCACCAGGCTCCCCCGTCCCTGGGATTCTCCAGGCAAGAACACTGGAGTGGGTTGCCATTTCCTTCTCCAAAGCATGAAAGGGAAAAGTGAAAGTGAAGTCGCTCAGTCGTGTCCGACTCCTAGCGACCCCATGGACTGCAGCCCACCAGCTAAAACACTAGTTGGCAAAATAAAAAATAAGTCCCTTGGCTGTGAAATTCACAAGACTGTTGATTAATTCATTTGAACATGATTAAACTGCTTCCTTGTACCCTGGGTTTGTGGACAGTGAGGAACCAAGATGTTTGCTGTAGCACCCATTATTGATGCCATTCCTTTCTAAAGGCTGTCCCTTTGACCTCTGTTTATGCCTCCTGGTCTCCTCTATGAGTTTATCGTTACTTGTTGTTATGTGCAATTACATCATGCTGAGTATGAGGACACCCCACAAGCTGTTAGCTATATTAACTTAATAATAGATTTCAGGGTGTGATTTCCAATTAATTTCATTTTCCATATGCACATGCAGCTCCATGGGAAGCCAGAATTATAGAGTAGCCATATGGTGCCTCATAAGTAACAATTAAAACTAATTTTCTATTCTTTGACACTAAAAAAAAAAGAAAATCATACGGTCTAAATGCCACAGAGAAAATTGAAACTGCAACAGCATCTGTAGCTCTCTAGAAAGAAGATGCCCCACTTTCCACAATTATGTCCTGACACTCCAGCTTCTAGCTTGACAGTGTCTGGGTGAGGGCTGAGGTCCCGCCTGGCTTTTTGCCTGTTTGCTTCCTCATCGCTCTTCCCCTGGTGGAGTGTCTCAGGGAAGCTGTGAGAAAGTGCTGGGCTGTCCATTTCACATCAGTGAGCTGGGCTGAAAGAACTGTTTCCTTTTGAAACAAGTGATTTCTAGTAGTAGAACTTTTCTACTGACCCATTTCTAAAAGGTGATGTCTGAAACAACGCTGCCATCTGCCCAAGCCAGGAGGAGAATACACAGTTTCACTGAAAGCAGGTGATTTTTTTCAAGCAGTGAATATAATTATTCTAGAGGAGGAGGGCTGGGGAAAGAAACGCTGCCTCTGGAAACTAAGGGGATGGCCCTTTTATACTTAGCATAGGGTATAACTTTGTCAATTCCTAGGGGTCCAATTTTGGCAGAATCATCAGCTGAGAGGTTAAAAAACAAAGCAAAACACAGCAAGACTATTCAACATAAACAGTGTGACAGAAAGTAAAAATACTCAATTTTATTAGTCTTTCACTATTTTCAACTCTAAACTCATCAAATTTTTATGTGGGAACAACTTTGTCGTAACAGCACCCTCCTCAAAGTTATATGCGAGGGCAATGCAGGTGACTGCACTGTACTCCCACACTACTCATCACCACCTTCACCCCCGAGAGTAAGCCAGCCTCCACCACTAAAGGATAACCCCCAGTGACTTTCCAGTGTCTCCTCTCAGTAACTCCAACATTCCTGTCATGCCCAGCTCTCTTCTCACATCCCTGGAATAACAAACTCAACTCTTCTTTCAAGTTACTAAACAGCAAAACCTCCAAATTCCAGTCTTTCTGAACCACTTTGAGATGTCCTAGGTGGCAGTGATAACTATTAATACTAGAAAAGGCACAAGTTTTCCCCACCTAGCCCCATTTTTTTCCCTTCTGCCCTCATCTACACTCATGGAGTGAATATAAAAATAGCACCACAAACATAAAATCAGCAAATTAACATTAAAACAGCTGTATATTTTGCTCATCTAGGATGGGAGACTTCTGATCCTGCCAGATGCTTGGAGAATATTTTTAAAATTCTCTTTGATAGCTAACCTTTTTTTTTTTTTTCCTACAAGGAATGATACAACCTTCTCAGTCATTTAGTATTATATTTGGTTTGTCTTATTCCCAGCGGCTATTTGCATTTTTTAATGTATCCTACAAATATAATGACCAAAAATTGTAAGCATCATGCCTTTTATTTTTTGTTATAAGAAGTTAATACTCACTAAACACAACAGCCATTCACCCCTCTGCTTGCAGACACTGATGAACACCAAGAAAATGAAGCCAGTTCCTTGATATCTTTTGCTTCCTTGCATTAATTTTAGCTTAAACACTGTCAATGTTAAGACAATATTTTATGTGGTATTTCACACTCAGCAAATATTAACTTCTTGACAACTGTTTTTCAAAAATCTTCTCATGGCTGACAAAAGAATATCACAAAGCTTAACAGCTGCAGCACCCAACCTCTTCTGCTAGCCATATAAACCAAAATGAGCTTGAAAGATTAAGTGTATTTCCTTATTCAAGCAAAAATAAATATTAAAAAAAAACAAGGTTGATCAAACACCTCCCCCCCTCAATAATCAATGATCTATCATTTCCTCTCAGTTTCCCTCTTTTTTCCACCCTATTCCCACCACTTCCATGAAAATAACTCATGAAAATCTTAGAGTTTCATGTTATAAACTTCCAATGAAATGAAATAACTGTTTATCATGTGCATCCTGGGTTTCTATACGCCTCTCTTTATCATTTTAAAATGCAGACACATACACACGATACATACTTGGGTAAATAAACCCAGTGGTTGCTAGTCTGCTATCACATTATACAGGTTTCCAAAACCCAATTTTCCAATTTTTGAAGGTCATATCTGTAATTATTAAAAAGCAGAGACATTACTTTGTCAACAAAGGTCAGTCTAGTCAAGGCTATGGCTTTTCCAGTCATGTATGGATGTGAGAGTTGGACTATAAAGAAAGCTGAACGCCAAAGAATTGATGCTTTTGAACTGTGGTGTTGGAGAAGACTCTTGGGAATCCCTTGGACTGCAAGGAGATCCAACCAGCCCATCCTAAAGGAGATCAGTCCTGGGTGTTCATTGGAAGGACTGATGTTGAAGCTGAAATTCCAACACTTTGGCCACCTGATGCGAAGAGCTGACTCATTTGAAAAGATCCTGATGCTGGGAAAGATTGAGGGCAGGAGGAGAAGGGGACGACAGAGAATGAGATGGTTGGATGGCATTACCACCTCAACGGACATGGGTCTGGGTGAACTCCGGGAGTTGGTGATAGACAGGGAGGCCTGGCATGCTGCGGTTCATGGGGTCGCAAAGAGTCGAACACGACTGAGCAACTGAACTGAACTGAACCTGTAATATTGGGCTTCCCAGGTTTTGCAGTGGTAAAGAATCTGCCTTACAATGCAAGAGACACAAAAGGGACATAGGTTCAATCCCTGGTGGGGAAGATCCCCTGGAGTATGAAATAGCAACCCGTTCCAGTATTCTTGCCTAGAAAATTACATGGACAGAGGAGCCTGGCAGGCTACAGTCCATGGGGTCGCACAGAGTTGGACACGACTGAGAGTACACACACACTGCTGCTGCTGCTGCTAAGTCGCTTCAGTCGTGTCCGACTCTGTGCGACCCCATAGACGGCAGCCCAACAGACTCCTCCACCCCTGGGATTCTCCAGGCAAGAACACTGGAGTGGGTTGCCATTTCCTTCTCCAATGCATTAAAGTAAAAAGTGAAAGTGAAGTTGCTCAGTCATGTCCGACTCTTTGTGACCCCGTGGACCGCAGCCTACCAGGCTCCTCC
Organism: Bubalus kerabau; assembly: GCF_029407905.1. Classification (NCBI taxonomy): domain Eukaryota; kingdom Metazoa; phylum Chordata; class Mammalia; order Artiodactyla; family Bovidae; genus Bubalus; species Bubalus kerabau. The sequence continues at coordinate 35,665,072 of NC_073643.1, read as the reverse complement.
AGCCATGGGATTTTCCAGGCAAGAGTACTGGAGTGGGTTGCCATTGCCTTCTCCAGTACACACACACACACCCCCTATTTATCAGTCTCACATACACACACACACACACACATACACAGTCATCCAGGAGACTCTCTCACACACACACACACATACACATCCTATTTATCAGTCATCCAGTGACTTACACACACACACACACACACACACACACACACACACCCCTATTTATTAGTCATCCAGGAGACTCAGATCACAAAGCTAGGCCTCAGGACTAGGGGAGACAACATGTGATTTTCACCAAGGTTTTAGTTCTGTTCCTACTCCCTGCCTCCATTTCCCTTTTCATTTTCTGTGGTAAGAAGAACATGTAGTAAAAGGATGAAAAGCCATTGCTCATCAAATCCCCTGCCCCTTCAGTACCCTCCCTTACAGCTGACGAGCAGAGCACATACATTTTCACTGCAAACTCCTCCCTGCATAATCTTCAGCACTGGAGGTTTTCCTTCATGCTTGTCCTTTAGAGTGCACCCAAAGAACCCAAGTACCTCAATTACATGTAAAAAGGAAGCAGTATGATACTAATGGTCAGGAGCATAGCAAATTACACAAACATTTTCAACATCAATTTCCTTGCTTGTAAGATGAAGGCAACATCATTCACCTTATAAGGTGGCTGAAGAATTAAAATGTTCTGATTTGGGAATTCCATGGTGTGTGGAAATTCGAAGTGTGGGAAGTTGAGAACCCACACTTCCACTGTAGGGGACACAGGTCCACAGGTTCAATCCCTGGTAGGGAACATATTACATTAATAGCATCTCTCATGCCCAGCCACATGGTCAAAAAAAAAAAAAAAAAAAGAAAACCACTTGACTTTTATAAACTGTCCCAATGTCACAAGACAACACCTGGCACAAACTAAGTGCCCAGCAGGTGGTGGTTCCTATTACTGCTATGAATATTATTATTAGGCTAAAAAGTTTGGTTCCATAAATATGGTACTTCCATAAACTGGAATACTACAAACTGGCAGAAAAGAATAAAGAAGTTCCTTACATAATAATCTTCAAGGCTTTGTTCTGGGAAAAATGGCAAAGTACAGAACAGAATGTATAATACTCTACCTTTCAGGCTGACCAGGCCTGGCAGAAGTACTTAGGCAACCTGCATTTTCAACTACTAGCAGATGCTAGAAAAGAAAGTATTAGTTGTCCCTGAAGTTTTCTTTTGTCAATTAATATGTGTGAAGGGATAAAGGGAAGAATAAGAAGATGAAAACTTTAAGATTATAAAAATATTTTCTACTAGAAAAACAGTGTATCTGTAATGGCAATGTAACCTGACCAACCTCACATGTTTTTCCTTTCTGTAAACAGAGCACACTGCCAGCATCAGAAGTAAACAGTCTCTGGACAGATTTCTTCTCCTTGGAACATTATATCTGAAGGTTGAAATTCCAGCATAGACACTGTGTTGAGTTGATTTAAAGGGCTCACTGGGTTGTTGTTGTTTTTTTTTTTTTTTTCTGCTACTATTCACTCCAGTATGTATTTCATATTGGAACCTGATTTAGAGTTTCTGCAACCTACAAAGAAGTCTGCCAAAATAAGGAAGGAGTAAGTTGGTGTGGCAGATTATATTAGTGAAACTGGGAAGAAACCAAACACCACAATCATAATCTCTATATTCACCATAATGAATAGCAATTCCTAAATGAAATCTTCTCTTGTGGGTCCTTTACATCCCTGTCTCAACTTATCAGGTTCAGAATCTTCACAGAACTGTCAGAGCTTGAAATCTTGGTACTCCAGTAGGAAAGTGTAACAATTTTTTTAAAAAATAATCATTGACAGAAACATATACTGCTATTTGTAACCTTAGAGCAACATTTTTCCTTTGTAAAATATATCTTGTATTATCGTACTTCTTCCCACAGGATTTTTATTTTAATAATGAACATGCATTAGATTTCCAAACTGTGGCATAGGAAAATCAAAATAATGGAACCTAATGGAATGAGTCAAAATTATCTTAAACAGAAAGTGACATTACTGCCTTATTAAATATGTGTTATATGCCAGGTACTATGCTGGGTGCTGGGGACAGTGAAGTAAATATAATAAACAAGGTCCTTGCTTTCACTGGGCTCATGTCCTAAGTCCAATGGTGGGGGTGGTTCATTCCACAAATAATTTCACAAACTATTTGATAAAGACATAGACATTCTTTAATAGTTCCTGATTTTATAAAGAGTTAGCAATAAAAATTCTACTGAATATTGAATAATTTTCTTTTTAATAGTCATTACAGGATCCATTGGGGGGTATCCATGTGAAAGCCAGGTATTTTATGATTTCAGTCTTACATCCAACTCTGTAATCCAACATTAGTTATTAAAATACAAATGCACCATGTTTCTAAAAATGTAACATGTATCACTGGTTGCTGGCTCAAGTCCAAACCATTTAAGACTGGTATATAAAAAAACACCCTTCATAATTCATCAGCATAAGACATCCCACTGCCCCAGAGAAGTCTTTCCAATTGCTTCTTAAGGTTTGTAATCCTCCACCTTCCCACAATAACTTACCCATACTTTTACTATGTACTTCTCTCATTGTACTAAAGTTATGTCACCTTCTGTAAACTGGGAGCTCCTTGGGTGCAGAAACTATGCCTCATTTGTGGTGTGTCACCAGAACCTTCCCCAGTGCCTGGCATGCTTCAGTCACTCGAAACAGGTCTGCTGAATGCACGTGTGACAGAGGGTGAATGAATCCCTACAAGGCAGCTATCACTCAATGTTCTCCATGGTTCCACAAAACCTATTCACTGCTTAAACCAGAAATGCTATAAAATTCTTGTCCACCTCAGCTGTCTACATTATCTGAAAACCATTCCTTTCTCTTATCTTTGCTTTACAGAGGTGTACTCTATTCCAACTACTGTGGTGACAACCTTGGCTTCTTCACTCAGAGCACAGCCTGCTGGAAGGAACCACACACCTGTCCACTCAAGACAAAATTTTCAACTTAAAACAAGCATTTGTAGGGAGATGCTCCAGTGTCAGGCAGCTGATGAGCCTCTTTAATGAATTTTTTGATTCTCTGAAGATGGTGAACATTCCAATGGTCTCTGACCTTATAAAATTATGTCTTTACCCTCAGACTGTAAATGGAGAGTCAATTTAGAGAAATCAATCTGAAAATGCTACAGGAGGAAAATGGTTTAAAAAATTCTAATTCATCGACTGATGGACTTTATTATAATTATTATAATTACACTCGGGGGAACTGTTTAACAAGAGACATTTCTCGTATACTATGTTAATATACAGGACTTCCCTGGTAGCTCAGATGGTAAAGCATCTGCCTACAACATGGGAGACCCAGGTTCGATCCCTGGGTCAGAAAGATCCTCTGGAGAGGGAAATGGCAACCTGCTCTAGTACTCTTGCCTGGAAAATCCCAAGGACGGAGGAGCGTGGTAGGCTACAGTCCACGGGGTCGCAAAGAGTCAGACACAACTGAGCAGCTTCACTTTCACTTTCATGTTAATATACAAAGACTACAATTTACATAAACTATGATCAAATTTCCTGAAACAAGGCTATTTGAAAATAGTTAATATATGTATATACTTGCATACAGAAAAACAAAAGGGACCAACTAAATTATTATCTCTCAGTGCACAAGATAAATGAGTAAGTCCTACTTCTTTCCTCATAATTCTCTTTGGTTTCAAATTTTTTCTACCAGGACCAAGCATTACTTATAGAAATTCTGAAAATAATGTACTTTTTTAAAGTAAAAAGTGCATGTCCCTAACAGATAATTATACTAGATTTCTGCAAAGTAACACTTTTTCCACAATCATCCACTATTATACTTTTTCTACTTTTAATTGAATTGTATTCATTAAAAACACATACACAAATGAGCCACTATGATTCTCTTCATAGCAAATACAATGCATTTTTAATAAATCTGAAAGATACAATTATTATCTAGGATTTTAAAGATTAATGATTACATTTTTAATTATGAATTTCTTACACTCTTCATTTTTAATGCCTCATAACTGCAATATGTTTAACGTCTTCTGGATAGGAGGAAGAAATATCAATGAAATTATACTTTTAAATATAACGTAGTACTGCATTTTACTAAGACAGAACTATGCTTCTTTTGTCAGGAGTTTCAAGACTGAAAGAGTAATCCAAAAACATTTGACAATCTTTGTGTTCATATCACTCTTTATTCCCACTCCCAGAGAAGGAAATTCTAGTCTCTTTTTAATTTATTCCATTTGGAAAGAGTTTGCTTAAAGTCCACCAAGAGAGATGGGACTCAAATCCAGCATCCCAGCTTGCCCTCTGTTGAGACTGTCAGTTTTTTCTTTTGATCTTTCTTTGCACTTGAAGAACCTAAAATTGATTTTTTCCCAGTTGAACCAAAGTAGAGGAGGGGCAATGTTTTATTAAAAGATTCTTTATTCCCCTAGCATATTTATTTATACACAAAGAAAATCTGTCTTTCTGTTCTTGAGAAAATGCTTTCAGAACTATTGCTCAGGAAAGTTAATTCAATTGACGTAACACCAAAAAGTGAAAAGGAGAAAAGAAAAGATGATAATGACAACACTATTAGCCACCTCAGAACAGAAGAAAGACAAGTGTTGATTAGCTCTTTCAGGAATAGAAGGCACAACTGAACTCCATCGAAATGCAAAGCATGGGCACCGTAGAGGCCAGTCTCCCCTGACTATTGTACCTGAGATGGAGACTATGGCCGCAAAAGAATCTGTATCAGAGTCACTGAACATTTTTTAATTTGAGGGGAAAAAATCACTGCTGGGCTTAAATATGTTAAAGAAAATGGTATTTATGTTACACAAAAGGCAACAGAGTAAGGAGAATCCAAAGGGATCCCTCAAATGAGAAAAAAAGGGCTGGACGTAGTTTTCCAACAAATGGTGGAACACAGCCAGCTACAACTCTGAAGGAAAAACATCAAATAAAATTTAAAGTAGTAAAGAATGAAAAATAAAGTCTAAAAATCAATATGAATCTTTGCTCCTAATGTAAGCCTGAGATTCCATAGCAACACAAAAAGAGGCAAATGAGAGAAAATGTGAGAAAAAAATGCTTTCCATTTTGGTCTTACAGAAAGCTTAAGTGACTTCTTTCTCTTCTCTTTTTTTAAACTATATTTTATTTTTTAGAGCAGTTTTAGGTTCACAGTAAAACTGACCAGAAGGTACAGAGATTTCCCATATACTTCCTGTCCTTACACACACACAGCCTCAGTGTTATCAACATTCCCAACCAGAGTACTACCTTTGTTAAAATTGATGAACCCAATCAAGAGAAACATCATAATCACTCCAAGTCCATAGTTTATATTAGAGTTTATTGTTGGTGTTGGATATATCCTGTGAGTTTAGATAAATGTTTCCATCATCATAGTATCATACAAAATAGTTTCATCACCCTAAAAATCCTTTGTATTCCATCTGATCATGCTTCCCTCCCTGCTAGACCCTGGCAACCACTAATCTTTTGTCTCCAAAATTGTGCTTTTCCCATAATGTCATACCAGAGAAGGCAATGGCAACCCACTCCAGTACTCTTGCCTGGAAAATCCCATGGATGGAGAAGCCTGGCAGGTTGCAGTCCATAGGGTCGTGACTTCACTTTCACTTTTCACTTTCATGCATTGGAGAAGGAAAGGGCAACCCACTCCAGTGTTCTTGCCTGGAGAATCCCAGGGACGGGGGAGCCTGGTGGGTCGCACAGAGTCGGACATGACTGAAGTGACTTAGCAGCAGCAGCAGCAGCATAATGTCATACAGTTGGAATCATGTAGTATATAGCCTTTTCAGATTTGAGTTCTTTTATTTAGTACTATGTATTTAAGTTTCCTCCATGTCTTTTCATGGCTTGATAGCCCATTTCCTTTTAGGGCTAAAAAGTACTGTGTTGTCTGAATATTCTACAGTTTATTTATCCATTCATCTACTGAAGGATATCCTGGCTGCTTCCAAGTTTTGGTAATTATGAATAAGGTGCTATAAACATTCATGGGCAAGCTTTTGAGGGGAAAAGTGACTTCTTTTTGAAGGAAATATCACAAATATTTTCTGAATGCAAAGTGTGAATCCTTAAAATTATCTGGCCTCTTTCTTCGAAGAGCAGCAAGCTTTTAAAAATAAATATTGAAAGCACTCAGATCAAACTTAGAGCTATTTAAGGAAAACATTTCTAAATCTGAACAAAGATTATGGAAGCTAAAACTATATTAGAAACGTACTTAGGAATGATGACCAGACTGTCAAATTTTTCCAATTATGATCCCTAAACCTACATGGGGTCCAGAAATTATCAAAGTTACTAAAGCAAATGCATTAATTATCTCCTTTCATGATTCATTAGTTCGATCATTTCTTATAAGAAATGAGATTAATAAAAATCTCAAAATATTCCTAAGGATATCCTAGATGAGAATTTTTTAACTCTTAATACAAAATCTCTCTGACACTCATGGAACTTACTATTAATTTGTTACAACTGTCTGTTAAGATGCCTACCTACCCATCTTGACTGCAGCTTTTAAGCATATAAGGATCAAGGAAAACTCAGTATTTTTCATATCTAATCATATTTACTTTAGCCAGGAGTAGTTGGGGCAAAGCTTTTGCCCATCCATGAGAGAGCAACAAGGCTGCCCCCATAAATTCAGAAGGCAGGGTTGCCACTCGAGTGGGCTCAGAGGACAGGGCATCATCAAAAGATTATTCTTGACCATTAAAAGAATTTGCCCTGTTAGGTTTTGAATTTGCTTGGAACCATGATCCCTTTCTTCATTCCAACTTCTCCCTTTGGAATGGAAACTTCTAGCCTATGCCTGTACTACCATAGTGTTTTGGAAGAAGATAACTTGCCTGGTTTCAAAGGTTCAGAGTCAGGGATTTTGCCTCAAGATAAATCATACTGAAGAGTCTCACTCATGGCTGATACAGATACTTAAATGAATTCTTGGTCTTAGCATTTATGCTAGAATGAGTTGATATATTTGGGGTTGATGGGATGTATCTTTTACATGAAAGAAGGCCATGAATTTGGGGGTGTGGAAGACTAGAGGACAGAAAGTCAGAGGCTGAATTGTGTCCCTGGCAAAATTTATATGTTAAAGTTCCAACCCCAGTCCCACAGAAAACAACCATTTTTAGAAATAAGGCTTTTCAAGAGGTGATTAAGTTAAAATGAAGCCATGAGAGTAGAGCCCTAATTCATTACTATTAGTATCCTTATAAAAACGAGACACCATGGATGGGTAGGCACAGAGACAAGACTGCATGAGGATATAGTAAGAAGGTGACCTTCTGTACGCTTCAGAGAGAAGCCTCAGAATGAAATAAACCTTGTCAACACTTCACTCTTACTTACTCTTCTAGCCTCCAAAAATGTGAGAAATAAATTGCTTTTGTTTAAGCCACCCAGTCAACAGCATTTTATTGTGGCAGACCTAGTAAACCAAGACGCCTGCCATTTACTCTATCCCAAAATTGCTAATGGCTGAGAATACATGCCATCCGACAACAAGAGTACATGCCATCATTTTCTCAGGGGTTCAGTTGTTAAGTTTGGCTTTGCCCAAAGAGCAGTCTGTGTATTGTCTTCAGCTTCCAGGAAGTAATCTATGTCATATCTGATGGAATGTCTTTGTTCAGGAGGCGGGTTGTTAGAATTGTCTTAGGATAAGGGCTGGCCATGCCAGAAAAACCAACAATATGATTCAGTGTCGGGGATCTGGGTCACACAGAAACTGAGACCAAACACATGGGGAACCAAACAACTAATTAACTAAGCCTTACACAATGTAGCTTCAATAAAAATGCTGACCGCCAAACTGAGGCCATCACCACACATTAATGCTGGGATGGTAATGTGTGCTGACTCTATAGGGAAATGACAAGGAATTTCATGTATGGAACCCTCCTAAACTCTGCTTTATTCATGTCTTCCTTTGCCTGCCTTTAATCCGTATCCTTTCCCTGTATGCCTAACACCTTTTAGTGAGATCTGCAAGTCCTCTTAGCAAACCAACAAATCTGAGAGTAGTTTCTGGAAACCTCCAAACTTGGAAGTTGGTGTCAGAATTAAAGACACTTGGAGACTGTACCCTCTAATTCTGCACTTTGGCTAACCTCAGCTAGAAATGAAGCTTCAGATATTACCACTGCAGTAACATTTTTTTCTAAGTGCCCAAAACCATTAATTATGATTTCCTTCAGTATATACCACAGCACAATGTAACCTAATAGTTACAGTGGTTCTAAACTCAGGGTGATTCTGTCCCTCAGAGGATATCTGACAATGTCTGGACACATTTTTGGTGGTCTCAACTGAGGGATGCTACTAAATTCTAGGAGTAGAGACTAGGGATATTACTAAACATCTTACAAAGCACAGCAACACCCCCACAACAAAGAATTACCCAATCCAAAGTGTCAATGGTCTCAATTTTTAAAACCCCTCTTTAGACCCTTGAGAGTCTCAGGGTGAAACCCCAGATCTGAGATGACAACTCTAGAAAGAGTGAGGAGACAGCAACTAAACTCCAAGGGTCAGTGTTCAAATGCCCATTCCATATAAACCACCATGGTTTGACACTGGGCAAACTTCTAAACCTTTGGCCCTCAATTTCCTAATTTGTAAAATGAAATTAGTGATTACAATTTACCCCTCATAATTATTTACAGAAGAGATAAAGTCATATATTAAAATGATTTAGCAAAGTTTTTGGACCAAAGTAAGCACTGGTTTAATGTTCACTATATGTCACTTAATATTCCTTGTATGATGAAATCATTAAAAAAAAATTTTAATGATTGGAACACTGGGAAAATCAGGTTTATAAATCAGCTTCTTCTTAATTTGTTGCAGAACAGATAGATGACTTCTTGGTGTCATAAATATGAGCTGCCAAAAAATTATTTCTATGTAAAATTTGTCTTCTCTGTCCATGACCCTTTTTTCCCCCTCTTTGCCTTAAGGACCATCACACATAGTAGATTTTCCTGGTGTCCATTTTATATCAAGAAACAAAGTTTATATCACACATGAGAAATACTTTGGAGGCAATGACAAAGAAAATAAACCAAGCAATTCAGTAATGATACTGGTCGGCAGTCAGTTGAACATAAGCACCTGTTAAAGTTAACCAACAGGTAAGCAACTCCCTACTATAAGACCATCTCCCAGAAAATTACAAATTGATCAATACTTGAAATTATTAAGGGCACAGACCTGTGCATGTTCTATCTGAGAACTAAAAAGGTTTAATTTGTTTGTTTCTGGCTCTGCCTCTCCCACCACCTTCTATGATAAAGTGAACTCCTCAGACAAGAGGCATAACTTTTCCCTCTTGAGCCCAAAAACCTAACACCACACCTGGCATGTTGGATGTGTGTTAACTCATATGTTTTGGATGGATAAGAGAACAGATGTAAAGATGGACAAATAGATGTATAAAAGCAAGTGGAGGAACACACAGAAGAACAAATAAATGAATAATTAAAGGGAAAATGTGTTCCCTTGCTATTATGACACCAAAGTTGTATGTGGATGTGACCATAACTATAAATAACCTGATTATTTACCAATCAACAGAATAGCAGAGAACAAAACTCAACAAAATCACAGATCAAGTCTTGTTCTCATGACACATTCACCGAATTTACAGAGACATTGTTCATTCATAACCCAGGGCCTCTTTTTGAAGGAAGAAACAAACTATGCTAGGATACGTTTGTACAAAGCAAAACATTTCACCAAAGCATTTCATGTTGTTATTTAGTCACTCAGTCATATTCGACTCTTTGCAACTCTGTGGACTGTAGCCCGTCAGGCTCCATGGGATTTCCCAGGCAATAATATTGGGGTGTGTTCTATTAAATAATCTGTAAATTTTTCAGAGGAAAAAGGTAGACAGGAAATTTTCCTGATTCTAGAATCGAACAGAGTTTTAAGAAGTGTTTCCCATTCACAAATGTGTTGAAACATTCTCCTCTTTAAATAGTAAATAGATGGATTTAGATAAACATATTTAAATTCCCAGAGCAATCTTGAGGAGTTGCGACAGTTTGGTAAAATGTCAAGAACATCCTCTGCTTGAGAAAACTGCTGTGCTATGTACAATGGAGACTATCTCAAGAAAAAAAGAAACCTTCTCAAAGAAACTTATTGAGTGCCTCATTTTTCCCAGCTGTTGATTTTAGAGAATTTCAGTTGAGAGTTACTTCTCCCTGCCAAATAAAAATAAATATCTCATACCAACTGGGTTAGGGGATAGAGCATACAGGTTGAGAAGACAGAAAATACTTTATCCATTCTAAGGATTAATAACCAAATTGATCAAATGAACTTTTACTAACAATACCAAAACAGTGATTTTAAAGAGAGACAAAAACTCACACTGGATGTCACCTGAGAGACCCAATCCAGTTGGATGGAAAAGAATTAAGGTAACTACAGCAGTTAAAGAGTAAAGTTCACTTTGTGCTAAAAATAAGCTGTTAAGCAGGGAGTTTACATTGGACAAAATTAAAGAACAGTTGAAAAAGAACCCATGGTGACCATAACATAAACAAAAATAAAACAAGTAGTATACTTTGAGATATCTAACATCAAAAATAAAGACTTTTACAAGAACAAGGTATACTCTTTATTAGAAAAGAATTAGGACTCAGAACAAAGAGCTAGAAAAAGTTAGATTAAGTGAGATTAAGTAAAAAACACATGGAAAATAAATGACATGTGAGAAAAAAATCTGACTTCAACATTACCTTTTCCATAGCTACTAAATCGGAGAAGGCAATGGCACCCCACTCCAGTACTCTTGCCTGGAAAACCCCATGAGCGGAGGAGCCTGGTGGGCTGCAGTCCATGGGGCCGCACAGAGTCAGACACGACTGAAGCGACTTAGCAGCAGCAGCAGCAGCTACTAAATGCTAACTAAAAGACTTACTATTATTAGAGAGCAGAAACTCAAAACTTGGTGGCATTAAAATCAATGATACCTAAAATAACTTCTTTTGATGCTCAGGGCAAAAATCTGACTGTCAAGAAGCTGCACCAAAGCTTCTGTTTTGTCTGGATCTTTCTCTTCTAAGTAATGGCAGGAATGGGAAGAGAGAGAATTATGCAATCAGGGTGGCCAGACAGCTCTACCCTAGAGGGCCAGCCACATAACAGTCTAGCCAGCCATTATGCTAGACATTTTATATACACTTTCTCTGTTTTATCTTAAGTAATAGAATCAAATCTCCATCTTCCCAAAGAACCAATGGCCAAAACTAAAGGATAGTTCTCTATCTTAAGAACAACTGGAGGAAGGGAAAGGAGAATGACCCATCAAATGTGATTAAAAAAAAAAAAAAATCACCAACCAATTGAACAGACCTTGGTGAGAATGAATGGGGTAAGGAAAGACCAGGGGGTTATTATTTTTTTATTCTTCCTTTCTCTTTGTGCTTTTCTTTCTGATAAAGTCATAAAATAATATTATTAGGTTACACCACTTCAAAATCACAAGTCTACTTTTCATTAAGATGGTTAATATATACATTGTTATACAATTAATTATATATGCAATTAATATACACTATTTGTAATGAATAGTACAAAATCAATAATATAATCAATACACAGTAATATAAATTTCATACATACGTAATTTTAAAGGTTATTTTTGTATATAAGAGGTAAAATATTGAGTCCCCTAATCAAGAATAAGAGCTTGTGTCTGTAGAAATTATCTAGTAACTTAATAAATATTTACACAAAATAATGGTGACATTTTATGCTTTCAAAACATCTTAGATTGGCTTATCTAAAAAACAAGAGTGTATTTTTTAAAACATATGCGAAGTGTATTTTGTATTTGAGGGCAGAAAATCAGGGTACCCAGGGTGAGAGGAACAGGGCAGCAAGGTAGGCATGAGGGAAAGGAATCCAAAGTGGCAGCTGCCAAGGTGGCCAGTGCTTCAGCTGGATGGCTGGCCATGGAGAATGGATGTCTCCAGAGAGGCCACAGGTATCACTGTGTCTGGGAACAGGCCAGGTGGGAGGAGGAAGGGATGAGATGGGGCAGAAAAGCAGAGCAAGAGAATTATCTGCAGGCTTCCTCTGTCTTCCATCTCCTTTCTCTTACTGGTTAAAGTTTGCCAAAAGTTGGTGGGAGGAGCCTGTGCCTCAGAAGGTTTGGTGTGATTCAGCTTGAGCCTCAGAGGAGACAAGTATTCACTCAGGCCCACAGCATGGGGAGGTACAGGGGAGGCTGAGCCTCTGTGAAAATGTCCGAGAATTCCTGCCCTTACAGAAAATCCTAAGGTTCGTCCAAGGTACCTTCTGAGATTTGATGTTTTCCAAAGGCTGAAACTCAAATTATGAAATCCTAAAATGTTCTTTAAAAGAAGTAATTAGAAGTTTCAGTTGTATGTAACATCCAAATGTATATTAAAGCTGAAAATAAAATTATTGCTTCTCATTAACAGATCCTTTTACAATTGAGTTTTCAGTAGGATAAAGGATCCAAGTTCACAATTTATAAATCAGGGCAAAATGAGGCAATTACAAGATTAAGAGTAGAAGAATTTAGAATGTCAAGTGGCATTAATTTAAGTGAGAGATATGTTCTCTACACCTAACTTAATTAATGCCAAGTGCTCGGAGAACTTTGTTTTTCTGAGATGAAACCTCAAATTGGATGAGACTGACACAGTAATCACTGCTTAATACCTCACCCTTCAGAACAAAAGATTTTATTTCTCATCACTTAAAAAAAAAAAAACCCTGATCATTCATACTGTGTGTAATATAAAGTTAAGAGGGAAAAAATCTGAATAGATTTTAATAAATTTATTATAGCTAAACCCCAAACCAAGATACCTCCAAAGGGGCTCCCTGGTACATTTACAGGCAGTTAAGGATCATATACTCAGAAACAAACAATTCCACTCCTACAGCAATAACACCTAAGTGAACAAGGATATACAGACTAAGGATATTCACAGCAAGGGTGTTCATAAAAGGGGGGAAAAGGCATCCTAAACGCCTAAGAAACAGGATTGGTTAGATAAGGTAAACTGCAGCTAATAATGAGTTTGTATATATTTACAGTGGAGAGCACTACTCCCTCATCATGGATAGCCATCATGTCTTAACTGAAATGAATAGTTAGGTACATTATAAGCCATATTTTGTGACCATGTATATGCAGTTACACATTCATACATCAGTCCGGAAGGCCATAAATCAAACTGACAATAGTGGAAATCTCTGGGTGGCATAATTCCACTTGATCTTTTTTTTTAATTGAGGGAGAAAAGTGCTAAATAAATTAATTTAAAAATAATGAAAGCTATAAAGTAGCTATATTTATTATTTAACCCAATAGTTGCTCAGTGCTCCTCAGAGGACACTGAGAGATATATACAGACTAGCCAAAGTACAGAGTCCAGAAATGAAGTCTAAGATACCAGACCACTAGCAGAGACAGACTTTTGATTAACAATTAACATTAGCTCCACTTGTAGGGTGAAAATGCATGGATCACAAAATCTGAAACTGATTCATCTTGTAAAACTTACCATTGGTCAGTTTTGAACACAATTGAGCTGAGTATTACAGAGTGCCAATCATAATTTCACAACTGAGTTGTCAGAAAGAAAAAAAAAAAAAGCCTGCTGTACTTGGTAATGTCAAGTGTAACCCAATAAGTGTCAAATAAAATTGAATTGTTTGTGGAAACTTATAGGTGCATGAACAGGAAATCTGGGCAAGACCCTCTGAAAATGAGATCCCATGTATTTGGTTGAGTTTGTGCTCCTGAAACCAAAGCTTTCCCCCTCCACAGTATCTTGCACAGTAAACCATGCTAACTGCCTCGAAAGAGTATTTTATCCTTTAAATACACGGCTGTCCAGTCCCTTTCGAATTAACACATTTCTCATACACATATCCCTGCGCACTGATACAAGGGGAGTTAGTAAGGCATTTAACCAATGCTGGTTAACACCATCTTTAGAATTCCCCACAGCAGTTTTTTTTTTAAGAGCAAACTCCAAATATTCCCCTAAACTAGTAAGGCACAAGACCCAAAGTGCTTAGTGCATGGCTGTCTCCTCCTAAAAAGGATCATGGCAACCAGAAGTGGCACAAAATAGACTGTGTTCAATTTAATATACTCTCCCACATTTGTTTGTCAAAAGGATTGGGAGGTTTGTGAATCACAAGTGACTTGCCCAAAACACTTGTTCTTTAAGAGAATAAAGGTTAAGAATGTTTCTAAAAGAGAAGGGCATGCAATAAAGTAATAACTGTGATTCTGATTGTGTCCTCATTTGGTCCCTCTACAGGCCTAATTCAGCATGGCCAGAGAATCCTTTCAAAATATCATTTCATTGCTCCATTCAAAACTGCTGCGAAGTTTCCTAAAGTAGGAACTTACCATTTGACCCAGCAATTCCATCCTAGGAACCTACTCTCTTAATTTTTCTATAGCTGTTGTAACAGACGCAACAAACATAATGTTTTAAAAGAGCATTTATTTATTATCTCACAGTGTTTGTGGGTCTGAGGTCAAGCACAGTGTGGTAGGATCTCACCTGGCTAAAATCAAGATATTAGCCAGGACTGTGACATGCACTGGACTTCCCAGGTGGCTCTAATGGTAAAGAACCCACCTGCGAATGCAGGAGACCCAAGAGACACAAGTTCAATCCCTGGGTAAGGAAGATGCCCTAAGGAGGACATGGCAACCCACTCCAGTATTCCTGACTGGAGAATCCCATGGAGAGAGAAGCCAGGTGGGATACAGTCTGTAGGGTCTCAAAGAGTTGAACAGGACTGAAGCGATTCTGCACACACACATGCATGATACTCATTCAGGGATCAGGGTCATCTTCCAAGTTCACTGGTTATTGGCAGAATTCAGTTCCTTACATTCAATCACTGGATGAGGTCTTCATTTCCTTGACATATGATCCT
Source organism: Bubalus kerabau (assembly GCF_029407905.1). NCBI lineage: Eukaryota > Metazoa > Chordata > Mammalia > Artiodactyla > Bovidae > Bubalus > Bubalus kerabau. The sequence goes on along the minus strand of NC_073643.1, from coordinate 35,650,017 downwards.
TAATTCTCAAGCCAACAATACTGCATCAAATCCTTCTCACTGTTCCCAATCTTTGAATTCCTCTACCTTCCACTTCAGCTTTTAAGGGTTCATGTGATCATATGGGGGCGGAAGCCTCACTACGAACAAAGCTAGTGGAGGCGATGGAATTCCAGTTGAGCTATTTCAAATCCTAAAAGATGATGCTGTGAAAGCGATGCACTCAATATGCCAGCAAATTTGGAAAACTCAGCAGTGGCCACAGGACTGGAAAAGGTCATTTTCATTCCAATCACAAAGGAAGGCAGTGCCAAAGAATGTTCTAACTACCACAAATTGCACTCATCTCACATGCTAGTAAAGTAATGCTCAAAATTCTCCAAGCCAGGCTAAAACAATATGTGAACCGTGACCTTCCAGATGTTCAAGATGGTTTTAGAAAAGGCAGAGGAACCAAAGATCAAATTGCCAACATCCGCTGGATCATTGAAAAAGCAAGAGAGTTCCAGAAAAACATCTATTTCTGCTTTATTGACTATGCCAAAGCCTTTGACTGTGTGGATCACAATAAACTGTGGAAAATTCTGAAAGAGATGGGAATACCAGACCATCCAACCTGCCTCGAGAAATCTGCAGGTCAGGAAGCAACAATTAGAACTGGACATGGAACAAAAGACTGGTTCCAACTAGGAAAAGGAGTACATCAAGGCTGTATATTGTCACCCTGCTTATTTAACTTCTATGCAGAGTACATCATGAGAAACTCTGTGCTGAAGGAAGCACAAGCTGGAATCAAGATTGCCAGGAGAAATATCAATAACCTCAGATATGCAGATGACACCACCCTTATGGCAGAAAGTGAAGAACTAAAGAGCCTCTTGATGAAAGTGAAAGGGGAGAGTGAAAAAGCTAGCTTAAAGCTCAACATTCACAGAACTAAGATCATGGTATCTGGTCCCATCACTTCATGGCAAATAGATGGGGAAACAGTAGAAACAGCGGCTGACGTTATTTTGGGGGACTCCAAAATTACTGCAGAAGGTGACTGCAGTTATGAAATTAAAAGATGCTTACTCCCTGGAAGGAAAGTTATGACCAACCTACACAGCATATTAAAAAGCAGAGACATTACTTTGTCAACAAAGGTCCATCTAATCAAGGCTATGGTTTTTCCAGTGGTCATGTATGGATGTGAGAGTTGGACTGTGAAGAAGGCTGAGCGATGAAGAATTGATGCTTTTGAACTGTGGTGTTGGAGAAGACTCTTGAGAGTCCCTTGGACTGCAAGGAGATCCAACCATTGTATCCTAAAGGAGATGAGTCCTGAGTGTTCATTGGAAAGACTGATGCTAAAGCTGAAACTCCAATACTTTGACCACCTGATGTGAACAGCTGACTCATTTGAAAAGGCCCTGATGCTGAGAAAGATTGAGGGCAGGAAGAGAAGGGGATGACAGAGGATGAGATGGTTGGATGGCATCACAGACTCAATGGACATGAGTTTGGGTAGACTCCAGGAGTTGGTGAGGGAGGACTGGCGTGCTGTGGTCCATGGGGTCACAAAGAGTAGGACATGACTGAGCAACTGAACTGAACTGATCACAGAGTTAACCTAGCTAACCCAGTATAATCTCCCTATATTAAGGTCGACTAATCAGTAACCTTAATTATAACCATAAAATGCCTTTTGCCATTGCAAGTCCCATACCCATGGGTACAACACCAGGGGTGAAGGTCATGGGGCCAGAATTCTGCCCGTCACACTACCCAAGAGAAACAGACATTCCACACAAAGTCTGCACACAAATACTCAAAGCACCACTAATCACAACAGCCAAGAATTCAAAGCAACTTAGCTAAATGTCCACCTACTGGCAAATGAATAGATAAAATGTGCTATATCCATACAATGGGTACTAATTCAAAAAATATTCAGAAATACAAGAAAGAAACTACTAATGCATTTAATGACATGAATGAACTTCAAAAAAAAAATCACATTATGTGAAAGAAACCAGAAACAAGACTACATGTTATATGATTACGTTTACAGAAAAGGCAAATCTATAGGAAAAGAAAGTAGATTAATGGTTGTCTGCAGCTGGAGTTAACAGTAAAAAGGCATGAGGGATCATACTGGAGGATGAAAATTTTCTAAACAGGACTATGTTGATGTAGTATAAGTCATTAAACTGTGCTCCTGACGTGAGTAAATTTAATGATATGTAAAACATGATTCAATAAACTTCTTAAAAGTTACAAATAAATAAAACCATTGCAAGGTGATCTCTTTTTATGCAGATTTAAAGTCAACGTTCCTCCACCTGCTTTCAAGGTCCTACACAATTTGAATTCCCAGTATCCCAATGTGACCTCATTTCCTACTGTGCTCTCTTTAAAATTAGCCTGTTTCTGCCAACTTGACCTCCTTATTATTTCCTGACTAGTCCCTACACATTCAAGCCTCAGGGCACTTTTAATTTATCCTACCCAATTCAACCCTCTGAACGAGACTATCACTGCTTTGGATCTAGCTCTCTCTGCAATCAGTTCTGAATCAACATGGCGCTGACCTTAGTAACAGGAAGAGGACTCTCAGGGCTTCCTTTTTGCTCTCCTAGGAGGGTAAGGAAAGGTGTAAGGAAAAAATGATCATACTGTTAACAATGATAAAGGTTGAGCACTATGATACTTAGACAGCAGGCAAAGGACATTCTTCAAAACATTGCCACTACATCATCCTTCTCCAGCTAACACCGATGCCAATAAGCTTCTAGCATCACTAGCTGACTACACCAGGAACGCACATATCAATGCCTTCTCGCTGCTGCTCTCACTCCCCTGAGTCCCTGGTTATTTCAATTATTTCCATGATAGATTTTCTTCAACATTTGCAAAACAATGCCAACATCAAACAACTTCAATCTTCAAATAACAAAAAATCGTCCCCACTTTATAAGAACCACTTGTGGAGTGAAATAAACTGCAGTGTAATTTAAAAAAAAACTTTTATTTCCACTTTTTAATCAGACTCTTTATTATTTCGTTACAAAGATAGACTATCTTAAAAACTTCCCAGGTGACACAGTGATAAAGAATCTGCCTGTCAATGCAGGAGGTAGAAGAGATGCCGGTTCAATCCCTAGGTTGGCAAGATACCCTGGAGTAGGAAATGGCAACCTATTCCAGTATTCTTGCTTGGAAAATTCCCTGGACAGAGGAGCCTGGTGGTTTACAATCCACAGGGCTGCAAAGAGTCAGACACGACTGACCACGCTCACACACATACTGAGTATGTTACTTATAAATCTCAATGACTTCCTGAGAGACTGTAGCTACTGACACTCTAGAGAGGCTCTTTCATAACTATGGCCAAAACTGCACTACCAGATTCACAGGATAGAAACTTCCAAGTTAAGATAACAGTACCAGTTAACCTCAGAGATGTCATTTATCAGTCTTATCTGACTCTTTGGGATTCCCTGGACTGCAGCCCGCTAGGCTCCTCTGTCCCTGGGATTCTCCAGGCAAGAATACTGGAGTGGGTTGCCATTTCCTCCTACAGGGGACCTTCCTAACCCAGGGATAAAACCTGAGTCAAATTCTTTACCAATTTACTGAGGCAAATTATCTACCAGTTCACCACCTGGGAAGTTATTTCTCAACAAGCCACTGAAACAACCTAGAATGCACAGACACAATAATTTCTTTTTGCAAATGAAGTGCTTTACCTAAAAAAATAAATAAATAAAAGAACCATTCATAATAGCAAGATTCATTGATTGTGAGAGAGTAGAAATAAGCAAACTTTGTAGCAGAGTTACAATATGCCAATTTCAGTCCTCAGGGAGTCAATCTACCTGCTTTGGTCCACAAGCCTATGAAGTAAAGTAAAATTTTAGTCACTCAGTCATGTCCAACTCTTTGAGACCCCATGGACTGTATGTAGCCTGCTAGGCTACTTTGTCCATATGATTTTCCAGGCAAGAATACTGGAGTGGATAGCTACTCCCTTCTCCAGGGGATTTTCCTGACCCAGGGATCCAATCTAGGTCTCCTGCATTGCATGCACATTATTTACTATCTGAACCACCAAGGATGCCTATGAGATACTGCTTAAATTTTAAGGAGTATTTTAAAGAATATAATAATATCTCTGGTTTCTCCCATTTTTAAACTGTCAGATAATGTTTTCAAATGCTCTAGAACATGTTCTAGGGCTTTTCTGTTTTTGATTTAAGGCAACATTATACAGGGGTTAGAACTCAAGCCAAGCCAGGTGTAGGTCATAATCCCAAAACTGAAATAGTAGGTTCAGAGATTTAATTAATTTAAGGCCACACAACTAGTAAATCAGTTCAGTTCAGTCGCTCAGTTGTGTCCGACTCTTTGCAACCCCATGAAGTGCAGCACGCCAGGCCTCCCTGTCCATCACCAACTCCCAGAGTCCACCCAAATCCATGTCCACTGAGTCGGTGATGCCATCCACCCATTTCATCCTCTGTCGTCCCCTTCTCCTCCTGCCCTCAATCTTTCCCAGCATCAGGAAATGAGTCATCTTTTCAAATGAGTCAGCTCTTTGCATCAGGTGGCCAAAGTATTGGAGTCTCAGCTTCAACATGAGTACCTCCAATGAACACTCAGGATTGATCTCCTTTAGGAAGGACTGGTTGCATCTCCCCGCAGTCCAAGGGACTCTCAAGAGTCTTCTCCAACACCACAGTTCAAAAGCATCAGTTTTTCAGCGCTCAGCCTTCTTTATAGTCCAACTCTCACATCCATACATGACCACTGGAAAACCCATAACCTTGACTAGATGGACCGTTGTTGAGAAAGTAATGTCTCTGCTTTTTAATATGCTGTCTAGGTTGGTCAGAACATTCCTTCCAAGGAGTAAGCATCTTTTAATTTTCATGGCTGCAGTCACCATCTGCAGTGATTTTGGAGCCCTCAAAAGTAAAGTCAGACAATGTTTCTACTGTTTCTCCATCTATTTGCCATGAAGTGACAGGACCAGATGCCATGATCTTAGTTTTAAGAATATTGAGCTTTAAGCCAACTTTTTCACTCTCCTCTTTCACTTTCATCAAGAGGCTTTTTAGTTCTTCTTCACTTTCTGCCATAAGGGTGGTGTCATCTGCATATCTGAGGTTATTGATATTTCTCCTGGTAATCTTAATTCCAGCTTGTGCTTCCTCAAGAACAGCATTTCTCACGATGTACTCTGCATGTAAGTTAAATAAGTGGGGTGACAATATACAGCCTTGACATACTCCTTTTCCTTTTTGGAACCAGTCTGTTGTTCCATGTCCAGTTCTAATTGTTGCTTCCTAACCTGCATACAAATTTCTCAAGAGGCAGATCGGATGGTCTGGTATTCCCATCTCTTTCAGAATTTTCCACAGTTTATTGTGGTCCACACAGTCAAAGGCTTTGGCATGGTCAATAAAGCAGAAATAAATATTTTTCTGTAACTCTCTTCTTTTTTCGATGATCCAGCAGATGTGGGCAATTTGATCTTTGGTTCCTCTGCCTTTTCTAAAACCAGCTTGAACATCTGGAAGGTCACGGTTCACATATTGTTTTAGCCTGGCTTGGAGAATTTTGAGCATTACTTCACTAGCATGTGAGATGATTGCAATTGAGCAGCAGTTTGACCATTCTTTGGCACTGTCTTCCTTTGTGATTGGAATGAAAATGACCTTTTCCAGTCCTGTGGCCACTGCTGAGTTTTCCAAATTTGCTGGCATATTGAGTGCAGCACTTTCACAGTATCATCTTTTAGGATTTGAAATAGCTCAACCGGAATTCCATCACCTCCACTAGCTTTGTTCATAGTGATGCTTTCCAAGGCCCACTTGACTTCACATTCCAGGATGTCTGGCTCTAGGTGAGTGTGAGTTATCACAGCATCGGGATTATCTGGGTCGTAAAGATCTTTTTTTGTACAGTTCCACTTTATTGAGCCCATCTTTGCATGAAATGTTCCCTTGGTATCTCTAAATTTCTTGAAGAGATCTCTAGTCTTTCCCATTCTATTGTTTTCCTCTATTTTTTTGCATTGATCGCTGAGGAAGGCTTTCTTATCTCTCTTTGCTATTCTTTGGAACTCTGCATTCAAATAGGTATATCTTTCCTTTTCCCCTTTGCTTTTCACTTCCCTTCTTTTCACAGCTATTTGTAAGGCCTCCTCAGACAGCCATCTTGCTTTTTTTATTTCTTTTTCTTGGGGATAGTCTTGATTCCCGTCTCCTATACAATGTCACAACTAGTAAATAACAGGGATTTAAACCAAGACAGTTTAGCTCCAGGGTCCATGAGCTTGGTCACTAGTCTAAGATGCTTCCCATTTACAATAATCACTCTTATTCTTGTACCAACACCACCATCATCATTATCCTCATCCCCACTATCAGAAAGCCGTATTATAGACAATAATCTAAACTGTTTTGTTTACCTGATCACATATTGAAGTCTAAAAAGACACACTAGGCAAAAGTTTTCCAAAAAACAGTCACCACATTCAATTCATTTTTCTAATGCTATCCCAGTGAAGCAGAGAAGAAGACGTCATAAACCTCACTGTGCAGATTGTGGAATTAAGCTAAAGATGATTAAGTTCAAGCGTTAGTTGGTGAGTGAGGCAGAGAGAGAACTGATGAAGCTTGACTCTATTCATCCACCATGAGCACTAATCTTAAAAATATTTCAGCTTCCCAGAAAAAAATAGGTAGGACAGTTTCCAGCCATTTGATCTACCTGGAGAGAAACAAGGTCAGGCTGGCTTGCTAAGCACAGTGGAATAAATAAAGTATGAAGACATGAGTAAGGGCCTATCATAAAATTCCCACATGCGTCTGCACTCAGCATAACAACTATGGCATTTCATAGCATTTTGCATTCAGTCTGGGTAATTCAGTGACACCTTAAAAGCGACAGATGAATATGAAAAAGAGCTGACATCTCCTGGAAAATGTGAGAAGATGCCAGGAGGACCCTAACAAAGTGTAGTGACAGCTAGAATAGAGGATGACAGAGTTTTAAAAGTAACTTACCACTTATTTTTTTAATTTTTCTATTAAAAAGAACAGATACATTAAATAAAAATTCAATAAACTCTTTATTTTTTAAAATAAACTCTTTCTTAATGGGACAGGTAACATTCCTAAAATCAGCCAAAAGCAAAATGAAACACTCAAATGTGTCGCTGATGCCTGTAGTCCCTATTCTATCATTCATTGGCATATATTTTTATCTACTCAAAACATAGGAAAAAAAGATTTTAAAGATTCTACCAGACCTTTAGAATGGCCCTTAAAAACTCCAGAGCTTTACAGTATTTCCTAAAAATCTGCTACAAGCACATTTGCCAACATTTCACTAAAACAAACCTCTTAAAATTAATAAATTACCTGTCAAGTCCCATAAAAACAGATGGTCACTTGGAGACAGGAGAAGATGTTTTCATTCTGTTTTACACAGCTGTTCAGACTAGGAAAAGATCATTTCATTTTCCAAACATACAGTAAACCTTGTCT